>NC_083316.1:124233924-125578924 GCF_963455315.2 Globicephala melas | reverse complement strand
CCGAGCACCTCGTTCAGTAACCCCCGGCTGCTGGGCCTGTTCTGGCAGGAGGCAGTTCTGTCACATGATGCCTTCCCCAGCACTCTTTCCCATCCCAGGTCAGGATGTTTATCCTTTCTTCAGGAAGTTCATTCGAAATACCCCTGTCGTGACGGCCTTTTGGCTGCATGAAATCTGTTCCAGTCCTTGCAGCCGGAGCAGCAGCTGAGTAATTCGAAGGGGGGACATGGGGAGAAGAGAAAAAATGTGTTTGTGATTTTGGAACAGAGCTAAGAATAAAAGAAAAGGTCAAGAGGTTTTGGCTGAGCCTGACCTGGGCCCCGGGGATGGGAGTCCAAGGGCAGATCCAGGCCCAAGAACTCTGGTTCGGGAATGCAATCGGGCTCAAGTGGCAGCCTCTCATCCCCATCCTCAGGCCAGAATCCCAACCCTGTGTTCCCAGAGCAATCTGCCCAGCCTGATGGGGAGTTAAGATCTTGGGAGCTGGGGCTCAAGGACCACTCTTGGGGCTGACCGTGGCAGCAGCTCTGCCACTGACAGGGTGATCCTGGGCAAGTCATTTCCCTCTTCTAAGCCTTGCTGATTTCTGGTCAACGGGAAGACAGGATCCCTGGTTGGCTTCCCTCCAAAGGCTGCTTGGAAGGCCAGTTTGGAGGCAGTGACACAAGGGCTCTGTGCAATGTTCCTGGGTCTAGCTCAGTGCCTGGGGCATGGGAGGCTCCAGGCAGATTTGCTGAATGGAAGAATAAGTGAACCAAACAATGAACTCTGACCACTGGGGAGACACTGAGATTAGTGTCTCAAAAAACAGATTCTAGAGGGAAGTTATTCAGAAATGATGTCATCAGCACTGGATGGAATGAGGGTTCCCTCTTTCACAGGGAGAGAAGCATGGCCCAGAGATATTCCGAATTATCACAACTATCAGAGCTGGAAGGACCTTCAGGGATCACGTAGTGACCAGGGATGTCAAACATGCAGCCTGCGTGCTACTGTCCCCATCCCTCCCCCCCACCCTGCCCTTCCACCTTTCTGACCACAACCCTCCAGGCAACACTGCTGATACGTCTCAGTTGGAACTCATGAGGAAGCCTATTTGCCATTCTTTTGGGGTTGGGGGGAATGAAGGTCCAGGAAAGAGACATGCCAAGGTCACACAGCAAGTCAGGAGGGGCTGGGGAGGATGGTCAAGGACTCACTAGGTGCCAGGCATGGTACTGAAAGGAATGCCAGATGGCAGAGACCCCAAGGAGCCCCAACAGCTTGAGTAAAAACAAAATGACTGACAGAAGGTCTCCCCGCCCTCTCCTTAGCCCTCCCTGGGCTGCTCCAGCTCTGGAACAGCCAGACAGGGCTGGGGGTCCTGACCCTGTCTGGGAAGAAAGTCCACTCATGCTCTCGGCATCTTGCCATCAGCACCCTAGGATAATACATCACAGGGAGCCGCCCCTCTCCTCTTCCGGCCCGTTAGCTCAGCTCTCCCGGCTCGCTTAGAAACAAAGTGCAAATTAATGGAGAGTTAATCAGCTGAGGAAGGGATATTAATAGACTTGCTCCACCCCCAACCTTCCTGAGCTCTCTTAGGCTGAAGGAAAAGGAACCTGCAAGAAACCTGAGGGAGAACGCTTCATTCTGGGTGCCTAGAGGAGCTTGAAGGAAGGACACAGGACAGAATTTAGGCTATCGGGGCCAGAAGAACACTCAGAGATCATCTGCCGTTCCAGGGCTTAACTGGGGTGCAGGAAACCCCGGAAATCAGCTTCCCTTCCTTTTTTCTGGGGGTGGGTCCACAGATGTCATCAGGGTCTAACAGGACCCAGGGACTCTCTCCCTACAACAGAGTAAGAATCATTGATCTGATCCATGCTCGTTCCTCATTTCTCACCTGGGGAAACTTAGGCCCAACAGTGAGGAGCTACTAGCCCAAGGCCACGTAGCACACGGTGATAGAACCAAACACCTGCTTCCTCCAAAAATACTTACTAAGTTTAGCCTATTGTGACCCTGGCCCTAGGACTCTGGGCACACAGAAACGGAAGGCACTGTCCCTGCCCCCAAGCAGTTGTCAACTCTTGTAAGGGTAGCTGTTCTCCACTCTGTCTGTTTCCATAGTGATGGTACCACCTGACTTGTGAGAACACGGCTCTGACACAAGGCAGCATGGCTCTATGACTGCCACTGGTCAGATAAGGACGCTGTCCCAGTTAGTGGCAGAGGGGTATTAGAACCTCTTGTCCCTGTATCCCAGCTCAAGGACTCTGGAATGGGTCGTGTCTGGTCCTTGGCAGGAAGGAAACTATTACAATCAGTTTCTTCATTCAACACATATGATTGAGTCTTTTCAATGCACAAGGGCCCCACAGAAGAACAAAACTCTGTTTGTCCTCAAGGAGCTCGAAGCCTGAAGGTCACAGGCATGCATGTACACAGGATGGGAGCCCAGAGAGGAAGTCACTGACCACCTGCCTTAGGAGGGGCTAACATGACAGCTGGGTGTCAAAGGATTTATTCATATGATAAATATTTTTTAAGCCCCAAGAAAGTGCCGGGCTCCATGCAGAGCCCTGGGGATATAACAGTGCACAACGCTGTATCAGCCCCCAAGCTCAGGGGGTTTATGATGGGGGAGGGGGGCAGGGAGGAATCAGGCACTAATCACATAATCACCGCAGAGGCGCACAGAGGCGCACCCGGTGTGTATGGGTGCAGCAGAGGTGGAGTGCGGGCCATGAAGGGGAGAGGGGCTGGGTGGGCAGAGTTCTGCCTCATTAACCATCTGTGAAGATTCTCCTGCCTTCCTTGCTGTGCTAAGAGCCCAAGGGCCATACCAAGGCTGACTTGTGTCTGAGACCATTTCATGCACATAGTAGGACCTTGGCAGGAGCTTACTAGTGGGTCTGGCCAGTCTCTGAGTAGGTGAGGCCTGTACCATCTAGGTGGGGATGGTCTCCCCGCAGCATCTAAACCCCTCTCACTCATCACCTCTCCATAACCTGAAAGCATTTCCTGGAAGTTGGCCCCCTCTGAGGGAGGAGGTGGCACAGCGTAGTTAACCCCATTGTTGTGAGAAAGAATGGACATCCTGGGAAAGAGCCAGAATTAGAGCCCAGCCCTGCTGATCGTCATAGGGTTGGCAAAGAGGTTATACAACAGCGAGGGGTTTGGGGTCCTGTGTTAGAGTCTACACTCTGACCCTTCCTAACTGTATGGTCTTGGGCAAGTTACTTAACCTCTCTGAGCGTCACTTTCCTCACCTGTAAAATGGGTTACTAATAGTTTTTCTACGGACAGGTTAGAATAATCTTGGGAAAAATCCAACTCCTTAACATGGCCCGGAAGAGCCTGCATGATCTGGCCCCTCCTAGCCCACCTCCACCCCCCAACTACTTCCTGGCACCGTCCCCTTAGCTACCGCTCCAGCCCTTCGGGTCCCAACACAGCGAGCTTTCCTGCTTCCTAGCTCTGTGATCATCACTCGTCATGTGGCTCCTCCTCCTCCTTCAGCCGAAGCATCTGTCCTCGGAAGGGCCTTTCCTGACCACCCAGCCTTTAGATGCTCTTCTCATCCCAGGTTTATTCCTACTGTGCCCATGTCACAAGTGACCTCTGTTGGTTTATGTATTAACTGATCTAGGGTCAGTCTTCCCTCTAGACCATAGAGTCCACTGTTGAACACAGTGTCTGACACATACAGGGAGCTCCATAAACATTTCTAGAAGGAATGCTACAATCTGTCAGGAGTACTATTTGAGATGGTGCTCTTGGCACACTGACTTGGCACATGGTCTGTTATTATTATTGTTGTCGCTATTGCTATTATTATATTGCCAGACATCATCATCATCATCATCCTGCCAGACAGACACAGGGAGCTATGGCTTCTTCCCCCAATCTTTATAGGGGAGCATATTTCAAGGAAAGAATAATGAGTCCAAATGTACCCATCACCCAGCTTCAACGTGGCCAATCATATTTCACTTATTACCCTCCATGCCGTGCACCCACACCCACAAACGCAAATGCATGTAGGGATTGCTTTATTCTGATGCAAATCCCAGACATCACATTACCCCGTGTTCGAGGCCTTCTTAAAGGAAATGTGCCTCCAAAGCTGAGAACAGAGGCAGATGCGTAGATATGCACTGCGGTTCTTGGCACTGCCTCTTTTTAAGGAACCTCTAGGCTCCAATTGAAAAATGGAGATAACTATACTCCTGTGTGTGAGTTGTTAAGAAAATTAAGCGAGTTAATATACACAAACAGGGACAGTCCTGCCACAGAGAATGTGAGTCACTCCCATTATGGCGTCAGCATGGTTATAAAGCTCTGGCTCAGGAGACAGGCAAACTGGGTTTAAATCTAGTTCAGCTACCGACAAGGTAAATCACCCTGGGCCCGTGACTAAACTTCTTCAAGCCTCAGTTTCCTCATCTGTAAAATGGGGCAATCATCTCACCTGCTGCACAGGGTGGGAATGAGAGTTCACTGTGACCATACAGGGAAGGGAGGCCTTGGAACCCGCTCTGGCTCACAGAGGGCCTCGGTTCTGACCGGGGGCATAGAGAGAGCAGCTCTTCCGCGCCCTCACTTCCCAGGGGCGATAACACAGCCTGGCAAGGGGGCAAGAGCTGCCCAAGATCCAGTGTAGACCCGGGACAAGAGACAGGGTCCCTAGAGCTTTGGTGATGAGACTTCTTTGCATGAGCAAGTGTAGAAGAAGATGGCTCGGGGCAGAGCCGGGCTTTTAGGGGGAGAGAGAGGCAGCGAGGTTCCAGAGGGCATACCTGGAAGAGCTCCGGATCGTCGGGGCTGTACTGGCTGGGTTCGGTCTCGGAGTTCTCCGGGCGCCACTGCAGCTCCTCAAAGCAGGTGGCCGAGTCGAAGTCGCTGGCGTCCAGCTGGGAGAGGTCTAGCTCCGGAAAGTCAGCGCAGAGTTGCTCCTCCCCAGATCCCCCGCCCTGAGGAGACAGGAAGGAAGGAGGCGGGTCAGAGCTGAGTTTGGTTAGACCCCAGCAGGGACCCTCTTACTCAGGATGCTGCCAGTCTGAACCTGTGGCTGCCTTTGTCCGAGGCCTGATTTTGCCAAGCGACCAAGAAATGTAAAGCAGCATCCTCTTGCAACTGTCGAACCTACCATGAGCTAAGTCAGGCCCTGGCAGTACAAATCCCCCTTCCTGCTGCTCCGTCCCCACCTCCTCTGCACTCCTATACACCCCTCAAAGCCCTGCCCGCATAGCACCTCTATTCTCTTACCAGAAATATTTTGTTGAAAACTTTATTACAACCTATAAATAGAGATCTATTCCTTTATACAACTGCTTCCACCTGAAAGGGGATTTGCGGAAGGCAACAACCCCTCTATATGAATAATGAAACAACAAAAAGCAATAATAACAAGAGATGACATCATTGAATGATTGCTATGTTTTGGAAGAACACTCACCCATGTTCCCAGGAATATTTGTAATGTCTAAAGTGTGAAAGACCGCCCATCAGTAGACAATAGGTAAGTAAAGCTATAATCACCTATATCATAAAACAGTGCTGTTGAAAAGAATGAGGCCGTTATGCATGTTCTCCATGGCATGTTAAATAAAATACTAAACTGCAGAATATCAGCAAGTAAGATATTACCCCACACGTGTAAAGAGAATGGGACAGACTCAAGCTACACACTTCTCACGATAATACGTATGAGAATACTGTGCCAGTACACAGGAAAAGGTCTAGAAGGCCATAAACCCACCTGCCAGTGGTGGGTGGGGTAGAAGGGAGTCATGGAGGACCTGGTAACAGTACCGACCGAACTGATGCTTCTCAGAGGGTGGTCCCAGGACCGGCAGGGGCAGAACCACATGGGAACCTATAAGAAATAATGCAGATTCTCAGGCCTAACCCCAGACCTGTGGACTCAGAAGGTAGTCACCTTCTCACTCTGGTCTCCCAAGTTTAACAGTTACCAACAGAAGGGCTGCCTTGCAGATGCAGAAACAGCCTGAGTGGGGAGGCTAACACAGAAACAGGACACCACAGGCACTGGGGTCTGGCAGACCTGAATCATAATCCCCATTCGCCAGCTGTGATGCTTTAGGCAAGTCCCTTCACCTCTCTGAAGCTCAACTGTCTCATCTGTAAAATGGAACAATAACTGTCTCATACAGTTAATATTAAAGGAGGCAGTGCCGTAGCCTGGCTTGGTAAGTTGCTCAATAAATGGTAGCGAGCAGTAATGACAACAAATTTTTAAAAACAATAAGAACAACAGAGTTTCATGGCAGGCAGAGGAGGGTGGAACCTCTTTAGAGAACAGAGACAGGCTTGTGTGACACTTAAGAGAAATAGGTTTTATCCAGACCTTTTCCTTAATTGTTCCCACTTACTAGGCCTCATAAATTATGAATAAATGTATATTATTAGCTCAACTTGACACAGGAAAAAGGCTTTTATCCGAATTTGGGTCAAATGTCTTAATTGGCATTTTGCAAGAATCCTGCACACACAGGCAGCACCGGGGCTGGGTTCTCCCAAGCGGTCAGTCCCTGCTCTCAGGTCAGGCAGCACGGTACCCAGAGAGTATGTCTCCAGGGACATCCCTGACCACGCCTGCCCTCCATCTGCCCGGTCTTTCTCCAATCCACTTGTGTTCAACATCCATGAATATTAAGTCCTGCGTCACTCCAGTGAGGATTCTCAGCCCCCTCCTGGGGCTGCGAATCTTCCCCTGCCCAGTTGGACTATGGGGGTACAGTGGTCTTGACTGTTCTAGACGGATGATTGGTTTGTTTCTAGTTTTTGGCTGTGATGAACAAGCCTATAATACGTGTGTACAAGTCTTTGTGTGGACCTATGTTTTTATTTCCCCTGGGTGAATCTCTAGGAGTGGAATTGCTGGGTCATATGGTAAGCGTATGTGTGACTTGATTAAAAACTACAAAATTGGGCTTCCCTGGTGGCGCAGTGGTTGAGAGTCCGCCTGCCGATGCAGGGGACACGGGTTCGTGCCCCGGTCCGGGAGGATCCCACATGCCGTGGAGCGGCTGGGCCCGTGAGCCATGGCCGCTGAGCCTGCGTGTCCGGAGCCTGTGCTCCGCAAGGGGAGAGGCCACAACAGTGAGAGACTCGCGTACCACAAAAAAAAAAACAAACTACAAAATTGCTCTCCAAAGTGGTGGTGCCGTTGCACACTCCCACCAGCCGTATGAGTTTCTATTGTTCCACGCCCTCAACAGTACTCGGTGTTGTTAGTATTTAAATTTGAGGCGTGCATGATAGCGGGGGACTACAAGCATTTATTAAGTGCTACCGTGAGTCAGGCACTGTGATGTTTAAGACTCAGTTCTTTCCTTCATTTGTTGACATCTCAATGGGGGAAGAAAACACATAAATATTTCATTACAGATTGTGCTAGTGCCACAAAAGAAACAAACCAGGTGCACTGACGGAGGACAAGAGAAGGAGGGGAATCTACTTAGACAGGGTGACAAAAGGCTTCCTGGAGGAGCTGACATCTGGTTTGAGACCTGAAGGAGGAGCCAGGCAGTGGAAAATGTGGAGAAGCAGCTTCCAGGCAGAGAGGACCCAGCAAAGTCAAAGATCCAGGTGGGGACCAAGCCTAGAGAATGGGGTACTGACCAAAGGCCAGTGAGGCTGCAGCTCAGCCCTGGAGTAGGGGGAGGGAGAGGATGCCTTCAGAGAGGCGGGTGGAGGCCGGATCAGGTAGGGATTGAAGGGATTTGGGTTTTGCGCCAAGTGTGATGGGGGTGGGAAGCAGGCAGATGGGTTAGGCTGGTGTAACATCCAGGAGAGGAGCAGGTGGTGGGGCTGGGAGGACAGCACTGAGGGCCTGTGGAGCAGGAGGGAAGGCCAAAAGTCGACAGACAAGGATGCTAGGCAGCTAGGGCCTCCCTGGCCAGCAAAGCCCCAGCTATAAGCTCTCTGGGGAGCTCTCTCTATATGTTCTAGAACCAGCCCGTGCTAGTAACTCAGAGCAGCCACCTCTACAGGACTTGCTTTTTGAGTTTTAGAAACAGCTTTTAAATCAGAGTTCCAGAATCCCAGAGCAGCCAGGAACCAGCAGCCCTGAGAGGCTGTCCATGCAAGTCTCTGTGGACAATTCGGGAGACCGATGCCCCTTCAAGAACTAGTTATGGAGATGTGTGCACAGTGCACGTGCGTGCAAGGAATTTAGACTCAACTTCTAGCCCTTCACAGACACAGGTTGGTCTACCTACTTCACTTTGCACCTATGGAAACTGAGGCCCAAGGAGGATAATGGATTTGCTCAAGGTTATCCAATGAGTGTCCTTCCCATGAAAGCCATGCCACCTCCTTTACAAAATGCCCATCAAGTGGCCATGACTACTGCACTTAATGATTACCCAGAGCAGCTTGACATACTCAAAGTGTACCCAGGGCATAAAAATAAAGAAACCTCGGGCTTCCCTGGTGGCGCAGTGGTTGAGAGTCCGCCTGCCGATGCAGGTGACACGGGTTCGTGCCCCAGTCCGGGAAGATCCCACATGAGCGGCTAGACCCGTGAGCCATGGCTGCTGAGTCTGCGCGTCCAGAGCCTGTGCTCCGCAACGGGAGAGGCCACAGCAGTGAGAGGCTCGCGTACCGCAAAAAAAAAAAAAAACAACAAAAAAAGAAACCTCAGCTTCAAGGCCTTGTCAATTACGGCTGAGGCCACTCTCCAGCTAAAAACCATTAAGCATTGCATTAATAGTGATTTCTCTGGCCCTCTCCATATTTAGAGAGGCTTTTGAAGCGGTGCCTTGGGTGACCCAGCTCTCTTTTGAAAGGTCTGACTTGAGGCCTTCCTGTTCTGTACTGGGCAGCCCCAGCAGGACCCACCCATGGAATGGGAGGTAGGGGGGTCACAGCACAGGCTAAGCCACTGCTATTACTGAGCACTTTCTATATGCCAAGGGCCACACTAAGTGTCTTATATACATCCTCTCAGCAGATTCTTATAACGACGCTACAGGGCGGGGGTCACTGTCCCCATGTTACTAATCAGGAAACTCAGAGATCCAGTCACTCGTATTAGTTTGCCAGGGCTGTCGTTAAAAAAACATCACAGACAGTGTGGCTTAAACAACAGAAATATTTTTCCTCCCAGTTGTGGAGGCTAGAAGTCTGAGATCAAGATGCTGGCAGGGTTGGCTCCTTCTGAGGCCTCTCTGGTTGGCTAGTGGATGGCATCTTGTCCCTGTGTCTCTTCCCGTTGCCTTCCCTCTACATGTGCCCGTCTCTGTCCAAATTTCCCCTTAGATTAGGCCCACCCTAATGACCTCATTTTAACTTGATTGCCTCTGTAAAGACCCTATCTCCAAATAAGGTCGCATTCTGAGGTACTGGGGCTTACGATGCCAAGATACCTTTGTATGGAGGACACAATTCTACCCATAGCACCCAGGGTCCCAGAAAGGTAAAGCTGAGATTCAAAGCCCAGGTCTCCTGGCTCCCTAACAAAGCCTGTGCCATTGCCCGACATCCTGCTTCTGAACGTGAGAAGGAACGTCTAAGACCATTTATTCCCATTTATGGTTGGGGAGATGGAGCTTTGGGAAAAGTCTGAGAAAGACCTAAGTCACAGGGCTAGTCTGTAGCTGAGCAGGGACAGGCCTGGGGCCACATGTGCTGCATTGCGCACCAGCCCCGCATGCACAGGCCCCTGTGGTCCCCACCACCAGTCTGCTCACACCCCTGACACGCTCGGGACACCCCCCTCTGGTTGCAGAACCTTCTGTATCCATTCCTCCAGGGACACTACACTGCTGATCTGAACGGGCTGTAGCTGCCCCAAGCCAGGGAGATAAAACGCCCCGGCAGTGGATTAATGGTGCTTCATCCAGATTCTAAGTTGCTTCACCGGAAGCCTGGCTATCTTGTCACAGATCGATTCCCTGTTTAAGAAAGAGTGCATCTTCAGGAAAAATTGGTGGCTCCACTTCACCGACTACAATCAGCAAATCACCTAGCTTAGTGCCTGGCCCAGAGCACATTCTCAGAGTTACTGAGTGGAAGGAGCAGGAGAGGGGGAGGGGGGGCTGCACTAACAGGACTTGGGTTCTGGGCCTGCCCCCACTCACTATGCATCCTTCAGTGGGTCACCTCCTCTCTCGGGTTCTCACTGCCCCCTCTGGAAAACAGACCATCAAACACAAAGATCCTACGGACCCCTCTTGCGCAAGCATCTGCAAGTACAATTCCGTACTGTACTTATCCAGTTTCTGTGATCCACATAGGCTTTACAGAGGGAGAGACAAAGACGCAGAGAGAAGGTCTGTATTGAAATGGAAGGAGGCCTAGAGAAGAAGGATAAAGGGCTAGGCCTGGCTTGGCTACTAACATTAATCATTTGTGGTCAGGAACCTAACTTTTGCCGGCTTAGTTTCTATTGACAAAATGGGGATAATAAAAAAGAATCCTATCTCACGGTGTTCTTAGAAAGATAAAACATCACAGGTCAGGAGCCTGGCACGTGTCAGACACCCCGTGAATGGTGGTCACAGATACAGCATTTATAGTAGACATTCAAGTGATGTTCACAGCTATGGTCTCACTGGTGCCTTCCCAAGATACGGGAAGTAGGCAGTGGTCAACGTCCCCACTTGACTGATGGGAAAGCAGGACATCTCAGAGGGTCAGTGCTTCATGACCCATCTGCTCAGTCCTAAACCCGCGGATGCCCTCAATCCTATGTTCCTTCAACCTCCACCAGCCCCCATTCCAGTGTTACCATCGCTCGCGGCTTCTCTTGGCGGGCGATCTTGCCCTAACAGCCAGACCACGCTGGCTCTCTCCGGGCCTGCCCTGGAGGGGGGGGAGCAGGGCTCCCACCCAGGCCTCACACACTTCTTCACTGACATCTTGGATGCCCTAAGTACTGCCCTACAAAGCATCCTTCACTGACAAGAAGTTGTATTTGATGGTCTGGGGCAAGTTTTCCCTTTAAATTACTGTTAGGAATGCCCAGACTGGCCTGGGCATGAGATCTGATAGGGTGGTAGGTACCTGGCACTGGGCTCACCTTTCCCGCCTCCCTAACTTGGCGGATACCAGTAACCAAACACGGCTCTACCTCCCACTGAGCCCCGAGCCTTCGCAACCCAGAGCCTTACCAGCCGCTGCTGATTCATTAGACCCAGTCTGCTCTAGACCTATGACCCTGTACCGCTACTTGCCTTCTAGGAAGGAAGTGAAGTAAGTATTCATGATGTCCCCACAAAGCCATTTCATTATACAGATGTTTTCCTTTTTCTCCTCCTACGTCTGTTATTTGGCTGGCCTCCCACCCATTCCCCTTCCTAATGGTGGCAGCCCACTGATCTCCTTGGGGAAGTCATCCCTCCCCCGAATCCAGGTGGTCCAGGTAAAGCACAGTCTGGCCAATTAAAGGGTCTCATCCAGTGACCACAGCAACTGGTTCACAGGGGTGGGTCAGAGTGAACACCAGGAATGTGCTGGAGCGCGTGGACAAGGGTGCTGAGCTGGCTGAATTTAATTCTGGAGACGCTGCGAGCCATCTTTGCTCCCACCTGGGAAAAGCCTGCCCAGCACAGGGAATGCAGAGTCAAGAAGCAAAGAGAGGGCTCCCCTGGTGGCGCAGTGGTTGAGAATCCGCCTGCCGATGCAGGGGACATGGGTTCGTGCCCAGGTCCGGGAAGATCCCACGTCCGTGAACCATGGCCTCTGAGCCTGCGCGTCCGGAGCCTGTGTTCCACAACGGGAGGGGCCACAACAGTGAGAGGCCCGCGTACCACAAAAAAAAAAAAAAAAAAAAGAAGCAAAGAGAGATGTATTCCCAATAAAAATAATTCAAACACTTGGATACAGCTGTGCCTGAAGCCAGTATATTCCCTGTACTCCACAATTATGTGAGTGAATAAGGTCCCTTTCCAGATTATGTGCCTGCTGGAGTTTGTCACCTATCAATGAAAAAGTTATGACTGATTCATCTCTCTTACATCCAAAAAAAAAAAAAACCTAAGCTTCCCACTGTCTTCCAAATTAGTACAAAACTCCTGAAGATGCTTCCAGGAGAACAGTAGGAAGAGTAATTGATTTTTAGACCTCAAAGAAACACTACAGCATCCTCGTAAGACTCAGGAGTCACAGACACAAAATTAAGCTCCAGGAAGAATAAGTACAAAATACAGGGGCTCTGAGCTCAGCCTAAAAGAACAAAACATCCTGAGCTTAAAGATAAATCAGACCATTGAAAGGATCTCCCACCCAAACACTCAAGGCTAAGTGTCTCAGAACATCACGGAGGCCCTTTCCACGCAGGAGCATCTGGCCCCAGGCCTGCCGAGCACAAACGCAGTGATGCTCAGCGCTTTTCAGCGGGGCCTCAAGCCCCAGCTACGCAGCTACCCGCTCAGGGCTTAGCGTAAGGTGATTTGACAGAAGGTCACCAGGCCTGGCAAGAGTGGGTCCTCCAGCCCAGAGAGCAAAATGGGTCCAGTGCTCAGAACTGGACTACAAGGCCAGGCCGGGAGGACGACCAGTTACCAGTGACCTTGGGAAGGCAGCTCTTCTTGGGAGGCAAGGCAACAGGATGGAGGAAGTGGGGTTCCTGATATTTCTAAGTGCCAATCGGCCCTAGGATATCCACCTCAGGACGTGAGGGAGGACTCAACGTGGAGCCTGTCAAAGTCTTCATCATTTTGGGCAGTTTTCTGTTACTTGCCGCCAAACCTAATCCTTACCAGGCCCTCTCAGGCCTTTGGTACAACAGACACTCCCCTACGTAACCGCCTGGGTTAACCAACACTCTTCATCCCCTCCTGTAACAACACACATTACTAAGGCCCAAGGCGCCCCGGAGTCTCAGAGACAAACCTCCAGGTCAGGCACACATCTGTCTCCAGCAGCATTGCTTGTTCAATGTCATTTGTGTTTCTTCCCAAACCCATTTGTTACTATAATTACAAAGTTTTGTTTTGTTTTGTTTTGGGGGGGGGCTCACGCCACCTGCAGCATCCTAGCTTCCCAACCAGAGATTGAACCCGTGCCCCCTGCAGAGTCCTAACCACTGGACCACCAGGGAATTCCAATAATTACCAACTCTAAAGAAATGGTTCATCAACAGAAAATATGAGTATAAAAGAAGAGAATGCGACGGCAACTAAGTTGAAGGCTGTGGAAGGACTCAATAAAGTTGAGCTGTTTTTTTTAAAAAAAAAAACACACAAAAACCCTGCTGTCAAATTATGTGTGGGTGAGCTAACAGTGAAAGATTAGGGAGGCACTGGCAAGAATCTGAAGGATTCTGCACTTAGATTGCTTGAGTCTAAATTCTTAATCCAACTGAGTGAATTCCCAATCTGGAAATAGGAGCCCTGGCAGCGTGGGTGTGGACCAGGCAGGAGAGAGCGCTTGGGATTTCAGCGTCGGCAGCACAAGCAGTCCTAGAGCGAAAGACTGGCAATAATGAACGTGCATGCCATATGGCTTCATTAAACAACAACGTTAGGTATTACGTTTTATGATTTCGTACTCTCGCTGACTTTTTCCGAGGAATTCCCCTCTCCAGCCCTCCACCCACCCCACCAACCCCCAGCTGTAGTTCCTGCTCGTCATCAGATAAGGTGGCTATTGGACATGGATTGCAGCTTGCATCGTATAGGAAATAAATCCTTACAGTGGACTCCCAGAAGACAGAACTGGGGCTTTTGGCAATGGAAGAGCCTGTGGAAATACTTCTAGAGATGACTCTCTTATTTTGCAGATAAGGACACTGAGGCAGACAGTCTCCTGGGACAGGTGTTATCTTGGGCATCTCCTTTCCTCCTCCCTGTTGCCTGCAAGCAGCCCCTTATCCAATAGAGATCCCTAAGGTCTCTCAGAGCTGTGCCTGGGCCAGGTTACCTGGGGTGGAGCAGCTCCTGGCTGTCTTGGTAGGTGGTGGGCACTGAGGTCTAAGAGGGCACCATTGGCGCCCCACACCCCTGCACCCCACTGTGGCTGCACAGATCCTGGCACCTGTCAGCCAACATAGGCTGCCCCTGGCCCAGGAAGGTGGCGCTTTCGTTTATTTTAAAACAGTAAAAGGGTGAAGTATATTCTGTGACACGAGTGAGCGAGAGTGAGTGAAGGTGTTTCAGGGGCAGTGTCGTCCGCATACTGTGTTCGCCTACAATTGCTGTCAATTTTATGCACTTGAATTCAAGGGCCTCTTCAATTCACAGGAGAGCGGCAGGAAAAGCGCTTTGTGAACTGCGAAGCGTGTGCAGGTATCCACCTGCTGTTAAGACTGGTTAACAGTCCCTTTCCATCTCCAGGGACCAGCCTCCCTCATGGAACTGCTGTGTGGCTTGAGTTTCCACCCTGGGGCCTCTGTGCTGGCAGCTCCCTCGGCCTGGGATGCCTCCTCTATCTTTCTTCTGCGCATGGCTGGTCCTTTCTTATCAGCCCCATCCCAGATTAAATGTCCCTCTGAGGTGAGCCTTGCTGACCACTGTATCCTAAAGTGGCTGCCCATCTCGCTCCCATCACCTGCTCTAAGTCCCTCAATTAACACGTTTCACTTTCTGATATCCCCTCCCCCCTTTGCCGGTATTTTTTTTTAATTGTGGTGAAATACACATAATATAAAATTTCCATTTTAACCATTTTTAATTAGGCAATTCAGTGGCAGTAAGTATATTCACACTGTTGTGCAACCATTACCAGGGTCCCTCCCTCTTCAGAGCTCTTCCCCCTTTTCCATTTATCTACTTGTGTATTGTCACCTCCCCCAGCTATGAGTTCCATGCGGGCAGAGGCAGTGTCTGTCTTTGTTCCCCGCTGTTTCCCAGCGCCTAGCACAATGCCCAACATATAGTAGCTGCTCAATAAACAAAATGAGATCCATGTGGAAGTGCCCTGTAAACTGGAAAGGGTGGTACACAAGAGCAAGAGACTGCAACATGGACATTTTCTCCGTACAGTCCCAAGACAAGGCCAAATTCCCTGGCAGCCTCAGTTATTCGACAACGATTTTGAGTTTTGTCCAACTCTGTGGGGGCAAAAGCGTCGAGAGCGCCTTTTCTTTCCTGGTTCCAGGCCCCTCTGAGAGGTCAAGAATGAAGATATACGATCACACAAACCACCTGACATTGACACTCACCATTTCAACACATCAGCTCTACCCAGAGCAACATTTTATTAGTCGCTGAAGGGCAGGCACCAAAATAGACTGCAGGGATCAAATGCCACCCTCTACAGTGGTTGAAAGGCCCTCGCATATGACGATTTGAGGCCTGGGGACCCTGGGAGGGGGGTCCTCTGTCACAGGAGTGCACAGACATTGGAAGCTAAAATCAGGGCTGGGATTAGGCTGAGGTGAGGGTACCAGCCTTGGGCACCAAAAAATTCAGCAATCAGGACAGATCATATTTAATGCAATATTGTGAAAACAATCAAAATTAAGGCCCCCTAAAAATCCATGATGAGCAACATATCAAAATTCTAAATAAAGACAAGGTCAGTGACACTGATTTTTCCTTTTGCTTCAGGTGACTACTTGGCTCTGCACGGCACTCTTCCCTCCTTTATTTAAAGATGTGGTGTGTTCAAAATGGATACTTTGGCACTGACTATTAACATATTAACTATTACAACATATAGAAATGTTGCATTAAAATATGAGTTATCTTGATGACTGAGCTTGTTGGCATCTCCTTAAATTTTGTGTCTGAACCAAATGTCTCCTTTGCCTCACCCTAATCCCCACCTGGGTGGAATGAGGGTGAAAGAGTTACTGTATGTTCAGGTGACTGAAATGAGATCAGATCCTGTCCTACACCCCTTCTCCCTGGGGCCTCAGTTTCCACATCTCTACAATGGAGCACACGACCCTAGGGTAGCTGTGGAACTGTCCCAGTCTTGTCCAGTGAGGCATTTGGGATGGGAAAGTAGGAAAACTCTAAAGTGCTGGCTGTATGTGAGGAACTGTTATTACATTTTTATCCAAGGTAGTAAATGGTCCATCACAATGGTAAGCAGCATTCAGCTTTGAGATGAGTTGCAACACACTTGCCTGATTTATAATGAAAGGAGTGAAGTTTGCTAAATGAATAGGCTTTATTTTAAGAAAAAAGATTAGAGCTGATTCACGGTTCTGTCAGCAAGTAGGATCTCCCCTCCCATTCCAATGCCTTTACTGAACAGGAAGGAAGGCAGAAGGCTACAGCTAGCCCTGGGAAAGCACCCATTTCACGCAGCTGAATGGGGGGACCCCAACTCCCTAATCATGCTGCGGGATCATAACCTAACAGGCGCTTTCCTTTCCCCGTCACATTTTGCGGGGTTCCCTCAAAATCAGAATATGCCCAAGGGGCAGGGCAAGAGGGACTGGCACGTGTCAGCCAACCTCAGGTGTGAGACGCATGAAGAAATGCCTGGGAATGGATAGTGGTGACGTTTGTACAAAATCATGAATGTACTTAATGCCACTAAATTGTACACTTTAAAATGGCCAATTTTATGTTATGTATATTTTACCACAAAAAAATAAAAATAAATTTTAAAAGTCCCGGAGTCCTAAAATAAAGTGCCCGGCACACTCCTTCTGGAGGTGTTCTCCAGGGTCCTACAGTCTCCATGTTCTTTGGTTCTATTTATGTGTCTCTTGCTGTGGCTGGCAGGAGACACGGGGGCGGGGTGGGGGGGAGGGAGGAGCTGGGCCAGGGCTCAGCTGAGAAGCCCTTTTGCCTGTTAAATACTGTTATAAATAACGCAGAAAGAGGCAGAAAGAGGGTCCTGGCATGAGAGTGAAGGTCAGGCAGCCCCATGTGAGGAAATGTCACGCCCATCGGGCCAGCAAGGTGCCGGCTCACATCTCCAGCCCCACGCTGCCCAGGGCTGACGGCAGCCGTGCCGGGGAGCCCGTGGAGCATCACGCCCACTCAGGAAGGGCAGCCCCAAGGTGGCCGGCTCCCGGGGGTTCGAGCAGAGAGGGGACCACGGGGTGGATGGAGGAGCAGAGGGTAGCTGAGAATCCCCCAGCCCAGTGGGCAGGGGCTAAAGTCAGCTTCCCAAGAACCCAGGCCAGGGCTCAGCCACCAGCACACCAGCCTCGGCTTGTCAGCCAGTACACACAACCCGCCGAGGGAGAGATGACTCAGCAACGCTCAACCCACAACTGCCCCCGCTGGGGCCGCTGCACAGCGTGGGAGCTGGGAGGGGCCTCACGGCCCATCTGGTCCTGTAGTTCCCATGCTGGGCTCCCTGGGGAACCCCCTGCACGCTCTCCACCCCCGCAGCCCACCAGCACCCTGGGCTTTGAGGTGGGAGGGGTTATGAGGGAGTTCATTAATTAGGTTTTCCATTTTTATTAACTAAACACCATGCAGTGGCAACCCATCCTACTCCTATTTAACCTGAGTGAATTCAGCATTACAAGCCTGGCAAAAACCAAATTTCTGTTTCTTTCTTGCATGTTAGAAATACGATGACATTCTATTTTGCACAGAATTCTATATTTTCCCATACCCACACACTCTTACCTATTGTTCATACACGCTATTTCATCAGCAACTTAAGGGCTCTACGGACTTCATTTAAATCCTCAGAGGAAGAAGCCACTTCCCAAGTACGTGGTATCCACCACTCAGAGCCCAGCAATGTGGGTATTTCCCCATTTTACAGATGAAGAAGCTGAGACGCAGTGAGGTAACGTGATGTTGCTAAGCAGAATATGAATGTTTGAGTCTTTATGGGCTCAGGAAGCCCAGGTAACAAGTTGCTGTGTAGACCACAGAAGAGAGAGCCGAAGCTGGGTCTCGCCCACCATCCCCAGAATGCTGGAGGCGTAGCTGAGACTAGGGGCCGTCGCTCACTCGCCTGCTTACAAGCCTTGACTTGTCACTGCCCTTGACAAAACCCCAAAGTCCTCACCGGGCCTGTGAGGCCTGGCGGGGCCTGGCGCGGCCTGGGCCTGCCGCCTCTCCCACCATTTCCTGGGCCCTGTCGTCCTCCCGACGCTGCAGACACAGCAGCCTTCTTCTCCTGGAACAAAACTCTCTCGGCTTGGGGTCTCCACCTGGGACACTTCCTGCCTGGTCCTAGGCCACTTATCCAGCACTGGGTCTCAGTGAGAGAGGCCTTCCCCAACACTCAACCCCCTGAACACTATGGGTTATGTCCCCATGTGTTATCCACAGCATGAACCCAGGGACTGTCTGTCTCCCCTCCAGAGTACCAGCTGCAAGACAGCAGTGGTCCAGACTTGTCCTCTGTTGAATCCCAGTGCCTGGAACAGTGTCTGGCACAGAGTAGGTGCTCACTAAATCTTTGTGGGATGAGTGGAGGTGGGCCGGGGGAGTAGAGCTCTGGTTTCCCAGGTTAGTTTAGGCATCTCTGCCTCACACTGCTGTGAGGCTTGCAAGGTCTCCCTCTCACGCACCCGCCTTTCCGGGGGGGGGGGGGGGGGGGGGCGGGGCAGGGGTGTGTCCTTCTGCATCCATTTATTCCCTTAAGGAAATAAATTTCACAGTGGTCAGATGATGAGAAACCCAGACCCATGGGCTCCCAGATGAAGCTGGTGGGAAACAGATTCTCTCTGGCCCCAGCAGGCCCTCGCTGGTCATGTGGTCAGTGAGGGCCCACTCACTCACGCCCCCCATGCCTGAGGCACTGGCTCCCTCCAGCCACAGTGAACCTGCCTCATGTAGAAGTATGTTCACTGGACATGTAAAGCGAATTTGTGTCAAACAAATCATACCTTTCCATTCCCGTCTTCTTAAGTAACAGGGAGGTGGCCCACAGGGTGATATTGCCACTGGCTCCCCAACCAAAGCCAGGGCCCTAACAGTGGAATAACGGGCATCTGAGCTAGGAAATGGACACCATCTGACGATGCTTGGGTATCACCCCAGCTTGCAGAGAAACAGGCAGGAAGTGGGGAGCTCTCCAAGAGAGAACAGTGAGATCTTTCAGGGAGTGAAGTTCCCATCACCCCTGCACGTAAGTGCCACCTGAACCGACATCTCTGACCTACTAGGTTCCTTCCACCCTGCCAGGATTAGGAATCCTGGGGCTCATAAAAATCTTTTATGCCTGTAAACTAGACCTTCTCCCATTTGATCCTCACAACTGGGCAGAGGTTAAGCCATTTTTCTGATGGGGGAGCTGAGGTTCATAGAGGGGAAGTAACTTGCCTAAAGTCACTAAGCAAGTTAAAGAGAGGAACAGGACTAAATCTCCCAGACCTCTGACTCAGTTGAAGCAAAAATATCACTGATTAGGAGGCACAACCTTGAACTCTCTGCACTATGGCAGTGGGGAACTCGGACGAGTCCCTCTACTTCTCTGAGCCTCAGTTTCCCTATATTCCCAAACTGGGCAGGCTTGGAGACCATGGTCAGTCAGCTGGGGCTTCAGGACATGCAGGGTCAGCCTGTGACATCCTGGGCATGGTGCCCCATCCATCAGCAGTCCCTAACAAGGGGGAAAGATGGTGGAGATGGAGACGATGATCACCGAGGGACACGTCGCATGGTGTGTGTCTGCAATGGTGTCATGGGAGGACATGTGGGAGATCTGCTAGCCCCTCACTCTGCCACTCAAAGAGCGGTCCACAGACCAGCCGCATCAGCCGGGCCTGGAGCTTGTTCCATTCTGCAGAATCTCAGGCTGAATCCTCCTGAATCAGAATCTGCCCTTTAATAAGATCCCTAGGTGATTCGTAGGCACATTAAAGTTTGGGGAACAAAAAATTTTAAATCAGAAGACCAATTGTAACATGTGAGCTTTGGTTCACCACCTAGATCCTTCAAGCCCCAGCGTCTGCATCTGTAGAGTAAAGATAATAATGTGTACACTTCACGGGACTGCTGTGAGCGTTATGTAAGATCACACATGCCAACAGTCCAGCCCAGTGCCCGGCAGGTAACAGCTGCCCAGATTGCTAGTTTCTTTCCTTCCTGAAAGGCCAGAAGGAGGAAGCCCTCTGCTTCCATTCCAAGTCCTGCCTGTACATCTGGGAGGCAAGGAAAAGACCCTCATGGGGCAGCAACAGATGGGGATGGGGTGGGAGCAAAGGGAAAGAAGGAGAGCAAAGGAAATAAAGAAGCAAAATAGAGACAAGCAGCAGAGACCATCTGAATCCCCAAGAGGCAGATGAACATGTGAAAACCAGAGACACAGCCGTTTCAGCTCATGTCAGAAGCCAAAGGGCTGAGGATGGAGGAGCAAGGGCCACTGGGCTGTGTCCCCACAGGTCACACACTGCCTTTCCAGCCCAGCTCTGAAACAGTTCTTGTGGCCAGGGTGGACACAGCGCCAAGGGTCACTGGAGCAACCAGACAGAAGCTGGGGGCTCAGGCTGAGCCCTGAGAAGGGTCAAACTTGGCTGGAGGACACCAATCCAAGGGACTGTCAACCCAGAGGAGCTGGACAATGGGGGGCTGAGCTGTGTGATTTAACCTCTCTGGGCCTCAGTAAAATGGGAGATAGTAATAATAGCCTTAGGGTTCTTAACGAGGATTTAATGAGAAGAGCTTGCATTGTGTCTGGTGCAAAGTAAGTGCTCAAAAGATAACGGCCATTCCTGAGATTATTACACAGTAGACCTGAAGCAACTGCTGGAATAGAAGCAGCCCTCTGGGCTTCTCGAACTTCCTCTACACTCAATCACTGCATTAACCCCTTCAAGCTCAGACTGACCCAGTCCACAACACCATCAACTCACAACTTATCGGCAGCCACGGCTTCCTGCTTTCACCCCAGCCCCCTCCAGGCTGCTGGACACAGCACAGCCGTAGCCAAGTTCTCAAGATGCAGATCTGACACTACTGGACCCTGTTTAAAATCCTGCTTGCCCCCAATTCCTCCCAGATAAAGAGCAAAACCCTTCAGGAGGCCTGTAATGTTCTGCGTGATCTGGCTTCTGTCTACCTATCCAGAATCATTTCTTAGCATTTACCCACCGTCTCCCCAACTTTAAGCCCCACTGGCCTTCTCTCCACCCCTGGCACTTGCCAGGATCTCTTCCCCCATAGGACCTTTGCATGCGCTGTTCCCTCTGCCTGGAACATCATCCCACACATAGATCCTTTGTCCAGTTATCTCGTACCGTACCCTTCACTCTTTACCTCCTCGAGCTTTCCTTGAGCCATGCAGACCACACAGGAGCCTGGCTGTACCTTCTGTAGGTCCTGAGTCTTCCTTCAGAGCTTATCACAGTTGGTAATTTATTTGCATGGGCATGTATTAGTGCTCACCAATGTATCCCTGGCACCTGGCACATAGTAAGTGCTTAATAAACAAGGAGAGTAGGTGAATAACCTCATTCTCTGGCAACCATCTCACCCCCCTATCCAAGTCCCACCTTCCCTCTCACCTCATCCCCTAGGCCCTAACTCTCTATATTACACACAGGACAAACCCCAGTGCTCCCTGATCCTCAACCTCCATCCCTGACTTGCAGGACTGGTGCCAGAGATCCAAACGTTTCTAGATCTGATTTTCTTGAAAGCAGCTTTGGGCTATGGCCAGGGGAGGCGTGCACTGCTGGCCTCGGCAGTAAACACTGATGAAGCTGTCTGGACCAGCTGAGCTGAGATCAGGAAATGCCAAGATTTAAAAGCATCCGGAACCCATTTATTTATTGTTGTTCTTGCACTTCCAGGCTATTTTAAGCTTCAGATCAATCAGATCCTCTCTCCAAATATCGCTCCAGAATCAGCCAACATGCACCTGGCCCTACCTGTCAGGGCCCCATCTGACACACGACCTCAACGACAGCAAAAACAGGCAGCTGTTCTTGTTTATTGGGTGCCCCTGTGAGTGGTAAGTGAAAGTCGCAAACAGTCTCAAAGGGAGGTAGTATTAGCTCCATTGGGAAGATGGGGAAATTGAAACTCAGAGAGGTGAAGAAAGTGGCCCAGGGTCACACAGCTAGTAAATGCCGGAACTGGGATTCGACCCCAGATCTTCCAAATCCAAAGAAGGATTAGGAGCCTGGGCTCCTAACTGCTCAGCAATACTGCTTCCCTCATTCCCCTGCCAAAGCTCTTCCTACATACTGTGGGGTTTCTCATCTTGCCCCTGCCCTTTCAGCCACCTGCAAGGACCATCAGTGTTCTTACGCTATGAGTCAGAGCCACCCGCCCCCATGTGCATTGCTATGGGAAGGTCGCCAAGCTGGGCTGTTAAAAGAGGAAGGTAACGTTACATCATCATGTTTGTATTTTTTTTGAAATGATGGATGGATGGAAAGATGGAGAGGTGGTTCATATATTCATAGATTATTGCTAGAAGGACACAAATGAAAGTATCAAGGGTTGGGGGGAGCAAAGAGTAAGGAGTTGATTGGGGATAAGGGGTGTCAGAGAATATTTACTTCTATTTTATGTCCTTCTTAAGGTTTTTATTTTTCTTTAATGCTTCAACCAATCCTTCAAAGGCCAATTCAGAGGCCGCCTCCCCCATGGAGCCTACCCTGATTGCCTCCACCTGTCCCTCCTCTGCATCCCTACCACATTCTGCCTACATCTCTCAGGGCCCTTAGGCCACTGATCCTGCGTACTCAGTGTGCACATACCCACAGGAGTCCCCAGCCAGGCAGGAGCTCCAGGGCCTGGATCAGTGTCATGAGCTTCTGGGGTCTCCCCCAACACTAAGCCTCTGCTGAGGCGGGGGAGTGGAGAGGCCTGGTGAATGAATGACTATTTTGCTTTCTATCTTGGTCCACGGCCTCCTGAAGCCAAGGAAGTTGGAAACGCTAAAATGGAGCTTGGGGGTGGGAAAGAGAAGAGGAAAGCAGAGAATCAGAGGGTAAATTCAGCTCCCGGAAACCTGCCCAGCGCGCATCCCTGGGAAATGACTCAAGCACAGCTTATGCCAGCAGACAGTCCATCTGGGCCCTGAGGTCACCAAACCTCATCAAGGTCCTGCTTATTAAATACAGAGGCACATGAAATAAAGCCACCAATCTGGAGCTGGGGCTCTGAGGAAGGGACAGAGACAGTGATGAGAGGCAGGGAATCTGTCCCCCATTCCCCACCCCTGACTGATCACCCAGGAAGCTCTGGGCTGTGGCTGAGGCTGGACCCCTAGGTCAGACTGGGCTCTTCACCTTGACAGGAGCTTTGGTGATGGTCCCACCTCACCTCCCACACAGCAAGGGGGTCCTCTGCCCTCCTCAGCACCCACCCCTGCCTGAGGACCAAGGAGAACTTGGTAACCTTTGGCCCATGATAATCACAAGCTTTGTTGAGCCTCTATTTTGCGCTATACACTTTACAACCATCCCATTGATCCTATCCAACCAAACTGACGGGTGGATACTGTCCAGTCCATTTTACAGATGAGGAAACTGAGTCCCAGGGATATAAGTAATGTGCCTGAGATCACACTGCCAAGTTAAGTGATACTGGAACTAGACCAAGGCTGCAGCAGGGGAAGAACCAGAACCAGAACTCCACCGGCTGGAGCGATGGGACCACAGCCACCCAGTGACGAGAGGCCTCAGTTTTCTCATTTTCTCAGGGGCTGTCAGGCTACATGGCAGCATAAGAATCACTGAGCTAAGGCCATGCTTCCCTGTCTCTGATCACATACCCACTGGGGGCGCAGCGGTGGGCTGAGAAATACTCAAAGGCATAGGCCAGGCATGGTGCCTCTTCTCAGAACTCTATTTCCCTCTTAAGATCTGTCATAATAGAAAGTTAAATCATTTCACTGGTAAGGGAAACTTTCTTCCAGTATAAAAAACAAGGGTATGCTAGGGACTAGAATGTAAAAGTTGCATTAATTTTTTCGTATAAAATAAGAACGATTTTTGTGTCATGGATTCTGTTTAAACTGGTTGTAGGTTTAGCTGACAAGGCTACTTTGGAGGCAGCGACAGGATTGTTAAGAACTGACTGTGGGGAATAAAGATGCAGACGTAGAGAATGGACTTGAGGACACAGGGAGGGGAAAGGGTAAGCTGGGACGAAGTGAGAGAGTGGCATGGACATATATACACTACCAAATGTAAAATAGCTAGCTAGTGGGAAGCAGCCGCATAGCACGGGGAGATCAGCTCGGTGCTTTGTGACCACCTAGAGGGGTGGAATAGGGAGAGTGGGAGGGAGACGCAAGAGGGAGGGGATATGGGGATATATGTATATGTATAGCTGATTCACTTTGTTATAAAGCAGAAACTAACACACCATTGTAAAGCAATTATACTCCAATAAAGATGTTAAAAAAAAAAAACTGACTGTGGGATCAAAAAGATCTGCATTAATTTGGGCTCAGCCACTCAAACAGCTGTGTGACCCTGGCCAAGATACTCGACCTCTCTGAGCCTTAGCTTGTAAAATGGGAATGATAAGATCATGCTTATAAAGCAGGAGTCCTTAACCTTTTTTGAGTCATGCGTCCCACTGGCAATCTAGTGAAGCCTATAAACTTCTCAGAATGTTTATGAATGCATAAAATAAAACAAAGGATTATTAAGGAAACCAACAATATCAAAATACATTTATACAATATTAAAAAGAGTAAATTTGTTACAGTAATATAACATGCTTCCTTATTACTATACTAAATAATAAGATCTAGTAGCAAGTGTAACAATCACCAGTAATTTCAGAGTAGTGATGAGTATAAATATTTTTAGATATCTGAAACGACTGTAACGTGATATGAAAATATCTGTGATTTCCACTGGTGACAAAGTCACAGGTACCACTAATACTTTTACAGTTTGTCACCTACATTCACAATGGGAGGAAATGCTAAATTTCACTTGGAGGTTAGCAAAAATAAAGATGTAATTTTTTTTTTCCGTCCAAGTTCACAGACCTCTGAATTCTATCACCTGGGGTTTAAGCAGCTCAGTTGTAAGGCAATCTACACAGTGCCTGGCATGCTCTGTAAATGTTCTTTAGGGTAGCTGGTTTGACCTATGCCAGCCTCTGCCCCCCAGACACAACAGGGCCCAAGGTTTCGCCTGCATGCCATTAGCAGTCCTCTAGGGGAGGGGTTTGAGCAGCCCTGCGCCCATCAGGGGCTCAGGGAGGGATGTGGGTTATGCAAAGCTGTTAGGTGAGTGAGGGAAGCTCTTAAATTTAATCCAGAAGCTTAGGGCTGGAAGAGGGTTAAGCCCCAGCTAGATGTGCACTCAGGCTGTCTCAGCTCAGAACAAGCCGTGTCCTTCCGCGCATTAGCTGCGTCCTCGACCACTCTGCAAAGGAGCCCTTTCAAATCCTGCCTCCTTGACATCTCCACTGTGTAGTTTATTGGCATCTCAACTTTATGTCCAAATGGAATTCTATTTGCACACAAGCCAGTTTCTCTTCAGTTTTCCCAATGTCAATAAATGGCAAACCTTCACCCAGCTGCTCAGAAGAAAACCTGGGTTTCCTCTTGCCCTCACCCCCACATTCAATCCATCAGCCAGTCCTGTCCACTCCCTCTCCAAAATACAGTACTCTTCTCTCCATCTCTGCTGTCACCACACTAGCCCATACTATCACCACCTCCTACCTAGACTTTTACAGTGCTGCCTAACAGGACTCCACTTCCATACTTGCCCAGCCCACCCCAAGTTCCTCCTCCACAAAGTAGCCCAAATAATCTTCAAAAACTGTAAATCAGATCATGTCACTCACTCCATACTCAAAACACTCCAAAGATTCTCCTACTGCACTTAGAATGAAATCCAAACATCCATGGCTTAGAAGGCCCTTAACTATGTTGCCAGCATCCTCTCTGGCTACTTCCTGCCTTGCTCACCATGCCCCCCGGGCATCCTGGCATTCTTTACATCAGAGCTCAAACTAGTCACTGCCCCAGGGCCTTTGCACAAGCCATTTTTTGCATGGCTGGCTCCTTCCTGACACTTAAACCAAATGTCATCTCTTCAGAGAGGCCTTCCCCGACCACTCACTATCAAGTGGCCACCCTTCCCCACTCTGGCACACTCTCCATCACATGGCTGCATCTAACTTCTTCATGACCCACATCACTGTCTGAAATAAACATGATCATTCTGTTGATGTGTTTGTTATCTGTCCACCCCCACTTGAATGGAAGCTCCTGATTGCTGGGGACTAGTCTGTGTTCCTTCCTACTCTATGTTGGCACATAGTAGGCACTCTTCAGATTTTGCTGAGCGAGCTTATTTTGTACGCGAAAATGGGCTGGGCTCTGGACAGGCATTTGACATGCAATCCTCACAGCTGCTATTCTTTCCCTTTTACAGAAGAGGCAACTGAGGAGGCCCAGTGAGGTTCCCCAGCTGGTTGAGTACTGTCTAACCCCAAAGCCAGATTCTTTATCACTGCATCATACTCTTTTAAAAAAATGACCCCTTCACCCATCCCCATCCTCTCCAAAAGTCATCCCCAAAGAGAAGACAAGGAAAGATGCAGAGGTACGGGGCTGAAGCGACGGCATCCCGGGCCTCATGATGCCGTGACCTCATCCCGCTCAGAGGCTGTTCCCCTGCTGGACCGCTCTGCCCACGGAAGCTAGCTGGCAGGGATGTGGCGTCCACACCTGGACTCACATTTACCTGCAGCACCCTGGAAACTCCCCATGGCTCCTTTCTCCTCAACTGCCTTTTCTGGGCCTCTAATCTCCAGATCAGGTTTCCAGAGCTGGGGAGTGTCCTCTGCTTAGGAAATTCTCCAGTCAACACTGGGGGGAAGGGGGAGACCTACCTGAGAGGCTGGAGATCTGGAAGCCAGAACCACAGAACCCCAGATAGGAAAAGACCTTGACAGCCATTCAGTCCAACCCTCCTCCTTATGCTTTAACCAAGCAATAGCTGCAAGTACCTCGTGGGATAGGTTCCCTTTTAGCTCCATTTCACAGATGAGGAAACTTGAGGCCCAGAGAGGTTTGCTAACTTCCCTTGGAGACACCCAGCTAAATAAGTCATTGAGCTGGGATGGGAACCCAGAAAATCTGACTCCCTAAGCCGGGACATTTAACCTCCGTGCTAGAATAAGAACAAAACCCTTTTTGTTTCAGAGCCCTGCCAAGGGAGGCACAGGTGCCAGAATGACAAAACAACAGAGTAAAAGGGGCCCTTAGATAGACCTGGCTCTAACTCTCCTATTTTCCAGGGGAGGAAACTGAGGTTCAGAGCGGGAAAGTCTCTGACTGCCCCTCTGATTACATCAAGCTGCCCCCTGGTGAACTACGCGTGGCCCCGACACCAGGCAGGGTGCACAGGCCGCACGCATGGGGGCGGGGGGGGGTGCAGTGACCCCTACGAAGGACCCACTCCAGGAGCGAAGGACCCACTCCAGGAGCCCGCTCCCCTGGAGCCCGCATTCCAATCTGGTTACAGCAGGAAGGGCAGGTGCTCGGCAGACAATGCGCCATCCTCCATCCGTGGCGGGCAGGAGGCAGCTGCTGTGCGGGAGCTTGCCTTAAACAGAACTCCCTGTTTCCATTTTAGCCCTGTTGCCATGGGATGGGTCTGGCTGGGACAACAGCCTCCTTATATAGGGCAAAGCAGAAATCCTTGCCCCCCTTCTCCTAACACAAAGGCAATGGACACAAAAAAAGACAAAATAAGCAACTGCTCTTTAAAGGCAAACACATCTCTTTGCCATTTTACTGCTCAGAGAATTTTGCTTGTGTGTGTGTGTGTGTGTGTGTGTGCGCGCGCGCACACACACACACACGCACATGCACGCGTGAGCACGCATGCAAGCCACAAAACAGCAAATCGGAACAAAGTGCTCTGGCCTGGGTTTGACACTGACAGCTGCCACCATATGCTTCCAAGGAAGTCCTCTTGCCTCCCCAGGCCTCAGTTTCCCCATATGGATATGCAAGAGTCAGACTAGACAGTGTCTAACATCCTCTTGCCCTTAACATTTTAGAATTCTATGAAATCCAGACGATCTGAAAACTTTTCTATTCATTAAAGCACCGACACATGAGGGACTACACCATCAGCCAGTCTGTCTGGAAATCCTTCCCCAAGAGACTCCACTCCTCCTGGTGTTGCTCTAACACAGGCTGATTTTTTCTTTTTTCTTTTCTGTTTTTTTTGGGGGGGTGGGGGGCTGCACTGTGCGGCATGCGGGATCCTAGTTCCCTGGCCAGGGATCAAACCCGTGCCCCCTGCAGTGGAAGCGAGGAGTCTTAACCACTGGACCACCAGGGAAGTGCCCAGGCTGAATCTTAACCCTTCCTTGATAGCTCAAATCACCAGGGGTTGGCCACCTTTTTCTGTAAAGGGCCAGATAGTAAATATTTTAGATTTTTGATCTATACGGTGAACTACTCAGCCCTGGAGTTGTAGTATAAAGCCACAGACGTGTGAACAAGTAGGCATGGCTGGCTTCCAATAAAACTTTATTTTCGAAAACAGGCAGTGATTGGATGTGGCGCTCAGGGCCTTAGTGTGCTGACCCCTGGGACCATCATCTTAACCATCACCCCCTCCACGTGGTCCTTTGCTCTGACACAGTGTTGCCCCTCCCCGCATGGCTCTAGTGTCTTCAGAGCTGCTGGTCTCTGCCCTTCGCAGTCATTGCCTCTTGGCAGTTGGGTGCTTGGCTGACACGTCTTCCTGCTGTGAGTCTGCTGTCTTCAAGAAGTTCCACCTCTCTCTGCTTAGGTACTACTTATAATCTGCAGTGGACTGGTCAACCAGGTCTCAAAGCTGAAGGCTCTAACTGAGACAAGAATCAGCGGGCTCTGAAGGAGACTTGTTTGGGGAACAGCAGTGCCTGGTCCCTGTGATAATGATTTTGGCTACCAAAGGCTCTGCAATAGACTCCAGACTGTGTAGGCTGCTGGACGATGTGTCTGAAGGTATGAGGAAACCGGGGTGTGATGTGCCCTCCCCACAAACATCTGTTGCATGGGTGCCAAGTGAGGCAGTTCAAGGGCATTCTTTTAAACAATGGGCTACTTACACTATTATTAACAGCACAGTGGGATTTTTGGAAGACAGAGGATGCTCGAATGAACCAACTTCCTTCCGTCTTTCCCCTGGACTTGTTGATAGAACCACTTGTCCCTTCTGACAGGAAAGCATCTCCTATGAGTCAGGGGCTCCTCCTGGCAGGCAGAAACCACTCCCCTGCCCAAGAAGAGCTTCCCCACCTTCTCCACCCAGTTCTTAGGGAAGCAAAGAGAAAAGAGCAGACAACAGCAGCCGCCCCCACAGGCTTTCTGCGAGAGTGGGGGAGTCACCCAACCAGCAACCCCAACTGCAAGGGCAGGGAGGCCCCGAGGGATGGAGGACACACCCACCACCAAACCCAGTGACCTGGGCTCTGATTGGAAGTCTGCGGTCACTGCTGGTTTATCTGCATGTCTCTGAAGGTCAAGGAGAAGACACATGAGCATCTTTATTGGGTTCCCAAGGGCAGATCCAAGATACCAATGGGTGAAAGTCACAGTTTTTCCCATACAAGTAAGAATGAAGGCAGCGATTTCTTCTTTGCTGGCATTTCCACAGAGGCCAGCAGTGCAAACTGCAGAGGGGACTCAAGCACCCAAGAATGCAGATGCTTTAATTAATCAATATGACTAGGTACCAAGTCTGTGCTCCATTCTGGTTCTTATCCTTCATCAGCAGATTCTTTAAGCCTCACATCAATTCTTGAGGTAGAAATTAATGGTCCATTTTGCAGATGGAAAAGCTCAGTCACAAAGGCTGTTACAGAGACGCAAAAGTAGTGCAGCCAGCCAGGATTCGACCCCAGCTCTCCAGCGGCAGTGTCTCCATAAAATCACATTCCTTAAATGACACTCAGACTCCGAGTCCCATCCCTACTCCATCCCCAAAGTGGGATGAATTCATTCTGGGAGGTGGTCTTGGCCTTGTCTTTGACCCTTCCCTCTGGAAGAGTGAAGGGGTGGGGACCCCACGTCTTAGAGGTCCCAAGAAGGTAGAATTCTGCCTCCCCCTGTACCCATCCCATCCCTGAAGGATCAGAAATCTCCCTCAGGAGAACTGGAAGGACTCTCCATGCCAGACCTATTTGCTAATTCCCACTTTACAGCCTCCTGCCCTGACCCTCCCCACCCTTTACTCCAAACACCCTGAATGGTCCTACCTCAGCACCTTTGTATATGGTGCTCTATCTTCCACCACTCCACCCCCCCCCCACTTCCCTAGTACGGTCACTCTGTTCTCTTCAAAACCCTGCCCTCCCAAGTCTTGCTGGAGGACACCATCTGCCCAGCTCACGTCCCTCTGTGGCTTTAGCATCACTTCCCCGTGGGGAGGCTTTGAATATAAGGCCAGGGGATTATGATGTGTGTCCTGGGGTCACCTGGGGCCAGCAGGCGCTCATTCATCCCATGTTTGTTGAATGAGTGAAACTTTTATAGATGTATCCTTTTATATTTAAACAGAAAAACCACAAGGCACTGGGATAAGGTCCCTCATTATTTTAATCTGTAAAAGGCTGTAAAACGGGGGAAGGGGACTGCCAGACACCAGGCCAATGAGAGTAGCTCTCCTAGTCTCCTCTACTCATTGGGCCTTCGGTTAAGAGCAACTGCAGAGGGGAAGAAAGAAAGTCCTACAGTGGAAAACTAAAACTTCCTTCTAGCTCTAATATTCGCTAATTACCATTCATTCTGCAGAAATTGACTTTTGCTATAAAAGACTTGCCTCTCCAGGCAATGAAATCACAGAATCTCAGCACCAGGAGATCTGCACTGGGTCGGCTCACCGGTGCCAATCCAAGCAGGCAGTCTCTGGAGCCCCTTGCACACCAACAGGGATGGGGAGCTCACGAAGAAGCAGAGGGTCATCTCTAGAAACTTTTAAGCGAGAGTTTTGCGGGGGGTCTTGCAGGGTCTTTCACCTCCCCCAAGAGTTGAAGGTGGGGTGGCTGAGAAAGGGGAGTTAAGGAGAAACTTAATAGAATCAAAGGATATTCTAAAGTAGGACTCAGGGGCTTCCCTGGTGGCGCAGTGGTTGAGAGTCCGCCTGCCGATGCAGGGGACACGGGTTTGTGCCCCGGTCCGGGAAGATCCCACATGCCGCGGAGCGGCTGGGCCCCTGAGCCATGGCCGCTGAGCCTGCGCGTCCGGAGCCCGTGCTCTGCAATGGGAGAGGCCACAACAGTGAGAGGCCCGCATACCGCAAAAAATAAATAAATAAATAAAGTAGGACTCAGTATTTCTCAAGGTGGTTCTCTGACCACCTGCTGCAGAATCTCCTGGGAAAGCTTGGAAAAATGCAAGTTTCCTGGGCCTTACCCCAGAGGCCCTGAATCCATCTCTGGGGGAGACCCAGGAATCTACATTTTAAACAAGCTTCCAAGTGATGAAGCAATCATTACTGTCTACTGTCCAGATTCCTGCCCCAGCCTAGGAATCTGTATATGTCACGCATTGCCCATGGATTGCCAGGTCCCACTGCACAGGTGGGGTCACTGAGACCAACTCCCAACAGAAGGGAATGCACTCAGAGTGACTGACGGGAAAGTAAATCCTCTGTAAGCTTTGTCACTCACTTCTTTATTTCATCAGGTCCAAAAACAAGGGCACTTGTATACTTCCAGATGCCTCATCCTAGAATCAGAATCTCTTCCGGTTGTGCTCTTTTTATTATAACTTCTAAGCCTCAAAGGCCCCCAGGAAATGCAGGCTGCAGATCAGCTCACCCTGGATTTGGCTGGATGGGGGCTGCGGCAGGATGGACGGGGAGTACAGCTGACGGCTGAGCGAATGTATCGGGAAGAGCTGGCGGAGACATGCAGGGGTGAGAAAAGAGGCACCCCCAGAGGGGTTATTGAGTCCAAAGTCTGGGGGCTGAGGGTGTGGGCGGTAGCTTTTACCTGAGAGGGGAGAATTTGCTCAGAGCTGACCAGGGCATCATAATAAATGATGCTGCAGAAAAAAAGTCCTGGTGCTCTGCCCCGTCCTGAGAGGGGCAACCCATGCCCACCATTTCAGGTCCCTTTAACCTCTACACCGCTCCCTCCACCATCACCCATACTGAGTATTTAATATATTACCAAGCACAGCTCTTACATTATCTCATTTACTCCCTACACTAATCCTACACAGTAGGTATGACTACCACCCCTATTTACAGGTGAGGAAACTGAAGGTCAGAGAGGTTAGGTAACTTGCTCAAGGTCACCCAGCTAGGAAGTGGTAGAGCCAGGAGATGAACCCAGGCAGTATGACTGGAGATCAGGGGTAGACTCTTAGCTTCCCCCTTCTTAACCCCCAAAAGGTCTTAGAAAGGTGTCATTGAGCCATGAAGGGTTCACACATAGACCATAGCAACCTCCATGGGTCTTAATGAGAGAGTAGACATGTGAGGCATTTCCTAGCAAGAAAAGAATTAGAGGTACTACTTTAGGTAATCCCTTTCAGGTGCGCTGCACTTTACAGTTTACAGTGAGAAGCACCATAATGCATAATAAAGGGATTCAAAGCAGTGACATTATAACTAGGCTGCCTGGGTCTGAACCCTACTCCCAGAGTTACATGATCTTGAGCGTGTGACAATGTCTGCACCTAAATATCGTTTCATATAAAATGAGGATAACAATAGTAGCTACTTCACCGAGTTATTTTGAGGATTTAATGAGGATATAAGTAAAGCACTTAGAACAGTACCTGGCCATAAAAAGTGTCATTTAACTGCTTGCTGTTATAATAAGTATGATAAAATGATCTCACATTTATTACTTCATTTGATCCTCATAACAGCCCTGCTTGGTCCACAGGACTGGATCATTTGTCCCAGTCTGCAGATGAGAAAAGCAAGGGAAAAAAACAGGGAAAATGAATTCCACAAGGACACACAGCCAGCATAAGTCTCAATGTACCTCCTAGGCAAGTCCCCATTTTGCCTTTGCTTCTCTTTTGAGACCTGAAGTTGCCTCCATTTGTTCTGTTGACTCATATCTAAAGAGAGAAAGCTAAAAAAAAAAGGACAGGAATGTCTACCACACAACAAACATGCCACCACTTTCAGTGCCTTTGCCCATGGCAGACACTGCTAATCAATCATAGGTCTCTTTCCTACTGAGCCTGAGCATAGATTTGGACTCTCCAACACAGTACTCGACAGTCCTTATCAACTGATCACACACGGTAGCTGATCAAACCTTTCATTGTGTAGACAGAACCTTCTATTCAAACTCGGATTATATCCAAACTTAGTTATGATTGGGAGACAGGGGTACCCATAGCCTAGCCACATTACTACACACGTCAAGCTCCCTGCAGATCCTTCTCATAGATTATAGTGTCCCTGTGAGTAGAATGTGGTCACAACAGCATCCATCTTTCCCTACATCCAAGAAACTGCTCAACAAGGATGCCTTGCTTACAGCTGACACTACAGCCTCACCATCATGACTGGCAATCATGTCAGCCATTGGGGGAGGCATTCGACATGAGCAGGTCTCCTCTGTGTGGTTATAGACACTGGTGAAAGGTATGGTAGGTAATTACTTACTAATCCTATTTTAAAATCCCAACCTGGAGGATGATTTGGTTTTTAATGTAAAGTGGAGCGATTCAATGGGCACAAGGGTTTGTATCCCTCCACCATCTCTCTGGAGAACAATACATTCCAATGTTGGATCTCATGGGTCAGTGACACTGAACCTACATACACACTCTTGCTCCAGAGGTGGGCCCGTGACCCAGTCCTGGGCAGTCAGAGAGCCACACTCCCAGAAATCATTACTGGCTCAGGGCTGAAAATATATCCCCCAGTCTAGGCAATGAGAGTCAGTCCCAGGATGTTAGCTGGTGCTATTGGAAAAGAAATGCTCTCCTCCGATTGCAGTTGCTAAGCTGATCCGTGAGAGGCCTTGTGGCCATTTTTTCAATTGACCGGGAAGAACCTGTATGAGAATGGAGCCCCAATAAAGGAAAGCTGAGTTGAGAGATGGTGCTCTTGGATCAAACTGAACCTGAACCCCACATTTCCAGTTATGGGACCCAATAAATTCCTTTTTGGGGGGTGACTTTGAGTCAGCTCTCTTTCATTTATAACCACAACAATCCTAACAGTTGAATACTCACATTCTGATGTGGGTAGAAAAGATCTCCAGCGGGCACACGACCCCTGCAGCTTCTCTCACCCATGCCACAGCTGATAAACTGGGCAGGCATAGAGGAGCGAGCCTGTGTTCTCTAACATGCATGTTGGGGTAAAATTTTAAACGTTTGAGAATCACTGAGCTTAACTCTGTGGTTTTCTACTGATGTCTCTTTTCTACTCTAGGTACCTAATAAAATTGATAAGGCTTGATAAGGGAGTTAATGGTCTGCTTCTGAGGCCTGGAAGGCAATTTTGCTTCTATTGGCAGAGGACCTCTCTTCATTCGTTTGTTCATTCATTCCTTTATTTATTTCACCGACATTTACTACTGTTTGATGGTCTCCACTCTGAATTCTCCTCCAACCCTCCTGCTACCTAAGACATTCCTCCCCTGACGGTCTCAAATTCCAGCCTCTGCAGTCTGCAGCATGCATGCCACTGGGGTTAGACATAAGGCCACCCTGTGACAGGGTGTCCAGGAAGACTTGGCTGCTGCCACTGGGGCATCTTCCCATCAACAGTGGTTGTCAGGGGACTTCCCTGGTGGTCCAGTGGCTAAGACTCCGTGCTCCCAATGCAGGAGGCCCAGGTTCAATTCCTGGTCAGGGATGCCGCAACTAAGAGTCTGCATGCCGCAACTAAAGATCCCGCACATGGCAACGAAGATCCTGCATACAGCAACTAAGACCCGGTGCAACCAAATAAATATTTTTTTTAAAAAAAGAATGGGTGTCGAGCTTGGTCCTTGGCTTGCCTTTGCTCTAAGCCTAGCCCAGCCCAGCCCAGCCCCTTGGGTAGCTAACCTCGTAGATGTGAGGGGACAGTCAGCAAATGATTGTATACTCTGGCCTCATTTAATGCCAACCTGAGTTGGGGCACCACAAGCCCCCGACAGTCACAACGCTAACCACAGCAGGCTCCACAGACACATCTGAACCACTTGTGTGACACCATCAGGAGACCAAAAGGTCTTTACGCTGTGTGTGAAGAGGGAGACTGGGATCTCAGGAGAGGCAGAGTAGAGGGCAAGACGAAATGCACAGCGGTCTTTCTATAAATACTTGGCACTAAAAGTTAAGGGGAGAAAAAAAGAACTTTTCTTAATGATCAAAATTTGTGAGTCATTTGAACTGCCACGTTCCATCATCAGGTTGTAAACTAAAAAGGAGGGGCCCCTGTTTATTGTGTGCTTACTAAGTGTCAGGCAGTGCACTGTCTCATTTGAGACGGCAGAAAGGAGTATTTCCACCTCCTTCACGACGAAGAAACCAAGGTTCAGAAAGATCACCTGCCCAGCAAGTGATGAAAGCCAAGATTCAAATCTGGGTCAGTATGGCTGCAAAGTCCATGCTATTAGCCTCTTTGTCTTTTTTCTGTCCTACCTTTAGAACTGGAATGGTCCTCAGATGAGGGAGTCTGGTCCAATCCCCATTGTACAGATGGGAGACTGAGGCCCCAAAGGAAGAGGCCTGCCTGGGACCTAGGGTTCTTGCTACCCTGGGTGGGGCTTCTCTCTAGGCTCCTGAACCCTGACCACCAGTATGCAGAAAACCTGTCGCCCTGAGAGTACATACACTTTCTTCTTTCCCAAACTGTCATTTCAGTGCTAACCTGAGCCATGCTTCTAGGGATATAGCAGTGATGGAAAGATGGAGTCCCCACCATCCAGTCAGATGGTGCCCCAGATCAGTGCCCAGGCAATTAGAACACAAAGAGAAGGAACTGAGAAAAGTTCCGTTGGCTGGAGTGAGGGGCAGGGGCCCCAGGAGGGATGATGGGGAAGCATCCTGAAGGACTTCTGGGCCATGATGGGGAGGTTGGCCTTTGCCCCATGATCATGGGGCTCCACTGAGAGGACTTCTGCAGGACAGTGACAAGATAGCTCTGTGTTCTGGCTGCCACGTGGAGATGCGGACAAAAATGGCAGCAGGAGGCCCAACTGGGTGGCTGTCCCATAGGCCAGCGTGACAAAGTGGCTGCTAAGTGAAAGGAAGTAAAAGGAAGAGAAGCGAATGGATTGGACTGATTGTTTGCCAGCAGGGCAAAATGGGGTAGATGGGCTGACTGGTCATGACAAATTCCCACTATAATCCTGCTGGTGGCTGTGCATCTCAGTGGAAATTAACTCATGGACTTCTAGGGTGTTGAGTGTGGCAGGAGGGAAAGAGATGTGTCCCAAGGTTGAGGAAGGCCTGAGTGGGCCATCAGTGTCTCTCTCTCTCTCTCTCTCTCTCTCTCTAATTCCCATGTGACACTGATACTGTGACCCAGGAGTTGCGATGCCCATCCCAGAATCTCTGCCCTAAGCACCTTGACCTTCTTTCCACCCTGTGAGCTTGGAACCACTGGCCAGGACAGCACCACCAGCTGCCTCCACACTAGGTCTTTCTTCCCTTCCTCTTTTCTGCCCCCCTCCCCACCTCTGTCCCAGCCAGCACTTGGCAGCCCCCCAGAGGCCTGCTGGGAATCAGGAGGGAATGTTGAGCATCTGGCCAGAGCCCAGGCCAGCTCTGTGGGTTCACATTAGGGCACCTGCTAATGTGCAGGACTCCAGGGCACGCCGTCCCGTGATTGGTTGGTGAGGCCAGGCATCAGGGCCATCCCAGCACCCAGGGCCGCATGACCCCAAATCCCAGCTATAAATAGATGAGAACCTGTCAGCCCTCCTGCCCATACCCAGCCTCCCCTCCCTCTTGGCGAAGAATGAAAGGGCGCCTTGAAAAGGTGCAGAGGCCCAAATACCCAGCTCAGCTGCTCTGGACCCAGATCTTCTGCTGATCTCAGGGAAAATACTCCATCCTCTAGAAATCCAGGGATCTGTCAAGCTCAGTCCCCACTCAGCCCACATCTTGCTTCCATCCTCAATAACAATCCTGGTGTAGTTACTGCTTCCAGCCCCCAGATTTCTGAGTCATTTGGGTCACACTTTAATATGCTGCTACCAACAAGGCATTCATTAGGAAGTCACTGCCTGGGGAGAAGGGTGCATGCATGCACCAGTCTTTGCAGCAATGTTTATGTTTTAAAGCTTCTTTACGGCTTTGAGGATATGAGAGCAACACTCGTCCCTTACCTTACACAAAAGGAATGGGCCTTACCCAAGGTCACATAGTAAACGGACAGCAGAGCAGGGACAGGACTCCCAGGCCAGAGCTCACCACAGCCCCAAGGTGATCACGAGCCTCCCTCACAGCCCAACACCCCTCGGGATTTTGCTTGTGCCGTGCCAATGGCCTGGAGTGCCCTTCTTGCTTCTCTCTTCTCTCCCCTCCGTCTTGGACTCGGCCCACTACCACCTCCACCAAGAGGCTTTCCCAGACATTTAATTTAGTCCACAGCTGTCCTGGCCCCCACTCCCCACCAATGCAAACACTTCCCTTAATGCATTTACTGAGTCACTTGCTTGGCACTGACCAAGAATGGCATTAGTAATTATTTTCCTTTGTTTAGGGGTAGCTAAGAGTCTATCTCACAAGCCAGATACACGTTAGTAGTAGCTATCATCGTGTGGGTAAGGATCTGCAGGAAAGAGTACGGTGACTGATTAGTGATGTCTGCCCCGGCCATGCAAAATGTCAGCACTCGTGCCAGCTTTGGCCATACCTGCTTTAGTATCTACTCTTCACTCTGCTGCCCCCAAAGACTCAATTCCTTAAGGCAGAAGCTCACTATATAGATCAGTCAGCTTGAGCTATGAGAACAGGGATTCTCCACTCCCTGCCCACCACCAAACATCAGCACGGTGGTAAGCAGACAACGCAGAGGGGGGGGAAAAACTGATAATTATCCCTTGCTCACGTCTGTGGCTGTACCACACAAAGGACTCCACAGCCATCACCTCAGCTAACCTGGACAACAAGGCTGAGAGGCAGACAGGTATTCTCTCTCCTTTTCACATAAGGAAACTGAGGCACACGGAGGCTAAGTGCCTGTCTCTGGATCACACTACGGGTGTCGGACCTGAACCCAGGTCATAGAATGGCAGCCATCTAGAACCAGCAAGCCCTAAGAAGGAAAGCAATTGGGTCATTTGTAGGACATGGATGGACCTAGAGACTGTCATACAGAGCGAAGTAAGTGAGAAAGAGAAAAACAAGTATTGTATATTAACGCATATATGTGGAATCTAGAAAAATGGTACAGATGAACCAGTTTGCAGGGTAGAAATAGAGACACAGATGTAGAGAACAAACGTATGGACACCAAGGGGGGAAAGCGGCAGGGGTGGTGGTTGATGGTGTGATGAACTGAGAGATTGGGATTGACATATATACACTAATATGTATGAAATGGATGACTAATAAGAACCTGCTGTATAAAAAAAATAAATAAAATAAAATTCAAAAAAGAAAGAAAGAAAAAAAACTCAACTACTAAATAAAATTTAAAAAAAGAAAAGAATCATCACAGCCAACCTGCCAGGTATCCATCCCACTTGCCCTCTCATACCTCCCATGATGGGAAATGCCCTACCATCCAAGGAAGGCCAGCTCATTCCATCTGGGACAGTTCTGGGCGTTTGGAAAGCTCCTTCCTTGCCTGAGCTGGAACCTCTTCGTATGACCCCCATTCTCCATTGCCACCCCTCTCCATGTCAAATATTTGCGAGAGGCTCACGCCCTCCCCGAACCTTGTTTCCTCTGGTTGCACACTTTACAGCTCCTGCCATTTGGAACAACACCTGGTTTCAAGTTATCTTGCCTTTTGTTCCTCTTTCTCTGAGAGCACATCTGTTTGCCTACTTTGTTGAAAGCACCATCTCCTCCCTAGTTCTAGGAGCCAGACTTCTACTAATATAGCCAAGCATTCAGAAGTATCCATAATTTTTTGAGATTCATCATGCTTCATACTATACACCACCCTCCCCCACAAATATCCCTCCTCTGCCACCATTCTGCAAAACTAGAAAAAACTAGAATAATAGGGAATTCCCTGGTGGCTCAGTGGTTAAGAATCTGCCTGCCAATGCAGGGGCCACAGGTTCGATCCCTGGTCTGGGAAGATCCCACATGTCACGGAGCAACTAAGCCCGTGTGCCACAACTACTGAGCCTGCGCTCTAGAGCCCGCGAGCCACAACTATTGAGCCCGCGTGCCACAACTACTGAGCGCACACGCCTAGAGCCTGTGCTCCACAGCAAGAGAAGCCACCACAGCGAGAAGCCCGCGCACCACAATGAAGAGTAGCCCCCGCTCGCCGCAACTAGAGAAAGCCCACGCGCAGCAACAAAGACCCAACGCAGCCAAAAATAAATAGATAAAATAAGTAAATTTATTAAAGAAACAAACAAACTAGGGCTTCCCTGGTGGCCCAGTGGTTAAGAATCTGCCTGCCAATGCAGGGGACACGGGTTCAAGCCCTGGTCTGGGAAGATCCCACATGCCGCAGAGCAACTAAGCCCGTGCGCCACAACTACTGAGCCTGCGCTCTGGAGCCCGTGAGCCACAACTACTGAGCCCGCGTGCCACAGCTACTGAAGCCTGTGTGCCTAGAGCCCGTGCTCCGCAACAAGAGAAGCCACCGCAATGAGAAGCCCAGGCACTGCAACGAAGAGTAACTCCCTCTCACCGCAACTAGAGAAAGCCCACACGCAGCAGCAAAGACCCAACGCAGCCAAAATAAATAAATAAATAAATTTAAAAACAAACAAACACACAAACTAGAATAATAGACTGTCAGAGCAAGAAGGACCTCAGAGACTCCGAGGTCAGACCTCTCACCACACAGGTGAGGGAGAAGGGCCCTGTCTCAGGTTCAATGGCGAGGAGACGGTGGAGAGCCAGACCAGAACCCAGACATCCTCCTCCCACTCTTGGACTCTGCCTACCAAACACTGGATAATGTTTGACTTGAAATCCTACACCCAATTCAAGGTCAGGCGAGCCAACCTGGGTCTCACAGAGGACTGTTGAGAGAGGTCAGGTTGGGAGTCTGCACCCGACAGGCCTAGGGCCACACTCAGCTCCCACTGCTCTCCATATGGGCTCATCCCCATGTTAGAACCTGTGCTGGGGGCTTCGCCTCTCTGGGTGTGTGGGCTGACCACGTCCTAACCCCACACGGCTCTGCACCCCACTCTTGCCCACCCCCAAACTCTGCAGCAGTAACAGGCTCCACTCCCTCCACCCTGCCCAGGACGAAGGCCGTTTCAGCCAGTTCTCCTTTCAGCTCTGGGTGCAGGGAAATAGTCACCCACTTGCTGCCAGCCAGAGGGTGTTGGCAAATGCCAAGTGAAACGGGAGAGCTCCCACGTGGAAGGGCTGGGAGCGGGCTCCATGTACTCCTTTATCAAACATCACTGAGCACTGAGCGGCCCTGGAGCCAAGATACTGGGACACAGCACCACGGGGCTCAGTGCATGCCCTGACCTTGCCACCTCTGGGACCTGCCTCACATCTCCCTTCCCTGTTCCCACCACACCACCCTCCTCTCAGTAACCCTCCAGGCTTTCAAATGCTCTTTCTTGCCTGGAGGTCTCAAAAGTCAATCCTGGAACAAGCCTTTCCTGATGCCCATCCTCCCCACCATTATTTCCTCTTTCTGCACCCATCACTGTTCCACAGTTTGTCACCAATGTCTCCTGATTTGTTTCCTTGTTTCTGTGTTTCTAGAGAGCTCCATGGAGGCAGCGGCCTGTCAGTCTTACACTGTTGTATCCTCAGTGTCCAGTATACAGTAGATGCTCAATAAAAACCTGAAGGCATGAATGTTGTGCAGTGCCCGAGGTGGTCCAGCAACACTCTGGGGGCAGAAGAGGCAGCCCCTCCCCAGGCATGGGAATGATTGTTGTTTTCCGGTAACTGAGCACTTATGATGCACCAGGAACTTACATGCATCCTGCGGAATTCTTACAACCCTCAGCCCCCACCTAAAAGATGGGAAGACTCAAGTTCAGAAAGGCTTAGTGATTTCTGATGTGCACCCAAGATGCAGCAGAGACAGGATTCAAAATTCAGGACTCTTCCATGGACTGCCCTCAGATTTGGGGCCTCTCCTGGACTTCATCTAGTAGTTAGGAGAAATCCGGGGAAGACCCTTCTGAGGAAGGGCCAGCGTGGACCCTTCAATCTGTGACATTCAAACACTGGGTCTTGTTGCGAGTGATTTCTTGGGCACCTGCTCCCTAAAAGACTGGTCTGCGAGTAAACTCCTTGTCAAACGCAGACAATGGGCACCAGTCATCTCCCTGTGAGAAGTTTCTAGAACCTTCTGGATAATCTCTTTCCATGGAATTCTGGAAACTTGGGCATGGTTCTGAGGTCACACTTCCCTTTTTACTAACAAGGAAACTGAGTGCCAGCTCTTGCCTGAAATCCCCCAGCCATAGCCAGGCAGTTACAGATCCCAGATGCCTGGCCTGGGGTGTTGCAGGGGAACCTGGGGGCATGAAGGGCTGTGACTTGCAGGAGGAGTGAACAAGAAGGTCCCAAGGTCCCTCAGCTTCTGTGAGGTCCCAAGAAGCTGAGCCAGGGCCAAGGGTGGGAGCTGAGATGGCAGCTCATTTATCCTACGGAAGTGCTTGTGACAATCAGAGCTGCCCAAAGATGGTCACAGGCAGCCTTGTGAGATCACGAGGGCTCTGTGACCTGGTGTGTACAAACACAGGCTGCCTGGTGGGACAGCGGGGGATGCAAGCACGAGATGGTGGGCGGGGTCTTAACGAGATAGCCTTGCAGCCTTCTTGACCCAGAAAGCCTGGGAGCTCTGCTCTGGGCTTCTTCTCACCACGTCCAGGGTCTCTCTGGCCACTGGAGGTCTAGGAGGAATCAGGGAGCCTCACAGACCTCATCCCCCCCCCACCGAGTTGCAGGCTGGGGCTAAGAGATAGACTAAAGTCTTCCTGCTGGGAACGTGGGCCTCCTCCCCCTTTTTGGTTCGGGGGCTGCCCCCCTTATGCCACGCTCTATGATGTGCACAGGCCTCCGCAGAGACCCAGGTGATGCTGGTCCATGCGTGTGAGCAACTGGACACTCTGTGTGTGTGTGTATTTTAAGAAGAGAGCTTTAAATCTCTACTTCCAAGTGCTCCTCTCTTGGGGAGCTACAGCTCTGGGAGGAGGATGGGGCAGTGCGGCCCTCGTGGGGAGAGAGGACCAAAGAAGGCAAGAAGTTAGGATGCAAGGGGAGGGGGCAGGCCACGGGCAGTTTCCAAGGAGACCCAGGCTGTAAAAGGAGTGAAGATGCCTCCGTGATCCATGAGAGACAAGGCAGACACTTAACTCTTCCCTCCAAGCAGGGGAGGGCAGCGTGGGAGGGTAGTGGAATTTCCCAACACATTCCTGGGCATGGATCCCAGCAAGCCCCCTCCCACTCCTGGCTGTCAGCACAGCTCCGGCCAGGCCTTACTACTGAGCGGGGCTGGCACCGGCCCAGGAGGCGGTGGGCTTTTGGAAGGAGATAGTAGAGCTTGGGGGCGAGGGAAACAGGCTCTGGAGACAAAGAACGGCCTTAGATCCTGGCTGTGCCAACCTGGGAGGTCTTGGCATGTGCTTCGGGACTTTCCTCAGAAGTTTCCGCATCTGTAAAGTGGGCAGACTGTGAGAGAGAGAGAGAGAGAGAGAGAGAGAGAGAGAGAGGGAGAGAGATGGCTGAGAAAATTACTCTAAAGCCCTGGCACATACTTGCTTGACTAATAGTAGATGCAGCAAACCACAAAACTGCCTCAGCAATAAATACAACAGCAAAAATGCATTCAGACTGAGCTCCAGCCCTGGGCTTCCTGCTTCACTGACATGAGTTTTGTCACCTTTTCTGAGCCTTAGGACCTACACCTGCAAAATGGAGATAATAACTTCCCTCTAGCAAACTAAAAAGTGAAGTACACCGGGACATGGTTGTCCCTACCGTGCAAGAGCTGGGCGGAGGGGAGGATTAGGACTCAGCGGCAGGAACGAGGCGGGAGCGTGAGAGCGTGAGCATGTGCATGTGTGTGTGTGTACAGAGTACAAGCAGCCTGGAGAGACTCACCCTGTCCGCTGCCAAAGAGAAAAGGTTACCGGGCTATTTCCATCCTCCCCTGAGAACCACACACAGTCCTATTCAAACCTGTCTGAAGCCACAGAGCCAGCAAGTAGCCAAAGAGGGATATGAACTCAGGTCTAATTGCTGAGGCCACGGTCCCTCTGTTACTCTACAGTGCTGGCCCCTGGGTGGGTCATTCCCAGGGCCCTGGATGAATTCACTGCAGCTCAGTTGCAGCTGGTACCAACGGCCTGCCCGAGTCTCCCCAGGCCAGCATCCACCTCATTCATGATCTCAAGACCCCTCGGTCTATGGATACCAACCACGGGGGGAACCACTGCCAGGGGCATTTGGGAGTTCCAGGTTGGCACAATGATTCAACTCAGGGGCCTGGGAAGCTATACATTCTGCATAATGAAAGCTGTCCAGCCTAAAAAGTTTTTGGTACCCCTTTAGGGAAACACACAGGCAAAATTTCCATAGCACAGATGGGGAAACTAAGGCCCGCAGAGGAAAAGGAATTTGCCCACGGTCACACAATAAGCTAGCAATGGAAATGAGTCTGTAGTTCAGCTCTTCCTACTTCCAGTGCAGTGGTCTTTCATCACCTTCATCACCTACACTCTGCTGTCTTTTCTAGGATATCTGTTAGAGTTAGAACAGAGTGCAGAGAGGGTCCAAAGGAAATATCCTTGAATGAGGATGCTAATAACAATGATGGAGGAAAAGGGGTGGGGTCCTGGCTTGGCAGGGAAGAAAGGAGGTGGTGGGAAGAGGCCTGGGTAGCCAGTGCTCTCTCGATGCCAACCACTAGGGGGCAATGCTGGCCTCAGACAGCTTGGTTGTGTTGGAAGATGTTTAGAGGAGGCCAGAGAGCGGAAACATGGACAACTCTATTAACTGATTTCTGTCTCACTTGATTTACTTCCCATATAGACCAGCTAGTGCACCTAATGCCACAATTCCCTTCAGTGCTACCTGTGGAGGGAGATACAGGGGGAAAAGGGAAATGGAAGAAGGAGGTCCAAAGGCAGGTGCAGATCAGATAAGCCACAGAGATCCAGAGCCCGGAGGACTTCCTAGCTTCCATCCAGGGACAGAGGAAGAGGAGTGGGTATCACTAGCTAAAGCCTTCAACGCAAGACATGCCCAGCTGCAGACTCAGCATCCCTTTCTAGACCTCTTAGAGAATGTTCATCTCAAGTACCAGCTCCAGCGGATTGGAGGACTGCCTGAAGCACTGTTCCACAAAGGATTCTGAGGCCTGTCCAGGTTCATGGGGAAAAGTGTGGCAATTGATTAGTTCTGTCCCCCATGGGCGCCGAAAGGAGAGTTTCAGCTCCTGGGCCATCTCAGTCATGACCTTTCTTCCTTCCAGGAAGCCTCACTCTATTGCATCTTCCAAGCATCCTGGGCAGTGGACAGGGTGACAACGATTGAGCCCCTTTGAAGGGAAGGAAACTGAAAAGTCAAAGAGCCAGCGAAACGGTCCCAGTGATGCAATAAGTCAGTGATGAAAATGGGGAGGAGAACCTGGGCAGGGGGCTCCATCTCCCCTCTTATTACTGCTGTGCTTTCTGGGGACCCACGGAAGTGCATTCTCTGATGCCTCTGCCCCCACGGGACTGTAGTGAGGGCTTCTGCAGTGAAACTGAAAACGGGTGAAAGTTCAGCCACGTGAGGCTGTCCAGAGGGTGTTGGGGCATTCACAGCAGGGAGCTGCCCTGCCTCACCCCTACACACCCTTCACACACCCCTCAGCTGCCCGTAAACACCTCCACCAAGGAGGAAAGGGGAGGCCGATCCAGGTGAGGTTGTGTAACCAGTTCCATCCATCTGTGTCTGCCTGACAGCTGCCAGCACCGGCTTTGGCTCTCCCTGCTCTGACTGGAGGAACATGGCACTCAGCTGGGTCATGGCCTGAGTCTCAGACGAGCCCACCTAGACCCTGGAAAATGCTGAGGTGGAGCAACCGCCCCCAAAGGCCATGCTGGACAATGGGAAGAACATTGGACTTGGAGTCCAGAGTCTCAGATTGAGGCCTCAGCTCTGCCACTCACCCGCTCTGGGGCCTTGGCCAAGTCCCCACCCCTACCCCCGGGCCTCGGTTTCCTCTCTGTTCGATGGGGATGCATGGCCTCCAAATACCAGCCTGTGGACCAGAGGCATCAGAGCCACCCAAGCACAGGGCCAAATCGCAGCCCCAGACCCAAGCAAATGCCTGGGCATGGGGCCTGGAACCTACACTGTGAAGCAGTTTCCCACAGGACTCTGAGATCTCGAGACAGAACTCAGCCCCTGGGCAAAAGGCCACCACCTGCCAAACCAGCAGCCTCCTCTCAATGACTCCCTTGAGCGCGTCCTAAACCATCTCAGCCATTTTCTGAGCAGGCCGACAGGGCCTAGCGACAAAGGGGAGTGCCCAGGACCAGCACAGGGCAGAGGCAGAGGTGGGAGGCGGCTCAGACCCTGCCCGGCAGCAGGATCACACGCGGGGTAGGACCCAGCCATGCTCATCCCTGAACACCTGGCACCCCGAGAAGAGCCTGGCTCACGAAGGGCGCGGGCTGCATGCTGAATGAATGGACAAATGTCAAAGCTGGGAGTCTGAGAAATCATCCAACCCCATCTCAATGCTCAGATGTGATAACTGTGGTCAGGCGGGTCATCACAGGACCGACCCCAGAAAGATGACAGTAGCAGCAAATCTTTATGGAGTCCTAGGCCCACGGCTAAATGCGCTACCCGTAAACTTTACAACCCCCAGGAGTATGTGATATATTTAGCTCCATTTTGCAGGTGAGGAAAAGCGGGGCCGGTGTACACAATTAGTAAGCTGCAGCACTATGGGGATCTTTCACCAGAGGGGGGCAGGGGGCTCCCCCAGGCTCTCTGCTTCACGGATGTTGGGAGGTGCCAAGCCCAGACATCCCGCTGGGGCTCAGATGCCCGTACCATTCTGGCCTCTGCCCAAAGAGTGTTCAAGTCAGAGCTGAAAGAGGGACCAAGGACAAGCGCCTCATTCGCTCTCCTGACTGGTGCTAAAATGGCCCTGAGGCACACCCTGCAGACACCTCCTTTCTGATTGACGGGATGTTGCAGGGTGGCCCACGCAGGGCTGGATGGGATCCTGGGGACAGAACAAGCTGGGACCCGTCTGCAGTCACCCGGGCCTGGAGTCACCATCAAGCCAGACAGTTGGGTCTCTTCCTTCAGAAGGTCACGATCGGCTTCCTCCGCAAAAGGCCTGTCTGCTCTCCCCTACCCGCTTCCACCTCACTCCGGTCTCCAGCTTACAGCCACCCTGCCCGGCCCACCTCAGGCCACTTCCCTGGCTGCTGGGCCTCCAGCCACCATATCTCTTAGCTTCATAACACCCTCCCAGTGTGTAATTACACACTGATGTGGATACTTGATTGGTGTCTGTCTCCCTCCCACGAAGGCAGGGACACTGTCTTATTCGCCTGCTTGCCCAAGTGCTGGCAAATTTTGGGCCCTCAATAAATGCTTATCAAGAAAAAAGGAAATCCGGGGGGAGGCAAAATGCAAAGCTGAGAGTGAGTGGTCCCGGTGGCAAGGGGTAACAGAACCCCAAATGGGCAGAAATCAATCAGGGTTGGGGCAGATGGAAGAGAGGGAGTCAATCAGGGAAGGTTTCCTGGAAGAGGAGTTAGGCTTCAAAGCATGAATAGGAGTTTGGCAATCATTTCAAGAGAGTGGACCCTCACGGGGCAGAGGTGGGGCTGCCCTCCGTTGGAGGGTTCCGGGAGGGGGTCAGGCTGAGAGACAAACTCTGAGAGTAGATGCTGCCTCACCCCACCCTGCCCACCAGCCAGAGAAGGAGTGGAGGTGCCTTCCCTCCTGTGGGCAGCAATGGTTGAGAAAGGTCAACTGCCAGGTTCATACACACGCCAGGCCCCACAAAACACTCAGCATCCCCGCCCACAGGATACGAGCGTGTGCAGGGCTGCCTCAGTTATTTAAGCTTTGGCGAGGTGTTTCTTCTGGAGGCTGTTTTGATGAATAAAAGGCGCGGAGGTCTGCACAAGCCATCACCACAGCAATCCCTGTACCCCAACTACTATCACAGCCTGTGTGGGTCCCCCCAAACACCAAGCACTGCACCCAGGAGAAAGCACCATCCTGCAACCACTAGAGCCAGGGCCAAACCCTTAAACACCAGATACAGTCGTGTTATGTTGACACATCATACCAAACCTTAACCTCACCTTCACCCAGTCCCAAGCACTGGTGCACCCAACGCAACCACGACGCCACCACCTCCGTCACTCAGCGGTTACAGAAAACACCAGGAACGCCACAGCGATACCATGCGACCCCACAGGTGAATCCACTACACCAAGCACCGTAATGATGCATCCTTAGCACAAACCCCATATTCCATGACAGCCGGCAGGACACAAACACCATCACACCCTAACCCACCAGCGACACAGCACAACCATGTCCCTGCAGAACACACTCGCAGCCACACGTCACAGCTGCCAGCCCAACAAGCTCACGGCAAAGGCCTTCACCGCCAGAGCTGTTAAAACACACCCAGACCCAACATCCAGCATTGCCTTTGCGCCTGCTCATCCAAGGGTCCCGGGGCAACCCCGATCCAGAGCAGATGGGGCGGGCCCGTTGGAGAGTCCTCACGGCCCGCCTGATCTGGCTCTAGACGCCACCGGCGCCTGCCCCACACTGTACAAGGTCCACCCTGAACATACACCCCGGCCATGGCTGACCAGCAGCTGCACAACAGTGGTTTCCCATCCCAGCACGCCTCTCGGCCCCTTTGGGACATGCCTTGTCCACCCCACTCCACCCACCCCAATGCGCTCAGTCACGTTCTCCAGATACACGCTCCCATCAGTCGCCCTGCCTGAATTCTCAGAGGAGGTCCTAGGAGACCAGAAGGGTTGTAGTTTTTAAAAGCTGCCAGAGGCTCTGACACTGAATCCAACCCAAGAATCCCTGCGGGAGAGGCCGACACCAGGGCCTGGGGGAGAGAAACGTTCAACCCTCCTTGCCTTTGAGGTGATATCCAGCCCTCGAGAGGCTTGGTATGGCTAGGGAAAAGGAGGCCTGAGGTCCGCAGTGGCAGCCCCACTCACTGGGAAGGAGACCTTGGGGGAGACCTCAGACTCCCTGTCTGCAGAATGGGGACAGCCTTCCTGTCTTTGCCCCTGGTCCCTGCTGAGCACATGCTCCTCAGAACCCCTTGCAGGGCCAAGCCTCCTGCAAAAAAGCTGGCAGGACACTGGCTATAGCCCTGGGGCCTTAGAGCCATAGTATTAGAACGTATTATTCAGCTACGGTTGCCATAATAAAATACCACTGGGTGGCTTAAACAACAGAAGTAATTTTCTCACAGTTCTGGGGGCTAGAAGTCCAAGATCAAGGCACCAGTCAGGTTGGTTTCTGGTGAAACCTTTCCCTTGGGCTTACAGATGGCCGCCTTCTCATTGTGTCTTCACGTGGCCTTTTCTCTGAGTGTGGAGAGAGATCTCTGGTGTATCTTCCTCTTTTTATAAGGACACCAGTCCTATAGGATGAGGGCCCACCTTTATGACCTCAGTTAACCTTAATTACCTCCTTATAGGCCCTATCTCCAGTACAGTCCCATTGGGATTTAGGGCTTCAACATATGAATTTTCAGAGGGATGCAATTTAGTCCATAACAGGAGGACAGGCTTGGTCCTGGGCTTGGGCTTGGCCATGGGCTTGGCAGTCTGGCAGACCTGGGTTAGAAAACTTAACCTTCTGAGCCTGTTTCCTATCTATAAATGTGGGATGATGACACCTAAATCACAGTGCTGAGGATTAAAATGAGAACGTAAAGCAGATGAAAGCTGGAGCCAGCTTGGAGAGACATCTCACTGGTAACGTGAAATTGGGCTTGGGTGGGAAATTACATCACTGGCAAACCCTAAAAATTAAGGCCCCCATCCACACCCCAGAGCCCCCTGTTACATGTTTACCAGGACACCACTGAACGTAAGACAGAGTAAGTACAGAACTTTCTACTCAGTGCTGTCAGATAGGCAGACCGAAAGAACAAGGAGAAAGGAATATCACTTGCTATATCTTGCTATGCAAAACTAGCAGAGGGAAGGAAAACACTTCTCTTGCTATAATTTATGTGCAGCATAATAGGTGTTTCCCGTTACTCTATGCTTTTGTTTTGATTCTTCTCCACTCCCCAAATCTGACCTCATAGATCCAAGACCACACCCTGCTAGTTCCCACCTCCATGCCTTTGCCCACCCGCCTGCCTGCAGCACCCCCACAGTGTCCCCAGTAGCCCAGCAGACCTGGGCAATCAGGGCCCCTGCGCTGGGCTTTGCATCTCAGAGGGCTTGATTCTGGCCCTCCTCCAGCAGTGCCCTCCCCACCTGGAAAGAGCAGCCCCCCTCTGGACCCCCAAATGCCCTGCCTAAATGGCCCTGAGCCTGCTTACAGGGCCCGTGCAGGCCTCTCCCCTGGATCCGTCATCCACAGGATGACTGCACGGCATGTGTACACTCTGAGGCCCAGGGGTTACTGAGCAGTGGCTCTCTGCAGTCCCCTGGTAGATGGAGCTTAGACATGCTGCTGGGGGCATCCACATGTGTGTGCACGCAGGCTGGGGGGGGGGTCTCCATTTGTACTCTTGTCCTAGCCTCAACAAACCAGCCATCCAATTTCTTTAAGCTTCTAGAACAAGAAATTTGTCAACGTTGATGATGATGATGATGATGATCCTTCAAAGCCCAGAGTCCTCATCTCTTCCATCAACCCTAAACCATACCCAGCCCTGCCCCTGGAATAATTCTGTATCACATTTAGTCTTGTAAGTCCTTATGACTGCTTTGGTGTCACTCAAGGCATCTCACGCTGTTCCAATAAACCTTGGTATTTCCATAATATTCTCTGTTTTCGTTCTTAACACAACCCTTGGGGGAAAAGGAACATGCTACTATTTCCACCTAACAGATGAAGACTTAGAGCTATTTAGTTACTTGCCCAAGGTCACATAGCCAATAACTGCCCTGAGGTAAAAAGTCTTGACTTTGCATGGGTGCCCATGTCCTCCCCTAATTGGATGATCAACCTTCCCCCCACCCACGACCCCCCCCCCCCGTACGCGGGCCTCTCACGGCTGTGGCCTCTCCCGTTGCGGAGCACAGGCTCTGGACGCGCAGGCTCAGCGGCCATGGCTCACGGGCCCAGCCGCTCCGCGGCATGTAGGATCTTCCCAGACCGGGGCACAAACCCGTGTCCCCTGCATCGGCAGGCGGACTCTCAACCACTGTGCCACCAGGGAAGCCCGGATGATCAACTTTTTTAAGGGCAGGGATAGTGTCTTATATTTCTTTGGACCTTGAGGAGCTAACGGGCAATAGAAATATGGTTCCCAGAACGGTAACAATTGGGTCTCCCTTTTTTTTGTAACTTTACTCATAAGAAACTGAACAGAATTTGACAGCTGGAGAAGGCAACTTCAGGACTTCCGAGTTCCTCCCCAATAGGAAGCCAGACCCAGCAAGAAGGCAGGGGGTTCCTGCAACCCTGAGGAGGCTAATGTGCAGCTGAGGGGGGACAGCTGAGCTATCACAGAGCTGAGGGGGCTCTGGAGATGGAGTTATGTCCCCCAAAGATGTCCATGTCCTAATCCCCCAAACCTGTGACTAGGTTATCTTACATGGGATTTTGCAGATGTAATTAAGTTAAGGATCTTGAGATGGGGAGATTATCCTGGATTATCTGGGTGGGTTCCATGTAATTACAGGGTGTTTATGAGGGAGGCAGGAGAGTCAAAGAAGGGGACGTGAGGATAGAAGTAGAGTAGAGGTCAGAGCAATGTGACCAAAAGCCAAGGAATGTGGACAGCCTCTAGAAGTTGAAAAAGGCAAGAAAACAGATTCTGTCCTAGACTCTGCAGGAAGGAATGCAGCCCTGCCATTGATGTAAGTCCAGTGAGACCCATTTTGGACCTCTGACCTGCAGAACTGTGAAATAATAGATTTGTGTTGTTTTAAGCCACTGAATTTGTAGTAATTTGTTACAGCAGCAATAGGAAGCTAATACAACTCCTGTTCAATGTGTAAGTGAAGAAACTGAAGCCCAGAGAGAAGAGAATGGCCAGCAGTCCCTCGACTACGGGGACAGGCCCAAGGAGAGGCAGCGCTCATGGTGCCCTTGATGGGCTTCTGGTCCCAGTGAGAACCACCTCTCCTGCAGCTTATCATTTAGCCATCTTGATTATCATTTGCAAGGAAGAAACATAATATGTTATATAGAAGAATATAGACAAATGCTAGAAAGTTCCAGGGGAGCAGAGTTCATCTCAATGAAAGGAATACCTGAGTTGTCAGATGTAAAAAGGGAATGGGATACCACAGTGGGAACGAATGTCCTGTCCCTGGAGGTGACAGCTCAGTGGGTACAGCATTTTCAGGGATGCTAACAGAAGCCTTCTTACTTTGGAAGGTTAGACCAAAGGATATCCACGAATTCATTACTTGAGAGGGTCCTAGATTTCTAGAATTCCTCTACATTGAGTCTCTAGATTCCCCTGCAGTTCCAAGATCTCACTCTACCCTTTAACAAAGCCTGAGACCCCATGCTTGTAAGATGTCTTAACGTCATCTCTCCACACATCCTCAAGGCTTCCTGGTGTCTCCGTGGAATCAGAGGGAAAAGCAGGGAGAAAACTTCCCCTGGGAGCCCTGAATTTATAAACAATTATTTAATTACCAAGGAATCTTTCTAGCCAGCCTCACTCAGACCACATCTCCTGGATCAGGGGGAAAGGCTGGAGGCACAGGAATGCATTTGTGGGCTCTTGTACGACCATCCCCTCAGGTCCCAGAGCCCACCTCTGTGAACTTTACACCCTAACCCACGGCCTTCCCTCCCAGCCAAGCCAGCGTGGGAAATGGGCTGAGATGTCTAACTTTACAGAAAAGAGGACTGTTGTTTCCTAGCGCAGGCAGACTTCCTCCCCTGGCGCGGGTGGACATCCTTGCCGGGGAACAGGGTGTTGCCAGGACAGTTTTCCACCAGCTCAGTGCAGGGACCCTGTCCTCATCTCCACGCCAGCACCACCAGCCAAACTGACTTGGAAAGGAACATGCTGGTTTTGCTTCCTCCTCACACCCCTGCCACTCCCCACCCCAGGCTGGTTCCACACTCAGGTTCTCAAGTGCAAGCAGGCACCCTGCTTCTCTCTCAGAGCCATTCAGAGAACATCCACCTTCCCCAAAGAGGCCGCCACCTGACTCTGTGGGGGAAGGGGGGGTGGGAAGCGGGAGAACAGATAATTCCATTGTCTCACATTTGCCTTCAGCGGGATCCAATGAAACCCTGATGGGTGCTACCATGCTCTGTAAAGGACACAGGCAGGACTTAGGGCATAAACCCAGGCCCCAGGGTGACGCACTTCTTCTTCAGGCCAGCTGCAGGCAGAAGCCAAGAGTTCAGCCTATTAAACTCTCTGGGATCCAGAGACAGGATAGCTGTTTGGCCTGGCCTTGGTTGAGAGGCAATAAGAAGGTTAATACTTCTGGGTATTTATCTGAAGGAAACAAAGGCACTAACTCGAAAAGATCATCTGCACTGCCATGTTCAGTGCAGCGCTATTCATAATAGCCAAGACATGGAAACAACCTAAGTGTCCATTGACAGATGAATGGATAAAGAAGATGTGATATATATTTTATATATATAAGTATATATAAATATAGATTATATATTTTATCTATTTATATATATATAATTTTATATATATACATATTTATATATATATATAAAATTCAGTCATAAAAGCAGGAACTCCTGCCATTTGTAGCAACATGAGTGGACCTTCAGGGCAATATGCTAAGTGAAATAAGTCAGACAGAAAAAGATAAATACCATAGGATCTCGTTTATACAAGGAATCTAAAAAAAACAAACTCATAGATACAGAGAACAGATTGGTGGTTACCAAAGGCTGGGGGCTGTGGAACCAGTGAAAATGGCTAAAGGTAAAAACTTCAGTTATCAAATAAGTCCTAGGGATATAATTCATGGTGTGGTAACTATAGTTAATAATACTGTATTGCACATTTGAAATTTTTTAAATATTTTTTTGAAAAAAAAAGGTTAAGATCGCACACAAGCTTTGGAATCAGACTGCCTGTTAAACTCCAGCTCTGCTGTGTGAGGTGAGGTGTGTGTTGTCAAGCAAGTTAGCCACTTTGAAGCCTCAGTTTCCCCTTTTGAAATATGGCACTAATAACATTGATCCGAGGAAAGGACTACAAAGGAGGTATGCAAAGTGCTAATCAACTTGCCTGGCCTATTAAGAAAGAGCTTAACAAGTGATACCTTTAAATACATAGATTTGTGAATCATTAAGGCTCTACCAAGTCTGGTATCCTGTAGTTAACCTGGTAAAGATACCTTAGCTTGTCTTTCCTGGTTACCCTGTAACCACATGACATTAGATTTTCTGGTCAATCTCCTTTCAGACCACCCCATTCAAGACAAAAATAAAATATGATGATAAATAAAAAACAAAACAAAAGCAAAAAAAAAAAAAGCCCTGAACCTGCAATTTGGGTGATCTGCCACAAGGTGGAAGACTTCTCGATGGCAACGTCTCTTATAAGGCCCAAGTTTGCCTGAGGATTCAGAGGTAATACCTCTGCTCACGTGACAGATTAGCAATCAATAAGTTTCTACATGTATTCATTTTTTTAAAAGCTCTTTATTAAAATAGCAGCCTTAAATAAATTGAGCAATATCTGCTAGGTACTGTCAAGTGCTTAACTTCACGTAACCCTAAAAACAATCCCACAGAAGCTAGCATTATTATCCCCGTTTTTTGGCAATAAGGAACTGAAGGCTCAAAGAGGTGCTGTGGCATGCCCAAGGCCACACAGCCTGTACCTCTTAAAGGCAAGACGACTTCAGGTAAGAAAGATCACCTCTCTCCTCTTTCCATCCTATAGTTCTGCCCTCAGCTCCAAATGACTCCAGTCCCAAGTGCTCGAGGCAGACGGTAAAGACTTACCAACAAGACCAGCTGACTGCCCCAGGGCCTCCCAGAAGGGAAGCAGCACTAGCCAGGCTGGCCTCTAATGCCTGTCCCTCCCTAATCTAAAGGAGGTATTTCCTTCATTTAATAAACAAAGATGAAGGAGAGAGCTCTTCCTTTCCTTCCATAGGATTAGTCTGCCTTAAAAAGAAAGTTCTGAATTATCTCAGGGTACCCCCTTAATACTTCCCTACCTCTTAAACAGAGACTTCAGTTGGTTTCCTTCCAGCAAATCCTAGGGGGGATTCCCTTTCTTGCTTTTTTTTTTTGCAGTACGTGGGCCTCTCACTGTTGTGGCCTCTCCCATTGCGGAGCACAGGCTCCAGACACACAGACTCAGCGGCCATGGCTCACCGGCCCAGCCGCTCCGCGGCATGTGGGATCCTCCGGGACCAGGGCACGAACCCATGTCCCCTGCATCGGCAGGCAGGCTCTCAACCACCGCGCCATCAGGGAAGCCCCCTTTCTTGCATTTTGACCATCAATAACTCTAGTTCCATTCATTAATAAGCACCTTCCACTTGCATTTTCACATTTCTCTCTCCCCCAGCACCGCAATGAAGTTGACATTCCGGTGACAGAAGGGACAGCAAGCAATACATGCATACTGATGAATCAGACATCATCCCGATGGTCACCAGACTTGACTCTGACCAGCAGACCCTCCTGGGAGGGGCACCTCCATCTTTTCCCACCACTTGTATACTGGCAGCCCCGGTCCACCACCCTGACTGAGCCTGTCTCACCCTCCAGGCCCTGAGACAGCCGAGGCCTAACTGAGCCCATCACTGGACAGGCCCTAGGCAGCTCTTCCAGCCTCCATATGTCACAGATCAGCAAGGCATGCAGCACTGTCCCTCTTGTCTTCTGAGTCACAGAGCTAGAAGCAACCTAAACGAGAGCCCAGCCCCATGTCTTTGGGCTTCAACTCCAAGCCCGTTCTGCTCCATCAGCCTGGAAGAGGTCAAAGCTCAGGTCCTGGAGAAAAGCCCTAAGTAGCTCCAGCCCCGCTGGGTCCCTCCTTCACTGCACCATTCTTGGGAGAAAGCCTGTTCCAGGAGGGAAGTAGGGGGCACAAGTGCTTGGGGCCTATGCTCTGCCCTAAGGGGAGCCCATGGTCAGGGCTCAGCCTGGGTCAGTCATTAGTCATTAGAGTGCTATGCTTCCCAGGCCAGCTGCCTGATCTTACCATATCTTTGTAACCCCTGCTACTAGTTTCTACCTAGTATCTTTCTTTAAATCCACTCATTTTTCTCGTCAGATTTATCCTTATCAATAAGTTATATGTAACAGCTACATTTCCTCAAACGTGCATTGAAGTAAATACTTAGCTACTTAAATGAAATAACCTGATTTACTTTCTGTCCCAAATCGCAAAGCAGACCACCCATGAGCCCCTCTGACCTCTGAGTTCACTCATTCACACACTGACCTTATCCCAGCCACTCCGTTCCTCCCCTGGAAAATTCTGAAACAGTGGCATCTGAGCTCTTTTCAACCCAGCACCTGGTCTCCTGCCTTGGTCTGGCAATTTCACTGGCCAAGGATCATGTCACCTTTGTACTGGAGCCTGTCTTTACTTTTTTTAATGTACATTATTTTATGTACCACTAAGAAAAAACCCTGCCAATTAAACTGTAACACCAGGACTTCCCTGGTGGTCCAGTAGTTGAGAATCCGCCTGCCAATGCAGGAGACACAGGTTCGAGCCCTGGTCCAGGAAGATCCCACGTGCCACGGAGCAACTAAGCCCGTGCGCCACAACTACTGAGCCTGCGCTCTGGAGCCTGAAAGCCACAACGACTGAGCCCACGAGCCTAGAGCCCGTGCTCCACAAGAGAAGCCACCGCAATGAGAAGCCCACGCACCACAACAAAGAGTAGCCCCCGCTTGCTGCAACTAGAGAAAGCCCGCGCGCAGCAACGAAGACCCAACACAGCCAAAAATAAAGCAATAATAATAAAAATAAATTATTTAAAAAAATACAGTAACACCATTCTTTCTTTTTTTTTTTACAAGATCAATATACAAAAATCAATTTATTCCTACAGACTAGCAATGAACAATATGGAAATGAAATTAAGAAAAAACTCCATTTAAAATAGCATCACAAAGAACAAATTTAACCAAAGAAGTGTAAGATTTTTACACTGAAAACATTGAAAGAAATCAAGAAAATGTAAATAAATGCAAAAACATTCTGTATTCACGCCTTGTAAAACAATATTGTTGACATGGCAATAGTCCTTGTTTTAGTTTTCATGTTGCTGCTATAAAAATTTACTTCAGCTTCAGTAGCTTAAAACAACACAGATAGATTCTCCTATAGTCTGGAGGTCGTAAGTCCCCCAGAGAACACCAAGAACATAGGTCTTACGGGCTAAAATCAGTATGTTGGCAGAGATGGCTCCTCTGGATGGAGCCCGTCTTGAGAGCACCATGACTTCACAGGTTCCATATCTTTGACCAATTCCCACCACCCCTCTCCAGTCCCCATGTTTGATCCAGCCTCCTCGGTGGGGCTGGAGGACATCACACCCTGAGCCTCCATCCCTCTGGGTCCTCCTCGCTCATCTCCCCAACCCCACACACCCCGCCAGCCCTGCCTCCGGCTGAGCGCCCATCACTTCCACTCCTGGCTCCGAGCGCTTCTTCCCGCCCCAGGCTCCCTGCCTACCTACCAGGAATTGCGAGGTGAAGGGGCGCTTCTCTGGATCTCAGTTTCTCTGTCTGTACATGAAAGAGGAAAGACCCAAATAGAAGTTTTTATCTGGGGCCTGCACCTGGCTTTCAGAGTCTATGAAATCATGCGCACACATTTCTGTTTTGACATTCTTAAGTAATACAAGTCCACACTATCTTCAAAGTCCCAGATGAGGGCTCTGACCCTGTTTTGGTCAGAGCCCCAGGAGGACATGGTCTCTGAAGGCCTTCGGGCTCTCACTCTCACACTCTGAATCCTCCGGGCGTACACACTCCCCCCTGTCACACCCATGGCCCACTGTGCAACGGACCTCAGTAAAGACCTAAAACACACTCTCTTTTCCATGCTTCGTGATCAACAGCCCCTGACAACAAGAAAAAAGGAAGAGAAACACACCAAGTGTTTGATGCCTTTTATTCAACTTCAGAACCAAAGAAAGTTACAACTTTTATAGGAAAAAAAAGAGAAAAGTTCAAGAGTCACCCCAGGACCTGGGGCCAAGGCAAAGCCCTCACTCCACTGTGGCTCCCCCAGGAATCCAGGCTGAGAACTGCAGGACCAGGGCCAAAGGCTAGAGGGAGAGAGGCTGCAAGGCCACGGAAGGGGAGAGGGAGGGAGCAGGGGCCAGTTCACCTCTCTAAAGGGACTGGAGGGGGCTTGAGGGAGAGCCCACAGGGAGAGCCAGAGGATGGAAGTCAGAGATTCAGCTCAACACCCACATGTCCCCAACACTGTCCCCCCAACAAAACTGGGGGCCCCCGGTGACAGCGAGGGCCCTGTCCTGCATCCACAAGCAGCAGCTGGGAAATCCAAGCCCTGTCCGGGAGGGGATGGCCTCTAAAATCTCTTCTATTCTTGAGACTCTTGGAATTCTTCCTCAGACAAAAGAGAAGGCTGGGGCCTGGGAAAGCGAGAGAGCCGTCTAGAGAGGGGCCTGAGTGGGTGAGTCAGGCCGGGATCAGCAGAAAGGCATGTGAAGGCCACTGTGGGGACTTCCTGACCTAAGTCACCCCAACTGCTCCTCTGCTTGTCACTGCCCTTGCGCTTTATACCCATCACCTCACAAGTCCTCGAAGGAACCCAGGAGGGACGAGGGTCTGGCCAGAGAACACGATGGGGAGTAGACAGAGCTAAGAGGGAACAGCAAGGCCGAGACAGAAATCCTGGCTGGGCGAGCAAACAAGAGCGCTCAGGGTGACAGGCACTCAGCTGAGCTCTTTAAACACGCGTTATCTTGTTTTACCCTCACAGTCCCGTGATGAGGTGGTACTGCTGGCATCCGCGGGTCCACGGGAGAACACGTGCTCCCTCCCTCTGGACGAGGAGACCGAGGACAGTGGGGACCCACCGCCTGTCAAGTTAATAAGCCACAGAAGCAGCCCCTCCAGGGCCCACAAAACCAAAACAGCGCAGTGGAGTGTGAGAAGGGGCCTGACGCCGAGCCAGCATCAGTCACCGAACAAAACCCCCAGACGCCTCATGCTGTTTTAATAACTAGAGCAGCAGGAAATACCTGCCCCCCAGTTCAGGGCAAGAGCCTTTTCTTTTATCTTTACTTCAGGGCTGGGCAGGCTCTCCCAGAACGCTCAACGGGACAGGGTGTGCACCGGGGGATCAGGTCACATGGGATTCTGCTACACCTGAGGGCAAATTCCAGAAATGACTCTGCTCCTTCGCCTCTACCAGGGGCAGCCAGACACAGCGGGCCTCAGTGGCTTTCTTATTTGTGTGGCAGGTGCATGAGAATGTTAGTAGGGCAGTGTCTGTCATATTTGCATGGCGTTTGGGCTCCACTTACATTTCTCTCCACAATGTACAAACAATGCCAATCCCAAGTGTGTCCCAGGCTTCTACACACCTGCTACCACAGCCATGAGGGACGATGGCAATGGAGAAGCTGGTGATGATAACCACGTGACTGCTAGAGACACATTATGTCTGTTTTATTCTTGCGCCCTTTTTAAACGGGGTAGTAGGCTCAGAAAAGCCAAGCAACTTGCCCGAAGTTACACAGCTTGTTAAATGGCAGAATCCTCAGACCCGGCACTCCAGTACATATGAGTCAAAAGCCCTGCCTTTAGTTATCATTCAATGCCAAGGCCCTGCCCCTGGCTTCAGGGGCACTGCAGCAGGGGGAGCCCAACCTCGAGTCCCACCCCCAGCAATTCCGCCCAGGGCCCTCTGGCATCAGCACACTGGGCTGGCTCATCAGCCTCGACCTTCCGACAGTTTGCTGGTCGATGTGGTCTGCTTGCTGACGGCTGTGTGCACAGCGCTGAGCATGGGTGTGTGCTGAACGAATGAATCAGTGGATGTCCCTGCTGCGTCCTTGGCTCTTGCCGAATCTCTTGCATTATATGTGCAAGACCCGCACCCCTTCTTTGTCTGTCCCCCACAGCTCCTTGCACATAACAGTTGTTCCATTGCACTGGGTGAAAGAATCTAACCTGGAAAATGTGGTAGGAAATCTCTGGGTCCAAATCCCAGCTCTGCCACTAACACACTGCCTAACGTGGGCCACCAGCTCAGTCTCTCTGAGCTTCAATATCCAGGGCAGGTGTAAGACCCCCAGCTCGGGGAGTCCCTGGAAGCCAAACCCTTCACCAACGCCCAAGGAGCAGCCCTGCAGCTGGCCCTCGCTGCTGCCGCTGGAAGCATGCCTGGTGACGGATGTGGGTCATTCTTAACCAAATGCACTTCCTCTGGTTTGTGAGGACAAAGCAAGGGGTGACAGCCCCCTCTCTGAACCAGCCCAGGGAGCAGCCCAGCAGCCCAACTTTTTCCTTTACATGCTGCTGAAGTTCAACTCTGGTCAGCAGCCACTTAAGGCAAGTCTCAGAGTCTCCAGCTCCTGGCCACTGAATCAGGAATGGTGGTATCCCCTCCCTTACCTCCTGCTCCGTGGTGGCAGCTATGGGTATGGCATTCTTCAAGCACTAAGCCCATCTGCTCGTTCACCCTGCACATCCACTCCAAGAGGCAGGTACAAGAGGCGAACGGGAGTCAATTACCTGCCTGAGGTCATGAGTAAAGCATAACTGGCTCTCCTCAACAAATCGCAAAATAGAATCTCTAGCTCCATCCATGAGGAGCATTACCCTGCTGGCATCAAAACAGTGAGTTAAAAAAGTTAAGGCCAGGGAAAAGACCTTCTATAAACCTTAATAGAGATTAATGAGACCTTAATAAAGATATATCATCCAATATAATGCTAAGTGAAAAAGTCACAAAGACAATATGATCTGATCTTTTTTTCATGGAAATATGTTTATGGGAAGAAAAAAAGAGAAGCATTCATGGTGGTCACTTCTAGACAGTGAAATTATGGGTGGTTTTTATTTCTTTTTGGAAGATGTACCTATTTCTTTAATTTTCTTCAACAAAGATTTAATTCTTTTGTAATTAAAATTTTAATACATTTTTGTTTTATACTTCAAAACAAAGCAGAAATTACTCTTATGTGAACCACAGGAATTGTGGATGTACAAACTTAATGTTCAAATCTTTAATTAATTATAGCTGCTTTAAACTGGAAGTAAAATGTGAAAAAGAATTCTAAATATTTATAATTATTTAAATATTTGTTGAATTAAAATAAAAAGCAAGAGATGACCCCACGGAAGAGACACAGCATACCTTGGAGCCTTGAAGGAAGGCTCAAGCACATGGACAGAACTGGCCTGTAGACGTCTTTGAATCCCAGAGACAATGAGCTCCCAGACAGGACCCCTGCTCCCACAAGGTGGCACCTGGCCCAGCACATGATCACACGGGAGATCCCACCTGGATTCAGATCCCCGAGCCAGCTCCAGGTACTTGTCTTCTGAGGTCCATCTCACAACAGTAATTGACAGCTTCAATGACAAATACAATCCTAACCATGATACACGCAATGCACGGGTCTACTTCGTCCTCTTGCCAGAGGACTCTATGCTTGAAGACAGTGTGGACAGTCTGTCCACAGTTGCACCTGTGCCCCTAGCACCCAACAAAGAGCCTGGCATACACTATGGCTCAGTAAGCATTTGTTGAATAAATGGGTAAGTGAAAGGATGTATGATGGATGAGGTGAATGAGTGAGTGGATGAATAAGTGAATTCTGACCTAGAACAAGGTAGAGGCTGGATTTGTCCCAAGTGCAGGGTTAGCCAGCCAGAATCCACTCCACAGTGGGACATGACCTGCCTGAGTGTATAACCTTACCAACGTGAGCTGTAGCCTCACAGGGCCATCACACGGTAGACCCGTCCCCAAGACCAGCTGGCCCTGGCCACAGACATTACTGTGTGCAGGAGGCGGGGGGCAAGGTTTATGGTATAAAGCGGGTGGAAGGAGAAAAGTTTTCCACCCCCCAGGCTGTTGCTAGGAGAGATGAATCAAGACCAAAAAAATGCCCCAAGCTGCCCACCTGGTCTTTTTCTAGAACGCAAACTCCTGGGGCAACAAGACTCCCTCCTAGGGCAGCGGGGTCCATGGGAGTCCAAGGCCTCCACATTAATCTGTGTCACTCCAGCTCTGTGACCTGCAGATCCCTCTGGCTGGGCCTCCCTTCCTCCTCCTGCCCTAGCCCCCTAGACTAGCCCTGCTGGTTTCTCTGCACTGTGACCCTGCCCTGGGCCCAGCTATTCCAATTCTAAGAAGCCCCCACTTATTAAGCAACCCAATTAGCCTCACTGACCTCCACTCTGCAGCTCTCCAAGCAGCCGGGCGTTAAATCACAGATCCAAGTGTGGAAATTGACTTTGCGTCGAGGGTGCCTGAGGACACTGACACCATTTGATGGAGAGCCAGTGAGGAAGCCCTCATCTGTTAGGGACAGCCTGCCAGAGCTACTCTGAATTAGAGAAGGCCTCGATTCTGTAACTTACAAAGGCTCGGTGCATTTTACTCATTTCAAAGAAATACCGTAGCTTAAGTGATGGTCTAAAATATATCTATATGCTCAGCTCTCTCCAGCGGATGCCCTCAGGCGGGGCCTGCTCTGATTTATAACTATCACATCACCTGCTCTGAAAAGTTGCTCAAACACCAGTTCTCTACGCAGCCTCCCCTGGGATCCTGGCTGCACAAGTGGTGGGTGTATCTTGTGAAGAGTGACAAACCCAGCTGCTGGAGGCCTTTGCCCTTGCTGTTCCCCACTACCTAAAACAACTCCTCCCCAAAAGGTTGCTTCCTTTTTTGATTTCTCAGGCCTCCGTAGGAATATCATCTCAGAGGGGGTACCTTCCGGACCACCCTCTCTGATGCAGCTCACGACCCCCATCACAAGACCCCATCACAAGTGGGTGTCTGATTTATTCTCTTCTGAGGGTTTATCCCGGGCTGAAATCATGTTTATTTTCTGCTTCCCTAGGTCAGTTCCCCACGGTCAGGATTGGGTCTAAGCTCACGGCTGCATCCCCTCATCCAGGCACAGGAAATGGACATTAAATATAGGTGGAGTGAGAAGGAAACTCCCTGCGGCCGACAGAACAATGAATGAGCCAAGGAGACCCAGGCCCAGGGGTCAGGAAGCCAGATCCCACGTCAGTGGGACGTCAGACAAGGCACTGGGCCTTAGGGCTGCGGCTTCAGTCAAGGAAGCTCTGATCCCCTCCACTCACAGGTCACCAGATAAGCCAACCCCCTCGTGGGGGGAGGGGGAAGGAAGGCTGACTCAAATTCTCTGAGGTTATAGAAAAAGGACGTCTCACAGGAAGTGACCTACAGAGTCTATAGGAGTGGGCAAAATCCCCGAATCCCCTCAGAATGCGGGTCTTAGGGGTTCTAGGCCAAGCAGAATCCACGTCAGGACCCGACTATGGCCAGACTACGCAGCCCTTACTGTGACCAAGACAACAATAAACTAGGAGGTAAGCTTCCCAAGGCCAGGGACCCTGCTTCTTTCTGCTGAATCCCAAAGCCTGCACCAGTGCCGGCACATAATAAGCACGTCAGTAAGTTGGGTTTTTTTTGTTTTGGGGGGGGGTTTTTTTGCGGTACGCGGGCCTCTCACTGTTGTGGCCTCTCCCGTTGCGGAGCACAGGCTCTGGACGCGCAGGCTCAGCGGCCACGGCTCACGGGTCCAGCCGCTCCGCGGCATGTGGGAATCTTCCCAGACCAGGGCACAAATCCGTGTCCCCTGCATCGGCAGGCGGACTCTCAACCACTGCGCCACCAGGGAAGCCCCAGTAAGTATTTTTTAAATAACTTATTATTCGGTGCCTCCTACACAGTAAGCATTTTATATACAAAGTCCATTGATTCTTCAAATCCACCCTACGTAGCCAGGACCCCTATTACTTCCTCAGAGACGTAAAGTAAGATGGCTAACCAGCAAGCGAGGGCAGAGCAAAGCGTTGAACCCAAAAAGATGTCAGACGCCAGACCCCAGCTCCCTGACTACCGGGCCGCCACACCTGCAAAGCCAAACAGTAATGATGACACCATCTACCAAGCCGGACAGGCAGGGCTCTACCACTGTGGTCTCAGTAATCCTTTCAACAGCCCTCTACGCTACACAGAGAAGGCAATCATGGCCCCAAAGGGTGAAGTCACCTAGTGTGGTGTCTTCTCAGCTAACGCCTGGCAGAACTGGGATTCCAACCTAGACACCTCTCAGCTCTGAACCACAGGCTCTTGGGGTTCAGCCACAGAGCATTCCCCTGAAAGGGAGAGGCTGCCGTGGGAATTAGAATAATTTACTGTAAAAATCAGGATGCTCTCGAAGAAACGGCTCATAACCTGTGGCTCCTACTGTAGCAAGACAACTCAGGACCCCGTTCCCCATCAGACCAGCCTCTGGTGCAGGACTCTGGCAGGTCTGCTCTCTCTGGGCCTCACTTTCCCCACCTATTTAACCCCTATTTAACCAGATGACACGGCTCTCAAGTTTTAAGAATCTAAAATCTTTTCACGCATCTGAAACTAAGTAAATATTAATGTGCTATTATGTTTGTACAGCTTTCTACAGTTTAAAAAACACTTTTTACATTGATTATCTCATCTATCCAACAACCCTGCTGCTGAACTAACGTCCTCACCTTATAGAGTGGGAAAGAGTGACTTAAGCCACTTAGTCAAGTCACACAGCAGGTAGGTGTCAGAACCAGGATGTGAATCCTCACTCTAGTACACTGGGCTTTCTCCTTCAGCTGGGGTGCCAGAGAGGAGGGTGGAGCCCAAGAAGGTCCCAGGGTACTGTAAGGGAAAGTGGAGGGAAAACAAGCACACCCATATAGAAGAAGTATCAGCAACACAACAGGCAGTTCATTGGAAAGGAAACACAAGTGACTCTTAACCATGAGAGAAAGACTGCAAATTAAAACTTCAAAGAGACACCAGATTAACAAAGGTCAAAAAAGTTTCATACCATGGTGTTGGTGGACAAGCATTTCCTATTCACTTCTGTGGGAAGGCAAAACTGATGTAATTTCATGAAGGGGAATGTGGTAACATTCATCGAAATTTCAAATGCGTACACCCTTTAACTGGGCAATTCCACTTGGCAGTATTTATCCTACAAATCCATTCACACATGTGCAAAATGACGCTCATACAAAAATATTCACTACAGACTAGTAGCAGCACTAAATTAGGAAGAGCCTAAATGTCCAATAGAAAACTGGTGAAGAAAACTACAGTCAAGCCAAAACATGAAGCAGATCTTTCTTTATATACTGATATGAAATCATCTTTAAGATATAATATTAAGTGGGAAAAAAGCAAGTTGCAGGGCAATAATCTTAGCTGGCTACCATTTGAGCAAAAAATTGAGGCAAAAGTTAGACCATATATATGGTGGTTGCACAATTTTTCTCTGGAAGAACATTTTAGAAATTGGTAGCCGGGCTGCTGTGGGGATAGGAGCACAAGACTTCCATGTGTAACTTTTACAATTTTTCAAGGAGGATCACGTATTACATTTTCAAAATAAATACAAAAGCAAGTCTATTGTCTCTTTCCCATTGAACAATGCTGTATGTTGAAACCAGCATGAAAATTAACTTGCTAGGTAGCTGGATCTTCCCAGGGCCTGTTCCACATGACCCCCACCAAATCTCTTCCCCTTGGGCCGGCTCCGATAGCAGCCTCAATCACAAGGTGGATCAGTTAACACTTTAAATGGGCTGACTGAGTAAAAGATTCTAAATCAGGAAGTCTGGGTTTAAATACGTTCTCTACCAGCACGGGTGTTTATCTTGCTCTGCACATATTAACAAACGTATATCTAAAAAGATGTGATGCACAGTGTGTGGAATAAAAGCCAAACCTCTGGGGTGATTAAATTCTGGGGCATAATGGCGATCAGTCATGTGAAATACTTGGAGATGATCAGATATTGTCCAAACTTGATAGGGTCTGAGTTAAAACAGTAGTGGTCACTGAAGTGGGCCCAAGCTGGTCAAGTAATAACACTGCCTTACCTCTGTTTGTGACTCTAAAACTTGCAATTAGCTTTGGAATCCATGACACGTGCTTTGTCACGGCAATGCAGGGATTGATCCCATTTTATGAAGAAGGAGAGAGGTCACATGGTGGGCAGCATTTAAACCAGGACTTCAGTTGAAGTTCTCTGTTTCGCAAGGTCACGGGCAGAAATCAGTCCATAAAGGACCAGAAAGTAGAAGTGCGCCCAAAGAGGGAAGTTTGGCTGGAGGTGGAACAGGCCAAAAAAAGCACTGCTTTTGACTGGTTGTTTCTGGGTGTGGGATTTTTTTTTTTCCTTTTGCCTATTTATAGTCCCTTAAATTTCAATAAGTTAACACCTGATACTTTTATATTAATAACAAGAAAATACAATGTATATAAAAGTAAAACAGAGAATGATATAGTCAGTTGAAAGGCATTTAAATACACCAAATTGCTAAAAGTGGTTGTTTCTTGAGGGTAAGAGATTACAGGATGGAGGTAACCTCACTTTCTCTGACAAGTTCGCTCCTAACGTTGGAAATGTTTTAATATTTTAAAATTTTTATTAAAAATGTTTTAAATATTAATTTAAAAACAGATACATTTGTTGAAAAACCAATGAAAATATAAAGTGAAGAAAAAAATTTTAAGGCAATAAGTATTTCTCCAAAACACCTTGGGATTAACGGTGAATTATGGAGCAATTAGACAAATGTCTGAGTTACAGAGATATAAAATTTCTGTTTTAAATTCCATCATTTTTAGCTTCCTCTATTACCCAACAAAACCGCTTTTCAATTAACTTGTTCTGTAAGGCTCAGAGCAGAGCCTCCCCTGGATGCAGGCAGATGTCATCTCCCAGGCTGAAGCAGGGCCAGGCTGCCTGCGCGCACCCACCAAGCGCACATGGACCTGCCTGTCAGTCCCTCCGTCACCTAATCCACCCGGCTGCAAAATGCAAAAGAATCCGGCAGCTGGTGAGGGCTGGAGGGAGTTGGGTAGCTCTGGTGTTGAATTGCCTGTTGGCCGCATGGTACGGTAAGTGTGGTCGCTTTTTTTCCACTTGCTGTGAGCTTTCTTTAAATAATTGCAGACCTCGTCGTGGTTGAGCCAGCAGGATCTAAGCGTGAAAGGCACCAGAGACCAGGGCCCAAGAATGGCCATCCTGAGCCTCACAGAGCACCCCCAGCCAAGTGCGCAGACCCCCGGGGTATCTCAGAATTCACTGACACCTTCCCTCCCTTCTTAAAATATTTTTTAACGAAAACAGAGAGGAAAGCTAAAAGACAGTTTTACAGATAAAAGAATGATTCAAGATAGATAAAACAGTACTGTGGAAAAAAGGGAAGAAATCAATTTTAGATATAATCTATCAGTGGAGGATTTTGAATAATTCGCTCCTTTAAAAAAAATCTGGTCCAAAGTTCCTGATTTTCACCCAATCTTTCCACCCCCATGAGTGACTTATCCAAATGTTCCGTGATTCACTGGGGAGGTTGGAAATTGGGGATTCTCTTGCCTGGAGTTCCTCCTCCACCTTCTCCTCTTTCCAAACCCACACGTTTAAGGCACATGATCCCATGACAAATTTCTTCCAACTTGCAGTTCAAAGAAAAGTCAGCACCTGTCACCAGCAAAGGGGACACAACCAAGGGAGTTAAGGACCTGCCACTGGCTTTGCCCGCTGGATGGAGGGAAATCACGTTGCCCATCTGAGATGTGACCATCTCCCAGCTCCAGGCGTCTCCAGTAAGCAACCTTCTCCCCCTCTATCCAGTACCTGGCAGTTCTGCCTCAAACAGAATTTACAAAACAAGACAGCCCCTGCGACAGAAAAAGGATAAATCACAGCACGGCAGAGATGGCGAAACCCAAGCCCAGAGAGGGGGCCAGACTTGTCCAGGGTTACACAGCAAAGAGGGACAGGCAGGACCTGAACCGAGGCCTTCTTCCAGACCACCAGGTACAACACTCTCACCGTGGCACTCTAATCTCCAGGGCAGCTACAAAATTCTCTAAACAAGATTTTCTCTTCCCTACCTCAAACTTAGAGGAATCGATGGAAATTACACTTTTGGGGGGGGAGTTGCAGCTATTGCAAAATCACACAGTGGAAGGCTGCTGCAACTCCATAAAGACTGGGGATCATTGCTCCAAGGAGAATTCGAGATAATCTTGGGAACTCAGTCTAGACGAGGCACAGACATCAAAGGGCCCTAGACAAGGGCCCTTTCAAACACCATCCCTTCTGGACCTTGCAGACTTGGGGGCCACAAATCCCACATTCCTCTCAAGTACCTGCAACAAGGACTTTATTGGGTAAGACATTTCCATATCTCTGGGCCTCAGATTCTTTGTGTGTAAAACGGAAATGAAAATCGTCAAAATCGAGGTTGTGAAATCTGGATGTGAAATGCTATGAGAATTGCACAGTGATATGCTAAAAGGGATAATAGTTGAGATGAGACAAGTAATAATAATTATTATTATGGCAATAATTATCACTATCATCATTAAATTCACTGAAGGCTTCCTCTGTAAAGCTACTCGCCTTCTCCTTGTCCATCAAGTACCCAGTGGTTGTGCGAGGTCCCGCCTCACCATGACGGAGACTGCTGCTGCATTGGGCGAAAGGACCTCGGTCAGGGCTGCAGGTGAGAAGCTGTGCCCCAGCCTTGTGCCTCCACTCCACACCTGGGGCTGCACAGACCACTCATTCCATCCTGCCTATGAGGCTCGGGGAAAACCTAGTCACCTCCCCACCCAAGACCTCCCCACTCCTTCAGAGCAGCCTCCTGCTAGTTTCTAGGGCTGGAAATCTTGGTGCTCCTACTTGTGATTCTTCTAGACACTTAGTTCATCCTGTATGTTCTTCCCCCTCACAGGAGTCATCCAGCCAGCTCAAACCCTCCACTGATGGGGAAGGAGCTCATGTTTGCCCCCCCTGCACCTCTGTCACTCACTGTTCATTCACCAGCCACAGGACGTGCTGGGCCTTATGACAGGCTGGCCTCTCCCTAAGATGCCCTTCCCCACCGAGTCAGCCAGTTCATCCCTCAATACTACTCTTTCTGCTACACGAGCTGCCTGGATACACTCCCTCTGCCCCGGTCACCCTCACGGCCACCTGCGGATCTGATTTTCCCAAGATGGGAAGCAGGGCTTGCTCAAATCTGCAATCCTAGCTTCCTGCACAGAGGGAGTGATTGCTGCATGGATAGGGAAAGGAAGCGGTATCAACTGATAATCCATGATTCTGTACCTCATGAGGTCCACCAGTTTTTGTCACCCATCTGTCATCAAACCAACCAGTCACTGATGGTCACTGTTAAGGAGAATAACCACCCCCAGGCACGGCACTAAGTTCTTCGGACATTATATCATTTCAACCACTCATTGATATACTTACTATTATCCCATTTCACAGGTGAGGAAACTGAGGCCCGGGCACATTAAGTAACATGCCCTAAGCCACTCAGCTGCTAAATGACAGATTCTGGACTCAGACCCCAATTCACAGCTCTAGTCATAACCACTATTCTAGCTGCCTTCCACTGACCCTCAAAATCCAGACCCCAGGCTGAGTCCCTCACTGGAACCAGCTGATTCTGTTCCACCTCTGCTTGTTCCACAACTGAATCCTTGAAAATTAACTGTGTGGTCACCTGAACAAAGTATTTCTTCTCATTCTGGAGTGGATTCTACATCTCCCTCCTTCCCTCTTATGCCTTTGACCTCATCCTCTAGCCCCCTCTGCTCTCCCCAGGACTTGATCTACTAATCTGGGCCTACTTTGTCTCTAGGGAGAGAAGCTTCCGGTAAGATACCATCATTGTCCTCTAGGCTCGCCTGCTGCAGTGTCTCGCCTGAGACCACCCCCAGAGGTGGGAGATTGCCACATTCCTGCTGGAGGCTGGTTCACAAAGTGCAAGCCAGGCAGCCACTCCCTTGGCCACCAGGACAAAGAGTAAGTGCTGGAGGCCTGGGTGCTGCTGGGCAGGTGCCCGTGGTGACACCCACAAGATAGGGAGGAGCTGCTGCCCAACCCTAGGAAGCAAGTAGTGTGAGGTCACTGGGGCACTGAGGCATGACTCCTTGGGGGCAGGGCACTGCCGGGGGGCCTCTGGGGGCCTGTGCCTGCCTTGGTCAGCAGAGGAGCTAATCCCCCAGCCCACACTCACCCTCTGAGCCTCACGTCCCTCATCTGAAGATTGGGGCTCTATCTCCTGGGGTTGTTGAGAGAGTTAAGTGAACTCAGCACAGTGGCCAGTACAGATTAAGGGCTCAACAAAAATTGAATTCATTCATTCAAGAAATATTCAGTGAATGCCAACTATGCATCAGGCTCTAGGCTAGCTTCTGGGGGTAGAGTGGGAACCAGACAGGCAATGTCCGGTCCTGGTGGAGCTTCCTTTCCCATAGGGGCAATAGGCAATCAATGAGGTACAAATTAATAAATAAGAAAGTATCTGGCGGTGCTTTGTGACCGCCTGGAGGGGTGGGATAGGGAGGGTGGGATGGAGGGAGACGCAAGAGGGAAGAGATATGGGAACATATGTATAACTGATTCACTTTGTTATGAAGCAGAAACTAACACACCATTGTAAAGCAATTATATTCCAATAAAGATGTAAAAAAAAAAAAGAAAAAAGTATCTGGGATACTTAAATGCCTTAAAGAGACAAGAACATGGTACTGTGATAGAAAGTGGACAGAGCAGGGGAATCGGGGAAGGCTTCTCTGAGGAGGAATGTCTCAGCAGATCTGAAGGAGGTGAGGGGGCAGCAAGCCATGGTTATGCCTGGGAAGAGCATTCCCGGCAGAGGGAACAGCATGTGCAAAGGCCTCACTACACTAGCTGGAAGAATACTCCTATTATCACTGGAGCCAAACCCTGTCCTCTCCATAGAAGCAGCAAATATAGCTGGGAGGACAACTCACTGAGCATCAGAAGAAGTGGGTTCTACCTCTAAACCACCAATATGGCCTGGCATGACAACCTGCACCTGTTGATCTTTAAGGGTCTGTAGATAACCTGCATTCCCTTGGGCTCCCTCCTTTCTTCCTCTTCCAACCCACCCCCCTCTTAAAGTCATCACGATCCCCACCTCCTGAGTTGCCCTAGAAGTGTGTGTGTGTGTGTGTGTGTGTGTGTGTGTGTGTGTGTGTGTGTGTGTGTGTGTGTGTGGCTGAGGCTTGAGGACAGACAGAGGGATGAAGACAAATATCTGAAAACTGATTCACTGCAGGATCCTGTCAAATCACCCTCTGGGGCTCCACTTCCCGCTCTGTAAAATGGGAAATCTGCTCTCCTCTTGCCTATGACACGAGATTGATGTGAAGATCAAATAGAAATGCCAGATAAGGAAGCCACCCTGCTTTACACAGGCATCATATAGGGGCCTTCTATCTGCTTCTCCATCATTTGTATCCTGTGCTCTGGACTAAGGCAGGAAGGACAGAGAAGGGAGGCGACAACAGAGTTAATTCCAGACACTCTACAAATAGTATCTGATTGTTCAGGCCCAAGGCAGGGGTGCTATGACAGGGAGCTTTCTAAAAACATAGATGCTTAAGGGCTTGCTCTCAAAGATCCTCATTCAGTAAGTCTGGGATGGCTTCAGACGTATAATTATTATTTTTTTAAAACTACACTGATGATTCTGATATGCACTCATGGCTGAGAACTACTGATTAGTTCTACCAACTCTGGCAGGTAGAAGCTATTATTATTCCCATCTGGGAGCTGGCTAACTAGAGCACAGAACGGCTAACTCCTTGGGTCACACAGCTAATAGTCATAAAGCTAAGATCTAAACCAGACAGTCTGCTCTCATTCATCACGAGTTTACACAGTTTCTTGAAGCCACGCAGCGTTTGTCACAGGCTCTTTCTACTACTCCATGCAGCCTTGGAAACCCAAAAGACAACATCTCACCAGAGGAGACTGCACCAACTTTCAAAGAAACTTTTATGGCTAGACTAACTCCTTCTTCATCTAGCATTATCGAGAAATAATGTGTGCTCACAATAAGCAGTTTATAAGTTTATAAGTTTATAAGTTTATATCAATAGAGAACTTTGAAACTTTCCTGCTTTTGACAGACTTCCTATTTTACACGGTAACACCAAAATACATTTCACTTTCTTACTCCCTTGAACAGAGAACACCGATCAGAATATACCTTTCCTCAGAGGTGACACGCTGTCTCTACCATGCATTAGAGCTTTGTACTTTTGTACAGTAATGTATTCAGAACAAGGGGCCTGGGCTTCCCTGGTGGCGCAGTGGTTAAGAATTCACCTGCCAATGCAGGGGACATGGGTTCGAGCCCTGGTGCGGGAAGATCCTACATGCTGTGGAGCAACTAAGCCCGTGCGCCAGAACTACTGAGCCCGCGAGCCACAACTAGAGCCCGTGTGCCACAACTACTGAAGCTCACACACCTAGAGCCTGTGCTCCGCAACAAGAGAAGCCACCACAATGAGAAGCCCGCGCACCGCAACGAAGAGTAGCCCCAGCTCGCCACAACTAGAGAGAGCCCGCGCGCGACGAAGACCCAACGCAGCCAAAAATAAAAATAAATTTATATTTTAAAAATCATTAAATTACCCATAAATAGTGGTAATTTAAAAAAAAAAAGAACAAGGGGCCTCCTCGCCCCTTCACTAAAAGGTCCCAAGTGGTTTTCAGCGCTGAGTCCACGTGTTTCTGTCTCTGGTGGAACCAAATGCTTGCACGGACACATGCTAACAAAACGGGTTTGCTGTTTCTAATGTCCTGAGGCATGGACAAGACTGCCAAGCTTGTAAGAATTGTGTGTAAAGGAAGAGTAAATTGGCCCTAGGCAGGAAGGGTAAGGAGTGATCTTCTGTGAAACAGACTGAGTCTTGAGGGGATCCTGAGCAAGGAATGATGCATATGGCTTAGAGTTAATCCTTTGGGGCTGCAGGGTACAGTCCTTGGTCCCTGAGTGATCCCTCCCCCACTTTACCTCCCTGGATTCCCTCCCCACTTGCTTCCTCCATAGTGGAGGCTAGCTTGCCCAGTCCCTCTGGAAAAAGCGGCTGGGCAATGGACATGAGGCCCAGTGTAAGGTGTTGGTTTCAATCTCCCTGGAAGGCGTAGGGACATTTGACCAAATCCCTCCCTGTAGATACGCGAGAGACTCCTAAAGCTTTGAGTTGGGCCAGAGCAACGCCCTGTAACAGACTGGATTCCTAACCTGTGGTTTAACATTCCACAAAGACCTGCCCACTGGAGGTGTGTTCTGATAGGGGTTTCTGGAAGCTCCAAAAAAATGTTTGCCTTTGATTCCTCTGTATGCAAGGCTTATCTTGGAGATGACGGCAGTGGGGCCCTTGTGGGGACCAGTACAATCACCACACACACCCCTCACCCACACATTCTAGCTCCAAGCACAGAGAAGGAGCTTCTGGGGCCAGGCAAATGACTGGTGACTTTCCTGAAAGATCAAGCAGCATTTGTTCATTCATTTAGTCATTCAACAAATATGTATTGGGGGCCTACAGTGTGCCAGCCACTGTTCAGGCACTGGGGGATTTGATGCTGAACCAGCCTGACAAGACCCCTCTCCTTAGGGAGCTCTGGTCCTGACTGGTTACAGAAGAGAGAACGGTAGAGAATAAACACATACACAAAGGTTATCACAGGCTGGGACCAGAGTTTTGCATTTAACAAGCTCCAGGGAAGGCCAGGGAAGGCCAGGGATGGGGGTGAACCTGGCACATGGTGGGCCCAGAATAAATAGGTATCTACTCCCCATACAAATCTTTCCCCAAAGCAAATTCTCTTCTGCCACCCCCTACCACCATCTCAGTTATAGGGATGCCACTCTGAGCCCCCTGTACTCTGTCACTTCTCTCCCACATCCACTCACTTCCGTTGAGCCCCCCGGTTGAGGGCAAGCTTAGATGCCTCCTTCCTGCTGTCCATCACCCCCATTCCAGTCCTTTCTATATGCTCAGCCAGATTAGTCACACTGCAGTGGTTAAGACCATGTGCTCTGAAGCCAGGCAGACCTAGGCTCAAATCCCAGCCTTTCCACTACTTGTCTGGGTGATTGGGGGTGAGTCACTGAACTTCTTATACCCTTAGTTTTCTGGTTTGTCATAGGACCAACCTCACCAGGTAGCTGAGACTCCTTTACCTGACAATGTACCTGAAGGTCCTAGCTTAGTACTTGGCACATAGTAAGTGGTCATTAAATGTTACCTATTTCTTATGGTTACTGTTATAAATAATACTACTAACAAAAACCTTTGCTGACTTCTCACCAGGACATTCAAAGCTCTCCCTTACAGCCAGTTTCCCTGTGTGTTTTGTTTTGGAGTGGCTGAGTGGCAGATATAAACGAATCAGGGTGACAGAATACAGAGTGAACGCAGGACATGCAAATGTATGCCATAGACTGTGTCACAGAGCAAAAAGGGGGCACTTCTCAGAGAAGGATTAGGGGAGGCAGCACTCAAGCTGGCCTTAAAGGATGCTGTTGGAGATTGAAAGGGGCAACAGATACCTCATGGTAGGGGCCCTAGTGGTTACCAGGTATAGGGAAGGAACTGCAGAACAGTGCCAGCACCTCAAACTGGGGAGTCAGCCTCAGTCTACCCAACTGTAAGATGGGGGTAACAGGGCGGACCACTTCATGGGGTTCCTCTGAGATTAAATGCTGTTGCTTGAAAGGGTTAGCAGTTGTTAACTGTTCTCATCACTGTCATGGTTGAAGGATATGGTTGAAGAGGAGGGTGGCCTAGGAACACCTAACATCAGGATCCACATTAAAAATAATATATTGTTCTACTCTTGTGGCAATGGGTACAGTGTTGCACGATCAATACTACCAGATGAGTGAACGGACGGACGGATGGATGGATGGATGGAATGATGGATAAATGGGTAGGCATCTGAGGCCCCGAATGCCATACCAAGGAGCTTGATTCTGCAGGTCATTGAGGGTGGGCCTGCAGATGTTTTGAGCAGGGGCTGCTGGGGCCTGGGGTTACTAGCAGCATGGAGGCTGGGCCATCCTCAGTGCCCAAGAAGCAGGTCAGGGCCTTCCCCAGTGTCCTGGGTACCACAGTTCTCTGAGAGGAGCCTGAGACCAGAAATAAAGGCTCAAGCAGCCACGTTGCCAAGGCTGTTTGCCATGGCAACATCAGGGAGCCACTCGTGGGCCGGCTGCTGCAACTGCTCAGGGCTTGGTTTCTAACGTCTCCTCGCTCTCCCTCTGCTAAATGACTCTGTTCTGCCAGGCAAGCACAAGGAAAAAACACGGCGGCAGAGCTGCCGGGGAGCATCCATCTCAGCCAAGCAGGGCTCTCCCGGCTGAGTTCCCAGAGAGTGGGTCCCAGACAGCTGAGTCCCTGCTATGCAGAGCCAGCCCTGGCCAAGCAGATAGCAGCCAGGGGTCCTGTCCTGCCTCTGCTGGGTGATCTGAAGGCTTTCCCTGGTCTGCTCCCTGTCTGTTCCTTTACTTCAAGGTAAGGGCATTGAGCAAGATGGTCTCTAAGGCACTCCCAACTCCCTGAAAGCTCAAGTTTACCTTGGTGTATTTACATAATTACCATTGTCATCTTCACAGAGGCTACCATTTATTGGGTGCTTGCTATATGTCAGGCAATGTGGCAGGCATATTTATCTTCTGCAGTTATCCTAAGAACATACTATAATTATCCCCAATTTTCCATGAGGCAACTGGGGTCAGAGAGGTTAAGACACTTGCTCAAGGTCACACAGCTAGTAAATGGTAGAATGCTGATTTAAACCCTTGGAAGTTAAGCTCCAAAGCCCAGAGTTCTTAATCACTACCTGATATTTCCTCTCCTCTCTTCAAGCAGCATCTAACTGGATTCGCTTTCCTAAAAGTCACGTTGGAACACCTGGCTAAGGCTGGATGGGATTCCTCTTCAGTCCCCCCAGAAGTACAGGGGAAAGGAAATTATAATACTAGAAACCTCAGGGCTAAGACAGGATCAAGGACCAAGGGTTCAGTGGGAAGATAAGTAGCAAGATCTGAATTATGGGCTGCCCTGGTGGCGCAGTGGTTGAGAGTCCACCTGCCGATGCTGGGGACATGGGTTCGTGTCCCGGTCCGGGAAGATCCCAAATACCGCGGAGCGGCTAGTTGCGTGAGCCACGGCCGCTGAGCCTGCACGTCCGGAGCCTGTGCTCCGCAACGGGAGAGGCCACAACAGTGAGAGGCCCGCGAACGGCAAAAAAAAAGAAAAAAAAAGATCTGAATTATATTTGCCTGTTTTTATTATTAACAATGGCTCCCATTTATTGGGCATTTAGAAACACTTTATGGGCATCATCTTTAGGAAAGTAGCCTTTCCTAAAACCCCTTAAGGTATCTGCTACTATCAGTCCTATTTCCTAGATAAAAATGCTGAGGCACAAAGAAATTTTGTGCCAAAGGCCACAGGGCTTGCCCCAAGCATAGTACCATCCTAGGATTCAAAGCCCTCTCAGCCACTGAAACAAATAATTAGAGAAAACATTTGTTTTCTTTCCTAAAAGACTGAGCAGTAATTACAGGCCTTTGGGGATAATTAATCAATGACTTTGCCAATGACTTGTAAAAGTCTCTCTGGTCTCCTTACTCTAGACCTGAGCTGCAACTCAGGCTCTTCCCTAAGGAAAGAGCAGAGCGGGGAGCCCAGGAGTCTTGCTGCCACCATGGCCTAGCTATGTAACTCCAGGACAGGCCCCTCCTCTCAGCTCTGTCAACTCCTAACCCTGCAGCCCTGTCTCCCTCAAAGGATGGTCCTCGGCATCTAATGAGAAAACCAAGGTCAACTGCAAGGGAAGTGGGTGAGGCCCCTGGGGTTTAGGAACAGCGAGAGCAGGAGGAACATTCAGCCTGCCCAGGGTGGTGGTGGACTGCACCCCAGGGTCCTACAGCCACCACAAAGCCCAGCCACCCTGGGCAGCAGTGTCTCTCCAAGGACTATCACCCTGTCCCTCTCTGAGAGCCAAGACCCACCCTCCCCTCAAGTCCTGATACTGGAAAAGAACTCGTCAGAGAGTCAGAGACCTGAGCTTCCTCCAGCAAGATGGCTTCTTCTCCTGTGCCCCAGTGTCCCTTCTTCTGGGAAAGGCAGGGGTAGGTCTGATGCACTCTAAGATCCCTCCCAAGCTGAGGAGAGGGAGCTGCTTAAGGACCAACGTTCAAATCCCAGGTTAGACACTCACTAGCTCCAAGACCCTGAATGACTTAACCCCTGTGTCTCAAGTTCATCACTTACAAAACGGGAGAAACAGAAGCCACCTCACCATTACTGGAAGAAACCCATGCAACAGTACTCAAGTCTCTTCACAGATACACACTGAAACAGCCATAGATGACATGTGTTCTGTGGGTGGATGAACAAGAGTGGCCCCTGGTCCAAAATGGCTGAATCTGAGTGTCGGCGGCATGGAGATTCCCTATTCCCTTCCCACCACTGGCTTCTGCTGTGTATGTTCGACATTTTCCATCGTAAAATGTTTAAAATACAAAGTTTTTTGCAGAGAACCTGACACCTAATCATACAGAACATTCTTCTGCTCAAAAACTCGTCGGCTTAATGGGTAACCACAATGCTAGACCAGGATAAAAATTATTTTTTCTTGCCCTCCCTGAGCTGTCATCCTAGTTGTAGGGTTAAACGCATACATGCAGGCAAGGACTTCCTGGGCGGTTCAGTGCTTAAAACTCTCCGAGTTTCCACTGCAGGGGGCACGAGTTTGATCCTGGTCAGGGAACTAAGATCACGCATGCCAAGCAGCCCAAAAAAAAAAAAGCACGCAGGCACCAGTAGATAGTAAGTGGCACCCTCCACCTCAGTGGAAGAGGCAGTACAGTGTGCTTCACAGGCCTTCCAGAGCGGTCAGGTGTGACCTGGGGCTTGAATTGCAGGGAAGCTATGAATACATTAAAATGGTGGGGATGGAGGCCTGGAGAGGAGCTTTCAGGTCATTCCACAAGCGTTTTATTAGTCTGTCTCTTCTCAGGAACACAAGCGCTGAAGAGGCTCATAGTCTAGCTCATTTGTTCACTCAGTGAGGATTCTGAACTGTGTTCCAGGCACTTGTCTATTCATTGTGGGAAAAATGGTCAATGAAGTGAACAAAAATCCTTGCCCTCATAGAGCTTAACAATCTGGAGTGATTTCCTAAACGCTTAACAAGACCTACGTTAGAAGAGATGCATCTACTATTGGGTGCTTCTATGCCAGGCATTGTGTGGGGTGCTTTAAATCCATTTTGTCCTTTGATTCTCATTGACTCCTCAAAACAGCTTTATCAGGGAAGTACTATTTATCATTACCTTTACACATAAGGAAATGTAAGTTTGGAGAAGTCACGTGACCCACCAAAGGTCTCACGGCTAATAAATCACAGAACCAGGACTCAAACCCAGACAGGCTTCAGAGTGCACCCTGCCACACGTGGGATGGAGTAGTGGTACCTGGAGGTGAGAAGGCGTCACCAAAATGATGGCATGGGAGCTGAATCTTGCAGGATAAATAATGGAAATAGTGGAAATGGAGACAGAGGAGACAGAAAACAGCTGCGTGAGCCAACGTTTCCTGGAAGAAGATTCATGACATAGCCGGGGGCGGACCAGGATCCCAAAGGGAAAGCAGACAACTCAGGATGAACTCAGGGGCCTAACTCTCCAACTTCAAGAACCTGAAGGTTCTTGAAATTGGAGAGTTCTTGCACATGAAGCTAAACTTTGGCCTTTAAGTTAAAAGTACTGGGGAGCCATGGGTGATGTGTGAGCAAGGGAGTGACATCAGACATGTACTCTAGGAGGACTGATCTGCCGTCAAGGCTGAGGACAAGTAGGAGAGGGCAAAGTCTGGTGTGGCAAAGATCCGTTTGGTAGTAAATGCAGGAATCCAGTTGTCAGTGGACAAGGACCTAGACCAGAGTCGGAGAGAGGAACAGAAAGGTCAGTCCAATCCAACTGATTCCTCATCAGCTGAGTGTCCACAGGGTGTATGTGAGACATTCAACTATGTTGGAAGAGGAGCGACAGTAAACAACACTGCTCATTCTCTTCTAAATGACTGTATTTGGGTTCCCTCCACCCTTATATCACAAGAACTATGCTTCCCTTTCCTACAAAGAAAAGACTGCCTGGGAGGGAGTTAGTTCCATCCTTGCTCTTACCCTTCTAAAGTGTTTCAGAGAGAGAAAGATTCCAAGTTTTGTGAACAGCAGTTGGATGTTCATTTTATATACATTCGATTATTTAATTCCCAAACCTGAGAGTTAGGGCCTAATATCCCCATTTCATAGACTGAGGAACAGAGGCCTAGAGAAGCAGAGGGACTTATGAGTTCTGCCTTCTTTCTCTACAGTCGGCCTTCATTTGCTCAAGGTGCTATGAACAGAACAGAACTATGAACAGAAACAGAGTAGCCCCTGTCTTCATGGAACTTGGAGTCAAGAGGTCTAGGGACCTTGCCCACTGAGCCTGGCTCTTCCACTTCCTCCAAGGTAATGTAGGTAGAGCATCTTCAGCAAGTCAGTGAGTTTTCTGAAACTGTAAATGCCTCATCTGTAAAATGGGAATAATAGCACCTACACTTTGTAGAATCTTTATGAGAATGAAATGTAATAATGCAAACAGAAGGCTCAGCAGAGCACACAGCACATGGCGAATGCTCCATAAATTGCATTGATGATGCACCATCGTCCTAGGAGATAGCCATTAACACTGCAGTGCTCATATCAGGGACTCACTTCTAAGCCCAAATCCAAGCTCCCATTTGCAAGGCTGCTTCTGACTCAAACCAGTATTCCTTCTATTGTTCCAGAGACAAAAAAAAAAAGGGTGACTCACCTTTTTTTGGCAATGATGAAGCTTCTGGCTGGCCTGCACCAGCTGGGGAGAGGAGGACCCTAGGGGGAAGGGGAAATATAAGCCCCCAGGGCCCAGTTGCTGGGCCATTGCCTTTCCTGGGTTTCACAGGCATCCTGATCATTAGCACCAGCCAGGAAGCCCCAGTGAAAGTGAACCCTGGGCCTCTGGTAAACAAATCCAGCAAACGAGTCCCCTTCTGGGCTCAGGTGAAAAAGTTACTCCCCAGGGTCTCACACAGGTTTAGAGTAGGTAAAGGCACCCAGCGAAGGATTCACTTCAACCTGCCCCTATAGATGGCCAGAACCCTGACTTGGAAAAGAAGTTAACCCTGGCTTCAGGGGCTGTGGAGGCAGCAATATTCCAGACTTAGCAAGTCAACATTAGTGAACCCATTTTCCCCAATTCTCCATGTGGCATGAGCCCGTTCTGGTGCTCGGATCCAGTCTTAGAACAATGAAGAGATAGAATACCAATCAAAAAATGGGCCAAGTTCACCAACACAACATTTCACAGAACAGAACCACAAATGGCCCATAATCATATGGGGAAAAGGTTCAGCATCACAAGTCATCAAAGAAATGCACATTAAAACAATAAGGTGACAAAATTTATTGATGAACAGACTGGTAAAAATGAAAAACAATTAAAATACCAAGAGTTACCGGAGTATGAGGAACCAGGCATTCCCACACAATGCTGGTGTGAAATTAGCACAATCTTTCTAGAAGGCAACCCAGAAATGTGTTTACTAAACGCCTGCATAGTTCCTTTGACAGAGTAATTTCATTTCTAGGAATTCAAATGAAGAAAAGGCATATGCAAAGATATTCATTTCAGCATGGCTTACAGGAGCAAAAAAAAAAAAAATTATAAACTACTTAAATGACTAACAATAAAGGATTGATTAAATGCATTATGGTTCAACCCTTAATATTATATAACCATTAAGATATTAAGTAGAATACTTGTTGATGTGGAAAGACAGTGACAGCATATTGTTTGGAGGACAAAAAAAAAAGCAAGCTACAACAGTGAGATTCCAAGTTACAATTAGTAAGTAAAGAATGACTCCATTTTTGTACAAAAGATACAATCCATAGGAATCAACAGGAAAAAGTCGGAAAACATATAAAAATTAAGAGTGATTAGATTTGGGTAAGATTACATATTTTCCATTTTTTTCCTTATGCATGCCAGTATTTCCCAACAATTCTATAATTAAATATTTTTAAATGATAACAGGTTGGACTTAATTATTTAAAGTTCCTGCCAACTCTGGGGTGGTGGTGGTGGGATGAATTGGGAGATTGGGATTGATATATATATACACTAATATGCATAAAATAGATAAGTAATAAGAACCTGCTGTATAAAAAGTAAATAAAATTCAAAGAATTTTTTTAAATAAATAAATGAAAATAAAGTTCCTGCCAACTCTGACATTTTGGGCACCTATGCTTGATGCCCCAAGTGACTTCGAACAACCCAGATTTAGTGTGGGCTTACTGTGTGGCCTTTGGAGCCTAAGTCATTGCCCACAGCTGCAGCCCTCTGCATTCCTCTCTTCCGTACTCTGCCCGGCTGTCTCCCCAGCCAGCCTGAGTGCTTCCCTTGTCTGTAATTCCTGTGCCTAGCCAAGAGCTGAGCAAAGGAGCTCAGCATGGTGACAGGTGCCACGGGGCACAAAGAGATGAAAGGCACAACTCTAGTTCCAGAATCTTACTGGGACGGAACGCACACACAAAGTGCTTGGTTGTATAACACAGACTAAGAAAACCAGAGGCTAGAGAAAGCAGGGCAAGCCGGGTTGGGGAGGCCTGCTAGAGCTGAGGGCCATGCAGGAATGGTGGGTGAGGGCACTGCAGGCAAGGGGCACAGCCTGAACAACGGGAAGCCAACCCAAAGTCCTTTGGGAACATGCCCCAAACCTTTCCAAAAAACTTTCACAATCCTTGGTCTGCCGAATCTCTGAACTTTGCCCTGAATGGGTAAAAGTTAAGTCTCCTAAACAGGAGCCCTCCCTCTATCTAACCCTGGGTTAGCCACCAAAGACAAGTCTTTGGGATAGAGCCGATAAATTACTTTTACTCACTCTCCCCACCTCTTCCAAAGGGGGAGGGGAGGAGGGGAGGGTCTGGGGGGAGGAGAGGAAGTTGCAGGAACAACAGACATCTCACATGCAAACAGTGCTCACCGCAAGCAACCGAGGGCCTTCTCTTGGGGCGCCACCAACCCCATTTGACAGATGGAGGAAAGGAGGCTCAGAGAGTTAAAATGGCTTGCTCCAGGGTCACCCAGCCAGAGAGTGGGGAAGGCGACTCCACTCAGGCCTTCTGACTCCAAGTCCAGTGCTATTTCGAGGTAACACACAGGACCTGGAGTCAGGAGCCCTGGATGGCTCTGTCACCCACTGGCTGCGTGGTCCTGTACCAGCCGCTCAGCCCTCACAGCCTCTATCCCCAACTGTAAAATGAGGAGGCACGCGATGACCCGCCCAGGTCCTCTTCCGGCTGGCTCTATGAGCCTTCTAGGGGCGGCTGCAAAGCTCCCCCTATCAATTACATTGCCCAAGTTGGGCCGGCAAAGATCACCAGAAGAGCTTCAGCCTATCACGTGGTTAAATAAAAAAAGCAAAACGTCCCGGATTAACTTTCACTGCACTGCTTCTGCTGATACCTGATTACCCAATTTTCAAGTTTCCTTAGGTGAAATATCCCTGCTGGGTACGCACTCCGGACGGCTAAAAGGGCAAAAAATTATTGGTGAGCCAAAGAACACAGAAGATGGAGTTAAACCCAAAACGGACAAGTTCTTGCTATGAGTCTCTGAACAAGTCTCTGGCAATTTCAGGCCTCCTTCATTCGCGTCTTAGGGAAAGGTTTGGAGTCAGCCCCAGACAAGTAAGAGGGCCGAGGGCAGAACTTTCCTAGCGGCAACTCGATCCACCCCGCATCCAGTCCCCCTGGCCCCAGGCTGTCGGCTGGGGGGCCGGGGGCGCCGTGGTGGTGCCAGGGCTGGGATCGGCCTTCGGAGCAGACATGGGAGCGGGGCGAGTGACTGCGCCCGGTGACCGCCGCGGGAGCTACACTGCAGTTTCGTCAGAGGTAAAGGTACGCGCCCGGCGCGCGCGGCGTGTGCACACAAACACACACACCCGCGCGCGCAGACCGTTCATCACACTCTTCCCCCGGCCTGGAGAAGCGCGATCACACGCCACCAGCCTCTTCGGCCCCTGCCCGGAACCCACCCAAGCGGGCCCGCCACCGACCACGAGGCCCCGCAGCTCCCTGACGCATGAACGTCCGCAGCGGGCGAGGACCGGCCTTCTCCTGCGCGTGGCGGGCTTCCTCTCGGCGACACCCCGCCACGCCGCTCGGTTCCAGCAGCCAGCCAGGACTCGCCACCCAAGGTCCGCCAGAGCTGAACGTCTCGTCTGCTGCGTCCCCTCCAAGTCGCATCTCAAGGCAAGAAGTCAGCTAGCAAGCCTCTCCCCGCCCACCCGGTCCCATGACAGCTGCTGCCGCCCAAAGACAGGCAGATATAACAAGAAGCAAAGTTTCCCTCTCTCCCCTCCCACATCCCGCCCCCCCCCCGACTTCCCCCTCCCTTCCAGTGTTATGCAAAACAAGCCGGCAACGGCGCTCCGACTCCAGGTACCAAAGCAGCCCTAGCGAGCCGCGCCCGGGAGCGCCCAGCGGCCCCTCTCGGAGCACAGGCATGCGCCCGCATCCGGGGTCTCATTCTCGGCTCCGCCGCATCCCCAGCCGCCCTGCTACCGGCAGCGGGGCGGCCGTAGAAAAAGCCCTAACTATGGGGCCAAACTTTATGATTGCAACAGGCATGGGGTGGGGAAAACTAGGGAAGGGGTGGGGGGCGCGCACGCCTTGTGCTGGCATTTTCAGTGCAGCTTATCCCAGCAGCAACCCCCCCCCGCCCCTGTCTCCAAGTCACCAGCTTCCTCGCCCCCCCTCCAACTCCCGGCACACCAGGGCACCCTCTCCTGTCACGCGCGTGTCTCCGGTGGGGCTCCCAGGCGCCGCCAGAGCCCGGGACGCCGCCTCGCCTTCCCTTCCCCCAGCATCGCCGAGCGCGCACCGGGGCCGCGCGCCGCAGGGGGACCCAGGCATCCCCAGACAGTCCTCCGCCCCCATCCTGCCGTGCTTTTCCCCCCGGGGGCTCCGCCGGTTAGCGAAACCAGGAAGGTTCTATCCCCGCCCGCATGTCCACGTGCCCCGCAGACCCCTGTGGCTTCAGCGGGCAACTGGCAGGAAACTCCGCGCTGCTGGCGCTTTGGGGGAGCCTTGGCGGGGGAGGGGGGCAGCAGCAGAACGCGGGGTATTCGAGACTGGAGAATCAGGGGACTCCGGGGACCGGGGCAAGCGCCTGTGCCCGGGCCACAAGTCCACGTGAAAGTACGGCAGCAAGTGCCGGGAGCCTGAGGGCGCGCCTCCCGCACCCAGAGCCAGCGTAAGGGTCCCCCACACCTTGGCGCGGCTCAACCTCCCCAAGGAAGCGCAGAACCCCCCAGCTCTGCGGGCGTGGGGGCCGGACTCCAAGCAACGAAGGCTAGACCCTCCCCAGCGGCCGTAGCGCCCCCAACGCTCCGGCACGCGCGGGAGGACCTCCAGCTCCCAGTCCCCATAACGAAGCGCATCGCAGGGTGCACGGAAGGGGGGCTCTGCAGCCTGGAACCCCCGATCCCCCCAACACGCCCACCGCTGCCTCCCGGCCTCCGCGGCTGCGGCGGCAGCCCCCGCAGCTCAGCAGCCCTGGCTCTGGGCCCGTGGCCCCTGCTGGCCGTACCTGCGTGTCGGCGAGATAGTTGAGGAAGAAGGAAGAGAGCTCTTCGTCCAGCAGCGCGCCGCAGTCGTTCCCCGCCATCTTCCAGCCGCGGCTGCAGCGTGCGACGGAGTCAGCGCCGAGCCGGCCGGGGGGGAGGGAGCGAGCGAGCGAGCGAGGAAGGGAGGCGGGAGGAGGGAGAGAGGCCGGCGGGAGGAGGAGGGCGGAGCTCGGGCCCCGGCTGCCGCAGGGCAGCTGGCTGCGGGGGCGGGGCCGCGCGGTGCCCGCTCGAGCAGGGGGTCGCGCCCCCACTTTCCTGCGCAACGTTTGGCGCCGCGATCCTCGCCCGCTGCCCCCTGCCCGGGAGGAAAGCGCCCGTAGCCTGGTGACGGTGCCCAAGCCGACAGTCCGATGCCTGCGCAGCAATGCGGGCAGCCCACCGCTCCTGCCAGAGCGAATCACGTTGCGTTAGCACTGGGCGGGTCCTTCGAGACAACCTGCTTCGGCACAGCTGGGGAAACTGAGGCCTGGGAAGGTGGAGGACCTCGTTTGAAGCCACAGTGCAGTTCAGTGCAGGAAGACAAAGCCCAGGTCTGGCTGCCCTGGAGGCTTGAGTTTGTCATGCCGGGCTGCAGGCCAGAGAGGGAGGGATACCATAGGTCAAAGGTGGAGAAATCCGGGAAGGCTCCTCAGAGGGAGTGGCTTTTTAAAAATTCTTTTCCTTAGAAGATACGTTGACCCATATTCCAAATGTAACCCTCTTTCTCTCTTAAGTATCCCCTCACTCCTTAATTCCCCCCAACCCCCCAAAAAAAACCCCAAAACTTCAATGACTTCTCTTACCATGGCCCACAATGTCTTCAAATGGCCAGCCTCCTGCATGCTTCCCCAGGCCCACTGGCCTCCTCCCAGTTTCTTGGGTGAACCATCTCACAACAGGGTGCTGTCCCCTGCCAGCGGATGTTCATCTAGTAAACCACATCTTCACCGCATCCTTCCTTGCTGCCCCTCAGACTGTCAACCCATTCCCTCTCCCCCTACTCCCACCGTCCTGGGCTCCCTTAGTTCTGCAGGCCTTTAAAACACTGGTTAACAGTTGTCATTTTACATTAGTTTCAGTGAAGATTTGATCTTGGAATCTCTTCCTACTAGACTCTTAAGACCCATGGAAGCAGGGCCTGAATCTGCTTTGGCACATGCTATGTCTCCAGTGCCTGGCATATAGTAGGTTCTTAATAAATAATGTGTTAACTAAAAATCACAGAGGATTTTGATCCCCCATTACCACCACCACACATTGTGTAGATAAGGAAACTGCCCAGAATCAAGGGTGCACATGGAGTGAGTGCCAGAGCCAGAACCAGGACTCGGGTCTCCTGACGCCAACCTTGAACTCTCATCATCATGCCCTGCTGTTTGCCAGGCAGGAGATGAGGGCACCGCCTGGGTAAAGGCAGGAAGGCGGGAAGATTTAGCCCTGTTTTATTGGGCCCTCCTGCCTCCTTCTCTCCTCCCACCCTGAACTCACAAGGGCTGACCCACCCTGCCTGCCCTACCTGGGCTCCCTCCCAGCCAGAGGAGGAAACAGGGAGGGTCCACAGTACACCTGCTCAGACTTGAACACCAGGGCAAGAGCTTCCTTCTTCTCCAGCCTGAGGTTCCCAGAACCGCAGGGCATGATTTCACTCTTTGGGCTTTAGACCAGTGAGCTTTTAAGGGACAATGAATCCCAAGAGAAAGCCTAGGACTTCCCCGGCGGTCCAGTGGTTACAACTCTACTCTTCCAATGCAACAGACGCGGGTTCGATCCCTGGTCAGGGAACGAAGATCCCACATGGCACGCAGCCAAAAAAAAAACAAAAAAACGAGAGAGAAATCCTATGTGTAACCTTGGAGCACTAACCTGGTAGTCAGTAGTCCCAGGTTCTGGTCCAGCCCACCACATCTCATTCCAATATTGGGCAACTCAGGGAGTCAAGAGCATGGGCCCTCTAGTCAGATTGCCTGGTTTTGAACGCCTGCAAGTCATTTGGTCTCAGGCCTTGGTTTCCTCATCTACACAAATGGGGATCATAGAATTACTTACTTCAGGACTTCCCTGGTGGTACAGTGGTTAAGAATCCGCCTGCCACAAAAAAAAAAAGAATCTACCTGCGAATGCAGGGGACACGGGTTCAAGCCCTGGTCGGGGAAGATCCCACATGCCGCAGAGCAACTAGGCCTGTGTGCCACAACTACTGAGCCTGCGCTCTAGAGCCCGCGAGCCACAACTACTGAGCCCGTGTGCCACAACTGCTAAAGCCCGCACGCCTAGAGCCCATGCTCCACAACAAGAGGAGCCAACGCAATGAGAAGCACCGCAACGAAGAGTAGCCCCTGCTCACCACAACTAGAGAAAGCCCGCACACAGCAACGAAGACCCAATGCAGCCATAAATAAATAAATAAATACTTTTTTTAAAAAAAGAATTACTTCATAGGGATGTTATGATGATCAAGGAGATGACATATGGAAAGTGTTTGGCACAGTACCTGACTTCATGGGGAAAATGCTAACCTCTCTGGTTTTCTGTTTCCTCATCTGTAAAAATGGGGATAAAATATTTGTCTCTCGGAGGCCCTGGCCAATGTTACTTTCCTTTCCTCCAGCGCTTACAGGTTGCTGGCTACCTTGAACTCCAATAGGTCTGGATTTGAATCCTGGTGCTCACTAACTCTGTGCCCTTGGTTGTTTACTTAACCTCTCTGAGCCTCAGTTTCCTCCAGGTAGGGATCTTGTGAGGATTGAATGAAACAATGTGTGTAAAATAAATTGCCTAGCCCTGCACCTGGCAAAGAGGAAGTGCTAATTCTCACGCTCATCATCGTCACCACCATCACCAGTGTCATCAGCATTAGCACTAAGGATGTGAGCTCTCCTAAGGCCCTGCTTTTCTGCTGTTGCGCATAGACACCAGAGTCAGAGCCCCACAGGACTCTGTTTCCAGGAAGTGTCCCTACCAGATCCAGCCTGGCCTCTGATTGGTGTTGTGCCCCTTATAACCCAGGGACCATTCTTGGAGGGTCCCCAAGGCCAGCCATCTCTAGCCTTGGCCTGGCAGAACTGCAGTGCCAGACAGGGCCTCCCAGGGAAGCCCTCAACGCTCGCCCAATGGCTTTTGTCTTTAAAACCCTGATGTTGATAGAAAAGCCACAAATTGCCCAGCTTCAGGGCGTTTCTTACTAACCCCTGTGTCCTCAGAACGGGCTTCTGGCTGGCAAGAAACTCAGGTGAAAAGGCACCTCACCTGAGATATCCAGCTTCTTTTACAAAAACACCTTATCCCAGGAATTCCTTTATCAAGGGCCAACCACAGAGTCAACCTCATCACCTTCTCTGATCCTTAAAAGCCCTCAAGAAACCTAACAGGCTAGATGATCTTGTGCAGTTAGCTTCACATATCTGAGGCTGCTTCCCTACCTGTAAAAACAAAAGGGTCCGGCTAAACCAACCTCTACTGAACACTCCAGCCCAGATATCCTGGCAGTTTATAGGTATCAACCTAAACTTAACAGCTTTTCTGTACTGTGCATGTGCCAGACACCTGAGTTTATATCATGTCAGATTGTCTTCAGCAACCCTGAGTAGTCGGCAGTGTGATATCCATTTTATGACTGAGGAAACAAAAAAGCTTAAAAGGGGTTAAAGTGATTAGCCCAAGACCAAGCAGTTAGAGACACAGCTGAGATCTGAAGCCAGATCTGTGCATGGTCTAAGCCACAGATGCTTGAAAGGGATTGAGGAAAACCTCACACCAGCAACCCCTCCCGGGAAGCTGGAATGGTGGCACATTTCCTATTTTATGACTTTCAGGTGAAGGGCAATAATCATGCCAAACTTGGACTTCAAGTGCCTCAACTCCTATCTCCTCTGCCTTTTATTGGCCTTGCCTCTCCCGAGATTAGTGAAAGTTTCCCCTGCCCATACCCTGGGCAAAGCCCAGACCGCCCCGGCTCCATGGAAATGGCTACAGCAAAGTGAACCTATTTGACTTGAATATTTTAGTCACTACCAACAAATCCTCAAAAGTAAAAAACATCAGTGTTTTCTATCTTCTGATAATAGGAGAATGCTTTACTCAGATATTACAGCCATGATTCTCAAACTCTGGAGTCATGTCAGTCACCTGGGCCCCGTCAGCAGAGATTACAATTCAATAGGTCTATGGTGGGCCCAGGCATCTGCATTTCATAGGCTCCCCTAAATGACTCTGCTGCAGGAAACTACCCATCATTCAATAGATGTTTAATGAGCACCTACTATGTGCCAGCCAGTGTGATCAGTGAACACAACAGCTGCCACCCCTGCCCACATTCTATTCAACACAACTGCTTAGTGAATTTTTGTTGAGTGAATGGGGGAGATAGGACATGGGTCTTGGTAATCACTGAGGTTTCCTGCCAGCTGCCCATAACTCTGATTCTCTGACCCAGACCAGGGAGTCAGACACACACCTATTTCCCACCTATTTCTCCAGTCCCAGGAGGCAAGGACTCAAGCCAAGAGGAACTAAAAAGTTACCTGGTTTATATTGTTAATTTAGAAAGCCAGCTCCATCTTCTATTGAATTGTAGAACTTGAGAACCGTGGAGGGGCAGTGAAGGGTATGTTATCTACCAGCTTCGCTGTACAGGTAGAAGAATGTGGCGGAGGTCATACAACCCTTCAGGGGCAGAGCCAGGACTAGTAGCCAGAGCTCCAGATTGGGTAGTGCTCAGGTGTCTTCACAGGACAAACTTCTCAGGGCTGAGGCTGTGGAAGACATCATCCAGTTGCGTCAGTCAAGGGTCTCAGAACTGGGGACAGGGGTTTCTGGCCCTTGAAAGTCCATCATAAGCAAGGCAGTTGTTTGTGTTGCCCTCTTCTTCCTGTAGGGCTAACTTATAAACTCACCAATACCTTTGGGAGATACTTACCAGATCACTTTCTCTTTGACACACTACAAATGATGAAAGGGTTTCCAAATCAGCCAGTGAGGGCAGTAAACAGCTGTGAAGTCAGCTATGACTGTTTTGCAGTTTTGAAAGGACAGATTTTCATTCACCCTCTTCTGCCTTGTTAATGACTGTGCACAAGTATGGGAATCATGAAGCGGGGTAGGAAGAGAAACACCTGCTTTTTCCCCATCTGCCCACAGATCAAAATGATCCCAGACATGTGTGACAGATAAATGGGCCCTCCTTATGCCCATTTGACAGATGGAGAAACAAAGGCCCAGAGATGTGAATTATTCTTTTTTTTTTACAGAGATGTAAATTCTACCAGGTTATTATATATATATATATATATATATCTACCTATATATCTATATCTATCTATACATAGATCAACCTATCTGTCCCACCTGACCTAGAATTTTGTGTGGATCAAGTTCACTTACAAAGGACTTTGAATTTTACATTCACAATCCTAAATCATCAGTAGTGCTCCTTTGGAAATTTATCCTAAGGGTCTGATTCAAAAGCTGGGACCACTACAGCATGATGTTTATGTGGATAGATAAATAGATAGATAGATTCAACAAATATTTTTAGAACCTGCTGAGTGCTACAGACCTGTGCTACAGGCCCACAAATGGTAACCATAATACAATCTTTGCTCTTGCGTAACTCACAGCTCTGATCTCCACAACATGCAGGGGAGAGACTAGTCAACCTGCAGCTTGCTAGGGAGGGTGTAATAAGTTCCTTAATGGAGGAAGTTGTGGGGCTGAAAACTGGGTGGGGCTGGGAGAAGAGTCCAGGGGAGAGGCGGGATCTGAGCCAAGACAATGAAAGTAGTAGGAGGGATATGGAAGAGTGGGTGGACTGAAGCCATATTTTAGAGGAGGGATCAATAGTCTTTGGCCATAGGTAAGAAATGATGGGGGAATTACAGGGAATGGTCAGGACACCCAGGTTCTGGCTTCACTGGATGATTGGTCTTAGAAGAGAGGCAGCTCAGAAGGAAGTCTCCTAAGGAGTATTTTCAGATGACTGTGGGATGTTCAAGGGGAGACATACAAGGGGGGCACATTGATGCCAAGCAAAAAATTGGAAAGAACCTCAACATCTAGTAAGACAGTTCAATTCCACACCTAGTTACAGACAGTAGACAAAAGCTCACACATGTGTGCAGAGAACTGTGTCCAAGGATGTTCAATGCAGTATTGTTAATTATGGTAAAAATAAAGGTTACAGGAAAAATGAACTGTAGGGTGAGATCACACAATGGAATATTAGATACTTGTGAAAGTCAATAACAGCTGCATGAATCCACAAAGATAAATCACAAAAGCAATAAGTGAGATCAACAAGCAGCCTAAGGATACACACAGTATTATGCCACTTACGCAATATTTTAAAATATGCAAAATAACACTCCATAACGCTGGTCAATGCATGTATATGAAGTAAAAGCATAAACACGGGACAGCAAAGACACAGATCATTTTAGGAAAGGAGAGGAGAGAGGGATCCAGGGCTGGCTTCGTGGTGTGTGAAGCGTGCACCTCATGCGTGCAGTCACACTGGCCCTGGTCATGCTCTGCTGTTGCCATCTTGAAATTCATAATGATTTTTGAATAAGGGTTCCCACATTTCATTTTGCACCAGACCCTGCAAGTTATGTAGTTTGTCCTGGCGGGATTAGAGTACATTGTACGTGAGAGAGCTCCAATTGTACCTGTGATTTTTTTTTTTTTAATCTCAAAAAAAATTTTTTTTTAATTCATTTAGGTATTTATTTTTGGCTGTGTTGGGTCTTCGTTGCTGCACGCGGGCTTTTTCTAGTTGTGGAGAGTGGGGGGCTATTCTTTGCTGCGGTGTGCAGGCTTCTCATTGCAGTGGCTTCTCTTGCTGCTGAGCATGGGCTCTAGGCGTGTGGGCTTCAGTAGTTGTGGCACATGGGCCCAGTAGTTGTGGCTCATGGGCTCTAGAGCGCAGGCTCAGTAGTTGTGGTGCACAGGCTTAGTTGCTCCGCCGCATGTGGGATCTTCCCGGACCAGGGCTCGAACCCATGTCCCCTGCATTGGCAGGTGGATTCTCAACCACTGCGCTACCAGGGAAGCCCTCGAAAATGTTTTTAAAGTATCAGTATTTGTTAAATCTATGTAGTGTATTGTTCCCTGTGCTTTTTTGTACGTTTGAAATATTTTATAATACAAAAACAATGAAGATGTAGTTATATAAATAGTGGTTTATTTACTTGAAATACACTGCAGAAGGTAGAAATCTATATGGAAAATGTACAGGAAAACATGTATAACATTAAGTGAAACAGAATTATAAAAATGTTTGTAAAGTGATTATAGCTATATGCATAAATGTACATGTAAAGTGTGTATGTTAGAGTGACATAAGGAGTGTAAACAAATGAAACGTGATTAGGATGGCAGAAATAATTTCTTTTAATATTTTCATTTGTGTTGTTACAATTTTGTTTTTACAATCAATGAAATAAAATGTAACTTGCTGTCGAGCTCCTCTGATAAACTATGTTGCTGAGTGCTGTGTTATTTAAGTAACAAATATGCATTGTAGCAGGGATATTTCAGAGACTCAAGATCTCAACATAAAGGAGTAGCTATGATGGAACTTTTGAGAAGCCTCCCTAAAATGAGGCCTGAACTGGAAGTCAGGTTGGAGTCCCACTCTGGCACTGAACTCACATTTGGACAAATCTCTTCTCTAACCTAACACTCAAATTCCCAGTCTGCACACCAGTGGGCTTGGACTGGATCAACCACCCCAAACATACCTTGGATGGGTGTCTCCCCGAGACCTCTGCCTTGACGGTGAGATGCTCTGATTCCCTATCCCCTTTGCAGGGGAGATCATCCGGTCCATATGTATTTTGGCAGCAGAGACGGTTGAAGTAAGGATACTGAGAGGAGAATCCAGGTCAGTAGGCGACCCCAGGAGTATTTTACATGGGGTGAAATCTCCTTGGCTCCTGGAGCAGCCAGAATGGCAGAATCCCAGGGAAAGGGCATGGCCTTACCGGCAGGGCAAGGCATAGAGGGCACAGCATGGCATCATGGGCACAGCATGATGGGTGCAACCCTGCTCTCTTCAGCTTCCCTGAGAAAACTGACAGACAACTCAAAAGAAGAAAAATTGGTTGAAAGGGAATATTCCACCTTCTGTCAGAGTTATTTTATTATTTTTTCATTATAAATTATTTTAACTTACAAATGACATAATTATTTTATCCTTGTATATTAAAAAAAATAAACAATACAAATAAAGGACAAGGTTCTGTCACCAACCCACCCAACACCACTCCCTCCCCACAGGTGCCCACTGTTTGTATTTCATGAATGGCCTTCCAGAAAAGAAAAAAAAAAAAAAGGGTATTTTTCTTTGTTTTATATACTCATTATAAGACCTAGAAACCCTCAAAGTTTCATTGAGACTTTTAAACAAAAACAGAATCCTACTATAATAATTACTATTTTGTAATTTCCTTCTCAATGTGTCTTGGAGGTCTTTCCATATCAGTACATATAGATCTACCTATTCCTTCAAATTGATGCATGGCTTTCCCCATGGTGAATGTGCCATGGACTTGATTTGTAACTGTTGGTCCATCATGTTTCTAGACTTATGTTCTCCAGGTTATATGGTCCTGGTTATATCACTAAAGAATATGCAAATTTGGGGTTAGAAAATAATGACAATGGATGCATTCCTTTATTCATTCAATCAACAGAAGGCTGTGGAATGCTTACTTTGAGTATACCCTTCATCTTTTAATACACAATCAAGCCAGATATGCATAGTTTAGAAAATAACATCAGTCAAGTTGCTACATTGTTTGAAATTCATTCATCATTCCTTCATGAGCAAACTACTTTGTGCCACGTATTCTGCTAAACTTTGTGGGACTATACAGTATTAGTTGTGATTGCTTTGGTTGCAAATAACAAAAAACCCTACTTAAACTGCCTTTAACAGGTAATGTATTGGCTTCCATAATTAACACATTTAAAGGAGGAATGTTGCCAGGAAGATGTGGAAGTTCATTTCTCAGCTCTCTTTTCCTCTGTGTCTGCTTCATTCTAAGACAGGTTCTCTCCCGGTGATGGCAAGGTGGTATGCTCCAGGCCCAAACCCAATCCTCTTAGCAAGTCCAGCAAAGGAACTGTCCCAGTTGTCCAGCAAAAGACTAGGATTCACTCTGATTATATCAGTTTGGCTCAAATGCCCATCACTAAGCCAATCCCTGCTCTGATTGGTCAGTACTGGGTTACATGCCCACCTCTGAATCCAGGAGTCAAGCTGTTTCATGCAACCCCCCCAACGACCAAACCAAGGTTTCTTAACAAGACACCATTAATTTGAATGGAAAATAATTACATCCTTTTTACTAACTTCAAACTGAAATTTAGCATTTCCTTCTATTATGAATGTAGCAAACAAAGCACAGCGGTATTAAAAGTTTCTATAACTTTGGCACCAATAGAAATCACAGATATTTCATATCATATCACAGAATATCATTTGTGTTCATCACTATTTTGAAATTACAGTAGCTATTAGACCAACTAGATCTTGTGTGTTAATAAAAAATATATATTGGGCTTCCCTGGTGGCGCAGCAGTTGAGAGTCTGCCTGCCGATGCAGGGGACACAGGTTCGTGCCCCGGTCTGGGAAGATCCCACATGCCGTGGAGCGGCTGGGCCCGTGAGCCATGGCTGCTGAGCCTGCGTGTCCGGAGACTGTTGCTCTGCAACGGGAGAGGCCACAACAGTGAGAGGTCCGCATACCGCAAAAAAAAAAAAAAAATATATATATATATATATATATATGTATATATATATATTATTATATCAAAATTTCTTTTTCTTACCATTTGATAACTATTTCAATATAATTGACTTCTTTTAAATCATTTGTAGTTGATATTAAGCATTTAAAAACATCAATCTGAGGAGGGGTCCATAGGCTTTTACAGACTGTCAGGGGGTCCATAGCACACAAAAAAGGTCTAGATATAGTATGGGGGAGGGGTGTCTCCCTAAAAGGAAATCAGGTGCCTTTGCCAGAGAAAGATGAAAAGGTGCTGAGTAGGCAGAAACAACTGATGTCCACACCAAAGGGATACAGAGATGAATCAGATGTGAGCCTGCCTCTAAGCCAGTTAGACAAGGTGTCGGCACTTCCACCGCAGGGGGCACAGGTTCCATCCCTGGTTGGGGAACTAACATCCCGCATACCACAAGGCCGAAAAAAAGAAAAAGCAGTACACCTAAGGACTTAACCACAGAATTAAATATCATAATGAAAAGAGGTGTATAAAGATGTCGCTCATTCTCGAAGGATTCCCATCATCAAAAACAATGAAAGACAATGGTGATACATGAAATTAAATGTAAGCATAGAAGTTAGTGGGACCATTTTTTTAAAATATGCAATGATAATTCTTAAGAATATTTTGTTCCATAAACCAGGATTAGTAATACTTCTCTGTGACACTCTCCAACCCTTTTAGAATTATCTTGAGGACCATTTAAGACAAAGATGTGAGAGTATTTTAAAACCCTCCAGTAGAATAATTACTGTTGGAACTCTTTACAGTTTATAGAGCATGGTCCTACTCATGAGCTCCATTCCACTCCTTGTGATGAGTAATCTCCTGCCTCAGGGCCTTTGCACTTGCTGTTCCCTTAACCAGGAGTGCTCTTCCCTCAGCTCCCCTTGTGTTTTGTTCTCATTCTTCAGCCCTTAGCCCAAATCTCACCTTGTCAGGAAGGCCCTCCCTGACTATCTGATCTAAATTAAATCTCTGAAATTATCTTGCTTGTTTACTTATAAGACAAGCAAGGCAGGAGAGCAGGAATAGTGTCTTGTTACCCACAGTGTCCCCCAGAATCTAGGACAGTTCCTCCCACATGGAAGGATGCTATTAAATGAGGAGTGATCGACATCTCTGTGAAATTGGTAGCCAGGCCTGTGGTACGGAGGAGGAAGCTGAGGCTCAGGGAGGAGAAATGACTTATTCAAGTTTCTGTGGCAGGTATGGTAAGCACATAATTAATTGTCCAGCCTGGAAGGTTTTTACCCTGGACACATGCTAAGCTGACAGGACACGGGATAGCAGGTGTAAACTGAAACAGCAAACAAAGACACCTGGTCACACTTCAGAAGGGGGACTAAACCCTGGCAAGTGTAAGCCATGTTCTTTCTGCTAAATCTGAAGTTCTGTGAAAAGTCAAGGTCAGCAAATTACTTTCCCCACATGCCTCTGCCCCACAGGGAACACTAACCTACGCAGCTCAGGAGCAGCTGATCATCACGAATCTGCTGACTTTATTGTCCCCCAGAAGTCCTGAGAAGGTTCTCACAGCAGAAGCCAAGATTTCTTCTGTGGAAGTAGGTGCGACGGTAGAATGAACAAAATTAAACCTGGATTTCCTCTGTGAAGAGAAGGAGGAGAAGCTCATGAGATCACTTTGCTCTGCAGATGCCGACTGCCCTGCATAGAATCCAGCAACATGCCTGCCCTTTGACCAGGTCTCCCTGTCCCTGGGAGTTCACCTTAAAAATGAGCGAAAGGAAGAGAAAAAGCTAGCCAGGCAAAAATATTCACTGAGGTGGACTGGGGGTGGGGAGGCTGGGTTTGGAGCATAGAGTCAGGCAGGCCTGGGTTTGAAGCCCTGCTCTACCACTATCAAAAGAGTGGCCAACAGTGCCGCCCAACCCCTGTGCATGCTGTTCCTCCAGCATCAAGGATGGGGTCTGGCTCTTCCCCTTGGTTTCGGACTAGCCTTGTGACTTGATTTGACCAAGAGAATGCAGCAGAGAGGGTGCTATGCCAGTACCAGGCCTAGGGGTCAGGACAGTGGGAGCTTTTGCTTTCGCTCTCCAGGAAGCCAGCCACTGTGTAAAGAAGTCCTGTTAACATGCTAGACAGATCACGTAGATAGAAAGAGACCCTGAAAGATGAGAGACCACAAAGACAGAAACCAGCCGACTCACAGCCATTTCAGCCTCCTCTGCTGTGGCACCAGACATCTGAATAAACCCATCTTGGATCCTCTAGCTCCAGTGAAGTTGCCTCAGTCAGTACTGTGTGCAGCAGAGATGACTCACCTCCACCAAGCCCTGACCACATTGCAGAATCATGAATAAACAAATGGTCCTTGTCCCCTTAAGCGATCACATTTGGGGGCAATTTGTTACACAGCAATAGCTACCTGAATTTGGGCAAATTATTAAAATAATGTGAGCCTCTGTTTCTTCATCTGTAAAATGGGATAACTTGAATACTTACCTTATAGGATTGTGGTGATGCTCAAATGTTACATAGCAAACATTTAGTGATTTTGTGGAATATAATATTATATGATAATATGGTATAATTTCCTGTAGGCGTTAAGTTTCTGTAAGTTATTGGAAGGACTCTACTGGGTAGAATAGTATGGAGCCATTAGAATTCATAAGCATAACGTTTGTGAACAACGAACAAATGAAAACTGGTAGTGTATTTGGGTGGTGCGTTTTATTTACAAATGTACCTTTAGGATTTCTTTAGTGTCATTGTCAGCTTCTTAATAATAAATCATTTTAATGCAATTTCCAAATGGGATTAAGTTTTGAAGAAAACATGGAGAAATGAAAACTGTGTATTTGAGTTTTGGTTTTAGTGAAAATGTACTCAAATTTCCTTTAATTCGATCTTCATAAAAAATAAGTTTAGTGCAATTATTAACTAGAAAACTGGTCATTGTGTAATTTATCCAGCGGTATTATGAGCCCAGCAGAGAACTAGGTGTTTGCGTTGCTTTGTTTATTCAACAAATAGCAAGAGCTCAAGGGGAGGGATTTCCATGCTTTGTTCTTTGATGCCTCCCAGCAACTCTATGATGTCAGTGGTGTTATCCGCATTTCACAGATGAGGAAACTGAGACTCAGAGAGGTTAAGTTACTTGCCAAAGTCATTCAGCTTGGAAGTGGCAGAACTGAGATTTGAATTTAGGTCTCTTGAGACTGTCTTCCCATCATCAAAGCTCACTCCTTTGCCCACAGCAGTGCAGACTGCTCCGAACAGAGACTGACCAAGCAAGTTTGTGAGCAGCGAGAGGCAGCACTCTCACAGAACGACAGCATGGAGTCAGGAGACCTGGACTTGAATTCTGGGTCACTATGTGGCCCTTCCCTCTGGACCTTAGTGGCCTCACAGGTTAAATGAGGGATTTGGAAAAATACTTGAAAAATTCTGGAGAATAACCCAAACCATAATCCCTTGGACCTTAACTTTAACTGATTATAGTTAGTATGTTAGTCCTAAAATTGTGCTACAAATATGCCAATGGTACTCAGTTACTATTCTAAGCAGTATTTGGAGTTTAAGTCCCAAGATTTGGGTTCAAAGACTGGCTCTACTTTTGAGTGACTTCGGGCCAGTTTTCTAGCTCTCTGACTCTCAGTTTCAAGGACAATAACAATCATAACCTCTCTCATTGATCATGTGGACCCAGTGAGGTAAACCCTGTGGAAGAACTGAATGTTATATATATATATATCTTAAATGAAAGACACCTTAATGAAATATCAAAGTAAAATTCCATAGTATATACAATCAGCATCAATCTATCTGTTTTGATGTTTTCTAATCATTTAGCAATTCTTTGATAGGTAGATATATATATATTTTTTGAATATGTATATACTATATATGTGATATAGATGATATATAATATTCAAAAAATATATTTTTTGAATATGATATATGAATGGCAACATGCCTGCATCTCTGTGATGACAGAGTTAGAGCTAGGGTGGAAGTTGCCCCCAGCTCCTGCCCTACCTGCCTCAAGTCTTCCACCTGTCATCACACCTGGAGAGTGGTCTTCCCCGTAACCTGGGGTTACCTCTCTTAATGCATTAACACCTTGAGTGAGAACATTTTCTCTATTAAGTATCTGTTTCCCCCCATGAGACCATGAGCAAATCAAGGCCAGGGAATGATTCTTAATTTTAGATACAGCAGCCCTCACAGTAAATGACATAGAGTAAGTAAATAATATTTGTTAAACTGACTTGAACCCATAGAGCTTGGAGATTTCTTTTCTTTTTTTTCTTAATTTAATTTAATTTATTTTTTTGGCTGCGTTAGGTCTTTGTTGCTGCGCACGGGCTTTGTATAGTTGTGGCGAGCAGGAGCTACTCTTCGTTGCGGTGCACAGGCTTCTCATTGTGGTGGCTTCTCTTGTTGCAGAGCACGGGCTCTAGGCGTGTGGGCTTCAGTAGTTGTGGGACATGGGCCTTAGAGCACACAGGCTTCAGTAGTTGCTGCACGTGGGCTCAGTAGTTGCCCACGTGGGCTCAGTAGTTGCGGCACATAGACTCTAGGGCACGCAGGCTTCAGTAGTTGTGGTGCACGGGCTTAGCTGCTCCACAGCATGTGGGATCTTCCAGGACAAGGGATCGAACCTGTGTCCCCTTCACTGGGAGGCGGATTCTTAACCACTGCACCACCAAGGAAGACCCGAGCTTGGAGATTTCTAAAAGCAAAAAGTATTGCTTTAAAATTAGATCTATTTTATATGAATAGCAAATAAGCACATGGAAGGATGCTCCATATTATTACCGATCATTAAGGAAACATAAATGACAATCACAATGCAATACCACTACTCCTTTTCTATGATGATTAAAATTTTAAAAACTTGCCATACCAAGCATTTGTGACCATGTGGAGCAACTGGAACTCTCATACAATATTGACACAAATGCAAAATAATACAAAGGCAAAATGATACCACTTTGGAAAATAGTTTGCCAATGTTTTAAAAAGTTAAACATATACCTTCCACATGACCAAAAAATCTCATTCTAGGTATTTATACAAAAGAAATTAAAGGGCTTCCCTGGTGGTGCAATGGTTGAGAGGCCTCCTGCCGATGCAGGGGACGCGGGTTTGTGCCCCGGTCTGGGAAGATCCCACATGCCGCGGAGCGGCTGGGCCCGTGAGCCATGGCCGCTGAGCCTGCGTGTCCGGAGCCTGTGCTCCGCAACGGGAGAGGCCGCAACAGTGAGAGTCCCGCGTACCGCAAAAAAAAAAGAAATTAAAAAAAAAATATGTCCACACAGGATGCATAGGTGAATTATCATAGTAGATTTGTTAACAATAGCCAAAAACTAGAAAAAATCCAAATGGCAGGCTGACTAAACTAATTGAATGAATAGACAAATTGTGGTAATAGCTATTCAATGAATACTGTTCTGCAATAAAAAAGAACAAACTCCTGACATACGCAACAACATAGATGAATCTCAAATGCATGGTGCTAAGTGAAATATGCCAGACTCAAAAGACTGAATAGTATATAATTCCATTTAAATGAAATTCTAGAAAAGGCAAAATTATAGTAACAGGAAGTAACGTGCAGAGGTGGGGAGAGCTGATTGACTAAAAAGAGGACAAGCAAACTTTTGGGCCTGATGGAAGTGTCTAAACTGTAGTGTGGCAGTGGTTACATAACTATTTATGTTTCTCAAACTAATTGAATGTTATACTTAAATTGGTGCATTTTATTGTATGTAAATTATACTTCAGTAAAGCTATTTTTTAAAACATGTATAGATTTGCATGTTTTTTGTTTTTAAATATGGTTGGCTTTTTGAAGTAGGCAGTGTCCCGTCCTCAGAGAATGCCAAAGAACAACCAAATGGATATCTGTCAGGCATGCTGTAGAAGGGATTCCTGAGTTGGGTGCAAGCCCAGAAGAGATGGCCTTTAGACCAGTTACGGTTATGGAATTTAGACTTAAGTCAGTATTGCCTAATGTGTGGTAGAAAGAACAGTGGTCTAGGAGTCAAGAGCTGTTCATTCATTTATTTGTCATTTACTGAACACCTAACACAAGCCTGGCAAGGCTCAACAGTGTTGAGCTTGAGCTAGTTTGAGTCCAATTTCTATGCAGTCACACCTAAAAGAATCCTGACACATATAAGCCCATCGCTAGGTATTAAAAAAATTGGGTGATACTGACTCTAAGTGCCAAAGGAGGAGATCCGTGAGGACTTGAAGGAGTCAGGCAGACCACCTACTTTTCTCCATCTCCATCGCCACATCCTTGGTTCAGGCTGCCACTGCCTCTCACCCTGGACAGTTACAGCAGCCTCCTCATGGGTCTCCATGAGCCTACTTGAACTTTCTTGGGTCCATTCTATAAATAGCATTCAGAGGGTTTCAGCCGCCACCTGAAATTCAGATCTGACTCTAAAAATTCTTCCATGGTGTCTCCTTGCCCCAGATTAAAGTCCAAATTCCTCAGCGTGGTTCCCAGGGCCCTTTGTGACATAGCCCTGAGTTGAAGGAAGACCAGCGAGGGAGCTGTGTGGTATCCCGTGGGCTGGAGTGGGCAGGAGGAGCAGGAAAGGATGGAATGCAGAGATGTTTTCGATGCCAAAACCACCTGGGTTCCGGCACTGGCTGTGCTGTTGCTCTGTGTAACCTGAGTCTCAGTTTCCAGATCATCCAGAGATGAGGCAGGTGATCTCGAAGGACACTTTCAGTTCCAGGGTTGTAGGTTTATGCTTCTAGGTATGTTTCCAGGCTGCTCCTCTAGCTTTGTCTCTCTGTGTGCCCCTCTCACTCAGCAGACACCTTTATAGAAAATTGTTATCTGAGGATATGAGTCACAGATTATAACTGGCTCAATCTGCAGGAGGCTTCGCAGCCCATCCTGCTGACATGATTCTCTGCCCAGAAGAGCTCGAGAGTCATGTTACTGACCTGAAGTGCAAAAGAAAACCTGGTGAGTGTCCTTTGAAATGGGAAAAGAAGGAATGCACTTATAGCCACTGACACTCCCCTGGACGACGATTGTTCCCTGGAATCCAGCAAAAAGGAAAGAGTAGGAGAGGGAATGGTCCAGCCTTTCAGATGGTTCAGATGCTGTGTGTCCAAAGCACTCAAAACACTACCAGGGAGGTGCTTTCTTCCAGTCAAACAGAAAGGTCACTGAACTGGCTGTGAATCAATGCTCTACTCACTCACTCAATCTTGGCTTGACCTTGACAATGTCACTTCACCTCTAGCTCAATTTTTTTACCAACCAGTCAGACACAGTAAGCACAGCTTAAACTCATCAAACAGTTCACAATTTCAATTTCACAAGCAGTACATGTTCATTAAAGAAAATGTAAAGCATGAATAATCAAAAAGGAAAAATAAATTCCTTAATCTCACCATTCCGACATGAACAGATGTTTTTCTATTTTAATCAAAGTAAGACTGCACTCACACATTCCCTCCTGCACCCGATTATTTTCTCTAACAATATATTGTGAACATCTTTCCACGTCACTACATTTTCTTCTACGTTAGGATACTCAGATGTGACTGGATACCCATGGGTATTCTCCAACTGAGGCCAGTCTCTGTATTTTATTTCACCCTTCAAAAACACATCCAATCCCAAAAGAACCGGCAGGCACTGTATCACTGAAGACTTTGTGGGCTGTGGAAGAGAGAGTTGTATTGCTCACCATCCAGCAAACACTCTCAGACACCCCACTTGATAGCTCCATTCTCTCTGTAGTCTGACTTTCCTGCTCCCCCAACACAGCCTCTCAAAAACCACCACTAGTGGTGGTTGTATACATTACTTGGCATATACAAGTAGACCTTCTGGTCTACTTGTATACGCCATGTACCAAAACAGTAGTCAGATGGCATTCCTCAAGGTTGCCCCTTGGAAATTAATTTGACGGTATTATTTATTCATTCATTCCTGCAATAAATACCAAACACCTTTATATGATGGACATTGTTTTGAGTGCTGAGGGATTCTTCATTCAACAGAGGAAAAAAATCTTGGTTCTCATGGGACCTATTATTTTTCACCATTTACACTCCTGATGAAGGAAGTCTCAAAATTTATTTCAAAAGTCAATTCTTTTTGGACCTCTGTGTTATTTCCAATTCTCCACCTCCTGGTGGTAAACAATGCCAATGTGAACATCTTCATGGCTTAGGCTCCCATTTTAAAGATCTTTCCCTTGACAGATATTGTTTTAGTCATAACAATCTAAAGATGCTCTACTGAAAAGGAAGGTAAGGACCAGGAAAAATCAAGTAATTTCCCCAGGGTTACATGTTTGGTTATTTGGTGGCAGATCAAACACACAAACATATTTTCAAGAGGAAAACATGAATTCACAACAGCATGAGCCAGATGACTTTGAGTCCTTTCCCCTTGAACAGCAGTAGCTGACGTTTACAGAGCACTTACTATGAGCACAACCCCAATACACACACTTCATTTAATCTTCTTATGCTATCATTCCCATTCCACAGAAGGGCGATGGACAACAAGTGACAGGAAAGTCTTGGACCCAAGTAGGTCTGATACCAAAGCTCACACTCTGAACCTCTCCTCTACCTGGCCTCACTACTCTATGCGTGTCCAATTCCAATCCCAGCAAACTTGTCTTTGAATCTTAAAAATTGCGTAGGAATCTGCTAGTGTTTCTGGCAAATATCTTTTCTGGGCAGGCCAGTTGTCATTAGTCTAAATGTTGTTTAGCATCATAATATCTTTTTTTTTTTTAATTTATTTTTGGCTACATTGGGTCTTCGTTGCTGTGCGCGGGCTTTCTCTAGTTGTGGCAAGCAGGGGCTACTCTTTGTTGTGGTGTGCAGGCTTCTCATTGCTGTGGCTTCTCTTGCTGTGGAGCATGGGCTGTAGGAGCACAGGCTTCAGTAGTTGTGGCACGCAGGCTCAGTAGTTGTGGCACATGGGCTTAGTTGCTCTGCGGCATGTGGGATCTTCCTTGACCAGGGATCGAACCTGTGTCCCCTGTATTGGCAGGGGGATTCTTAACCACTGCACCACCAGGGAAGTCCCTAGCATCATAATATCTTAATAATAAAGATCATTCTCTCTATATGACAATTTCACATTTTACAAACAATCTCACATGCTAACCATCTCATTTGATCCTCACAACAAATACTTATCCTTCAAGTCCCAACCAGGCATCTACTTCTCCAGGAAACACTCTCCAACTATCTCCAACTGAGAAGTCTCCCTTCTTCAGCCTTAGAGTTCACCAGACTGCGGTTCTTTTAGGCTGAGTTGTTATTCTCTGTCCCTGAGAATAGTGACCAAGTTTTCTTCACTCCCAATGTCAGGCACTATGCCTGGCTTACTCTGTAAAAGTTTGTGAGCACCACTGCTCACACTAGGTTCCTGGGAGGGAAATGAGGATTAGAAATCAGGGTTCTTCACTCCAATTCCTCACTGTAAGATTTTTCCTACCACACCTGCTTTGAGCTCAGCCACTTCAGGTCATTGGAGCCTTGGTGTTAAAGATGCTAAAAATGGAGACTTCTCTGGTGGTCCAGTAGGTAAGACTCCTAGCTTCCACTGCAGGGGGCACGGGTTCGGTCCCTGGTCGGGGAACTAAGATCCCGCATGCTGTGTGGTGCGGTGAAAAACAAAAACATTAAAGATGCTAAAAATGAGCAGATGAGTGGAGAGATGGGAGAAAGGAAGGGAGAGTGGGAAGAAAGGAAGGGAGGCAGTAACAGAAGGGAGAAGGTATAAGGAAAGGTGAGTAGATAGATGGAAGTAAAGGATGGGTAGATGGATGGATGGTTGGATGGATGAATGAACAGACAGTAGGATGAATGGTTGAATGAAAGAAGAAGGGAAGGATAACTGGGTGGATGTATGAAATGAAGGAAAGAAAGAAATATAGATACATGATTGGATAGAAAAGGATAGTGCAAGAATGGGAAGGGTGAAGAAAGGAAGGAAAGAAGGAAGGAAGGAGAAAGGAGGAAACAGGAGAAAGTAAGGAAGGAGGAATGGAAGGAGAGGGAGAAGGAAAGGAACAGTGACTTGGTTGAATAGGAGATTCAGGGTTGATTTATTTAGAATCTCACTCTGGAAATCACACACCCCTAGGAGGATCAGGTATGGGAGCTCTTCTCCACTGAGATTTTGCATTCCAGCCCTTAACCAATATTTCATATGCTGGATTAACCTAGGGCTCAGAGAAGTGAAGAGTTTGTTCTTATGACCAAGGATTAAGTTCGTACAGACAGTCAAACTGGATACTTAGGATTCCAAAACTAAACCTCTAAAGGACAATGAAATCAATCTTTAAGGAAACATTTGCTTTCTAATCTATAGAAGAGACAAAGTTACATGATGCACAGAATATCAACAAGGAAACAGGTCTTGCTATAAGTCAAGTAGCCCTAATAAACATCTATTTGAGTTAGGCAAACAGGATCAATTTTTATTAAACTTATGTGCTTGGCTTTGGGACTTTCTCTCCCTGTTGCTCTGAAATGCCTATACTAGGGCTTCTGAGACCGTTTCTGAGGGAGGAAAACACACTGGGGTGGCCATGACCCGGCCTGGAGCTGCTGCTCAGACCTGGACCATCTGTTTTCCTGGGTCCCACTGGGTCTCCCCATTGCTGGGACACAGCCTCGGTTGCAGGAGAAGCCCAGGATGGATCAGGCAATAAATTCAAATGGAGACTGACTGTCAGCAACTTGCAGCTGCTGCCTCAGAGTGACATAGGGGGCTGGGCTCCCACTATCCTGGAGGCTATTCAGGGGGTTGGGGCAGGGCTCCAGCTCCCCAGGCCAGGAGGGCCCTGACTGCCCCAGAGACGTGCCTCACGACACATGAAGTCCTGTACTGGGCCCTAGGGACACAGAGACGAACCAGAGGTGGGGCTGCCTTTACAGAGCTTCTAGACTGTTTGGGGAGATGAAGCCCACAAACACCTATAAAATAAGGTGGAAAGTGACCAGAGCCAGGTGCGGGCACAGATGGGGAGGGTCTACGGGAGCTCTGAGGAAAGTGAGTCATTTCTAGCTGCGGCTGGATAAGGGAGGCTCCTGGAGGCTCCGTGGAGCTGGAGCTGGGCCTTAAATGCTAGGAAGGATTTCACCAGGTTAACAGGATAGCAAGGGCAAGGTTGCCTGGTCCAAAGACCCGTAGCATATTTGCGTGCCAGGAACTTCCTAGAGGGGCTACTGTGGATGGTGAGTGAGGCCAAGAGGTGGCGGATGGACTGGGTGGGAGGACTGAAGTCCAGCCTGCCTCACTCAAGAGCTGTGGCTTTAGGCTGAAGTGTGGGAAGCCTTTGAAGGCTTTTATGCAGATATCATTTGTATATGTAGATCCCTTTCCTTCATACACTGGCTCAATGATAAAAATCCTCCGGGAGGGTTTGGTAAGATGCAGATCCCCAGACCCAAGTACAGGGGATTTTGATTCAGTCTTTCTGGGGAGTGGGGGTAGAGGAAGGGACAAGCATGGTTTTGATCAGTCCCTGATATCAGGGCTTAGCCTCACCTCTTTCAAATCCTCTATTTACCACGTGTCTAAACCTCCATCCTTCAGCTGTGTCAGGGATTGGGGCAGTAGATAAACAAAGCATGGGGCTATTTCCTGTGGTGTGATGTGTGGAAGGATCAATGGGGAAATGTCCTCTACCCCAGTGACATCAACCCCAATGAACCCAGCCCAACCCTCATGGGGCTGTGATCACCCCCTTTCTCCTCCGCAGCTTCGAGGGCGCAAGAGGGTGGTAGTCTGGCCAACCGGCACGAACTTTGGCCTAGTTTTATCACTCTTTCTGAGAAATTCAAAGTGGCCAAGCAATTCAAAGGTCTTTTATGACCAGGAGGACAAAAGTCAGCTCCAGACATTAGCCATTAATTACTCCTCACCACAACTTGGATGAGATCCTTGTCCCACTTTTACACAGAGGCTTAGGGTTATGCTAACAGGTCGCTGTAGGATGCCAAGGTGTCTTATCAGACTCCCAGGCAGGCTTGTTCAGAGAGAGAAGGCTTCTAAACTCACACCTACTAAAGTTGTGAGTGCCCAGGTTGGGAAAGGGGGCTCAAGGTCCCGACCAGCAGAGGAAAGATTTACATTTAAAACAAGAATCTCCATAACAACAACAACAAAATAGTAATTATGGGAGGTGAAGGATATGTCAACTACCTATTGTGGCAACATCTCACAATATTTACATGTATCAGATCATCACACTGTACACCTCAAACTTTACACAGTGTTATATGTCAATCATATCTCAATGAAGCTGGAAATAAATAGTCAATCAAACCAGGATTCTTCCTCTCCTGGCAGGAGTGTTGATAGCAATCTATATCAGGAACTTTAAAGAAAAAGCTCTAGACCCTTTGGTTCAGCAATTCCATTTCAGGAATCTCTCTTAAGGAATTAATCCTCAGTGAGGACAAGCCTCCAGACACAGAGGTGTTCAGGACAGCTGAAAAGCCAAATCAAGCGTGTCTATGCTAGCCATTGACAAATTATTAACATTTATTGTATTGGGCTATTGGCAAAGCATTTTACCTGCATTATCTTGTGGAACCCTGGCAGGAGTCATGTAAGGTAAATACTGGTATTTAGCCCATTTTGCAGATAAGAAAACTGGGGCACAAAAAGGGTAAGTAACACACCCAAGTTTGCATAACTAATGAAACCGTGCACCTCAGATTGGGACTTGAAACCACGTGCCGGGACTCGAACCTGGAGAAAATCCACAGTCTTCCAACTGAGATCACACATCTGGTTTCAGGACTTAGTGAAGCTCAGGTTCTTAATGTCTCATCACAGAAAGAGTTCAGTGAGAGACAAAGTGATAGGTAAGAAGTGGATTTATTTAGAGAGAAACACACTCCTCAGACAGAGTGTGGGCCATCTCAGAAGGTGAGAAAGGCACCAGGGTATGGGGTTGTCAGTTTTTATAGGGGTGGGTAATTTCATAGGCTGATGAGGGGGAGGAATATTCCAGCTATTTAGGGAAAGGGCAAGGATTTGCAGGAATTGGGCCACCGCCCACTTTCTGATCCTTATGGTTGCCTTAGAACTGTCATGGCGCCTGTGGGTGTGTCATTTAGCTTGCTGATGTGTTACAATGAGCGTATACTGAGGCTCAAGGTCTAGTGGAAGTCGACTTGTCCACCATCTGGGACCCATTTGGGTCTAATCCGTTTATGTCATGTCCTTGGGCTATGTCATTCTTTCAAAAGTTGTGCCCTGCCCCCTCCCCTCCTGTTTCATTCCCCCCTCAGAGATTTTACTCCCATATTCTTATGGGAAGCAGAAGGGCAAGGGCGATGGTCCAAGTCTTCTGTAACTGCTTCAGGGCTGAGTAGGGTCATCGCCCCTGCCTGTCAGGGAGTAAAAATCTCTGGATGCCTGATCTAGGGGCCCCAGGGGCAGGACAGCTCCTCGTTTTAAGTCAGTATGGGCTGAAATTTTCACATAGCCATCATCTTGGTGTGGAACTGTTGTAACTGCTTCCATAGCCTTTCTATGCATGTCCTTAATGATGAAGCACTTTTTGTAACAGCATCAGAGTATAAAAATATCTATAAATGACAAAAGACTTAAAAGGCATGGTTAAACCTCTGATTACAGTGTAATCAATAAAGAAACTTGGTTACAATAACCAGAATTATGAAAGATTACATTTAACTTAACATACCAAATAATCCTAAATAGTTCTCTTTAAGATACCTCAGGGACCCTCTAAGGTACCCCAAAGTTAGGTGGCAATCAAAAGAAACTCAATTAAAATTCGATATTTGGGGCCTTCCCTGGTGGCGCAGTGGTTAAGAATCTGCCTGCTAATGCAGGAGACACGGGTTCGACCCCTGGTCCGGAAGATCTCTCATGCCACGGAGCAACTAAGCCCATGCGCCACAACTGCTGAGCCTGTGCTCTAGAGCCCACAAGCCACAACTACTGAAGCCCGCGCGCCTAGAGCCCGTGCTCCACAACAAGAGAAGCCACCGCAATAGAAAGCCTGCGCACCTCAACAAAGAGTAGCCCCTGCTCGCTGCAACTAGAGAAAAGCCCGCGTGCAGCAATGAAGACCCAACGCAGCCACACAAAAAATTGATATTTGGGAATTTTGTCAAAAAGTTCTAAAACACCTGGTCAAATAAGATCATAGGTCACTATGAGACAATACTTATTCCTTAACCAAAGTTACAAAAGATCTCATAAGCAAATACAGATCACTTAAAGGCAAAGAAACTCATACTACCTGTTATTAAAAGCAGGATTTCAAGAAAACTTTGAAGGGAGAAACCAAATCCAGTGTTGTTCTAGCCCATTCCTAACAAAATCCATTTACCCAACTAAATTCAATCCGATCTTAGAAAATCCTGATCATGCATAACTCTTTTCAGTATTTTTCATTCTTCACATTCTTTTACTAAAAACACATATCTTACTTTTCTTAAAAGTTTTTTTCACATTGAGTTACTTTTCTTGTTGACAAATTTGTAACAGATAGAATAAGGTCTTATCTGACCTCTAATAAACCTAGGTACAACAGAAGTTTTATACTTAACACTGATGACTCTTACATGTCTATATTAATCAAACCAACAAGCTTAAGCCACCTTCAATACCAGATAACAGTTTAGTATTGAATATTTTCCAGATGACGTGAACCTGAAATTCATTCTGGCCAGACTGTTTTCTCTTTCTGAGTATTTATATAAGTGCTTAATTTTTAAAAAACCAATTATAGAGCTCTTTTACGAATTACACTTTGGCAATACCATACACCTACAACACACATATAGATACATATGAACACACAAACAAACACAGAGGCTTCATAGTTCCCATTCCAAAATTTCAGCCCTGAGTCAGGTACAACATAATAGCCATCAGTTACAAGGGGTTGGATTCAAATTGGGCTTCTAGCAGATGGAAAAAATCAAGGTCACCTACCTAGATGTTTAAACGCTTTTTACTAGTGTTTACAGAAAAGACACTTAAGATTTCTATTTATCCTTGACAAGTCAAGTTCTAAATTACTTTACCCTCTTTTTAAAATTTGCATTTAAAAAGATGGCAGAGATAAGGGTTCCTGAGAAGACCTGGTAGGACATTTGCATCTCAAAGGTACAGGCAAGTTCCTCCTGGGATGACTTTGTTTCCCCTTTGTTTAATACTTACAAGCCTCTGTAAGATAAATGGGGAAGGTTTGGGGAGTGGTAAAAGGATTGGTGGGCTTTGGATTACTTTTGGAGCCACACCTCTGGTCCTGTAAAGACTTCATTTGTAAAACAAGGACAGTTTTGTTTTCTTTTTCAAAGAATTGGGTGGTTACCACAAAGATATTGAAGGACTGACATACCCATTCACCTATGCTGGAAAGTTTTACTTTTCCACATTTAGCTTAGGGAAGGCTTCTACCCAAAATTCCTATCAGGTTCTGAATATCAGCTATGAGACCAGTGGCCTCCTATTTTGGTAATCTACATACAAATATTTTTGGGGATCTTCCCTAGGTTTAAGAAATTTGTACCTTATATTTAGACACTATATAACCCTTTTTACTTAATAATAACCAGCTGGATATGTTTGGCCAAGCCTGGAACCTCGATATTCCGCATTCCAGGATCTACTAAGGCTTCTATTTTAGCTTCAGATTTTATCTGTTCCTTTTTGCTTTTTTGTTAGAACCATTTGGTGATGAGGGTGGTTCCCTTGCCCCTCAAGAAACAGAGTGGCCTCTAACTTAGTTAATAAATCTCTTCCCATTAAAGGGATGGGAGAGTCAGGCACAACCAGGAAGGAATGTAAAAACAGCTGGCCGTTGATCTTGCACAAAATGGGTTCCAGGAAAATGTGCCTGTGTCTCTTCTCTGACAACCCCATTATGTATTCCTTATGATTGCTAAGGTTTCCAATCCCTTGGGTTCAGACGGAGAAGGTTGTACCAGTGTTTATAAGAAATTTTATCAAGTGGCCCGCCACATCAATGACCACCTGAGGCTCGACATTAGTTATGTAGATGGTATCTCTAGGCAGAGCCACTTTCGGCCTTGGACCCCTTCAGTCTTCTGATTGCAAAACCATCAATGGCTGAGGGACCCCCGTCACGCTCTGGCATCTGGGGCATTCCCTCTTCCAATGCCCTGGCCATTTGCAAACGGCACATGTATTACAATCCTCCCTCCAGTGCCCCTTTTGTCCACACAGGGTACACTGGCCTTGTATGGGTACCCATGGGCCTTGTGGTCTGCCAGGGCCAGATTGGCCCAGAAAAGCCGGCTTCCCCTTTGGTGGTCTCTGAGTGGACAAAGCCATTGCAATCATTTGGGCCATTTGCATATTTCTCTGGGTGCGTTCAGTCTTTTGGGCCATATCCCTATTACTGAAAACCAAATAAGCCAATTGGAACAAATAATTCACTGGAGTCTGAGGATCAGCAGTTGCTTTCTGAATTTTGCACCTGATGTCTGGGGCAGACTGGGCTACGAAATGCATAGCCAAAAGGGCCTGTACCTCAGGGGAGGAGGGATCCATGTTCATTCGGGATCCATGGTGCTGTAGGGTGGGTCAATTAAAATGTCCTCTATGTCCTTCCTAGAGTTATCCCTCCAAGCTACACGCCTCAAATTCCTTTTGGGTTCCATTGCCTAGATAGAAGTCCATGAAAATTTGAACATAGGGTACTTCATTCCATTTTAAATTTCTTAACTCTTATTGTAGCCAAACCTGATTACATAACTTACGAAGTTTTTAAATTTCTGTTGTCCAAATCTTTCCCAATCCCGGAGTATAAGGCCCAGAGGGGTATTGGTTGGGATTGATGCTGCCTGACCCATTTCAGACAAGCCTAAGGTGATGTCTTTAACTCCTGAGCTATCCAAAATTCCGCTCTTAAGTCAAAATCCACCACGCAATTTGGTCAAGATTTGCACTTACAATTTTAGATGCTATCCCTTCCAAGGTAGTCTCCCAACCAGGTGTTAGTGCTCAAGAGTTGTCGTAAAGAAACGGCACAGAAGATGTCCCCAGTGGTGTTGATGATGAGCAGGAGTTGGTCTAGCTATAAGCTGGGAATAACGGGTCAGCACATGTACGGGTCAGAGGGAGGGGAATAAGACCAAGTACACCTTGGGCTTCCCTGGTGGCGCAGTGGTTGAGAGTCCGCCTGTCGATGCAGGGGACGCGGGTTCATGCCCCAGTCCAGGAGGATCCCACATGCCGTGGAGCGGCTAGGCCTGTGAGCCATGGCCGCTGAGCCTGCGCATCCGGAGCCTGTGCTCTGCAATGGGAGAGGCCACAGCAGTGAGAGACCCGCATATCGCAAAAAAAAAAAAAAAAGAAGTACACCTGGGTGGTCACACAGGTCTTCTGGGGAGAAAAGAAAGAAAGAAAGGAAGAGAGAGAGAAAGGAAGGAAGGATGGAAGGAAGGAAGGAAGGAAGGAAGGAAGGAAGGAAGAAAGAAAGAAAGAAAGGGAGCAGGAGTGAACAAGAATGCAAAAGCGTAGGAGGAAAACCTCAGAGTCAAGGAGAAGAGTATAGCGACTAACAATTCTCTCCTGTATCTGTTGTTGGATGTGCATAAGCATACAGGGTTGACCCACCAGTCAAAAATGAGCAGACATCAGCAGAGCGCCCTCCCCAGTATGCCTGGCTTGTGGCGTCCCACGGGCCTCCTTAGGACCAAGACCTAACTCTCAACATTTTCTTACCTTATCATTGTCCCTACGTGGTTGCCAGCTAAAACTGTGCACCTCATACTGGGACTTGAACCCACGTGGCTGGGACTCAAACCCGGCGAAAACCCAGTTTTCCAACTGAGATCACACACCTGGTTTCAGGACTTAGTGAAGCTCGGGTTCTTAATGTCTCATCACAGAAAGAATTCAGTGAGAGACAAAGTGATAGGTAAGAAGTGGATTTATTTAGAAACACTCCACAGAGTGTGGGCCATCTCAGAAGGTGAGAAAGGCACCAGGGTATGGGGTTGTCAGTTTTTATAGGGGTGGGTAATTTCATAGGCTGATGAGTGGGAGGAATATTCCAGCTATTTAGGGAAAGGGCAAGGATTTACAGGAATTGGGCCACCGCCCACTTTCTGATCCTTATGGTTGCCTTAGAACTGTCATGGCACCTGTGGGTGTGTCATTTAGCTTGCTGATGTGTTACAATGAGCGTATACTGAGGCTCAAGGTCTAGTGGAAGTCGACTTGTCCACCATCTTGGGCCCATTTGGGTCTAATCCGTTTATGTCATGTCCTCGGGCTATGTCATCCTTTCAAAAGTTGTGCCCTGCCCTCTTCCCTCCTGCTCCATTAATAGCACAGCACAGCCAGGATTTACAGAAACGTGAAAAAAATACTTCTTTTGAAACGAGATTATTAAAAAGGATCAAAATTGATATGTGGAATGATTATAACTATATAAAACAATAATAACAACTCAGAGATTTATTTCTAAAGACTTCAAAGAAATTCTCCAAAATATTACAGTGGTTGCCTTTACGTACTGAGCGTGTGGATGCTTTGTGGCTTTGGCGGGGTGAGGTGGGGGGGTCTACTTTTTTCTACTTTACACAGTTGTTTATTTTTTATAATTCAGGGGGAGAAAATGAACTTCTTATTCATCTTTAAACAGAAATTTAGAATTGATAATGCAAAAAGATGGTTCTCAAATGGAGGAATTTTAGGCAATGGAGGAGTTCTCCAGGGGCAGTAAGGACCTTGTTGCAGCAGCCGCCAGAGGACCTTGGAAGTTTCTGACCAGCTCACTTTGATCTGACCTAGCGTCACCTCAGAGGTGTGCAGGGAATAGCAGAGCAGAGAAGCCAAGATGGGGAAAGGCCCAGAAAACGAGTCCCAGGAGAAAATTTCTAAACCGTTGGTCCCAGACCATGGGGGAAGACCACGGAGGTTTTCCAACAAGTCTGGAGACAGGGAGGCTGGAGGCATCTTTGTTTTCCTTTTTCCTCTACAGGGTGGGGACTGGCAGCCAAACCTCAAGTTCCCCCCATTGTGGCCACACCAGGGGGGCAGGGAGGGTGGTCCCAGGCCTGGTCCACTCCTTCATCTCCATCAGTCTCCTACCAACACCTACAGATCCCCTTCTTTAAAATGGATAATTAATGTTTGCTCAACCTAACACAAAGCATGAATAAAAAATTCTTTGGATAACTTTATTTTTATTTGACTATAACATACATCAAAGTAAAAACCCTGTGCTTGTTGGACAAACACACCTTCAAAACAGCCCTCATGCCCCTCCTACAGAGGAAACTGGAAGCATCTTGCCCTCTGCTGTGCCCTAATTCCACCAGCGAGTGCCAAGGGTTAAGGAGACCTAATATGGGGACTAAGTGAACAGTTTGGCAGGCGGGGCAAGCCATCTGAGGGCAGCGGGAGAGGTAGGGCCCAGAGTCTGGGCTGAGGAGGCTACAGAGAGCTGGGCCAGAGGGAAGGGTCCAGGGCTGCTCAGAAGTCAAGGTCAGGCCAGCACGGCTTCATCAGAGGCCTGAAACTGGTGGCTTTAGGTTGAAAAACTCAGTTAATTACAGACCTTTTCCAACATAAAATAATAAATGTCATTATAGAAAATTTAGAAAAAAAGGAAAAGGAAGTTAAAAAAACAAATGACCATTTCTCTGATGCCTTTATTTTATTTAAAAATACATTTTATTGTAAGTGTATTTTCCCTTTGAAAGTAAGCTAGTATTCTGTGTGTACTTTAAATGTTTCTGCGTTGTTTGAATGTTTTAAAAAAATACCTGTCTTATTTATGTTAAGTAATGTCTGCTGTTAATTTAGTAAATATAAAATAGAGCAGAAACAAAAAGTGTTTTTTTAACCTAAATATTTTTTATCCTATGTTTCAGAAACTTTGTTTTTAAAGACATAAAGCAGATACTCAGGAAAAAAGTATATATCTTTGAAAGTCCATGCTACCACATTCAGAAGGCACAGAGAGGGATATACACAGTGAAAAGTCAGCCTCCTTCCCTCCCTCTCCTGTTCCCCAGCCACTAAGTTCCCCTCCCTGGGGAAAACCATTTTTGCTACTTTTTATTGATTTTGGCAGAGAGTATCTTTGCATTTACAAATGTATGTGTAACCTCCCTTCAGTAATTATGTGTGCACACGTATGTGTGTGGGTGGGTGTGTGTGTGTGGGTGTTGAGACTCTATGTTTTGAAACTTGCTTTTTACATAATTTATCTTGGGGATCTTTCCATAGGACAAGTAAAGAATTCTGTTGGCTGTGACCTCACCGCTACTGACCTAAAGCGCCCTTCTTAACGTCTAACCAGAAACCCTTACAACTCTCAAGTCACTCTAGCAAGGCCTGCACCCCCTTGGGAGAGACAAGGAGGGGGATGGTTCAAGGGCTCTCTTTTCCTTCCTCCCTCCCTCCCTCCCTTCCTTCCTTCCTCTCTCCCCTCCTTCCTTTCTTCCTTTCCTTCTTGCTTTCTAAAGTGAAAACAGCTCATTGTGGCTTTATTCACTCCAGTTATTAATGCAAAATGTGCTTAATTGTAAAATGATCAGGAAGTCCAAAAAAGGAAAAAAGGAGAGAGTAAAAAGTCACTCCCACCATTACCAGGAAATAATCCCTGTTAACATTTTAGTGCCTGTCCCTCAGGTTATTTTTCTGGAATGCACACAATTTTTTTTCACCATTTTAGCCATTTTAAAGTGTACAGTTCAATGGTGTTTAGTACATTCACAATATTGTACAACCATCACCACTATCTAGTTCCAGAGATTTTTCATCATCCCAAAAGGAAACCTTGTACCCATTAAGGAATCAATCCCTATTCCCCTCTCCCAGACCCTGGTAACCACTAATCCTGCTTTCTGTCTCTGTGGATTTACCCTTTCTGTGTATTTTATATTAATGGAATCATATGTACATTTTGTGTCTGGCTTCTTTCACTTAGCATAATGTTTTCAGTGTTCATCCATGTAGTAGCACATACCAGCACTTCATTCTTTTTATAGCCAACTAATATTCCACTGTATGAATATGCCTTATTTTGTATATCCATTCATCATTTGAGGGACTTTTGTGTTGTTTCCACCTTTCGGCTGTTGTGAATAGTGAACACCTGTGAACATGCATATATAAGTTTTTGATTGAACAGCTACATTCGATTTTTTGGGATATATATTTAGAAGTGGAATTGCTGGTTAGATGGTCATTGTATGTTTAACTTATTAAGGAAACATGAAACTGTTTTCTACACTGGCTGTACCATCTTACATTCTTACCAGTGATGTATGAGTTCCAATTTCTCCACATCCTTGTCAACTCTTGTCACTGTCCACTTTTTTTATTATATCTATCCTAGTAGATGTGAAGTGGTATCTCATTGTGATTTTGATTTACATTTCCCTAATGACTAATGATATTGAGCATCTTTTCCTGTGCTTGTTGACCATTCATATGTATTCTTTGGTGAAATATCTATTCAAGACATTTGCCCATTTGAAAAATTGGGCTGTTTGTCTTTTTATTGTTTAGTTTTACAGTTTCTTTACATATTTTGGATACAAAAGCCTTATCAGATACATAATTTGCAAATATTTTCTTTCATGTTGTGACATTCTTTTCATTTTCTTGGTAGTGAATTTGATACGTAAAGGTTTTTAATTTTATAGGTGAAAGGTGTCAAAGGGTACAAAATTCTAGTTGAAAAAAATAAGTCATGGGGCTGCAACATACAGCATGGTGACTACAGTTAATAATACTGTATTGTATAACCAACAAGAACCTACTGTATAGCACAGGGAATTATACTCAATATCTTGTAATAAGCTATAATGGAAAAGAATCTAAAAGAGAATATATATATATATATATATATATAGGCATGTATGTATAACTGAATCACTTTGCTGTATACCTGAAACTAACACAACATTGTAAATCAGCTATATTTCAATAAAAATCTAAAAAATACTGTATTGCATGTTTGAAAGTTGCTAAGAGGGTAGATCTTAAAAGTTCTCACCAAAAAAAATTTGTACTATGTATGGTGATGGATGTTAACTAGCCTTACTGTGGTGATTACTTCACAATATATACAAATATGAAATCATTATGTTGTACACCTGAAACTAATATGTCAGTTATATCCCAATGAAAAGTTTTTAATTTTGATGAACTCCAATTTATCTATTTTTTCTTTTGCTGCTTACACTCAAGGTCATGAAGACTCATGCCCATGGTTTTTTTCCTAAGAGTTTTGTAGTTTTAGCTCTTATATTTAGATCTTTTTACCATTTTGAGTTAATTTTATATGGTGTGAGGTAAGGGCTCAACTTCATTCTTTTCATGTAGATATCCAGTTGTCTCAACATCATTTGCTGAAGAGGTTATTCTTTTCCCCATTGAATGGTCTTAGCATGCTTGCTGAAAACTAGCTGAATGAAGATGTACAGGTTTATTTCTGGCCTCTCAATTCTATTCCATTGATCTATATGTAAGACAATCCTTATGCCAATACCACATTATTTTGATTACTGTAGCTTTGTAGTAAATTTTGAAATCAAGAAGTGTGAGTCTTCACACTTTGTTTTTCTTTTTCAAGATTGTTTTGGCTATTTGGAGTTCCTTGAAATTCCATATGAACTTCAGAATCAGCTTTTCCACTTCTAAAAAATGGAATTTGTGGGATTTGGCTATTTTTTTAGGGATTTCATTGAATCTGTAGATTGCTTTAGGGTGTATTTGTTTTTTAATTTATTTATTTCATTTATTTATATTTGGCTGTGTTGGGTCTTCATTGCTGTGTGTGGGCTTTCCCTAGTTGCTGCGAGCAGTGGCTACTGGGCTACTCTTCGTTGTGGTGTGCAGTCTTCTCATTGCACTGGCTTCTCTTTGTCGCAGAGCACTAGGCTCTAGGCACGCAGGCTTCAGTAGTTGTGGCACGTGGGCTCAGTAGTTGTGGCCTGTGGGCTCTAGAACGCAGGCTCAGTAGCTGTGGCATACGGGCTTCATTGCTCCGCAACATGTGGGATCTCCCAGACCAGGGCTTGAACCCGTGTCCCCTGCATTGGCAGGCAGATCCTTAACCACTGCGCCACCAGGGAAGCCCGCTTTAGGGTGTATTTTTATCTTAACAATATTATGTCTTCAACCCACAAACATAGGTGTCCATTTATTTAGATCTCCTTTAATTTCTTTCAGCAATGTTTTGTAGTTTCATTATACAAGTCTTGCATCTTTGCGGTTAAACTAATTCCTAAGTATCTTATTCTTTTTTGGTGCTATTGCACACAATTTTTTCCCAGGTTTTTTTATTATGGTAAAATACGTATAACATAAAATTTATCACCCTGTACATTTTTTTTAAATAAATGTATTTATTTATTTAATTTATTTTGGCTGCGTTGGGTTTTCATTGCTGTGCACAGGCTTTCTTAACCACTGCGCCACCAGGGAAGCCCCACCCTGTACATTTTTAAGTATACAGTTCAGTGGTATTAAATACATTCATAATGTTATGCTACCGTCACCAACATACAATTCCAGAACTCTTTTCATCTTATAAAACTGAAAATAGGGCTTCCCTGGTGGCACAGTGGTTAAGAATCCGCCTGCCAATGCAGGGGACATGGGTTTGAGCCCTGGTCCAGGAAGATCCCACATGCCACAGAGCAACTAAGCCCGTGTGCCACAACTACTGAGCCTGCACTCTGGAGCCCGCAAGCCACAACTACTGAGCCCACGCACCACATTTACTGAAGCCCACGTGCTCTAGAGCCCATGATCCGCAGCGAGAGGCCTGTGCACCGCAACAAAGCATAGCCCCCACGCGCTGCAACTAGAGAAACCCTGCGCACAGCAACGAAGACCCAACACAGCCAAAAATAATACATAAAAATAAATTTATTTTTTTAATATATTAAAATGGGAAAATATATTCCCATTAAACAATAACACGTCATTCTCCCCTCCCCCGCAGTCCTTTGCAGCCACCATTCTGCTTTCTATCTTTATGATTCTGACTACTCTAAGTGCCTCATATAAGCAGAATCATACAGTATTTGGTGACTGGCTTATTTCTTTTAGCATAATGTCCTCGAGGTTCATCCATGTTGTAGTATATGTCAGAATCTCTTTCCTTTTTAAGGTTAAATATTATCCTCTTGTATGTATACATCACATTTTGCTTATCTGTTTATCTATCAATGGACACTTGGGTTACTTTCATGTTTTATCTATTGTAAAGAATGCTGCTATGAACACAGGTGTACAAATATCTCTTGGAGAACTTGTTTTCAATTCTTTGGGGTATATATCCAGAAGTGAGATTGCTAGATCATATGATAGTTCTGTTTTTAATTGTTTAAGGAAACCCCAATCTGTTTTCCATAGTGACTGCATGATTTCACGTTTCCATCAACAGTACTCAAACTTTATAATATCTCTACACACAACTTTTTGAATCAAAAATTTTAACATTTGGACCTCTTTCCCTGTCGGTGGTATAGAGGGCTAGCTAATCATTTATGGAAATTTACAGATATACAACAATTTGTTTCAATAATTCCTTAATATCAGTTATCTTTTTAAAGTTCTAATGAATGTTGCCAAGTTGTCCCCCAAAAGTATGAGACCAACACCCACTCTGAAAAGAAGTGGGAGAGGCGCCTGTTCCTCACACAAGGTCCAAATGATTTTTCCCCAATGTCACTTCCAGAGGGGCAGTACAGGGGCTTTCATATGCTCCTTCACAAGGCAGAAGCCTTGAACAAATTAGAAACAGTCCCATTCAACAGAGAGGTCTTGCTCTTAGACCTAGAAGGGCCCTTAGCAAATCTTATTGGAATTTTTATTGTAAAGACAATTTGTCTGTTTTTTGTTTTCACCTGTTATTTTTCTTTTCTTCCTCCAGCCTGTAAGCTACAGGTGGCATGGGTCTGTGTGTGGCTTGTTCACTGTGAATGCCAATGTCTTGTAACATGCCTAGCATGGGGAAGATGTCAGAAAAGGTTACTTATTATTAAGATAGGTAGAAGACTGCTTACTCAAAGCTGAAATTCCCTGAGAATAGGAACAGTGCCTGTCACTGCCTTTTGTGCTTCCAGGGCTGGCACAGTCTCTGGCACACGGTGGCAGCTCAGGGGGTATTTGTCAAATGAATAAAGAAAGTGCCTGGCTCTAGAGTGTCAACGGTAGCAGCAGATCTGAAGACTCCTAGTCCAGCGCCCTCTCTGCACTCTGCACCTTCTTACTTTTATATTAATGTTTGCACTGGATTTCTGTCTTTATGGCCTCTTGGCTTCTGTGCTCCTGCAAAACAGCCACATTTCTGCTGCCAAACAGACAAGCATGGGACATCACCTGTCAGCAGTTCTGAAGTCCCATCTCACACTCCCAGATGATGTTCCAGTGGTGAGGACCAGGGAGGGAATTTCCCCATGCGTGCCCAGCCGTGGCCCATCTGTGCCCCCTTCACTGGGATGCTACTCTGTGGGCTGGAGTCAGCATGAGAGCTATTTTTGACTAAGTGGCTACCTAATCTTACATAACCCTCAGCGATCCAGCCAAGGTCATTCGGCTTAGTGCGTGAAAGACACATCAGAGATAGTGATCCCCCTTCCCCAGAGCCCCTCCAGAGCCTGGGAGCTGGGAGGGTAGTGCCAGTGGTTCTGGGCCTTCACTGCGAAGCCCAGCTAGGACCTTCTGAGCACAGCTCGGCTTCTGTAACAGTCCCCGGGAAAATTCCCCAAATATCTTGTTTCCTAATATCTCTGGCATTTGCGTAGAATTACAAACTCAGGATGCAGAGAGTTTGAATCCTCCACTCCCTGCTCCCAACACACCCAGTTCCTTCCCTTATGTGGAGGTGCCTGAGCTGAGGACACTTGAGAGGCCCCATGGGTGGGGAAGATCTTTATCTCTCCTAGAGCAGAAGTGATAAGCCCACATTTAAACCTCAATTTTGTTTTATTGGAAAAGAGATAGAACAACGGCATTCAAGGTCCTCTGGTATCTAATCCCAAATAGCCTTCCTATCTCATCAGCAACCCCTTAGCCAAAAGCCCGACCAGTAATAGGTGCTCACTAAATGTTTAGTGAATGGAATTCACTGGCTGCTCCCCAAGACTTCCTGCTGCACCCAGCTAACTGCCACCGCCAGGTCCTGCTGGTGGACTCTGCACTCTGCACACACTGTTTCCTTCACCCTATAAGCCCTTTGCTGCATGTTCTACCTTCAGGGCCCAGTTCAAAGCCCAATGCCTCAACACCACCTTTGAAGAGCCCCTAAACAGAATGTGTTGTGCTTTGGTCTATACTTTCCTAGCATGCTGCTGACACTTCTGTTTTGATTTTCTTATAACATAACTGGTTATGTGCTCATCTGTTTCTTCTGCCGGGCTGCGAGCTCCTTGAGGGCAGGGTCCGGCCCTCGGTTATCACTGCATGTCCAGCACATATTGCTGCCTGACACTTAGTGGGCTCCCTGTAAATATCCATTTGTTGGACAGATGGATGACTGGAGACACGAATGAGGTCTGCAGTTCACAGAATTATTTGTTTTTCAAATCTACCATGGGCTGGCTGAAGGAGAGAGCCATAAAGGATAATATCCCGAGTCAATGTTCTGAACTCACAGAATGGATTATAACTTTTCTCTTTTCAAAAAATTTAATCTCACAAATAATTGGTGTCCAAACACAGCACAAGTGCAAGAAAATCACTTTTAACATTTTAGAATATCTTTTCAGACTTTTCCTCCGAAGTTTTCACAGGAATGGGACCTCACTGTACGTACTGTTTTGTTATCCATTTCCATTATGAATATGTAGAGGATAACTGAGATTATTAGTGTTCTTCTCCGTTTAATTCAGGAGCTCTCATGTTAGGTCAAGGAGACCCCTCCCCGGTCTTAGTGGATTGGTCCAGAGGCAGGTTTTGATGCAGCTTGGCCAATCACAGTGTCAGGCTGCCCTGCCCACAGCTGACTGGCTGTGATTTGGGCACTTGACCTAAGGTGGCCGATATATTCCTTGCTTGGGATTTCTGGATTGAAGGCTAGAGACAGCTTCAGGTAGACTCTTTCCTGTGTCCCAAACCTTGTCCCCTGCTGTCTGGTTGGCAGTGAGAAAGTGAGTCTTGTACACAGGGAGAGGCAAACATGGCAGATGGAGAGAGTGTCCTGGAGCTGAGACTGGATTCCATTTCTTTCTTTCTTTCTTTTTTTAATTTATTTGGTTGTGCTGGGTCTTAGTTGCTGCAGGCAAGCTCCTTAGTTGCAGGTCACGGGCTCCTTAGTTGTGGCATGCGAACTCTTAGTTGGTGGCATGCATGTGGGATCTAGTTCCCTGACCAGGGATCGAACCCAGGCCCCCTGCATTGGGAGCATGGAATCTTAACCACTGCACCACCAGGGAAGTCCCAGGATTCCATATCTTAAGATCTGGCCACACTGTGGTCCTTCCCAAATCTTGAATTTCAACTCTCCTCTGGATTCCATGGGCCAACAAATCCTCCCCATGCTTTTCCCATTTTGAGATGGATTTCTGTCACTTGCTACTGAACAGCTCCTAACACATACATAATGTATCATGGATGTAATTACATGTCAGTTTGCCCAACATCATTTGTAATGAGGCAGGATATTACCTGAATTTCTACTTTTAATGAGTCTCCTGTTGTTGGATATCTAGATTATTTTCATTTTTTCGCTGTGATAAGCAATGCTACGTAAATATCCTCATAAATTCATCTTGCTTCCATGCATTATTTTATCTAAATGAATTCCTCGAGGTGGAATCGCTATAACAAGAGGTATTCATATTTTTTAAGGCTTTGTGACACAACTTTTGACCCTCTTGATGCTTTGTGACCACTGCCTCTTCTAGCGACACTGTTCACACTGTCGTTGGACACCTTTATGGGATTACATTATTTTGGACTGAGTTGGTCCCTGTGAGTTTGCCCTTCATTGCTCATTGCGGGGCTGGGGTTGGGGGGTGCCCAAGCTTTGACTCCAATCTGCCTATAAACCATGTCCAAGTATTCTGTTGAAAAAATAGGTATGGGGTCAGTCAAGGCCCGGAGCATTTTCAGAGGATTTTGTAAAGACTAGTCCCTGAGGGTACAGTGGACACCTGGGGTGTGGACAAAAGAATGTCCAGCTTCAAGCTCATTGGTTGGGTTCTGAGGGTTTATTCCAGAAGGAAAGGGAAGGACATGGCTGGCATCGAACACCACGACGCAGGGCACAGTCCTCAGTCTGGAGGTCGTGGGACAGCAACAGTCCCTGCGCTGAGTACTGGGCTCAAGAGCCAGGTTACAGGGGATAAGGCCAGGCCTAGTGGTCTGTGCTGAGAACTCTTCCCTGAGGGCAATGGGAGCTTTAGAGGGAACAGCAGGGGAAAGATGCAATCCATTTTCCTCAGGGGGAAGCAGGGACAGATTGAATCAAAAAGTAACAGAGTGTGTTTCTGCCACTTACGGCCTGTCCCAGGGGCCCAGGCTGGTGGGAACATTCTCTGCCCATCACACTTGGATCTCAGACCTCTGAGCTCGCCCCCCTGCAGTGAGAGCCAGGGCCTCACCCAGCCTTCTCGTCCTGGCTGATGCCCTTGTGTGTCAGCCCAGGCTCCTATCCCAGAGCCTCCGCTTTGAGTGGGTAAATATAGCACGCTCACAGAACAGCATACACGTGAACACATCTCCACTTCCTACATAAAGAAACAACATTCCCCTCACCCCACCCCCGCCTCGCCTCCCATACAAACAAGAATCCTTGTCATGAAATTAAATGAAATGAGGTAACGGAAATGAAAGTGCTTTGTAAAAGGAAAAAGGGCTAGAATGGGGGCTTTCAGGGTTTTTGCTTTTGTTTTTTTCTTTCAAGCAGAAGTCTTTTTCAAATAAAATCCTACTGTACATCCATTTATCCATCTGCTCCCATGATGTGGCCTTTGGGAAACATCTCACATTTCACATGCCCAAAACTAAGGCCTTGGATTCCACCACCGTCTTGCTCATGATTTTTTTTTTTTTTTTTTTTTGCCACGTGGCTTGTGGGATCTTACTTCCCCAACCAGGGATTGAATGCACCCGGGGCCTCGGCAGTGAAAGCACCAAGTCCTAACCACTGAACTTCCAGGGAACTCCATCTACCATCCTCTTCAAATCTGCTCCTCCCGTACCTTCTCATCTTAGTTCTGATACCTCTCCTCACACGTGTGCTCATGCTGGAAGCTGGGCGGGGGCAAACCTGATGCCCCCTCTTCCCCACCTCCACACTCACAAGCTGTCAGTGCCCCCACCGTCGCCTGTCCTGTGGGCGATTCTCCAACGTGTCTCTCCAACCCATTGTGAGCTTCTCATCACCGCCACCACCACTCTGGGCCAACCACCACTTGCCTGGATTGTGTCACAGCCCTACCTTGTCTCCCTCAGACTGCACCTGCTGACTTTCCAGTTCAGTGCTCACATACTGGCTGAGGGGAACATACCTAGAGAATCATGCACAAATCATAACAGTTAAGCTTGATGAGTTTGTCTAAACTGCACACACCTGTGTAACCAACACCCATGTCAAGAAGCAGAATATCGGGCGCAATGGTTGAGAGTCCGCCTGCCGATGCAGGGGACGCGGGTTTGTGCCCTGGTCCAGAAGGATCCCACATGCCGCGGAGTGGCTGGGCCCGTGAGCCATGGCCACTGAGCCTGCGCGTCCGGAGCCTGTGCTCCACAACGGGAAGAGGCCACAACAGTGAGAGGCCCGTGTACCGCAAAAAAAAAAAAAAGCAGCAGAATATCACCAGCATCCCAGAAGTCCCTATAGGCCCCCTCCTAGTCATCCCCACTACTCCCCCAGGACAACTACCATCCTTATTTCTAATGCCATAGATTAGTTTTGCCCCTTTTTGAACTTTATATACAAGAATTAATACAATGTGTATTATTTTACACCATTGTGTTTGAGAGATCCATCCACATTGTTCTGTATAGTTACAATTTGTTCACCTTCATTGCTGTATAGTATTCCATTGTCTGAATATATCATTATTTATTCAGTCAAGCACTGAGAGACATCGGAGCGGCTTATGGTTTGGGGCCTTCACAAAGAGAAGTTGTCAGGATTTTTGTGTTTGGCCCATGTAAATATGTATTTGTGTTGGGTATCTACCTAGGGGTAGAACTGCTTCATCATAGGGTATGTGTATGTTCACAGAGTGATATCTTCAAAGCACAAGCAGTTTGAAGCATTCCCTCGCTTAAACCCTCCATGACTTCCCATTGGCTTTAGAATAAAGTCCCGACTTTTTATCTTAATTTACACGGGACTTGCGTGTTCTGGCACCCCCGACCTCTCCCTCCCCGCCACAAACCCTGCTCTTGCACAGGCTGCTTTCCCACCAGACTGACCTTCTATTCCATTCTTGGGGCCTTCCAAGCTTTTTCCTCTGCCAAGCAGCCCACCCGCTTGATGTGCTGCAGTTTCCAGCCGGCCAGTTCTTACTCATTCTTTATGTTGCTGCTCAGATAGAATATTTTCAGAGAGGCCTCTCCTGATCCCCTATTATAAAAGAGGAAACACCGTTACTGTCTCTCATTGCCCAGCTCAAAATTGCGCTGAACTGAATGTGAAATTGTCTCATCGTTAATGACTGCCTCTCCCAGTAGACTGTAAGCAACAAGGGCCTGGGACTGTCATGTTCACTGCTGGATCCCCAACACCTAGCACCGGGCAGGAACATAGTAGGTGCTCAATAAATAGCAATACTCTAATCTGCAGAGTACATAAGAGGATGATCGAGGCCTCCAAGTCCCCCAGGGACCAGGGTGCAAATCTTGGCTCCATTACTCACTACTCTTGTGCCGTTAGGCAAGTTACCTAAGTTCCCTGGACCTCAGTTTCCTCCTCTGTAAAACAGGGATAATCCTGTGGCCTGAGAATGTATGTGCGTACATCACAGTGTTGGCCACGTGGTTAGTGCTAATTAAGCAGCGGCTTTCTGTGCACCAGCTCTTGGAAGCCTCACCACAATCCCACAGGCAGGAACTATTCTAAATCCCCATCTCATAGATGAGGAAATTAAGAAACTAAGGCCCAGGGAGGTTAAATACTTTGTCCAATAATTCTGGCTCCAGGTCCTAGGCCCTCCTCCATGACAGTGTTGCTGGTAACATGTGAAAGATAATAAAGACAGAGGAAGGGGCAGTGGTGAGCTCCAAATAGCCAACCGCACTCACTCCCACCCCTTTTACATGCATTCATCCCCATGAAACCCAAAGTTTAGCAGTGCAGCATGAAAACCACTGGGTTACACAAACATCCGTGGTTATTAATAGTTATGGAGGAAAAGATAGAAAGATCTGATTACAGAAAAGTTTCAAACTTCTATATGACAAAAGACATCACAAGTGAGGTCTAAAGATAAATGAGAGTGTGGGAGGAAATATTTAAACTTCAAATAACAAAGGCTTACTCTGCCTGGGATGAACACGCTCCTCCAAATAAACTGGAAAAATACAAACGACCCATTGGAAAAAATAGGCAAAGAATGTGAACAGAAGAGGAAATGACAATGGGTAGCAATCAATGTGTAAGCAGGGAAATGAAAATTAAATAATGAGCTCCTGCATCTCTCCTAATCTTGGCAAAAATGAAAAACATTGGTAACATGCATGGCTGATGAAGGCATAAGAAAACCAATACTAAAATACCCACATTGAGCTGTAAAAAGAATTAGAGCCTTTTAGGAAACATTTTCTAAAATATTATGACAAAAATAATGTGTGACAACTTTCAGAAATTATAGCAATAATAGATGGTGATATAAATAGGTAGATAGACAGACAGATACAAGAACAGTCATTGCAACATTTTTGTAACAACACAACCTAGAAACACCTTGATTGTATCAATACAGTTGTATATTACATAGTTATTAAATGAGGTAGATCCATACTGTGCCAACTTAAAATTATCTGTAAAACGCATGAAGTAAAAAAGAATGTCAAGGAGTAATGTCTATGGTTTGGTCCTATTTTCACAGAAAACAAAAATAAGCATAACCAAATCACCTTGAACACTTCTTTAAGCAGAGAAAAAAACAGGAAAAACAAATTTCTAATTACAGTGTGTCAAAGGAGTCAGACTAGAGGGTGTTTTGCTTAAGATACATTTTTAAGTTTGAATTGTTGCAATGAGTATATATTTTATTAAAAATTAATTAATAAGCCCTGCTCATTAATAATGACTTAATACATGTTGCCTGCCTATCTACTCTTGTAAAACCCTTCCTGATTTAAGACTTACTTTGCTTCAGTTCCTACAAATAAGCTGCTGGTTGGAGAGAAGGTGTTAATTGTCTTCTGAACAACTTCCTCTGATTAACCTCTTGGCTTGCTCTGCTGCCCAGCCTTTCAGGGAAGAGAAACCTGATATTATTATTCTAAAAAGAAATACATGTTCTGAACATGCAGTACATGCACGTAGTAGCAAATTCAAAATGAACAAAAGAGGGACTTCCCTGGTGGTGCAGTGGTTAAGAATCCGCCTGCCAATGCAAGGGTCACGGGTTCGATCTCTGGTCCGGGAAGATCCCATGTACTGCAGAGCAACTAAGCCCGTGCACCACTACTATTGCACTCTGGAGCCCGCGAGCCACAACTACTGACCCTGCACGCCGCAACTACTAATGCGTGTGCTCCACAACAAGAGAAGCCACCACAATGTGAAGCCCATGCACTGCAACGAAGAGTAGCCCCTGCTCGCTGCAACTAGAGAAAGCCCACGCACAGAAACGAAGACCCAACGCAGCCAAAAATAAATAAATAAATTTAAAAACAAACAAAAAACAACAACAAAAAAAAACCCAAAATGAACAAAAGAGTATATAGTGAAAAGTAAGTCTCTCTCTCTCTCCCTAGTACCTCAGCCACCCAGTTCTACACCATTTTCTTGTGTATCCTCTCAGAGAGATTCTATGCATATACTAGCATATGCATGTATATAGTCTAATTTTTTAGAACACAAATGCTGTACATAATGTCTATATACACGAATACATTCATAAGGGAGACACCTTTTGATTTCTTCTAGCCAGAACCTGATTAGTTCCAAGGCTGCACTTCTTTCCTGCTTGAGAAGCCAAATTTCCCCAGCAGTAGCAGTTTATCCATCCATCCATCCATGCATCAGTCTATCTGGCCATCCATCCATTCATCCAATAACACTCGCTAACAAGCATTTGGTGAGCACTAACTCTGTGCCAGGTACTAGCTAGAAGCTGGAGATAAGGTGGTGAAGTTCTCACCCAGCTGGCCTTCTGGGGAAGTAACAAATTATGTAGAAGAAAACAAATAATAGAAGAAAACTAACACATTTCAGACAATGGGATGTGCCTTGGAGAGACTCATTCTCTGTTAAGAGAGTGGGGAAGGAGGAGAGGTGAAAAGGAGAAGGGAGGAGGAGAGAGGGCCTATTTTAGATGGATGGCCAGGGAAGATCTCCTTCAGGTGGTGACATTTAAGCCAAGAACTGAATGACAAGAAGGAGCAAATGTTACTGGTTTCCTTGCTCTGATGACTTTCCAATGAGAGAGTCCACGGGCAGAGTTTCAACCTGATCAGAGCGGTGAAGAGGGTGGGCTCTGAAGACCTGGAGATGTTCATTTGAACCCCAGCTCTGCCGCCGAAAGCCAGGGGAGACTTGGGCAAATTATTTAACCTCTCTGTGCCTCAGCTTCCTCACCTGTAATATGAGGTTATATAAAAATAGTACCAACTTAATAGGATCACAGTGAAAATTAAGTGGGTTAAGCAATGTGGGCTGCCCAGGCTGGCATCAAGAAAGTGATCAAAAAATGATCAAGTTTTAAAAAAGTATAATGTTAGGCAGAGTTTCTTAGATGAAAAGTCAAAAGTATGATCTATAAAAAAGTAATAAAAGCTTTTATCAAAATTAGAAATGTTTGCTCTGTGAAAGACTCTGTTAAGAGGATGAACAGACAAGTTACAATCTGGGAGAAAATATTTGCAAATCTCATATTGGACAAAAGGCTTATATCCAGAATATACAAAGAACTCTCAAAACTCAGTAAGAAAACAAACAACCTGATTAAGAAATGGGCCAAAGACTTGACCAGATACTTCACCAAAGAGGATACATTATGGCAAATAAGCACATAAAAAGATATTCAACAGCATTAGCCATTACGAAAATGCAAAATAAAACCATGATGAGATACCACTACACACCTTTTAGAATGGCTTAAAAAGAATCTGACAACACCATGTGCTGACAAGATACAGAGAACCTGCAACCCTCATGCGTTGCTGGTGGGAGTGCAAAGTGGTACAGCCACTCTGGAAAAACGTTTGGCAGGTTTTTATAAAGTTAAGCCTACGCCTAACATATGTGCAGTAATCCCATTCCTAGGTGATTACCCTAGATAAATGAAAACTTACGTTCACATAAAGACCTATGCACAAACAGCAGCTCTATTCGTAATCATCAAAAACTAGAAGCAACCCAAATGCCCTTTAAGGGATGAACAGATAAACATACTGTGCCAAGTCCATACTACCCAAAAGCTACTCAGCCAAAAAAAAAAAAAAAGGTACGAACTCCCGCTACATGCAGCAGCTGAATGAACGGGAAAGAAGCCAGTCTCAAAGGGTTATGTACTACGTGATCCCTTTTGTATGACTTTCTTGAAAAGACAATGCTAGAGCAATGGAGAGCAGATCAGTGGTTGTCGGGGTAGGTTTGGGGAAGGGTGTGACTGCAGAGGGGCAACCCCAGGTGGTTTCTGGGCTGATGGAACTGATCTGTATCCTGACTGTGGTGGTGGTTACACAAATCCACATGTACATCAAAATTCATACATAGATACACCAAAGAGTCATTTTCATTGCATGTTAATTTTTAAAAACAAGAAAAATAAAAAGTGATGAATGATCCTGTCATTCTAACTCAGCCACTCACTTCCAATCCCTCCTGCCTCCTTTCTCCTCATTCTCTACAGCCAGAAACTTCTTAAAGAAGAGATACTTCCACTCCCTAAATATCTGAAGACATTCTTAGTAACTTGGCTTTGTTGCTCTGCATACAAAGGTAATACATTTTTCTTGGACGAAAAGAAGGAAGGAAGGGAGAGAGGGAGGGAAGAAGGAAGAATTCAATCTACAGAAATGCGTAAGGTAGAAAGCAAAAGCCCTCAGGAATCCCACCCTCCAGAATTAACGGCTGGGAGAAGCTTCCACCAGAACCCATTCAAAGCGATGTTATACAGTTGCTTCCTCACAAGGTTCAGAACCCATATAGTGGGATTTCATCTGATTGATTGTTCAGGGAAGCATGAAGGGCCCTGGGGTGCATGACCTTGAAAGGTTAACATCTGGATGCCAGCCCGGCTTCATATCAAGTCAAAGCATTTCACAGCTGGATGGAGTCTTAGGGTGATCTAGTTCATTAAAGGTCATCCAGTCCCTTCCTGTCCCTCTCCACCCACATCCCCACAAGACTCCCTATCTCAAGGCAGCCTCTTGCCCACACCCGAGCTCTCCCTCTGTGCGCTGGCTGCCTCTTCCCTCTCAGCCAGCTCCGTTTGCAATCACTGTTTGGATCATTCAGTTAACGTTCAGCAAATCATTCATTATCTGTTCCTTCCTTCCTTCGTTCAGAGATACTTACTGAGCACCTCTTTTGTGCCGGGCCCTGTGCTGAGTCGTTGGAATACCTTGGTGAACAAGATCCACATGGTTCCGGCCCTACTGGAGCCTCCATTCCAGTCAGAGAGACAGTGCCTAACCACAAAACGATTCTAACACGTATCTCAATAAGAACTGTGCTGGGTTTCCCTGGTGGCGCAGTGGTTGACAGTCCACCTGCCGATGCAGGGGACATGGGTTCGTGCCCCGGTCCGGGAAGATCCCACATGCCGCAGAGCGGCTGGGCCCCTGAGCCATGGCCGCTGAGCCTGCGCGTCTGGAGCCTGTGCGCCGCAACGAGAGAGGCCACAACAGTGAGAGGCCCGCGTACCGCAAAAAAAAAAAAAAAGAAGAAGAAGAAGTGTGCTAACACCTGGAAAATGCAAGTACATGGCATGGCGATAACAATCCTGGCCAGGCCAGGCTTCCCTGAGGAAAGGGGGGCGGTTAAGCTGAGACCTGCAGGAAGAGCAGCAGTTGGCCAGGTTTAGAGCAGAGGGGAGGAGACTCAAGGCTGAGGGAACTGCACGCGCAATCCCGAGAAGTCAGGGTGGCTCCCACGCACTGCGGGGACCAGCAGGTGCTGAGGTCACAGCAGTAGATAGGGCATAATGATGGCTCTCTGGGGAAATGTTTTGGAGACTTTTGCCACTGACTCTGGGGGCTCCCTTGCCCTTTCCCTTAAAAGGGAAACAGAATGTCCCCTGTAGGGCTCAGGGTATGGGGTCTAGAATCAGACCTAGGCTCTGTTCAGGCTTTGTATATACAAAGAGGCAACAGCTTACTGTCTGTGTGCCTCATGCTTTTCCACCTGTAAAATAGGTATGACGCTGTGACTTGGGAGGATTTAATTAGATAACCCACAGAAGGTCATATCAAGTCATGATCACAGTGCTTGGGACTTCAGCAGTGCTCGGTTCGTGGTGGTTAGTGCCGTTGTTATTCCTATTATCAGAGGCACCATGACCCTGGAGGCGCAGTCTCTATATAGTCAAATATGGAGTTAACACAGAGCCGGGGAGGGGCCCCCAGCCTCTGGATTCCTGTAGAACCAAAGTCCAAGGTATGACCCCTTTGGAATGACATTCGTGAATCCATCAAGTATGTTTTGGGAGTGGACTCGCATTTGTCAGTGACACAGGCTAGAGAGCAGAGGGCAGCTAAGACCCAGAAAGGTTCCTTAGATGACAAATGCACGCAGTCAGTGGACATCAGCCCACCCCCATCTCCTCCTCCTGCCCTGAAGGCTGGACTCCCATCCAAAGGATTCCAACAATGCTGTCGGTAACGAGAGCCCCAAGATGTCCTCTCTGAGCTGAGGGGTCACGAGTTCTGCCTTCCCAGAAAAGCACGTTTGCTCCAGCAGTAGCACGCCTTTGGGCTGATAGAGACTCGCGGGGTCCAGCTATGGGTAAGAATATTGCAAGGGGCTGAAGCTATTTTTTGCCACATGCTCTATCTCTCCAGCAGGCAGAGTGACAGTGCTTGGGATCCAGATATTCTCAGCCGTAGAAGGTCATGGAGCTGAAGGCTCAAAGTCCTGGCTCTCAAATAGCTAGACTGGGGGTGGGGGATTATTTGCATCACCGGTTGGGGGTCCTAAGACCTTGAGCTGTCATCCCTTCCATCCCCTGGCCCAGCACCGACCACTGCCCACAGGACTTCTGTTGAACCGATTCCCCTGGGCCCAGAGTCTGGTAGCAACTGTTTATTTTTAGCCTCTGATTCTCTGAGAATGTGGGTGGGCCCCTTGGAGCAGGGGGAGGGAGGAAGGAGGAGGAAGTAGTTCAGGGCCTGGAGGGCCACGGAGGACACAGCCCAGTCCAAGCCCTTAGCTCAGCTCTGTGACCTACAGTCCTCTCCCTTCTTGGCCCACCCCAGGTCAGGATTAGGTTGGACTCATGTCCCTGTATTCCCCTTTCCCTCTGCCCTGAAGGCCCTAGAGACTGTGTGCTTTCCGTTCCTCTTTATAGTCACCCCCCCTGCCGCGTGCCCTTGGTCCTTTGATGCTCTCATACTCAACCACAGTGGGTGTGGAACAGGACTCCTCCATATCCCTCCCTTCCTCCTGCCTCTGAAGAGACGTCCCAGGTCCATCTCCTTGGGCCTGCCAGAGTAGGTGCTTAATAAATACGGGTAGGGGCTTCCCTGGTGGCGCAGTGGTTGAGAGTCCGCCTGCCGATGCAGGGGACGTGGGTTCATGCCCCGGTCCGGGAGGATCCCACATGCCGCGGAGCGGCTGGGCCCGTGAGCCATGGCCACTGGGCCTGTGCGTCCAGAGCCTGTGCTCCGCAGCGGGAGAGGCCACAACAGTGAGAGGCCCGCGTACCGCAAAAAAATAAATAAAAAAATACGGGTAGGCTGAAAGACTTCAAGGCTCTTCCATAATGGCAAAGGCCTGAATAATGGAAGAACCAATAAGGGGAATTTTAGAAACTTACAAATAGGAAGTTTAGGAACTTACAAATAGGGGTTAAATAGGGGTTTAGAAACTTACAAAACCCTGAAGTCATTGTCTCTGGTTGCTAGTTCCTTTCTCCTTTCTGAGAAGTTCCCTGGAGCCCCTAGGCCCCGTCTTTGTCTCTGTAATCTAGAAGGAAATGCATCTGCCCCTTCTTCCTCTTCAGGTCTAACTTCAGCCCTCCCTGACAAAAGGGGAACTGTCTGATGAGCTGGCCTCAATCCCGGCACAAACTTGCCCTGTAACCCGGGGCAAGACACCCTGCCCACTGCAGGACATTGTAAAGCACTCCTGTGGGATTGTTGTGAGGACTAGCGAGAGTGTGTGTAAAACGGCTGGCATGTAGTTGGTGCTTAGTAAATGCTTGTTGCTGTTCTATTATCATTAAATAAATGGTACAGTAAACCAAGCCTTCTTTTTTAACATCTGCTTCTTTCACGCTATACCTGATCATTCTTCACATTTTATAGAGTGCTTTAATATTTTATAAGGCACTTTCACATACATTAGCTCATCTGAGCCCCACACAACCCCTTGAAAAGGTCCAAGTCATTATTCCATGATTATTATTCCCATTATACAGTTAAAGCCATTCATGTTCCAGAAAAATGTAGATGGGTCTCACTCACCATTGTGTCGTCAGCGTCTGACACAGGGCCTCGCACAGAGTGGGTGATCTAAACAAAACAAAGCAAAGCAAAATCCTTTTGAAGGAATGGCCTATAGGATGTAACCCTATATGCCATTTACCCTTTCCTCACGTGTAAAATGGGAATCAATGCTATAGGATACACACAGGAAATTCAAATTCTAGGATTCAGCTCCATAGCAAGCCTTGGTCTTTTTAACAGACAGAAGGCAGTGAGGTATGTGTAGCAAGCCCTTTCCGCTTCTCCTAGAGGCGAGACCCATTTTTTTAGTTTCAGGAGAATAATTGGGAAGTGCCTCAAACAGGCATATGGTTATAGCTCATTCCTGGGAGAGGATCAGACCAGATTCCCAATGTCCTTACATCCTGGGACTTTGGTTTCTCCTGGTTTCTCCAGCTGGAAGCTGAATTTTAGAAAGGAGATGGGCCTATGTGCATGCAGTCATGGGAAGCAAATCCCAGGGGCAGTGGGAAGGGTTCTGGAGTAGAAATTAAAATGTCCTCTAAGATTAACACCATGGGGAAAAGATGCTGCCGCATTTGGAAGAGATGGGGTGAGGTGGATGAAAACATAAGAGAAAATTTACATATGTGCAATCCCCTTTCAGGTCAAAAATCATTTTACTAATTTCGGGACATAAAATGTATTATATGTAAGTTGATTTTTACTGCAAATGATCACCATCAGTAAATTACATTTCAAAGTATAATCTTTGTTGTCAGGCAATAATTATAAATCTATGGCTTACTTTTAATTTATTGAATTTCAAAAGAAATAAATGGAGCTATAGATGTTAAGTTTTAGGGAGTCTCTTCAGTTTGCGCATTGAGGAGAAGCAGAAGTCACCCACACTTGACTTCAAGAAAGCCTCTAATGTGTGGGAGCTTAGGGTTTATAAGGAGAGACCACACAACTTTAAGAAAGTTACCAAGACTGTGTAGGAGGGAAAAACTCAACTCACTGATGACAACACATGTCTCTTGGAACTGAACTCACCACTGTGTGTACATTTTCTTTTCTAGTGACGGTAAATCACATGTTTTCCCTCAGACTACTTTACAATGCTTTTAGATTCTTGGAATCTAAAATAAAGCCGAGGGCTTCCCTGGTGGCGCAGTGGTTAAGAATCTGCCTGCCAGCGCAGGGGACGTGGGTTCGAGCCCTGGTCCGGGAAGATCCCACATGCCGCAGAGCAGCTAAGCCCGTGCGCCACAACTACTGAGCCTGCGCTCTAGAGCCTGTGTGCCACAACTGCTGAGCCTGTGCTCTAGAGCCCGCGAGCCACAGCTACTGATCCCACACACCACAACTACTGAAGCCTGCGCGCCTAGAGCCCATGCTCCACAACAAGAGAAGTCACCGCAGTAAGAAGCCCGTCGACAAAACTAGAGAAAGCCCGCGCACAGCAACGAAGACCCAACGCAGCCAAAAATAAATAAATAAATAAAAATTTAAAAAATAATAATAAATAAAATAAAGCCGATGTTTATTAAGCATCTACTATGTGGTAGCCATTTTTGTGAGGACTTTCCATGCATTCATTCATTTAATCCTTATCACAGCCCCATGACAGAGGTACTATTATTATCCCCATTTTACAGATGTGAAAAAAAGTTCAAGGAGGCAAAGTGATTGCCTAAGTTCCCATGGCTACCAAATAGCAGAACCAAGATTTGAACCCAGGTTGACAGCAAAGTGGCAAATGGTTCAGCATGAAAATTCGGTCCCTCTTCATTTTTTTTTTTTTAAGATTTTTTTTTGATGTGGACCACTTTTAAAGTCTTTATCGAATTTGTTACAATATTGCTTCTGTTTTATGTTTTGGTCTTTTGGCTGGGAGGCATGTGGGATCTTAGCTCCCCGACCAGGGATCAAACCCACACCCCCTGCATTGGAAGGAGAGGTCTTAACCACTGGACCACCAGGGAAGTCCCAGCCGTCTTCATTTAATCAAGTTACCTCCTCAGAGTGAACTGAGGCAAACTACCCACCTCTAGCCTCATCATCCCATGGAACCACGTGGAACACTTTTCTCCCCAGATCCTGCCCCAACAGGAACACATTCGTGACTTAGGAGCTGCTGAAAACACACCAATGCTCTTTCAATATTGCTTTAGTTTTTTGAACTCAGAGCAATTTTTAACTCTTTAAACCTTCATCTTAAAAGGTTTTTTTCCTTAATCCCTTTTATAGATGATGAGGTCACAGGGGCGAGAAAAAGCTGATTTCTAATTCTCTCCCAGCTCCCTATCTCTGTCATGCTCTCACTAATTTGTCTGGAACCTTGTGAGCAAGGAGAGAGTAGGATCACATTTCTGGCCCTTCCCATTCCCTTGTTCCTTTAAACCTTACTCATGGAGCCCCAGACCCTATCGAAGGCGTTAGGAACTCGGGGAAGAACGTGGAGGGCTCTGCTCTCAGTCGGTGAAACTTCTAGTGGGTAACGACTGACAGTAAACAAGGCACAAAGAGAGAGACTGAAATACAGTGACTGTATCTGTGCTCTGAAGGAAATCCCCTGTTTTTTGGTCTGGCAACATCAGTGCCCAGTCGAACTCATGGCCCCCATCAGGGCCTGGGGAGTGCGCAGGAGCACGCCCACCACTGAAACTGAAAGTTTATAAGAGGAAGCCCCAAGTGAGGGGGCATGGAGATCCCTATCTTGCAACAACGACAATTTCTGGGTCCCAGAGGGGCCGTTTCCCCTTGTTGACCTACGTTCGGGTCACCCTGCCCTCGGTGCCCAGGAACTGCACTGGGACCACACCAGCCACAGCTTTGCCTTCAAAACCTCCCTGTGGCTTCAGTTTTAGGCATCCCTTCAGGAGAGCAAAGTCTACCTGGTAGTGTTTGGACAACTTATCTTAAGTGTTTTATTTGGGGGAGATTTGTTTTTCAGGTTTAATGCCTTTGAGGAGCCAAAAAGTCCTGGAATAAAATGACACTGATCACACCCCACACCTCTAACTCCTATCTTCACAGAAGAGACCCAGTGGGAGGATCAGGGCGGAGATTGCCACCTTTTTCTTTTTTTAAAAAATTAATTAATTTATTTATTTTTGGCTGCATTGGGTCTTTGTTGCTGCGTGCGGGCTTTCTCTGGTTGCGACAAGCGGGGGCTCTTCATTGCGGTGCGCGGGCTTCTCATTGCAGTGGCTTCTCTTGTTGCAGTGCACGGGCTCTAGGTGCATGGGCTTCAGTAGTTGTGGCACGCAGGCTCAGTAGTTGTGGCTCACGGGCTCTAGAGCACAGGCTCAGTAGTTGTGGCACATGGGCTTAGCTACTCCGCAGCATGTGGGATCTTCCCGGACCAGGGCTCTAACCCGTGTCCCTTGCATTGGCAGGCGGGTTCTTAACCACTGCGCCACCAGGGAAGCCCCTGCCACCTTTGTCTGAGCCTGACACAAGGACTGTCCCAAGAGCCATCCCTCACCGGCCAGCACCACAGAGTCCTGGAACACTTTTCCTCTCTGTGATGTCAACCAGTCCACACGACAACTGGGAGAAGGAAGACAGAGGTTCTCATCCCCACTTTCAGGAGCAGAGCAGGTCATTTGCTGAATGGTACTTACACATGATTTCATGATTCTAAACCCAGTGCTCTTTTTACCATCACAGTGTCTCCCAACATCTGTCACTGAAGTCCTCCCTCTGACTTTTGCCAAATCCCTGTAACAGTTGTACCATGATTAATACATTTTTTTCAAAGCTGCCTGCTTTTTCCTCTTAGCTTAAATGCCTTTGTTTAAAAACAAAACGTGCTATCACTGCTCTAATTGGAAACCTGGTTTCACTTACTGTAAATGGAAGGCAGCCACAGATATAAATGCAAGGAAACGTAGCAAATCCCAGCTAGACACTGAGGCCTCCTGATGGCTCTGAGCCTGAAGCCTGATCTCTCTCTGTAAAAAAAAAAAAGGAAGGGTAGCAAGTGTCAGAGGTGTTAAAGACAGGCTAGCTCCCAACTGAGGCTTTCTCCTGGAAGGACTGAGGGAGAATTGAGAAAGTGTTGAACTTTGTCGCTATGTGAGCAAACGAACGCTCGGCTGTGCCTATCTTGGACACCGTCCAACAGGAGCACTTGTCTTGCCCCTGGGAAAACCTGCGGTGCTGCACCCTTTCTTGGAGAAGAGAGGCGGCTCCCTTGCCGTGGCACCTCTCAGGTTGGTTCCCCCAAGCACCACTCCCGAAGCCGTCCTCTCCTGTCTTGGAGGCCGTCCTTTGCAAGTTCTCTTATCTCTGCCTCCCCACTGTGAGGTTGCCCAGGCTCCATCCCTGCCCACTCGTGTCCCAGCACAAGGTCTCTTCTCCCACCCAGGCCCTCTCCTGGACCAGGGGGCAGAGCTTGGCTGGATTGCTGCAACCCCTTTTGAAATGCTCCCTCTGCTTCCCATTCCTCCTCCTTCAATCTGCCCGCCACACCCAGCACAGGTGACTTTCTAAAGCCCAGATTGATCATGCTGCTTCCCTGATAAAAACCACTTGGTGATGGCCATTCTGACTGGTGTGAGATGTTATCTCATTGTAGTTTTGATTTGCATTTCTCTAATGATTAATGATGTTGAGCATTCTTTCATGTGTTTGTTGGCAGTCTGTATATCTTCTTTGGAGAAATGTCTATTTAGGTCTTCTGCCCATTTTTGGATTGGGTTGTTTGTTTTTTTGTTATTGAGCTGCATGAGCTGCTTATACATTTTGGAGATTAATCCTATAATTCAAAAAGAGTCATGTACCAAAATGTTCATTGCAGCTCTATTTACAATAGCCTGGAGATGGAAACAACCTAAGTGTTCATCATCGGATGAATGGATAAAGAAGATGTGGCACATATATACAATGGAATATTACTCAGCCATAGAAAGAAACGAAATTGAGCTATTTGTAATGAGGTGGATGGACCTAGAGTCTGTCATACAGAGTGAAGTAAGTCAGAAAGAGAAAGACAAATACCGTATGCTAACACATATATATGGAATTTAAGAAAAAAAAAGTCATGAAGAACCTAGGTGTAAGACAGGAATAAAGACACAGACCTACTAGAGAATGGACTTGAGGATATGGGGAGGGGGAAGGGTAAGCTGTGACAAAGCGAGAGAGAGGCATGGACATATATACACTACCAAACGTAAGGTAGATAGCTAGTGGGAAGCAGCCGCATAGCACAGGGAGATCAGCTCGGTGCTTTGTGACCGCCTGGAGGGGTGGGATAGGGAGGGTGGGAGGGAGGGAGACGCCAAGAGGGAAGAGATATGGGAACATATGTATACGTATAACTGATTCACTTTGTTATAAAGCAGAAACTAACACACCATTGTAAAGCGATTATACTCCAATAAAAATGTAAAAAAAAAAACTAAAACACCCACTTGGTGTCTCCCACCGCCCTCAGGATCACGTCCTTCCTCCCTCCCTCGTGGGCCTACGAGGCCCTGCCTGCCCTGTCCTGCCCACACGAGTCCCCAACCTCACTCCTCCCCACTTCCCTCCCCAAGCTCTATGATCTTGCCATGTTGGACTTCTTCACTTCCTTACCAGTCTCTTCCTTGACTTGGGAATTTCATAAACAACGTTCCCTCTGCTTGAAGGGAACGCTTTTGCCTTCACCCACACGTTCCGCCGGTCTCAGCTTCAACATCACTCTCTCCCAGCATCCGCTCCTGGTCTCCCTCCAGGCAGACCCCCTCCCCTTTGATGACCCCGTGTTTCTCCCGTGGCTCACGCTCTATTGGAATCACCTGTGTCTGTTCGCTGCTCTAGCCCAGAGCCTAGCAGAGGGCCTGAACTGTATGGAGCCACAGAAATGCTTGTTAATTGAATGGAGGGTTATTATTAATTCCCTGCACCTATCAGTCCCCAATCCCAGTTTCTACGTGCCCTGCCCTTTGTCTTCATTTAACTGAATTCTCCCTCTCCCAGCCTTGATAGTCCAGGTCAATTCCCACCTCTCCCATGAAGCCACCCCTGATTGCTCTAGCCCAGACAGAATTCACCTTCTGTAGAACCCCTAGAGCATCTCTTTCTTTGCTGAATGAATGAATGGGACATATTCTATTTTTATTTGGCCGCTCCTCGTGGCTTGTGGGATCCTAGTTCCCCAACCAGGGATAGAACCCTGGCCCTCGGCAGTGAAAGCATGAAGTCCTAACCACTGGACCACCAGGGAAGTCCCTAGGACATATTCTAAATGGAGCAGAGAGAGAAAACGATGTCATTTAAAACTCAAACTCATGGTAATGACCTCTGTTTTTTAAGAGGGAAGGCATAATTCCTATCAGTGGGAAAATAAATCTCTAAATGACTTCCTTGGAGAGGCTGGTGGGAAAAAGAGAGACAACAGGCTAAAATCACAAGACTTTTGTGGTTTTTCTTTGAAGTAAATGTGAGACCCTAAGAAGTCCTCTTTCAAAAAGTGACGTGTTTTTTTGGAAATAGATAACATTTTGCACATGGTACAAAATTCAAAAGGCAGACAGCCTTCCCTTAGCACGCCACATTAATGAATTTGAATGTGCAGGGAGATAGGTGTAAGTGGAGTAGAGAATCCATTGTTCCTAATGTTACAGTGGGGGAAACTGCATTCCTAGGGGAGTCCCCATGGGGGGAAAAGTGGACTCTAAGGGCGAGGGACCAAGCACGCAGATATTGTTCCAGGGTCTGTCAGGTGGATGGCCGGGGAGGAGGTCTCTGGGCAGGTGGCCTAAGGGCCTCCAGGCCAAGGGCCAGCCAGCAGTTAAGTTGCCCTTGCTTGCCTTATCAGCCACACCAGGCCATCAGCCCTCAAATCTCTGGAGGGACAGTTTGGGGGGCAAACAAGGAAAGTTGGCTCCAGTCACCCTGGAATCAAACAGCCTCAGAGACAGCAGGAACCCAGGGTCTGGGGACACAGGGAGGACAGTGGCTCTGGGGACTTGTGGAAACCTTGGGAGGGCTTCCCACTGAGGAGGAATAGGGCTCCAGCCAACGATATTTAATCTCAAAGGACACATGACCTTAGCTAACATTGGAGTTACAAGCAGCCTTGCTTTATATTATTATCTTTTTCGTTTATTGACACTCTGTATTCCTGACTAGACTGTAGGGTCTCTGAGGCCAGGGACTGGGTCTTATTTCCTCTTGTTCCACACCCAACTTCCCTGGGCAATAACAGTGAGCCCAGCACTGAATCCATTTTGGTGGCCACCTGTGACATTCTCATTGAGAGAGGACTGTGGCTGTGATTCCTATCAACCCCCTCCAAACACACACACAGCACCTGGAAACAGCCCAGGGGAGGGTGAAGGTACTGCTAGGCTGCCAGGAGCCCCGGGCCCTAGCCTGTCCCCCACTACCAACATGCCACTTTGGGCAATCTTGGGGCAAATCCCTTGACTAACTCAGCTCTTGTTTCCCACACCCTCCAATCAACAGCTCAAGGAGCCACAAAGCAATGTTTATGGCTACCGCACTGGCTAGGTTGTAAGAAGGACAAATAAGGCCGTTTCTAAGTAATTCCCGAACTGTTCAGATATGAAGGTTACAATGGCCAGGGACTGGCATGGGCTGGGGAGCCAAGCAAAGCAAGATTGCCAGAGGCCTTTGTAACTGCTTCTGTGGCTGTACTGGTGGGGAACCAGCTCCAAGTCAAATATGTGTACAAAGAGGACGCTCAAACCCCTGCTCTCAGCCCAGCCCTGGCCGTCTTGCTGCCTCCATTGGAGAGATAAGAAAGCAAAGGCTCAGAAAGTTTAACACAATCATGTGAACATCAGTAGGGTAGTCAAGAATTAACCCCATTAGGCCAATACTAATTCCAGGCTTCTTAAAGGCTCCAAGCGACTGAATTTCTGCCAAACTGAGGTTCTCGTTACCTTCTAGGGAAAAACATTCTCCAAATGATGCCACCATTATAATAACAATGTGAGACTGTTGGGGGCTTATGCTAGCCATCAGCTTGGTACTCTGAATTCTTGACATTGCTCAAGTTAAATTTTTGGTTTTAATTATTTGTGAGTGAACTAGAATGCTCATGGCATGCACTGATGTGTCATTTTGCTGTGCCCAAATTTAAATCAGAGCGCTGGGAGGCTGGTGTACTGGAAATATTAACAGTAAGAAAGGCCATCCTCTTGCCCAGCGGCTACATTTCAACATTGCTTTCTTGTTGTCACATGTCATATACCCTGGAGTTCTCAGGAGGTTATACAAAAAAAATTTTTTGTTTTACTTTCTATAAAATATAGTTCTTGAAAAACAAGCCAACTTGTCTTGGTGATGGAAGGGAGTAGTATAAATTCCTGTTGTTTCTTAAGCCAGAAAATAGAAGTTTTAGATGAACTGCAGAGTAGGAGATTGAACCCAGTGGAGGCTCAGATCCTAAAAGTGACAGGTTCATCTTTTTCTCTAAACAGTAATTTTAAAAAAGCAATTTATAAAACCATTTCAAGCAATCAGTGGCAACAACAATAACAGTAACAAAAACAACTCTTCAATAAGCAAAAGAAGAAACTTTAGAGAAGTCAAAAAAGCATTTGATGTGTAGCATGAAGATGTAACCCTTGATGGAGAGGGGGTTCTGGAGGAAGGCAATTACCTGAGCAGATTTTTCCATACATACAAATTTAGGGCGCATAAAGGTCTCCAGCTCTTAGCCTGGAGAATATTAGAGGCCACTGGGAAGTCTTGTCTCACCATCAACTTGCTCATCCTTCAAATTTACCCCCACTCCCAGCCCATCCCAAATGGGATGTCATGATGGCGTGTCATCTAGTGGTTGAAATGATCACTGCAAATAACTGCCTTGCGCTTCCTGTTTCAATTTCATCACACCTTCATTTATTTGTTTGTTTGTTTGTTTGTTTATTTAGTGGATTGTTATTTTGTGCCTGATGCTGAGACTATAACAGAGAATATAGACATGGGCTTTCCTTCAGGAACCTCATAGTCTACTGGGGGGATCAGACACAGCAAATAAAATATGAGGGTAAGATCATAATATATGATAGGGAGCTAACAGAAAACTGAGGAAAGGGCACCTAAGCCAGATTTGGTGGCCAGGCAAGCCTTCCCAGAGGAAGTACCGTCAATGCTGGGACCTGAAGAATCTCATTCATTAGGAAGTCATTCATTAGGCGAAGGAAGGGAAGGGAAGAGCCTTCCAGGTAGAGGGAACAGCATGCTTAAAAGCCAGGTATCAAGAGTACACAACAACCAGCACAGGCTGGGCTTTGAGCTCTGTTAAGAACTTTGAACTTCATCCTTGGGCGCAGTAAGAGCCATTTGTTTTTAGGGAAAAATGAAGAAAGCCTATAGAATTTTTTTTTTTTTTTTAAGCCTATAGAATTTGAATTTCCCCCAGGACCTCACTTATACCTCTTCCTCTTAGAGTACATATCCTCAGCCCCCGGTCCCACCGCCAAAGAGTGGCATGACGTTATTCTTTTTGTTTGTTTGTTTTCTTCCCAGGCATGAGTTGCTCATCCCACATGCCCTTGATCTCTCTTTTCCTTCTGTCAGCAAAGAGGTTTGTTTTGCATTGTAATCATTCCTAAGCCAGGGCAGAAATTCAGGTCCTGCACAAATAGGTCTGGGAATGCCAAACTCCTTTCTAAGGCCAATGTCCTTAATGGGGGAATAATGGCTACTCTGAGGGGAAGGTCCTGGGAACCTGTGCCTCTGCATCCTCTGGCCATTTGTTAAAGAGGTAGCTTCCCACATCCCATCCCAGGCCTGCTCAGTCCTCACTCAGAGGTGGCCGGCCATGGAATAGGCACCAGTGCCCCAGGTGACCCTGCTACTCACTCAGGTAGGAAGCACAGGTGCTGTGGCCAAGAGCACCAGCTCCGGGGTCAGTTCCCTCCGTGGTTCAGTCTCAGCTCTGCCTCGACCTGTAAGTGGCTCATCTGTTTGACCTTAGGCCAATGACTTCATTTCCCTAAGCGCTGCTTCCTCTTCTTGTAAAGGAGAATAAAAATCATAAAACCAACCTGGATAGGATTATTGAGAGGAGAAGATGAGGTTACGCATGTAATGCACTTGGCACAAAGTCTGGCATACAGGAAAGGCTCAGTAAATATTAAAGAACAAGGACGGTCATGTCTTGGACCCCATTTCAGTCATAAGTGGGCACAGGCTTAAGGCAGCAGGCCTGGATAATCAGGAACTGAAATCTAGGATTAAACACACCCAGAGGAGTAGGCTGGTACTGAGGGGGAAGAGGGAGCCTAGGTGCATCATACATGTTACTCTGAGAGGAGGGTGAGAGCCAGCAGTCCAGACGAGCAGTCTGCCTTAGGGCAGCTGGGAAAGGCCTAACACAGGGTCCCAAGTGCACAGCAAAGGGGATGGAAATGAAATCTCCATGAAATGTTCAGAGGATCTGATAGGAGGCTTGGCTCTGCCAACTCTGGGTAGCAGTCACAATTCTTGCCACTACAAACCAGCCTAAGCAAAAAAAAAAAAAAAAAAGAAAAGAAAATTTGGGCAGGGGTTCATTTAACTAAAAGGGCCAAGGGTAGCTGAATCCAGTTTAAACAAGGTCATCAACCAGTCTCCAGTTCTCAGCTCTACTTCCTTCTGTCTTAGCTTTGTTGTCAGGCAGGCTTGTTTTTTGTCATGGCGAAAAGTCAACCAGCAGCTCCAAATGTAGCTCAGCATGTAGCAACCCCAGCAGAGAGACAGCCCCTCTTCTGCCATAGCTCCAGCAAAAATCCTGAGGCTGACATTCATTAGCTTGACCTGGGTCATATGCCCATCTCTGAACCAATCACCGTGACCAGGGAAATGGAATGTTCTGAGTGGCCAGGCATGAATCATATGTTCAATCTGGAATCCAAACTACATGGACTGACCGTAAAGAATTCCCTGAATAAAATGGCGGCCTTGATTCTGGCAGAAGATGTCAACCTAAAAAAAAACAAAACCCAAAACAAAACCATGAGAGTCCAGTTCAGAGGCAAGGTGTTTATTTGGGACCAAAGAACTGCAACTCGGGGTACACAGAATTAGGTAGAAAACCAAATAGTGTCCTGATTATAGGAAAGGGTCTCAGGATTTTTATGGGAAAAAAAGAGAGATAGATGAGGTAAGCTGTTTTTTTGTTTGTTTGAGGTAAGCTATTTTTTTAAGAAGAGTTTATTGGTGTAAGACCAAGTAATTGATCAGGTGAAGTGTTCATTGATAAAAAGATGAGGTAAAGCTAGATTTGCACTTCACTGGTCAGGTGAAGTCGTCGCTAGGTAAAAGTTCATTGATAGTCCTTTCAACAGGACATTCTGGTTTCTCTGCTGAGTTGGAATGTTGGTGGTTTTGTCCAGTTCAGAGGTATAGAAAACAGGACTTGTAAGAAGGCAGTTCCTCTGGAATGGCTGCTACGGCTCTATTTCATATGGCTCCACTCATGTCATCTATCATAGAGGAATGAGGACAAGAGGTGACCTCATTTTGTCCATGTGTGAGACACCCCTGAGGCCAGAGGTCCCTGGAGCCAAGTACTCAGTCCCGTGAGCATCCATCCAGTTCTGCTGCAGCCACCACAGGCTTGGTCCTTGGACAGAGGATTACAGCAGCACTGGACAGCAGGCGGGAGGAGTCTCCCCACAGAGAGCTACGACACTACAGATGGTGCTTGCTGAAAAAGCAGTTCTGGGGAGAATTAGGCACAGCTGGTTTGTACAAGCCCCCAGCCAGATCTCCTTCAAGAGAGTCTGTAAAGGACAAAAAATAGGGGACCTTATTGGGGGAGGGGAGTAGGGAGATGCTAAAATGTCTCTAGCTCTTCAGAAGGCTAGGACTCCTCAGCCACGGTACCTGAAGCCCATGGGGGGCTGGCAGCTTGGGCTGGGAGGGCATTAGGGATGGTGTTCTTGCTCAGACACTCTTGCCTTTCTCCCTCCCTTCATCTTAGTCCATCCTCCACCCTCACCCCAGCACCCTCTGAACTATGCAGCCCTGTGAATGAACCCCTTCACTCCTGACACGAGTCTCTTGGGCCCTTGTATTCATTCAGTCACTAGATTAGCGCCTGCTGTGGGGCACATCCTGTGCCAGGAACTGCAATGGGTCCCTCGGCATAGCCCACAACCTCTCGGAACACACAGCTCTAGAAAGTGTGCATTCTTTACTTTTAATTGCACAAGTTATGCATGCAGTGATTCTCCTTGTAAAATATTCCAACAATATCTTTACTACTAAGGCCACTTGACTCCACTCTCCCCAGCCAGTCACTCCCTCCAAGAAACCTCAGTTATACATTTGATGTTTATCTGTTGAAACAATTTTCTACATATGTACATCCTAACATGTTCACTTGCAGAAGCATATAGCTTTTGTTTTGGTGACAGTTAAAAAATAGGTCCAAAAGGGTACACCATGAGAAGTCTCCCTCCAGCCCCATCCCCCAGCTGGGGATGTGCAATCCCCTCTCGGAGCAGCCAGTCAGGGTCACCAGTTTCCAGTGCATCTTTCCAGATAAGCTAGGCCAGAAGTCAGCAAACCTTGTCTGGAAAGGGCCAGATGATAAATATTTTAAGCTTTGTGAGCTTATTGGTCTCTGTCACAACTACTCAACTCTGCCATTGTATTGAGAAAGCAACCATAGACAATACACTAATTAATGAGCATGGCTCATTAATGAAACTTTGTTTATGGACATTGCAATTTGAATTTCATATCATTTTTATATATAATGAGATAATATTCTTCTTTTGATTGTTTTTCAACTACTGAAAAATCTAAGCATCATTCTTAGATAGCTGGCTGTACCAAGGGAGGCAGCAGGCTGGATTTGGCCTGTGGACTGTAGTTTGCTGATCCTGGTCTATGCACAAAAAAGCAAGTGCCCGTGAATATTCTTTCCCCTCTTTTTTACATAAGGAGAGCATGCTATACACATTGTTCTGAACACTGATTTTCTCACTTTGTGATATATCTTAAAGATCGTGCCGCATCAGTTCATATAAAACTTCTTTTTTTTTTTTTTGCGGTACGCGGGCCTCTCACTGTTGTGGCCTCTCCCGTTGCGGAGCACAGGCTCCGGACGCGCAGGCTCAGCGGCCATGGCTCACGGGCCCAGCAGCTCCGTGGCATCTTCCCGGACTGGGGCACGAACCCGCGTACCCTGCATCGGCAGGCGGGCTCTCAACCACTGCGCCACCAGGGAAGCCCAGAACTTCTTCATTTTTGCCATTGGCATACATAGTATTACATTTTATTCCATGATAACACATGTACCATAATTTACCATAATTTCCTTAGCCCACCACTTATTGATGTGTTTTTAGGTTATTTTCTTTTGCTATTATAAACAAAGTTTCACTGAAAAATCTTGTATTTATTTGTATCTGTGTGCATTTTTAGCTTTATTGAGATATAATCCATATACCTTACAACTCATCCATCTTAAGTGTACAATTAATTGGCTTTTAGTGTATTTACAGAGCTGTTCACACAGCAGTACATTCAATTTTAGAACGTTGCCATTACCCCAAAATAACCCCCTGACTCTTTAGCTGTCATCCCCTCGAAGTCCTGGGCAACCACTTAACTACTTTCTGTCTCTCTGGATTTGCCTATTTTGGATATTTATGTGGAATCATAAAATATTGATCTTTTGCGACTTAGCATAAGGTTTTCAAGGTCAATCCATGTTTTAGCATGTTATGAGTACTTCATACAATATTCTACAATGTTCTATTGTATGGCTATACAACATTTTATTTATCTATTCATCAGCTTATGGACATTTCAATTGTTTCCACTTTGGGGCTATTATGAATAATGCCGCTATGAACATTTGTGTATATGTTTTTGTGTGAATATATCTTTCCATTTCTCCTGCTTATATGTCTAGGAGTGGAATTGCTGGGTCAGATGGTAACTTTATGTTTAACCATTTGAGGAAATGTCAGAATGTTTTCCAAGGTAGCTGCACCATTTTATACTCCCACCAGCAATGTATGAGGACTCCAATTTCTCCACAGCCTTGCCAATCTTTGCCATTATCCGTCTTAACTTATTTCTATATCTCAGGCTTTTTTCATATGTGTATATATATATATACATATATGTAGATCTTCTTTGTGATTGTTAAATGCTAGGTGGTATGTCAGAGCAAAACTGGAGCCCAGTTCAGCCATTCCCTCTTGATGGCTATCTAGACTGTTTCCAGCTTTTTATCAGTACAAACAGCACAGCAGTGCACATTCTTGTTTTACCTCCTTGTGCATAGAGTAAGCATTTCTTGAGGACAGTCTTTGAAGTGGAATTGCTGGATGAAGGGGTATGCACATTTACATTTTTTGAAATATTACAAACTACCCTCTGGAAAAACTCTACCAATTAACATTCCACCAACAGTGTATGAGTGCTCATTTCACTACATCCATGCCAGCCCTGGGTATTGCCCCCTTCATTGATGCCAGCAAGCATCTTGTTTTCATTTGCATTTCCCTCATTAACGTGAGGTTGAAATCAGAGCCATACCCCAACTTGCGGCTCTCCTCCTCTTTGGCATCAGGGTGCTGCCCCTTCATCTCTGTGTCTTTCATACTGCCCAGCCCAGAGCTGAGTGCAGCAGCTACGGATAAATGTTGGAGTCAGGCACTGTGATTTTTGCAGTCCTATGTGACAAAAATATGTTCTGAGACCCTACAAAATTCTACAGTGTCTTAGTTCTCCAAGATTTAATTGCGGATGTTAGAGCTCCTGTCTGAGCTGTGCTGACTTCTAAGCCTTAGAGAAATCAGAAATCCTTGACTCCTGGTCTAGGGAGCAATTTTTTAGTAAACAGCAAAACAACTTGAATACCTGGTCAGGCTGGAACACGGGAGTCTTTCAAAACAAGTCCTAGGATCCTGGGAAGCAGGAAATCTCTTCTGTTGGAAACTTCCTGATACCATCATCCAAACAGAATGGAAAAAAACCTTAGGGGTCATTTAAAGCTATCCTATTGTGCAAATCAGGAGGCGGAGGCCCCAGCTAGAGAAGTGACTTGCTCTAGGTCACATAACTAGTCAAGAACAGAGCTGTGAGCGCAGTCCAGGTTCTGATTCCAGGTCAGTGCTCTTTCCTCAAAACATGTGGAGTCAGAGAATTCACCTCCAAACTCCTCCCCAAACTCCTCTGCTCCTAACAGGAGAACTTGACCTTTCTCAGAAGCAGCATAGAATGGGGATTAAGGGCCCTGGTTTTTGAACCAGACAGCTCTAAATTCAAAACCCAGTGCAGCCACCAAGGTCTAGTAACTTTAGTCTTTGACCCTTGGTGTCTTCTTCCTTGACGGTTAATATCACCTACATCACAAGATTATAGCTGTAGTTAGTATTATTTACCTCACAGGATTATGTCAGATTTAAATGAGCGAAATTCAGTAAGCGCTCATTAAACTGCCTTTTATGTTTCCCCTCTAATCTCCTCCTCTCTTGAGTGATTTGTCTGTGAGGGTGTAAAGATTAATTTATCAGAGTGTAGGGAATTCCTGGTTCGGACTCCGTGCAGTTGGGGGGATCATGCATCCCCCCCCGCTTTGTTACTTCACTTGCCTAGGCTTGAGTTGCCACTTCCTAAGTCACTCCTTTATTAAACCACCATTCACAGCAGAGGAACTGTCCGCATCCTCGTTTGTTTGCATTGCATAAATTAGAAGGAGCTGAGAACAAGAGTTCCTTTGACCTCAGTCAACCTTGGCTGCCATTAGAATCATTGGGGGAACATTTCAAAAGCACCAAAGACTGCACCCTATCCCTTCCCTTATCCCTTATCCTGATCAGATTGGTTGGGAGTGGGGTCCAGGTGGCTTAAAAGCTCTCCCAGTGATTCTAATTGAAGTCAGGCTGGCGATCCACTGGTCTACATGAGTAGAGTTTAACACGCATCTGAATCACCTATAGAGCTGGGCCCCTTTCATTCAGTAGGTCTGGAGCGGGGCCTATGAATTTGCATTTCTTACAAGTTTCCACGTGATATGGATGCTGTCGATCTGGGGAACATTCTTTGATAAACGCTGATCTAGATGAACCTGAGAGGACCTTTGGGTTTTTTCCTTCCCAGCATCGTTTCCCCCTCTGGTAACAGCTCATGACTTGCCTTTAGTGAACTACCCCTCTTCATATCTTAGGCCACGGGTGTAAGCGATACTCACCCTCTTCCCAACTTCAGGAGAACATGACAAAGTCTGGCCAATCAACAGAATCTACACCCTGGCTCCGGGGAGTGATTGGTTTAGCAACGGGCATATCACTTAACAGTCCAGTGAGAGTCAGCCCTGGGATGTTTCCTGGAACCCTTGGGAAGAAGTGCTAAGCTGGTAAGTTGTAAACCTGGGGCTGCTGGGGAAGAACCTGCCTGAGGATGAAGCAGGCAAAGGAGGGCAGAAGAAGAGACTAACAGAGACCAAGTCCCGATGACACTTTCTTATCCCCTGGATCCAGCCAAGCCTGAATTTAGACCTAAATATTTCAGTTATATGAGTCAATAAATTCCCTTTTGGTACATCACAGGGAATATAACCAATATTTTGTAATAACTTTAAATGGAGTATAATATATAAGAATATTGAATCACTGTGTTGTATACCTGAAACTAATATAACATTGTAAATCAACTATATTTCAATAAATAAATAAATTCTCTTTTTTGCTTAAGCCAGTTTGGGGTGGGTTTTGTCATCTGCAATTCAAAAAGTGCTGGGAATTCCCTGGTGGTCCAATGATTAGGACTCCATCCTTTCACTGTCAAGGGCCCAGTTTCGATACCTGGTTGGGGAATTAAGATCCCACCATAAGCCACGGTGCAGCCAAAAAAAAAAAAAAAAAAAAAAGTGCTGAGTACATGGGACATCTACAATGCCTTACCACCCAAAGGGTGGGATTCCAGGTTCTCTCCTGGATGCTACTCCCGTCAGGCAATAATCTTCACAAAGGCCCCAGAATGGAGCAGAAGAACTCCTAGAGGTCATTTACTGCCATTCTCCTCCTTGTTTATGTGGGGAGACCGGGGGGACAAGGAAGGGTGAGGACACGTTCTGAGTCATGCATACAACAAAGCCAAAGGATATCAGCCCTTAGCTCTGTCAGTAAATACACCCAAACCAGTGGGTGATAACAGCCAGCAGTGCAGTGCCAAAACACTGACAAGTTTCCTTCTCAAGGACACCCATACAGGGACAGGGGCTCCCTCCTTCAGCATGAAAAAGAGCATTACTGTGTCTTAGTTTCTCTAATTGCACTTGAACAAACACACAGATAAATGCTGTTGTTCTCTCTTTTTTTTTTTTTTGGCTGTGTTGGGTCTTCATTGCTGCGTGCGGGCTTTCTCTAGTTGCGGCGAGCGGGGGCTACTCTTCGTTGCGGTGCACGGGCTTTTCATTGAGGTGGCTTCTGTTGTTGTGGAGCACGGGCTCTAGGCATGCGGGCTTCAGTAGTTGTGGTACACAGGCTCAGTAGTTGTGGCTCACGGGCTCTAGAGCGCAGGCTCAGTAGTTGTGGCGCATGGGCTTAGCTGTTCCGCGGCATGTGGGATCTTCCCGGACCAGAGCTCCAACCCGTGTCCCCTGCACTGGCAGGTGGATTCTTAACCACTGTACCACCAGGGAAGTCCCAATGCTGTTGTTCTTAATCAACGAAATGGAGTTTATGGAAATGGGAAGAAAGTTTTTTCAGGGGATAAATATGAGCAAAAAGAGGAAAATGAAGCCCCCGGTAATCTCACTACCTGTGCTAACATTGACAACATTTAGGGAGCATATTCCTTTGTGTTTGTTTGCTTTACCTATGAAGATTTACATCAGGAAAGGTGGAGATGTGCTCTGGGGGACCCAAACTATCCTTCTCAGGAACGAATTGGGGTGAACCTTGGAAATGAAAGAGGAAAAGATTTCTTCCATTCTTGGGGGTTGTATCAGACAGGGTTCTTCGTGTGAGCACCAGAAATTAGAGAGCAGGGGATTTTTTTGGAAGGCCAATGGAAGCTTACACAATTGATGAAAGGCTAGAAGAGCAGGCTTGGGTCAACAGGACTTAAGGAAACTGAGGGTCAAGAAGCATAAGTAGGAAAATCAGTCATTTCCTTTAATAAGGACATAGGTAAGGATGCTATCAATGACCCACAACTGCTATTGCCACAAAGAGAACGGCCAGAAACCACTTCCTTGTCCTTGCCAGAGTTAAAGTCCTGGGAAAAGAGCATGTTAGAGCACGTGTTCCCCACTGATTCCCCCAGGTGAGTCGAGGAGGGATCTGACCTCTTTGACTTCAACTGGAGGAGGCCAGCAGGGGAAGAAAGGAGCCAAGAAGTACCCCCTCCCCAAGACAGTCAGGGAGGCAATTTCCCTTAATGAAGCTGGGGTGCTTTGGGGAGGGGGATGGGTGGTGTAGAGCCCCAAACTAAGAGCTACCCACTAGTGATCCTAGAGAGGGCAAGAGCATGGGGGCTGCTGCCTCTAGGGCCAGTTTATCACTGAGCCTGCAAACCAGTCCCAATCTACTACCCTAGCACACTGTTGGTGTACCTCTGAACGAAAGCAACCATGTTTGAGCGTATGTGGAAATACAGAGCTGTTACACTGGGTGTCCAGGCTATGTGTCATGGAATATGTGCAAAAAAAGTCTTTTCCCTTTCCCACATCCCCCTGGGAAGCACCTGCAGGACCAGCCAGATGGAATGTGCCTTGATCAATGAAGTGGTTTCTTTAGAGGGTAGGGGCTGTACCTGGGGCTGGGTGTTGTCGACCACGTGTCTCCAGGCGGTGGAAGAACACGGCCTTTAGGCAACCAAGTTGCCCCTTTTCAACAGTGCCCTCCTATGGCTGTCTCAGCAACTGCAGGATACCTAGTGGTCAGGCTTCTCTGTTCTCCTTCAGGAGATGGCAACTAAACTGCCCGTTAGGACTAAGTAACTGTTCTGAGAGTTATCCTGGAAGAGAGGGCCACAGGTTGGGAGGAGAGTCATTCTCAGAAGAGGTGGGATGGGAACTCAAGTCATTCAATTTTAGTAATAAAAATCACGTGACATGGTGCTTCCCTGGTGGCGCAGTGGTTAAGAATCCGACTGCCAATGAAGGGGACACGGGTTCAAACCCTGGTCCGGGAAGATCCCACATGCTGCGGAGCAACTAAGTCCGTGCGCCACAACTACTGAGCCTGTGTGCCACAACTACTGAAGCCTGCGTGCCTAGAGCCCATGCTCTGCAACAAAAGAAGCCCGCGCACCTCAATGAAGAGTAGCCCCCGCTCAACAGAACTAAAGAAAGCCTGCGTGCAGCAACGAAGATCTAATGCAGCCAAAAATCAATTTAAAAATAAAAAGTATTTTTTAAAAAATCATGTGGCATAGCATCCTTCTACGTAAACACTATTCACCAAGATCCTTTGGGTACTGATCTCCTGGCTAAAATCCATCCAGCTGTCCTTGGATCTGTCTCACAGTTTTCCATCATATATAACCATGAGGATATCATGCCTCTGCTTGTCCACTGCCTTGCTCAAGTTCAGACATACTATGTCTCTATCATTTCCTTGTCAAAGAGGGAATTGAGGGGCTCACTTATTGAAGGGAAGCGAAGGAACTAAATCCCTGACCTTCAGTGTCCCCTTTATTTCTGGGGGTGGTTTGTAAGAAACTCACAGTGCACTGGAAGTTCGGAGCCTTGATCCTTGCTTCCAGCTTGGCCATTAACTTGCTGTGTGATCTTGAGCAAGGTGCTGGAGCTCTCTGAGCCCCACAACCCTCCTCAGGCAAATAACCTCCACAATGCACATCTCAGGGCTGCTCATTGGTTTGAATGAAGTTAATGTTGCAGAAACCTAGAAAAGACAAAATAAGTAATTATTAACAACAAGTAATGTGGGGAGATTTTCTGCTGCAGTATTGGCTTTTCTGCATCCGCAGAGCTGAGGAACTAGGAAATAGGGTTCTGGTTCCGAAAAACAGCTGTTAAGGGATCTTTCTGTGTGTGTGTACTTGTGTCTGCATCTCTGACTCATGTTTCTCTCTGCGTGTCCCTCTGGGTCTCTATCTCTCCCCTTCCCCCACTCTTCCCTTACCTTTTCCCAGTCTTAGGCCAGAGCTGATGTTTCTTCACAAGTGACAATTCAGGGCCCTTTTAAACCAGATCTGCCCTCCCCTAATGGTTGTGCTAGGCAAAATGAAGCCAAGTCAAGACAGCTTCTGGGTTTCTCTGGCTCCAGGCTTGAAAGGTAGAGCATTTCAGTTTCTTGCAAGTCCCAGTTAAACAGGGCCTTAGTGGCAGATCAGGGCAGAGAAGTCCCAGGCTGCTGTACTAGGCTCCTGGGGAATGGGGTAGAGGGAGAGGTGGGGGAGGGGATTGCCAGCAACTTGGTGACTGATGGCTTCAGGCCAAGGTAGGCGGCACTGATGCCACCATCTCAGCCCTGCTTCCTGCCCACCTGCTGGCCTCTGCCAGCTTTCTTCCTCTCTAGAGTCTCTGGGGTCAAGACAAACCTGGGTACAAATCCTGACTCCCCCATCTGCTCACTGTGTAACCCTGGGCAAATCATTAACCTCTTCTAACTGGATTTCTTTGTCTGGAAAATGAAGACGATAAGAAGTTGTAAGGATCAGGTTGAATAATACCATAGCATAGAGTGGGAGCCAGCAAATTATAGGCTGTAGACCAAACCTGGCTCACTCCCTATTTTTGTATAACCTGCAAGCTAAGAATGGAATATTTCTAAATGGTTGGGGGAAAAAAAAATCAAAAAAGGGTAGTATTTCCTGACATTGAACATGATATGAAATTCAAATTTCAGTGTCTCTAAATAAAGTTTTATTGGCACACAGCCACACCCATTTATTTATGTATTGTCTAGGGCGACAGAACTGAGTAGTTGGGACAGAGACTGTATGTGGTGCTCAATGCCTAAAATACTTTCTGGCCCTTTACAGAAAAAGTGTGCCTACCCTGGGCACAGGTTTAAGAGTACAAACTACCTGGGTTCAAATCTCTGTTCTGTCACTTACTAATTTTGTGACACTGGGAAGGTCATTTAATCCATATGTGCCACAATTTCTTCTTCTGTAAAATGGGGATAACAATTGTGATTAGGGGTTGTTTTAAGGATTAAATGAGTTAATATTTGTAAAGCACCAGGACCAAAGTCTACACGCAGTATTATGTAAATAAACAAAGAAGATCATGTATATGAGGAATTAAGCAATGATCTTGTGTTATGGATTTGGTTGGAAGCAAAATCAGAAGGAATGGTGGCTTTATCCCTGATACTGTCCTGGGCAACATTTTTGTGTGTGTGTGTGTGTGGTACGCGGGCCTCTCACTGTTGTGGCTTCACCCCTTGCGGAGCACAGGCTCCAGACGCACAGGCTCAGCGGCCATGGCTCAGGGGCCTAGCCGCTCCGCGGCATGTGGGATCTTCCCGGACCGGGGCACGAACCCGTGTCCCCTGCATCGGCAGGCGGACTCCCAACCACTGCACCACCAGGGAAGCCCTGGGCAACACTTTTTTGGTCAGACACTTGAATGAAGACATCTGAGGTAAGACAGTGGAATGCATGGAAGGTGTGGACGGGAGTGATTGTGGGAGGACGGAATTGGATTCCTAGAGACTCTGTCAGGAACAAATGCACTGACTATACAGGTGACAATTTGGAGGGCTAAGCCTACATGCGGCTGGTTACTCTACAGAGATATTAATGTGTGTTTTGTCTTTTTGGGGTTTTGGTTTTTGTTTGTTTTGCTGCTATTGGACATTAAAGAGAACGAGAGCTGGTTTCTTGTCTCCTCCTTGACCACCTCACCTCTCCAAGAGGACAAGATTTTGCATTCATGGAGTCTTGAAAAGAAGTTGAAAGTGGAGGCGTTTCTCCCAAGGTGGAAGAGGGTTTGGAAGACTTGAGGTGAGCGAGGAGACATGACATAGTAGCAGCATGTATGACATCCATTTTAATACAAAGCATAACGTGCTAAACCAAAGTGAGTACAATCTCAGGCCACGTTAATATCAATAGAAGTAGGTCTTGTAGAAAGAGGGAGGTGATGTCCTTCCATCTACTCTGGTCAGCGCATGTCCTATCCTGGGCAATTTAAGAGGGATGTGGACACATTTGGTGGTATCCCCATACCTTCTCATCAGTTGCACTGGGTTCTTCCCCACCCTCCTCATCCCTGGCCCATAGGAACAGTTGATAAATGCCAGTAGCTCCTGTCTTCCAATCATTCTCAATTATGCAGAACTCACTCACTCTTCCCTGGTGAAAGCGGGCCTGGAGGATGAGTCCTGCTTCAGATCAAAATTTCTACTTTATCAGCAGCTACAAAGACATTAACCTGATCCCTGGGTCAAAGTTTAGCTTGTTCAGCAACTCCTAGAATCACCTGGCCTTAGGAGATCCTGCTTAGGCCCCAGTGGTCTCAGAGACTGGGTGGCCCATCTCAGTCTTCAAGGACCCCTGCCATGTGCCTACAGCCTGATTTCCCAACCTTATCTTCCACTACTCCCCTTTATACTTGTATAACTCAGCCAAAGGGGAGCACAGTTCAGCTTTTTCAAAAGCATGTACTATCTTAGTCGTTTTTTGGTTGCAAGGGGCAGAATGCCAACTCAGACGGGGTTCACCAAGAAAGGAAAGTTTATTGGCTCATGTGACTGAGATGTACAGTGCTGTCTGGCATCAGGCCCAGTTGTATCCAGCACCTTAGGATCTCTCTATCTCAGTCTCTAGGCTCAGTGTTAGCTTCATGCGCAGACCAACTTTCCCCTAGGAAGTTGTAAAATGGTTGCTGAAAGCTCCAGACTCAAATCTGGAGCTCAATGACCCTAGTAGAAATAGAATTTCACTCCCCCAAGAGTTTGAGCCCAAGGCTCAGGAGATGACTCTCAGGGAACAGACTGGGGTTATCCCAAATCAAGTCCTGTGGCAAGAGGCATTGAACACAACAATTGAATAGGCCCAAGTCACATGCCCCAAGATGCAGGGGAAGAGACCCCATTAAGAGTTGGGGGTACAATTAGAGTCCGTGTTTCTTATACCCAAGACTTGAGAGTGGGAAAGAGTGGTTCCTAAAGGACACTGCATTCTGTGATTAGAAGCAGTGGAAACAGGTGATGGGCAGGCAATAGCACATGCCCATCACCACACATGCTGTACCATTCCTCCTGGCAACCTAGTGATCTGGTATCAGTCTGACAGAGAGCGAGGGAAGTAAAGCCAGGAAGAGCACCTCTGGATGTTGGAGGGAAAGGCCTGCATTTCTTTAGGACACCTTGCTGGCTTTGGGAGGGGACTGGAAGAGAGGATGAAGGAGCCATGGGGAAGATTTTGAAATCTGAAAGTTGATCTTCCTGCAAAGATCATGACTAATGAAAAGAGAGATGCCTCTGGAGACTGGGCCCAGAATCAGGGAGGGAAACCCAGGAAGCCGGGGAGGAATTGTGCAGCATACACTACCCAACAACCTTCTTCCCCCTCCATCCTTCTTTGAAGAGCCCTATACTGTTCAGGTGTCTACTCAGCCCAGCTTCAGGGTGAATCATGATGGCTCCAAGCCTATCATGATGCCCCACCCTTCTTGCCAGCAACTGGACCAAGTATGAATGTGTGATGTAATTCTGACCAATGATATGCCAGGGCCTTTTCAGAACCATTTTCTTTACTGACAAAAAGAAACACATAGGAAGACACACACAGACCATCCCCCTATGCTGGACACTGTCATGTCTGGAAGTGCAGCAGCTATCTTGTAGCCAAGAAGAGAGCCAGCCTGAAGGCCATGTGACACCTGAAGAGGACAGAGAAGAAAAATGGAAAGAACCTGAGCCTTTGCTTATGACACTGAGCCACTGAATTAACCAATCCTGGAACCATCCTACTTTGGACTTTTTAGAGTGCAGTGTAATAAGTTATCCTTATTGCTTAGGACTCATAATGGAGTCCTCTCTTACTGTAGCCACAGCACACTAAATGACTCACATAGGCTTTGCTTTATTGAAAGAGTATCTGAAGAGAGAGGACATTTCCGACACTGGGTGTTAAGGCTCTAGGCAAGCTGCACAGCCACTCTGGGAAGTGCAGCGTGGTGGAAAGAGGATGTGCTTTAGAGACTCATATGCCTAGATCTGTCACTTATTAGCTGTGTGCTCTTGAACACATTCATTCACCTCTCTAGGCATCAGTGTTTTCATCTGTAAAATGGGAAGAATAACCTGTACTTCATCCAGTTGTTGTAAGGATCGAAAATGTGTACAGAGTTCTCACATACAATTATAACGGTCACATATGGAAGGATCGCTTTTGTCTGTACATCACTGGACCAGGATCTCAGTGATGTCCAAACAAACAATGACTGATAAAGCGATGATACTTTATCAGAACCTCCTCAGAAGCTTCTTGAAAAATCCGGATTTCTGGACTCCATCCATGGGGATCATGATTCAGTAGATCTGAGGTGGCATCTGTGTATTAGTCTGGACTCTTTCTTTCTTTCTTTCTTTTTAATATTCCAAACCCTTTATTTTTAGAGTATCAGCACACTCCCAGAAAATTAAGTTCACAGTAGTTTCTGGGTACCATGATTTTTTGGGGAGAAAAACAAAGCTCCCAGGGTGATACCTATTATCCCCATATTCAACTTCCCCTTCTCCTTGTCTTCCTCCTCCTTCTTCTTCTTCTTTGCTCTATCCTCTTGGATAGATGGGTTGAAAAATTATATACCCTTAAAGATGTTGCATTCTAACCCTCAGTACTTGTGAGTGTGATCCTATTTGGAAATAGGGTGTTTGCAGATGATCAAGTTAAGATGAGGTCCTTAGGGTGGGCCCTAATCTAATATGATTGAGTCCTTATAAAAAGGGGAAATTTACACACAGAGACAGATGCCTAGAGAGGGATGACCATGTGAAGACACAAGGAGAATAGCATCTACCAGCCAAGGAACATCTGAGGATACCAGAAACTAGGAACCCTTTGAAACCACCAAGATGCCAGTTTTCTCATATGGACACCAAGGGGGGAAGGTGGCGGGGTGAGGGTAGGGGTGATAGCCTGGACTCTTTCAGTTTCAAGTTGCAAATACCCAACTCAAACTGGCTGAAGCAAAAGAAAAAAAAAGAAAGAAAAGAAAAGAGTAATTTATTGGCTCATACATTTGAATAGCCCAGAGGAATAAACTACAGACATGGCTGGATCTAGGTGCTCATAACATGTCATGAGCTTGCTCTCTCTCTCTCTCTCTTCTTTCATCCCTTGTCATGATTTGCCTCTGTGTTTGTTTCATTCTTAGCCAGCAGTCCCAGGCCAATGGCTACCAGCCTAGAGCCTCCGAAAAAAGAGAGCATCTCTTCCCCTACAGCTCTGACAAAATCCTGGGGCTGCCTGCTCCAACCTAGCTTTGACCCCTGGGCTGATCCCTCTGTGATTGGCCCGGCCTGGGGAACAGGCTTGACCCTGGAGACCACCCAAACTACATGGGGCCGTGTGAGGCAGTGACAGCTCTCTAAGGTAACCTAGGGGCTCTCCTCAGAAGAAGAGGAAATGGGTGCTGAGTAGACGAACACGCTACAGGTCTCAGAATCTGTATTTTTTACCCAGTCACCTGGTTGATTCTGATGCACAGGCAGGTTTGGGAATGACTGCTGGACAGATCACTGGTTTTAGGACTCACTAGAGCCATGGAATCCCTCTCCTCCTAGAAAATCTTAAACAGGAGAAAATAAACAAAATAGATATCCCAAAATGGCCCTGTCCTAGTGGAAGGAGGGGTTTGGGGGCCTTCTATCATCCCCCAAGCAGCCCCTAAAGCCCCCGCAAGAGCTCCCTTGAGCTCCCTGATTTTGCTGTTCTCTTTTCTGACTCTTCAGCCCTGCATTTGGTGCAGTGGACTGGGTGGGGTGGGAGGAGAGTCTCAAAGAGCTCACCTAATGCTGTGCCCGCTTCCAGCCCTCGCCCACGCCTCAGCAGCCAGTGCCAGAGGAGTAAATAGGGACAGGAAGGGCCAGTGGCTGACTTAGAAGGTGCGTCAGACATGCCACATCGGATGCTTCTAGCTTTGAAAGCCCATCCTGGCCCGAGGCCAAATGGCTTCATGGGCTCTGCAGAGCACTGGGCCCTGGGGCTGCGTGGGCGTTGATGACCCGCCTGTCTGCCGGTGACAGAGGGGATGGCGGCAGGACTGCATTAGTGGTAGCAGAGGGAGATGCTACAGGGACACACTGGCTGGGGAGACGTGGCGGAGGATGAAGTCAATTTCACACTTTATTAGTCAGTCTGGGGCCAACTGAGGCCATCCTAAAACTGGGCTGAAGTCCCGACTCTCCCTCCTCCCTTCACCAGCAAGAAAGGCCTTTATCACCTGAAACTCTTCTTGTTGAAGGAGCAGTATTTTTTTCTACTCAAAACCCCATAGCATTCAAACAAGGAGTTGGGATCCCTTTTATTCTGCAGGAGACAAAGCTGAGGGGTGAACAAATCTGATGTGTGTGTGTGTGTGTGTGTGTGTGTGTGTGTGTGTGTGAGGCGAGGGGGGGAGTGGTGTTGAACCACGTTGTTTATTTATTCATACATTCATCCCTTACCTATTCAACAGACATATATTGAGAGCTTACTATGTGCCCGGTGCTCAGTGTAATAAAGCATAATGTCCTCAGGGAACCCCCATTCATTCCCCAGCTTTTCACTGAGCACCTACCAGGTACCTGACACCATGTCAAGCTCTGGGGATGCCGTGTGAATAGGTAGACACAGCCATTGCCCTCTTGGAGCAAGGGAGAGACCCTCAAGTAAGAAGGCAATTTCAACAGAGAGGGATAAGGACCCGAGTAGAGGCACACACAGGAAGAGCACCGGAACCAAGAAAGGAACGCTTCCTGGAAGAAGTGATATGCCACTGAGACTTGAAGGATGACTTGGACAGGGGACAGGGGAGCGGGAAAGGGTGTACCACCCAGGTGAAGGAGTGAGTGTGAAGGGGGGCAGAGAGAGAGCAGTGCAGATTCAGCTCAGCCAGAGCTCAGAGTTCAAGGAGGGGAAGGGATAAACAGGAGCCAGACCATGAAGCCGTGGTCAAGAACCCTGGAAGGACCTCCAAGAGCCCTGGTTTCAGATCTCTGTTTCTGAAAGCTGACCCTGGTGGTGGCCCTGTGAAGGACGGAAGCCTGGGGGTTTGCTGGCGGTGGGGATGGTGAAAAGTGGGTGTCTTTGGGAGATCTGAGTGATGGCATGCTCTTGGGGCTGGTGGTTCTCTGTAGGCCAGAGGTTGAGTACTCGAGACAAAGACTGTACTGGGAGTCAGATGAAGCTGGGTTCAGAACCTGCTCTGTTCTTAACACCTATGTGACCTTCAGCAAGTATCAATACCTGTACCTCTCTGTGCCTCCTTCATAAAATGGGACTCTATACCCATCTATTGAGATAATAGTGCATTGAAAGGCACGCACACGGGGTTTCTGTAAGGGACATGAAAAACCTTGCGAAGACAATGGAAAGAACTCAAAACTCAGTCCATAGGAAAACATCTCAATGCAATCTCATCTGCTTCCTGCCTTCTTTAAAGCAATCATAGATCCAATGTTTTTTCCTTATATCCAGGGTTGAGATCCTAGCTCTGGACCTCTCTCTGTGGCTTTTCTGGACACTTGACTTCTTGAAGCCTCAGTTTCCTCATCTGTAAAATGAGGGTGAAAATACCAACTTGGTAGGGCTGTTGTGGGGAAGGACTGAGATGTGTGTAAGGTGCTTAGCACAATGCTTGGTACATAGTAGGTGCTGAATAAACAGGAGTCTCGTTAATATTCTCCATTCTTATCATCACTCACACAGGAAACATGAGCACTTCCTTTGTGTCAGATCCTGTGCTGGGCATCAGAGACGAACTGAAAATAATAAAAATGTCTGTAATTGTTTATTAAATGCTTACCTGATCTAATGGCTTTTTATGTCTGTGTACATTGACGTTAATTAATTAAATCCCCATATCAATCCTATGCTGTACCTACTATTATTGTCGACTCCATTTTACAGAAGAGGAAGCTGATGCTCAGAGTAAGTGGACAACTTTCCCAAAGTCACACTATGGGTGAGGGAAGTTGGATTTGATCCTGCTTAGTCCGGTTCCTGGGTCCACACATGATGCCACCCAGCCTCTCAAGGGTCAGCCGTCCAGTGAGCCGCTCGGGACCTCCTCGATTATGAGTGACAGCTAGTCCACACAGTGGTCAAGCACTCTGGCATCTGACTGCCTGGGTTTGAAGCCCAGCTCTGCTGCTTAGAGTCTGTGTGAACGTGAGCACGTTACTTAACTTCTCTGTTCCTCTGTAGAGCGAGTGACAGAAACACCCTCATAGAATTGTGTGAGGTGACAGCCTAAATGAGATAGTGCATCCAAAGGCTTGGCCCAGTGCCTGGCACACACAAGTGCTTGAGAATGTTGGCTATTATTTTGAAGCAAAAGGGGAATTTACTGGTGCCCATAAACAAACTACAGAAAGGATGGGGTGGCACTGACTTTGGGTCACTGAACTGTGGGACTTGAACACTACCAGAGGGTGTCTATTGGTCTACCTGTGACTCTGTCTGTCTGTCTCTCTCTTCACTCATTCTCTGTTGCTGTCTTGTTCTCTCTCCCACCCACCTGTCCTCCCCGCCTCCCTCATTTTCTCTCTTCTCTTCCCATACCGGCTTCATTCTCTTGGGATCATGTTCCCAGGATGTGGGACCATGGGCCTCAAGTAGGATTGCCAGTTAAAATACAGGGCACCTAGTTAAATGTGAATTTTGGATAAACTAGGAATAATTTTTTAGTATAAGCATGTGCCATTTGGGACATACTAAAGGTTATTTGGATTTAGAATTGAATGAGATGGATAAAATCCTTATCCATCTTACTTTCTAATGAGGGAAGCAGACAACAAACAGATAAACTAGAAAATAGGAGGGAGTGGTGCAGTCTCTAATGACAGTAAGACAGGGTGATGAATAGTGAGTGCTGGGGTCAGGGTAGGAACAGTTGGACACTGCCCAGATGGAGCGGTCAGTGAAGGCATCACTGAGGAGCTGACCTGTGTGGCAAGAAGCCAGCCAAGGGCAGATCTGGGGGAAGAGTATCCCAGGGAAGGGAAGGGCCAGTGCTGAGTCCCTGAGTCAGGAAGGAGCTTAGGGTAATTGAGGAACAGAAACAGAAAAGCAAGTGTTGGCCGTATCACAGTGATCAAGGTGGAAAGTGGTACATGGTTCGGTGGGAGGGAAGCAGGGCCCATCACACAGGCCCGGTTAGGTCTGAGTAAGGAATTTGAGTTTTGTTCAGTTTTAAGAGGTGTGACATTCTCTAATTTACTTTTTGCGAAGGATCACTTTGACTGTTCTATGGAGAGTGGGTGAGGGGGAAGCACAAGGGTGGGAACTGAGAGACAGTCCAGAGGCTCCTGCAGAAGCACAGGGGAGAGAAGAGGAGTGGAGGTGCTGGAGAGGGAAAAAGTGGACAACTTTCAGGAAGGTTTTGGAGGTAAAGTTGACAGTCCTTGCTGAAGGACTGAATATGGAGGGAGGGCTGCGAGGAAGAGAGGAAGCGGAGTGAATCCCAGCTTTGTTGGCGTTACCCCTTACAGGAGCCTAAGGAAGCATGACAGGCAGTGATACAATTCAAATTCCATATTTGGTTTTATTAAAAATAATGTAGGGACTTCCCTGGTGGCTCAGTGGTTAAGAATCCACCTGCCAATGCAGGGGATACGGGTTTGAGCCCTGGTCTGGGAAGATCCCACATGCCGCGGAGCAACTAAGCCCGTGCGCCACAACTACTGAGCCTGCGCTCTAGAGCCAACAAGGCACAACTACTGAGCCCGTGAGCCACAACTACTGAAGCCCGCACGCCTAGAGCCCGTGCTCTGCAACAAGAGAAGCCACCGCAATGAGAAGCCCGCGCACCGCAACAAAGAGTAGCCCCCGCTCGCCGCAACTAGAGAAAAGCCCACGCACAGCAACAAAGACCCAACGCAGCCAAAAATAAGTAAATAACTAAATAAGTAAATAACTAAATAAGTAAATAAAATAACATTAAAAAATGTATTACGTGCATATTGTAATACATTAAGAAAAACAAAAACTACGTTATAGTCACAATACAAACTGCAAAAAGGAAATCTGGACCAGGTGCTTTTGGCTGGTATCTGTCCCCTCCAGGTGGGGACGGGGACACCTGACTCCTAAGGGGAGTGCCATGCCTTGGAATCTCTGGCCTGGGATGTGGCCAGCGGGGTGGTGTGAAGGGGAAGAAGATAGATGTTGAGATTTTTCCAGTTGTGTGCGTGTCACTGTATTTTTCTTTTATGTTCTGCCGCAGCTTTTGGTGAGGAGTGGAGGAAGGGTGAGAAAGAATTTGAGGAAAAAAGTTTAGCAATGTGGGAGGAAAGAAAGTAGTGGGGAGGTATACTCACAAAGGCATATCAGCAAGGCTGTCTTCCACTGCTTGGCCTGGGGCTGTGAAGAAGCTTCTTGGGAGGATGAAGATGAAGTAATTCAAGATGGCGAGCTCTAATCACCAGGGAGTATCCGAGGACGTGGTCACATTACATTCCCAGGGGAACAACCTTCGGCCTCTTAAGACGTCCACTTGCTTTCAGTTTGGAAAGAGCTCAGGCAGTGAGGGGCTATTTTTTCAGAGCCTGAGGTGGTGAAGGGTCAGGAACACAGACGTTAGAGCAAAGGTTGAAAGGACAAGGAGTGTTAGCCCAGAGAAGACTCGGGCTGGGGTCACTGCTGGCTTAGGAGGAGTACATTGGAGGAGGTGGGAGCCAGCAAAAATAGCTGTGTCTTCGAGGATCAATCATTTAAGCAGCACTCATATGCCCTAGACTGCCAAAACCTCCACGCGTGATCCCATTTCCACATTCCAACGGCCCTCTGAGGTACGACTATTTCCTGGTTTACCCACAAAGAGGAAAGTGAGGTTTTAGAGACATGAAGTAACTTGTTCAACGAGGTCACACAGCTGGTGAGTGTGGAGTCAGGATTTGAATTTGGACGTTTTGCAATGTGAAGTCTGGGCTCCTGATTACCACAGCCTCTTCATCCCAGACCCTCTACCACGTCCAATGCATCTTGCTCCCTGGGTTCAATCCTGTCATCAGATGGGAGGATTTCCAGCAGCTCTGGTCCCCGGGGCTCAAAATGAAGTCCCTGTGTCTAGCTCTCCATCCTGCCTCTTGCCAGGATCTTTGTATTTTTAGTGGACCTGATCTTTAAGTCCCCAGGGCCTAGTACTTGAACCTCAACCCAAAGACTGGGATCCTACTGCCTGCTTTCTGACCTAGCCTTGATCTCTGTCCTGCCTGGACACAAGGTGATAGCTGTCCTCAAGTGCCCCATTATGGTTCTGGACACCTACTGCTCATCCCCACGTCTCTGGGGAGTGTGCCCTGAGATCACTGTGACCTCCCAACCTCACAACTCCTTCACCTGACTCGGCCTTCTTCCTAGCCTTGGCAGCTGGAACTGTGTTGCCAGCCCCAGCTCTGCTCCAGGGGAGAGGCCTGGGGCTCAGTACTAACTAGACACCCTCTTATCCTACAGAATAAGGTCCACAGTGCCTGGTTGCTGTTGCGATTTGTGTTTTCTTGTTTGTTTTTCTTTAGTTCGCAGGTCTTGAGAGCTTCCTATGTGCCAGCACTGGATTAATCACGTAAAGTGGATTTCCTCACGTAACCCTCAAAAAGCCCTGTGAGAAGTGAACAGAAGCTGTGGTGATTGCTAGTAGTGCACTAGCCTTTCCCCAGACCAAAGGCTCTGCTGATGTGCCTGGAATCACTGAGACCCCAGAATCAAGACAAGCAGGCTTTTTCCTGGCCAGAAGCCTCATCTCCACTTCCCGTCTCACTGACCGGGGGCTCACCGTCCCTCCTGAGCCAGGGCCAGACTCGAGGCACTGTGGCTGGAAGGAGGCGACCCTCTCCTCCTGCCCACAGCCTGGCTCTGCTGTCACACAGTGGCCCTTGGGTCTCCTCTGTGTCCTTCTCTGGGCCCTGCAGAACAGCTTCAGTTGGCCCAAACAAGGGCTGCTCGGCAGATTCTCACAGCCACTGACCCTGGAGCGTGACCCACTCAGCTGCTGTCTATAGCTGAAGACACTTCCAAGAGATCTGGGTGGGGAGGGTCGGACTGTTCCCTGACCCAGGGAAGGTACAGCAGACCTGGTGATGGTCCCAATCTTCTCTGAGGGCTCGGCAGCCTGAGGGGCAGAGGTACCTAGGAGCCCCCCAGCTCTACTACCCACTCCCTCCCTGTATCCCTAGCTGCTGAGCTGCACAAAAGTCACTGTCCAGTCAGAGAGAGAACCACTCCATGCCTTGTGAACAGAGGGACTTAGGGAGGAAGTTACACAGGTGAAAGAAGATCCTAGAATCACCACAGGGATTAACAACAGCAAAAAGACACTCTAGTCTTTAGGTTGGAGGAACGCAGGGAAGAGGCAGCGTTATTAGGGCCCAGTATCTGAAGCTATCTTACAGAAACTGGAAGTATAGCCAGGCCTGTCCAACGGGACCTAAGACCAAGAGGGAAGGACCATCCAGTGGAAGTGGGAACCATGGAGAAGACCAGCCAAGGCAGAGATGCTGCCTGAAGCAGAGAGAGGGAGAAATACCTTGGGTTCTCCCCTCCTTCCCCCTGCCAGTGCCTCCCATTGGACAAACCCACCAGAAAACCAGAGAACAAAGGATCCTGGGCAATGTAGTTCCCTGAAGTACAGAGCTGAGCTGGGCAGGGAATAAATGTGAGAGCAAGCAAGCAAATAACCAACCTCTGAGATGTGAGCTGCTCAGAAGGGGTGGATGCAAGTCCTATGCCCACTCTGGCCCAATCCTCCTAAGGCTCAGGGCTGTCCCAAACCTGCAGCCACTGAGCTCTCTTTCTACTCACAGGCCTCAAGGATGCCCAGACCCCTGAAGACAGGCAAATGGGCCCCAAACAGGGAACCCAGAAGCACCCTGAGGTATCCTGGAAGCATGGTGGTGGCCTGAGACCTAACTGAACAGCATTAGCTGGTGCTCCTGAGCCCAGCATAAGTCAGAGCCCTCAAGGACAAATCTGATCTCACCCTCTCCTTGTTCCTGAATCTGCCAGTGGAGCCTCCAGCAAGGAGTCTTTGTCCCCAAAGCTGCTGGGTCCCCTTGGAACACCCTGAGAAGATGCTCCTGGATGTAAAGGGCCCTGAGCCTCTGACCAGAGTTGCTGCTCCAGCGCATCTGCATGCCTGATTATTGCCTGAGTACCTGCCTGACTTGTCCGGGTGCAATGGACTGCAGAAAGCCCTCTCGCTGGGGAGAGGCAGGAGAATCTGGGCCACTCCTGCCCAAGATTGGGATTGCCCTGGATGGGGAAATCTGCCCACCCTGACCCAGACGCAGCACCAGGGAACCGGACAAGGGAAAGTCCCAGGAATGCTTTTGGGGTGTGACAGCAGCCTCTGAGGGAAGGGCTGTATCCAACCTCTACTAGGCCCTCAGGAGCGGAACCAGGGGGCTTCATCTACATAAGGGAGTAGCCAGGCCTTGTCACCATCCCAAATATAGAGAGAAAGGCAGGCCCTGCAAACGTTCCTCCAAATGTCATGCCATCTTTTCTAAAGTCCCCATAATAATATTTATTGAGAGCTAATGAGCCAGGTGCTGGGCTAAGCGATATTATATCAGTATCTCATTTATTCCTCAAAAGAACCTTGTGAAATAGGTACTATGGAGAGCCTCATGGGTGGTCAGAAAATATGGCCCACGATTGAATAAATGTTTGATGACAACAATAGTAACAATAGCAGAAAACGAAACAGTTCTCCCCAGAGATTCAAGGAAGGAAAATTAACATCTAATGAAGTAGTGAGTGAAGTGGAGACACATGACGGCATTTCACAGAAAACAGATGTGAAGCTAATTCTTCAGAGGAGATTCTCTACCAGGGCAGCCAACCCACACTCTGTGGCAGAAGATGCAAAAAGGGGGACCTGTTGTGACCCACACAATCTCCACACAGATTTCACATCAAAAATCAAAACAAAACCCTGGTTTCTGGCTTCTCTTGAAAAATCAGAATCTCTGGCACCACTGGGCCCTCATTCTGATGTGGCAACACTGGTTGAAGCCAAGAAGCTGCAAGCTCCTTAGATGGAATATGTATGCTGTGGTCCACCACAGTCCCTGCCACTCCCTAATGTCTTTCACCTGGCCCTTCCTCTCATTTGCACCACCTGCCCAGCACCCTGGGCGTTTCAATTTGCAGAGGTGGCGCCTCCCAGCCCAATCTCAGGTGATTCCTAGAGCCCTGCTGCCACCTAGTGGTCAGAGTTCACATATTTCCTCCCTGCACAGCCGTGATGCTCCTGTTGTGATCCGCCACCATTCACAAGTGTTTCATTTAATCCTCTCACTCACCCTGTCAGAACAGGAATTGTACCCATTTTACAGATGAGAAAAACAGAAAACATAAGTTCAAAAATTACTGATAAGAAAACAGAAGAACAAGGTTAAGTGAGTGGATTGTTAAGGAACCCAGCTCCTCGGGATGTTGCCAGGAGTGGAATCCAGTTCTTTCCTTACCCACCAGTCCAGGTATTTGAGTCTCTGCCCTACCACAACAGATCCTAAAATGACTTTTCCATGCTGGAAGGTAGGTCCTGGGGGAGGAAGCCAGCGACTCCTTGAGAAAAGACAGAATTCTACAGTGAGTATTTTTTGGGCTGAATAGGGAGGACAACGCAGGCTGGGGGCCCTCACCAAACTTCCCCACATGCAGAAACCACAATAAATGAGTTTGCTACTTGCCTATGGCCAAGCGGGCCTTGAACTCAGGGGTTTTAAGGTCAAGTGCTGGGCACTTCTCATACCATTACACTGCCTCCCTGGGCCTGAGAAGGCTTCCCCTTCCCTTTTGCTTCCCCCAACCCTACTTATCCCACAAAGCCAGCACCTGCCCCACTTCCTCCAGGAAGCCTCCCTGACCACCTCAGCGACCCCAAAGCTCCTCCTTGTCTGAACACCCATGAGCCTGGTAAATAGCACCCTTCTGGGGCTGACGGCATCCTGCCTTGTGGTGCCAGGTGCCAGTCTGTCTTTTACAGCTGGATGGGAGATTCCTTGGAAGTAGGTTTCAGTGTTCCCATCCCATCTGGGCTGTTTATCTGAGCAACGTGTACTGAACATCTATTACTTGAGGCATATGACAGATGCTTAGGGAGATTCCAGGATAAACCAGAACTTGCATCCTAAAACACAACTCTGGGCGTGTCACTCCTCTGCTTGAAACCCTTTAGTGTCCCCCACCACTGCCCTCAGAATAAACCCCAAAGCTCCTTACCAGGCAGACCTCACTAAGCCATCTCGCACTGTACCCACCACCCTTACGCACACCCTGTGTTCCAGCTCTGTAGCATTTTAGTTCCCTGATGAGCTGTGCTTGCTCTTAACTCTGGGCCTTTGCATGTGCCCTCCCTCCCACCTTCATCTAACCTGTTACCCATCAGCTTGGATATCACTTCTTCCAGGAAGCCCTCCTTAGCCACCAAGTCTGAGTCAGGGGCTGGCCTCTCCCCGGGGCTCTGGTGGCACCTGTTATCACCCTATCCTAACAATTAACACTGTGTTTAACTGTTGCCTTGTCTGCCTCCCTCATCAAACTGTGGGCTTTGGGAGGGCAGGGTCCTGGTCTCTCTGACTTCTCACTGCATCCCCAGCAGCTAAGGCCAAATCCTGGAGGCACCAAAGATGTGCAGTAGACACTCACTAAATGAACACATGAATAAAGGAGGTGCCATTTTTATATATGGCAAGTATCTAGTGAACAAATGCCACACTGGGGCATCTGACCATCCAATGGTTAGAGTCACACAAATTTCAGCGACATTTCATCTTCAAGTCCTTTATTCCCAGTAGTTGACATCAGTTATTCACCAAGCTAGACTCACCACATTAACCAAGAATTCGCTCATCTTTCCTTTGATATTGTAATCTTGTCCTCATGTCTAAAACTAGGTTGGAGCCCAAGAGATTAAAGAGGTCTCACTCTGTTGCAGGGAGCAAGGGTCACCCTTGTGAATCAGTCTTCACCTCCTGGAAGTCTTGTTCAATTCACAGACAAATACCTTTGTAAGTCTAATATGTGACAGTCCAGCATTGAAATACATAAGTCACAGGGCAATGGTTCTAGGTATTTGGAGGGGGAAAGGCACATTACACAGAGTCCCCTGGAGAAAATTCAGGCCATTCTCCATCTTCTCAATTATGCATTTTCTCACCCTTCAGTGACTTTTAATCTCATCCCCTAGGAGAAACCATTACCTATGTGCTACTGAATACATTGTTATTTTTCCTCATGAGATAGATTTGGTTCCAAGAATATTTCAGTTTTCTCCCTTATGCCTACAAGAATATCCAGTTTTGTTCAGGTCCTTTTCTTTTTTTGTGGTACGCGGGCCTCTCACTGTTGTGGCCTCTCCCATTGTGGAGCACAGGCTCCGGATGCGCAGGCTCAGCGGCCATGGCTCATGGGCCTAGCCGCTCCGCAGCATGTGGTATCTTCCCAGACCGGGGCACGAACCCGTGTCCCCTGCATCGGCAGGCAGACTCAACCACTGCACCACCAGGGAAGTCTCTCTTCAGGTCCCTTTTAATGGCACTTAATAAATATACATTCTGGGACCTGACAGAACAGGCTGTCCTATTTCAAACCTCCTCTCAAGCTGCTGTTTTTTTATAACTTTTTTAAAAAATTATTTTCGACTGCATTGGGTCTTTGCTGCTGCTTTCTCTAGCTGTGGCGAGTGGGGGCTACTCTTCGTTGCGGTGCGCGGGCTTCTCATTGCAGTGGCTTCTCTTGTTGCAGAGCAACACATGGTGCGCGGCTTCAGTAGTTGTGGCACATGGGCTTAGTTGCTCCGTGGCATGTGGGATCTTCCCGGACCAGTGCTCGAACCCGTGTCCCCTGCATTGGCAGGCAGATTCTTAACCACTGTGCCATCAGGGAAGTCCCTTTTTTTAAAAAAATAACTTTTAAAATTATTTATTTATTTTGGCTGCGAAGCTGCCTGTTTGAAACGTCTGAGCAAGTACAAAGTTTGGATGGGGCACATCCTAGCTAACAGCTTGTGACCATTTCCAACCCCGGGTCTATCTCGACCACCACTGTGTGTCTAGAGCAGAGGTCCCCAACCCTGGCCACACACTAGAAATACTTGAGGAGCTCTCTGAATTCCTGAGGCTGGGCCACACCCCACACCAATTACATCAGCATCTCTGAGTGGGATCCTGGCTTCAGTCATAGTTAAAGCTGCCCCGGTGCAAGCAGTGGGCAGCCACGTTGAGAAGCCCTGAGCTAGGTTTCTAGCACTCTGTAGGCTCTCATAAGTATTATGGAACCACAGTTGGATTTCTTATTTTATTATCTGTTCCCCTGTGCTTCCTGTTTGTATCAGAACTCTGAGCAGGGAAGAGAAAGGAAAATGAGTCATGAGCATCTTGGAGAGTGAATTTGCTGCTGGGAGAGGGATTGAAGGGACTGAGTTTTGCATTATGTATGCAGCCTTCACACTTTCACAAGCCCAGAGGAGGTAAGTTACAGACTGACAAAGACATGTATAGACTTTTAAAGGCTCTCCAAATACCAGAGCTAACAGCTTTAGGCACTACAGCTATAATACAGAGATGTTCCTGGAATTAAGTCTAAACTGCCACATATTTTTACACACACTCTAAGGTGGGTTGGTTCCAAAAATTTTTTTTTCCCAAAAATGTTTTATTTGTAGCTACTTGGCTAACGGTCATGGCTGTAATATATATATATGACATTTTTTAAAACATCTTTGAGTATAATTGCTTTACAATGCTGTGTTTCTGCTGTATGACAAGGTGAATCAGCTGTATGTATACATATATCCCCATATCCTCTCCCTCTTACGCCTCCCTCCCACCTTCCCTATCTCACCCCTCTAGGTGGTCGCAAAGCACCTCTCCCTGTGCTATGCAGCTGCTTCCCACTAGCTATCTATTTTACATTTGGTAGTGTATATATGTCAATGTTACTCTCTCACTTCATCCCAGCTTACCCTTCCCCCTCCCCGTGTCCTCAGGTCCATTCTCTATGTCTGCGTCTTTATTCCTGTCCTGCCCCTAGGTTCATCAGAACCTTTTTTTTTTTTTTTTTTTTTTTTAGATTCCATATATATGTGTTAGCATATGGTATTTGTTTTTCTCTTTCTGACTTACTTCACTCTGCTTGCAGACTCTAGGTCCATCCACCTCACTAAAAATAACTCAATTTCGTTTCTTTTTATGGCTAATATTCCATTGTATAAATGTGCCACATCTTCTTTACCCATTCATCTGTCGATGGATGCTTAGGTTGCTTCCATGTCCTGGCTATTGTAAATAGTGCTGCAATGAACATTGTGGTACATCACTCTTTCTGAATTATGGTTTTCTCAGGGTATATGCCCAGTAGTGGGTGATATGGTAGTTCTATTTTTAGTTTTTTAAGGAACCTCCATACTGTTCTCCACAGTGGCTGTATCAATTTACATTCCCACCAACAGTGCAAGAGGGTTCCCTTTTCTCCACACCCTCTCCAGCATTTATTGTTTGTAGATTTTTTGATGATGGCCATTCTGACCAGTGTGAGGTGATACCTCGTTGTAGTTTTGATTTGCATTTCTCTAATGATTAGTGATATTGAGCATCTTTTCATGTGTTTGTTGACAATCTGTATATCTTCTTTGGAGAAATGTCTATTTAGGTCTTCTGCCTATTTTTGGATTGGTTTTTTTTTTTTCTTTATATTGAGCTGCATGTGCTGCTTGTATATTTTGGAGATTAATCCTTTGTCAGTTGCTTCATTTGCAAATATTTTCTCCCATTCTGAGGGTTGTCTTTTCGTTTTTTTTATGGTTTCCTTTACTGTGCAAAGGCTTTTAAGTTTCAGTAGGTCCCATTTGTTTATTTTTGTTTTTATTTCCATTACTCTAGGAGGTGGGTCAAAAAGGATCTTGCTGTGATTTATGTCATAAAGTGTTCTGCCTATATTTTCCTCTAAGAGTTTTATAGTGTCTGGCCTTACACTTAGGTCTTTAACCCATTTTGAGTTTATTTTTGTGTATGGTGTTAGGAAGTGTTCTAATTTCATTCTTTTACATGTAGCTGTACAGTTTTCCCAGCACCACAGTACCATACTGTCTTGATTACTGTATCTTTGTAATATAGTCTGAAGTACGGGAGTCTGACTCCTCCAGCTCCGTTTTTCTTTCTCAAGATTGTTTTGGCTATTCGAGGTCTTTTGTGTTTCCATACAAATTGCGAAATTTTTTGTTCTAATTCTGTGAAAAATGCCATTGGTAGTTTGATAGGGATTGCACTGAATCTGTAGATTGCTTTGGGTAGTATAGTCATTTTCACAATGTTGATTCTTCCAATCCAAGAACATGGTATATCTCTCCGTCTGTTTGTATGATCTTTAATTTCTTTCATCAGTTTCTTATTGTTTTCTACATACAGGTCTTTTGTCTCATTAGGTAGGTTTATTCCTAGGTATTTTATTCTTTTTGTTGCAATGGCAAATGGGAATGTTTCCTTAATTTCGCTTTCAGATTTTTCATCATTAGTGTATAGGAATGCAAGAGATTTCTGTGCATTAACTTTGTATCCTGCTACTCTACAAAATTCATTGATTAGTTCTAGTAGTTTTCTGGTAGCATCTTTAGGATTCTCTATGTATAGTATCATGTCATCTGCAAACAGTGATAGTTTTACTTCTTTTCCAATTTGGATTCCTTTTATTTTTGTCTTCTCTAATTGCTGTGGCTAAAACTTCCAAAACTATGTTGAATAACAGCGGTGACAGTGGGCAACCTTGTCTTGTTGCTGATCTTAGAGGAAATGGTTCAGTTTTTCACCATTGAGAACGATGTTGGCTGTGGGTTTGTCATATGTGGCCTTTATTATCTTGAGGTGGGTTCCCTCTATACCTACTTTCTGGAGAGTTTTTATCATAAATGGGTGTTGAATTTTGCCAAAAGCTTTTTCTGCATCTATTGAGATGATCATATGGTTTTTCTCCTTCAATGTGTTAATATGGTGTATCACATTGATTGATTTGCATATATTGAAGAATCTTTGCATTCCTGGGATAAACCCCACTTAATCATAGTATATGATCCTTTTCATGTGCTGTTGGATTCTGTTTGCTAGTATTTTGTTGAGGATTTTTGCATCTATATTCATCAGAGATATTGGCCTGTAGTTTTCTTTTTTTGTGACATCTTTGTCTGGTTTTGGTATCAGGGTGATGGTGGCCTCGTGGAATGAGTTTGGGAGTGTTCTTCCCTCTGCTATATTTTGGAAGAGTTTGAGAAGGATAGGTGTTAGCTCGCCTCTAAATGTTTGACAGAATTCACCTGTGAAGCCATCTAGTCCTGGACTTCTGTTTGTTGGAAGATTTTTCATCACAGTTTCAATTTCAGTGCTTGTGATTGGTTTGTTTATATTTCCTCTTTCTTCCTGGTTCAGTCTCAGAAGGTTGTGCTTTCCTAAGAATTTGTCCATTTCTTCCAGGCTGTCCATTTTATTGGCGTATAGTTGCTTGTAGTAATCTCTCATGATCCTTTGTATTTCTGCAGTGTCAGTTGTTACTTCTCCTTTTTCATTTCTAATTCTGTTGATTTGAGTCTTCTCCCTTTTTTTCTTGATGAGTCTGGCTAATGGTTTATCAATTTTGTTTATCTTCTCAAAGAACCACCTTTTAGTTTTATTGATCTTTGCTATTGTTTCCTTCATTTCTTTTTCATTTATTTCTGATCTGATATTTATGATTTCTTTCCTTCTGTTAACTTTGGGGTTTTTTCATTCTTCTTTCTCTAATTGCTTTAGGTGTAAGGTTAGGTTGTTTGAGATTTTTCTTGTTTCTTGAGGTAGGATTGTATTGCTATAAACTTCTCTCTTAGAACTTTTTTGCTGCATCCCATAGGTTTTGGGTCATCGTGTTTTCATTGTCATTTTTTCTAGGTATTTTTTGATTTCTTCAGTGATCTCTTGGTTATTTAGTAGTGTATTGTTTATCCTCCATGTGTTTGTATTTTGTACAGTTTTTTTCTTGTAATTGGTATCTAGTCTCATAGTGTTGTGGTTGGAAAAGATACTTGATACGATTTCCATTTTCTTAAATTTACCAAGGCTTGATTTGTGACCCAAGATATGATCTATCCTGGAGAATGTTCCATGAGCACTTGAGAAGAAAGTGTATTCTGTTGTTTTTGGATATAATGTCCTATAAATATAGATTAAGTCCATCTTGTTTAATGTGTCATTTAAAGCTTGTGTTTACTTATTTATTTTCATTTTGGATGATCTGTCCATTGGTGAAAGTGGGGTGTTAGAAAGTCCCCTACTATGATTGTGTTACTGTCGATTTCCCCTTTTATGGCTGTTAGCATTTGCCTTATGTATTGAGGTGCTCCTAGGCTGGGTGCATAAATATTTACAATTGTTATATCTTCTTCTTGGGTTGATCCCTTGATCATTATGTAGTATCCTTCTTTGTCTCTTGTAATAGTCTTTAAAGTTTATATTTTCTGATATGAGAATTGCTACTCCAGCTTTCCTTTGATTTCCATTTGCATGGAGTATCTTTTTCCATCCCCTCACTTCCAGTCTGTATGTGTCCCTAGGTCTGAAGTGGGTCTCTTGTAGACAGCATATGTACAGATCTTGTTTTTGTATCCATTAAGCCAGTCTATGTCTTTTGGTTGGAGCATTTAATCCAGTTACATTTAAGGTAATTATCGATATGTATGTTCCTGTTACCATTTTCTTAATTGTTTTGGGTTTGTTTTTGTAGGTCTTTTCCTTGTCTTGTGTTTCCTGCCTAGAGAAGTTCCTTTAGCATTTGTTGTAAAGCTGCTTTGGTGATGCTGAATTCTCTTAACTTTTGCTTATCTGTAAAGGTTTTAATTTCTCCATCGAATCTGAATGAGATCCTTGCTGGGTAATCTTGGTTGTAGGTTTTTCCTTTTCATCACTTTAAATATGTCCCACCACTCCCTTCTGGCTTGCAGAGTTTCTGCTGAAAAATCATCCATTAACATTATAGGGATTCCCTTGTATGTTATTTGTTGCTTTGCTGTTGTTCTTGCTGCTTTTAAGATTTTTTCTTTGTATTTAATTTTTGATAGTTTGATTAATATGTGTCTTGGCGTGTTTCTCTTTGGGTTTATCCTGTATGAGATGCTCTGTGCTTCTTGGACTTGATTGACTATTTCCTTTCCCATGTTAGGGAAGTTTTCGACTATAATCTCTTCAAATATTTTCTCAGACCCTTTCTTTTTTCTCTTCTTCTTCTGGGACCCCTGTAATTCGAATGTTGGTGCATTTAATGTTGTCCCAGAGGTCTCTGAGACTGTCCTCAATTCTTTCCATTCTTTTTTCTTTATTCTGCTCCCTGGCAGTTATTTCCACCATTTTATCTTCCAGCTCACTTATCCGTTCTTCTGCTTCAGTTATTCTGCAATTGATTCCTTCTAGAGTATTTTTAATTTCAGTAATTGTGTTGTTCATCACTGTTTATTTGCTCTTTAGTTCTTCTAGATCCTTGTTAAATGTTTTTTGTATTTTCTGCATTCTTTTTCCGAGATTTTGGATCATCTTTATTATCATTACTCTGAATTCGTTTTCAGGTAGGTTGCCTATTTCATCTCCATTTATTTGGTCTTGTAGGTTTTTACCTTCCTCCTTCATCTGTAACATATTTTTTTGTTGTTTCATTTTTTTTTTTCTTTTTTGATGGGTGGTGCTCTGTTCCTGCCTTACTGGTTGTTTGGCCTGAGACGTCCAGCACTGGAGTTTGCAGGCAGTTGGACAGAGCTAGGTCTTGGTGCTGAGATGAGGTCCTCCAGGAGGCCTCACTCCAATTGATATTCCCTGGGGTCTGAGGTTCTCTGTCAGTCCAGCGGTTTGGACTCAGAGCTCCCACCATAGGAGCTCAGGCCTGACTTCCGGCCTGGGAACCAAGATCCCACAAGCTTCATGGTGCGGTAAAAAAAAAAAAAAGAAAGAAAAAAAGGCACAGTACAAGATCAAAGAATAAAAAACAAAATAAAATTAGAAAGATAAAAAATATATTAGGAAAAATAATGAATCAACAAGGTAAAACAGAACCCCTATCTAAAAGAGAAAAAAAAAAAAGCCTTGGCTATGGGGGCGGAGTTTAGGCGGGGGTGGAACTTAGGCCGGGGCGGGGTTTAGGGTGGGGTGGGACCTAGGCAGGTAGGGGGGAGACGTTCAAGCATGGGGCGGGGCCTCTGCTTAGGACCTGCGCAGAGGGGAGAGGCAGCACGTGGAAAGGGGGCCCTCTGGAATGTGGAGTTCCGGAGTTTGGGGGTAGGGCCCTGAGTGAGGGTGTGTGGGTGGGGTTTAGGCCCAGCGCGTTGGACGGGGTCTCTGAGTGTAGAGGCAGGGCCCTGGGTGGGTTGTAGGGCCAGGGCTCAGGCTTTGCACGGCAGGAGGGAGGCTCCAAGGGCAGAGGATTAGGCCCAGGAGCCCAACAGGGCTCCAACTGACCACGTTCCCTTCTGTTCCTTCGCGCCCCTACCCCACCATCCCCCCCAGGGTCTCCCCCGTCGCCGCTGGACCCCTAACCATGGGTGGGTCCCGCTGGGTGTAGGAACTCCTCCCCTCCCTCAGCCACCCCTCAGGGGTGCTGGTCCTGGAGGTTCGGCCTTTTTCTCCCCCTTTCCTCTCTCCCACTCCCTCAGGACCCACGTGGCTGGAGGGGTCCTCGGTGGGCAGAGGATCAGGCCCAGAATCTCAGCAGGTTCCTGGGGGCCTAAGTGAGTAGGGGAAACCTGGCCATGCTCCCTTTTGATCCTCTGCCCTCTCAATGGTTCCCCAATTTCCCTCTTTGGGCATGGGATCCCTTCCCCTCCCCCAGCTGCCCCTCAGGGGCGCCAGTCCCCTCCAGCCTCCACTTCTCCTCCCCCTTCACTCCCCCCATGCCCCACGTCCTACCCGGTCACTGTAGGTTCCTCCCATCCCCTTAGATGTCCGTGGTCGCCCACTGGTGCCCGGTAGGTGCCCTAGTTGTGAGGAGACGCGAATTCCGCGTCCTCCTAGTACACCATCTTGACTCTGCCCTCTCTGTAATATATTTTTAAACGATCTGTGATTTGTTTTAAAAGTTACAATGGATCACCTTTTCCCTCTCCTGTGAATCTTGGAATTTATGTGAGCCCCAAGTTACAACCTAGAGATGATGATCCAATAGCGGCTGCACCCAAATTCGCCCCAGCGGTCAGTCTTCCTTGAACAGGAACTGTTTTGAGGGGCTTCAATTTCTAAGTTCTAGAAAGGGATGACAGTAAGTTTGATCTCACCAAGTTCAAGAGTTTGGTTACCTAGATTGCAGCGTTGGGAGGGATCCTGGGTTTATGGGAAAGGATGCCGCAGTGATTAATAATGTCCATCATGGCCATGGGCATGGCGAGCGGCCAGCCGATGGCTGGGGCCATCCTGAGACCACTTCCTAGACATCCTGCAATTTACATTTATATCACACTTCATGACTTGCAAGGAGCTTCCACATCCTTAGCATCATGTCATTCTCACCACAAGCCTATGAGTTAGGTCTTTATAGATGGGAAAACTGAGGTTGTGTCCTATGTTTGAGGGGCCACAGCCAACTGACATCACCTCCACTGTTGCCTCCAAGCCCTCAGCAGCCTCCTGAAACCACTGGGGGTTCCACTGGCTCCCCTTCTTCCAGAAACAGGAAACCAAGTCATTACCCACCCACCAGGCCTTTAGTTACCTGCTTAACATAGTTTCCTCTATGACTTGCATACCCCTCTGTCTCCTAATCCAGAGAACACAGCAGCAGTGTACAACTGCTGCTAACAGCCTCACACACCCCACCTAACACACCCTCAAAAATCCCCTCTTCCCTGGAGCAGCCTCTGCATTTGCCTTAACACATTCCAGAATCATGACTTGCTCACACCTACTCCCTGGCCCAGCCAAAAGTCTCCTGGGAACCTCTCCACTGCCCCGACAAGCCCTCATTCCCCTGCTAGAGAGGGCTCCCAGGGGTTCATTGCCCAAGATAACTCAGCTCCCAGCGTGGAGAAATAAAAGCTGACTGGTCGGCTGTTGTATCTCTTTATACCACAGGAAGGAAGTGAACTTCTAGGTCAGGCGGTTCTGGACTCTCCAGTGTGCCCCCATGCAACCACACAGCGCACAGGTAAAGCTCACCTGGGGGACCCACTCCCATGGGCAGGACCAGACGGAGCACAGGTAAGATTGGCCATAAGCAAGTCCTGGCCAATCAGCTGTGACCTGCCATCCCCGGTGTTGTGACTCAGGTTGGAACGCCCTCTTCATGCAGACATAATGAGCCGTCCTGGTTGGAGCCTTTCATGTTCATCCACGCCAGGCACTCTGCAAGGCCCACCTACCTCTTCTGGCTGCCTTCTGGGTGCCCTTCACCCCACCCTGGCCTGATTTCCCCATCCACCCCCACCTTCTCTTTGCTTCTTTTCCCTCCCAGGGTCACAGTCTCTAAGCCTCTTGGAACATGGGCTCCAAGGAGGGCACCCTAAGAGGGCAGACTCCAGCCCCACAGAGCTGGACCTGGGGCCCTGGCCAGGAAGCTGGAAGGCACATAGCCCCTCTGTCCGTTCACTTCCACAAGGCTCCATTCTGGGTTCCCCTTCTTGTCCTGGGCCTCCAGGACAGTCACCTGCTGGCCTGCCTGCAGACTCACTTCATGGCTGCTTCTGGCCACAAAGGGGTACACTGCCACCACCTGAAACACACGGGGAGCGACACAGAAATGGTCAGGGTGGGAGGACAGACAAACCTGACCTAGAGAAGCTGTTTATCCTCTTCCCTCCCACCCGACTCAGTCCCCATCGCTGAGCAGTCATTGCCTCCCAAATACATCCTTTGTCCAAAGCCATCAGCTACTTCCGCTACTCCCACTAATAGCTACTATGTGGCAGGCTCTTTGCCTGGTTTTGATTTTCACAATTCTCTAATTCCGTTTGCCCCATTTTTCAGATAAGGAAATTGAGACTCAGAGAAGTCAAGGAACTTATTCAAAATCACAGAGGAGTGAAGCTGGCCTGTCTGACCTCAGAAGGGGTGCTCTCAGTCCACTGCTGCCATCTCACCGAGCAGGGGATGCAGCATCCCTTCCCCACAACCCTCCTCAGATCAAAGGGTGTCATCTGCCCAGGCCAGTTTCCCAGCTTGGAGCAGAGACAGGAAGGAGGTTAGGTGACTTTGTTGAAAGGCAAAAAAAAAAAATTGGAGGAGAGGGCATTTGTTAGGCTGATATTTCACCTCCCTGGGCCTCATTCTCATCATCTGTGAAATGGAAGTAATGATATCCTTCCCTCCAGGTAATTGTGGGAATTTAATGAATGGATGCCTGTGCCTGGTACATAGTAAGGGCTCAACAAATGCAGGCTGCTTTCGCTATTTTTACCATGACTTTTATTACTGTGTGCCAAGGCTCAGGAACAATCAGGGGCAAGGGGGAACTGGGATGACCCCACGTGAGTCCCATTGAGCAGCCCCACGACCAAAGAGGAAGCGGCTGCTGTGTCTGGGCAGATGGACAGCTGAGCTCACCACATGAGCCCCTGGGCGGGTGTTCCGGGACACTACTCACACTGGCGGCCACTGGGATTGAGTTGGGTGGCGAGGCTCTCTGGTGGGATCCCTGTGGGTTCTTTGCTGATGGGTGGGTATGTCCAACAGGAGGCAGCCCTGGTGTACCACTTCTAGCTAAGGCCCCCGGCACTGGCCTGAGAGCCCTCCCAGCATGTGCCACAGCTGTACATCACAGCTTCCGCAGGCTTCTATGCAGCCCTCCTGCAGCCCACTCCAGGCTCCCTCAGCCACCCTGGCCTGCGGCATCCCCTGGCTCTTCACTGCAAGCCTCTGGGCTCCCACCCCTCAGCCTGGGTCCTTTCTGTTGTTCATCCATCACCTGTGAAGCTCCTCCTTTATAACTGTGAGTGCAGCCTCCATTTACTGAGGCTCACATATGCCAGCCAGCTAACTACCTCAATCAGCCCTCACAGCGACCCCACTAAGCTTCTGCCCCGAAAAGCCTTCCCAACACTTTTTGTTTTGAGATATAATTCACATGCATACATTCACCCTTTCAAAGTGTACAATAAAGTAGTTTTTAACATGTTCGCAAGGTTATGCCACCATCACCATTATCTAATTCCAGAACATCTTCATCATCTCAAAAAGAGACCCTAGACCACTTAGCAGTCACTTCCCATTCCCCCTGCCCCCAGCCTCTGCCAACCACTGATCTACTTTCTGTCTCTATGCAATTGTCTATCCAGGACATTTCGTATAGAGAATCATACATTACATGGCCTTCTCTACCGAGCTACATGTGGTAGCATGTGTCGGCACTTCATTCTTTCTTGTGGCTGAATAATATTTGATTGTGTGGATGTGCCACATTTTGTTTATTCCTTCATCAGTTGATGGACATGGGTTGTTTCCACTTTGGGGCTGTTATGAATAACGCTGCAACGAACATGCATGTACAAGTTTCCCATGGCTTTTTTTTTTTTTTTCCGGTACGCGGGCCTCTCCCTGTTGTGGCCTCTCCCGTTGCGGAGCACAGGCTCCGGAGCGCAGGCTCAGCGGCCATGGCTCACGGGCCTAGCCACTCCGTGGCATGTGGGCACGAACCCGTGTCCCCTGCATCGGCAGGCGGACTCTCAACCACTGCGCCACCAGGGAAGCCCTCCTCCCATGGCTTTTAAGGGAAAGCCAACACCCTCACCAAGGCCACAGGCCCGGCTGGCTAGCCCCACCCACCTCTCCAGCCCACCGCTCTCACCGTCCCAGCCCCACTGGCTCCACTCAGTTCCTCACTCACCCTGTCCTCCCCGGCGCTGGGCCTTTGCATTCGCTGGGCATGCTTTCTGGGAAGCTCTTCCCATCCACAACCCTTTATCCAATTACTTCCTAACCACCCTTCAAATCTGAGCAAAAGCGTGATTCTTCTCAGAAAGACCTTCCCTGAACCTCTCCCACACCTAAGGCTCTGGCACTTAGCACTAATAGAACTGTGATTATCTATATGATTATTTTATTAATTGCTGTTTTCCCCACCTCCCAGGTTATAAATTTGAGGAAGGCAAGGGCCAAGGTTGACTTCTGCTCATCACTGCATCTCTTATTTAGCACAGTGCCTGGTGAATACTGAATAAATGAACAAATGCATGAACAAACGAATGAACGAAATAATCCCACGTGCTCTGCTAATGGGGAGCGAGGGACTAACTCCCTGCTCTTGATGTGGCAAGGACAAGAGGCTCCTTTCTCCAGGTCCCACCCTGGCCAGGACACTGGTGTGGCCACCGACTGAGGCCCTGGCCTCACAGGGTGGTAGTCCCTCTGGACAGGAGGAAAATCAAAGCCCCACTCCAGATGGCCATGGGGATGTGAACCCACCCGCCCTCTTCCAGGCTCACCTGGGTCACTGCTGGGACAGAAGGGACAGAGGCCAAGGTGGGCTCTGGTGTCTGATGTTGGGAGTCCCTGTGAGGCCTCGCCTGCCCTCTGAGCTCCTCCTCACGGGGGACCACGTGGTACAGCTCCAGTTTCCCAGCTGGCACGTACCCTCGATGTCCTGCAGGACACACAGAACGTTATCTGGCTGTGGATCACACTGCCCATCCCTTTCAGAGGTAGAGGAAGTCACCACCATTCACAGATGTGAATATCTCCAATACAGCTTCTTCACACTAAAATGGACCTCAAAAGGTTATCGCGGAACCTCACAAACTGCCCCCCACCCCGCACCCTGCACTCACTCTTTCTAGCTTCTGCTTGTTCATCCCAGTGATAGCGAGCTCATTCCCCACGGAGGCAGCCCACTCCATTTGGAACAGCTCTGGCAGAGATAAAAAGTTCTTCCTCGGAAAAAAAAAACAGTTCTTCCTCGGACTGGTATGAAGACTATTTTCCTGGTGCTGGCACCACTGGTCTCCTTTCCAAGCAAGGCCACTTCCTCACCGCAGGACTGCCTTTCCCAGGAGGCAGAAATTCCCTTTCTCTTCTCCAAGTGCCCCCAATTCTTTCTCGTGTAACAGCTACTCCAGTGGTGCTCTGGTCGCTGTCACTGTGAATGGCCATCACCTCCTGAGAGCTTGCTTGGTGCCAGAACCAGCATCTGATCACCTAGTCTTTCCATCAACTCTTGAGGTCCATATTGTTATCTCCATTGTATGGCTGAGCCAACCGAGCTCAGAGAGGCTCCATAACTCCTCCGGGGTCATGCAGTTAGTACAGTGCAGAGTTGGGGCCCAAACCCGGTCCTCTGGACCCCAAGGACCTTGTTTTAATCCCCATTCAGCTGTTTTTCAACTTGAGTTAGGATTTTACCCTTTCATGATTCTTGCCAGATTTGTACCATCTTAATTTTTTTTAATAAACTCACTTTTTAAAACTTAGTGTTGTACTATATAATAATGAATAAAATCATGGGTTTCTGTACTAGTTATATTTTTTCTAATACACATTAAAATACTGAATTAAAATAAAATGTCTGAAGGGGGAAAAACTGTCGGCAGATCCCCTCCCAATAATCCTGTGTAACCCTCATCTTGTGGGTCACATGCCCCTCTGTGGAAGACACTCTGGTGGGCCTTCTCCTCCTGGGTTCATGGTGCTCCTTGCCTCCTGCCCTGCTCCCTCCTGGGGCCCCTACATCTGAGCAGCACACCAGGGTCATGACCAGCGCAGAGGGAACAGGATAACACCTCCCTTGTTCTGGATGTCAGACTTCTGTCTACACAGTCAGGATCTAAACGTCACTTCTCTGCGTATCTCCATCCCTTCTCCATTCCTTCAAAGTGATGCTGAGTTCTCTCCACACAACTCTGTCTACACAAATGATCTGTGAGGTCCCCAAGGCAGATCTTTGTCTTCCTTACACAGCACCCAGCACACAGTAGGTGCTTGATAATGGATATTGTAATGTAAGAGTGAATTTCTCTTTTTGGCATATCATGCACCACACTAAGCCAGCTGTACCCCATGTCCTCCATGTTCACCTATGTTCATTCCCATCCTGGATTTGGACCCCTGCCCACAAGAGTGCCTATGTCTCCCCACTGGCTCCTGTTGGACAGTTTTCCCAAAGGGCGGGGAAGTGCCCATGAAGTCCCACATACCTCCAGTGTCCACCAGCCATCGGCTGCTGTTGCCTTTGGTGTCCTTGTCCTGAAGGAGGGCTACGACGTGGCCCCGAGGCAAAGTCAGGTCCAGAGTCCCAGACCCGCTGATGTTGCTTGTCACCTGGTACAGCTTTCCTGGGCCATACCTGCTCAGGAGAGCCTGCACCTGGTGTTCAGCCCCTGGAAGGAGTGGCTGGGAGAGAAAGGACAGAGACAGGCACAGGTGTTGGAGCTGGAGTGTTAAAGCTGGCGCCAATGTTGGCCCACGTTCTGACAGCTAGGAGTCCTGGGCCAAGCCCACCTCTGCTGCCCATCGGTCCATCCCAGTCGGGGCAACCGTCTCCTCACTAATAGATGGCTGGATCAGATGAGAAACACATGCTCTTAGTATCCAAAGGCATTTCAGAAGAAACTTCTAACTTAACTTCTAAAATCCTTCTCTGGTCTAAACTTCTTGGGTTTTCTAAACTCCTAAGGCAGTTTCTGAGTCTCTCCATTACAGAACTCCAGGACTGGGGCCTCAATTCTGCCCATAGCATCAAGCTAAGCTGTCCCACAGGAAAATGCCTTACACATGTCTTTTAACCCCAATGAGCAAAACTATGAGCTTCATGTGGGCACCAGGCCTTACTCGCCTGGCATCTTAAACAGCTAGCACAGGGCCAGCATATGTAGACACATGTGTGAACAAAGAAAATGTGGTTTTTTATTCCATGCATTTTGAGTCCACAAGTATTTATTGAGCCCCCTACCATGTACAAGGCATGGTAAGCCTTGTGAATGGCATAGCAGAAACAGTTTTTCCCCGATGGAAATTGCCATCTAGTTGAAGAGAATGATTCAGTGCATTTTCAGAGCATCTAAAAATCTCCTGGCACTGCCTTTGTTTTTTCATTCACTGTTTCCAGCAAAAGTATCAACAAGAAGGGACTCAGGCGATTGTCCCCTTTTTGTAAAACAAAGAAGAAATTTAAAATGTTGGATATAGATTTATTATATATTCTCTCTCGCTAGATATATATAGATAGATATATATTCATCATAGTCTATATGATTATTTCCAGGTGGAGAGGTGCTGGGTGTAGGCAGGTAGGCAGAGGTGCCCTTCAGGGACATTTGGGCATGGACTCTGCCATTACCCCTACCTCCAATAGGTTCCTGAATCAGGATCAAGAACCAGGAGAACTCCAGGTTTCTAAACAGGCCCTCAAATGGAAGTGTAGAGACAGGGTAGCTCTTTTTCAGAATGGTGGTGTTAACAGGAGTATGGAGTAGCAAACGTTTGCCTTCTTTCTCAAGTCTCTGCCCCTACCTGTGCAGAGAACAGCAGTGCTCCCTGGAGGGACCGGGAGGCCTGTAAAGATCTCACTGGGACTCTCCTGTCCTGGGTGGCCACCTCACTCCTCTGGGTTCTGTACGCGTAGCCAAATAAGTCAAGAATGTATAGGAGGGTGTGTGCATGTTGCAGGGGTGGGTGAGAGAAGGCGGGGAGGGTGGGGCTGGGGGGGGTCTCCTCTCTTCCTACCAACACACTAGGACTATGATGTTCCCATTTATTTTTTCTGTATCTTCTTTTTTTTTTTTTTTCTGCAATCAGCATGGATTGCTTTTCCAATAAGAAAAATGTTATTTTGTCTTAAGTAGAAAAAGATAGAAGTTTCCATTACTCATCTGAGTGGCTGCTCTCTTCTTGATTTTCTGCACCCTTCCTCTCCCCAAGCTGCAGAGCCCATGCGGCAGCCCTGATGAGTCCTCTGCTGGGGCATCTCAGGGTGGGCGAGGAAGCGGGGATAGCTGTGGCCCCAGGAGGAGTCAGCCCCACTTGAAGTGCACATACACCTCTGATGGTCTTTGATGTCCTCTGTGCTCTGGCCAGGTGCAAAGGCCGCCTGTATCTGTCCAGCTCTGCTGGGCTCCTTTACTGCCCCCCTGTGTCTCTGAGGCCCCTTCTCCCTTCTGGGGAATCTTGGAGCTGTCTCCTGACCCTTCACTTCACATCTCACATGTGACTAAATACAGTTTGTTTTCTCAAACCAGGTTTCATGATGCTCTGGGAGCCCGTGCTCCCTTCAGCTACTTCAGTTACTTTTCAAATATACTAAAAGTAACTACACAATATTTTATATATTCTTGAAGAATTCTTCAAGTGGACTGCAAGATACCCTTTTGTTATATTTTAGAGAAAAATGCTTTACCAAAAAAAAGACTTTGGCTGGCCAAAGTTTTGTAAACCACAATGCAGCTGAGATACTGTCCTTTGCAATTAAAAATTCCACAGCAAAAAGAAATTTTAAATGACTTCTTATTCAAATTTTTTAATTCATCTTGAATGCTAGTATTTGAAGCAGGTTCCATGAGAAGGTGGTGAGGAAACGGTAAATTTTGAGAAAAATTTGAAGCTCCAAGTTTCAGGCTGTAAATGCCACTTAGCCATTATGATGTCTAATTTCACCTAAGAGTAAAATGTTTGCGTTTTCCTCTTCCTGACCTGCTCTTATGCTTACTGGCCATGAACAGTGTGTGTGTGTGTGTGTGTGTGTGTGTGTGTGTGTGTGTGTGTGTGTGTGCACTCTTATGCTCACTGGCCATGAAGGGCGTATGTGTGTGTGTGTGTGTGTGTATGCACTCTTATGCTCACTGGCCATGAAGAGCGTATGTGTGTGTGTGTGTGTGTGTGTATGCACTCTTATGCTCACTGGCCATGAAGAGCGTATGTGTGTGTGTGTGTGTGTGTGTGTGTGTGTGTGTACGTGCTCTTATGCTTACTGGCCATGAGGAGCGTATGTGTGTGCACTGTGTGTGTGTGCACACGTGCGCTCTTATGCTTACTGGTCATGAAGAGCATGTGTGTGTGCATGTGTGTGTGTGCGCGCGCACACACGCGTGCTCTTATGCTTACTGGCCATGAAGAGCGCGCGTGCGTGTGTGTGTGTGTGTGCACTCTTATGCTTACTGCCCATGAAGAGCGTGTGTGTGTGTGTGTGTGTGTGTGTGTGTGTGTGTGTGTGTGTATGAGATTCCCACCCGACCCCCACCCCCAGCTCACAGAGAAAGGAGAGGGGGAGGAACACTGGGACAAGAAAAGGGAAAGGAAATAGGGGATTGACCTCACTCCACTGGCAGGTGAAGGACTGGATAGTCTTTGCAGGGGAAGGAGGGACACTTACTTGTGTGGTGGGAGGTGGCAGCACTTTCTCGAAGTTCTCTTGAAAGGAGTGAAGCTGATGACTGGTCTGGCCCAGTGCATCCTCCACCAGCTTCCTGAAGGCTGGATCAGAGAGGTGGTGGTGGGGAAGCTAGGTGGGGACAGACACTGTCATCAGAGCCCTCCTTGGGAGAGAGGGGACAGGGAGACCCTGACAGCCACACCCCAGCCCTAGTTGTGTTAGGATGGCCCTTTATGTCTTGGTCAGCTGTTGTTTTGGCCTGGCTACTGCCCCACCTTCCTTTAAGGAAGCGTCCTTCTCTGGGGGTCCAGCGGTATTGCCCCTCCTGGTGCCTGACCACAGGACTGGCCATCATGGCATCCCTTTTCCTAAGCACTGTGATCGGTCAGGGAGTAGATAGTGGAGCAGAGCAAGGCCAATTGGAAACCACCCATCAGATTTTTTTTTAATTTTTTAATTTATTTTTTACTTTTTCATTTTCATTTTATTTTTTACAGTAGGTCCTTGTTGGTTATCTATTTTTAAATATAGCAGTGTGTACATGTCAATCCCTAACTCCCACTCCCATCAGATTTAGTACATGAAGGCTGAGAATGAGAGGGTGACTCTTAGATTCTGAGATGTAAATGTAAACGCTTAGAGCTGTTGGGAGCCACTCTCTCCAACGTTGCAGAAAAGGCCTGCTTGACAATAAAACCAACCCAGAGAGGGAAACAGCCAGGAGACGGGAGTGAAAGTCAGAGCTTCGACAACACTGACTGCAGCTAGGCAACACTGACTGCAGCTGGGCCCGAGGCTTGATCCCCTCCTTGGCCTCCCAGTTATACAGGTCTTTATGCCTGAGCTGGTTTGGAACCCGAGGAGCTCTGAATGATGGTGCATCCCGGGACCTTGGCCCTGTTGGTCATCTCCTGCATTCTCATCAGACAGCCTAGGAGTGACCAGGGCCCCACAGCTAACAGAGACATGTCCTCTCTGCTGGTCACCAAAATCACCACGCTTCATTCTAGCTCAGAGCCTTTCCCCTACCCCCAGGATGAAGACAGATTGAGGTTCTACCATGTGGGCCTTTCCCAGGCTCCACAGGACTGTCCAGGTGAATGGGCCATGCGACACACACAGGAAGCTGGCATCAATCATTGACAGGCCCTAAGATTCTGTATTACAGGATCAATCAAGAAATGTCCTCTTTCTGGGACTTCCCCAGCGGTCCAGAGTTTAAGACTCAGTGCTCCCAATGCAGGGGGCACGGGTTCGATCCCTGGTCGGGGAACTAAGACCCCGCATGCTACACGGCACAGCCCCACCCCATCCCCCAAAAGAAAGAAAAAAGAAAAAAAGAAATGCCCTCTTTCTGCTCTTATGAAGTTGACTTCCCCTGGACAGAAAACTAGAGGGTGAGAGAAGAATGAAAAGATCATCTAATCAAATTTACCCTCTGCCTTCAGGAAAGAGCAATGCTTCTTTTTGCAGATGGTTCAGGCTTAATTCAAAAAGAGTGTCTGAGACAGAACTCTGTACTAAATGCTGTGAGGGCCAAAAAGAAGAAAAGCTCAATGAGGGGAACCGGCTTCATCCATCAGGCCAGCAGGAGGCAGGCTCTGATAAGTGCTTAGCAGAAGCACATCCTAAGGGCTGCTGGGGTACAGAGGATGGGAAGGTGGGTTCTCCCACCTGGAGGAGGGGGATTCTGAGAGCTTCATGGAGAGATTCATTCATTTGTCACATATTTGGGCAGGCCCCACCATAGGCCAGGCACTACGAAAGGCATGGGGGCAACAGGGAGGGACATTCCAGGCTGAAGAAGGAGTCTGTGCAAAGGGACCGTGGTCACACTCAGAAGTGGTGCACTGGAAGTGGAGGCTGCAGATACAGAGGGGGACTATGGGCTGTAAAGATAGTGATGGGGGTGGGTGGCAAATTTTAGAGGAATTTTTATGCAACAGATTGGATGGGGAAAGCTGAGCTGGGGCACATGAAGCACAGGAGACAGCATGCGGTATGAGCAGTACCGAAATTTCTCCAGAGCTTAGATCCACAGGCCATTAAGCTCTGATGTTGACATCAGAGAGAGATTTCTTTCCTATACCAACCCAATCTTCAAAATTCTAAAATCAAAGTTTGCACTTGGAGATTTGTCTAAACCTCTTTGTGACCTATTTATGCTTTCAGCAGACAGCTCCTTTTACAGGCTGTCAGGCGCTATGGTTCAGAGCCCAGGCTCTGAAGTTGAACTGCCAGGATTCAAACTGAGCTATTAGCTGTGTGCCTTTGGGCAAGCTGCTTAACCTCTGTGCCCTGGCTTCCTTTTGAAACGAGAATAATAATAATATCTATTCTGTAGGGTTATTGTGAGGATTAAGTGAAACAATATATGGAAAGTGTTCCAAACAGATGTACCATAAGGGCTCACAAGGAGGCAGCTGCTAGAAGTAGTAACAGTGGCAGGAGCACAGCTTGAGACATTTACTCCTGACTGTGTAGAAAGGACCCTGTCTTCTCTGTTACCTACTTCTTTTTGTTTTGTTTTGTTTTGGCTGCATTTGGTCTCCGTTGCTGTGCACAGGCTTTCTCTAGTTGAGACGAGCAGGGGCTACTCTTCGCTGCAGTGTGCAGGCTTCTCATTGTGGTGGCTTCTCTTGTTGTGGAGCACGGGCTCCAAGCGCACAGGCTTCAGTAGTTGTGGCACGTGGGCTCAGCAGTTGTGGCTCACAGGCTCTAGAGCGCAGGCTCAGTAGTTGTGGCACACGGGCTTAGTTGCTCCGCGGCATGTGGTATCCTCCCGGACCAGGGCTTGAACCCGTGTCCCCTGCATTAGCAGGCAGATTCTTAACGACTGCACCATCAGGGAAGTCCCATCTGTTACCTACTTCTAATACACTCCAGGGAGTGGCCCCAAGGCCTGTATTTTCCCAGCAGAGTCTCCTGTGCTTCTGAGTCCCAGAGCCTGAGAGTGGCCTGGAGTCCCAGTTTCACTCTTGCTTTCATGATCTGACTCTATTAATGGAGGGAGAACAGGCATAAGAGAGATCCAGAAGGTCCCCACAACCTCCCCCTAAGCACCTGTTGGAAGGCCCAGACCAGCCCCTGCAAACAGCTGGCTGAAGGGGCGACCAGGCCCTGCCTGGCTATACCCCAGGCACACCCCAGTCCCAGAGGCCTTACCTGGGCCAAACTGCCCTCTGCTCTCTGCAGCACTTGCTTTGCAAGGTCCCTCTGGAGGGTCACAAATGTGCACAGGATCTGGCCCAGCCACCGCACGGCCAGCTGCTTAAACTGTGGGAGCTCAGCCACTAGCAGGGAGTTGAGTGCCTCGTACATGTGCCGGGCCGCCTCTTCCTCATAGGTCATGCTGCCCACCTCCAACAGCTTCTCTTCCACCCTCTCAAAGTCCAGTAGTTTGTCCAGACGCTTCTTGATCAGATTCTGAGGGCCGGCCAAGGCTTTGGCCAGGCTGCACAATGGCTGCCACACCAGGGCTTCCAGCCGCTGCTTCTGTGGGGAGAGGTGAACTTGGGAGTTGAGGAAGGAGGTGGCAGAGGGCGGGGCACAGGGAGAAGGGGCTTTGGATGTGGCAGGACTGGGCTCCAGTCCCACCCTCACTGACCAGCTGTGACCTCTAGCACGACATCCAACCTTTCTGGGCCTCAATGTGCCCATCTGAAAAATAGGGACAATGTATGTAACAAGCAGAGTGCCTAGCACAGAATAAGTATTCAATATATATGTCATTTCTTAATACGGTTACTGTGCACAGATGCTGAAAAATTTTGTATGGAATGGTGGTCAAAAGCATAGTTCTTGGGGCACAGATCCTTGCCATTGACCATCTGAATAACCTGGGAGGTCACCCTCTCTGAGCCTCAAGCTCTCATCTGCAGAATGGAGCTATTAATAGTATCTACCCTGTAAGCTGTGTTGTGAGGACTAAATGAGGGAAAGAATGTAGAGTTTAGCACAGTGCTTGGCAGATAACAAGGGTCAGTAAACACTAGCTGGGGCTATTTTCATCAGGAAAATGCACTAATAATAATCTCTGCCCTGCTGACTACCCAGGACTGTTATGGATGTGACAGTCGTGGAAAAGGCCTGGCTTCTAAATATTATTCTTATAGGCTCTGCCACCTGCCTAAAAAAAGAAAGGAGAAGTTCCGCTCACAAACTCAGGGAAGGTCTGGAGCTGCAGGTCTCTTGCCAGGTAACAGTACTGCACCACAGGCCCCCCAGGGATGTCCAGATCGTATTCCTGGGGCCGGAAGCGGAGGAAAGCCTAGATGGGATCAAATGAGAGAGCCAATTATGTCCCGTCGTCACCATCTCACACCTGAATCCCCCTCCACCACAGACCGGAAGAAGTGCCCAGGCTGTCTGCACACCCTCCCTGTGTCTGCACACAGCCTATTCTATCCTTGCAGAACTTAGGTGATTAGAAAGTTCCTCCTTAGACTGAGCCAACATCTTTCTCCCTATTCAGTGCTGCCTCAACTTCACACATTTACATATCTCCTTTGTGATTTTTTTTGCCATGTCCATGTTCCTCGAGTTCTATTAATATTTTTCCTTAAACGAAATTGGGTCATTTGTAGAGACGTGGATGGATCCAGAGACTGTCATACAGAGTGAAGTAAGTCAGAAAGAGAAAAACAAATATCGTATATTAACATATATGTGGAACCTAGAAAAATGGTACAGATGAACCAGTTTGCAGGGCAGAAACAGAGACACAGATGTAGAGAACAAACGTATGGACACCAAGGGGGGAAAGTGGTGGGGGTGGTGGTGTGATGAATTGGGAGATTGGGATTGACATGTATACGCTAGTATGTATAAAATAGATAACTAATAAGAACCTGCTGTATAAAAAAATAAAATAAAATTCAAAAAAAATAGTTTTCCTTAAATCAACCTAGCATCCCTATTTAAATCAATGCATTAAAAAAAACCACCTTATGGGGAATTACCTGGTGGTTCAGTGGTTAGGACTTCATGCTTTCACTGCCAAGGGCCTGGGTTCAATCCCTGGTCGGGAAACTAAGATCCTGCAAGCCGCATGGCACGGCCAAAAAAAAAAAACCACCTTATGATACTCCCATAAAGGGAAAGCCAGTAATAATTGCCATAAATAAGCATGTAAGAATAACTGCTATAAAAACAATGCTATTAAGTTCTGTCTGGGCGTGATGGCCTGATGAAGGTTTCCAGCCGGAGACTTGTTCTGCCTGTTTATTTAAGACATGTCAGAAAAAGAGGCTTTTCCTGGACTCTGAGGATTAAAAGAGAGAGTCATTTTCTCACTGTGGGATTCCATGTCAACACTGTATCCGTCGTGTAAGTCCTGCATTTACGGAAATACAGCCTTAAAGCTTCCAAATATCTGTTCTACTCTGCAAAGCCAGATGTGTCTCTCATGGGCCTCTGGTTTCTCTCTTTCAGGGCCCCTCCATTCTTTCTCTGAGGGCCTTCCTCTTCTGCCTCACTGTGCTGTCCAGATCTTTCCTCTGGGGGGCCCAAGATGGAGCAGGAACAAGCAGGGAACGTGCCCCACAGTGAGGAACGTAGAACTACAACCTCCCTCCTTCTACATACTTTCAATAATGCCACCCCAAATCCTATTATCCAAAGAGTCTGTTATCGCCTGACTGAGCTGGTTTGTGCAAATGGACGTGATTGAGAACAAAACCATGCAAAAGGGGCAGAGTGGATGGAATGAGTCAGCATCCATGACAAGAATGAAGGGGGAATTTTGGTGAAAGGAAAGTGATGTGCTGGATGGGAATGCAAACTAGTGTCCCTGTGGGCTGAATGTGGTTTGCAGAAATATATTTTCTTGGGCCCACATAACATTTAAATTCTTAGTTAATTAGCTGCTCACATGAACACATGGTGAGATTTCACCTAAAGGTCTGAATTTCCAGTTTTCTTCTTCCTTAAAATCAGAAGAACTGGCAGCACTGGGTCCACATTCCCGCACAGTAACAACTCCTGTGAGCCAAGGAATACCTCACCCCTTTCATTTTATCCATTCATGCATTTATTTGGTCATTCACACTCCAACTATTACTACATACTGAACTCTACCAAAAAAGTCTCATAAATAGACAATAGGCCTTATACACCTGCACACTTCAGTCAACAATATTACCTGCCTGGTCCCTTTGAGCACCTGTGTTTGTCACCCCTGCTCTCCCTCCAGAGGGCTCTGATTCCAGTGAATTCTGACCCTACCCAGTGAGAACACGGCCCCACTGAGAACTCAATGAACTCAGAAGGTGCCCCAGTCAGATGACCTGTGGGCTGAGGAGTGCTTGCGAACGGCCCCTCTTCTGGCCTCCAGCCAGCAACTGTATGCCCTCTTCCATTTGGTTCCTGAAGTTGGTGTCTTTGTCAGCTTGTTCAATGGGCCCTGCATGACTCCTGCCCAGGGATCCCAGCCCCGCCCCACCCTACCCACTATTAACCACAGGATCCTCACCTCCAAATTATCCAGGTACGCAGCCACATTGTTCTTCAGCTCAGTCACACACAGCGACACCCAGTGGAAACTCTCTTCTAAGTCATCAAATTCCTTGTCTTCTGTCTGAGAGTAAAGTTATGCTTATGAGGGCCGAGAACATCCACATGGGGCCAGTGTACACCCATTTCCCAAGTCCTTATCAGGGACCACCTTTCCACAGACCCACCCCTCAGAGCCAGTTCCTCCAGCCCCAAAACTGAGTGGGACAGTTAGAGGCAGTAAGTACAGCTTGGTGGTTCTGTATTCAGACAATGGAATCAGACACAAGAGCCCGTGAGTCCTGGTTCACTTGCTTCCTGGTTGTGTGAACTTAGACAAGTGTTTTACTCTCTTTGAGCCTGTTTCCTCATCTGCAATATGGGAATAGTATGAACTTACTTCATTGAGTGGATCCATTAATGCCTGGTTCAGAGTAAGTACTCAATCCACCTGAGCTGCTACTAGTACCTATTCAAGGCTGGTTCCTTGCCAAGACCCAGACATCTCCTATCTGTATCAAGAGACCCCAGAGAAAGAGCAGCACAAGATGCAGAGGAGAAAGCCCCACCCTGGCTCTCCAGAATCAAGTGGCGGCACCTACTCTGCCTCGTCCTGGCTACGCATGCTGGAAGTTCACTCCCTCAGCCTCAGTTTCCTCATCTCCGAAAGGAGTCTAAGACCCCGCACTGCACAGTCTTGCCCCTTGGGATGGCTGGGATACCACCCTTCCTCCTGTCCGTGCTCACCTTGGGTACGAGCCCCGCCTCCTGCTTCAGCAGCTGGCCCAGCCGGGTGGTCTTCTTGGAAAGGGTGTGCATATTGATGCGGGCCAGTCGCTCCCGGAGGCTCAGATGCTCCACCTTGGTGTACTTGGAGGCTGCACCAACAGAAGAGAAGGAGGGCACAGGAACCAGAGCTGACCCGGGAAAGCAAGAGCCCCTGACATACCTGGCAAGGCATCTCTTGGGCCCTCTTCTCAAATGTCAGAGTCACACCCATTAGAATGGTGAATCTCAGAGGAAAAGCGCAGGGCTCAGAGCCCTCACTCTGATATGAGCACCCTGACTGAAGAGCTTCCTGCCTGCTTGACTTCTTAGGCCTCAGTTTCCTCATCTGTAAATGAGGCTAGCCACCTCACAGGATTGCTAGGAGATCACATCAGATGATAGGTCTGGAGCAAATGACTTAAGTTCTCATTTTACCCAACTGTGAAATGGGGCTAACATTGCCAACCTCAGGGCTATCATAAGGATCAAACAAGATAATGAGTGAAAAAAACATGTCACAGTTAGCCTTTCGTACACATTAGCTAAATTATCATTACTATACGGTCTGAGTTGTGCACCTGAGCTTTTCATCTACTTGGGACACTGCTTCACTTTCCAGACCTTTCTGTTTTAACAACTTCAGAGGCAGCAACCTCCCCACTTTCTCCTCTTACCCTCACCCCTGATGAATACACAGCTCTTTGCCTCCCCAGTATTCATTTCTGCTTAGTATAGCAGACATGTGGTTTAGATAAGATTGATTCCACTTTAGTTCAAGGGGTGGGTGCTGACTGTTATAAGCCAATTCACATAATCCCCCCATCCCCTGCCACAGTGATAGGTTCAAAGAAGGGCACATAACCCAGGCTGAAGCCAATCAGTTCATGGCATTCCCCTAACCATGGCAACTGGTTCAGGGTGAGCATATGACTCAAATGAGTCCTATCAGAGTGAAACTCCAATTTAGTTTTTACAGCTAAGGGGAGAAAGGGCCCATCTTATCCTGGAGAATGTGGTGTGCAGATGTGAGTATTAGGACAGCAATAGCCCTTTACTATTATGAGGGAGGCCAGCCTGAAAAGGAAGGTGACACATAGTAAAGGCCAGAGACAAGAGAATTGCAGGGATATGATGCCAGCACCCTGACCAAACCCTACTTAAAGCCCACATTACTTCTGGACTTGTGGGTTACATGAGCTACTATATTCCCTTTACTGGTGAAGCCAGTTTGAGATGAGTTTTTTGTAACTAGAAGCATTCTCACTCATGTATCGCCTAAATGCCCCCAGTCCTTACCCACTTCTTTGCGCCTCTTGTACTCATTGATGTTGGTGACCACGTCCTGGAGGGCAGAGGTAGCCCTCTGAAGGACAGGGTAGGCACTGGCATCAGGGAGTGTGTTCTCCAGAATTTTCTGCAGCAGCAATGGGTATTTGGTAATCCTCTGCAAAGGAATTACCAGCAAGAAACTGAGGCCTGAGGATCCAGCTTGAGGCCTGAGGGAGAAGGCTGGTGTTAGGTAGGTCAAGTCCACCCTTGGGGGCACCAAGGGGCCTGGGCTCTAGTCCCAGCTCTGCCATTTAACTCACTGTGTGATCTCAGGCAAGTCACCCTCCTTCTGTGGTCCTCAGTTTCCTCATCTGTAATCTGTGAGGTCTATATGTTAGATGGGTGCTTCTAGTTCTCACTTTACCCTTTTCTGGGCCTTGGTTCCCCATCTGTACTAAATTTAATGGTCAGTTCTCTGCCCTCAGCTTACTCAGTCTCTCAACAGCAGGCACAGCTGACCACTCCCTCTTTCTTGAAACACTTTCTTCTTTTGGCCCCAGAGACACTCTTCGTCCTGCTTCTCTCACTCCACAGGCCACTCTCTTGGCCTCCTCTGCTGGCTTCTCTCCAATGCTAGAGTGCCTGGGGCCTCCTCTCCTCCTTCTCTCTCCACTCACTCTCTTACTGACCTCATTTAGTCCTATGGCTTTAAACACATCCCAAACCCATATCTCCACTTCCTACTTCTGTCCAGAGCTCCAGACACACACGGTCAACTGCCTACTTGAAATCTCCACTTGGATATATCTCAAGCACAACTCCATCTGTTGGACATGCACAGAATATTTCATTTAATAAAATGGTTCTGCTGCTTTAAGAAAGAAGAGCTTTTAAAATCACAGGAACTTGGGAATTCCCTGGCAGTCCACTGCCGTGGGCCCACCCAGATTTGATCCCTGGTGGGGGAACTAAGATCCCGCAAGCTGTGCAGCATGGCCCAACCCCCCAAAAAAAGTTTTTTTAAATTTAAATTATAGGAACTTAATGTTTAGAGATGTATTTAAGGGTAGAAAGTCATAATTATCTGTAATTTCCTGTAAAGTATATAGCATAAAATTACATACAGCAAACAGCAGTCATTAATACTTGTTAATTTCAGGTGGTGGGTGTGTGAGTGTTCATTACATTATTCTATTTTTCTATAAGTTTGAAATTTTTCATTTAAAAAAGTAAAATATAAAACAAAACACAGGAACTGATAGTGTCAAGGTCCCTTCCAGATGCACCATTTGATGCATAGATGATTATTTCTAGTCCCCTTCCTGATGATGTCTGGAAGTTGCAGAAAGAGTGCCCAAGTCAACAGCATCTGGGACAAGGCTCCAACAGTCTTTCCTTGATCATGACCAGTAGCCCTCAGACCCACCTTCTGAGAAACCCACAAGGTTTTCAAACCACAGTGTCTAAGCATGCCTCCTCCAGGAAGACTCACAAATGTTTCTCATGACTATTATCTGGCCTCCTCTCCACGGTACCCTTGCCTCTTGCTCTTCTTCCTATGGAAAAATTTCTAGATCAAATGTCCAGGAAAGATCAGCCATGAGGCTAGGAACAGACAGAGCAGGTGGGGGGCCCCCCATTAGTTGCAGAGGGGTGGGATGCAGGGGTGGGATTACCTGTCAGGACATGCCTATGCTGACCATCTGCTCTCACCAAGGGTTGCCTAGTGCTTGGCTGACTGTGGGCAGGAGAGGTGGAAACAGTGGCCAGATATTTGCAAAACTCTGTCCTCTGGGCTTACTTTCCATGGGAAAGGGACAACTGTCACCTTACAAATCAGAGGTGACAGAGGGGAGGGGCGTCTTCAAAGAGATGATTACATCTCTTCTCCACAACCATCAAGGAGCAACTACAGAATTACAGCTGCCTCTTAATTTACAGCCTTTCTAAGGTAAGTTGAAGAAAACTCTTTATGCCGCCTTTCAGATAGGCAACAAAAATTGAAAGGCTCACCCAGAGTTGGGTGAGTATGGGGAAACCAGCCCTCTTACATTCTCTTGGTGGGAGTATCAGTTGGTGGGATCTTTTTATTTTATTTTATTTTTTAAATTTATTTATTTATTCATTTTTGGCTGCGTTGGGTCTTTGTTGCTGCACACGGGCTTTCTCTAGTTGCAGCGAGCGGGGGCTACTCTTCGATGTAGTGCACGGGCTTCTCATTGCGGTGGCTTCTCTTGTTGCAGAGCACAGGCTCTAGGCACGCAGGCTCTAGAGCGTAGGCTCAGTAGTTATGGCGCACGGGCTTAGTTGCTCTGTGACATGTGGGATCTTCCCAGACCAGGGCTCGAACCTGTGTCCCCTGCATTGACAGGTGGATTCTTAACCACTGTGCCACCAGGGGAATCTCTGGTGGGATCTTTTTAGAGAGCAGTTTGGCAATTTGTGAAATGTACAAACCCTTTATTCCCTCAATCCTACTATAGAAATCTACCCAGAAATATCAACTCAAGGACTTCCCTGGTGGCACAGTGGTTAAGAATCCGCCTGCCAATGCAGGGGACACAGGTTTGAGCCCTGGTCTGGGAAGATCCCACATGTCACGGAGCAACTAAGCCCGTACGCAACAACTGCTGAGCCTGTGCTCTAGAGCCTGCGAGCCACAACTACGGAGCCCTCACACCGCAACTACTGAAGTCCGTGCACCTAGAGCCCGTGCTCCGCAACAAGAGAAGCCACTGCACTGAGTAGCCCATGCACCGCAAGGAAGAGCAGCCCCCACTTGCTGCAACTAGAGAAAGCCCACGTACAGCAACAAAGACCCAACACAGCCAAAAATAAAATATAAAAAAAAGAAATATCAACTCAAGTGAGCATGGATAAAGGTAGAAGTTATTCAGCAACTCTATTTATGAGAGTAAAATTTCAGAAACAATCCAAATATACACCAATAGGGAATGGTTAAATAGACCACAGACTATGAGCTACCCTGGGAAGGAACACTATGCAGTCATTAAAAAGAACATGGTAGAGCAATTCATATTGTCCTGAAAAGATATTTATTCATGGCCATGATTAGGTGAAAAAGCAAGTTCTAGAAAAGCATGTAGAGTAGGAGCCCCTTAAAAAATTCATTCATTCATTCACTCATCCTATCTATCTATCCATCCATCTATCCATCCATCCAACAGCTAGATGTTCCCATGGAAAGTCTATTTCCTGTCTGTCTGTCTGTCTGTAAATATACAGAATAGAGTTTGGATGGAAAATGTTTACTAGGGTGAGGGATGGGGAAACGGGAGACCAAAGGGGAATGGACTTTTTACTTTATATACCTGTATATTGTTTGAAACTTCTTTTTTCAATAACCACATGTTACTTTTAAATTTAAAACAAATTAAAAATGCCAGTAAAGGAAAACATGTCATCTACCTTTTCCAAACACTCTGCCTCAGTTGTGGAACTGCAGGTGCTTTGTGCCGGACTGATCCACCTCTGTAAGCAGCCTCCTCCCCCTGAAAACTGTGCCACTAGAACGGTCTCCCTAAGGCAGAGCTTCCTGCCGGCTACAAGGGCAAGCCTTGAGTCCCTTGGCCCCCAGGTGGGAAGCGCTGCCTTAAAAGACAGAGTTCCCTGGTTGCCTAGTGGTTAGGATTCTGGGCTTTCATTGCCATGGCCCAGGTTCAATCCCTGGTCAGGGAACTGAGAGTCCCACAAGCTGTGCAAAGACTCCACGCTTCCACTGCAGGGGGCGAGCGTTCCATCCCTGGTCAGGAAAGTTCCGCATGCCACACGGTGAGGCCAAAAACAAAGTGGGGGGCGGGGGGAAAGAGAGACAGGATAAACTAGACACCCCACCCACTCACCCATCCAAATAAAAAGTGGGAGGTGGCATATATTTTAGAATCACAAAGATCTAATTAGATGGTACCATCTATCCTACCTGGATGAGAAAGAACCATTTATGGCTGGTGTGATTCTAGTCAGCCAAACTCCAGAAGAGTCCCATGATCATCAGCACAAGAAAGGCAGGATTATTGTTTCAAGAGGGAAGGGATCAAAAGTTCTAGAGCAGCATGTATAGCAGGAGGCCCTCAAAAATTCATTCTTTCTACCTATCTATCTATCTATCTATCTATCCATCCATCCATCCATCCATCCAGTGTCTACACTTTCCCACGGAAAGTCTATTTTCTGTCTGCCTGTAAATCTACAGAATAAAATTTGGATGACAGAAAGAATGTCATTCCTGCTGGAACATTAGACCAGAGCATTTCGTTGAGGGCATTTTTGAAACTTGTAGGCTCTGGTGTGCTGCAGGCATTTAGTTGGCAGGGACCCAGGGATGCAGGCTATCCTGCAAGGACAGTCCTGCATTATGGAGAATCTTTCTACATTTCATGTGCCCCTCTTCAACATTCAGAGACTGAATGAATGCCTTGCAATGGGCTGCGATGTCAAGAACTGACATATTTTTGTGACACTTGGACTCCAACCTGTCACATATCTTAACACTGGGAATTACCATGACACACCTTTTATAAATAAGACCGAGGTCATTTGCAGGAACATAATCCTTCCTCATTTCCTCTGCCTCCCAGTATGTAATGTTATCCCTACTTCAGTTATGTTATTTCCTTCTTTCTCTTATCATACACCAGGAAGTCAAGTTTGTTATCACTGCTCACTGTTATTGCAGGGTACACACATTCTCTGCTCTTTTCTTTTTCTGTACTTCTCGTACACAATGGCTTCTGACTCTTCTTTGCTTAAATCCAAGCTTATTTATTATAAGTGGGTACAAGCATCTGATTGTTTCATAATATTTTCTAGTGTAGTATTACACAAGCATTTGCACACTGAAATACATATTACTTTATTAGAAATTATTTTCCTTTTATTTCTCCTTTAATTATAGTTAAGCCATTATATTGATTTTTTTCAGTTATGTATATAGGCAGGAGAATTTTCTTTTTCAGAATATAACTCAGGATAATAAATTTATTTAATGTTTGTTATAAAAAGGGGGCATTGGGACCAACAGAGCTGAGAACCACAGTGTGGTCTCAGTCAAGCATAATCCTTGCCTAGCCAAGGTAACCACAATTGCTGGGAATTTTTGCATGTTACTTGCATGCAGTGAGTCTATGTCCCCATGAGCTGTTGTTATTACTCCCACTCCACATGTAGGGAAACAAGATTCTGAGACACGAAATGGCTCTGCCAAGGTGAATAAGGGGCAGAGCCCGATCCGCTGCCAGGCAGCTTGGCGTCAAAGCCCATGAGAAAAGCCTGGACTTGCCTGGCTGAAAAAGACCTGAGTGCAGAAGACATGACAAACAGCAGCCTCTGTGCCAACTAGGGCCCCCCACATAGTGTTTCTAACATGTCTGAACTAGACGCCAATAGTTAACACTTGGGAGACTTACATCAAAGTTTCTGGTTTCTCTTAAAAGATCAGAGGATCTGGGCACAGTAGAATCACATTTCTACATGGCAACTGAGGGAGATGGTTTATAAAAAAAAGGCTGCAATTATTTCACTCTCTGTATCTACACCCTTTGAATATGACTTTGAAGCTTCTCCCATCAAGAAGTGAGGAATACTTCTCCACCCCTTGAGTCTGGCACAGCATGCCAATTCCAAGCCGAGATCTCAAAAGGCAGAGCTGAGTCTGCTTGTATGTCCCAGATACATAAGAGAGCCCAGCCAACATCAGCAAAGCTGACGCGCAGTTGATCACAGACACATGAGGGTGTTCAGCCAGGACTAGAAAACTCATTTACTGAGCCCAGCTAAACCACTAACATGCATAAGTGTGACCTAAATAAATGTTTGCTTTAAACATATTTTGGGGATGATTTATACTTTAAACCACTATATTTGGGTTGGTTTGTTATATAGCAAAAGCTACTTGATACAGCAACAATCAGCCGGGGCTGGGCTGCAGCTGCACTCTATACAGGGTCTCTTGGCTCTGGTTTGCCACAGTCTCCACTACTCCCTTTTGTCCTACATCTGGCATCTTGCTTTCCTCATTGCTCACTCCTGTAGAAATGTGTTTAGTGACCCTTGCAAAAGCCTAAGTTTGTAAGTTCCATGAAGGGATCAAAGGAAACAAAGGAGAAAATGAATGTAGGTTTTTTTGAAGGCTGGGATGGGTTAGGACATGGGTACTTCAAAAGGAGGCTTCAGGGAGTAGAGGGGTAAGGATAAGATAAGGAAGAGAAGGAGGAGAGGTAGCAGGAGGCTCCACATGAGATAATGTAAACTTCAAAGCCCTAAACCTACACTTTCTCTTGGGTATAAAGGAAATGTCTAAGTAAGATGAAATAACAATAATAACTTCTGTTCCTCCTACTCTACTCTGCTTTCCAGAGGATGACCTTCATCTATCTTCATTTGATGAGCCTGTCCTTGGGAAGATATAAGCCTTTTCAAAACAGAAAAGAAGCAGAAAAATTCACAGGCAAGGAAATACAAATACCTCTTAAATATATAGAAAGATATCAAGGGGCTTCCCTGGCGGTCCAGTGGTTATGACTCCACGCTTCCAATGCAGGGAATGCGGGTTCAATCCCTGGTCAGGGAACTAGGATCCCACATGCTGTGGGGCAACTGAGCCTACGCGTCACAACTAGAAAGGCCGAGTGCCACAACAAGAGAGCCTGCGTGCCACAACTACAGAGCCCACGCACTCTGGAGCCCTCGCACCACAACTACAGAGCCCACGCGCTCTGGAGCCCACCCGCCACAACTACAGAGAAGCCCGCGCGCCGCAACGAAGAGCCCATGCACTGCAACAAAAGATCCGGCATGCCATAACTAAGACCCAACACAGCCAAAAAATAAATAAATATTAAAAAAAAGGATGATCAACCTTTTTTTAAACATCTTTATTGGAATATAATTGCTTTACAATGGTGTTAGTTTCTGCTTTATAACAAAGTGAATCAGTTATACATATACATATGTTCCCATATCTCTTCCCTCTCCTGGAGATAAATGCACAGTGAAACATTACTGAGATGCCATTTTTCACCTATCAGTGGTAAATACTCTAAAGTTTAACAACACACTGCTGGTAACGCTGTGGAGAAACACCCTCATATGCTGCTCATGGGAACATTAACTGGTATAACCTTTACAGAGGGCAATTTTGCAATATTGTCAAAATTATCAATACATACTTCCTTTGACCTAGCAATTCCACATCTGGAAATTTAACTTACAGATATACTTGTACCTCAGTAAAATAACATATGTTTGTGAATAATCACTGTAGCACTGCCTGTAATATGAAAAGAATAGAAACAAACCAATGTCCATCAACAGAGACCAGTTAAATAAACTGCAGAACAGCCACAGAGTAGAATAATACGTGGCCATTCAGAGGATCATACATGTACATATTGAAATGGAAAGACCTCCAAGATATAATGTAAGTGAAAAAAAAATTACAAACTTTCATTAAAAATATGGGGAAAATAAGAGTATATATTTGTATTTGCTTGTATAGGCATACAGAAACTCTGCTAAGATCCATAAGTAATTTAAAAGTGGTTACCTTAACTTTGTGGGTAGGAGCAGTAATTGGGTGGATAAAAGGACAGGGTTGGAAAGGTCTTTTTACTGTGTAAATTCAGATGTTTTAAAGCTTTTGAAACATGCAACTGTTACCCATTCAAAATTTTAATTAAAAAATATTTTTTTCTACATATCTCTACCTGGAGCTCCCACTCACTGGTGCCAGCTCTGGGCTGCGAGGCCACCCAGAGCAGTTCTGATCCTTTTCCATGGGGCAAGACTCTAGCCATCTGTCGAGAGGTCCCCCCAGGTGATACAAACCTGTTTCCTGCCACTGCTGCTTACACCACATGGTTCCCACCATCTCACTGCCCTCCCTATTGGAGTCACAAGTGCTGTTCACCAAATGTTTCTGCTTTTCCACCTCTGAACACATGGCTGGATGGCAGGCCCTGGCCTCATGGTAGCTGGACGAAGCCATGTGATAAGTTCTGGCCCATGAATTTTGAGAAGCAACGAATATCACTTCTGGACTAACAGCATTTAGTTACCAGTGTAGGAACCCCAGAGCACGTTTTTCCTTTGCCAAGTTACTGGCAATATTCCAGACAGTAGTTGCTGTCAGCTTGAGTCTCAACAATGAAGAGCCCCAAGTTAACCTGCAGTGGAGCATAAGGAAGGTAGAAACCTTGTTGGTTGAAGCCACTGAAAGAGTTGGGAGTTGTTTGTCTCTGCAGCATAGCCTAGCCTAGTCTGACTGGGACACTCCTGAAGCAGTGTGAGCAGCACCAAGCAGGGATGAGACTTTAACAGCCTCTGACCTCGGGGTCCATGAGGGTCATTATACTCACAGCACTGCCTCAATGGTGTCCTGGATCTCCCGCTGCAGCCGTGGCTCCATCCGGTAGGCCTCCACCAGCAGCAAGGCCTGTTCATAGCTGGCACAGTACACTTTATAGACTTGCTCCAACTCCTCTTGGAATTCCAGGAATAAGTTGCCTGACAGTGAAAAGCAACAAGGAGTTCTCAAAAGCATATCTGCATGTCCTCTTGCTTAGGACAGAGAGGCGGTGAGTGACACAGCTAAGCATTCCAGCTCTGGAGTGAGACTGCCAGGCTTAACCAGTGTTGTTGCCTTGGGCAAGTCACCTCATTTTCCTGAGCTTCTATTTTTTTCATCTCACTTTCAAAAGGCTGCTGTAGGATTAAGTAATAGAATGATGTAGAGCTCACACTGGTACGCTGTCTATATTTAATAAATGGTAGCTACAATTATAGCAATAATATTGATAATTCTCATATTTGGACAGTCCTTTATAGTTTACAAAACACACTCATGTTATATCTTTACAATTACTATGTGTGGCAAGTACAACTCCAAATGCTCTGTTTATAAAGAATTCCTACAGCACAGCATGGATAGTCACAAACGTGGGCTTTGGAGTCAGAGAGAAGTAAGGCCAGATCTCCAGCCAACCCTTTCCCAGTAGTGTAATTTAGGGCGAGTATTTGACCCCTCTAACCCTCCATATTTTCACCTATAGACTGGAATAAAAATAGTGCTCACCTCCAAATGTTCATTGCGAGGATTAAATCAAATAACGCATGTAAAGCACCTGACACAAACTTCATTCACCAAAAATTTACCAACTGCTTATTTATTGACTATGTGCCAGGCACTCTTCTAAGTTCTGTGACCAAAACAATGACCCTGCCTCATGGAGCTGATATTCTAGTGGGGAAGACAGACAATAAATAAATATATTACATATGCCAGGTAGTGGTGAGTACCACAAATCTAAACAAAGCCAGATAAAGAGTTAGAGAGTGGTAGGAGATCTATTTAGGAAAGATCTCCATAAAGACGTGGATGTTTATCAGAGACCAAAAGAACCCAGCCCTGCAGAAATAGACACAGATGTAGAGAACAAATGTATGGACACCAAGGGGGGAAAGTGGCAGGGGGGTGGGTGGATGGGATGAATTGGGAGATTGGGATTGATGTATACACAGTAATATGTATAAAATAGATAACTAATAAGAACCTGATGTATAAAAAATAAATAAAATAAAATGCAAAAATTCAAAAAAAAAAAAAAAACCCACCCCTAGGAATGTCTGGGGGAAGAGCAGCACCAGGCTTAGGGAAGGACAAATGCAAAGACCTGAAGGCAAGTGACCACTTGACAGGTGGGTGACACAAGAAGGAACTGTGCGGCTGGAACACAATGAGCAAGGGCACAAAGTAGAGAAAATAAACAGGAAACTGAAGCCAGATCATGTAGGGCCTTAAAGTAAGTAAGTAAGGTGTAGTAAGGTGTTTGGATTTTATTCTTATGGTGGCAGAAAGCAAATGGAGGGTTTTGAGCAGGGGTGACATGATCTGGTTTCTGTCTGAAAAGGATCATTCCCATGCTCAGTTTCAGAGCACATACATTAAAGGTAGAATAACACAGGACAGATTAGCATGGCCCCTGCACATGAATGACATGCAAATTTGTGACGTGTTCTATATTTTAAAATCAGAAACTTATGAGAGTGATTATTTGTAAGGGGAGATAGAACAGGGTGGAAAGAACAGGGAATGGGTCAGGGAAGTAGGGATGAGAGGGGAGCAATGCTTCGCTGAATATACCTTTCTATATAGCTCAGATCTTGGAACCATGGTAATGTTTCACATACTCCCAAAATAAATATATAATTAAGACCAACCAGGATGTGGAGGGGGAACCTCAAATAGAATACAAACAATAAGGAATGAACCTAATTCTATTACAAAGGAATAACATAACCACACTGAAGGGTGTAGGAAGAAATTAATGTAACTATTTTTCACAAAGGCACAGGTTAGTAATGCTGATTATAACATAATAAAAAAATATTTTATGTGTCTACTAACTTCGAACAAATAAGTAAATACATTGAAGATAATAGCAGCCATTTCTACCTGTCACAGAAAGATACTACAAATAAGAAAAGGCGAAAGACTAGAAAGAACCCTGAGGTGCTAGACTGGAATTGGAGGTTATCAGTAGGAACTCATGGTTTTAAATATTTTAAATATATAAATATGGATGGACAGATACAGAAGGAAATGTAGATATGTGTACATGCATGTGTTGGTATATATACATATATTTCCTAACTCTGTCAGCTAAGAGGGCCTAGAAACAATGACACCCCAGGAGCAATGAGCACACCTAGATCTTAGAACCTGGTGTCTAAATACCATTCTCCAAAGGTAGGAACCAAAGCTCCTAGGAAAAAAGCTGATTCCAAGGATGAGGCAAGGAAAATACAAGATGAGCCTAGAACATCTTGTGGGGTCAGAAAGTAAGAAAGTGCTCACAAATTGTTGGAGACATACTGAAAGGACACAGGTGCCAACTTGAAAGAGTTCCCTATGGCCAAAGCTGGTAAAATTTGAGCAAGAAAATGAATATTAATAGTACTGCATTCTGACTCATGGAATAAAGTAAATATTCATGAGTTTATACTTATATAAATAGTTGAATAAAGAAATGAATGGGTGAGGGACTTCCCTGGTGGCGCAGTGGTTAATCTGCCCGCCAATGCAGGGGACACGGGTTAGATCCCTGGTCTGGGAAGATCCCACATGCCACGAAGCAACTAAGCCTGTGCACCGCAACTACTGAGCCTGTGCTCTAGAGCCCACATGCCACAACTACTGAAGCCCGAGCGCCTAGAGCCTGTGCTCCGCAACAAGAGAAAGCCACTGCAATGAGAAGCCCACACACTGCAACAAAGAGTAGCCCCCACTCGCTGCAACTAGAGAAAGCCTGCGTGCAGTAACGAAGACCCAATGCAGCCAAAAATAAATAAATAACTACAATTAATTTATTTAAAAAAAAAAAAAAAGAAATGAATGGGTGGGACGTCCCTAGTGGTCCAGGAGTTAAGAATCTACCTTCCAATGCAGGGGATGCGGGTTCAATCCTTGGTTAGGGAACTAAGATCCCACATGTTGCGGGGCAACTAAGCCCGTGTGTCACAACTAGAGAGTCTGCGTGCCACAACTAGAGAGAAGCCTGCCGCAACAAAGAGCCCACGCACCACAACAAAGACCCAGCATAGAAAAATAAAAAGCTGGCAAAATTTGAATAAGGTCTGTAGAGTTAATAGTATTGCACTGATGTTAATTTCCTCATTTTAATAATTGCACTATGGATATGTAAGATGTAAAAATTAGGGGAAGCTGGAAGAAGGGTATATAGGAGCTCTCTGTATTATTTTTGTAACTTTTCTATAAGTCTAAAATTATTTCAAGATAATAAGTGTAAAAAGAACCTTGAAGACATCATGCTAAGTGAAATAAACCAGTTACAAAAATACATATACTATATGATTCCATTTATATGAGGTACCTAGAGTAGTCAGAGACAGAGGGTAGAATAGTGGCCACCAGGGGCTGGTCATCAGTTTAGGATGAGGAAAAAGTTCTAGACATGAACAGTGGTGATGGTGGAACAACAATCTGACTGTACTTAATGTCACTAAACTATACACTTAAAAATGGTTAAAATGGTAAATTTTATACGTTATATGTATTTTACTACAACAAAAAAGAAACTTTAAAGAAAAGACTTTTTAAAACACTGCACGCGGACTTCCCTGGTGGACCAATGGTTAAGAATCCGCTTGCCAGTGCAGGGGACATGGGTTTGAGCCCTGGTCTGGGAAGACCCCACTTGCCACAGAGCAACGAAGCCCGTGCGCCACTACTACTGAGCTGGCGCTCTAGAGCCTGCGAGCCACAACTACTGAGCCCGTGTGCCACAACTACTGAAGCCCACGTGTCGTGGGGTCTGTGCTCCACAGCAAGAGAAGCAATGAGAAGCCCGCGCACCGCAACGAAGAGTAGCTTTCACTCGCCACAACTAGAGAAAGCCAGCGCGCAGCAATGAAGACCCAACGCAGCCAAAAATAAATAAATGAATAAATAAATTTATTAAAAAAAACAAAACCCTGCACGCTAATGTTATAACTGCTATATTCATAATTGCCAAAGCCTGGAAGCAACCAACTTGTCCTTCAGTAGGTGAATGGATAAATAAACTGTACTATATCCATACAATGGAGTATGATTCAGTGATAAAAATGAAATGAGATATCAAGCCAGGAAAAAACACTGAGAAACCTTAAATGCATATTACTAGATGAAAGAAGCAACTCTGAAAAGGCTACATACTGTATGATTCCAGCAATATGACATTCTGGAAAAGGTAAAACTATGGAGACAGTAAAAAGAGCAGTGGTTTCCAGGGGTTGGGGTTGGGGGAGGGATGAACAGGCAGAGCACAAAGGATTTTTAGATAAGGGAAACTATGTATGAAACTGTAATGGTGGCGTCGTACATTATACATTATTCTAAACCCACAGAACTGAACAACACACAGAGTGAACCCCAATGTACACTATGGACTTTAGTCAATAATAATATATCAATATTCATTTGTCAGTTATAATAAATGTACCACACTAAGGCAAGGTGTTAATAATAGGGGGAACTGTGTGGGGGGAGGGGTACATGGGAGCTTTCTGTACTTTCTACTTAATTTTCTTTTTTTTACAGATTTAATTTTATTTATTTTTGGCTGCATTGGGTCTTCATTGCTGCATGTGGGCTTTCTCTAGTTGTGGCTACTCTTCATTGTGGTGTGCAGGCTTCTCATTGCAGTGGCTTCTCTTGTTGCGGAGCATGGGCTCTAGGCATACAGGCTTCAGCAGTTGTGGCACACAGGCTCAGTAGTTGTGACACACGGCCTTAGTTGCTCTACGGCATGTGGGATCTTCCCAGACCAGGGATCGAACCCACGTCCCCTGCATTGGCAGGCAGATTCTTATCCACTGCGTCACCAAGGAAGTCCCTACTTATTTTTTCTTTTTGTTTTTTTTTGCTTTTGTTTTGTTTTGTTTTTTGGCCATGCTGTGCGCCTTGTGGGATCCTAGCTCCCCGACCTGGGATCAAACCTGTGCCCTGCAATGGAAGTGCAGAGTCCTAACCACTGGGAATTCCCTCTACTTAATTTTTCTGTAACTCTAAAAGTGCTCTAAAAAATAAAGTCTATTAGAGCTATACTATGCTGAGACTAAACCAGAAGTCAAAATGGAAATAGGAATAGCTATTAGATGGCTACTAAAAAGACCCAGGCAAGAGTATTTGGTTGTCTATCTGGGGGAAAGTGGTGAGGGCGAAGAGAAATGTATTAGTCACAAAAGGGCAAGTAAGCCACGGACCACGGGAAGCCCAGGTGACCCTACTGCTTGCTAATGCTGTGCACTGTACCCGTGAAATACAACAGGCCCCCCCTTGAGACACATCAGATGATACCTAGGCCAGCGTCGTCCAGCTCTCAACAAAGACTCCCACAGCAAGACTCCCACCCCAGGAACCAAACCCTCTCCCCAGTGCTGGTCAAGCCAACCCTCAGAGAGAACTCTCTCAGGAGAAGCCCCCAGAACAAGGGAGAACATGACCAGGAAAGATTACCTGAAACTGCAGCTAGGGAGAATGTGTATGATAGGGAGATCAGCCAGCTGCAGAGATGATCCCACTAAGAGATAGCTTGGGCATAGCCCTAAAACCTAGGGCAGTTCCCATATTCTTCATTACTAGGGTGATTCTGCAGAAATGCAACTAATGCCAAAGAAACCTTACCATACCAGTACATGGCCAGAGGCAGGGGCACTTCAGTAACTGAAGGGTGGAGGAAGGCAAACTCCCCTAGAGCAGAGAGCAGAGCTGTCCAACAGGCAGGAATGCTTGGGGCACCAAAGACTTATTTCCTCTCCTCTTGCCCTTCCTTAGTCACAGATTGGAAAGAAGTCACAGCAGCAAAGAGTTACTCCCAGTATCAAAACGGTACTCTACCTCTAGTTGGGAGAAATGAGAAAGGGAGGCAGGAAGGCCAAGAGCTGGGGCTGTAGTCTGAAAGAGCTGTTCAAATCATGACTCAGCCTGGTCAAGCTGTGTGACCTTAGGAAAGTTAATTAACCTCTCTGAGTCTCGGGTTTTCCTTTAGTAAAATGGGGATAATAATAATAATAATCAACAAGTAACAGTGTCATGAGAATAAAAAGGGCTACTACATGTTAGGTACCCACAGTCATGGCTGGCACAGAAATGGGTACTATTTTCATGCAGAAGGCATGAAACTGAAGCTCAGAGACATGAAGGAGCTGTGGGTGGCAGAACCTTGCGAGTCAGACTCCAAGGCCCCTGCTCTAAACCACTCAACCTGCAAGCCACGGCCACAGATGGCTACTGGGCACCTGAAATATGGAGAATCCCAACTGAGATGTGCTGTCAGTGTGAAAGACACCAGATTGCAAAGACTGTACCAAAAAAAAAGTAAAATGTATCATGAATAAGTTTTATATTGATTACATGTTGAAATATTAGTTTGGATACATTGGGTTAAACGAGATATATCATTAAAATTAATTTTACCTGCTTTAGTTTTTTTAATGTAGCTACTCAAAAACTTTAAATTTGGCTCACACTACATTTCTTTTAGACAACACTGGACTACAGCATGATGCCTTCCCATGATAGGACCCTGTGTGGGAACTCCTGTGAACATCTGCATCGTGTTTGGAATCATTTATAAGAACACAGAACCTGACTCACTTGGGAGGTTCACGCCCAAGGTCCAAAAATCTTTTAAAATGCTGGTGCTGGGACTTCCATGGTTGCACAGTGGTTAAGAATCCGCCTGCCAACGCAGGGGACACAGGTTCGAGCCCCGGTCCATGAAGATCCCACATGCCGCGGAGCAACGCAGCCTGTGCACCACAACTACTGAGCCTGCGCCCTAGAGCCCGTGAGCCACAACTACTGAGCCCACGTGCCACAACTACTGAAGCCCACATGCCTAGAGCCCATGCTGTGCAACAAGAGAAGCCACAGCAATGAGAAGCCCATGCACCGCAATGAAGAGTAGCCCCCGCTCACTGCAACTAGAGAAAGCCCGCGCGCAGAAATGAAGACCCAACGCAGCCAAAAATAAATAAATGAATAAATAAATTTAAAATGCCGTGGCTATGGAATTGGGAAAAGGGCCTTCCTTGCATAGCAGGGCCTGGGGGCTGAGAGGGGAATAGAGAGAACTGGTAGGAGCCAGCTCAGCCTTGATTAGGCACAAAGTTGAACCTAGGAGAAGAAAAGCTATGTGGATTCTTTGCACCTCTTTTTGGCTAACCACAAGAGGCAGAGGATGAGGAGGCTATTTTCTGTAGACTCAGTAAAGGCCAGGGAATAGGTTTGCCAAATTAGGGAGGGGGGGGATACAAGATGCTCGGTTAAATTTGAATTTCAGATAAATAATGAAGAATATTTTAGTATAAGTATGTCCCAAATGTCCCGTGGGATATACTTATACTAAAACATTATTCATTGCTTATGTAAAATTCAAATATAATTGAGCATCCTGTATTTTATGTGGCAACTCCACCAGGGAAGTAGTGAAGGCAGGGAATGGAGATATTACCAGGTACGCTCAGAAGACAAAGCAGCACCTTGACTCTTTGCAGATCAAGCAGGAAGGCAGAGATGGATAAGTGAGGACCCTTAACAAGGAATTAGTGGACCCTAGAACCCATAGCAACAGAAGATGCTAACCTCAGAGTCCCCAGAACCTTGGATTGTCTTCAACCTGAGGTTATAACAATTTCCTCTCAAATAAGTGGTAATTATTAACAGAAATAAGGATAAAATGATAAAAGGTAAGAATATCTACCCAGATACTTAAAAAAAAAATCTTGTTCCTTAAGTTTGCATTTAAATATTCCTCTATTTAAAAGAAATAGTCACTCTTTCACATTGCTGTTTTAATGAAGAATCATAATTTGAGGAGAATAGTAAACACACTATACACAGGCTTCAATCCCACTCTCTACTGCATGGAAGCTGTTCAGTGCAGTAGTTGAGAGCACGGGCTCCAGAGGCCACCTGCCGCAATGCACATCCTCCTGGCTCTGACACTAGCTGGATGACCTTAAGCAGATTACTTCCTCTCTCTGTGCCTCAGTTTCTTCAACTGGGAAATAAGATGACAGCAACTACCATTCAGGGTTCTTGTGAGGATTAAATGAGTTAATACATGTACATCAGAAGAGTGCTGGTCATTTAATGAACACTCAGAAAGTTGGCTTTTTCAAAATGTGTATATTTGTTATTTTTAATCCCCACCATCATCATTCATGTCTAAGAAAGGGTAGAAGATTGGGGGTGTAAAGACCAGCGTGACTTGGGTGGATGCCCCCACCTCATCCTCTTTTCTGCCTAACACCATTCACCCTTGTCGCATGACTCCACTTGAAAACCCTTGACCACAGAAATTTTGTCAAGCAGATGCGAAGAGACTGCAGAAGACAGGGATGAGGTTTATACCCACTTGTCCCTCCTTCTTTATGTCTGGTCATCCTAACCATTTCAGAATTAGGAGTCTACCTTCATCTCTCACCTAGGTGGAGGTAAAGCCACCAGCTGGTCTCGCTACTTCCACTCTTGCTACCCTCTCACAATCCATTGTCCACAGCTACCAAGGGGATCTTTGAAAAACAAATCTGATATCACTTCCCTGCTCAAAACTGTCCAATGACTTCTCATCACATGTAGAATAAAATCCACACTACTTACCAAGACCTAGAACACCCTGCAGGATCTGGTCCTTCTCTGCCTCTGCTATCTTATCTCCTAATACTCTCCCCTCACTCATTCCCCTGGAGCCACACCAGGCTTCTTTCTGCCTGTCCTTCAAAATTCCCAGGCTCACCCCTGCCTCAGGGCCTTTGCATAGCTCTTCTCTCTACTCTCCCTCCAGATCTTCTCATAGCTGGCTCCTCCCTAACAGCTCTCAGTTCAAGTGTCCTCTCCTCAGGAGGCCTTCTCTTTTCTCAAACGTTACTAAAATTGTAATTCTTTAAATTACAAATTACTACTTAAAATTCTCCTGTTTATCTGTGTGTCATCTGTCTCTCTCGCTAACTTGTTAACCCATGAGAACAGAAGATTGGACCCTCTGGTTGATGCTGTGACCCCAACACACAGCACAGTGACTGGCACACTGCAGGGGCTCAGTAAATAACTGTTAAATGAATGAGTGTGAAAGAATCCCAGAAGAAAGTCTCAGCCACTCCACTAACCAATTTTGTGTCCATTAGGATGTCCTCCCTGTCTCTAGGCCTCAGTCTCTTCATCTGTAGTGATGGGGTTGGATTGGATGTTATTTGAGGGTCCTGCCAGCTCTGACATGCTATATTTCAGGGATCCCCAAAACAGCCTCTCATTGAGCTGCATTTCCCTGGAATGCTGGAGAAAATACAGCAATGATCACATGCCAAGACCAATTCCTCAGGAATCTCAGGCTGCTAACTGCCTGGTATTTTGCTTACCAATCAGCTGCACTTGTTCCTCTTCCCTGGAGGCTGTCTCCTGCAGATCATGAAGCAATTTGCTGTTCACCTTGATGATATCATCGATATTTGAGAACAGGACATCCAGATCTCCCTGCGGCAGCTGGAAGGAACAAAGGCACCATGGGAGGTCGCTTAGGAGTTCAGTAGAGTGACTTTTTTTGGAGGCTTTGGACAGTAGTCCGGAACAGTCACATCATTGGGGTTCCACCACTCTTGGGAAGACTGTCCCAGTGGAATGTTTGCAAGGACTTTGAAGTTTTATAATTAGGTATTTTCATTACTCTACAAGAAGAGAGAGAGAGAGACGAAGTGCTCAGCATGAAAGGAAAGCTGAACTGTATTATCCTAGGTCTGCTGCCAACTATAATTTTTCTTCTCTCATTTTCCCCATCTGTCATATAAGTGTGGGAAGTTGGACTTCTTTCCAGCTCTGACATACTTGGCACCTACCACCATTACCTTGAGATATATTCTGAACTCCATTCCCTATGAACTAAGCTATCCCACTGTTAAAAAGGATGCAGGACATCTATATATGTGCATGAACATATATAGGATATATATAGAGACAGACGTCCTGGATGCACAATCAAGTGGGAAAAGCTAACTGTAGAAGAATAGAGTATGCTCTTATTTTTACTAAAATAAGTAACAGGGACTTCCCTGGCAGTCCAGCGGTTAAGACTAGGGCTGTCTTAACCCCAACACTGCTGTGGACCCAGGTTCGATCCCTGGTCAGGGAACTAAGATCTCACAAGCCGTCTGGTGCAGCCAAAAACAAACAAACAACAAATAAAATAAGTAACAATCTATATTTGTTTGTTTAATGCCTACAGAGAAAAATCCTAATTTCTAGAGGGTGAAATATGAGAGGGCTTTCACCTTCTACATTATCTATTTGATTATTTCATTCATTCAATAAACACTAGTTGAAGTCCACTGTTTACGAGTCAAGAACTGGGATACATTGAACTAAACAGCCTTTCCCCTTATGTACCTTACATGCTAGGGGATGCTTGACATTTTAGAGAGACAGCCTGTGTTATTTCTGAAATCAGGGGGGAAAAAGATGTAAAAAATTAACACTAAAATAGAAACCCATCATAATGATAACTTTTCCATGTTACCACCCTCCAAATGAGACAATTAGAAATAGGTCACTTAAAATAATCTGTTCTAAACTTAATAAAGGGCTATTTTATCCATTAGTTCACTTAATTCTCTGAGGTGAGTACTCTCTGTCCATTTAGCAGATGAATATACTAAGGCTCCAAGGTGTTAAAAGCCTTGCTGAAGGTTGCAGGGCCAGTAAGTGGAAGTACCGGGGCTTACGTCCAGGTGACTTCACATCCACCACACTTTCCCCTCCATCAAGCCTGCACCAGGAACAGATGTGAGGTTTCAGGAGCTGGGACTCACACTTGCCCCTATAAAGACAGGCTGAGTGTGGCCCCACCCAGGTACCTGCTGCAGGTGGCTCCTAATGTCCGAGGCACAGAGCTGGAGCACGTGTAAGTAGGAGACCTCGGTGTCGATGAGTTCCCTGACGGCCAGACTCTGATGCAGCAAGGATCTCTCCTCAGGGACCCGACCTTCCTCGTCTGGACTCCCTGTCCTAGAGGACAGCTCATCATCCCCATGATCAGTCATGTCAGCAGGTTCTGGGAAAGACAAACACATCCGGACTTACTTCTGGGAGCTCTATTGGGACATGCTGTCTCTAATCCAAAGACAACTGTTCATCAGATGGCCTAAAAACATCTTTAGCTGCCTACAGAGTCAAGATGAACTGCGTGTAAGCATTTGTGGGCAGTATCTGAACAATTTTAAAAGGTAGAACGCAGCTCAGATAATTGTTGACATTTTAAATTCATTTCCCAGGATTCAGACAATGTGCTTGCCTGGCTTTTCTTCTATTTTCCCCCCAGCTCTTGACCTAGATTTCTTTATCTGGTTCAGCTGAGTCTCTCTCGCCCTCCTTCTCTACCCACTACTACCCCATTCAGGCCATACTACCTATCGCCTGGACTATTTCCACCGCTTCCAGAATCATTTTTTCAAATCCACACCCCTCTCCCACCTGCTGCCACCCACATCCATTCATCCTGGATATGCTTCCAGTTTAAACTTCCTGAAACAAAGCTTGTGATCCTGGTATTCTCTGCTGTGAGACTGTAATAGCCATCTGCTGCTCTGTGGTCTACCTCTGACTTCGTTTTCCTCTTCCCTGACACACTCCAGTGAAAGAAAGTTATGTGCTTTTCTCCATACCTGCATGGTCATTTCCTGCCTCCATGCTTTTGCACCTGCTGTGACCCCTCCAATGTCCCTATGCTCTGACATTCATCTCTAAGGCCTTTGCTGATCCTCCCAGCCAGATATACTTTTCTCCTTTATCTCTAAGTTTAAAAAGTACAAATGGCAATACTGTGGACAAAAAAAATCTCCCTACTACAGAACACCTAGAAATGCTAGATCAGCTATAACAAACTTCCTTTTCACTGCATGGCAAGGCTTGCAAGAAAGTAAAGGAGGGACTTCCCTGGTGGCACAGTGGTTAAGAATCCGCCTGCCAATGCAGGGGACGTGGGTTCGAGCCCTGGTCCGGGAAGATCCCACATGCCGCGGAGCAACTAAGCCTGTGCGTCACAACTACTGAGCCTGTGCTCTAGAGCACATGAGCCACAACTACTGAAGCCCGCGCACCTAGAGCCTGTGCTCCGCAACAAGAGAAGCCACCACAATGAGAAGCCTGTGCACTGCAACGAAGAGTAGCCCCCGCTCGCCGCAACTAGAGAAAGCCTGCACGCAGCAACGAAGACCCAAAGCAGCCAAAAATAATTAAAAAAAAAAAAGAAAGAAAGAAAGTAAAGGAAATCAGCAGGGATCCCCAAACAGGGAGCTGAAAACCAGATCAGGAGCAGCTAAGCTGATGCAGCTGTAGCCAAAGTGGACAGGATGGGCAGGGAAGAGGGCACTGCCCAGCTCTGTGATCCAGAGACTTGGGCATCAGTGCCCAGGCAGAATCAGGAAGCAAGCTTCTCTCCAGAACTGGGATCCCTCAAGCACGCCAGTGAAATGGTGGATTAGAAAAAAAAGTCTCCCTACCCACACAGAAGATGACAAAGATGTTGCTGCATCTTGCCTTGGGTCCTGAGTAAAGGAAAAAGTCCTTTCTGAAAATTCATAACAACAGGCCTGCTTTCACTGGGCTGTAGGTTCAGATGTATACTACACATGTGGTCCAAGGAGCTCAATGCTGATAAATAAACAAAAAACCAAGTCCTGGAATAGTGCTATTATGAGTACCCACAGAAAAAATAAAATGTCTCCAGGAGGACACATCCTTAACCTAGGCCACATGGTACTCTAAGAGATAACCCTGTCCTGAAGATGAGCTTAAAATCCAAAATTACAAGAACTCCAGTGTAAGTGCACATCATCAGAGACAACAAAGAGCAGGATTAGACCCAAGAACATCAGATAATCAAACTATCAAATAGAAACTATAAAATAAGCAGGAAAAGAAAAGATGTACAAAAAATAAAGACCGGTATGATTTTTTTTTTTGAATTCTACTTGGTTTGCTTTACTTCTTTTTTTTTAATTAATTAATCAATTAATTTTAATTTTGGCTGTGTTGGGTCTTCGTTTCTGTATGTGGGCTTTCTCTAGTTGTGGCAAGCAGGGGCAACTCTTCATCGCGGTGCGCGGGCCTTTCACTGTTGCGGCCTCTCTTGTTGTAGAACACAAGCTCCAGACGCGCAGGCTCAGTAGTTGTGGCTCACGGGCCTAGCTGCTCCGTGGCATGTGGGATATTCCCAGACCAGGGCTCGAACCTGTGTCCCCTGCATTGGCAGGCAGATTCTCAACCACTGCGCCACCAGGGAAGCCCCGGTATGATTTTTTAAAGCACCAAGCAGGGCTTCCCTGGTGGTGCAGTGGTTGAGAGTCCACCTGCCAACACAGGGGACACGGGTTCGTGCCCCGGTCTGGGAAAATGCCACATGCTGCGGAGCGGCTGGGCCCGTGAGCCATGGCCGCTGAGCCTGCGCGTCCGGAGCCTGTGTTCCGCAACGGGAGAGGCCACAACAGTGACAGGCCTGCGTACCGCAAAACAAAACAAAACAAAACAAAAAAAACGCACCAAGCAGAACTTAAAGAAATTAAAAATTTAGTCTTTGACATTAAAAACTAAATGGACAGTTTAAACACTCAGGAAAAATAGTAAAGGGGCATATAGATCCAAAGAAATTATCCAGACTGCTAAAAAGAAAGAGAAAATCATGGAAAATATGAAAGAGAATTAAGGGATCTGGATATTGAAATAAGAAGATCATGTACCCAATCTGTGTTCCAGAAGACAAGAATAAACAGAGTGAGAAGAGGCAATATATGAAGAGATGAGACTCATAATTGTCCAGAATTTATAAAAGATATGAATTCTTAGGTCTAGGAAGTACAAGTCCCAAGCAGGATAAGTTAAAAAAAAAAAAAATCACATCTAAACACACTGAGAGGAAATTTCAGAACCTTGAAGTCCTGGAGAATTTACCTTATAGTTTCCTTGTCAGGAAACTATGTTCCACCAAAATAAAGAAATCACGATACAAGATACAGGGAACTGGTGATCTAATATGTGAGAGAGGCTGAGGAAATCCCTAGGATAGGTGAAACGAAATTCTGAGTTTGACTGTTGGTGACAGACAGACAGCAAACAATCTGCGCTAGAGTATTAGAATGTCTTGAGAACAAATTTATTGAATCAGTAGAGAATGTGGTCCTTATGTAGGCATAATTACACAGACGGGGACTTCCCTGGTGGTCCAGTGGGTAAGACTCCGCACTCCCAAGGCAGGGGGCCTGGGTTCAATCCCTGGTCGGGAACTAGATCCCGCATACATGCTGTAACTGAGAGTCCGCATGCTGCAACTAAAAAGTCAGCATGCTGCAACTAAGAAGCCTGCATGCTGCAACTAAAGATCCTGCATGCCACAACTAAGACCCAGCACAGCCTAAATAAATAAATATTTTTTTTAAAAAAATTACACAGATAAGACATACGAAACTAAGAAACAAACCAACAAATAAAAACAATTGTTATGGGCTTCCCTGGTGGCACAGTGGTTGAGAGTCCGCCTGCCGATGCAGGGCACACGAGTTTGTGCCCCGGTCCGGGAAGATCCCACATGCCACGGAGCGGCTGGGCCCGTGAGCCATGGCCGCTGAGCCTGCGCGTCCGGAGTCTGTGCTCCGCAACGGGAGAGGCCACAACAGTGAGAGGCCCGCGTACCACAAAAAACAAACAAAAAAAAAAACAATTGTTATAACAATTTTTATTAAAAAAATTGTGCAGAAAAGATAAAATTATGTGTCACTACCCGATTCAGTTATAAATAGAAACCACACAAGTAATAATACAAGTGATCTAATTCATATTATGTACCAAGAGGACAGGGTGATGGAGAGGGAGAAAAAATGAGCTAAAGCCTCATCATCCATAGTGGAAATTAAAGAACAATGTCTAAATCGAAAGCTCAAGAAAGAGCAGTATATATGTGTTATAAAACAATCAGCTGAAAACAACAGAAGGAATTGCCTGGTAGTGGCTGGAGCAGGAAAGAGAAGAGGACAGGCTGCTTTTCATAACAAATGTTGCAGAATCACCTGTCTCTCTTTCTCATCACAAATGTAGAACTATCCGTCTCTTTAAATTACAGCTTTGAAGTGAACTAAAAACTAAATGTAAGAAAAAGTGAGAATTCCTCAATTTTGCTGGAGATCAATATTCAAAAATAAATCATATTCCTGTGTATACCAACAACAATTTTTAAGAGTGCAATTTAAGGAAAAATAGCAGCATAATAATAAAAAGATTTAATAATAACACATAATATTTATTCCTTCCTAAATATCTTAATTTAACAAAAGATGGGGAGTTCCCTGGTGGCCTAGTCGTTAGGATTCCAGGCTTTCACTGCCGTGGCCCAAGTTCAATCCCTAGTTGGGGAACTGAGGTCTCACAAGCTACGCATTCCAAAAAAAAAAAAGATGTACAAGATCTTTATGAAGAAAATTATAAACACTTATCTAAATATATTTAAGAACTAGCTGGGAATTCCCTGGCAGTCCAGTGGTTAGGACTCTGAGCTTCCACTGCAGGGAAGGTCTGATCCCTGTCAAGAACTAAGATCCCACAAGCCACACGGCACAGCCTGAAAAAATAAAAACAAAAACAAAACCACAAAAAAGAACTAGTTACAAGTAGAGATATACTATGTTCATGGATAGGAAAAGTTAATATCATAAAGATGAAAATTGACCCAAACTGATTCAATACAATTTCAATAAAACTCCCAATAGGGTTTGGGGGTTTGGGTTTTTTTTTAGTAGAACATAATACAATGATTCTAAAATATATATGGACAAAAAGGCTCAGAATGACTAAGGCAATTCTGAAGAACAAGGTGGGGGGGCCTGTCCTACCAGATATCTAGATACATTTGAAAGTCATAATAATTTTAAAGTATTGTATTGACACAGGGGCAAACAGATCAGTAGAACAGATTAGAGAGCCCAGAAGCAGACCACAGTAAATATGGAAACTTGATATATGACGTAAGTGTCATTATAAGTCACTGGGAAAAGGATGGTCCATGAGATAACTGGCCTCCCCTATAAAAAATAAATAAACAAATGCAATCCCACAGCACACACCAAATAAACTCCAGATGGATTAAAGACCTAAATGTTAAATGTGAAACTCTAAATTCTTAGAAGAAAATGGGAAAATATTTTTAAACTCTCTAGATAAGAAGAATTTTTTTCAACAAGACATAAAATGTACAAACCCCCAAAGAAAAAATTGATAAATCTGACTACAATAATATTTGAATGTTCTGTTCATAAACAATTCTAAAATAAAAAGGAAAAGAGGGGCCTTAGATCAGAAGATATTTGTAGTGAATACAACCGACAAAAGTTTAATACCTAGACTATATAAAGAACTTCTATGAATCATTAAAACAAGGCAATCTGTAAGAAAAATAGACAAAGGATATGGTTGCAAATACAGTGTTTAAGTTCATTTAGTGTCAATTTTAACCTCCTCCTATGAGATCTTGCTGTAATGCTGAAACTGGAGAGCTAAAACCCAGCTTTCCAGACTCCCTTGCAGCTAAGATTGTAAGATTCCACCAATCAGATGATCTCATGTGAGCCAGAATTTAGAAATTACATAAGTAGGAAGAGAAGTGACGCTTGAAGTAACTATTTAATGGGGCAGGTACTGCATTGTTCTGAAATCAATAGTTCTGGCAACAGATTGTAGCTAAAGTCATAGAATCTTGAAGCCAGCAGTAGGGGCAGCAGCTTCCCAATTCTTCAGTTTCTGTATTGTTACAGAGGGTAGTGGCTTCTTTGGAGCAGCTTTGGAGCTGTATTATTGTATTATTACTTTTTTTGGGGGGGGGGTCCGCACCATGTAGCATGCGGGATCTTAGTTCCCCAACCAGAGATTGAACCCATGCCCCCTGTATTGGGAGTGCAGAGTCTTAACCACTGGACCACCAAGGAAGTCCCTGGGACTCATTCCTAAGGCCCATTCTGTGGACTGCTTCTCCAGGCCTTCCACCAATTTGGTAAGCTCTTAAGACCATCTTTTATTTATTTATGTTTTTAATTTTTCTTTATTTATTTTTGACTGTGCTGGGTCTTCGTTGCTGTGCACAGGCTTTCTCTAGTTGTGGCAAGCAGGGGCTACTCTTTGTTGAGGTGCACGGGTTTCTCACTGCAGTGGCTTCTCTTGTTGTGGAACACGGGCTCTAGGTGTGCGGGCTTCAGTAGTGGCAGCACGTGGGCTCAGCAGTTGCGGTTTGTGGGCTCTATAGCACGGGCTCAGTAGTTGTGGCGCACAGGCTGAGTTGCTCTGCGGCATGTGGGATCTTCCCAGACCAGGGATCAAACCCATGTCCCCTGCATTGGCAGGCAGATTCTTAACCACTGGACCACCAGGGAAGTCCCAAGACCTCTTTTAAATCCCTTTCTGGTTAAAATAGTATGTTTCGTGTTATCTCCAACTAAATCCTGGCTAATACCAGCACGAAAAGTTAATTCACAAAAGAAGAAATTTACATGGCTAATATGCAAATGAAAAGATGTTCAATTCACTCTTATCTAGGCAAATGCGAATTATTAAAACCCTAGTAAGGGAATTCTCTGCTAATCCAGTGGTTAGGACTCCATGCTTTCACTGCTGAGGGCCCAGGTTCAATCCCTGGTCAGGGAACTAAGATTCCACAAGCTGTGTGGTGCAGCAAAACAAAACAAAACCACAATGAGATACCATTCCATGCCCAAGAGATCAGCAAAATATGAAAATAAAATAAAATGTTGGTGGGACTGCAGATGAATGGGAAATCTCATATACTGGTACGATAATGTGAATTGTTGCAACCATCCTAAAGAGCAACTTGGCAATATTTAGAAAAGTTTAAAATTCACACAGTCAGGCCAAGGAGTTCTACTCCTAGGTATACCTCGCCTTCAGGAAACTTTCCACATACACACAAGAAATGTAGACATGAATGCTCATTGCAGCACTGCTGAAATAACAAAAAATTAGAAAAAAACTAAAAGCCCCAATGAAAGTAGATAAATAACTTGTGGTATAGCCATATAATGGAATTCTGAACAACACTGAAAGTAAATAAACTATAGATTCATGTATCAATATGGATATTCTCACAAACACTGTAAACAGGAAAAAATATATATAAACAAGTCCCAGAAGAATACACAGAGTATGACACTATTTTTAAAAGTTTAAAATGTGAAAAGAAAAAAATAAAATTTAAAAGTTTTTAAAAGTTTAAAATATGTGAAACAATGCTAGATATCGTTTAGGGACACATACATATGTAGCACAGGTATTAAATTTTTCATGGAAGTGGTTAGCAATAAATCCCAGTGATTAAAGAAATTTTCACATATTGAGGTATAGCAAAGTCATTCTGGCTTATACATGATTTAACTTGATTTTCCGCTAACTAAAACAGCCTGTTTGTGGCCTATCTGACATACATTGTCATATCTGCTTTAATTATTAAAGAAAAGGGCACAATGATCACAAGTAAAGAATGTCCATGTTAAAAATAAAGATTAAATGCCTCCTTTCCTAGAACACCAATACTGGTGCTGCTTCGATGATAAGACTCCTTTCCCAGGAGCCAAAGTCATACTGACTCACTGTGTACGTGCTGATCTGTTTTTTGAAACCCTGAAGGAATATATTCCTGACTTGTTTGATGTTCTTTGTTCCCACATAATAATGTAAAACTGTGCTGAAAACCATGCTTCTCTGGAGCAGCTCTTTAGAGTTATCTGAGAGGCTGTCTCCCAGGCTATAGTCCTCAGTTTAGCCCAAATAAAACTCTTTTTTATTCCTATTATACTTTGTTTATTGATTATTTCCATCCACACAGGATAAAAGTGACCTCTGGAAAGGGAGCTAGAGGAATAGAATTGGGGAGAGTATCAAAGGGGACTTAATGGTACCTGAGGGGCTTTTTAAGTTAACCTTTTAATTCTGAGATAATTAGAGATTCACATGCAGTTGTAAGAAATAATACAGAGGTTCTGTGTATCCTTTACCCAACTTCCCCAGTGACAACATTAGGCAAAACTATAGTACAATCTCACAGCCAAGTTGTTGACACCAATACAGTCAAGATGCAGAACAGTTCCATCTTAAGGATCCTTCATGTTGCCTTTTTACCCACTTGGCTCCAGCCCCATCCCATCTTTAACCCCCAGCAAATAAGAATCTGTTCTCTATTTCTATACTCTTGTCAGTTCAAGAATGTATGTAGGTAGTTCCTTGGTGGTCTAATGGTTAGAACTCGGCACTTCCACTCCCGTGGCCAGGATTTAATCCCTGGCCAGAGAACTGAGATCCCACAAGCCGCGTGACGCAGCCAAAATAAATAAATTAATTAAATAAATAAAAGCTTTAAAAAAAAAAGAATGTATGTAAATCACACAGTATGTATATTTGAATCATATAATACATAACCTTTTGGGACTGACTTTATTCAATCAGCGTAATTCCTTGGAGATTCATGTAAGCTGTTGTGTGTTATCAATAGGTCCTTCCTTTTCATTGCTGAGTATCAGAGATGTTTTATTTGGTTTTTAAAAAACTGAAGCAAATATGTCAAAAATGTTCAAATTAAACAAAGCTAGGTAGTAAGAACATGGGCATTTGTTGTTTTGCTCTTTGTTCTTTTCTGGACAGTTAAAATATTTCCTAATATTTAAAGTGACATGCATCCCATTCAGCCTTGTACTCAGGTTACTTAGGGCTATGCCTTATCTTCCTGGCTAGACACTAAGCTCTTGGAGACAAGATGAGCACCCATCCATGTGTCTTCCTCTCTGTCTCACAATGCTGATACATATACGAATATGTAATTGCATATATAAATGGTCCTCTTCATGTATTAGTAGCAGAAGTTTCTGTCCTGGGTCATAAGCACTGACCCATGGATCAGTGCTTATATACAGGTGTTTGGTGAGAGCAAGGTTGTTCAGAAGGCAGAAGGCCCATAAAGATCCTGGAACATATCTGATGCACAGCTCTAGTACAGCTCCTGAATGCTGCCTTTGGCCTGCTGATCTGTCCCTGGCCCGAATCACTGACATTCATCACCCAGTGCATTGCTTTTCTAGAAAGATCCCAATAGGATTTCAGGAGAGCTACTCAGGTTCCACTACTCAGAACTGTTGCTAAATAAACAAAAAACATAAATAATACTTCATAGAGAACTGCTAAATATTTAAAATAGCACTTAGGTTAACTGCAATCCAGACCTCCAAGCAGGCCTGGCAGAACTTCTCCGTAGCAGCATTTTGTTATTCTCTTAGTTTACAGCCCATGTAATGGAAAGAAACACATTTTTATTTCTTTAAAAATATATTATTTGGCAATGAAAAGGAATGAGCTACTAATGTGTGCTATAACATAAATGGGTCTTGAAAACATTACACTAAATGAAAGAAGTTAGCCACAAATGACCACATACTTGATGATTCTATTTATAGGAAATGTCCAGAATAGGCAAATCTACAGAAACAGAAAGTGGGTTAGTAGTTTCCAGGGCTGAAGGGATAATGATTTGGAGTGTGGTAGCTGGGTTTCTTTTGGGGATGGTGAAATGTTCTAAACTTATTAGTGGTGATGGTTGCACAACTCAGTGAATATACTAAAAACCATTGATTTGTACACTTTAAATGGGTGAATTAGGGACTTCCCTGGCAGTCCAGTGGTTAAGACTCTGCGCTTCCACTGCAGGGGGCGCAGGTTCAATCCCTGGTCAGGAACTAAGATCCCGCATGCTATGCGGCGTGGCCAAAAAAAAAGGGTGAATTATATTATGTGAATTATATCTCAATAAAGCTGTTACCCCCCAAAATATTATATAATACGAAATGTTGGCAAGGATGCGGAGAAACTGGATCTCTCATACATTGCTGATTGGAATGTAAAATGGTACAGTTACTTTAGAAAATAGTTTGTCAGTTTCTTTAAAAACTAAACATACACTTACCAGCAATCACACCCCAGGGCACCTATTCCAGAGGAAGAAAACTTATGCCTATATAAAAACCTGTCTACGAATGTTCGTCAAAGCTTTATTTGTAATAGCTAAAAACTGAAAACAACCAAAATGTTGTTTTATTAAGTGAATTTAATAGGTGGATGGCTAAAAAAAAAAAAAGTTGTATATCTAAGGTCACAGAATACTCAGAAATAAAAAGGGATGAACTACTGATACCCTCAAGAACCATCCAGCTGTGCTGCCTGAAAACAGAACAACCTGAAAAGCTTACTGTGTGATCATTTATAAAGCATCTAAAATTATAGAGACAGAGAACAGATTAGTGGTCACTTGGTTAGGGATGAGGGTGGTGGGCACCTGGGTGTGGCAATAAAGGAACAGCACAGGGAGAACTTCATGGTGATAGAATAGATCTGCATCTTAATTGAAATTGTGGTTACAGAAATCTACACACGTGATAAAACAACATCTAACAATCAAACACATGATTATATCAATGCCAATTTCCTGGTTTTCCTGCTATTGAGATAAGACGTAACCACTGGAGGAACCTGGTGAAGATACACATAACCTCTCTGTACTATCCTTGGAATTCATGCTGACCTATACTTATTTCAAAGTAAAAAGTTAAAAACAAACGAAATATTAGATAGCTTAAGTTATCCACTATCTTTGCAACACTCTCAGGACAAATGCAGCTTAAAAGCCTGGGAGAACAGGCTGGGTGCCTTTGTTCCATTTCCTGGTCTGGTCTGATAAGGAGGTTTGTCTTGGAGAACATATTTGGGAAAATATGTCTTTCAATATAGTCCAGTCCATGCTCAGTCCTGAGATCTCTTTGATGCCCTGTGATAAGCAATTAAGAACTAAAATCAGTCTAGCACATAGCGGGTACTAAAAACAAAAAATGTTTCTTGAATGTTATGCAGTGACTTCTTCTGACTCTAGGATAGGATAGGATAAAACAGTTAATTCTCTTCTCCTCTCTCCTCCTCTGTCCACACTCGCACAGAATAATTTGGGCATTCACACATTTATTCAACAAATATTTGGAGTAGCTATTTCATGCCAAGCATTTTTCTGGACTGTGAGGATACAAAGTTAAAGGCGGGAAAAAAAGGGCTCTACAATAAAGATAGGGCATTTAATTTTTGTTTCTTGTTGTTTTGTTTTATTTAGGGTTCTAGGGCTCTAGGGTTCTTTCATTTTTGTAATTTTATTTTTTTTATACAGCAGGTTCTTATTAGTTATCTACTTTATATATATTAGTGTATATATGTCAATCCCAATCTCCCAGTTCATCCCACCACTTTCCCCCTTGCTGTCCATATGTTTGTTCTCTACATCTGTGTCTTTATTTCTGCCTTACAAACCGGTTCATCTATACCATTTTTCTAGATTCCATGTATATGCACTAATATATGATATTTGTTTTTCTCTTTCTGACTTACTTCACTCTGTATGACAGTCTCTAGGTCCATCCATGTCCATGTCTCTACAAATGACCCAATTTCGTTCCTTTTTTATGGCTGAGTAATATTCCATTGTATATATGCACCACATCTTCTTTATCCATTCATCTGTCGATGCGCATTTAGGTTGCTTCCATGACCTGGCTATTATAAATAGAGCTGCAATGAGGGTCTCCCTGGTGGTGCAGTGGTTAAGAATCCGCCTGCCAACGTAGGGGAGACTGGTTCAAGCCCTGTCCAGGAAGATGTCACATGCTGCAGAGCAACTAAGCCCGTGCACCACAACTACTGAGCCTGTGTTCTAGAGCCTGCAAGCCACAACTACTGAGCCTGTATACTTAGAGCCCGTGCTCTGCAACAAGAGAAGCCACCGCAATGAGAAGCCCATGCACCGCAACGAAGAGTAGCCCCCGCTCACCACAACTAGAGAAAGCCTGCACGCAGCAACGAAGACCCAATGCAGCCAAAAATAAAATAAATTTTTGAAAACATAGTGCTGCAATGAACATTGGGGTGCATGTGTCTTTTTGAATTATGGTTTTCTCTGAGTATATACCCAGTAAGGATAGGGCATTTAAAATATCTGGTTATTTGCTCCAAGTTTTGCAGAGGGACTAAGTAAATGTTATGGACATCCTGATGATTTCACCCCTTTTAAGACAGAAGTAACAAGGAAAATGATACTGTGAACCTAATTCTGACCAATCAGAAGTGAATGGAGGGCTTCCCTGGTGGTGCAGTGGTTGAGAATCCGCCTGCCAATGCAGGGACACGGGTTCGATCCCTAGGCCAGGAAGATCCCACATGCCGTGGAGCAACTGAGCCCATGCGCAACTGCTAAGCCTGTGCTCTAGAGCCCATAGGCCACAACTACTGAGGCTGCATGCCACAACTACTGAAGCCCGCATGCCTAGAGCACGTGCTCCACACCAAAAGAAGCCACCGCAATGAGAAGCCCATGCACAGCAACAAAGAGTAGCCCCTGCTCACCGCAACTATAGAAAGCTCGCATGCAGCAATGAGGACCAAATGCCAAAAATAAATAAATAAATTTATATTAAAAAAAAGAGGTGGTTAGGGCTTCCCTGGTGGCACAGTGGTTGAGAGTCCACCTGCCGATGCAGGGGACACGGGTTTGTGCCCCTGTCTGGGAAGATCCCACATGCTGCGGAGCGGCTGGGCCCGTGAGCCATGGCTGCTGAGCCTGCGCGTCCGGAGCCTGTGCTCCACAACGGGAGAGGCCACAACAGTGAGAGGCCCACGTACTGCAAAAAACAAAAAACAAAAAACAAACAAAAAAAAAGAGGTGGTTACTCTTTAAAAAAAAGAAGTGAATGGAGACAGGGACTTCCCTGGTGGCTCAGTGGTTAAGACTCTGTGCTCCCAGTGCAGGGGGTCCAGGTTCCATCCCTGGTCAGGGAACTAGATCCCACATGCATGCTGCAACTAAGAGTTTGCATGCCACAACTAAAGAGCCTGAGTGCTGAAACTAAGGAGCACTTGAGCCACAACAAAGGAGCCCGCCTGCCGCAACTAAGACCCAACACAACGAAAGAAAAGAAAGAAAGAAAGAAAGAAATGAATGGAAGTAAGCAGATCCCAGAGGAAAGTGAAACCATCATCTTAAAAATTCTTTCAGAAGGCAAAATGTCATGGCAAGAAAAGATGAACATCCATCAGGCTCCCACCCCAGGTTACAGAGAGAGGTCAATTTAAACATTTAAGGGGAAAAAAAGGAAGCAAAACCTCTAGGGATTAGGGTTCATGGGAAGACTGTTGAAGATGAAGTTAAACATCATGCTAACAAAAGACCCTGTTGAAGAATAAAGGGAGGAAATACCTATGGAAATGAGAATGGCCACACAGGGATCCTGGCTAACGAGCCTCGTTTATAAAGATACATACAAGAGGGGCTTCCCTGGTGGCGCAGTGGTTGAGAGTCCGCCTGCCGATGCAGGGGATACGGGTTCATGCCCCGGTCCGGGAAGATCCCACGTGCCGCGGAGCGGCTTGGGAGCCTGTGCTCCGCAAGGGAAGAGGCCATGGAAGTGAGAGGCCCGCGTATGGCAAAATAAATAAATAAATAAATAAAGATACATACAAGAGTCAGAGTGGTGGGTCCTGTACAAAGAGCTTCCAGAACTCTAAAACACAGAAGCGTCTGGGATTAACAAAATTGTAAGAATAACCTCCACAGCTCTGCCCCTACTATGACTGCCAACTAAATTTTAACATTCATGTTCAGAAAAAGTAAAAAATAGGCACTCCATTTGATGGCTTTGCTTTCCTCTTCTTAGCCCTAAAGAGTGACTGCAGGGGTCACTATGAAGGTTAGGAGCCTAGATCCTGGAGGCAGAAAACTTGATTTCAAATTCTGATTCTGCGATCAATCAGCTGGCTTTCCTGGGATAATTATATAACCTTCCTTATAAGGTTGTTATAAGATTTCATATGCTAATCCATGTAAAGTGTATAGCAGAGTGTCTGCTACGTGGTGAGCTTTCAATAATGGTAGCTGTTGTTTTTGTTACTATTACTGTTAAACTGGAAAGAGTAGCATGACCGTGGATCAGAGGGATGAAGTTGTCTAAGGACACTTGGCTGATCATATTCAAGCAGATGGTGAGAATAGTTAATCATGATGATAATAAGTAATACGAACTACACAGCAGAGCCTAACTGACAATGCAGCTAATAACAAAGAAGTGGAGCTGAGAGATGGAGAGACCATGAGACTAAGCCCTGATGGCATTACTTAATCCAACCATGATGGAGACTGATTCCCTTCGGATTTTTTTTTTTTAATGTGAGCTAACACATTTTCATTCCCCACCACACTTTGGCCTAAACCACTCTGAGTTGGGTTTCTGCCACTTGATTAAAACAGATGGTCTATCAGCCCTTGGAAAGACCATCTGTCTATGAAACAGACATCACTGAGAGCCAGAATAGGTTAACAGAAAAAAGACAAACAGGTCATGCCAGACTATCCTCATTCCCTTAATGAAAGCTGACTAGATCAGTAGATCAAAGGAATACCACAGGCTAGTGTAACTGGACTAGGAAGGTACTGCTGGTCTCTCGTGACATCCTTACGAATAAGGAATAAGATGAGGTAATGGAATAAGATGTGGCGATGGGGAAGCAATAGGACAATAATATGGACTAAAAACTGACAAAATACCAAATTCAAAGAGTGTTGGTCAGTGTCAACCTCTGGGATCTGCCCTGTTTCATTAAGGATAGCCATTAGTTCTTTCGGTGCTTCCCATCTCTAAGACCACCTGAACCTAAATCTCCACCTTTTTTTTTTTTTTTTTTCCCACCATTTTTCTCCTGAATCAGCACAACAGCCTCCTGACTGGATGCATACACAGCACCAGAGTGGTCATTCAAAAACATAAAATTGACTGCTTTATTCCTCTGTCGAAACCCAGACAAGTCTTCCCTGAAAGTCATCCCCCTTCCAAAGAACCACTCCTTTCCCCCAATAATTATGTTTCCTATTCAATTTGTTTTACTGGTTCATTCAATAGAGCAGAAGCTCCACAAGGGCAAAGACCATGTTTCTTACATTCATCAACGTATCACCTAGTGTCTACTCTAGATCTAGCACATAGTAGATGCTCAATTAATTGAATTAATGAATGAATGGCACAGATGAACACTGGCAGAATAGTGATCAAATTGCCAATGACACTGTTACAAGTGGAGTTAGACACACAACTCTTGGAAGCCACAACAAAGTTTGAGGTCAGCTAAGAGACAGAAACTCCCCTTGAATTTTATATAACTGTAATTATATAGTATGTACACTTTTTTGTCTGGCTTCTTCCTTTCAACAAAATTATTTTGTCATTCATCCATGTTGTAGCATGTATCAATAGTTCATTACTTTTTATTGCTGTGTAGTATTATATTATATAAATATACCACAGTTTATCTATGCACTGGATAAAAAATTGGTTGCTTCCTGTTTCTCAATTACAATAAAGCTGGACCTAGGAATGCAATGCTTATTTTTCATTTCTTTTTTTTTTTTTAGGAATGCAATGTTTAGATCACAGATAGGTATATACTTTTAAAAGAAAATGTCATACTTTTAAAAAGTGGTTGTACCATTTTACTTTCCCACCAACAGTGTATGAGTTCCGGCAACCTGGTCAACACTTGAAGTGTACACTTGATGTACACTTGATGTAGCCAGTCTTTGTATGAAGTTTTATCTGCTTGTGGTTTTAATGTGCATTTCCCCAATGATTAATGATCTTGAACATCTTTTCAAGTGCTTATTTGCCACCAATATATTCTCTTTGGACATCATGGGTTTTATGTTTGTTTGCTTAAATTACAAAGGAGGACTTCCCTCTGCCCTTCCACTGCAAGGGGCGTGGGTTCAATCCCCGGTTGGGGAAATAAGATTCTACATGTCATGTGGCACAGCCAAAAAAAAAAATTACAAAAGAGGCTCTCACTGATTACATAACTAGACAAACAATACAGAAATGTATAAATAATTAATAGTCTCCTACCCCCCAACACACACATAGGCAACCAGAGGTGCACAAGAACCACCAGGAGCACTTATCAGGCATGCAAATTCTTGCCCCCACTCTTGGAAGATTCTGATTCAGTAGGTCACAGATGGGGCATTTTGACAAGCCCCTAGGTGATTCTGACACAAGCGATCTGTATATTTCTTAAGAAAGTCTGCTCTTACTATTGTCCTCCTAAGGAATAGTTGAAGGAATGAAGACAGTGAGTCTGGAGAGGCAAACGCACGGAAGGGGTACACGGACTGCCTTCAAATAAGTAAGAGCCTTTGTCTAAGAGAATGACTGTGTGTGCTCTCTGTTGTCCCATGGAACACCAAGAGTTTGGAACCTAAAGATCAAATCAAAAAAAACTTTCTGGGCTTCCCTGGTGGCGCAGTGGTTGGGGGTCCGCCTGCCGATGCAGGGGACGCGGGTTTGTGCCCCGGTCCGGGAAGATCCCACATGCCACGGAGCGGCTGAGCCCGTGAGCCATGGCCGCTGAGCCTGCGCGTCAGGAGCCTGTGCTCCGCAATGGGAGAGGCCACAACGGTGAGAGGCCCGCGTACTGCAAAAAAAAAAACAACTTTCTAAGAGAGCTACTGTGAAACAAATTTAGGCAACAGAGCTAGCAAGGAAAGGAATGTGCCAAAATCACCAAGCTTGCAGAAAAAGGACTTCTCTGGGTTGAGAAATGACTGTTTGAGGTTACGAAGACAGAGGGCAAAAGACGTTCCAGACATACACATACACATTCTCTCTTTCTTTTTCTCTCTGAGGAAAAACTGCCCCTTATAAATACACAGAGAGGAATGTAACCACCAGACAGGTAGTGTGTGTCTTAACCCAAATTAAATAACAGCTATTTGCCCTAAGCCATATTTCCCTGTCTCTATTGGCAAGGCCTAAAACGGTAGGGAAAGGAGACAACACAGTATTTGGTAAGGGCAGTTCCTTTTATAGATAAGTAGGCCTGCCCAGGCCCTCTCCTCATAATTTTGGATCCATCGATTTTAAAGAGCTTAAGCCTGTCAATAAGCAACAGGCTTTGGACAATTAAGCTCAACAAATGCCATTTTGCTTCAGTTACAGCACCCAAAACACCCCCCCTCCCTAATCAGTTAAATAAAAAGCCATTTATTTGTTCTAGAACAGAATCAACCAAGGCACTGTTTACCACAGCAAGCTGCTGATCCAAGAGGGATATGAGCCAACTGCCAAGTAACTCCTGTACCCTGGCAGAAACTCAGCTGAGCCTCCATCTGTGGGCAAGATTAGGGAGGCGCCCAGGTTCCCATGTATGTCCTTCTCTTTCCTATCATTTACAACTATACAGATGCTGGCTCCATTCAAAAGGGGCATGTGAGGCCCAATAATCTGTCCTTGTTAGAATGTCTGGTAGTTTCTACTTTCAGCATTTGACCCAGGGTCAAATATTGAGTGTTGGGCATTATTCTAAATAGGTGCACTCTTATTTAGGTTACTATCACCAAGGTATGTGCAGCCGCTTATAAGTCATAATAGGGCTGACTTTATATTTGCATGTTTTAAATTTTTTAATTTTTTTTTCTTTTATTTCGGATACAGCCCAACTTCCCGCAGGTCATCACTCTTTCTTAACTGGCATGGCTTTGACTCACTGGTTTGTGTGCGCCAGCCCTTTTATTGAGCACCTACTACGAGCGGGGCACTGGTCTCAACGTTCATCTGTAGTCCGACAACAACATGAAAGACGAAGCAATCTTACCTCAAGTTTACAAAGAAAACTGGGCCTTGGAGAGGTTAAAAAGTATGTCCAAAATCAGGCAGCTAGGGGCGTCGGAAGCTGTCTGAACTCAGAGCAGGAACTCATTCCTTCACCCGCCTCCCTTTACAGGAGCAAATAAACTGCTCCGAAACAGCGCAGCCTGAGTGCCAGCCTTCAGTCATTCCTTACAGCAGGAATGCTTCATCCTGCTGTCAAATCGGAAACTGTGTGCAAGATTATGTATGAACCCTGGGGAGGGGACCCAGACTTTTAAGGAGTCAGTGATCCCAAGAAGGTTAAGAGCCAGCACCTAGGCAGGCTGTCAGCTTCCCAATTCTCTAAGTTCCTGGCGCTCGCTGTCCAGGGAGCAGTGCGGCAGGGGTCGTAAGTTCTGGCTTCCAGTCCCAGTCTTGGCACTACTTCTCTGAGGGCTGTTGGCCCAGGCACCTCACCTATGGACCACAGATTTCCTTTCTCTTTTCCCCTGGCCTTGACTCCCTATTTATAATTATACTTTCCTTGTCAAGAATTTTTTTTAACCATTGTTTGTATTATTCCATTGTTTTAACGTATATGGAGTCATTAAAAAGTCGCCCCCAATGCTACACTGAAGCAGAGGGATAAACAATGACAGGCCAGCTTACCTCTCCGGGCCTCAGTTTTCCACCTGTAAACTGACCCGCTTGCATCAGCTGGATCAGGTTGCTTGCATTCCCAGTAGACTCAAGACACAAAGCTAGCTACTGAGCAACCCGGACCGGCGTCGTCGCTCCAGCGCTCCTCCAACCTCCCTTTCCGGATCTGATCAGCAGCTGTTTTCCCGCGACTCTCCCTGGCCCTATCCTGCCGGCCCAATCACCCGGGCAGACTCACCGCTCGCGCAGGGTGCCAGCTGCCGGAAGGAGCTCGACCGCCCCGGCGATTGCGCAGCCAGGGAAAGAAAGGCGCCGGTCTCCCGGCCCCACGCCGCGCTGTGACCTGCGTGCGCTGTTCCTAGGGAGGACGCGGGCGGGCGCGGCTCTGCCCACGCTGCGTATGTGCGTGTGCCGAGAGGGCGCGGCCCCGGCTCTCGCCTTTGTTAATTGTCCAACTGGAGGCAGGTTGTTTTCCACTGGACGCTCCCTGCAGTGAGTCCCAGCCGGGGTGGCCCGGCGACTGCAGCAACTGCCGTGCGCTGGCCCGCAGCCAGCGCGAAGCCTTGCAAGTGGGTGTCAATGCTGCGCCCGGTGACCCACCTACCCGCGACTTCTCATTTAGGCACCTACTCCTCCCTCGGGCTACTCAGCACCAAAACAGGGACCGGCAGTTAGGCCATCCGGTGGGAATGTTGACCCCAGGATCCCTGAATATCTGTGCTCCTTCCCGAATCACCAAACTTTAGGGCTGGACCTTGATTTTAATTCTGAGTGCCGGCTGCCCAGGATTTCTGGGTTCCTATCCTAGCTCTCTTGGGAGACCTGTGCGCAATCTTAGATAAATCTGCCAGTCTCCCTGCACCCCAGTTGCCTTTTCTATGACTCAGAGTAGTGAGTGGGACTCTGTTCTAGGCACCAAGTATTCAGCAGTCAACATAACAGACAAGGTCCCTGCCCCCTTGGGGCGTGTCTGATAATGAACACACACTTGAAAGTGATCATTACGAAAAGTATAGAAAGTTTCATATCAGGGCAACCAAATCTTGTTTATGGAGTGATAAATGGACTAGATTAACTTTTCTAAATCCTCCAATTCTAATATTCATTCTTACTCTAATTATGTGAACGTTATTACTATTATTAGTGATAGCACTAGTAATATTGCTTACTCAGTGCCAGGTACTGTACTAAACATTTTATTTGTATTTCCTCATCAATCAGATTCATAACTTTTCTAACGATAGGTATACCTATTATCATCCTCATTTTAGAGAGAAAAACTGAGGCTAGAGAAATGAAAGTAACTTGCACACTGTCACACAGCTACTCAGTGACAGGACCAGTACTCAAATTCAGACTGTCTGAGGCCTCAGGATGCTTAAGCACTACTCTACATGCATAAAAATATGAAGACCAGCATGGTGTTGTATCTTGAATGTGATGGATGAGAACAGTAGAAGAGGAGGGGGTGGTTTTAGTCTGTAGAGGAGAAAAGCAAAGGAAGTTGAGAGCTTTCTTAAAGAGCTGTTCATGGATCAGACTTCACATACATGAAATTAGAGGTCACTAGCATGGGGAAAGCTATAGGGAGACAAATTGCAAATATGTAAGGAAGAACTTATCTAACAATCAGAGCATTTCAAAAATGACATCAGTTGCCTGGAGAGAGTGAGCATCCTGTCACTAAAAGTCAGCATTCAGGGCTTCCCTGATGGCTCAGTGGTTAAGAATCTACCTGCCAATGCAGGGGACACGGGTTCAAGCCCTGGTCCGGGAAGATCCCACATGCCGTGGAGCAACTAAGCCCGTGCGCCACAACTACTGAGCCTGCGTGCCTACAGCCCATGCTCCACAACAAGAGAAGCCACCGCAATGAGAAGCCCGCGAACTGCAATGAAGAGTAGCCCCCGCTCGCCGCAACTAGAGAAAAGCCAGTGCACGGCAATGAAAACCCAACACAGCCAAAAATAAATTAATTAATTAAAAAAAAAAAGTCAGCATTCAACTAGAGAGGGTTATTGGGGATGCTTCAAAGAAGAGTCATGCAAAAGTTAAAGTTTAGGTGATCTCTAAATTTCCTTCTAATTCTGAAGAGAATTTGAGTCCTAGAGTGGTTAAGTGACTTGTCCAAAGTCACCCAGGTAATGAAGACCTGACCCCCAAAACAAGTCTCACTTCTAGATCAGACTTCCTGTTTGTGGGTGCGGGTCTTGTGAGTGCTCCGCACCTCACTTTATGCTCCTTTTGTGTGTGTGTGTAAGTGAGAGAGAGAGAGAGAGAGAGAGAGAGAGAGGGAGATAGAGACCACTTGTCCCAGGTGTCTGGAATCATCTGCTTTACCTATTTACTTTCCATTTCTAATATGTGTGTGCCCTTCTTCCTTGCTTGTGTTGAATATTCTGTGTTTTCAGATAGAAGTGTCAAACCTCCCGGGCAAATTACTATAATATAGGGGTTCAAGAGGAAGTGGAGTCCCTGCTTCCCTGGAGTACAATTTATTTCATAAGTTAAGGAAAAGGAGAAAAGCTAGATGATATTTTTATTTGAAACTGATGTTTCTTTGATTCTATTTTAGGACTATGGGTTATCTTGAGTTAAATTTCTAATGCACTGGCACTAATTCCCCATCTTTCATCCTAGTCACAAATATTTTGATAAGCAGAAATCTAGTTGTCAGCTTCAAAAGAGGCATTCTTTTCTCAGAGCTCTGGAGAGCTACTTGTTTGTTTTGACTGGAAACCTCTAACAAAGGAATCCAATTGCCTTTTGGGATTGATTTCTAGAACATTTACAAAGAAATGGATATCACCTTGTCCCCAGTGATACTAACTCAAAGATAAAAAGAGTTCCCCTTCACTTCTACCCTCAACAGAGTGATCAATTTTTTAAGTTTTTAAATTTTTAAATTATTTTGGCCTCACCGCGCAGCATGTGGGATCTTCCCCAGCCAGGGATCAAACCCGTGCCCTCTTCATTGGAAGTGCAGAGTCTTAACAACTGGACCACCAGGGAAGTCCTTAATTTATCTTTTAAGGAAATATATTTACCTCGTTCAAAATTTCAAAGTATACTGTCAAGGCTACAGCTTATTCACCTTTGGACTCCTCTCAGTGCCTGGCATATTGCCCTGTAGGTGCAATAAGTGATTATTGACTGGGTAAGTGAATGAGTGTGAATTAAGAAGTTGTGGAAGATAGAGAATAGTTCATTTAGGGTGGGGCAGCAGATATTGTCCCTGAGGTGCATGGGCTTAAAGGAAACCTAGACAGAACTCCCCGTCCAGGTGCACATTTCACCATGATTTTATCCAGAGATCTGTACTAAAAGCAGCAACATCAGACTCTTTTGGGTTGAGCATTACCTAAAGACTATGTACTAGCCAGTCTTTTGGTTGTACACAACAAAATCCGATTTTAGTTAACTGAAGCAGAAAAGGAATTTATTCAAAGAGTATCAGGGAGCTCAAAGAATCAATGCAGACTAGAAAACCAGGCTAAGAATACAGGAAGCACCAACGTAGGCTGGGTGGCCAGACCCAAAGAGGAAACCACGCCATAGGAAGGATGCTGCTGCTGGACACTGGCAATGCCCTGGGGATTGGGTGCCATAGCTGACCCAGCTGCCATCACTGCCACCAGATACTGAATACCACCACTTCCAGAGTAAATTTTACACATTGCCTGCTTCTCTCTCTCTCTTTTTTTTAATGTATTTATTTTATTTATTTTTGGCTGCATTGGGTCTTTGTTGCTGTGTGCGGGCTTTCTCTAGTGGCAGTGAGCGGGGGCTACTCTTTGTTGCGGTGCACGGGCTTCTCATTGCAGTGACTTTTGTTGCAGAGCACGGGCTCTAGGAGCCCAGGCTTCAGTAGTTGTGGCACGTGGGCTCAGTAGTTGTGGCTCGTGGGCTCTGGAGCGCAGGCTCAGTAGTTGTGGCGCATGGGCTTAGTTGCTCCGTGGCATGTGGGATCTTCCCAGACCAGGGCTCGAACCCGTGTCCCCTGCATTGGCAGGCGGATTCTTAACCACTGGCGCCACCATGGAAGCCCTGCCTGCTTCTCCTGACCCCTATCTCCAGAATCACAATCCTGGACGGATGGGCTAATCAGTCATGCTTGGGTCCCAAGCAGTCAACAATCAGGAAAGACTGATACCAGGGCCTTTTGGCTTCCATGAGTGAGATGTAGGGGCCTGCCTCACACCGTGGCCTGTTCCCCAAACTTATAAAGGCAATTTGGAGGCTGGACAGCCAGGAATATGACAAATGTCCACTATAAAGTCTTCTAATAATCTATAGGCCAAAACTGAAAGAATTAGGGCTTCCCTGGTGGCGCAGTGATTGAGGGTCCGCCTGCCGATGCAGGGGACGAGGGTTCGTGCCCCGGTCCGGGAGGATCCCGCGTGCTGCGGAGCGGCTGGGCCCGTGGGCCATGGCCGCTGGGCCTGCGCGTCCGGAGCCTGTGCTCCGCAACGGGAGAGGCCACAGCGGTGAGAGGCCCGCGTACCGCAAAAACTGAAACAAAACCAAAAAAAAATACCCAAAAAACACCAAAAAACCCTGAAAGAATTAAAGAGTATAATCTGTGTAAAATGCTTAATACAGCACCTGAGCTGAACTCTCAAAACCAGAAGAGGTGGCTGTCATACTTATTACTCAACTTGTTAAAATTTTAGCTAGTCAGAGAACTTCTTTACAGTAACAATATTTTCTTCCCAAGCATCTCCTTTTATTTCTTATTGGAATCACTTATAATTGCAGAGTTGAGCAAAGAAAGGTTGCAAAGGGGTAAACTGTGTCAGAAGTGTACTTAGCAGCACAGTGGGGACAGTGCCATGAGCATAATAAATCCAATTTATTTTTCTGATAAATTTTTAAGAAGACTGCCCACCTCTTTTAGAGTCTCAGTCTTGGGATCATATCTATTTTTTAATTTAATTCTATGAAATTTACCACTCTAATTTCTACAGTAATACTAAAAATAGGTGCTACTTACTGAGTACCTAATACATGCCAGAAATTTTTCATGGATTATTTCTAATAGTGATAGTCATCCTATATTATAGATATTATTTGCATCTTACAGATGAGGAAACTGAAGCTCAGAGAGATGAAGTAACCTGTCCAAGAGTACACGGCTCATAGGTGATAAGTGCATAACCAACTACTACTACTCCATATTTTCTCTCATATGGTTGCTTTCTCCAAAGATTCCCATCACCATTTTTTTAAAATTCTACTAAGTCCAAATGTATGTTTCTTGAATCATTTATTCATTCTGAGATTTTAAATTGTCAGAAAGACAAGTCAAGAAATTATTGGTTGCTGGGTCTTTAGCAGAATTAAACTTTTATCAGATAACAGGCTAGTGTAGTAACCTCATTAGCAACATATAAAAAATTTTATATCAAGAGTGTCTGCTTTATTGAGCCCATATTGTAAGCCAGATACTCTGCTAGTCAGCCCTAAAAGAAAAGTATTACCATCTTCTTTTTACAAATGAGAAACCTGAGATTTAGAGAGATTCAGAAACTTGCCAGGGGCCTTGCTGCTAGAAGTGGCAGAACTGGGACTGCAACCTCAGCAGTATGACTCCAAAGCCTGCATTTCTTCCAGTGTGTCATACCACCTCTGGGCCAGTTTGCTAATTTGTATTGAGAAACACCACTTAGTATTGATACTTCTTTTGTTTCTCTCCCTTCCTGGCTTCCAGAGGCTTCCCTGTGGGTTCCTGGCTCTTTGCATGTATAATAACCCTTCTAAGGACAGAGCTGTTCTCTCTCCCTTCCAGGTTTTCTGGCTCTTTCATCCCGTGGGCAAGACCACAACCTCCCCACACAGATCCGGCCTTGAGCTCTGGAATAGTCCTGTTCTTAATCTGTAGAAATATGTGGAGCCTTGGCTATGAAGCTTAGGAGAGTCCCTCTAAGTCTACTTTGCTGGAACTCCATCACTGATTAAGTGCCTTAGTTCTAGTAATTGGTTTTAACCCATTACCATCATGATTTGTTAGCCAAGTTTAGGGGAACTTACTTTGCTTCTACTGTACTCCTTGTATTAGTCAGTACCCCTTTGGTTCTAGTGCCAGAAATCCAGCTCATCCAGAAGCTATAGTGTCTATCAGAAGAAAAGACAATCTCTGCCTGTGTGTCTGTTCAAGAGATCAAACCCTCCAAAAAGCTGTCCAGCAGACTTCTTCTATATCATTGACTAGAATAGCATGTCCATATCTAACCATACCTAAACCAATCACTGACTGGCTTAGATGAATGAACATTCAACATTGGGCCAGCTCCCTTCTGAAGCATATAGTCATGTAGCCTTGACAAAATTGGAGTCTTACTGGGAAAGAGGAAAAATAAGGGGGAATATTCTTGGGTAGGCAGCCAACAGTATCTGCTGTAGGAGGAAGAGAGCAATTCTACAGGGAGCTTGGGGAGCCAAAGATAATGTAACCCGTCCTACTGAGTCTTTAAAGAGAATTTTTACCAAGCAGATAGGCATAGAAAGTTACGCCAGGTAGAAAGGACTACATGCAAAGGCATAACAATATGCAACTACCCTGTGTTTTTCAGAGACTGCAATCACTTCATTGTAACTGGACTGAATGATATACATTGGAGTGTGCAGTGACAGACAGGCTCCAGATCATGCAAGGCATGTATGCCACGCTAAGGAATTTATACTTTACCTGTAGGCGATGAGGGAGTCACTGAGGAATGGGGATAGCATGATATTATTAGAATTTTAGAAAGATCATCTGTCCAGAGAATGGAAAATGGATCCCAGAAGGAAATAAGGCTGGAGGGTGAGAGACCAGTTAGAAAATTGTACTTTTCAGACAGGGGAGAGATTATAGGCTTCAGATTAAGGCTGCAGTAGTAGTGAAGTAGAGGGCAGGAGGGTAAGAGTAAAATGCTAAAGAAATATCTATAGAATTTGAGGACACCTACAGGATGTGAGGATGGAGGGCCTATGCTGACTCTGAGATTTATGTTTTGGGTAACTAGATGGATGCTGGTAGCCTTCATTAAAGAAAAATCATCCTAGGGGACTTCCCTGGTGGCACAGTGGTTAAGAATCCGCCTGCCAATGCAGGGGACATGGGTTCAAGCCCTGGTCTGGGAAGATCCCACATGCCACGGAGCAACTAAGTCCGTGCGCTACAACTATTGAGCCTGCACTCTACAGCCCACGAGCCACAACTGCTGAGCCTGCAGGCCACAACTACTGAAGCCTGCATGCCTAGAGCCTGTGCTCGACAACAAAAGAAGCCACTGCAATGAGCACGCGCGCGGCAACGAAGAGTAGCCCCCGTTCACTGCAACTAGAGAACACCCGTGTGCAGCAACAAAGACCCAACGCAGCCAAAAATAAATAAATAAATAAATTTATAAAAAAACAAAAAAAGAAAAAGAAAAAGCTCCTAGAGAAGGAAAGGTTTGGGGACAAGTAATACAACCAGTTTGGGACTAGCTGACCCCTGTGGCTTATCCAAGTAGAGGTGTCCAGTGGGAAGATAGATGTAAGGTTCTGGGAGACAGAAGTTTGGCTTGGCAATATAGATTTGGGGATCACTGACATATCTACTGTACAGGGAGCTGTAAGAGTGAATGAGATCACCCTGGGAAAACAGGAAAGACATAAAAAGAAGAAGCCTAAGGACAAAGACCTGGTGAACACAGCCAAGCGGCAGGCAGAGAAAAGGAAGCCAGCAAAAAAGACTGAGAAAGAACAGTCAGATAAAGCTGGGAGGAGAGCTGGACTTTTATTAAACTTCCTTATGAACAACTTTCTTCAACTGCTGTGTTTCACCTGGTGTGTTTCACACCACCAACTCCTTTCAACTGGTGTATTTCACACCACCAAGTAAAACTACAATTGAAATATTTGACCAGTACCTTTTCAAATATTGTTTGAGTTATTGGAATATCAGATTTTTATTCATTGGTTTTTTGTTGGATGTACCCTCTGTCAGGGCAAAGCAATGCTTTCCTGGAAACTGCATGAGAAAGAAGTCTAGTGAGAAAAGGAAACTCCCTCTCCTGCAGTATGCATTCACCACCCTGGAGTATAGCCTCAAGGTCTTACTGCCACGTATTTAAAAATCAGCAATTGGGTGGGCAAGGGTATAACCAATTAGTAAGAGTGTGAGTTGACAAAACCTTTTTGACTCAGGAATTTCACTTCTATTAATTTATCCTATAGAAATCTACACACAAGTGCACAAAGATACATGCATATTGCTGTGGTTTGTGACTTCTAAAAAATCAAAGTGAAGGGATAGAAACAGCTCAAAAACTATCAGCAGGGGATAGTTAAATAAATTCCAGTATGTCCACACCATGGAATACTACACAACCAATTAAAAGAACAAGGTTTATCTCAAGGTACAGACATGTGGAGAAGTCCATGTTATAGATATAATATATTGTTAACTGAAAAAAGGCAGGTTTCAGAGCCATATGCTGAATATGTACATATGTAAATCTACATTATATATACATATATTCCATTCAATCATTCAACGGCTATTATTGAGGCAGGCACTGAGCTGGGGATACATTAGTGAATAAGACAAAGAAAGTTCCTGTCTCATTAAGCAAATGTTCTAGTGAAGGAATTAAGTCAATAAAAGAGTTATATATATATATATATATATAAAATTTTAGATACTAGTAAGTGCTGTGAAGGAAAATAAAGTAGGGTAAAGAGCTGAAAAGTAACTAGGTATGGTGAGCAGGTGAGTGTACGGGGCTATTTTAAATAATTTGGTCACGAAAAATGTTTCTAAGGAGAGAACATTTTAGCAGTGACCTGAATAAAGTGAATGAGCGTATTAGAGTTTTCCAGAGAAAAAGAACCAACAGGATGTGTGTGTGTGTATGTGTGAGAGAGAGAGACAGACAGAGAGAGAGAGAGAGAAAGAGAGACAGAGAGATTTATTTTAAGGAATTAGCTCATGTGATTGTGAAAGCTGGTAAATTCAAAATCTGCAGGGTAGGCCAGCAAGCTAAGATCCAGGGAAGAGTTGCAAAGAGTTCCAAAGGCTGTCTGCTAGAATTCCCTCTTGCTTGGGAGAAGTCAGTCTTTGTTTTATTAAGACCTTCAAATGACTAGATGAAGCCCACCCATATTATGGAGGGTATTTTGCTTTACTCAAAGTCCATCTACTTAAATGTTAATTTCATCCAAAAAATACCTTCATAAAAACACCCAGAATGTTTGACCAAACATTTGGGCATTATGGCCCAGCTGAGATGACACATAAAATTTATAATCACAAGTTCATCCCTTGTTAACTTGGCACACATATGCATCTCCTTAAACCATACCTGGTCTCCAAATAAAGACAATAACAAGGTCATACTTCCACCTACCATGACACAACCATCTTGTATACAATTTAAAACACACTAACTCTTTCCCCAGAGAGGAAACAAAGTCCTTGGGTGATGTTTACTCCTCTTGATAACCTGTAACTGCTTTCTGCCATGAGAAGTTGGCAACTCAGAAGAGGGCCTTTACCAGAACTTGACCTTGCTGGAACCCTGATCTCAGACTTCCAGCCTCCAGAACTGTGAGAAAATAAATTTCTGTTCTTTAAGATACCCAGCCTATCTATGGTATTTTGTTATAGCATCCCGAACTGACTAAGACTGGCAGAAAGGGAAATTGTTTTCAACCAGTGATGCAGGAATAACTGGTTATCCATATGGAAAAGACATACCTTTGTTTTCTTTTCTCCCTTATCCCCTCATCATGTAAATATAAGATGCACTGACTTTATATCATAGCATTCAAGTATTGTTAATGAGAAATAATGCAATGCTTGATCTTGTTCAGAAAGCACAATAGGTTTGCTCAAACTCCTGACACTTGCTTAGCCCCTCAAATGTTATTCTAAATTCCCCAACTCCAACTCTTTCCTGGGCATTTAACATTTGAATGTTCAGATCCAACTAGGTGATTCTGGCCCAGCACGATGCTTGGCTACAGAAGCCAGCTAATGCAACAGCAAATGATCATATCCACAAGATGGCAGCATTGTATAATCATTGAAAACCATAATCTGGCATGGGTTCTTGAACATACCTTTCTGTGGCATATTACGTGATCTGTTAAGTGGACTTTTATATATATCTTCACTTAATCTTGAAATAAATGAGCAGTTTTCTTCCCAGAATGTTTTACAGTTTTGAGAAGCATGGACTGGAGAAATAAAAAAGCAGATTCTTTAGAGTCAGAAAAAAATCTGAGTTCAAGTACAAAATGCACCCCTAACTTATTTAGGGCACTTGAGCAAGTTAACTAAGATCTCTGGGGCTCAGTCACCCTATCTAAAACTTTAAAACAATGAAATTACTTTCCCCACAAAATCTTTTTTTTTCTTTTTGACATAGGTAATGTGAGTAAGAACAACACTGCATGGGAAAATTGATCAGAGTAGATGCCCTCTGAAAACTCAACATCTTCAGGTTGATTAGAAAAAAGGGTCTGAGGCCTTTAAAATAGCCTAGAATATTATTTCTGTTTCCTATGACACATCTTAAAAGCCTATGGTGGTGACCTTGTCAAAAGGAATCAACTACACAAAGAAATCAGTTGCGGTAGTATAATAGTCGATACACCTATTTTTGGTTTGGGATAATAATTGTTAAGTTCCTATTTCAGCTGACAGCCTGTCTTCCTCCACCAGAAAGGTTAGAAAAAGTCACCTCTGGCTTGAATTGCCTAATTACAGCAGCAGGGTACATTTGTATGGGGTTTATGGCTTAAACACGGTGCTTTTACATATCCTATTTCAACTAAGCAGAAGCTATGGTAATTGATGACAGTGTGGGCCAAGAAAACATAAGCTAAGAAGGTCAACAGAATTTGAAATTCTAAGCAACAAAAGAAAATGTTTCATATAGGTTAGAAGGGGCTATCATTTGCCTAGACTAGAAGAACATAGATAAGCAGTCTTAGGAGTTCAGGTCAGATTCAGGGTCCAACAGGAAGTAAGGAGGGTCTGGAAAGTCTGATAGGTAAGTAACATTTAAATAGGTCAGTTGGCTTTAGAATCTGAAAGGGGGAGAGGCAGAAGTAATTAACACTGGTGAGGCAAGAGTAAGCAGCATTGTCCAGGAGGGATGGCTGGAGGTAAATAATTGAGGTCAGGTAGCCAGGATCTGTGAACAGCTGTAGAGCCAGGGACTACAGGGTTTGAGATTCAGACATGGAGGAGATGGGTGTCAGCCCTCAAAAGTGTGTGGGAGTTCAGACACAGCTGGAAGTCAGAACCCAGACCATGCTTGAGCACCAAGTTGTGTAACTTTGACATTGAGAGATCAATTGAGCTGCAGGTGGGCTGGGTCAACCAGCTGGAGGGGGATGATTTAAATCAACCCTACTTCAACTGAGGTAGTGACTGCTAATATACTCCCTATCCAGATTTAGAGCAGGCACCAGGGTCTGGAGAGGACAGGCTAACTGTGAGAGTGAACAGGCATACTTTATAGAACACTGATATGGATCTTAGGGAGTTCTCAAGAAGTCACCACACCTCTCCAGAGCTTCAGCTTCATCACACACAAGATGAATATAATAAGAGATGCTTTACCTATCTCTAAAACAGGTAAGGAAAGGCACAATTTAGTGAATGAGAAATTACTTTATGAACTGTAAAGGGCTCTATAAGCATAATTTGACATCTTTGGCTTTGTGGATTAGGGGCTTACAATCCAGAGTTTTTTTGTTTGTTTTGTGTGTGTGTGTGTGTGTGTGTGTGTTTTCCCCCAATCAGGCCCTGGGCTCTGCTCATTGCAGAAAGTCTTTGCAGTGGTGTTAGGCTTGGCCAGCATCAAATGGAGCAGCTATTCCATTTTCTGTGATCAGCATCAGTGCTTCCCAGCATTATCATGGAGAGATGAGAGTTAATAGGATGTGTTCTTAGGACCTGTTCTCCTCAGGAATGGCAACTCAAGCATCTAGAAAATTTAGTCTCACAAAGAAAAGTAGATCACTCTAGTGAGTAATAATGAGTCATTGGGAGCAGGGTTTCATGACCTTGCTAATGAACAATGCAGGGGAAGAGAACAGAGGCTGAGAAAACAAAGGGACAGAGAAACTGCAGGAACTCCAAAACACTAATGAAATTCTTCCAAATAAAAAGTAGCCTACCCAGGACTTCCCTGGTGGCGCAGTAGTTAAGAATCCTCTTGTCAAGGCAGGGGATACGGGTTTGAGCCCTGGTCCAGGAAGATTCCACATGCCGCGGGGCAACGAAGCCCGTGTGCCACAACTACTGAGCCCGTGCTCTAGAGTCCATGAGCCACAACTACTGAGCCTGCGTGCCACAACTACTGAAGCCTGTGCGCCTAGAGCCCATGCTCCACAAGAGAAGCCACCACAATGAGAAGCCCGCACAGCACAACGAAGAGTAGGCCCCGCTCGCCACAACTAGAGAAAGCCCGCGCGCAGCAACAAAGACCCAACACAGCCAAAAATAAATAAATTAAAAATAAAAGCCTACACCAATATCCCCGAATGCCATGCATGATAGTGCGTTTCCAGGAATTAATAGTTTGAGTTATTAAAATAGAAATTAAAAAATATAATTTGATTATCTAAATATTTCTAGGTCACACAGACTGACCTGAACAAGATAATGGGGGTGAAGTGGGGAACACAGGGGAAACCTAGGCATTTCAACTTTTATAGTGCCTTTCAAGGCCTGGCCTTGGTAAAGTTTTCAATGTGTACATGGAACATCAATGATTTGAATTTCCTCCCTGTCAGGACATCTCTCTGGCGTTTAATTATTACACTGCAGAATGTTCATTGCAGACAAATGAGTTAAAACCTCAGGCATTATTTCAAAGCAGCTCTGAGAGGGAGTGGTGGGGCTAGTGTACACAGTATTAGAAGAGGATATGAAACAAGTTTTGCTTGATTTTCACTGTTGAATCTCATTCCTTGCCAGGAATACGACTGTGCTGAACAGTAAAATCGTTTTGTGCTTGCCTGTATGAGAATCTAAGCAAGGATTTTTTTAGACTGAAAGGGACCTACAGAGGTCATTTAAGTGAGGTCCCTCCCCCACCTGCAGGGAGAATTACAGCCTTTCTTAAATATTTTAAAAAGAAGATATTTCCCAAACTCTTTTAATTTGGGAGTGTCTTCTAATTTCTAACTATCTATCTATTGCTATGGTTCATTGTTAAGAGAATCCGATTTTCCTGACAAGTATTAAGAAGAATGGGTGAGGATCTGCTCATCAGAATTTTACATATTATCTGAATTATAAGAAGCTATAAAAGGCAAAGAGCATGTTAATGTCTTCCTTCTACTTCAAAATACAGGAGTCATCTTTAGTATATAGTACGATATTTTTTAAACCTATAAAAAGCTTTAGAATCTGACTTCTCTTTTAGAAGATTACAATATTGAAGCCTCAGAAAATGCTTAAGGTAGAGTCGCAAATAAAATTCAGTTTTTCTGAATACTTAGGTCAGGATACATTTCCTTACACCATTTAACCTAGCTCTTAAATACCCAAATAAAGGGATATTCCATCTGGTTTCTCCCCTCCCACCCCAAACTACTTTTTAAGAATAAAATGTGTCCACTACTTTAGTATTGCTTCCAGGGGCTCTTGCTTTAAGTTAGTAAAACTTCCAGGTCCTCTGCTACTCTAAATGAAGATGGCAACATTTTATTTATATATATATATAGGTGGCAAAGGAGGCATTCTCGTTGAACAAAGTACAGTGAAAAGCCTAACTCAAGCATTTAAAATATTTCTGGGGCTTCCCTGGTGGTTCAGTGGTTGAGAGTCCGCCTGCCGATGCAGGGGACACAGGTTCGTGCCCCGGTCCGGGAAGATCCCACATGCCGCGGAGCGGCTGGGCCCATGAGCCATTGCTGCTGAGCCTGTGCGTCCCGAGCCTGTGCTCCGCAACGGGAGAGGCCACAACAGTGAGAGGCCCGCGTACCACAAAAAAAAAATATATATATATATATTTCTGTAGTAAAGTCTGTGTTAATCTCAGTTTTGGAACAGTGACAGTTTGAATTCTTCCCCATCTCTAAGACCCCACACATTTATTTTTGTGAGAATACCTTTTATATCTATGGGAATACTTGAGCTCGTGCAAAATATGAGAGATTTGAGCACATATGAGATTATTCTGTTTTTCATACTAAGGTAACTATGTTCTTGGTTTTGAGGGTCCTTTGATCCCCATTCTCTTACAGGAAACTAATTTTCCCCCTTCCTTCAACTGAATCTACATATCTAAAGAATGCAATTGCTTCATCAATTGCTAACAAATGTTAGCAACTGTTAGCTGTGTCCATAAAAGGGACATTTTTAATCTTATTAGCACACCCCTGTAAACCACGGATTTACAAAATACTTGAGATTTTGAAATGGGTGGGGAAGGGAATAGGGGAGTTGCAAATAAAGCTCTCTTCTAATTAAGTTTATTAGGTTTTACAACAATGCCTGGTCAGTAAAGATAATCTAACAACCTCTTTCAAGGACAGAATGAAAGGATAAAGATTTAAATTTGTAAAGATAAATCTACGTAATGAGAAGATAGGATAGCTCATGAATATGGGTTTGTTCATCACAAACTACCAAAACAGAATCAGTTGTTGTTTATGATACAAGGGATTTTAAGACCTTAGCATTTCTAAAAATATATCCTAACCAATTAATTTCTGGATGTGGGCAAAGATTTAGCTATAGGAATGTTCACTGAAATTGTTTATACTAGCAAAAGTTTGGAAATAACTAAAATACTCCATTGGGATTGGTTAAATGTTGTTCTGTCAATATGATACATATTTAATATAGATACTAAAAATGATATTTTGGAAGATTACTTAGTTATACGGAAATATGTCTCCAACAAATCATTAAGTGAAAAAACAGATCTCAAAACTGAAAGTGCACTATGGCAACCTGTTGCAAATTTTTTTTTTTTTTTTGCGGTACGCGGGCCTCTCACTGCTGTGGCCTCTCCCGTTGCGGAGCACAGGCTCTGGACGCACAGGCTCAGCGGCCATGGCTCGTGGGCCTAGCCGCTCCGCAGCATGTGGGATCTTCCCGGACCGGGGCACGAACCCACGTCCCCTGCATCGGCAGGCGGACTCTCAACCACTGCACCACCAGGGAAGCCCCAACCTGTTGCAAATTTTAAGAAATAAAATTAAATATATGAAAAAAAAATGTGTGTGCACACATATGTACTGATAAGTATACATACACTCAAGATACACACAAACACACAGAGAATACACATAGAAAAAAAAGACTGGACACATATACAGCAAATTGTTAACATTTCGTGATTATCTCTAAGAGATTTTTGTTTCCTTTTTTTCTGATTTATCAAACTTTCTAAATTTTTCAAAGGAATACTTGTCACTTTTATAAGGAAAAGAGCAGTCAACATTTTATGTGTAAATGACTATTAAAAGATCATTGGGTAGCATACATGTGGAACTTATCAACTTTAGAAACTTGAAGGCATATGGTTCAAAAGCACAGATATATATGTTCAAAGAATTAAATTAATCAAAATAAATTTATGGTTAATGACCCCATAAAAGGTAAGAAATGTTTTCAGAATGTCTCAAAAGTGTTTGAAGTTGCTATCGTAGATGCAGCAATATACTTTCACAAAACCTTGTGAATAACTCAGAGGGGGAGAACAGGAACTGAGACAAGAAAGGAACATAGAAACAGCTGTCACTGTCAAAGACTAGTAAAAAAACTTAATGGATTATCACTCTGATACAACAGGACATTTCTGATGTTCTCATGTTTTCAATCACTTCATTAACTGGCTTATCTAATACTGATCATGCACAAAGCTGCATAACAGTAACAGTTAAACAACATGTGAAAAAGCATTTGACATAGTCTCTGTCATTCCATTTTTCTACTTATTTGTACCAAACAACTCCAGAGATGGGCAGACCACCTTTGTGATTTTCTTTTCTTCCTTACTGCACCTATCTATACCTCTTACGCTTGTCCTTATCATTTTACTTAAAACACACTCTGCTTTCCAGTGACCTTTCCTTGGGTAAGCACTGTGGTTTAAAAAAAAAAAAATTTCAATTCATCTTGATCTCTCTTTGAAAACAAGTAATCAGTGGGGCATGACTGTCCCAATTTACCTTCTACCCTTTCCTTTTTCTCTTTATTTTAGTTAGAGGTTGGGGTTCTAATCCTTTCTTTGACACTAAGATCTGTATGATCTTGGGCAAGCCACAGTTTGTCCTAGCTAGGCCCAACTGGTATGTGTGAAAGCACTGTGTAGATTGCAAAGCATTTACAAATATGATTTTTTTTTTGCGGTACGCGGGCCTCTCACTGCTGTGGCCTCTCCCGTTGCGGAGCACAGGCTCTGGATGCGCAGGCTCAGCGGCCATGGCTCACGGGCCCAGCTGCTCTGCGGCATGTGGGATCTTCCCGGACCGGGGCACGAACCCACGTCCCCTGCATCGGCAGGCGGACTCTCAACCACTGTGCCACCACGGAAGCCCCAAATATGATTATTGAACTAGATGATCTCAATTTCTCAAGGTCTAAAATATTTATTCTATACTTTAAATTATATTTTTGGTGAATTCAGCTGATCCAGGAGTCAGGAATTGCATTTTGGCACATTGCAGAAGATTCCCTCCATTACAGTAAAGCTGCTGATGATTCAAAACAACAGAATGGGGAATTCCCTGCTGTCCAGTTGTTGGGACTGTGTGCTTTCACTGAAGAGGACGCAGGTTCCATCCCTTGTCGGGGAACTAAGATCCCACAGGCCGTGTGATACGGCCAAAAACCAAACCAAAACAAACAAACAAACAAAAAACCCAGAATGATTTGTAACCAAAAACAGGTTCAATTACTGAGGCCGAAAGTTACCACGAATAATACATGATTTTAAGGAGAAGGCTGAAGTCGTAGCCAACACCTAAAATCCCCATTTTCTACATTAGAAAACCCAACTTTTGCCCTTCTTAATCTGATAAATTTAAATCTTAAGATTTTCAACTGAAATCACATTTGAAAAGGCTACTACCACTCATTTGGCATTTTAGTACATTTTGCTGGATATTGTCAATGGTGGAATAGTGATTACAGCAGGCAGGAAACAAGTGAGGAGACACACCAAAACATACACATAAAATCATAGACTCTCAGAGTTGAAAGGGCTTCTAAAAGTGATTTAGATTAGTGAGTCCCAGACTGTGGCATTTCAAAAACTTATAAAAGTTAAAAAAAAAAAAAAATGGTGGGGAGGACAGACATAAAGTATCAACTTTTAGTTTTGCCAAACAAGGATATCAACAAAACAACCATCTACCATCAGGACCATATTATAAAAGGGCACTTCAACAACACATATATAGGAAGATAAAACCTCATAATAACGTGTAATTTGAAATTAGATAAATTAAAGAAAAAACGCATTATACTTCTCTTTTCTAGTTATCTCATGGAAAACTCGATTTGCCCCGTCCACGCAGACCTCTGGGAATCCCTAATCTAGTCCACTCCATGCACACCATTACCCCCCAACCCCGAGTTGAGCATCTGTATCCTCACTACAACAACAAAACATCCATTTAAATGTATACCCCACCCCTTATAGGGAACTCCTTAAGCTGAGGAATCCATTAAATTTTGGATGGCTGTGGTGGAAAATCAGCAGAACAGTAGCTATCTCTGAAAACTTGGAAACTTCAAAATGCTTAAACTTGACTTTTTTTTTTTTTTTAAGACCAAACTCTAACAGCAGAGAATTTTAAGTAGGCCAGACATGCTTTAGAGTCACCAAAGGAGACTGCCTAACAGTGTTGATTTGGGAGTCAGGTGGCCTGGGTTTTGGTAGTGCCTCAAAACTTCATGCTAACCCTGAGTCTTTTCCCTCTGTTTTCAAATTCAAGACATTTAGGTCAGCGCTTTATGAATACAAATATTTAAGCCAGAAACATGTAGGAATTCCAGTTATCTTCCAGGATGAACCCCATTACTAACTACTTCATCAGCTTTCAAACTTGCAGTTAAGTCTACATTTTTTCCGGTTTTAATGAAATTATTTTATTTGGTATAGATTTTGCTTAAATTTTCACAACTGAGGTTTTGATTCACTCATTTATCAGGGTTTGATTCATATTGCAGATGATAGCATCAACACAGCTTTCTTTTGTGATCATCATTACTACCAAGCCCAATTTTCCCAGGTCAAATTTTGTAAACCAAAATGTGCTCAAGATTTGATTCGTTGACTAATTTTTAGTAAAATTTTAAACATTGTCAATTTAGTAAAGTTTTAAACATTGTCAATTTCATTTTGTAAGTTATTTCTACCCTATGTTTTTGGGTCAACACTGCAGTTTTCAACACGACCAAAATAGGATTCTTCAAGGTTTCTTCTGCGGGGGGGCGGGGGCGAAGAGGATAACTTTCATATGGGCAGTTTTTTCACGGCAGTAAATCTTATTTTCTATTCACCATATACTGGCCATTAACATTACTCGAATATGTTTTTTTTCTCCCTTTGGCAATCAAATATCATCAGTGGGTAAACAACACAAAGACACAGAGCTTTCCCTCTTTTTCCCCCTCCTGTAAAAACAGAGAATCCAACACTCCGTAGAGCGCAGAACTCTAATAAGACTAATCAACTAGACTGCTAAAACAGGGAGCCCTGAACAAACCCAGCCCGCACAGGGTTGCTTTTCTCTTTCTCTCCACTAGAGGCGATAGCCTCTTTCAAAAGAGAAATTGAGCTGGAATGGGCCGGCTGGGGGAGTAGCCCCCGTAAAGACCAAAAGGTTAAAAACCACCTCAAACAAAGAGCAAAGGTCAATACCCAACTCCCAAGCCCTGACGTATCCATCTTCCACGGAAAATGAAGGTGACTCCTCCATAACATGTTCTCGAGACCTGGGGCCGCGTGGCCTTTCAGAAACCAGGCGGGTCTGAGGTGACTAACAGGTAGTTCACAGTGGAACAGCCAACGACCGGAAGTGGAAATGAGCCCCGGGCGGGGATGAGGAGACGCCACGGCACGCTTGCGCAGTCAGCGGGGTTGCAGTACGCGTGCGCAGTTGGGCGGTGACGGGGTGACGCTCGGAGCGTGGGCCGTGACTCACGGATCCGGTCCCGCCCTCCCTTCTCGCTGTCGACCGTCAGGGGCTAGCGCCCGCGATCCTTTTCCCAGAGTGCTCTGCGCTGTGAAGAAGCGGCTCCCGAGCACTGGGGGCATTTTGTGTTGGCTGGAGCCGGAGTAACAAGATGGCGGCGTCGGCGGAGTGACAGGGGTCCCTCCGGGCGGGAGCCGGCGGCAGTGGTGGCAGCGGTATCGCCGCCCTAACTCACCGCTCTCCTTTTCCAGCCCGCGACGTCGCCGCGAAAGTGAGGCAGCGGCGGCCGCCAGAAGCAAGTGGCCCAGCCTGGTTACCGTGAGAACCCCCTCAACAATCTGCGGCCTGACAGAAAGAAACCTGACAGCAGCGGTGATTAGGTTCTCCTTGGCCGACTCTGGGCCCTGTAACGCCGAGAAAAGAGCCAGCGTTTTCCTGCCGCCCTTCGGAGCCTTGCTCCGTGGACGAGCCCTAGAGGTCTCCCGTTCTCCCCTTAGAGGTGTCGGGGCTTAGCCCCAGCCTCCATCTTCGTCTCTCAGGATGGCGAGCAGCAGCGGCTCCAAGGCCGAATTTATTGTCGGAGGGAAATATAAACTGGTACGGAAGATCGGGTCTGGCTCCTTCGGTGACATTTACCTGGCGATCAACATCACCAACGGCGAGGTAATCACCTGGGGTGGGGTTCACGACTACGCTGCGCCTGCCCTCCCCCCCTCCCGCGAACTGTTCGGGCCTTTTCCCACCGCATGCCGCACTGGGAAGTCCAGAGGGAGCCAGTTTTCCTGCCTTAGGAACCACCCCCGCTTTCTTTCCCTAAAAGGGAAGAACCCAAGATAAAGGTTGGGTGTACTAGGAAGTTTCCCAGCTTGTTAAAAATACACCTTAATCGAACTTTTAAAACCGTCGTTTAAGGTGAGGACGGCAAAATCCTATTCCTGTGATCCCCATGTTTTTCTATCTATATTTTTAATTCTGCCGGCGTTTTTGTTCCCATTAGGACAGCATCCGATCGCCTGGTTTCTTCATAACCTCTCATTACGTTTTCTGGATGAATCGTTTTCCTGCACTTTAGAGGACGTGCCGCTTTCGTCACTACCCCCTGAAGAGGCCTTTGAGGCTGGTTGCCTCGTTTTATAATTACAAAGAGAGCCTTCTTTTCCCAGCCTCTCACTTCCACCTTCTAGTCGAGAGTTGGAGCTTTGCTCGTGTTTCCCTCTCTTTTCCCAAATGACATTGAATCCATAAGGATGTTGATGCCATCATCCCCTCTTTCCCCTGCAGGAAGTGGCAGTGAAGCTAGAATCTCAGAAGGCCAGGCATCCCCAGTTGCTGTACGAGAGCAAACTCTATAAGATTCTTCAAGGTGGGGTTGGCATCCCCCACATACGGTAAGAATCCTTAAGCAAATAGGCGATTCTCTGAGGGAAGTATGGAAACGGGGAAGATGTGTACGAGGCAGGTGATAGGGCCAGCTGAATCCGGCTGTTGGTATTTGAGTTACCTGGGTTTCCTGTGAAGCGTAAGTCACCACAATCACAGAGTAAATTTTAGTTTGCCAACTTAGTTTAGAATTTCAGTTTGTAACACTCTGCTGCAAAGCTTCCGTCATTCTTCCCGAGGCTTTCATTTGCGGTTAAAGTATGCGGCTCATCTTTGATCCCAACGCGGAAGGGTTGCCTGCTGTTTTCTTTCCGTCTGCACCTCAGATGTTCTTGGGTTTGTCCGGTGAAGTGGATTTGAGGGTGCCGAAGTCACCGGGCTGGGCCAGTTCGGGTTGCTATTGGAGCTGGCTTGGGAAATGGCTGCTCTTTTGTTGTGTTTTTGTTCCAACATGTCTTCCTCCTCCGCTTAGAAAATGGCGGAACGACGTGACTCAACCGCATATTCCTGCCCTTTTCTTTGCTTGAGTTCATAAGTTATGCTTCCTTGAGACCCTCTTTAGCAGCCCTGAGTTGATTAAAACTTTGAAAAGCCAAGAATAAAGCTGCAGACAGTGGTGGGGTTCAGGGAAGGAGATGCCATAATGACAGTCTGATCTCTGCAGCAGATGCGATGTGAAATTAAATTTACTCTGCAATATCTTTCAGAGTCTTTCCAGAAGTGTTAATTAAGTCTGTAAAGGATGGTAATGTTTGCTACATTTCAGTCTGTGTACTAAATTTTGTGGGAAATGGCAAAGGCAGTTTGAACAGCGCTATGTTGAAATTGACTCAGTTGTATTAAAAGAAAACTTAATCGTGTAACCACAGTTTGACAAGTAACTTTAACCTGTTGAGTTACTTGGTCAGTAGCTCCTCACATCTGGGAAATTGTGGCTTTTTTTGGGAGATGTGATATTGGTGAAGGCAAATAGTAATCAGGATAAAAGATGACCAGATGAAGACACTGGGTTCTTTTAAATGGTTAACTTTAAAGGATTTTAGAATAGTTTGATTTTTGAGATTAAAGAGCCTCTTTCCAGAGTAGAGACTAAAATATAGTTTAAGACTCAACCATTTTCCAACAATTACTCAAAAATAACATTTGCAAAAAGATACGGAGGTAGTTGAGAATTAACTGGAATGGTATTTACTGTAGCGTGTTTTACTATCCCAGCTTTTATTCCTCAAATCTTGAATTAATGACTGGGTTATATACATTAATTCTGATGTGGAAACAACCGGAGTGACACTATCCTTAAAAATTTTCCAATGCTGATAGACATTTTTAATGGAGAAATTGAGTGATAACGATTTTCTATTGGTTCAAAGTCAAAATAAATTATTAGGAAGAAAATTCCAGGTTTATCTTATGAGGTAAAGATTAATGTAAAATCTGAGATAATCCAGATTTGAGATTTTTAATGGTTCTCATCCCTTTAAAAAAAAAAAAACAAAACCCTGCTGTGTAGGAAAATAAATTTGTTATTGTGGAAAAGTGAAAACCTTGATTAAAATATCTAGCTTTTTTCTTCACAAAATAAAAAATATCAATTGCATTCGCCTAAAATTTTTAAATTCCTTTCCCTTTGTATTTACTTTCATCTCTCCACCCTGGATCTCGCTGATTTGCTTTACATCACTAGTTTTTCCTAGAATTACATGTAATTGCAATCATACAGTATGAGGTCATTTGTGTCTGGCTTCTCTAACTTAACGTAATGCTTTTGAGATTCATCTGTGTTGGGAGGTTTTATAAATTTCACAAATCAGGTTGAACTTAATGTATTTGAAATCATTTTCAAAAAAGCAGTAAGGGCTTCCCTGGTGGCGCAGTGGTTGAGAGTCTGCCTGCCGATGCAGGGGACACCGGTTCGTGCCCCAGTCCGGGAAGATCCCACATGCAGCGGAGCGGCTGGGCCCGTGAGCCATGGCCGCTGAGCCTGCGCGTCCCGAGCCTGTGCTCCGCAATGGGAGAGGCCACAACAGGGAGAGGCCCGCGTACCGCAAAAAAAAAAAAGGCAGTAAGCATCTGGCATTTTCAGTGCTAAACGCAAATTAAATACATGCACTTTTATTTGGTAGCTTTTATTTAAGGACAACACTGATACAGACCAATAAGGGCAATAGTCAATATACTGATTACACACATCAATAAATGAAATTGACTTGTGAGCAAAATTCTAAGAGGTTGAGTGCAGAGGGTGTTGTGGTAGTTATAAACTGGATGGAGCTAAAGAGGTTAACCTGACTTTCAAGTTAAGACTTCCTGGGAGAGGAGATGGGACTTCAGGATCTGGCTCTAAGGAAGAAAGCTTGGTGAACTGGTTGGGGAGGGCATCCAAGAGTAAAGTGTGGCTTCTGGGAGTGGTCTCTAAGGCAGAATGTAGTAATTGCATGAGGGTGAGGAAAGAGTAAATTTGTTTTAGGAGTAGTAGAGTCCAGGTACATAGAAACAAAAAATGGATCATTGGTTTTAAAGTACAGTGTGAGAGAACTGTTTGTCCACTGAAGTGGAAAAGATAAGGACTTACACAAGCTTTCTTTATTTTGGGTGGCAACATCTTCCCCTTTGCTGTTTGTTCCCCACTATTTCCACATCAACTATATATAGTATACACTTAATAAATATTTACTTGGGAAATATTGAATTAAATTATTCAGCTTAGCTAGATTAAAAGGGCAGTCTCTTCTGTTACCCATTGTTTTAGAAATGTTGACACTACTTAAAAATTTTTAGATTTGCTGCATTTATACCACACTAATATCTCCCTCCTCCCCCAATCCACCCCACACCCTGCAATTTTCTTAAAGATACTATGGGATATTCTAAAACGAGGGCTGAAAATTACCTAGCCTATATAGCATACCTGCCTTATCAAGTCCTTAGTATGTAAGGACCTTACTAAGGGATCTATTGTGCAGAAGCATAGCATCCAGTGAGTGTAAAGAGCAAGAATGAGAGGATAGCATTCAGTCTCTTGATATTTTTAAGAAACTGAAAGTCCTTGGGCCTTGTGAATTGACCTCTGGCAGCTCATTTTAAATTACTGTGTTTCTGTTACAACCCTCCCTTTCTTTGTGCCACTTTGAACTGAATTAAATTGTTCTCTAAAGAAGCAGTTATGTTATAGCCAGGCTCTAAATCTGCCATGTGGTACTGATTGAGTGATCTGGGGTTTGTCAGTCCCTTAACCTCTTTGGGCATATCAGTTTCCTCATTTTTGAAATCAAAAGAGGGTTTTGCCAGGTTGGTAATTTTCTAGTTTTGCATGCTGAGCTTTTGGGCAGGGTTTTGTTTGAACAAGTTTCTGTACTTAAGGTAAGTCACTGGCCTAGTTGATCTTAGAACTTTCAGCTCTGAATTTTAAGATTTATTTTCAGATGATGGTAGCTAGAAAGCATTTCATCACATTTGGTGTTTTGTCTAGATCTTACCTTTGAATGATATTTTAGTAGTGAGATACCACTCAGGACCTTAAAAATGCTACCTGTATCAGGCAAACCATAGGTTACCACTTAGGAGAAAGTAAATTAATGGGATATACTTTTATAGGAAAACATGATAAAGAAAATAGGAGGGGCATAGCATAATTTTGGTTGTCTTGTTTTTTGTTGTTGTTGTTTTTTTAATTATTTATTTATTTGGTTGCACCGGGTCTTAGTTGCAGCACGTGGGCTCCTTACTTGTGGCATGTGAACTCTTAGTTCCGGCATGCATGTGGGATATAGTTCCCTGACCAGGGATTGAACCCAGGCCCCTCTGCATTGGGAGCACAGAGTCTTATGCGCTGCTCCACCAGGGAGGTCCCAGTTGTCTTGTTTCTTTCACCACTTTTTTTTTTGCCCTCTTTGAATGTCAAATATTCTAGGAGATATTTATAAAGTACTAGTTAATCCTTACTGTCCAGTGTTAAAAGCAGCTTAAATTTTAATCTTAGATTTTGGCACTGGGCATATATCCTGTAAATAAGTTCTAATATTCTTATCAGAGAACAAAGATGATGTCTACACTGGGTATGTCTTTATTAGAGAGATAACATTACAGATCACAGGATTCATACAGTAACTGAATCCGTGGTACACTAAGGGTACGTATATTGGCTTATGCTGGATTTCTAGTAATGGAATAATGTAATGATGCTTAGATAGCATTTGGAGCTGGATGAACCCTGAGAGATAATAGCCCAACACTTCATGATATATAAATTAGACTGTTGAGTCTCAGAGGGCTTACTAGAAATCTCCTAACTTCCAATTTTCCTGTGAGCCATTTTCACCTTTATGTCAAGGTCAAATCATGTCTGCTCACATAACCCACACCTTTTCATTTGATGCTGCAGAGCCATATTTTGCCTCCTTCACTCTATGGCGTTTGGTCTCATACAGAAAAACTGATAAATGTAAGTAACCTATTGTTTGTATTATTATTTAATTAGATCCTTATGATTCTTATTCTTCCTTTTGAATCCATGGATTGCTGGATGAGAACTTTTGTGGACATTATTAATTTGTATCTTAAAGTGGAGTAAATACTTGTAAACCCTTGTATAGTCCATGGATTTTACTACCTTGGCTTTAGTCGATTTTAGAGCTAGATTATTTTGTTTCCGAGTACATTTAATCTGTACCTAAGGTATGATTTAGTGATGTTTTCTCATGATCTGTCCTGTTTAGTAAGAAACTTTAATGTCAAGAAGTCTATGCAAGAGAAAACTAGAGTTTGAAACAAATGTTATAAATCTAATCTTTTGGTTTATTCCATTTTATTCTTAAAATCAGCCTTTGAGTTTTAACAGAAGTTTTTCTGAGGCTAAATGAGTACCTTAATAGGTTTCCTAATATAAATGAATAACTAGTCTAAATTATGCTTTTTGTTACTGTTTGTATTTCCAATACAATCTCAGGTGGCTCTTGAAAATTGTTAATAACTAGTAATCACATAACATGTACTTATCCATGTCTTAATGGAATTTTTTTAAATGACGTAATTTTCATACAATGAAGTATATATAGATCAATGTGCCATTGACTCAGTTTTGACAAATGCATACACTGATGTAACCCACACTCCCTAATGAGATAAAGAATATTTGATTTTTTTTTAATACTGCTAATCCTTGGTAGGCTATGTTTTGTGACAACATAGGTTTTATATGTGTGTGTGTGTGTGTATATATATATATATATAGTTTTTTTTTTTTTTTTTTTTTTTTGTGGTACGTGGGCCTCTCACAGTTGTGGCCTCTCCCGTTGCGGAGCACAGGCTCCAGACGCGCAGGCTCAGCGGCCATGGCTCACGGGCCCAGCCGCTCCGTGGCATATGGGACCTTCCCAGACTGGGGCATGAACCCGTGTCCCCTGCATCGGCAGGCGGACTCTCAACCACTGCGCCACCAGGAAGCCCTTAAGAGTTTTTTTAATGCATTATATAAATTGATGGGATCAGTAGAATAAAAGGTGCATCTTCCATTCTCTGCAATGCCATTTTGTTTTAGTTGCCTTTTATTCATAACATTGATAATGTACTTTGAAATAAGTGGGTAGTTGGTTGAATTTAGTGTGGCTAAACATTCTTTTTTCCATCTATGCGCAAGAAAAAAAGAATCAACCAATATCCAGGCATTGCACATGGTCTCATTTAATCATTACAACAATCCTGTAAGTTGAGGTTTTATATAAAGTGTGAGTCAAAATGGTTAATTTGCCTAGAGTCACACAGCTGATGTGTTATTTGAATAGATCTTACTGCCTCTTTCAGTGGTTCCCAAACTTTGCTGCACATTGGAATCACTTAGAAAACTTAAAAAAAAAATATTGACACCTGGCTCCTAACCTCGGATATTTTGATTTAATTGATTTGGGGGTATGACTTTTAGTATTTCTTTTTTTTTTTTTTTGGCTGCCTCGTTCGGCTTCTGGGATCTTAGTTCCCCAATCAGGGATTGAACCCAGGCCCCCAGCAGTGGAAGTGCAGAATCCTAACCACTGATCACCAGGGAATTCCCACTTTTAGTATTTCTTAAGTGAACTCAGCTGAACTCACTAGGTGGTATGCAGTTTACAAATGGAAATATGGCTGTACTAGTTGATTTAGCTTTGAATCCTGATATAAAGATACTACCATATCAAAATGCTGGTGTCTATTAATTTCACAGTAAAGACTTGCTGATGTGGTGGACATTTGTCAGCATAAGTATTTATCAGTGGTGAATTGGCCTTTTGGAATTTCTTTTGGTTCTGACTTGCAGTTTTTGTACAGAAGTTTTTTTTATTAAAGGGAAACAAGATGGCGACAGTGACTAAGCATACATAGTACACATCATATGTTTTGTTTGTGCCATCTTTAAGTGTGCAATGGCAAGGTTTGCAAATTAACCTGAAATTGAGGCTGTCCTATATTTCAGGTTGTCTGGAAGCTGCTCTGAGTACTTATCTGTTACACTTCCTTACACTGCCAGATTATTCTGTACTTAAGGTGGCTTTTATGGCAAGGGGAGTGTGAGATCTGATTTAAAGCTGCCTTGTTGGAAAGTAGTAGCATGAAGTTTTTGTAAATTTTGTTTTAAGTTCCAAATTTTCCAAGTCTTTCAGTTATATTAGAAGTGTCTAATACATTGTCCTTGGTAACACTATAATGAAATTCTTAAAAGACTGGATTTTATACCTTTATGTAAATACCATTCTTTTCCTTTTCCATTCCTTTACTACCCTATTCACTATGTATTCACGTTAGGTTGTTTTGCTTTTGGCTCTTCTCACTTGATTGAAATTATTGTTACCACTAAGCTTCACTTATTGAAATCCTAGTGTTCTCATTTTTGGACCTCCATAATATTAATACTTTGTATCCTTCTTAAGAAAGGGAGTGATGTTGGGTTTTTCTCTAAAAATTAAAGCTCTGTTGTTGGAGAGTGATAGTGAACTTTACAGTACCTGTACAGTACCTTCTAGAGAATTAGCAAACGTTTTTCATTCAGTCAACAAATACATATATTTGAGTGCCTACTACATACTGGGTGGGCAGTTTCAGATACTGGGCACATTTCAGTGAACAGACAAAAATTTTGTGAGGCTTACGTTCTTATTGAGCATCTGCCATGTACCTGACATGTGTATAATTGTGAATTTGTCCCTTGCTGAAAATTAGGAGCAAAGATGTCTAAATCTCCTGTAAGGACATGAACCTTCCCTTAACATCAAAGGGATAATATGAGTTTGAGCCCCAAACAGCATTCTGAACCATGCAGAGGTTGCCTTGATTGGAGAGGTCAGCAGGGACCCCATTATGTCTCCTTGTGAATCCTGCTTAGTCAGCATTTCTCAAACATCAACCATGCATAATAATTACCTACAGAGCTTGTTTAAAATGTAGGGTTTACTGTCTCACCCCCAGATTTGTTTGACCAGTACTGGAATGGGCCCCAAGAGTCTGTATTTTTAACAAGTAACCTCAGATAATTTCTGCTAAAGACCGCAGAACCATGCTTTGGGAAATACTGTGTTGAGGTTTTGACACTCCATTGTATTGAGCAGTTGGGGGTAGTTAGTGATTATTTTGCTGAGAGGGCTCTGACTATTGTTGTCTTGGTTGTTGTCATTTCATAATTGTTGGGCAACTGCTTTTTGTAATGAAAGTAATCCTTTTGTTTGTGTAGTGCTTTTACAATCTCATAATTACTATTGTATCTCTTGATAGGTATAATAGATAAGTTATATTAAGAATGTTTATCAGTGGAACTTCCCTGGTGGTCCAGTGGCTAAGACTGTGCTCCCAATGCAGGTGGTCCAGGTTGGATCCCTGGTCAGGGAACTAGATCCCACATGCCGCAACTAAAAGATCCTGCACCCCGCAACTAAAGCACGCCACAACTAAAGATCCTGCACTCAGCAACGAAGATGCCGTGTGCTGCAAATAATTCCTGGTGCAGCCAAATAAATAAATATATAGTTCTTTAAAAAAAAAAAAGGTTTATCAGTGAGCAAAAATGGCTTATGCCGGTAAGAAAATGGCAAAGCCAGAACTAGAACCTGTTTTTTTTTTGGCTGCTGGTTCACTGTTCTTTGCACTGTATTGCATATACTGTGAGTTCAACCAGCTTCCCATTTTCAAATCCAACTTCTGGTTTACTGGGCCACTTTTTAATTGTCTAGTCACTGAAGGGCTTATTTTTATAAGTATATATTGCATAGTTCTATATTATTAGTTCAGGTTTACATAGAATTTAAATTTATGGATAGATATTCATGTGTTCATTCATTGCTTTTTTCTTTCAGGTTAGATCGTTGCTTTATAATAGCTTGCGTTGCCTCTTCCATTTTTCCCCTTTCCTATATCTGCATTAACATTTCAAGCCCAGACTTTGTGTTCTTTCTTCTGGTCTACTTTTAAAAGATTATATCAAACTTTGGAATTGTTTGTTTTCTTTTGTGTTCATTTGCTAATACAGAGAAATTTGAGTTAAAATTTTTTTAACCTAGAATCTATCTACTTAAGAAGGATTTGCTAAGCAAATTAATTACTGTAGAATGTGGTGGGGGGAATGTTTCATCTAGCCAAAATTATTTGTTCTCTTAAATCTTTATATGTAAAACGGTCTTAATACAGGTGATTCCTATAGTGCAAAAAGCACCCTAAAGGAAACCTTTTGGTCTCTGAAGTGTACTAAGAGATATTTTGATTTTTGTTACTTTTTTGCTCTAACATTTTTTTAAGGTATTTATTTATTTATTTATGCGTGCTGCACTGGGTCTCCGTTGCGGCGTGTGGGCACAGTAGTTGTGGCACGCGGGCTTAGTTGCCCCTCAGGACGTGGGATCTTAGTTCCCCCGACCATGGATCAAACCCGCGCCCCCTGCATTGGAAGGTGGATTCTTAACCACTGTGCCACCAGGGAAGTCCCTTGCTCTAACATTTTAATGTACGTTTTCTCATATTTCTCTTCTTAAGGAGTGGAGGTAAGTGATTTTAGCCTTGAGAATTTGAGATTTAAATTAGGAAGAAGGAAAAGGGGGCCCAGTTTTGTTTTGGCTGCCTCATGTGGGATCTTAGTTCCCCAACCAGGGATCGAACCCATGCTCCCTGCATTGGGAGTGCAAAGTCCTAAACACTTTAAAAGTAGGGTGGATGGTTATAGCTTTGGATGTGTTGAGTTTAAGGTGCAGCGTATCCCAAGTTTAGCTCTTGTATAATTAAGTTAGCAGAAAATACAGACCTAATCCTAGGCCAGGGAACTAGGACTGGTGTTAGATCTGAGCGAGATCAGCATAGAAGTGATAGTGGAGAAAGGAAATTGAGAAGTGAGGACTGAACCCTGTGGTGGAAATTCAGAGTTAATCAAGGCAAGAGGAGAGTTGGGATAATGGGGTGTTGCAGTTAAAGGAAGTCAGTTTTTAGGAGGAGGTAATAGCTATTCCAGAGAAAGAAAAGGAATGAGACTGTAAGGCTTTGGGCTTTGGCTGGAATAGAGCTCAGTATACAGTCATGCTTAGTAAGTCACTGTTGACTCAGTGATATGGCCTGAGGGCAGTCTGGTGAGGGAATAAGGATATAGAATTAAAGGATAGGCAGAGAAAAAAGGATAGGCAGAGATCAGATATTTGGAGTTCCTCATATACATATGAAACTTTGCTTTTTTTGGTGTGTAATTAGGGAGGGGCATTGGTTTTCATAGCAGAGAAACGACACCATGAAACTGTAGAGGAGTGACTGAAAGTAGGAGACTATGTTGAGAGGTAACGGGCATTTTTCAAAGTTTAGCTCAGATACTAACTTTTCTAAGAAGCCTTCCCTTTTATCTTCTGAATAAGTTGCTTGCTCCTCTGTGTTTGTTTTTGTTTTGCGGTACGCGGGCCTGTCACTGTTGTGGCCTCTCCCATTGCAGAGCGCAGGCTCAGTGGCCATGACTCATGGGCCCAGCCGCTCCGCGGCATGTGGGATCTTCCTGGACCGGGGCACGAACCCGTGTCCCCTGCATCGGCAGGCGGACTCTCAACCACTGCGCCACCAGGGAAGCCCTCCTCTGTGTTTTATATTTACTTTATTGTCGCTTTTATATTGTACTTGTCACTTATCTGTTCTTTTAGGCCTTATGCTGCTTATGGCATCCTTAGCAGCAGTATCACACACATAGCAGGTCCTTAATAAGTGTTGAAACAGAGACTGGAGGAGCAGATTTTGGTAAAAGATTGACAGTTTTATTGAGATAATTTACCTATGTAAGCATCATCTACTTAAAGTGTGCAATTCAGTGGTTTTTACTATATGTACAGTTGTGCAACCATCACCATAATCCAATTTTAAAATGTTCATCACCCCCCCCCCAAAAAAAACCACCTTGAACACATTAGCAATCACTCTCCATATCCCCCCAGGCCTAGATAGCTACTAATCTACTTTATACATTTGCCTATTAGAAAAGGTTTGGGGCTTCCCAGATGGTGCAGAATCCTGCTGGTTGAGAATCCTCCTGCCAGTGCAGGGGACACGGGTTCGAGCCCTGGTCCGGGACGATCCCACATGCCGCGGAGCAACTAAGCCCGTGCACCACAACTGCTGGAGCCTGCGTGCCTAGAGCCTGTGCTCCGCAACAAGAGAAGCCACCACAATGAGAAGCCCGCGCACTGCAATGAAGAGTAGCCCCTGCTCACCACAACTGGAGAAAGCCCGCGCACAGCAACGAAGACTCAACACAGCCAAAAATAAATAAATAAAAAGAAAAGATTTGATCAACCCTTTATAATTGGTATTGTGAAAGTACAGGTATATTGTCCCATTTCCCAGTGGAATAGTATATTTTAATACTTGTATTCCTCTGGAGGTTCCAGTTCTCCACATACTGTCTTCCAGTACTACTATGACCAAAGCTAGAGAGAGCAGTGACAGCAAGGACCATTTGTGATCTTTGAAGTATAATTTTGGGTAGTATGATGAGAATGATAACCATTATACTGGGAACCAAGAACAAAAAATGAAAGTAAGATGGCAAATAGAAACTAGATTTTCAACAAGTTAACCGTGAACAAGAAAATCGGATGATCTTGTCTTACAATGAACCAACTACGCTGGGTACTTTCAGTTTCTTGTGAATAACAAGCTTAATGCGTACTCCTAACCCCGACACACCTCTTTACCGGGCCGTCTTCTGTTCATGCTTCAAGAATCAACATACTTCTTAGTCGAGAAGCTTTTCCTAATGCCTCCCTCTGAAAGATCTATTGGGTCCCCATAATTTGTACCTTCTCACCATCAGTTTCTCTTTCATCATATGTGTTTGCCTACACAGACTGTGCTGTAAGCTATGAGAGCAAGAATTATTGGGTTTTGTCTTGTTAGCCACCATAAATATTGAAAGGGTAAATTAATAGGAGCTTTAGTAGTACTTAGTACGCCGCCGGGGAAGTACATGAAAATAAGGGTGGAATTGTTTTCCTATCCAATTCACTGACCTTGTGGAGGGTAAATCCCTGAACCAAGTTAAGAACCCTGCTGTAAACAGATTTTTAAGGTAAATAGACTGCAGAATAAGATCTAAAACTTGGGCATCATATGTGTTTCACTCAGCAATAATAATGTCAATTAAGATGATTCGCTTTCCTTCTTCATCCTAACCCTCCTAACTGCTACTACTAATCCTTTACTCACAATATCATCCCTAAGATCTTTGAATTATGCTGTAGTATTTCCACATCAGTCCCCTTGTTCCTTGCCCTCTGCCTTAAAAGATGCATAAATGTTCCTTAACCCGCAAATTTTAAAAACACAAACAAAGGGCTTCCCTGGTGGCGCAGTGGTTGAGAGTCCGCCTGCCGATGCAGGGGACACGGGTTCACGCCCTCCGGGAAGATCCCACATGCCGCAGAGTGGCTGGGCCCGTGAGCCATGGCTGCTGAGCCTGTGTGTCTGGAACCTGTGCTCCACAACGGGAGAGGCCACAGCAGTGAGAGGCCCGCGTACCGCAAAAAAAAAAAAAAAACCACGAACAAAAAAATGTGCTTTGATACTTAGTACTACTTAGTACTTAGTACTTAGTACGCCGCCAGGGAAGCCCCCAAAATAGTCTTTATATCCAAAATTATAGTACTAGTTAGACCTGCCTCTAAATCTTATTTAATGCTTTAATATGGAGCATGTATATTACTATAGCAAGATTGATTTTAAAGTAATTTTATGGTTACTGAATTTCTCTAAAATTGGTTTTCTTTATAATGCTATATATTTTATTTTATGCATTTAAAATACTCTGAGAAGGGATCAGTAGGCCTCATTAGACTACCAAAGGTGGGGGATCCATGACAACAGAAAAGATTCAGAACACTTGGTGTAGAACTAGCACCTCCCACCCACCCACACAACTTGTTTGGGCAAGTTCTTGGTTATTGTAGCTAAATACATTGATGCAGGATTGGTCTCTCAGTTGGTGGATTTCCAGTATTTATTTTCTTTTCCCTTTCTAGTCTTGTTCAATTTTAAATTACTTCTATGCTTATCAGTGCCCTCCCCAGGGGTGTGAGATTGTAAGGGTGGGGAAATTAGCCAATTAAAAAAGGTTTGGAAGACCTAGGAAAGTTCTGGGAAAGGTTTGGTGAAGTAAAAGATAGAATTAAGGGGCTTCGCTGGTGGTGCAGTGGTTGAGAATCTGCCTGCCAATGCAAGGGACACGGGTTCGAGGCCTGGTCTGGGAAGATCCCACATGCCGCAGAGCAACTAGTCCCGTGAGCCACAACTACTGAGCCTGCGCGTCTGGAGCCTGTGCTCCGCAACAAGAGAGGCCGCGATAGTGAGCGGCCCGCGCACCGTGATGAAGAGTGGCCCCCACTTGCCGCAACTAGAGAAAGCCCTCGCACAGAAACGAAGACCCCAAACGAAGACCGTGGTCTAAATAAATAAATAAATAAATTTTAAAAATTAAAAAAAAAGATAGAATTAATATCTAAAATTTCTTGAATTCATCACATTATCAGAATTATTACTCTGATCACCATACCCACAGCTAAAACTGTGGTTCTTTTCTTACTTAACGTCTAAATCAGTTTTTAGTATGGAGAAATCGGTCTAATCGGTATTTGTGTTTCTGGTTCTAGTTGCTTAATTCACCAGAAAACTTAGTGTCTGTTTTCTTTATTAAACCTGATTTTCCAGTTCCCTGCAGTAGCCAAATAGCAGCAATGAGTGTCTTTCTCTAGTTAAAATGCTCTGGATCCCAAACTATTTCAAAGGTATTTCTGCAAGTTGTAAATCCAAAGCATTATGAATAAAAATTTTGTGTTACTGACCTTATAAAATATGAATTGTGTTTTAAATGAAATTGCAAGAGGAGGAAATAGATTGATGGTCTTAATTTTTTTTTTTTTTTTGGCTGTATTTGGTCTTTGTTGCTGCATGTGGGCTTTCTCTAGTTGCTGTGAGCGGGGGCTGCTCTTCGTTGCGGCGCGCGGGCTTCTCATTGTGGTGGCTTCTCTTGTTGGGGAGCACGGGCTCTAGGCACAAGGGCTTCAGTAGTTGTGGCGCACGGGCTTAGTTGCTCCGCAGCATGTGGGATCTTACTGGACCAGGGCTCGAACCCGTGTCCCCTACCTTGGCAGGCAGATTCTGAACCACTGCGCCACCAGGGAAGCCTGGTCTTAAATTTTTGATGGCAAGAGAAAAGTTTAGTTCATTAAATTCTAGGTACCTAGGTATTCAAAGTAAAACGCAGGCCACAAATCTAAGGAGCAAATATGGGCAGAGAAGGAGAATGAGAGTTACACAGCAATCTTGTATACCAAGAGTTAATAGAAAATCAGGAGGTTACCCACATTTTAGTCCTGTGTCTAGTTCTTTAGAAGCGCCGAAGAGTTACATGAATCAAAATGTAGTCAAAGCTGTGCATCATAGTTCTGCTTTCATGATGAATGCCATTAATAAAATGGAGCTTAATAAGTACTAACAATTCTAGGTTAAAGGATTACAGTGTCTTAAGACTCAAGTTCATAGATGCTTCCACCTTTCAGAAGTAATCAACTATTGAATGCAGTACTAGGAGGATTGGTGACTTTTGAGACTCAGGAATTTAAATTGAGAATTGAGGGCTTGTGTTGTGGTTGAGGGTCGCCTGCTGTTGAAGTCTGGTAATTTAGGAGGAGGGGGGAGAAGGAAGTGCCTTTCTTGACTGTTTTAAATGAATTGTTAACCCCGACACACTCATGCCAGAAACAGAACAAAAAGGGAAAAGAAGGCAACGTGGCATGATTACAATGAGAAGCAAGAAGAAAGATACAGGAAAAGATAAACAAGAATTGCCTGTAGGTGACTTTTTTTGGCCCATGGTAATTTGGGTGCTGTTGAAGGATGGGAAGAAGAGCTATCTATAGTTTTTATAATATTATGAAAGGCAAAATTCTACTGTTAAGGATGGTGTACGTAAATATTAATGTATAGGAACATTAAAAGGAATTCAGACTAAAGAGAGTAAGGTGGCTGGAACTGTTAGCAGTAGCAACCTAAAGGGGGAACTTGAGCTAGTTCTTAGAGTTGAGCGAGATTGTACTAGACCAGGTCCTTAATTTCTACCCTCATAAAAAGGAACATAAAAGTTGGATGATGATAATTTGGCAAGAGACTAAGTTTGAGATGCACTGTCTTGAGAATGTAGATGCTATGAAAATGGGTATATTACAGCACTGATTCAGTGCTCATACTTTTAGTTCAGTGAAGACTCTGACATTAATAATCTAAAGATGGGAAGATAAATGGCATAGGAAAAGACATTTATCTGTTACGACTGTCACTTCTAAACTTTTATAATTATTTGACTTATTTGAATCAAAGATGAGTAGATGCTTCCTGATGACTTTATACTTTCGGTACAGGTAGTATTTTTGTATTCCTTTTTTTGTTTTCCTCATCTGCCACGTCAAGCATGCCCTAGCCTGGTAAAAACCTCTAATACAGCTTTTTATTCTTTAATTCAGCAAATGTTAGCATTTCCTGCATGTAAAGCATTGTGCTGGATGCTGGGAATATAGAGTTGTGAACAAGACATAAAATGGCCGCCCCTATTATACTAGGATTCTCCAAAGAAATAGAACCGATGGATCATATATACAGGCATACCTCAGAGTTATTATGGGTTCAGTTCCAGAATACCACAATAAAGCAAAGTCACACGAATTTTTTGGTTTCCCAGTGCATTAAAAATTATGTTTACACTATACTGTAGTCTGTTAGGTGTGCAATAGCATTATGTCTAAAAAAATTGTACCTACCTTAATTTACAAATACTTTATTGCCAAAAAATGCTAACCATCATCTGCGCTTTCAGCGAGTGGTAACTTTTTGCAATAATAACATCAAAAATAAAGATCACAGGGCTTCCCTGGTGGCGCAGTGGTTGAGAGTCCGCCTGCCAATGCAGGGGACACGGGTTCGTGCCCCGGTCTGGGAAGATGCCACATACCGCGGAGTGGCTGGGCCCGTGAGCCATGGCCGCTGAGCCTGCGCGTCCGGAGCCTGTGCTCCACAACGGGAGAGGCCACAAAAGTGAGAGGCCCGCGTACCGCAAAAAAAAAATAAATAAAAAAATAAAGATCACAGATCATCACCATTACAAATATAATAATAACGAAAATATAAAAATAATGAAAATGTGACAAAAACACAAAGTGAGCATATACTGTTGGAAAAATGGTGCTGATGGATTTGTTCAAGGCAGGGTTGCCACAGTTTGTAAAAAACGTGATACCTGCAAAGAGCAATAAAGCGAGATATATTTATAGGTAGAGAGAAAGAGATTTATTATGAGGGATTTGCTCAGACGATTATGGACGCTAAGAAGTCCCATGACCTGGAAGCAAACTAAATGCCCATTGACAGATGAATGGATAAAGAAGATGTGGTACATATATATACCACAAAAAGGAACAAAATTGGGTCATTTGTAGAGACGTGGATGGATCTAGAGACGTCATACAAAGTGAAGTAAGTCAGAAAGAGAAAAACAAATATCGTATATTAACGCATATATGTGGAACCTAGAAAAATGGTACAGATGAACCGCTTTGCAGGGCAGAAATAGAGACACAGATGTAGAGAACAAGCGTGTGGACACGAAGAGGGTAAAGTGGTGGTGGTGGGGGTGGTTGTAGGATGAATTGGGAGATTTTGACTGATGTATATACACTAATATGTATAAAATAGATAACTAATAAGAACCTGCTGTATAAAAAAAAAATTAAAAAAAAAAGGGGGAGTCCCATGACCTGTGGTCTATAAGCTGGAAGCCCAGGAAAACCAGCAGTGTAGTTCTGGATCAAGCCTAAAGACCTGAGACCAGGGGAGCCAATGATTTACGTCCCAGTTTGAGTCCTAAGGTTTGAAAACCAGGAGCACGGATGTCCTAGAGCAGAAGATGGAAGATGAATGTTTCAGCTCTAGCAGAGAGGGAAATTTCTCTTCCTCTGCCTTTTTATTCTGTTCAGGTACCCCACTTTAGGGAGGGTGATTTTCTTTAGCCTGTCATTCAGATGCTAATCTCTTCTGGAGATACCTTCACATACTGTTTTACATTTTATCAGCTATTTCAGAATCCCTTAGCCCAGTCGGGTTGATGCATAAAATTAACCGTCACCCATCAAGTCAGAGGGGGAAGACCTACGTTAAACAAATGTTCTTTTTTCTCTTGTTATTGTTATAGTCATAGGGATGGGCATATTTAGGTCCTTTAATCTGAACTGAGTATTTACGATAATTACACTGATTTACTATTCTTGGAAGTCCTTGGGTCTCATAGCAATACCTAAAATATTTCATTTCAGTCATTTTGTTTCTTTTCTAAGGTATTTCCATTTTCATCGAGATTTAATAGAGAAAAGAAACCTCTAGCTCCACATCTTCAGCTATAATATAACTCTTCTAATTGGTTCTCATGTCATTGTCACTCCTTCCCCTACTCCCCAGTTTCCATATTGCATACTGATACCAAGGCCAACTCTTAATACTTATGTCCCATCCATACTCCACTGATAATTCCTCAGTTATCTATAGAATTTAAAGCACATTAGCCTGGTATTCAAGAGTCTATAATATAGCCCCAAACTATCAGTCACTTTGATTCGCCCCTTTATGCGAGCCCATGGTCTATTCTTGCCTCTGCCTAGCACATCTTTTTTTATTTATTTATTTTTAGCTGTGTTGGGTCTTCATTGCTGCTCACAGGGTTTCTCTAGTTGCGGCGAGCGGGGTCTACTCTTCATTGTGGTGTGCGGGCTTCTCATTGCAGTGGCTTCTCTTGCTGTGGAGCACGGGCTCTAGGCGCACAGGCTTCAGTAGTTGTGGTTCGCAGGCTCTAGAGCGTAGGCTCAGTAGTTGTGGCACACAGGCTTAGCTGCTCCACGGCATGTGGGATCTTCCCGGACCAGGGCTCAAACCCGTGTCCCCTGCATTGGCAGGTGGATTCCCAACCACTGCGCCACCAGGGAAGCCCTTAGCACATCTTTTTCTACCTTATCTATCAAAATATTATCCCTCCTTCAGGATCTGACTAGTAACAGACCATTTTCACTAGGTTTCTTTCTTTGGACAGATGTAGTTCCCACTGATCGTTTGCTTTTTCTGAATTCTGTTAGCATTTTTTGGTCAGCCCTATTGACTTGTGCATGTATTATCTTAGGCTTGTGCTTTTTATCTGTTTCTTAATTTTTTAACTAGAATTAGTTTGGATATGGGTTTAGAGGAAGGAAATAAGATCAGAGAGATGGACCTTCCTTCTCTTAGCATCTTCTTCAGACCTTAAGGTACCTTTTTTATGCTCTCAGTAAGAAATGATGGTTTTCTAAGTTGCGAGCTCATTCCTTGGCCTACTTCCTTGATTGGTCAGGCAACACTATGTCTAAAGACATTGATTTGAAACAAACAAATAGTAAATGAGACCTTGCCCCCTCCCCTTTTTTTTTAGCTTTCATCCATTAAATTACTTGATTCTTCTGCATCTTTTGAAACTATTAGGAAGAATAAGGTCCAAATCAAACCAGTTTGTTTTTAATCTCATAAGTATCTGAGTTACCTACAGTGTGCACATGACTTTACCATAGTGTACTTAGTAGCAACACATTGCTGCTTATGTTGAAAAATGTCTAAAGATAAGACCTGAGTTTCTGGTTGAAGGCACCTAGAAAGTGGAGAATAGGAGTGAGGTTTTCATGTTTGTGGGTTTCAGATTGTCTGCAAACTTAAATGATCTCAGAGAATCAGCTTAGTGCTTGCTCATTACCCAGATTCTATGAAGACATAAGACAAACAGTAGGTTTTATCTTACAGGTGTAGAGAGAGAAACGCCAAAGTAACAGTACCTGAAGATTTGTATTGTCAAGGGGTTAGATCTTGGATATAGGCAGTAGTCAGTGGCTATAGGAATTCTGTGAAACGGGAGACCAATGTGGGATAGTCTACTTAAGGAAGATTTGTTTGGCATCTGGGTATTAGGATGTTGCAATTGAAAATGGAGAGTTAGCAGCTTGCAGAATAAAAGTGGAAAACGTGGAGGTGAAGGTAGAAACTGAGTAAGTAGGATTTGGATAAGCAGAAGGCTGTTCCTGGCTCCTAATCTGTGTGTAATAATGTCGGGATGGGTTACACAGGTGGAAAGCACAGATGGGGAGGGTGTGAGGTGTTAGATTTAGAGAAATAAGTTACATATTCCTTGAGATCAAAAGGAGGAATGAAAGAAACACCTGTCACTTAGGTTTAAAGAGTTATAATACCAATTTCTAAGCGGAAAGACCTAATTATTTTAGAAGTGCCGTAGTTGCACCATGGAGGAAAATGCCTTTGAATCATTTATGTTTTAGTTGTTTTTTTATGGATTGTCTTCTTGATATTGAGAATAGGGGCTGTGTCTTAAACTCATACACTTAAGCAATATGGAGAAAAATGCCTAATAACTTGTTTGGTTTTTTTTAAAGTGTGTTTCTGAATTCATCTAATTCCCCCTTGTTTCTAATTATTATGAGAGTATTCTGTTAAAGACTTACTTTACATATGACTTCCCACAAAGTGCTTTATGAAATTGTGTGATTGCATGAAGATGTGAAGTATGAATTTGTGCCTTTGACATTTCAAGTTTGTAGTTTGGATTGGATGGTTGTAAAATTCACTTTATTGTAATTTTGTTAGGGAGCCATTGGTACAAATTTGTTGATGTAGACATGAGATGTAGTCTTATGAGAGTTGATTTGTGCTTTCTCTTTTGCCTTTGATTCTTAGTGACTTCCCATCACTGCCTTAGCTCTTTCTGGATTTGGTGGGTTTTTATAGAGTCATTTATTTTTCTCTAAAACCTAGATAAATTAGGTTTTTTTGTTTTTGTTTTGTTTTGTTTTTTTTGCGGTACGCGGGCCTCTCACTCTTGTGGCCTCTCCCGTTGCGGAGCACAGGCTCCGGACGTGCAGTCTCAGCGGCCATGGCTCACAGGCCCAGCTACTCTGTGGCATGTGGGATCTTCCCGGACCGGGGCACTAACCCGTGTCCCCTGCATCAGCAGGCGGACTCTCAGCCACTGCGGCACGAGAGAAGCCCCGATAAATTAGATTTTTATATTAAAAATCTGCCATATTCTTAGTATTGGATGTTTATAATGGCAAGGACTGGTTTTGAAGTTTCTGACAGCTTCCTAGCACAGATTTGCCTCTGCCGTTAAGAAAGAAGAAAAAAAAGAAGGAAAACAAAACAGGAATCAGGAAAGGAGAACATAAGCTATTCACTTTGTTCATCACTTACCTTTTTTTAAAAAAAAATATTTATTTATTTGGCTGTGTTGGGTCTTACTTGTGGCACGTGGGATCTTCCATCGTGGTGAGTGGGCTCTTCATTTCTGCTCACGGGCTTCTTTCTATTTGTGGTGCAAGGGCTCAGTAGTTGTGGCACACGGGCTCAATAGTTGTGGCAAGCAGGCTTAGTTGCCCCGTGGCTTGTGGGATCTTAGTTCCCCAACCAGGGATCAAACCTGTGTTCCCTGCATTGGAAGGCAGATTCTTAAACCCACCACTGTGAGCTTTTCTTTCAAGTGTTGTAAATGTTGGAATGTATGTGAAGGGTGTTGAATTCCTATATGGAAAATAAAGGATTGAAAAGGGATAATTGCAGCAGCTTTGAACATAGTTTTAGATACAATAAGGGCAGATCAACTCTGCCATTCTGAGATTGGTACATCTGTTGCGTTTCTTAGGCTAGTGAGCACAATCTGTAAGGTTAAGCAGAAACTTTCCCCATCAGGCTACCTTTTTCTGCAAAGACATACGAAAATGAATTCCTTTGTGTGTTCGATGGTAGTTATTCGTGTATCATGTTTGCGAAGTAGTAGTCCTCGGGAACAGCTGAAGCAAAAGCGTAGGAAGGAATGTGAGCTTTTTAAGCCTAGTCACCTTACGATCTTTTACATAAGATTCTAGGGAGCGTATTCATTGGATCTGAATATGAGACCATGCTTAAGTAGCTGGTTCTGCATTTTCTAGAAAAATATAGTTATTAAGATACAAAATCCCCATTCTCTAGTTTCAGTCTTAATTTTCTTTTATAACAGAATAACATATTAGAGCAAAATTTTAAAAAAGAAATAACACTAAAAACACTAAACGGGACTTCCTTGGTGGCGCAGTGGTTAAGAATCCGCCTGCCAATGAAGGCGACATGGGTTCGATCCCTGCTCCAGGAAAATCCCACATGCTGCGGAGCAACTAAGCCCATGTGCCACAACTGCTGAGCCTGTGCTCTAGAGCCCGTGAGCCTCAACTACTGAAGCCCGTGCGCCTAGAGCCCGCACTCCACAAGAGCAGCCACCACGAGAAGCCCGCGCACCGCAACGAAGTGTAGCCCCGCCCCGCTCGCTCCAACTAGAGAGAGCCCACGTGCAGCAATGAAGACCCAACGCAGCCAAAAATAAATAAATAAATAAAATTATAAAGCAAACCAAAAACACTGAACAGTTTTCCACTAAACTGATATTCATTAATGCCTTTGACACAGATTTTTTTAAGCCTTTTTCCCCTGTTTTGAATATTTTTAAAACACATAAACTTCTCAAATGGTAAATCCAGGTATCATTTCTTATTAGAGTTAACAAAGAAATCACTCCAGTCTAGCTTTAAAATAACTTCCTTGTTTTGTTTTTTTTTTAACATTTTAAATAATGGCAAAATGCCTTTTTTTGGGCTGTGCCACATGGCATAAAAGATCTTAGTTCCCTGACCAGCAATCGAACCCGTGCCCCCTGCAGTGGAAGCACGGAGCCCCAACCAACCACTGGACCTCCAGGGATGTCCCTCAAGCAAAATTCATAATCTAGATAAGTTTGAAATAAAAATGGTAGTGCTTATTTTCAGGAAATTACCCGTACCAGACTTACAGGCATATAGAAACTTGAAATCATTTATTGCAGTGATTTCCAGTTCTTGTAGTCTCTGAAATTAGCAGTTGATATTCCTAGAGTTATTGGGGGCAAATTGTATATCCACAGTAATATAGCAACGGATAATTAAAGCATGATTCTTCCAGTAAAAAGCAAATGTCATCTTTGTGGTAATATGATTGTTTTCTGTGATCGGGAACTAAGCAAAAATGTGACTCCTTATTAATACAACTTGGTGGGAAATGGAACATGAGTTATAGTGAAAGGGATCTTTGCTTTCTGAAACGTTTTGGAATGACTAGTAGAATCTCCTTCATTTCTTCAGTTAAAAAGTAAGACCAGGTGAGGTTAAGAAACTTGCCCATCGTCTCAGGAATCAGTGGTGGATGGATATAGAATTCAGCTGCCCTGGTTAAGAGGAATGTTAAGGCTGCCACACAAGTACTGACTTAATTGGACAATGGGTTGCTTGACAGGAAAAAATCTCTTTACCTTGTGTTGGGCAATGTAGTCAGTCAGTGAGTTCATCAACTGAATAGTGGAAAACTTAACCCTAAATAAAACCTAACCAGAGAGGAAAAACTATCTTATTCAAATTTTTTAAAATTTGGTGATGTTAAGTGATAATCAGCTTTTTATAATACCCTCCCTTTTCCCCCTTTCATTTTATTAGGTGGTATGGTCAGGAAAAAGACTACAATGTGCTAGTCATGGATCTTCTTGGACCCAGCCTCGAAGACCTCTTCAATTTCTGTTCAAGAAGGTTCACAATGAAAACTGTACTTATGTTAGCTGACCAGGTATGTGAAACTTTTATGAGAATAAAAACTAAGAAATACTACTGTTTACCACTACTTAACTATAATTTAAATGTGTGTAAACCGGAGAATTATAGTCCCATGTGTCACTGTTTAACGTTTGGATCAGCAAAAAAAGATCCATAGTAAGGTATAGTCATTCAAGTGTATTACTCTAATATGACTTGTAGATGTTTTCCCATGGGTATAGGACAAAAACGGATTATACTAGTTTATTACACCTATAGACTAGGAGTTTTCAAGCTGCTCCCATCAGATAGAGTGTATTTGTTTTAGTGTTGAATATAGCAGGTTTCCTTATAAAATTTTGTTTGAAGAAAGGATTTGGAGTGTTTGTATATAAATATAGATAAATATGTATATATTGAAATTTTGTTTAAATTAAGCAAATTGAATGCTATGTATTATGTGTTGAATCCTTATGAAAGGTGTATTTTTGAGGAAAATAAGGTACTGAAGTAATTTAAGGAATAATTTTTGACCAGGTAGATGCTCTTGAAGTAAAGGATTCTCGGCCATTGGTAATAGGTAAGCAAAACCAGGGAAATTTTTATGTCATGAATTAGATTTATTCATTGGCTGGAGATTAGATGAAATTGTTTTAAAGCCAAGATTAGATTTTTTTGAACTAAAGGAAATAAAAAGGAAAATTAGTTTTAAAGAATTTTAAGATGGGGAATAATAGGGTCAGGAACAAGCCTTGAGGAAACAGATAATATGGTCAAAGATAATAGGTAAATGTCAAGGAATTTATGATTAAAACCTCTTAATATGACATGTGAATGAATCTTAATAAAGGAGTTTGTATTCTGTAGGCTCAGTAACACATAGGCATTCATACAGTGAACATTTATTCGGGGACTGCCATTGTACTTAACACTGGGAGGTACAAAGAAGAAGAACTAGTCTCTTCCCTCTAGGAGCATAGAGTTTAGTGGAGAAAAATGGAAGGGTTCTGTCATAGAAGTCTATATATTGGATACACTAGTAACATGAGAGAAAGAATGTAATTTAGGAAAGGGGGTTGCAGCAAAGTATTTGTTTAAGAAGGAAACAGCTGAGTCTTGCCCCATAGATGACAGGCAATACTTGAAGTAGTCTGTAGTTTGTGCTATTAATTTGTCTTTTGCCCCACATTTCCCCTGTGAGTTAATACTCATAGTTTAATTATGGGTATTACTTAGCTAGGACAAATATATACATAAGTGAGCCAGTGGTTTTGTTTTACTTCTTTAATACATGAGTTGCTGCTGTACCTAAAGATGCTATTTGAACATTGTATACATCTACTTCCTTGAGAGTATGAATAGTTTAAGCCAGAGATTACAATTTGGCTTCAAAAGACATTTGCCAAGGTAGAGGAGTAAGATTTAGAATCTGTATATCCATGGTGATAAAAGCTCTAGAGAAAATGAGGCCAAGTAAAAAATAGAATCCTGACATATACTACTAGAAGAGCAAGAACATATGGGTAGAAAGATAATGTTGGCAGCCTTTGCACATGGAAAACACTTTCAAATACAACTTGTATTTTACAGAAAAGGTAGACATAGTTGATAATTTGGAAATTAAAACTATTATAGAAGAGATGCCAGAGTTAAGACAAATTTTTCAAAATTTATATCTATTTACATAACAAATGACTGATAAAAGATTGTTGTATGCAAAGAATTCTTAAAAATTAGCAAGAAAAGGACAAGCCAAAAGAATACTGGATGAGTATAGATTGACAGTTCATAGAATAGTACTAAATCCAAAAGGTCAGTAAAAACAAGCAGGTTTCCAAACTGTTAGGGAAATAAGCGAGGTCAGTACCTGTCAAATTTGCAAAATTTAGAAAGAACTGAAATAACTTTGCTAGTGGGAGAAAGAACACTACTGCTGAAAAAAATGAGTTGTTATAAGCTATTTTGAAGGGCAGTCTGATGGCACCTATCAAAATGAAAAAAATACATACCTTTCAGCCCAGCAACTCTGCTGTAATAGTATGGGATTTATAACCCATAGAAATAAAAGCGCTAGTAGGTAAGGATATATTTAAGTATTATTAATAGCATTATTGTTTATGGTGGGAGAATATTGGAAATAATGGGAATACTGTGAGTTAGGGGATAATTGGAGAGTACTTCCATCTGTGCCATAGAATATTTATAGCCATTAAAAAGAATGCTAAGACCATACCACTTGACGAGGCAGAATTTCCAAGAAATTAAGAAAAGCTTGTTAGAATGGCATGTTTATTATTCAGTTTTGGAATATGATCATACAAGTATGGAGAAAAATCATGGGAGAGTCCAAAAGGCATGCAAGAAAGGAAACCCAGCGTGTGTATGTCCCCATTTGTATAAAAAGTTACATGCTTACATTGTATGGTACCAACTTCCAGGAATGTTTGGGTTATAATTAGTTAAAAACAAGTGAACAAGAATAAAGTGAGTGGACCGTTTCTATTTCAATTTAAAGCAATAACAACAACTTATAGCTACTATATCAATTGGTCAACACCCCTTACTCCCAAGCACAAGTGAGTTTATGTGTGTATGTATATAAGAGCATGGAAATAGATCTGGGCAGTAGCAGGCTGTTTTTATATTTATATAGGTACGTCAGGAGGCATAGGATTGGCTTTTACTTTATATACTTTATTACAACAACTGAAACAATTCTAAATGTATTACTTTTGTAATTTAAAAATAAAACCATTTTTTGCTATCAGGTCATGTTTTGCTACTATCATGTTTATAATCATTAATAGTGAAAGAATAAGCCTAAAGAACACTTCTGGTTTATGCTTATATATCCATCAGTCTAGAGGTAAATGCAGTGCCTGGTTGCCCTTTCTTTTTAATTTTGACTAGCACTGTCTTTGTGAACTCTAAATAAAGTTAATAAAGTATACCTGCGATCTTGAAAAATAATTGGCATATTGAAGTAATTGAGAAATAATGTTTTCTTTTGTCACTTAATACAAATCACTTAATTTTCTCTCCTCCCCTTTTTTCCAGATGATCAGTAGAATTGAATATGTGCATACAAAGAATTTTATACACAGAGACATTAAACCAGATAACTTCTTAATGGGTATTGGGCGTCACTGTAATAAGGTTAGTCACATGTTCTTTGCATGAAGGAACAAAGAGTAAAAAACTTCAAGAATTGCTTTGGTGAACTTTCAGTCTTTAAATTAAGAGTCATAGTAAGTTGAATTTCCTATTGATAATTGCTTTAAAAGATTGTACTAGAAGGATAATCTATTAACTTAATAACTTGAAATAAATTCTCTCCAACTTACCCAACCAAGGTTAGTTATTTATATGGAAATATAAAATTCCAAGGGCTTATAGTGAAAATGTAATCATCTTTATTTAACTATTGAGCAGTTGTATCTATTTTTCATTCATTCAAATAGCTAGCGAACAAAAAAAACAAACAAAAAACCCCATGTACTTTTCTTCCTGAATGCTAAAAATCAGATTTTAACCTTTGTCTCTGAAGTGTGGGTTTTTTTAATATATGTGCTTGTGCCAGCGTGGGAACCACTGACCCATCTGTCACCATGGCGTTAACATTTGCTGACTAAGCATGGTTGATAATGAGAATTCTTCAGTCCTTGGATTTGTGTATTCAAAAGGATAACTTTTGGGCCTGTTTCAAAAGTAGTTGACAGTTTCTTATTTGGGTGCCAAGTTGGGTGGGGTCTCCACCCCTCTTCTCTCCTTTTCAAAGGGAAGTGTAGACAAGTGAAATGAACATACATACAATGAAATTAGTGTTCATTGGGGGCTGCAGAATGATTGAATTTATGGGGTGGTTGGGTTTTAGCTAGTGACGCATGATTGCAGTTAAAAACTAATTGTGTTGAATTTTTTCTGCAATGATTAGTTTTACTGAGTGAATTGCTTTTTTTTAATTAATTCAATGTTGAGCTCGGGCAGACAGGCAGCATTGGCAATGCACTAAGCATGTTATGATCTGATGATCTGATAGAAATTCTCAACTTCAGGACAACTTGGGGGGGTTTTGTTTTTTGTGTTTTTTGTTTTGTTTTGTTTTTGGAAGGAACATTCCCATTTGTTTTATTAAACCATTAGGGAATGTTTGGTGTTTTTAGGTCTAGCTATAAATGTTTACCTTTGTTTGCCTGTATGAATGCCAACTTGGAGCCATTACCATTAGAACTGGTGTTATTTGTTAATGCGTGAGACATTATTAATGTTGGTCTGACCAAGTTTTAGGAATTAAAATTTTTTTGTTGAAAGCTGAGCTTTAAATAATAGAAGATGTTTAAATCTACCTACAACCTTTCTTGCCATTCCCAATTGCATCTTTTTTTTTTTTTTTAATGTTATGTGGCTTCTCTCTTTGAAGCATCCAGGTCTTAATTGTTACTATAAAACCTGGTAATTTAATTGAAAAATTACTAGTCTTAATTTTGGGGGGCAATTTTGTCAGTATGACCCTAATCTTTTGACCATTTCCCAGCCCTTGTCTTCCCATTTTCTTCCTGCTAAAGACCCATTATCCTCATGTGATCCATGTTCTGCATGTTGACATTGCAGTACATGGTTTTTGTCTTAAATTTAATGATGGCCTAGATAATACCTCTTTGCTTTTTTCCCCCCTTTAAAATAGCTTATTAATCACATAGTTGTGTTAGGAAATCCAAATTGACCAGTGATACGTAAACCTTTTTAGAATCTTGTATCCTCTTTTAGAGATATTAAAAAGAATATTGTGAAGCTGTTTTGCTGTTAAACAGATTGAGAGAGACCCTAGGGTTAGAAGTGCAGTGTTTTACCTAAGATTCAAATTCTAAATGTTGTTCTTGAACATTTTAGATTAGTGTTTTGTTTATGTAGTTGGTTTTTAGTGTTTTCTGTATTGTAGTTTGAAATATGCCAGTTGTATGAGACTGGATTCTTCGGTCAGCTTGTTCCAGTAGTTTTCTATTTGTGGGTAAAGAGTTGGGTGGGGGGCGCTTTTGAGGTTGATTTTTAAAGTCAAATTTCTTATTTGGAAAATTGTTCTGAATTTGATATTTAGGAGTAGTCACTCCAATCATAGTGAATTTGCTCATCTCTTCCAGTAATCAGCCCTGCATGCTTATGAAAATAAATTTTAAGGTGACTAAATGCCTTCTACCTCTTCCTTACTGAAGATTTTTTTCCCCTGTACAATCTTTTTTAGGGGAAGGGCAGATTGTGATACCAAAGATTGCAGATCCAAATTCCCCCCTTTTTTATTAATAAATTAAAGAGCCAAATGTCACCATTGCTATCCCTGTTTCAGGCAGTGACACAATATAGTGGCATTAAAAACCTGAGTATTTTCCAGAATTCAAATGTTCTTAAGCATGTGATTCTTATTTGGAAAACTGAGAAGCTACAGTGCTTGGTGGAAGAAGGATGGCATTTGGCTACCCTGTTCTTTCTCTAATGCCTCGGTGTTGCCTGTCTGCGCCGGCCATTGTTGCAATGTAAGCAATACTGTTTGATGCACTGCCACCCTCTATTGTCTGTTTAGTGTTTAGAATCTCCAGTGGGGAAGAGGAAAAGAAGCATGACTGTTAGTTCTTCTCAGGACCCATCTTTCTCAGGATTAAACCAGGTCTGAAACTGTCTCCTATTCCAACCTCAATCCCAAATTCATGTGCTTTTCTTTCTTACTGTTTTATTTTGATTATTTTTGTTTTGTTTTAATTCTGGAGAATGTAGATCTTGCTCAAGCACCTCTTACGTTGGCATTATTCAGACATACTTGGCAAACATAACATTACTAAGATGTTTCTTTGTGGCTTTTGCTTAAAGTTTGTAAAATTTAGAGAAAACCTAAATGAAAACAGGATTATGTTTAGATCTCTAACATCCACATGAGGAAATGTGTTGATCTACCATTGAAATTCTTTACCTAATGGTAAACTTGAGATAGACTGTTCAGTTTTTAAAAATAATTTGGAGTTGCATTATTGCTGAATGATATTCTGCGTCAACTCTTCCCCTTCCCCTAGCGTACTTTAGGTAAGTGTAGATCAGATTTCAGATCTAGTTTTTCTAGAATTGATTACCTCAATATAAGAATTCTCTCAGCTTCAAACAAGTGGCATAAAATGCTTAAAGAGCATTATATGCTCTGGAACTAGAATATACTGTATTCTAACAACATAACGATAACTGAAGCACTTATCAATTACCATCAGTAACACATATGTAAGATAAACAGATGCATAACCTGATGATTTAGTGTTTAGCAGGCTAAACACTCCAATAACTTTCCAAATATTTTTTAAATGTAAGCAGAACTCTTCATATTTACTTTTGTAGAAGTTAGATAGCTTTATTACTGTATGAATTTTCAGATAAACAAGGGAAAATAATTTTAAAAATCACACCATTTAGGTACTTAATCTTTGAAGCTCCTGAATGAACGAATCTTTATCAATTTAGTATACACTGAGAAGTAAGTATTGACATAAGTAATCAGAAAAGGAAAAAAGTTGCATTTGATATGTGAGCATACTTTGTAGTTCCGTTATTAAACCACAAGTATCACCTGGGTAATCATTTAATCCTTGTCCATACTGCCCAGCATTATTTCAGGAACTACGTTCTCCCACTGTTAAAACGGTTTCAGGAATTCAATTTTACTTTTATTCACAAAGAAATACCAACTGTGGTAACTAGGTCTTGGTTGGGCAGAGAGGGAGGATGGTGGGTAATTAGGTACATTGTAAGGCAACTTTACTGCCCTATTTTTACTTATCCATATACATTCACACATTTTACTTATATTTTATAACATAATTATTTAATAATAGGTCTTCTCGGTTATAAGGAAAAGTAATCTTGGTGAATTTTCTGAAGGGCAGGAAAATGTGACTGCTGGTTAGGAGAAAAACTGTTGTAAATACCAAAAACTAAAATTGTCAGTAGCGTTTCTGAAGAAAATGCACGTCTGCTGAATGGAGTTATCCCAGCGTACCCAACATTAACTCATTTCCACATTCCTTTGAAAAATATGCTGCATTCTTTAAAACAGCCACAAATTTTACTTAGAACATGTAGTTAAAATCCACAGAAAAGCAGCTTGACAACCGAAGAGTTTAAACGTCTCTTTGCATATGCAGACCTATAAAAACACATTATTTTATGACGTTGAATACTGACTTTTCCTTTTTTGGTTTTACCTTTACATATCTGCGCCTGTTGGGTTGTATCCTTGGTATCACATGGTTTCATGTAAATATTTCCCATTATATATGTTTTTACTCGTTTTAAATTCAGTGCATAGAGAGCGACTAAAGAAGCATGATAGGTACCAGAAGGTAATGAACTATCAAGAGATTTAAAATTTTTAAATTTTAAGTAGTTTTCAGTTGTTTGCTCTTAAAATGGGATACCTTTATTTATCAGTGACATTACTTTTCCTGACTCATTTTCAGTTTTTATAGGAGGAGAAAATTTAAAAATTTTTTGCTTTAATATTAAAGATTGAGATACTTAAGAAGGTAGTGTTTGTCCATTTTTGTTCTTAATAAGTTAGGTTTTTGTCCTTTAGAATTGTAGAAGGAAAGAACTCTAGTGAACACTGAGTTTTTATAAAGCAGTCTTTTAGTTGTGAGAAAGTGGTTATTGAGTTGCAAATGGAGCTGTTGAATCTAGACATGAATGTAACTATCAGACATAACCATGTCAGAGTTGTTCCTGTTTTCTCCTCCATTTGGAGTACTAAAGGAAGCAATCTTAGAAAATAATCTTTAGAAGAAAGTTCATGTCCTCATCACTTTTTATTCATAACCCACATAATTTTTTTTTTTTTTTTTTTTTTTTTTTGCGGTACGCGGGCCTCTCACTGTTGTGGCCTCTCCCATTGCGGAGCACAGGCTCCGGACGCGCAGGCTCAGCGGCCATGGCTCACGGGCCCAGCCGCTCCGCGGCATGTGGGATCTTCCCGGACCGGGGCACGAACCCGTGTCCCCTGCATCGGCAGGCGGACTCACAACCACTGCGCCACCAGGGAAGCCCCCACATAATTCTTTGGGAGAGTTTTTAAAGGCCATGAAGCTGGATGTCCTTTTGGGTTTGTTTTTCCCTTGTTTTCTTTTCAGTGTGAATCTGTAGAACTTAAGTCATAATTTTCGTTTTGCTTAACATAAGTATATTTTGCTCATTTTAATATTTGAGTACTGAGCCAATTTTCATATCGAAAGAAACTTAAAAGAGTATGAGCTTTATTTCTCTTAGTGGTTTATAACATTAACTTTCCTGTCCCTATTTTATAATAACTCAGTTGTTCAAGAAGTGAGTTTAATCATACAAAGAGCTTTCATTATCCAGTTACATTTTACTGAAAATTTAATCTTCATTCTTTGTAGTAGACCAGGTGAAAATAAGTGTTTCATTGTAAATATGGTTGCAGAAGCTCAAACCTCAGCCTTTCCCATCCAGTGTATAACTAAGGCTAGGTTGTAGTGCCTGCCTGAAATCGGCATTTTTCATCCGCCTAAAAGAAGCACTTGGTCATATCTTTTTCACTTAAATCAGTAACTTGCTTTAGTTTTTTGGTTTTTTTTTTTTTTTGCGGTACGCAGGCCTCTCACTGTTGTGGCCTTTCCTGTTGCGGAGCAACAGGCTCCGGACGCGCAGGACCATCAGCCATGGCTCACGGGCCTAGCCGCTCCGCGGCATGTGGGATCTTCCCGGACCGGGGCACAAACCTGTGTCCCCTGCATCGTCAGGCGGACTCTCAACCACTGCACCACCAGGGAAGCCCGCTTTACTTATTTTTTGACGCAAACCCTAACAGGCTAGGTGGTCATGTTTCCCAGTATATCACAGACTGTAAACTGCAGCAGAAGGAACCTAATGTCAGCCTAATGGGAAGAAAAACTGCAAAATTTAGGTGTAACTAGAAAAGAATAGTGTAGGGCTACATAGTATAAGAGCACATAGACCTGCTTTGCTTGATAAACTTTGTAGACATAACTTTTGATAAGTGATTTTATGATAAAGACTAAATAAAATTTTAAGTTAAGATTATTTTGATTTAGAAGGTAGGTAAATATGAACATATTTTGGGTTTTTCCCCAAAAAATACTTTTGTTTTTTTTCTTCTTCGTATAAAAGTTTTAATCATGGAGAGTAAACCTGAATTAATTTTAAAAATTAGCTACATTATAAATGAGTATCTTACGACCTGTGTACCATTTAAATGAAACAGCACTAAACATTATTTTGTTCTAAAATACTACTTGGTTTCTGGTTAGCTCATTTAAACTGCTGATTGTAAGCCACCTTTATTTAAATAAATAAATACTTAAGTGCTTTTTAAGACTTTAGATCAACTTGTTATATTTTCCAGAAGCTTAAGCTGCTCACATGCGTAAATGTCAGTTGGAAATAAAATGAAATGCATGCTTGTTTTAAAATGCTTATTTATTATAAATAAAAATCTTGGTTTTGTTGTCAATATACAACTTTCAGAGTTGTCTTATTTTAGATAATGAGCATTCTGTTGGCATACTAAAGAGTGGCCTTTGTAGAATGGAAGAGTTCCAGAAAGCTTATGTCTAGTTTTTTAAAACCCCATGCTTGTTTACCAGTGTAACAGGATGTCAGACTTCATTATGGCATGCAGCACACTTGTCAGCAACTCTGATATTGAGCATGTATACATTTCTCCACTATGTTAGAGGTTCCAAAGACAGGCTCCTGAATGTGTAATGAACTGGCCTGTGAAATTGTTCAGCTGACAGGGATCAACCACTTGACTTAACTGTATTTTTTTAACTTGATTTATTGATGAGGACTAATAAAAGCTTATTGGAGTGTTAAGTTTGTTCATTATCTGTTCTGTTTATGATGCTTTATTTTGATATAATTGAACAAAATAGAATAGATGCCATTTAATGAGTAAGAAGCAGTTTAACTGAACAAGATTGGAAACCTAATGTCTCTTTATTTTCTTTTAAAGTTATTCCTTATTGATTTTGGTTTGGCCAAAAAGTACAGAGACAACAGGACAAGGCAACACATACCATACAGAGAAGATAAAAATCTCACTGGCACTGCTCGATATGCTAGCATCAATGCACATCTTGGTATTGAACAGAGGTGAGTTTGAAAATTGAATGTGTTTATCAAATCCATAGCAAAAGCCATTGATGGGTTTTTAAAATATTTTAATTAGTTTCTTACAATATCTAAAGATGTTTCTTGGCTGAAGATTTGAAAGACACTTATTAATCCTTTTACCTGCTGCTTTGGACAGTGCAAAGAAGCCGATTAAATGAGGCCTTTTTGTTTTCTTTGTTGAAGCTTGTCTTTTGAGGAGAAAATATTGCATGATGGAAATTAGAAGCATAAATGAAGCTTTATGTTTCTTTTTGCAGCTAAAGACAATACTTTTTTTCTTAATACTGATCTTGGGCTTTTTATGTTAGTGAAGCAAGTTGAGTTTAGGGGAAGAATGTATTGGTTATTTCTGCAAGGAAAATGTTATCTGATTTCTAATAAACCAAAATGTGGTTGGTGGACCATCCCCGTTCTACTCTTCCACCCCTACATAAATGAATAGGCTTTAGTTTAAACATTGTCATAATTTCTGTGGTCTTTCTATTTTCTGACTTGAATTCTAGTTTTTCATCTTTTGTCAATCATTTTTCTTTTTGCTCCTTAAAATAAGCGTAGAGGGCTTCCCTGGTGGCGCAGTGGTTGAGAGTCCACCTGCCGATGCAGGGGACACGGGTTTGTGCCCCGGTCCGGGAAGATCCCACATGCCGTGGAGCGGCTGGGCCTGTGAGCCATGGCCGCTGAGCCTGCACGTCCGGAGCTTGTGCTCCGCAACGGGAGAGGCCACAAGAGTGAGAGGCCCGCGTACCGCAAAAAATATATAAATAAATAAGCGTAGAAATGATATGCTTCCAGGTTATGGAACTTCATGAGAATGAGCTTTTAAGCTTAGGGAATAGCCATGAATATCTGAGTACCCTTGGTTAAACTATAGTTTCACATCTTCTGTAGGCCATTACCAGTCCTTAAGTACATGTATCGTCTGGATATGCGTGTAAGTGTGTATGTGTTTGTGTATATATTCATATAGATGTTTAATTAGCTTAAAGTTGTTAATTTTTTCAGCGTTATCCCTAAATAATCTTTGTGAGCTTCTGTAAAACTTATGTCCTGCTAGATGGTTCTTCCATCTTTATTAACCTCATTTAGGAAGTTATTTAGCTAAATTCTTTTTGCTCTTTAAAAGTTAAGTTGCAGGAACGTGTTGGATTTTATAATTTTGGATTCTGTGAGGAAATTTTGTTTAGAAGTAACCCATTAGGAACTTTTTTTTTTAAATTACCTTAACTGAGTAACTCCTTGCACAAGATACCAAATTACTTTCTCTCCTTGCTTGGAAACATTTTTTCTTGTGTACCTGGCTTTCTTTCACATGTTCTTCACAATAATTGCAGCCTTTAAATTTACATTTTCTTTTCTAGTCGCCGAGATGACATGGAATCATTAGGATATGTTTTGATGTATTTTAATAGAACCAGCCTGCCATGGCAAGGACTAAAGGTAAACCAGACTCACATCACCAGCTTTTTGTTTTAAGAATACAAATACACATTGGAGATGACCTTTAAGGTCCCTTTCAAGTATGAGGTTTTCTGAGAGTGAATGACTTTATTTTTACCCTTTATTGGTAAAATAAAATCTGATCGTTTCAGTAATAATTAGGTTAGTAGACTCTCACAGTCACACTTGAGGAACAGTTTCCTTTGGGACAATTAGCAGGTACCCATTGGTAACCAGTAGCTTTACCTGGAAGGAACTTGACATGGGCTAAGAAAGGTGGAGACTTTCTCATTTTGATGTGTTGCCATTATGTTGAAAATGTGTACTTTTATGTACAGTAGAACTAGTTTATCCAGTAATACTAGCTATATTATTTAATTGTCCTAACATTTTATTTGTTTCCATTAATTAGGAGTTTTACCATTACTTTTGTGAGTATTTGTATGGTAATGATAAATTACTGTGTCCAAGATTTTAATGGTTGTTTAGTTGCTTTATTGGTCCTTTAAAGGTAAATGGTCCCTGTATTTATTGAGCATCTATGAGCTTGACAAATTGCTCAGTGTGGGTAGCTTTATCCAGTGTGAATATCTTTACACTGGAAAAATAACACCAGTTATTAATGTCACTAAATGATGGGCAGGCACATGTGTTTGGTATCGATCTGCTTATTTTGCCCTTGTTGAATATGGGTTAAGAAATCTCATTTCAAATTTGACTCCACCCATTTTTACTTAAATCATATTCCTGTTAAACTCACCCTTTGCTAACAGCTAAAAACGTTCTTGAAGCAGAAAGTCATGTGAAAAGTTAACAGTTTAGGAAAAGGAGATTACATGTATTACACTTTGATTTCTTTTTTATTCTAGGTTATGATTTCTCTTGAATCTCAAGTTTCCTTTTATGTGTAGTATGTTAAACTAGTAAAATTCTTCTCATAATACTGAGTATATCTGTGTGGTTTGATTCTTATTCTCCACAGGCTGCAACAAAGAAGCAAAAGTATGAAAAAATTAGCGAAAAGAAGATGTCCACACCTGTTGAAGTTCTATGTAAGGTAAGTGTACATGATGATTTTTTTTTTTAATATAAATGATCCAGGAACAAAAAGGAACATTTTATTTTACAGCCTCAGAACTTAAGCATCCTATTGAGTAGCTATTTACTGTTTTAAATTTACTTTGGTTGATTCTTGGTATCTTTATGAATGACTTGAGGACTTCCTGGTGGCACAGTGGTTAAGAATCCGCCTGCCAGTGCAGGGGACACAGGTTCGATCCCTTGTCTGGGAGGATCCCACATGCTGCGGAGCAACTAAGCCTGCACACCACAACTACTGAGCCCACACACCGCAACTGCTGAAGCCCATATGCTCTAGGGCCTGCGTGCCGCAACTACTGAAGTCCACGTGCCACAAGTACTGAGCCCACACGCTGCAACTACTGAAGCCCGTGCACCCCAACAAGAGAAGCCACCTCAAGGAGAATCCCACGCACCGCAAGGAAGAGTGGCCCCCACTCACCGCAACGAGAGGAAAGCTGGCGCGCAGCAACGAAGACCCAGCACAGCCAAAAAAATTGAAAAAGGAATGACCTGAATATATGAGTCATTTTAAAATAATTGTTTTATGTTTCTGGTTTAGGCCCTATGATCTGTTTTAAATTGGAGGAAAAATAAGGAGGTAAACTTTTCTAATAGAACCTCAATTCCAAACCTCAAAACCAATTTATGAGAAAATTAAGTTAAGAAATATTCCCCTTATTCTTAAACTGGTGCCAGAGAAGAAAGGATATCCACAATTGGCATATCAAGGAATTAGGGAAACAAAGGCAAGCAGAATAGAACAATCCAGAAATAGAAAGTGTCCAACAGTATAGATGGCAGTTTGAATCTGGCTCATTTCTCTGAAATCTCAAACTTTGAAGAGAGGCACGTGAGTTGAGAGTGGAAAGATACTTTTGTCATAATGTCTCTTCCGTAGAAAGAAGACCACGTGGTCATCTTTGTGACAGTTGCATACCTGAAATAATTAGAAAACAATATATAATTACGTATTGGGGTGGTAGAAGGGAGAAATCAGCATGAGTTGAAATAGTACTCTGGAAGGGAGTAAATGGTGATGTCTTTATGAGTCTCCCCATCCACAAATTTGCTTTCTCTTTTTCTGCATATCTACAGAAACAGAGGGGACGGGTTGAGAAATTTATGATCTTTTCTGAGACTCTTTGGGGATTTGTTTTAAATTATGAAATACATTTTAGGTTAATGAATAAAATATTCAGGAAGAGAACGGGAGGATTTAGTACATTCTCTGCTAGTGTGCAGCATCTTAATTTTGATCTGGAAATTGTGAACTACATTTGTCTTCTGGATTAGACACATATAATTGATTCAGGGTGCAGTGAACACTGAAGTATTAGGTATTACTATAAAGTAGTGAGATTGTTTTCAGTCTTATGGTCCAGCGGCATGGTCTAGCGACAGTTCATACTTTACATATGAAATGCTTATCATGTTGGTAGTTTTCTTTTGTAGAAGGAAGTTCATTTGATAAATGCAGAATGCTATTAATACAGACTGTGAATGTATATTAAAAGTTGAGGGCTTCCCTGGTGGCACAGTGGTTGAGAGTCCGCCTGCTGATGCAGGGGACATGGGTTTGAGCCCTGGTCCGGGAAGGTCCCGCATGCCGTGGAGTAACTAAGCCCGTGCGCCACAACTACCGAGCTACTGAGCCTGCGCTCTAGAGCCTGCAAGCCACAACTACTGAGCCCCCGTGCCACAACTACTGAAGCCCACGTGCCTAGAGCCCGTGCTCTTCAATGAGAAGCCACTGCAATGAGAAGCCCGCGCATCACAACAAAGAGGAGCCCCCACTCACCGGAACCAGAGAAAAGCCTGCACACAGCAACAAAGGCCCAACGCAGCTAAAAATAAAATAGATAAAATAAATTTTTAAGAAAGTACTTTGTAAAAATTAAATTTGTTTCCATCACTGTAATCAATAAAAAATGTTGTGGATATATACATTCTACCCTACCTGTGGATGTGAGAAATTTCTCAAAATCATAAGATTTTGGGAAGAGACTGCCTCTTTTAACTCATCTTCCTTCACGTTCACATTTACTCAAAGGGAGGAGATGTGGGGATTTTTTTTGTTTAAATACTTTGCATTTCTAGGTTCCTAATGGCAAAATCCTTTTGGTGACTAATATCTACAGCCTTAAAAAACATCTGTATACATCTTTGAGAATCTTTGCCAAGAAACCAAACGTGGAAACAGTTTACACCACAGATGTACTTATTTAGTATTGTCTATAATAGAGAAAAATGGAATCCTCTAAATGTCCAGTTATAGGGAACATGTTAATTATGATGTATTCATTAGGTCAAACAATATCCAGCCATGAACTTCTAAAAAGTTGATGCGGAGGTTAGAAATGACATAGAAGGATGCTTGCAATCTTTTAATGGAAAAGGGAATATATTATGTATGCAGTATGATAACAGTTATGTTAAAAAAAGACAAACCCAATCTATTCATAGGAGGAAGCATTGGATTATGGAAAAAAGAAAAGACAAACCCAGTATATTCATAGGGTGTGGTATTGGATTGATACATATCATAACAATGGTTGCTTTGTATAATTGCACTCTTGATTTTACTTCTCTTTATATAGGTCTGTACTGCTGTTTAAAAAGAAAGTAATTTCAGAATGGAGAGAGAATACACATTCACTGTCCTGTTCTGGCAAAGAACATTACTGGCCTCATTTTTGTTGTTTATTCTTTATTGCTATGCACTTATTGTACATTGATAAAATAATAGGTTAACAAGTGGGATATCTAAATTATTTAAGAACCTGTTACTGCAAGGAAAAGATATATATTTCCTCTACCAATATTAAAAGATATAGTACGTAATAAGGTGGTTGGGACGAAGAAATTTTGTCAAATTTATGAGGATACCAAGTCATATTATTGTTATTTAGGTTCTCAGATCTTCTAGCAAAGTAGTAAAATATCCTTAAATACATTTCTTGCTTGTTTTTAAATACATTGATTTTTCTGTCTTAAATAAGTTTTTTGTTGTTGTTGTCTTAATTTTGTGTTTTAACTCTTGAACTCGTAGGGATTTCCTGCAGAATTTGCCATGTACTTAAACTATTGCCGTGGGCTGCGCTTTGAGGAAGCCCCGGATTACATGTACCTGAGGCAGCTATTCCGCATTCTTTTCAGGTCAGTTTTTAAGACTATAAACTCCAGTGAGGGAAATTAGTTCAGTCTGCCCAACATATCTACTCTGACAAGTAGCAAGTAAAAGTGGGTCTAACCAGTGTGAGTGAATGAAATGTGAATGAAATGTTAAGAAACTGTGAGTTTGACATTTTTCCATTTCCAAATGTCCTTGAAATATTTTCGTTTGGGATGGAGAAACTGTTAAATCAAACTCAAAGTAGAATATAAGTTTTCCACAATAGTTACACAATTCACATTAGATGGGACTCTCCAACTTGGTAGACAACCCTGCTCAATACCAAAATGAATAGCAATTAAAATATCAGGCAGTAATTGGAGTTTATGATATTGTGGAAGTAGGCCCAAATTCTAGGATCCCTAGGTATACAACCCAAAATTGGTCTTGAAAAAATAAAGTACATGTGGCTCAAAATCTTAGTTGGAAGAGAAGAATTAGGGATGATGCTCTAATCCTAGAGAAGTCTTCCCAAGTCACCAGCATAGACATCGCCCTCTCAAAGTTACAGTCTCACGTCTACTCTGACGTGTCTTTAGGGGATACCTTCTGTTAAGAATATTCCCCCATAACTGACAGCTTGACTCAGTGTTTTTGTTGTTCATGCTGCCTTTTTTTTGGCTGCACAGTGCCGCTTGTGAGATCTTAGTTCCCCGACCAGGGGTTGAACTCATGCCCTCGACTGTGAAAGCACAGAGTCCTAACCACTGGACTGCCAGAGAATTCCCTCATGGCTGCCTTTCATTCCCACTCCCTTGCTCATTTCAAGAAAGTTTAAAGGCAGCTTCTTTTTGAAAAGGGAGAGGATTTATTCTTGAATACAGCAGACCAAAGCGGTGACATCATTTCCCCCCAGTTGAGACATGTAAAAAGTGGAATTAACTGAACAGTAAGTCATCTATAGGGAAAGAAATCTTGTAGAAGCTACCATACTTAAGAGAAGATATTCATTTCCTTAAAAAATGCTCTCACTGTCTTGAAAGTTCTGTGGAGTATTTAATTGGACCCTATTAATAATGGGTTAACATATAATTTTATATTTTCCAGGACCCTGAATCACCAATATGACTACACATTTGATTGGACAATGTTAAAACAGAAAGCAGCACAGCAGGCAGCCTCTTCAAGTGGGCAGGGTCAGCAGGCCCAAACCCCCACAGGCAAGCAAACTGACAAAACCAAGAGTAACATGAAAGGTTAGTAGCCAAGAACCAAGTGACGTTACAGGGGAAAAAATTGAACACAAAATTGGGTAATTCATCCATTTCTAACAGTGTTAGATCGAGGAGGTGGTTTTAAAATACATAAAAATCTGGCTCTTTGTTTTAAAAAAAAGACGTCCTTGGAAAATTTGACTACTAACTTTAAACCCAAATGTCCTTATTCATATATATGTATATGTATTTTTATATACATATATGTGTGTATATTATTATCATTTCTCTTGGGATTTTGGGTCATTTTTAACAACTGCATCTTTTTTACTCATTCATTAACCCTTTCCAAAATAAACATTTGGTGTTGGGAATATGGTATAATCAATCAATCCAAAATCCTAGACCTAACACTTGTTGATTTTTAATAATGAATCTGGTTAGCCATGGTATTTTGACTTTCTTTCCAACTAACAGTGTTAAGAATTTTTCTGCATGTTAATGCTTTAGAATTAAAAATGGAAAATTGTGAACATGATCTAAGTTCAAGAGGTGAGTCTGGCATTGCCCCCGAAGTGTCTATCTTCTCAGTTGCAGAGCACCTCATTTACTCTTTTTTTTAAATTTTTTTTTTTTGCTGTGTTGGGCCTTCGTTTCTGTGCAAGGGCTTTCTCTAATTGTGGCAAACGGGGGCCAGTCTTCATCGCGGTGCACGGGCCTCTCACTGTCACGGCCTCGCTTGTTGCGGAGCACAGGCTCCAGACGCGCAGGCTCAGTAGTTGTGGCTCATGGGCCTAGTCGCTCCGCGGCATGTGGGATCCTCCCAGACCAGGGCTCAAACCCGTGTCCCCTGCATTAGCAGGCAGACTCCCAACCACTGCACCGCCAGGGAAGCCCTCATTTACTCTCTTAAATGCTCAAATAACTGAAGAGCTCGATACATCCTTACTTATCACAAAAATAAATCTCTCTTTTAGTTGCTGCTTAGCTTACATGTGTTCTTAATTTCAAAATGATTTTTTCTTAGGGCGTTACTTTTTTTTTTTTTTACTTTTTTTTAATTGTACAAATATTCAGGGTCTAGGGGTCTACTGTAAAATTGAATTCTGCAGTTATTCCTCGCAAATTGAAAAAAAAAACAAACTGGGGCAAATGCCACTGAGCTGCTAGTCTATTTCCTTTCTATATCTCTCTGGCACTCTTAGTGCTACTAAGGAGTAGAACTGTTAGGGCACAGTGCCATTTCTTATCACTGTTGCCATACAGTTCAACTCCTGTGTTTTATGTTTTTTGTCTGTTTTTCTTTTCCCCTTTCTGGGGCTTACCTCCTGATACCTGCCTACTTCCTGGAAGTGGTGGGCAGGTAAGGTTTGTTTTTTGGTTTCTAATTACATAATTTCTGAATCACTGCTCTGATCTGAACTTGGTCTTCTTTGGTCCATATTTTTACTGTTGCAATTAAAAAATTTTATAATTTAAAAATAGGCTCTAATCTGAGGATACTTTTCAAGTAGTATAGTTAACTGATGTCATCCTCCTCCCAGCAGCTCATCTATTAGGAATGAAGTTGAGGTACTTCGTTTCCACGTTTCTGGGAAGGATCCACAGTTGGAGGTTTAATGTAGTGGGAGTTCTTAGATGAGGAAGTTTGAACTCAAGATAACAAACACTAATGCTTGCCCAGTGCTCTGCCTCTGCATCATAGTTGGAATTTGATTGTCCCTTTTGAATGTTTTAATCATTATATAACTAATCATATTGTCAACAGGTTCTTAATGAGGTAGGTGGCTAGTATTGCTGAGAAGTGGTCCTGCCATTTAGGTAAGACCACATAGACTCTCTAAACTGAGGACCTGACACCTACAGTGTATTTGCTTTTTCTCACAAAATGAAACCAGTTTTTGACTAAAGTTAGCTGGGATAATAGGATCATCACAAGTTGCAGTTTCTAGAACGAAAATTAGGTTGAAATCTCATCTGACCTAGAACATTGCACTTCAGGCATTCAGCAGCCTTCAGAAAGAATTACCTTATTTTGAGCTAGTTTCCTTGTTAGTTTACTGTGTGTCTCTTACTCAATAAAGCAAAATTTTTGTCCTGCCTTATCTAGGTCTTAAAGATGAGAAGTTGGATCCACTGAGTTAGTATGTTTCATTGGAAAAAACTGTAATTAAACTTAAGTTTAATCCTTATTTTGTATTGTATTTTTCATAAAAGCAATTTAAAATCTTATAAAAATTTCATAGCATTATTAGACACTGGGGTTATACAAATATCACACAGACATGAATTTGTAAAATCTTGAAAATTTGGACTTTTCATAAAACCCACCACATATCACTGACTGCTTTCAGAAATGTATTTCCAGGCAGTATGTTTTGACTCTTAAGCAAAATATTGCTTGCAATTAAAACATGCCACTCCACAGAATACAAAGAACAAAATTCTTTTTAATCTTTGACTCATTTTATTTTGGATATAAAACTTAGTGCCCTAAACAACTCTTACACAACCCCCCCCCCATATATAAAGCCATGAAAGCATAGCACAGTTGAGGGTGGTATGAAATAAGTATGGGGAGTCTATTTCCCCTAACTAACCTCTACCCCATCCCCATTATATGGGTCATCCAGTATGAAATCTCCTGTGAAGCCTGGAGTTTGAAAATAACTGCTCTAGCTTTACTTACTCCTGATTCCAATCTCTAATAAGGGTGTTTGAAAGCATATTCTCTTAGGATTCCCTACAGTAAGCTTTTATTCAAGGAAGAGCTCAATGATTCATTGATTTCAAGAAATCTTTTCCGTGGTGATGAAAAAAATCGTATTACATTTTTCTAGTTAAAATTTTAGATGTGCTTTTTAAATATATCATTTGTTATTTACGAGTTACCCTTTCAGGGGTTTCCACATCAGAGGATTCAGTATCTTAAATGGATCTTCAGCAAGTAAATCTCTATATTGCAGACACATACATTCCTGGGGAAAAAATCCCCCAAATGGTCGCTTTTACTAATATGTTTTCTATGATAATTTTGGAAAAATCTTTATCTGATGCTTCTTCCATTGAAAGCTATAAGTTGTTTTAGCAGTTTACTAATAAGAATGTGCAAAGACTTTAAAGTCTGACTTAATTCAGCTAAGATGGACTTATATGTAATAGACTTCTATTTACTCTTCTAAAGAAAAGATCTTTTGAAATATTCCATTTTGAAGGCCATCAAAAGACTACAAGGCGTCTCCACTAATGCTCACTATGATCTGTACTGGTTTTAAGTGCTCAGGTACCACAAGACTACAGTTACAGTTTTTATACACGTTAAAGAGGAAAGCAAAAGATAATACATCTGATACACTTCCAAATTCATTTTCACTCCCTTTTCTTCAACTATATTTGATTATAAGGAAAGTACTTTTCAAGACATATAAGAAGTAAAGGAAAAAAATATTTTTAGGACATTCAGAATTCACTTAAGTTCACCATTTCTTTAGTTGAGGGCAGGGATGGGGAGAATTGCAGAAGGTAGTGAAGCCAAAGGTGGATCCCCTCCTAATTCTACTATTCTCATCATCTTAACCCATCTGTTCACTATTCCAGTCATTGCTACTAAGCATAGTTTTATCATAATATACATGGATGTCAAATTGTTGGCATTTAATAGATTAGAAATATTTTTTCCATCACATTATCCTACATGTTCATGGTCTTCCTTGATTTACCTTCCAGTATTTACTGGGCTTCACTTACCATTTATGTCTAGCTTAACTTTTTCTGACTTCACCAATTGCTGCTAGGAACGTGGCTGGTCATTCAGCAACGTAAACCATATCACAGGGGAAGACCTTGAAATATCTGGAGAGACTGCTCTGCTCCGAATACTCTCAATCCAAAGAGGTGCCGGGGAGCTGCATCTGTTTGCTGAAATTTTTGTCAGCTTTTTTTCACTGTGGACAATAAAGCTGGAGAGAAAAGAACCAAATAACCCAACAGGAAATAAAGATGAGTGCTTAAGAGTTGATTTGAAGTAATCTGAAGCCCACATCTCGAAGGCTTGCTGGACCTATCAAACTTTTCAACTTGTCAGATTGAAAACAACTGTCAGAAGACCTAGAAGAGTACAGTGTTGCTGTGACTCAGTGGTGTATAATGCAGACCGTCTACCAGTTGGGGAAGGAATCAGTTGTAACAGGTATTTTAAAATTCAGCATCCTTAGAAATCTGTAGCAGAATTAATTCTGTAAAAGAGAAGACAAAAGAAATCAGGTCATCAGTCTTTTTTTAATGCAGCTTAGGGATGATGTACCTGCTATACTTAAGTTGTCATTTATCTTATTTGTAGTGATAAAAATAAAATCTATTTCCTTTATCTTTCCCAACTAAATACTTTTTTAGTTTCTGTGGAAAAGGAAGAGTTATTTTAGTTTTTGTTTTTTCCTTCAGCTTTTATACTGTCAGTCTGATTCAGAATTCTCCAAGCTTGATTCTGATTCTATACAACCAGAAAAACCACACAAGCATATTATAGGAAAAGTTAGTTAATATAAATGGCTTTGCATAGTGAATGTAAATATTATAGTCAAAATTAATTTTTAAAAGTTATGTCTTATACTGTGAAAGGATTCTAAATTTTAAAAGCTCATCGCAAACTTCTAGCCTTACTATTACATAAATATATCTTTGAACTAGTTTGTGGTTCTGTTGAAAAACAAAATCAAGTTAATCTGAAGTTAATTTACAGATAGGAGCGGATACATACTTTCCAGATTTCAGACTGAGGGATAGAATCTCCTGGTTAGTTGTATAAAAATAAACATTCTTTCTCCTTTCGCAGATTTGTAAAGAAAACTTAAATGTATCTATTAAGTCCTGAATTTGTCACATTAATTCTCCAACCCTGTTTTAACTCCTCCCCCCCCCTCTCTTTTAGGAACAAAGGGATTCATTCCTTCATTCCTTATTTTAACTGTTGCAGTGAAGATGGGTTTTTGGACTTTAGAAACCAGGAGACACCACCTAAACTACAAGACAAACCAAGGACTAATTGCACACTGAGGAAAAGAATACTTAGTACTTGAAGATTGAATCTTGAATACCTGCTGAATGCTCCTATTGAGATTTTTCCTAAACAAGCATCTGTAACATTTTAGGACAATTCACCGGAAAAACATTGATCCCTGGGTGGAATATCCTACCATTGGCCAGTCTGAATCTGGATTTGACTGCTCTATTCTACCAGGAATATTGTTAGGCTAGCCTTTAACCAGCCCCTAAATAATTGTAATCATTAATTGACCCAGCAGTTCTTCAAATATCAGATTAAAAGATGAACAGATACAATTCTTATCCCTATTAAAGACACAAGAGTGTTCTAATATTTTGACTGACAATGTAACTTATGTTTTCTTTGTAGTTTGTTAGTGACAGTGGTTTTCAGTTTAATGCTGTTTGGATTTTCAACATAGTACAGGTTTCCCCTGTCTGAAAGTAGGGCATTCGAAACCTTTCCTAAGCTAAAATGGCATAAAGCAAAGAAGCAGTTACCTTAGGATACGTGTTGCTGATAAATTGAGATAATGCATAGATGCTAACAGACACAGTTCAAAGCTGTGGCGGCTTGAGGCTGATGGTAGTTCCCAGGGAGAGAACTTGGCGGTGCCTTTATCACTCCTCAGGAGTGCCATTATCACTACTCAGGGTGCTGCCTCTAGGTTTGCTGTGAAACGCTGAATGCTATTTTTGCTTTTTTCGTAAAAGCAAAAAATCTTTGGTTAGTGAAAACAGGTACTAATGTAGGCCTTTCATAAAATGTGAAGTGGCATAAAGGGAACTTTTTGAAAAGTAGGGGGATACCAGTAATTATTCAGTATCGTGTAAAAAAGCTACAGTAAAAGAAAACCCAACAATTTTAGTGGTTGTGAAAACATTTTTATTGTATTTAATGATAATTGCAGGACTTGAAACCAAATGCTCCTCAGGATAAGGGTCATTGCTATTTAGCTAATCCATAGTTTTAATTTGCTTTAAAATATTCCTGTATTTTAACATTGGAACTAAGTTACAGTGTATGGTCAGATTTTTAAAAATTTAATTCAGGTTTGATTTGACAGCCTTTTCTTTTTGTGGTTTTACACTGCTAATCCTATTTAATAACATGCATCAGAAACGTAGTATTCCTGTGGCAAAGTACATTTTCAGAAAATTTCATTATCTTTCACTTTTGGCATTTGCTTTATGAACTTAGTGCTAGGACAGGCAGCAAAAGCCTGTTTTGCACCTACTCTGTTGTTAAGGCACTGTGGAGAGACAGAAGTATAACACTCACATCTTTGTCTTCGGAGCTTGTCACAATATAGTTTTCAAATGAATGAAGATGACTTTCTACCCTCAAATGAAAAAACCAAGGCATACATGCATGAAAAGTAAATTACAGAACTATTTCATTTATCCCACAAAGCCTGCTGGAGATGATCCTGCAAATGTTGAAGTGTCAAAAAAGGAGCAGCTTATGATTGACAAAAACATGGTTTGTGCTGAGGAAGTGAGTGATTAGAGTGAGCTAGAATGAGCTATATAGGTTGGCTATAAGAGGAGGGATTGGACCAAGGGCCGTTGATGACTTAAAGGAGGCCTGTAGGTGAGAGAAGGTGCTGATGAGATTTTCATGATATTGAGACAGCATATTCCCTTTAGCTATAGATAAAGCTTGTAGGTATTAGAAATGGGTGTATTTCCTCTGATTGCCTTCAGCTGTAGATAGAACATGCAGCTATTATTGCCTGAGCCTCCTATTCGAACCTGCCTTTATGTGGAAGCCCTGAGGTCTGATTTGTGGAGGAGGAGAAGTGTATTTACAGGGTGGGGAGGCTTGAAAGTAAAGCCAGAAAGCCTCACTCGTTTACATTTTCAAATCTGTGGTAAAAAAACTAGTCTCTCTAGTGTAACTGATAGACGTAAAGAATTTTTAAAGGTCTAAGGTTTCTGTATAAAAATCATATACTTACCAGGTTTGTGTTCAGTGGAATAACTCAGGTAATTATGCCTTGAATACATTTATTATTAAAGCCTTTTGTTCCTCGTTTGTATCAAATAATGTACAGAAAAGTTCCTGCTCACAGTATGATTAAAACTACTTTCTAGTTGATAAAGCAATCTTATTTTTTATTTATTTGACTAATAAACACAATGTATTCTAGGTACTAGAAATACAGAAGTAAACAAAAACAGGCTTATTGGAATTACCACTAATTCTCTTGAGAACTGTATGCTGGACGGGAAGGCTTTAATTCACTGTATACCACTCTGCCTAGAGGCATCCAGTACAGAAGTTTCCGGGTTTTTTTATTTTAAACGCTAACCTGACCTAGTGATTTTCAAATAGATGAAAATAACGTATGAGTTACCATTCTAAAGTAATTATTTCCCTACTTTGGGTGTGGTTAAGAAAATTTTTTTAACTTGGAGTTTAACATTCTTTTTTTTCTGTTTTGATTTTTTTTTTAATAGGTTTCTAAGCATGAATCAAGGAACAGAAGAAGCAGAGCAGATGATCGGAGCAGCATTTGTTTCTCCCCAAATCTAGAAATTTTAGTTCATTATGTACACTAGCCAGTGGTTGTGGACAACCATTTACTTGGTGTAAAGAACTTAATTTCAGTATAAACTGGCTCTGGGCAGCACTGGTGATGCTGTGTCCTGAGTTGTAGCCGCTGTAATTGTGAATATTAACTGAGATAGTGAAACATGGTGTCCAGTTTTCTATTGCATTTTTTCAAGTGGAAAAGTTAACTAAATGGTTGACACACAAATTGGTGGAGAAATTGTGCATATGCCAATTTTTTGTTAAGATCTTTTATTTTGAACTATACTGCTTTGAGATCTCATTTCAGAAGAACGGCATGAACAGTCTTCAGCCACAGTTGTGATGGTTGTAAATGCTCACAATTGTGCATTCTTAGGGTTTATCCATCCCTGGGGTTTGCAAGTTGTTCACTTAAAACATTCTTAAAATGGTTGGCTTCTTGTTTGCAAGCCAGCTGATAATGGTAGCAACCAAAGATTCCAGTGTTTGAGCATATGAAAGACTCTGCCTGCTTACCTGTGCTAGAAATAACAGCATCTAAAGTGAAGACTTAAGAAAAACTTAGTGACTACTAGATTATCCTTAGGACTCTGCATTAACTCTATAATGTTCTTGGTATTAAAAAAACAAGAAAAAAGCATATTTGTCACAAAAATTTAGTTAACATCTTAAACTGAACATGTATGTATGTTGCTTAGATAAATGTAATCACTGTAAACATCTATATGATCTGGGATTTTGTTTTATTTTGAAACGGGAGCTTTTTTGTTTACAAGTTCATTAAAAAGTATAAACTGTTTCTCTAAGGAAATGAGATTTTTTTTAAACAAAAAAAATGCCTTGCTGACTCACTATGAAATCAAAATCTCCCCAATTTTTTAATAGACTACTTCAAGTCATTTGTTATGTAACATTCTTTTGCGAATCATTGTAGATTCAGTGTCATGACTTTTTCTCAGATTTTTTATTTAAAAATATTTTTTTTCCCTGAAGCGGAAAGGCATTCTTTCATTTTTCTTTTTTTATGACTTGTAGGCACAATACCTAGTGCTGCAGCTGCAACTGCCAGGACTTGGTATTGTAACTTTTGCAGCCTCATACTAACAGCTGGACTGATTTTGAATAAGAATGAAAGCGTTAAAGGGTTTAACTACAAAATGAAGCTATTGTTTAAATTCCTTGTTGATTGGCTCTAAGCAGATTGACTCCTAACCTTGGAGAGCATCATACCCTGTGAGGTTCTTGTGATTGCTGACCCTCCCTATCCCCCACCCATTTCTATAAATTATCTGCAGTTCATCTCTCAGTCTTATGTGTGGCTCTTTTCTTTTTCTGACCCAAGAGAAAGAAAAGCTTAATAACTAATTCATTAGTGTAATTTATTCATTTATAGCACATCAGGATAAGTTAAAAGAACTTTTGTCTAAAAATGCTGCCAGGCGCCTATTTGTGTAAATGCAGGTATTTTGTAAAATAACCTTGAAATTGTAAATTGACATGTGTTTGGTCAGATTGTGTCAGGTTTGTTTTCTTCCTTTTTTTCTTCTTTTCATTTGAAAACTACGTTAGCAATAATTAATTCAATGATGACCACATTCTGCCATTAAAAGATATATTAGCACCATCATACTGCAGAAATCTTAATGAGTATGAACTTTGGGGTAGGCAGCTTCTTTGTTTCCTTTCTATCCACCCGTGTTGGTTAAGGTATTTGTTTCTTGACTAATAAACCCTTTGATACTTTTAGCCAGAAATCAGTCTCTTAAAGCTATTTTTGAGTATAGTTTGTGTAAAATAAAAATGTTTAGCTTTGGTAATAACTTTTCCAAGCTGAACTCCCTCTAGCAAGATATTTTTCAGTGCTTTTATTTACTATGCACTTAGACTATGCACTTTTTCTGAAATATTTTTGTAACACTTTTTTGTATTTTTGCCATTTGAAAAGGTTGTGGTGTAGTTGGTCTGTAATTAAGTTGCAGATTTAAAACTGCTGTTAGCTTTGTAAATCAAAATATAGGTGTTTTTGTCCTGGTATATTGTCATTCCATCTGCAGCTGGAGCTGGAATACCATTGATCTTCTAGCTACCATTCATTTTCTTCACAGTTCACAAAAGAAGAATGTGAAATTCAGTGAATGCTGTTACTAATCCTGTCGGGAGATGAATCTCATTTCACCAAAATTAAATTATGTTTTTCCACTAAAATGATGATACAAGTTGAAGACACATCACTCTGAAATTGGAAGACCTCACCACTTAAGGCTCCGCAGTGGCTTACTCAGCTGAACTCTAGGTTACTGCTCTTTACTTTGTTCACCCATTGGGGGGTGCAGTTTTTTAAATGTTGGGAGATGGTCATTCTAACTACTGTTGAATGTCTCTGTTTTGGGAAGGTATAACAAGAAAATAAAAAAGAATATATATGAAGGGAGAGACTGGTTATCTCCTCCCATATGGTTGTGCTCATGCTCCTATGGCCTGCAAGTGGAATTTTGGAGGATTGCTTTTACTATTATTTTCTATCAACAAATATTAAGAGATTTTTCTTATTTCTACTAGTCCTTGCAATGTTTTAAGCAGATTATACTTTAATAATTATAAATTTAATTCCATTATAATAAAAATACCAAACAAAAGGATTTTAGAATCCAAGCCACTGAGCTAGTTTTCTCTTAAAATTTGCTGAAATATTGAGATTAACGTTCTTGTAACTTGACTAGAGTGAACCATGGGACGGGGTGGCCTAGATATTTTCAGCTTACCTCCTAAAAATTTGCCAGTAGTTTGTGAGATAGTTGACTCTCTCTGAGCCAGACTGATAGCAGAGCAGTATTTTAGGTTTTCTCTTTGTCGGTTTTTAGGCAGTGATAACCGTGTGACCAACGTGTAAGTAGGTCCGTGAGGTATAGTAAGGTGTTACAAACATAAAAATTTTAGGTATCTCAGATGTGCTGTTCCTTTTGAAGTGAGACTATACTATAATCACGTGATGGTTGCTCACAACATTTGGGGGATTCCCCCCCAAAAAAACCTTCCACTCTTCTCTGGAATATATTTATTGACAAACTTTTAGTGCACTTCTCATCTTTCAAACAGCCTAAGATGGCGATGAATTGAGTGTAACTTGATCTAATCAGGCTATGCATTTTGTATTTAATCATCAGATAGTACATTGTTGAAGTAAAATGATTTATATTCTGAAATGACATGTTAGGCCAGTTTTAAGGACATATGCAAATGGTATAGTGGAAATGTTGAGCAATATCAGAGCCGTTAGAGAAGCTAGCTGTCCCAAGACACACTTTAAGTTGGTCAAATTCACTGTGTCTGCCACTTGGGGCTGTGGACCCACGGTGGCTGGAGTTCTACGATGAGAACAAAGGTGCAGCAAGTTTGAGAGACCTGGGAATTCACACTTAATTCTGTTGTTTGGTCTCTGCTCCTTTTCAGCCAGGTGGGGCAAATTGTTCATTATACCTTTTACTTTTACCAAACGAGATCACTTAAAGAGGTTTTTCAAGAAGCTCCTACTACGTTGTTGCCTTTCATGTACATCTATCTGGATTGAAATTTTGAAGAAATGTTTGTAATATTAATGATTGTTGTTAGTATTGGGAGCAATGTTGAGATATTTGGTGTCAGTACCACCCAGGACCTGAGAGTCAAAGCACCTAACTCATTAGATGACTCCTACATGAGTAGAAGAGTAAAATGGAGGTGGAGAGAGTCTTAAAGAGACCAATAGATCCGTGTCCTTCATTGTGCGAAGGCTAGCCAGAGCAATATAAATCATAGTTATTCATCTGACAGTTAAATTAAGGATTTTTATCTGGCCATTTATCATTCCAATCATGTGCATTTTTCTTAGGTAAATATTTGTAAGAAGAATTTGAAGAAATGATTTTAGCTGTTTTCCATCACAGTGCACCTTCCAGTTTGACTTTAGGATGTCAGAAACTGCACCAGCTGCAGAATTCAAAGGTGACCAAGATAATTCCATTTTAACAACTCACCGTGTAGTAGAGGAGATAGCAATTTTGTGCCCCTAAGTTACCAATTACTAAAGAGTGAGCATTTGGATGCTGTGGGAGCACTTAGCAGGGACGTCTAACTCTTGGCGTTGTTTAAGCCTTTTGGAAGAGTAGGCTAGAAGTCTAAGCAAGTGTGGGAGCAGATTCGTTAGATGGGGAGCAGCAAACGAAAGATGTGAACTACAGATAGGTAAGTGTGGCGGGTAGAGAATAAAATACAGAGCCATTTAAAGAATGGACAATATTGAAAGCGCCCTTTGGAAGGACCACAAAGTATTGATTGAGGGATAAATTGGAGGTTGGGAACCCATTTAAGTTGTTGTAAGAGACCAGGATCATCCCACAAAAGGAAAAGCGTTGTGGAATACCTGTGACTGAATAGGAAACTAACCTATGCAGAGAGTCCAAGCAAAGAGAATATAGCAAGGGAGGATTAGATCATTCATTGGGACTGAAAAGAGGACGGAGGTTGAACTCCCATTGTTCTTAGAAAATCATGAGAAGTGCTGTAAAATCATATGAGAAATGGTGAAGCATCTTACCTGCTGAAAGTAGTAAGAATCGTGGTTGTATTTTAGAGGAATTTGTATGGTTCAGTTCTCCAACATGGTGACTGTATTTCATTTGGAGGAAGTGGAAAGAGGTCATTCCATTTTAAGATGAAATTTAGCAGTTTTTTGAGTTGCTAACCTTCAAAAACTACTCTATTTGCCTTTAGCAAAATTCAGGTGTTTCATATCTACATTTCTTTGATGCCATTAAAAATGTTAACACAGATTGCTTTAACTTTATACTCAGGAGTCAAGATAAAAATTTTTCTTTTCATTGATGAAATAAATTGCCCATTTATCTACTAAATAAATAATATAGTCATTGTTCAAACCAGCAAGACAAGCAAGAGCTTAATACTAGGTCATCTTAGTGAACCACGTCAAGACCCTGTGTTTTATATAGTCCTTTAGTTGACAAGGTGCTTTTTAAGCTTTTTCATTTTGTAATTTGTCTTGATATTATTTAAAACAAAATTACAAGAATAGTACAGTGATCCCCTTATGCTCATGACACAGATTCAACAGTTGTTAACATTTTGCACCATTTACTCTACTGTTTGTACATTTGCTCTTTAAACATACACTTAGCCATTTGAGAGTGGGTTGCAGAATCATGACCCTGTACACCTAAGTGTAATTTCCTAAGAACTAAGATGTTATTACATTAACCATGGTGCAATTATCAAAATCAGAAATTTTTAATATTGACCCAGCTTTCTAGTCCAGTCTATTCAGTTTCATCAATTACCCCAGTGTCTTTCATACCTTTTTTTTTTTTTTTTTTTTTGGAGTTCTGTCACAGATCCAACAAAAGGATCAGTTCTTGTGCTTTGGTTGTTTGTGTAGCGTCTTAATTGGGGACAGTTCCTCACCCTTTGTCTTTAATGAGTTTAGTATTTGTGTGTGTCTATGTAGTAATGTTTCATTTACTTCCCAGCTGTGTTCACTGAGGGCTTGCCTAGAATCCATGGTATTACAGTAGCAGTGAGCACACCTAACACCTAGATCTTGATTCCTAAATAGTAAAAGAAACCATGGCTCCTTGGAGAAATGTTTGACTTCAGGGCTGGAGCAGAGAAAGTACAAGATGAACCTGGAACGTTCTTTCTGCCAGAAAAAAGGAAATCTCAAAAAGTGATGGGTACATGTTGGCAGGGACACAGGAGTCACTTGAAGGGTTCTTACTGGCCAAATCTATCAATTACATTAGCAAAATAATGATAGCAACTTACCGAATAAGAACACATAATTTACATATTGATATAAAAAATGAAAAGGGGAAGTAGAAAGTCAGCTAGTAAAGGTGAAAGTAATGATGCGTTAGAAAAGTCATTTAGCAAAAAGTGGCAAGCGCAGGTTTGACTAGTAGAACGTTCACATTGTCTTAAAAGTGTCTCCCTACCTACTGAGTGCTTGAACACTTAGAAAATATTCTTAGCTTTTTTGAACCTCATTCTCAGTTTGAAAATGGAATGATCGTCCCCATTTTAAAGATTGGCATACTAAGCTTTCATAAAAGTCCTGCAGAATTTGAATTTATGTAGAACTTTATGATTTTCAAAATTATGTACATCATCTCAATTCTCTTAACAATTGTATGAAACAGTTACTGTTATTCCCGTTGGATAACTGAGGACAGTAGGACTACCTTAGGCAAGACAGCTTAGTTAAGTTTTGCAGAGCCACAACCTAAAGCTGATTTTATTTAGTTTTTCATACTGTTAAGCAGTGGTGTCCCTTCCCGTTTTTCACCATTTTAAACCTAGAGATTGGTAATGTTATTTATATAGTGCTATATGCTAAGCATTTTTCTAAACGCTTTACCTGGATATGCCTAATTGTCACAGCTTCCCCTAAGGTAAGTCCTGTCTCCATTTTACTTTTGAAGATACCAAAGCAGAGGGTTGGAGGAGGTACTTCTGTTACTCTTGGTTTCATAAATGAGAACTAACTATACCCCTTTTAACATAATTTATATTGTCTGTGTGTCTTAAACGAGTACGAAACAGGATGGTAGGAGCGGAGTTAAAATCCAAAATTATATGATAGGAAGGGTTTCATAAACAAGTCATCCACTTAACTGTTGGGCTGTTAGTAGAGTCCACATTTAGGACCAAATACTGGAACTTGTATTCTCTAGTCTCTTAAGAGATCAATTGATGTATGTGGAGCCCAAAAAGATGTACAGATGTGCTCAAGTTCCCACAACCAAGACTAGAACCTAGGCCAAACAGTACAGTTAACATTTAAAAAAAAAAAATGGTTTTCCTAGTGGCACTTGCCATTAAGCCAGAGTGATTCTTAGATATATATTGCATCTATCAGCCAATCCTTACCTAGTTATCACCAAGTACCTCACCTGTGTATTGTTAGGAAAAGAAATTGTCAGCCAGTTTTGCTGCTAAAGAGTTATTAAAAATTGAAATTAATTTTTTAAAAATCAGCTTAAAACTGTTGATTGAGGTTGTTAGTATTGGATGGGTTTAAGATGTTATCCATATCTAATGTAAGTAGGATGCATTAATAAAATTCAGGGACTTCCCTGGTGATCCAGTGGGTAAGACTGTGCTCCCAATGCAGGGGGCATGAGTTCAGTCCCTGGTCAGAACTAGATCCCACGTGCATGCCACAACTAAGTCCACATGCCGCAGCCAAAAACAAATAATAAATATTAAAAAATAAAATTCACATTCTTGATAAAAAATAAATTTGATCAAGTTATTTTTGCCTGTGGTTGTAAACATTTCATTTACAATTTTGGAGCAGTTCCATGTAAACAGGTTTATAGAGGTAGGTTATTCTAATGTACTAGTATTTTCTCACCCGCTAGTACCATAGTACATTTATAGCCTGTTAATTTCATTTATGGTTTAGAATGTATTACGTAGAAAAATGTAGCCTTGTCTTACCATTACCATATTTAGTCACCGTTACTGATGCAGAGAAATGAAATAGTTTGAATAACCATTGGAAACAATTTTGTCAGGCAACCATCCATTGGTTCTCTGCCAGTGGACAGTGGCACAAATCTTGGTGGTGGTGAAGTGCTGTATTAGATTTTTGGGATTGGAAGGTGGGAGGTAGGTATTTTTAGAAACTGCTCTCAACAGTTGCTAAGTAAATATTTTTTTATTAACTGCAAAACTGATTTGCACTGTGCTAACATGCAACTCCATTAAAAATGTAATGTTTTAGTCTAGATCTAGACACAGTAAAACGAATAAATTAGCCTCTAGGTTTTGTGTGTGTGTGTGTGTGTGTCTACCAAAAAACATGAAGGTAAATACTTTGGACAATTTTTAATATCCTTGACTATCCTGCCCCCTTGCAAAATGGCGAAGAATGTTAAGTTATTGCTTTATCTTGAGTGTTATATAATGGTGTGCATAATTTTTTAAGCCTGAGTACAAAAGTGCAAGTTTTGAGATTAATAGATAATAGAGATTAATAGTAGAAATTAGTAATTACTAATTTAGTAGTAATTAAAATTATCAAGTAATTTTACTTGATAAAATTATAATAGGGATTAATTTTACTTGAAAACAGATTAGTAATTAAGGAGTATGTAATGGGTCTCTTTAAGTGCCAGACACTGCCACTCCCTGGGAATTCAGGGGTGACAGTTCACATGAGGCTATGCAATATGGGATGTTACCAAAATGGATTCAATACTAGTGGAACAGATGGAAATTGGAGAAGATAATCTCTGGATTGCATTTTGAAGGATAAGGAAATACCTGAGTAATATGTAAATCATACATAATTTTTCTACAAAAAGTTGAAATAATACAGAAGTTTAGTAGGAGAAGTCCCATGCAGACATGTCCTTATCCAGACAGTTACACAAGCCCTTGCATTGCCATCAAGGAGGAGATCTGAGAACAATAATGACATAAATGACCTTAAGTGGTAGGGGCAGAGGAGAGTGATAAGTTGAGAAAATCCAAGCAGCAAGCATAAACTCAACTTTAAGGAAATGTGTTGGGCAGGGTGGGCTGTTGATAGGATGGTTTTCAGAGCAGTCCCAACAATAGAGTATCTTCTTCATTCCTTTGTACCAAGTTCAACCCTCTACAATGTCCTATTCATGAAGCTAAGTTGCTTCAATAACGGTTTCATATATCAGTGGTGGTGAGGACTCCTTGGGTTCTACTGCATATTAAAGCAAGTCTTTGTAGGATTTTAAGGTTGATAATCTGTCCCTGTGAGATAAATACATTGTAATGTCTTTAAAAATGCAACTTGTCTACAGTTTTTATCTTTAGAGGAAAATGTGCTGTATTTATAACTGAACATTAGGAAGGAAAATACCGTAATACTGTGCATTGTCAGCCAGGAGAATATTAAGCCTAGTGGATATATTTTGCCGCTTGCAAAATGTGGAGGTACTCAGCTCTGCTTTTTTTGGTCTCTAGATACTATACATGGAGTGGTAACAGGCTAGGATGGGTAAACAAGAAAACAGCAATGCATGGAAAGTAAACAATAAGGTCATTGAATCTTGAAGCTCTGATCTTCCTTTGGAATAATACCCTGTTCAAGGTCACAGAGCTGATTAGTGGCAGAGCTAGGAAAGAACCCAGCTGTGGCATCTTGTCACTAAATTGCCATTCTAGGCACAGGGCAGTGGTTCTCTTAAGTAGAGTTCCAGAACCAGAAGCAGTAGCTGGGAACTTGGCTAGAGATGTGAATTCTCATGCCCTGCTCCAGACTTACTTAATGGAACTCGGGATGGAGCCCAGCTATCTGTGTTTTTAGGAAGCCCCCTTAAGTATTCAACTCATGTTCACTAAAGCATGAGTAACACTGCTTCATAGGTAAAAGATTTGCCACTGACTGTGGAAAGCTGAAGCATTCTCTTAGCTCACGAAAACTGCATCTCCTCCCAACTCCACATTTGGTGACATGTTGGTGACTTGAAAGCTGTGGTGGGAAATTAGAAAACCCTGCATACCAGGGCTTTCCCACCACCCCCTATCAGTTTATTAGCATACCACTGGCTCCAGATTACAAAGCTTATCAAGTTTCTTTGTCCTCACATCTTGAGTTAAAATTACTTTTATAATGATTGAGGTAGAATCTCCTCAAGTTGGAAACTTTAAAGAAGTGTTAATTTAGGAGAGAAATCTGATTTATACATCTTAACAGGACTTCACTTTATCTAAACCAATTGTCCATGAATCCTGTGAAGCACTCTGCACACGTGCGCACGCGCACACATTTTGACTAGCTTTAAGGCGGGCCAGCAGTGTCCCAAGCCAGAGGTGTTGATTACAGAGTTACCACTACATCAGAGATGATTGTTGAAACTCCAGGACTAGATGAGTTTTTCCAGACTCAGCTTTTCATCTGGATATGAAGAGGGTTGAGCACAGAAATCTGGGGCGATACAAGGATAAAGAATAATGAATTACTGAAGAAAAGTGGGGAATAGTCACAAAGGAGGACATCCAGAAAGTCATCAGTGTTCTATGAAGAGGTCAAGAAGGAAGCTATATTGTTTATTAGTCAAGGTGGTTCATGCTGCTTGCTGCAACAAAGTCTAGAATAATGGCTTTATGCAAAAAAAAATTTCTCGGTGTGAGTAGAGGAGGCTTCCATCCTCCCAAGCTGATGCAGCAGGGCCCAGATGCTGGAGACACACCGGCAGTGAACTGCCTCAGCAGGATTGACATGTGTTACTTTTTTTCACAGACCATTGTCCAGAACTAGTCAGGCCCACTGTATCTGCAAAGGAGGCTTATAAATGCAGGGGCACAAGTGGTTTGCAAGTACTGTAATAGAGAAAGTTGGGTGTGTCAGAGAACAGACTCTGGCCTCTGTACCTCAGGTAGCCAGGCTAGATCTTCAGGAAGGCAGATCCTGGAGCCAATAAACTCTGATGGCTCTCTGGCACAGGTTCCTCGCTTCTCTTTCAGGGCTAGTCACATAGGAAAACACGCCATGAAGTCACTGTTGCTAGGGAATACATAAACACAGCAAGAAATAATCTGCCTATCTGCTGAGGGTTTAACGTTGCAACCTTCCCATAAATGACCAACAGCTGTTTGACCTTTGCAGGGGCTGTATCTCCATGTTGGCATAGGAATAAGGAAGAAAAGAGTATGTATGTATCTACCCTGCTAGAACAGGAATTTCTTTTAGGGCAGAAGCCATAAGTTTTTTTCCCTTGTATTCCTAGTCTAGTACAAGGAGATGATCAGTAAAACTGCTGTTGAATGTTAATGCAGACCAGGATAGTATTAGCTAGCTTTCAGCAGTAGAATGCTGATGATTCATTGGATTTGTGGTCAATTAAAACCACATTATCGGGCTTCCCTGGTGGCACAGTGGTTAAGAATCCGCCTGCCAATGCAGGGGACACGGGTTCAAACCCTGGTCCGGGAGGATCCTACATGCCTCGGAGCAACAAACTCGTGCCACAACTACTGAGCCTTAGCTCTAGAGCCCGCGAGCCACAGCTACTGAGCCCACGTGCCACAGCTACTGAAGCCTGCATGCCTAGAGCCTGTGCTGTAGAACAAGAGAAGGCACTGCAATAAGAAGCCCGTGCACCGCAACAAAGAGTAGCCCCCGCTCGCCGCAACCAGAGAAAGCCCGTGTGCAGCAATGAAGACCCAACGTGGCCAAAAGTAAATAAATTTATTAAAAAAAAACAAAACCCTACATTATGTCTCTTTCCAAGATCTGTTGCCAAGCCACATCTATCTTGGACATTAAAAAAAAAAAAATTTGCCTGCCTGCTGATGATTTTAGAATCAAAGCTTTTAAATGACCACCATTAATCAATACTACTCCCAAAAGAGACCAGGAAAAGCTCTCGAGACTAAGCTTCTTGAAAATAGAATTATAATCTCCCTAACTGTTAAAAACCTGCCATCCCTTCTTTCCAAAAGATGGTGGAAGATGAAAACTTATTTGGGCCTGTTTACTAGTGGGCTTCAGAGCTCCCAATGGAGGTGGCTTGTTACTTTGATAACATTGTGTGCCTAGTGATTTGCCACACATAGTGTGTGATAAACTCTCACCTGTGGCTTTTGTGCAACCTGAGGTTGAAGATCCATGCATTGCAATGGTTAGCTAGTGTCAAGGTTGGCTTATCATGTCTACAAATGAACCTACAAATTTGCCTCCTTAAACCTGTTCTTCCTCCTATAATTATCTCTTGATGAATGGAAGCTCCCAAGCAGAATACCTGGGAGCCATCCTTGACTCATCTATCAGGTCCATCTCCTCAGTCTCCTCACTGGTTTTGCCTAAATTTGGCCTTTATCATCTCTCCTCTGTACTCTTACAGTAGCCTCTGATATAGTCTCCTTACGTTGAGGGTAACTTCTCCAGTCCATTCTCTGCATCATTCTTCCTGAATGTGCCACCCCTTTCCCCACTTACTTTCAGGATAATAACCAAAATCCATGATCTGTCCCCTGCTTACCAAGCTATTCAACCTCATCTCTTAGCTTCTATCCCCAGCCCCAATCTCCATCCTAACACCTTACACTCCAGATACACTTGCAGTTTCCAGGACTCACTGTGCTGTCATGCCTTCACATACTTCTCTGTACTAGAAATGCCTTCCACTTTCTCCTCTAGTATGCCCACTTGTTCAGTTCAAACAGCTCTAGGAAGCTGTGGCACTTAGTGAGGAACTGGGGCCCACACTCTTCCAGAGCCACTCTGCTCACTGTTGTCCTTTGAAAAAAACACATGGACAAATTCCAGTCAGACATTTTACATCATTCCTTTTTCTCTTTGAACTCCTATTTCCATTCCACTTTCCCCACAGGATTTAATCATACATGCAATTCATTTTCATGCCTTACTGTCTTCTAATGATTGCCATGTTGTGTTTCTTTGAAACAAAAATATGCACTTAATTTCAATTTTAATTTTTAACTTCTTGTGACCATAAACCTTGAAGTGTTATTCTTCTGGTTACAGTTGCCATTACAGTTATTACACGTAATTGATCAAAGCTACATAACTGCATCACAAAGTTTGATAACAATTTGAATACAGAGAGTTCAATTTTATTTAATGAGATGGAATTCTGTAATACATGTTCATGTATAAATTGATAAATGTTAATTTATTTCTAGATTGAGACAGGAATCACCATCAATACTATCCCTATTTTTCATTTTTTTTTAGATACTGGGGGTAGGAGTTTATTAATTTATTTATTTTTGCTGTGCTGGGTCTTCGTTTCTGTGCGAGGGCTCTCTCTAGTTGTGGCAAGCGGGGGCCACTCTTCATCACAGTGCATGGGCCTCTCACTATCGCGGCCTCTCTTGTTGCGGAGCACAGGCTCCAGACGCGCAGGCTCAGTAGTTGTGGCTCACCGGCCTAGTTGCTCCGCGGCATGTGGGATCGTCCCAGACCAGTGCTCGAACCTGTGTCCCTTGCATTAGCAGACAGATTCTCAAACACTGCGCCACCAGGGAAGCCCCCCTATTTTTCATTTTAATTCATGTATAAGTTAAGAAGTCTTCACAAAATTATATGCAACCGGAAGAAGTTTTGTTATTGCAATGTTACTCAGTTCTTTGCATTCTTTTCAAGATATATGCCACTTAAGAGATCTTTTACTAAAAATCAGCGAACAACTCCATTAGAACTTCCTTCAATGTTGTACCATGGCAACCTCTTTTCTCTAAGGCTGTTTCCCTGAAGGAGCTCCTAGAACAAGGAAGAGCAGTTTTACAACATGCCCACTGGTTGGAGGCCCATGAGAGCAGAAGCTTGTTGGGTAGGGCTACCCTCAAGGCCTCAGGCTCCTAAGCCCACAATGGGGGCAGGCACTGATAGTTTTCTTCTAGCTCTCACTCCTTTCCCTCTCCAGGTTTGAATCTCTTTATCTGGTGCCTGAAACTCCCTTGAGCTGAGTATCAGGATTGTATTCTTCCTCCCATTCTTAGCAACCCCTCTTCCTGAGTTGACTGTCTCTGCAGGACAAAGATTCACCAGGTGTAATCAGCAAATCAACTCTGATCTAAAATGATGGTGCCGCTCTTAAAAACAACATCAACAAAGAGATAGCCTCTGAAAGCTGGCCTGCTACATTCACCTCCTGGGTTCGAAATGATGTGCTTTTTAAAAGACAAGTTTGCTGAAAGCTTTCAGTGTCAGCTTTCTGAGCCATTTACAGTCTGCTCTTACACAATGTAGGGAACTAGCACGCTCTACTCAATTCACTAAACCACTCTGGAAAATTGTGTGCTGCTGGCCCCATTTTGCCTCCGTTAGCATTTTAGTTCAGGGCATTAACTTTGCTTTTGTACCAGGGCCTACTTGGATCCGTGCCTGTTTCTGACCACATTCATTATCTCAGGTTTCACCAGGGCCCTCTCCTTGGCTCGCTCCCATTTCTAACAAAGATGGAGTCATAACATCAAAGCTGTGTGCATTGGTAACTTCCTCCTGGGTTAACCTTTGCTCTGAAACAGAATCCTCCATGCTGCTGGAAGGTGACTTGATGCCTTGGGAATAGCACGGAAGCTAGTGGAGACAGAAGACGGAAGACCAAAGTTAGACGACTTCACTCTGTCACAAACAGTGACCCTGGTTAGCTCCTTCCTCACCCCGACACTCAGTTACTGCATCTAAGCAATTGGATACAGGTTTTGCCCTGTTCTCCTACCTAGGATCAAGGGAAAGGCAAAAGTTTTGCTATGTTTAGAACAGTGCCAAGCTTACAGTCGGCTGTTGAAGAATGTTAGCAGCCATTATTGGTATCCAAGAGGAAGATATTCCCCAGAATTTGAGGCCCAGTTCACAAGAAAATCTTTCTCATGATCTCAGGGAACATGGATTATGTGGATTTTGGTGGAGGAAGATGGAGATCCAACTGGTGGTCAGATCTAGAGAGTTAAAGCATTATCTCCTAAAGCCCATCATCCAAGTGGGAAAAGCAAGGATCGAATTGCTGAGGCCTGGGCTGGCGGGGAGAGGGGACGGAAGGGCTGCCTTGCCAGCTTGGACGCACCCCGCTGGTTTCCACAGCTCTTCTTGGGGCGGGTGTGGGTGAGTCATGGTAGCTGCATATCTGGGCAGCAGTTAGCCTACCTGCCTATTGCAGGGGATGCTGGGGACACCTGGGAGAGCCAGTTCTGCCCCAGGGTGGCTGCCCGGAAGAGCCTGCACTCCCAGTCCTGAAGTGGGTGATAGGAAATGCTCCCAGTGGAACAAGGAAAAGAGGATGTGCTGGACAAGCATGGCCCACACTATCCTCAGACAACTGTAGTCCATCCAGAGCAGAGACCCACCTGTAGACAGGAGCTGGGAAAAGCAGTGTGAGTGGTCAGGGGCTCAGAGCTGGAGTCTCAGGGGATCTGAGTATGGCTTCTGGCCCCACCACCTCCTGGCTGTGTGACTGTAGGCAAATCCCTCAATCTCTCAGCTCTAAAGGAGGGGATGATACCTGTCCCCTGGGGTTTTAATGAGAATTCAATAATATTTTGTAAAACACACAAGTATAAAGGTCTCTCTGCAGATGTCTAGCCGATGGAGTTGGAGACCTTCCAGGCAAAGCTGAATCAAGGAGGACTTCCCTGGTGGCGCAGTGGTTAAGAATCCGCCTGCCAATGCAGGGGTCACAGGTTTAAGCCCTGGTCCGGGAAGATCCCACATGCCACAGAGCAACTAAACCTGTGCGCCACAACTACGGAACCTGTGCTCTAGAGCCTGCGAGCCACAACTACTGAGCCCACGTGCCACAGCTACTGAAGCCCGCACACCTAGAGCCCATGCTCCACAATGAGAAGCCACCACAATGAGAAGCCCGCGTACCGCAACGAAGAGTAGCCCCCGCTCACCACTAGAGAAAGGCTGTGCGCAGCAACAAATACCCAACACAGCCAAAAATAAACAAAGAAATAAATAAATTTATTTTAAAAAAAAAAAGCTAAATCAAGGACCTGAGGCTGGAAAGTGATGTCCTGAGAGTCGAGGAGGCCACAGAGATTCAAGGGGCTGAGTGGCGGGGTTCGGGGGAGGAGGAGTGGAAGAAGGTGCCTCAACTGGGAGGGTCTTGAAGACCAGTTTACAGAGACAGACTACTCTTTAGGCTACAGGGCGCTGTGAATGTGTCTGCAGGGGGTAGGTGTGCCTTCAAAACACAGGAAGGCTTCCCTGGTGGCGCAGTGGTTGAGAGTCTGCCTGCCGATGCAGGGGACACGGGTTCGTGCCCCGGTCCGGGAAGATCCCACATGCCGCGGGGTGGCTGGGCCCGTGAGCCATGGCCGCTGAGCCTGTGCGTCCGGAGCCTGTGCTCCGCAACGGGAGGGGCCGCGACAGTGAGAGGCCAGCGTACCGCAGAAAAAAAAACAAAACAAAACACGGGAAGGCAGACCGGTACTGTGTTTTCAAGTCCAAGTTTTGGCACATTTCCTTGGGGAGATGACGCGGGCAATGAGGACAAGGCAAGACATCAGCCTACCTGGGACACACCCACAAGCAGGTATCAGCTTCACACCTCACCCCTGGGAGAGGTAAGAAGCCACTGGGTGACCAGGGTTCAGCTCTAGGAGACTCTGGGTGTGAGCTCCTGGAGGCCCAGGCCCAGGCCCAGTGTATAGACCAGGCGCTCAGTGGGCTCTCTGGATAAGGTGTAGAGCGAAGGACAACCAGGAGCCTCTGGCCCCGCCCTGTATTTTTGAAGGAGGGACAACCGGCCAGAGCGGGGAGCTTGATGTACACAAGCCACACAGCAGGCGGTGGGTGAGCCGGGCCTACGAATTCAGGGGTTCCTCCCTTCCTCCACTCCAGCCTCCCCCTATAAAAAGGCACCTCCCCACCCCCCAGCTGGCAGCAGCTCTCAGAGCAGGAGAGGAGGGTGCCGCCCTGCCTCCCGTGGTCTCACAGTCTCCACCTCCTCTCTCCCTCTCTGTCTACGGTCAGGAACTTCTGATAAACCTTGCCAGGCAAACTTTGCCTCCTTGGAAAACCTCCAGAATAATCACAAGGAAACAGCCCACGCCTGCATTCTGCATTCTCGAAAACCCTTCACCCTCCCTGTGCAGAGAGACTTGGGGCCGCTCCTCACCCGCTTGCAGCCTGTCCTGGTAGCCTCCACACACGGGGAGAAGTCCCTTCCCCTTCTCTCCACCGCCCTGGATGGAGGCCACAGTCCACGGGAGAAGCCGGGGTAGGAGAGCAGAGACGCAGTGCCGTGAGTGAGCCTCAGGACTTGCCTCTCCGTGGTCCTCCTGCAGTGTCCTCCCAGTGCAGCAGCAACAGCCCAGTTCCCCTTCACAAATATCCTGCCAGGTCACGTCAGCTCTCCGATCAGAACCCTGCCTCAGTCTGGGTAAGGCCCCAAATCTACACAAGCCCTACCCTCGCCGGGCCCTCCATCACTTCCCTGACCTTATCTGTGTGGCTCTCCCTTAATCTCCCCTCCACCCTGACCCCCCACTGCCAGGCCTGCGCCCACCCAACTGGGGCATTTGCACGGTCCCCAGAGTCCTCCTTCCCACCTCTGCTGAAATGTCAGCTTCTCAGGGAGAAGGCCTTCCGGGACTTGGCAGATGCAGCCTGCCCTTCATTCCTCATTCCTCTCCCTGTTTTATTTTTCTCCAGCTGACATACCAACTACTTTACTTATTTTAAAGTGACAATCATCTCAGTCCCAGCTAAGATGATAGCAACAGGAGAGCAGATGTTCTGTTCCCTGCTGTATCCCTGGGATGCGGTGCGGTACTCAGCACACAGCAGGCCCCCACAAATGCCTTTGAACGCTGAAGGGGTGAATGAGGGGATGCGTAAATGAATTAAGAGAGCACTATATGCTATTTTGCCCTCCTGGGCAGGGGACGTTCCCTCCCAGCTATGGAAATCCTGAAAAGCGCAAGATGTGGACTTTGGTAAGAGAGAAGGGACCAAGCTGTGGGTCAGGATCTTGGCTGATAAAACCACCAGGTGCAATCACCTTCTCCCCCCACCTCTTCCAAACACACTTCTTTTTTTAGAGAGCTTAATCCACCAATTGTCACTCTTGACTGAATTTTCTGCAGGTTTTGTTTTGTTTTGTTTTTTACATCTTTTTAATTTATTGGAGGGACCATAAAAGGCACAGATCTGAAGCATGCCGCTTGGTGAATTTTTACATATGTGCACACCTGGGTAACCACCACACAATTCAAGATCTGAGCCGTTTCATCACAAGAGGCGTCCCCAAATGTCCCTACCCTCCTGACAGTATCATACAGTATGGGCGCTTTTGCGTCTGGCATTGTATCTGTGAGGTTTCCCTGATGGTCCGGTGTCACAGGAATTTGTTCTTTTTTATTGCTGTTTATAGTCCTCTTCACATCTTCTTGAGTGTGGATTACATGATCTGGACCGGTTCTTTCATCGGCCTCACAAAGGACATGGGGAGCCGCCGCACACTCGCTCAGCCATCTGGTCTCTGGCTTTCCGTGGGTACATAGGCTACAGAGAGACTTGGTTGCTCTGCTCCAGACTTGGGGACCTCATCAGAGCCCGTGGAAGGCAGAACAGCATCGTGGGCAAGGGCTCAGGGCTTGGAATCAGGCTTGGGTTCAAATTGCTCATTGTCATTTCTTGGCAATGTGACCTTGAGCAAGTCCCTAACCCTTTGTTTCTTTTCTTCATCTGTAAAATGCAAATATAGTTAAACTACTGGCTGTGTGTCACTGCTGTGAAGACTAAAGAAAATGACCCATGAGTGTGGTGCTCAGGGCATGGTAGACGCTTGATAAATGCTAGTTATTCTTATTACAGCTTCTAGCACCAGACACTCTTCCAGAATTGTCTTTATCAGGATCTTTGCCCCACAGGCCAATCCAGAGCTATTTCCTGGCCATCTCCCCTCACCCCTACTGGGCTGCCTGCTCAGGCCTCAAGTTCCCCAACTTTCAAAGCACTTTTGTAAATGGGCACAGGGGAGCAATTGGAAACCAGAAGAAACATGAGGAAGCACACATATACATTTACAAGCACCATAATGAAAGCTTTGTATCCTCAGTGGCTAAGATTCATTATCAGGTCTTTCCTGCTGCACTTTGAACTTGAGCTTCACAAAGTGCTGAGTGAAGAGGTAGCTTAAGTGCAGGAGGCAGGCACCAATCTGAGATTCAATCTGCCCCCGACCCCTCCATGGAGATGCCTGAGCAGCTCACAACCACCCATGAAGGGCTGGCTGTTGCCTCCCAGCTAGGGAGCTGCGGTCCCCACCAACACGGCCACACACGAAGGAGGCCTGGGCACATTGTGGGATTCCCGGTGTCACCCCATGATAGCCCCTGGGGCTTCCAGCCTGTCCAGAACACACGCCGTGGCTGTCCAGTGGCACACGCCGTGGCTTTGTCAAGGGTACCTTGGGGCACTTGGTCACCCCACCCACCATCCGTGATGACCTAGGAACCATCATGAAGGACTGATAACAGCTGCAATAGGATTTGACATGGGCGACAATTGACAGTCTCTCGGTCACAGATGAAGTAGGACTCGGAGCGTTGTCAGAATCATCTCTGTCCTTGTTGGGGAGAAATCTCAGTGCTCTCAGAAGGCGCTGAGCCCCTCCATCCTTAAGGTCCTCCTTGCCGTGAAATTCTGGAGCCACATTCCAGGGGTATGCTTGCACCGTCCCTGCGGCAGTCGCCCCGCAGGACATGCTGCAGCACGCTGGCAGCCACTGTGCAGCAAATAACAATATGATAATAATGAGCATTTGTTGAATGATGATTCTGTGGCAGGCGCTTCATGCCTTAGCTCATTTAATCCACTCAGCGATTCTGTGAGGTGGTGCTGTGGGTTGAATTGTGTCTTCCTCAAAAAGATGTTGAAGTCCTAACCCCCAGTACCCGGGCATGTGACCTTATTTGGAAACAGGGTCATTGCAGATGATGAAATTAAGATGAAATCATAGGGTGGGCCCCCTCATCCAGTACAATCAGTGTCCTTATAAAGAGGGGAAATTTGGACACAGAGACTCGCACACATGGAGAAGGTCATGTGCAGACGAAAGCAGAGATTGGGGTGATGAATCTAAAAACCAAGGAATGCCAAAGACTCCCAGAAAACCCCCAGGAGCTAAGGGAGAGGCCTGGATCCAATTCTCCCCTACAGTCCTCAGAAGGAACCAACCCTGTTGACACCTTGATTTCAGACTCCCAGCCTCCAGAAATACGCTTTTGTTATCTAAGTCGCCCAATTTGTGGTACTTCGTTGCAATAACGCTAACAAACTATCACAGGTGGGTACTGTTTTTATCCACACATTACAGACCGAGGCTTGACCCTGCCGGGGCTTTAGAGAGGGTTGGGATGATGCAGGAACTGAGGTGGGATCAGCAGAGTTCCCGAGGGGTTGTTTGTTCCCTGACAACTGGCCAGGTGCCCCCTCTCCCCACAAATGGGCGTCCACTCCTATACCAGCAGGAAGTTTCACACCCAAGCTCAGCCTGGTGGCTTCTCTCTGTTCCTTCCCGTTCTTTCTTTCTTTTTTTTTAAATTAATTAATTAATTTATTTTTGGCTGCGTTGGGTCTTCATTGCTGCGCGCGGGCTTTCTCTAGTTGTGGTGAGCGGGGGCTACTCTTTGTTGCAGTACACGGGCTTCTCATTGCGGTGGCTTCTCTTGTTGTGGAGCAAGGGCTCTAGGTGTGCGGGCTTCAGTAGTTGTGACTCACGAGCTTTGTTGCTCTGCAGCATGTGGGATCTTCCCAGACCAGGGATTGAACCTGTGTCCCCTGCATTGGCAGGCAGATTCTTAACCGCTGCACCACCAGGGAAGTCCCCCCTCCAGTTCTTAAGGCCTAAAGATGGAAGTCAGTGGCTGGGGAAGGGAGCTGCCAACACAGGCCAGAGGCTGCAGGGTGGAGGGGGAGAGCCTTACACACACAGCAGGAGGGTCTGGCTTGAGGATGCAGGGGCCACCAGAACAGCCTGTGCCCACTTTTCCTCTCTTTACTCTTCAAAGTCCTGAACAGACCTCTGGTGGAGGTGAAGACCCTGACAAGGCCACAGAGCGGGACAACAAGGGCCCAGCCAGGAAAGGAAAGGGTTGCCATGCCTGGAGGGTGTGGAGATGTGGTGAAGAGGGAACAGGTGCCCCTGAGTTCAAACTCTGTTTTCTTCACTCATTGGCTGGGGGAAGTTGGTCTGACCTCAGTTTCCCCATCTGTAAAATGGAAATAATAATGTTATGGCCTTACCTTTTAAAGTATTGTCAATAAAAAAAAAAGAAAAACCCTCACGGGACTTCCCTGGTGGTTAACAGGGAAGTGGCTAACACTACGCGCTCCCAATGCAGGGGGCCCGGGTTCAATCCCTGGTTGGGGAACTAGATCCCACATGCTGCAACTAAAAGATCCTGCACGCTGCAACTAAGACCAGGCACAACAAAATAAATAAATAAATATTTTTAAAAAACCCCCAAAACAAAAAACCCTCACTTAGCACAGCCCCTGGAAACAGTAAGGGCACAGTGTTATTGGTTGTTCTCATAATTGTTATAGGAATGACCCTGAACCAATCCTGAGAATAAACATGGTGTGGAGGGAAAAAGGTGTCCTCTGTCCTGTACAGAGAGGTAGAGCATGGGGCAGCGAGCTGCCAGGCCTGGGTTCCCGCCTGGCTCTACCACAGTTCCTTGGGTGAACTTGAGTGAGTTCACTGGGAGAGCCAGTGTTTGGAGGCTCTGTATTAGGAGGCTGGGAGAAAAAGGGGGGCCCCTGTCAATTCTCGGATGTGCATCCTTAGTGCCAGGGCTGTGCCGGCACTGGGGGTTCTGAGTAGCTACTTGGCTGCCAGCTGGGTGTAATGCAGAGGCTCTCCTCTGGGTGCCAGAAAGAGTGGGGTTTTCTGGGAGTCATCATTTCTGGGTTTGGCTTGTTCCCCAGATGGGGTGTGTTGGGAGGGGCTGAACTTGGCAGATGACCTGGGCTCTGGGTTTGGCTCATCCTGGACTCGCAATGGAACCCTTTGCTTCTTTGGGCCTCTATCTCCCCACATGTAAACTGATTGTTCCTTTCCAGTGATAAAATTCTGGATTTTCTTTCCTACCTCGAAGGACAGTAGGTACTTGAATGACTACTGGGTGCCAGGGGCAAAGCTTTCCACACACTTTATCAACTTAATCCTCACAGCTCTACAAGGCAGTTACTATTATTCTTCCACTCTGCAGATGAGGAAATGGGGGCTCCGAGAGGCAGGTGGCTTCCCCGAGATCACACAGCTCATAACGGACAGAGGTGGAATTTATGCTCCCATAGCTTTGTGTAAGAACTTGCTCACCGCTTCAGCCCTCACGGCTTTCCCATCCTCACACACCATGTGTCGCTGGGCCACTCCCCTGGGCACGTTCTCCAAAAGTGCCTCCACTTCAATTAATTTTTAAAGATGACGTTAAGAACAAGATGGAAGGAAGGGATGACACAGCCATGACTCATCATGGGGAGAAGGCAGTCGAGGGATGGGGTGTTTTAACATGTCTGCTGCCTCACCAGGTGCAGGTGTCACTCCCTTCGTGCCCTTCCCCCACCCCTACCCTGCCCTGTGCACTGGCCACAGCCCTGACTGGCCTGGGAAGGGACACAGCTCTGGCTGTAACTCGGGCCCTACCATGACCAGGGTCAACCCAGCGCTCCAGCTTCCCAGGACCAGGCCTCCCTGAGGCGCCCCCGTGGTCGCAAGCTTCTCATCGGCTGCCTGATGCTGTATGCTTACCTGCCACCAGACTCTCCTGAGACCCTCTGATGCCTTCAGGTACGGGCTTTCTGGAAGGGCCTGCCCATCCTGGAGGTGTGTCTGGTACCTGGCCCCCAGCCCAGCTCGCCCAGCCCTGCACTGGGCAGTCTCTCTAAAGCAGGTTTCCTGCACTGGGTTCCACAGTGGGTCCAAGCTAGTTCCACAGTGCCCTGTCCAGAGCCACACTCGTCGGCCTGCTCTGTGCACTAGGCTCATACTCCGATTTATTGAAGATGCTATGAACTGTTTGAATTGACCAGCACTCCCTGTGCTGGCCCCACGTCACCCTCTTCCCAGGCCACTTCCTGGAGCCACTGCCACAAGCATATGTGTGGGCATCCTGGCTAGTCACTCAGGACTCCAAAAAGACCAAGAAGGGAAGCCATGCCCTAGGCTGGTCAGGAACTGCCTGGTTTCTATGGTGATGAAGCAGGTGGCACTGGATAGTGTGAGCACCCAGTAGGGCAAGGCTCTGGGAAAGCCTCTCTGGTCCTCACGGGCATCGAAACACAGCCCCAAAGCCTGGCACAGCTCAGAGCTCTGGCCAAAGGGTGCGAGAATCCACAGTTTGGTTTCTCGGAGCTGACGTCTTCAGCCCTCATCGTGAAGGAAGCTTGTGGAAAACACTGGAGGGAGAAACCTGGGATTCTTCCTCCAGGGATATTAAACACACATACAGATCAAACGCTGCAAGTGAAAATGCATTTTCTGAATGAGTTGCCACAATTTAAAAGTAAAAGTAATTCACATCAAAATCTGGATTTTTGACTTCTGTTGAGAAATTGGAAAATCTGGTAGCCCTGGGCCTGCCTGTGCTCTTGAGTGGAAAAATTTGCAGGAGCTGAGGGTCCTCGCCCTGACTTAGCTCTTCATTCAGGATCATTTAAACCATGACCCACTCTCCTTTATACCCAGCCCCCTTCCCTCATTTCTGTTATCTGCCTCCTTCCACAGGTGGATGAATTTTTTTTAACTCCTATGTAGTCCAGCTGTGAAAATAAGTCCAGTAATTTGAGGAACGCCTGCACACTCTGTCCTGCTCTTATTCATGCACAGACGACGTGAACATGTTAAGGCTCTGAGAAGTCCTGCAATTTCCCGAAGCATCATGGTCCCCATCTGACACAGTGAGTGCTCCCCAGACAGAAGGTGGGTGCCTCCTCAGACAGTCCCCGTGCCTTTGGGGCAGCCCACTTTCCCCTCCCCCCGCTGCCCAGGGTGGTTGCTTTGGCATCTTCTCAAAGCACTGGGCAGGTCTCAGTGAGCTGGCTGAGGAGCACCTGTGTGATACAGCAGATGATGTCTGTTTGACTCACAGAGAGACAGAGACTAAAGGAGATCAGGTGATGAAGAAATTCAGATCCAGAGCCAGTGAGTCAGAGTCTCACCCCCGCCTGTCCTTGACCTGGGCATCCCCTCGCAAGCCTGGCTGACGCCAATATCCTGAGGGTTATCAGTAATTAGCATATCTCACCCGGGACCCCTGATCACTGATTTCACACACCTCCCGGGCTGCGTGTTCTGCTTAGGCAGGACTGCTGACTCAGACGCAGGCCACGCCAGCGCCCAAAGCAACTCTAGAGATCTTCCCATCCTGTCTAGTTCTTTCATGTCAGCTGGAATCACTTGGCAATGACTTCCTGGAGAGAGCACTGTTGATTCTGAGTCTGTCTGATTCAGTGCTCAGCTCAGCGGACAGGTAATGCTATGATCCATTGGTAATTTCTGCCACAGTTGGAAAGGAAAGAGTGGTGGGTTTGCCCCAAATTAACATCCTGGCTCTAGTCTGTGGGTCAGTTCAGAGGTCCCTCTTGGAGTTGGGGGCAGTCTATGAGAGGGAGCTGGGCTCTACAGTTTATAAAGGGAGCTGAGGCACGAAGGAGACAGTTGAGGGCACAACCAACAGGTAGCACCTTGTCCAAGCCAGCCTCAGCCTGCCTGCCACTCCCACAGCCTCCTTCGCAGAAGCAGTCGTGTTGGTCCCACGTGACCCCTACCTCCCTGGTTGTAGCCGAATGGACCATGGGTGGGGACCCAGTCTATAGGCTGATTCACCAGCCTTTGAGGTAGCCTGGTGGGAAAATTAACTGCACCAAGTAGATCCTCTTGGGGAATGTGAATTGAAGGCAGAGAGAACAGTTGACGGCAAAAACCAAAGCTGATCAACAAACAGAAGTGCAGAGAGAGAGAGGAGAGAAGCTGCGTGGGGTTAATTATATACCCTAGAGTGACAGCCTCCCAATTCCTGCAGCTGACACACCAGCTCTGGGAGTCGCCTTCGGAGAGGGTATGGGAGGGCAAAAGCCATGCTTGCTGGTTTATCAATAATCAGGTCCCTATAACCCACCGAATCTGTTTTCGGCCAAAGGGGTTTTTCAGTCTCCGAGGGATGGGCTGTCAGGGTGGGCTCCAGAGGGCAGGTCTGTGAGATCATGGGTGGGGTTGATTAAAGTGACAGCCAACTTCAATTAGAACTTGTACCAGACACATTCCTGGGCCACTGTGGGTAGAGTACCCTGCTGGTGACACTTGCTCTCACTTGCGGGGTCTAGTAAGATCTCTTAAGGGTGGGGAATTGGGCATTCAGAGGACATGTGTGAATTCATCATGGGTTGCAGTCTGGTTTTAGCCTTACATTACTTCAGTAAACATTGATAATGATCAGATAAGAGCCTGGGCTCACCGTCCAGATCCCTTGGATTTGCCACCTACCAACAGTGTGACTTTGAGCAACTCATGTAAACTCCCTGTGCCTCCTGTTGGTGGGAATGTAAATTGATACAGCCACTATGGAGAACAGTATGGAGGTTCCTTAGAAAACTAAAAATAAAATTACCATGTGACCCGGCAGTCCCACTACTGGGCATATACCCAGAGAAAACCATAATTCAAAAAGACACATGCACCCCAATGTTCACTGCAGCACTATTTACAATAGCCAGGTCATAGAGGCAACCTAAATGCCCATCGGCAGACGAATGGATAAAGAAGATGTGGTACATACATACGATGGAATATTACTCAGCCATAAAAAGGAACGAAATTGGGTCATTTGTAGAGACGTGGGTGGATCTAGAGGCTGTCATACAGAGTGAAGTAAGTCAGAAAGAGAAGAACAAATATCATATATTAATGCATATATGTGGAACCTAGAAAAATGGTACAGATGAACCGGTTTGCAGGGCAGAAATAGAGACACAGATGTAGAGAACAAACGTATGGATACCAAGGGGAGAAAGTGACAGGGGGTGGTGGTGTTGGGATGAATTGGGAGATTGGGATTGACATATATACACTAATATGTATAAAATAGATAAGTAATAAGAACCTGCTGTATAAAAATATAAATAAAATAAAATTCAAAAAAAAATTAAAGAGTTTGGAAAAAAAAAAACTCCCTGTGCCTCAGTTTCCTCAGCTGTAAAATGGGGGCAATGATGGCACCTGACAAGGTTGCTGCGAGGGATTAAAGTAAGGACTGGCACATAGTAAGGGCTACTAAATGTCAGGCCCTGTGCCGGGTGCTGAACGTACCAAGTGGATTTGTCTCCTGCCCCCATGGAGCATAGAGTCTAGAATTCAGTGGCCACTGGGGGACCCTGCCCACCTGTGACCTCTGTGCTGTGGGGCAACTGGTCTTTTCTGGGCCTGACGTCAGCCAGCCCTGGTGAGACTGACATCTGCCTCCACACGTCTAGTCCTGCTTCTGCCCTCCTGGTCAGCCTGGCTGGCACATGCTGGTCAGGCCTGGCAGTGGCAGAGCCCGTGCCCAAGGGGAGGGAGGCATTCAGGGCTGGGAGGCAGGAAGGAGAGGCACTAACACCACCTGGAGCCGTCATGGGGGTTCCCTCTACTGAGTGGCCACTGTGTGGCAGATAACATGCTTATAAACATCCCTGTATTCATTTCCTAGGGCTGCTGTAACAAAGTACCACAAACTAGAGGCTTGAAACAACAGGAATTTATTTTCTCACAACTCCTAAGGCCAGAAGTCCAAAATCAAAGCGACATTTGGGGCATGTTTCTTCCAAAGGCTCTAGAGGAGAATCCTTCCTTGCCTCTTCCAGCGTCTGGTAGCTTCTGGCACTCCTTGGCTTATGGTAGCATCATTCCAATCTCTGCCTCGGTCTTTACACAGCCTTCTCTCTGTGGATATTTGTGTTTTGTCTCTGTGTCCAAATTTCCCTTAAGGACACCAGTTATATTAGATTTAGGGACACCCCCTAATCCACTATGACCTCATCTTAGCTGGATTACATCTGCCAGGACACTTTTTCCAAATAAGGTCACCTTCACAGCTTCCCGTGGATGTAAATTTTTTTTTTTTTTTGCCACACCACGCAGATTACCGATCTTAGTTCCCTGCCTAAGGGCACAGGGATTGAACCCGTGCCCCCTGCAATGGAAGCAGATTTCTAACCACTGGGCGACCAGGGAATTCCTCCGTGGATGTAAATTTTAAGGGGACACTATTCAACCCAGGAAAATCCCTTAGCCACCACCTATCAGAATGAATTTGGTGTTCTTTCCCCCATTTTACAAATGCGAAAACTAAGGCACAGACCAGCCCAAGGCCATATGGCAAGCTGGACTTGAAAACTAGCTCTCTGACCTACAAAAGGCCTCTGAGTTCCTAACGGCGACCAGACGCTAGAGCTCTGGAGGAGAAACTGGAGCTATACGTATGAGGAAGAAGGAAGCAACAACAGGAAATTCCTTCTCAGGGCAATGTCCAAGGCTGCTGGAGCCCAGGGACTGGACTTCAGCCCCAGAACCCTCAGCCCTTCCCAGCAACAGGCAGGAAGCAGCTTAGCCTGATGCTCTGCCGAGGTCTGGGCTGTGCTGATCTGGCCTGAATAAGCCAGCAGCGGCTCAGGGGGCAAAGCTGGAAGGAATGTTTATCTGAGGCCAACAGAAGGGAGAGGGCTGGAGCCCACAGCCAGAGCCACTTGCCTGGGAAGGGCCCCCATCTCGTGTGTGTGTGTGTGTGTGTGCGTGTGTGTGTGTGTTGATCGAAGGCCCTGTGGCCTATCCTGGGGCCCTGCCAGAGCTGGGACAGCTGCTGATTCTGATCACAGGAGTATGTTTCTCAGGGAGGGAGGACCCTTAGAGACATCCCAGCCCAAGGGTATCAAATAAATGGCGGGTCTACCACCATACTCCCTTCTTCTGAATCCTCCTCAACACAGTGCCCCCCAGAGCTACTGTCCATCAACTGGAGCTGGCAGAAAAGTTAAAAACTGCCCTGTGTTTCCAGACCCAGGAGTCTCAGCCTCAGTGATACCTTCCCGAGGGGCTGAAGACCATCCTCTAGATCCTACAACTTGAAGAGAGAAGCAGGCCAGTTCTCCCAGTCCAGATCCCAGGCTCTTTTTCCTGACACTCACACTTAGTACACAGGGTGACATCCAAGCCTTCCTGTCTTCCCACTCCCTGTGAATCATTCCTGGCTGCTACCAAGAACCAGGCTTCACAGCTGTTGCAATTGCACCCTGGCGCTGGCATCTGAGGACAGCTGCTGCTGCAGGGCCCGCCCCGCCCCCAGGGCAGCTGGTCTGCGTGACGGGAAGGCGCTGAATGGTTCTGAAGTACAGGTAGGAGTTTGCCCAGTCAAGAGAGTTCAAGAAGGGAATTCTGGGCAGAAGAATCAACATGTGCAGAGGGCCTGACAGAGCTGAAGGGAGAAGGGCGGGTGGGCCGGGAGGAGCTGGGAGGCGGCAGCCATCATCATGGCTTTGGTGACGCGACACCATTGTCCACAGGACCTGGGTTCTGGTCTCGGCTTAGTCACGACCCTGCTGTGGCACTTGGAGCAAGCCCCTGCCCTTCCGGGCCTAGGTTTCCACATCTGTCCAGTAGGGAGCCGGGACCCGGTACTCACAACAGGCCATGCCTGCCTTGTCAAGCGTCCCCAGTGTCCTCCTCGCTGTCCTGGCTGGTGGTGGGGACCAGAGGCTGATCCTCAGAGAGGCTCGGCCTGGCTGGGAGCTAGCCCAGCTGTCCCTGGGCTTCTGCAGGACTGGGGTGGGGACAGGGACACTATGCTCTTCTCACCTTTGTGCGCTGGGGCAGGAGGCAGTTTGGCAAAGGGTACCAGCCACCACACACTGGTCTGACCCTGGCTGAGTCGTGCCCCTTCTCCAGGCCTGCCCTCCATAGGGCAACAGACCACTGGCCAGGGACCTGCTGGAGCCGGGAGATGCCTGCATGACTGAGGAATGTGTTTACTTCCCCCTGTGCTGGGAGGAAACCGAGCAAGGCCCCTGCTGGATTCCTTCCCAGCCAGGCCAGCAGGCTCTCCACCTCCTCCCCAGGACGGCCACATTGTTCTAGGCAGCACCTCCCACCAGCCACGTTTCAGGGCTGTCCTGCCTCACTTTATCCCTCCACAGAGAGAAAGCTGGCCCGGTCGGGACCACCCACTGGTGCCCGGCCCTCGGCCTGGAACCAGGACGTGCCCCTCGCTCAGCTGTGTGTCTAACCACTATGGGGCCCTGACAAGTGCCTTTCCCTCTCCGGCCTCAGTTTCCCTTTTCTATTATGCAGGGATGGAATGAGGTAAGGTGTGAGGGACCCTTCAGGCCCAGGAGTCAGGGCCTCTGAGAGAAGTCCTGGGAAAGCATAGGGTGATCTGGTGGCTGTGAGCACGGGCTGTCGTTCATTCACCAAGGTTTCAGCACCTGAATGTGCCAGACTCTGTTCTAGGCGCTGACGATCCAGCAGCAAACAAGACAGATGCCATCCCCAGCCTCAGAGAGGGAGACAGGCACTGAACAAACGTCTAATTGTGCTGAGAAGAAGACGACTTCTTATGAAGGAGCTATCAGAGAGGGGAGGGATGGCAGGGGTGGGGGGATGGGGAGGTCAGAGAAGTCCTTGCCCGGGAGGTGACATTGAAGCTGAGATGGGGGGAGGGCGGGGAGACGGTGCCAGTGTCATCAAGAAAGGGGCAGGAAAGAGCATTCCAGGCTGCAGGGCCGGTCTGTCTGAAGGAGTGAGGAGGAAAGACTGGGGTAGGGGACATGCAGGTCAAGGAGCTAACTTTACCATTAGAGCCCCTGGGACCTTAGAAAGGACCCTTAACCTCCCCGAGGCTCTTTGTCATCACCTGCAAATTAGTCAAAATGTCTACCTTGCAAGATACGCATGAGGATTTAATTACATAGCGCCCCCTGCTTATTTCAAGGCCTTATGAAAAATAAGTACTCAATAAATGGCAGCAAAGTATCTAGTTATGCTCTGTGCATATATGATTTATAACTATTGGTCTGATTATATTTTGTAATCCACTCCTCTGTTTTTCTTTATTCTTCTGTTCTTTTTTTTAATTTGGGTTTTCACACTACATTTTATATATTCCTTTAAATTTCTGTAAAGGGAACATTATTATTATTAGTACTAATATTATTACTAATAACAGTAATAAAATGAGAGTGTGGGAGGAAGTGTGTAAGCTGCTATGCAAATGTGAGGAATTCTTATCACATATTCCAAATGTCTCAAGCTGCACTGATATATAATAACTGCATCGCAGAATCAAAAGCTCCTTGCACACCTGAAGCTTCACCCATGTACGGGGGAGCTGTGGACATTGGGCCTCTTTTCCTATGGGGCCCTGGTTGACGCTCCTGAGGGAGAGAATTAGCTGTATGCAGATGGAATGAATGAAGATGAGGAAGAATTTCCTAACACGTTTCTAACAATTCAGTTCCAAGGATGAAATGACCTCGAGAGGTAGTAATTGTGTGAGCTGTACTTATCCTATTTTTTTTTTTTTTTTTTTGCGGTACGCGGGCCTCTCACTGCTGCGGCCTCTCCCGTTGCGGAGCACAGGCTCCGGACGCGCAGGCTCAGCGGCCATGGCTCACGGGCCCAGCCGCTCCGTGGCATGTGGGATCTTCCTGGACCGGAGCACGAACCCGTGTCCCCTGCATCGGCAGGCGGACTCTCAACCACTGCGCCACCGGGGAAGCCCTGTACTTATCCTTTAAGCAATGGTTTGGAGAGGATTCAAGCCTTGGATGGAAGATGGTATTTGTGAGTGGTGGTAAAGGATATGGAAAAATTGGAAGAGATAATGTCATCAATTAGGAACTGATTTGACTACAGGAAACGGAAGTTCAAAACAGTGGCTTACACAATATGCATGCTTATATCTCTCTCTCATAAAAGTATCAAGTATAAAGATGGGTGGTCCAGGGCTGGCATGGTGGCTCTTCTACCTAATCCTTCTGGTTCACATCCACCTTCCCTATGGTGTGGCCCTCGTCCTTTTGGTACAAAATGGTGGCCATCATACCCACATTCCAGGAAACAAGAGTCCGAAAGGTGAAGAGACAAAGATGGAAAGGACAGAGGAAGACGCTTAGAAGCTGCCACATCTCATTGGCCAGAACTTAGTCAAATGGCACACCTAGTGGCAAGAGGGGATGGGAAATGTAGTCTTTATTCTGGTAGCCATGGTTCCAGCTAATAAGTCCATCTGTGGAAGGAGAGAATCAAGGTTGAGGAGCAATCAGCATGATGTTTCTGACATCCTTCAGTAATAAAAGTCTGTGAGATTGTGATTCTCGACGCTCTATCACTGTAGCCAAGGTCCGGGCCCTTGCTTTTGACCCAAAGTAGGTATCTGAGTGGAATAGGACAGGCTGAGACTGCTAAGGGAAGACAGGGAAGGCTCACAGAAATGCTATATTAGAGAGGGTACTGCCTCTCTGTTCTCTATGCTGAGTGCCATCTCGATATTTGGAAGCCTCTCACCAGAAACCCATGAGCTCAGCAGCCTACAAAATTGCCTTTCCTTGGGGCAAAGAAATGTTCTGTCCTTGGCTTTCAAAGGTAGGCACTTTACGAAATGCATGCTTGAAGGATATTTCCATATCTATGCCAAAATGGAGGTAAAGCTGTTGTCCACTATGTCAGGAAATGCACTAGATTTAACTCCCTGTGTGAAGGGATCCATTCTGGAATTCAGAATCAGGAAAATGCTTATCTCCAGCTGGACTCACATGATTTTCTTTCTCTGTAACACATCAGATAACACAGTGGCTCTCAGTTGTGTTTGCCGTCTTAGCATTATGATGACTCCTCCTACTTTTGGTAACAACACTTGCTTTTCTTTGGGGAACACCCCACCCCAATTCCCCACCCCAGCTTTCAGTCCACGTGGTTCTGCTGGGGCTTATTCTACCTTTTCTTTTCCTCCAGCGGGTGGGCATAATATGAAGTCCTGGCTAATTGAAGTCCCAGTGATGTTTTCCCGGATTGGATTATGATTTACTCTGGGCCAGTTATATGATTCCCCTGAGATTTTTACCAAAATTATTGAGGAGTGGGAGAAGCACGTGTTTTCCATTGGGGGGTGTTAAGCTGATAAGATGCAAACCTGAAGTTGCTGGTGGCCATCTTTGCACCTTGTAGAAAGAGCTTGCTTGAGAATGACGGAATGAGGCCAACACAGAGGACCGCAGAGCAGGGAATGGAAAGTTTAAAACATTCCTGATGACGTTAATTGAGCCTCTGAAGCCAGTCCATCTCTGAATTTCCCAGTATTTCCCTAAATTTCCCAGTATGAGTCAATATGTTCTCTCTTCTTAAAAAAAATATTTATTTATATATGTATTTTGGTTGCGCCAGGTCTTAGTTGTGGCGTGCGGACTCTTAGTTGCAGCATGCATGCAGGACCTAGTTCCCCGACCAGGGATCAAACCCAGGCCCCCTGCATCGGGAGCTCGGAGTCTTACCCACTGGACCACCAGGGAAGTTCCTGTTCTCTCTCTCTCTCTCTTTTTTTTTTTTTTTGCTTAAGCCAGTTTGAGCTCGGTTCCCATCACTTACAAATGAAATAGTCCCCAATCACACACTAACCAAAGTGCAAGTCTTCCTGGAAGTGGAGATAAGAATTTTGTGATTAAGAATGTTAAGTTCTCGAAGATGCTTCATTTACCTGCTGCACAGCTTCTTTCACAGGAGGCGTGTTGGGAGCTTAATGGGCAGGCCCACTGTGGCAGAGTGCCTGCAAAATTGGTTGCCAGTGATTCCTCTCATCCCTGTGCACATGTGCCACTCTTCCCACTGGGTAGTGAAATCCATTTTTTCTCCCCTTAAACCATGAATTTTGGTTTGTTTTATGACTTGCTTTGACCAATAGAATGTGGTTTCAGTGATGCTGTGCTAGTTCCAGGCTTAGCTCTTAAGAAGCCTGGCAGGTTTGCTTTTGCTCTCAGTCCCTGAGCTGTCATATAAAGAAGTCTCGCTCCCCTGCTGGAGAGACCATGTGAGAGAGGAGGCCTAGGCAGCCCCCAGATGTTCTAGTTAACACAGTGGAGGCACTAAAAATGTGAGGGAAGCCATCTTGGACATTTAGACCCAGCCAAGCAGAGCAGAGAATGGAAAATATGATACATTCTTGATGATGTTACTTGAGCCTCTGGATCCAGCCATGCCTGAAGGCAGTCCAGTTGGATGCAGCAGCCTGAGTAGTCCCAGCCAACAAAATATAGAGCAGAAGAACCACCCAGATGAGCCCAGCCAATCCACAGGACCATGAGAAATAACAAATTGCTGTTTTGTTTGTTTGTTTTTTGGCCATGCAGCATGCAGGATCTTAATTCCCTGACCAGGGATCGAACCCATGCCCCCGGCAGTGGAAGTGTAGAGTCCTAACCACTAGACTGCCAGGGAATTCCCTCAAATTGCCATTTTAAGCCACCAAGTTTTGGGTTTTTTAAACATTTATTATTTATTTATTTGGCTGCACCAGGTCTTAGTTGTGGCACGTGGGATCGTTTCACTGCAGCACGTGAACTCTTAGTTGCAGCATGTGGGACCTAGCTCCTTGACCAGGGAGTGAACCCTGGACCCCTGCATTGGGAGGGTGGAGTCTTAACAGCTGGACCACCAAGGAAGTCCCTAAGCCACTAAATTTTGAGTTGGTTTGTTACACAGAGATAGCTGACTGAAATGTCCACTTGAGCAGCTTCGGAATACCAGGATGTGTCACTGGGCGTTTTGTTTGAATGAGGGCTTTATTGAGAAATCGTGGTGGGAAAGGTTGGGATTAAGGGTCAGATGAGTGCAGGCTGAGGATTGAGACTCTAGAACAATGAGGAGAGGAACTCTGCTTCAGCACTGGGGAGGTCCTTAGTGGCTGGGAACTCACCTTGCGGGAGAGAGAGGCCAAAGCCAAGGTTTAGCTCAAGAGGCTGACTGATGGTTGATGGGAAACACTGTTTGGCAGGTAGTCATTCAAAGGTCCTTCAGCCCAGCCACCTTTGGGGAGTGGCAGGGGGGCTCACTCAGCTACTCCAGACAGAGTCGGACATGCTGGCAGGGAGTAAGCCCTTTCACAGACCCTGAGGGACAAGCGGGGGGCAGAGAGAGGCCCACAAGGGCAAGTGCAGAGGGATGATCCAAAAGAGGCAGGGCTGGGCCTGGGGCTCTGAAATCACAGACCACTGGGTCTTTACAAATTTAGAAGTCCCCAGGCCTGGAGAAACAAGGGTTAGGCTTTCAATGCTTCTGCTGTCTTATTTTTCTTTTTCATTATCCTGTTTTATTTGGGATTTAACCTTCTAAATCATCTCAAATCTTTTTTTTTTTTTTTTGGCTGCGTTGGGTCTTTGTTGCTGCATGCAGGCTTTCTCTAGCTGTGGCGTGCAGAGGCTACTCTTCATTGCGGTGGCTTCTCTTGTTGCGGAGCATGGGCTTTATGCGCGTGGGCTTCAGTAGTTGTGGCACACGGGCTCAGTAGTTGTGGTGCACGGGCTTAGTTGCTCTGTGGCATGTGGGATCTTCCCGGACCAGGGAGCAAACCCGTGTCCCCTGCATTGGCAGGCGGATTCTTAACCACTGTGCCACCAGAGAAGTCCCTCAAATCCTTTTTGAAAGTGGGCGGAAAGCAGTGGGTCACAGATGCCTGAGAGCTGGGATTATCTCTGGAACCCAGTGTGAGGGACCAGAGCTGGTAGACTGCCCCCTGGCTCTACCAGCTTTTCTAGGGAGAGGCCCTTAGGTGTGTCAATGTGTGAGTGTGTGTGAGTGTATGAATAGATAGAAATGTGAGTGTGTGTGACTGAATATATACACAAGTTGTGTATGTGAGTACTTGTAAGAGTTGTGTGAAAAAAATGGGTGTGTGCTTGCGTGTGCTTGAGAGTATATATGTATGTGAGTTATGTGTGTACACAAGTGTGAGAGTGTAAGTGTGCGAGTTGGGTGACAGTGGATGTGCATTCATGTGTGTAGGTGTGTTTGTATGAAAGTGTAAGTGTGATCATGAAATGTGTGTGTTGGTGTGATATGAACGTGTTTGTGTGCATGAGTCGGGTGTGATCTGGGTGGAAATGTGTGTTAGTGTGTGTTGAGAGCATGCCGATGGAAGGAGAACGGGAGTGTGTGTCTGAGTGTGTGCGGGTTAAGTCGACCCCCTCACAGCACCAGCACGATCTTTAGAAAACCTAGTCAAAGAAGGTGCTGGGTGCACACTGCTCCTAGGACCAGCCCCCGCCCTCTGACCTGTGACCCCGCCCCGACCGACGATCCCTGCACGGGGGCCCTCCCCCACCTTTCTCTGCCCTCGTGCCCTCCTCCTTACCCCGCTGGTATTCCCACCTCGACCCTGCACCGCCCCGCCCCAGTCCCAAGGCTGCCCTGGGGCGGCTCCTCCAGGGACAGGAGAGTGATGAGGTGTCGGCCGCCCCGGGGCCCGGGTCCGAGAGAATGCCGATGTGCCGGAGGCCCTTGTGAAACTTATTTCTGACAGCAGTGAAGCTGAAAATCTCCAGGCCTCCACCTTCGCTGACTGCCAAGGTCGCGGCTCCCTCGAGATGGGATCCCGCTCTCTGCCGCCCTCTGCTGGGCATCTGTCATCGGCGGGCGCAGAGGGAAGCCAGCCCTGCACCCGCACCCCAAGCAGAGCAGCTTCCCCACAGCTTTGCTGCCACACGGGGCGCAGCGGGGCCAGGCTGGATGCTCGCCAAGGCCTAGGTTCTGGGTTCATTGTCTCTTCGATGCATATTGCAGGTCTGACCCTCGGTAGATGCCCCAGGAAGAGAAAATGAATGTATGCATTGGCTCAGTAGTGGAAGGGGAAACTGAGGCCCATAGAGGCGAACCCAGTGGGCTGGTTGCGCACGCAGGACGCATACTGAGTCTGCCAAGTGCCCAGGGCTTGCTCTGCCACAGCTTCATGGATTGGGGGCGGGGGGAGGTGGGCGAGTCCTCCCTTTTCCTGCTCAGCATAAGCCTGACTTTCTCAGCTGACTGGGCTGCCCCACTAGAAGTAGTCTGTCCCCAGATTGGGGCAACTGGGCCAGACTGGGGAGGTGGGCTGCGAGGAGCCGGAACCCGACCTGCCTCTTCTAGGCACCCAGGCTGGTCCTGCACGATTGTGCTGAGCTGGCCCACGACCCGGCGGGTGATGACGCTGACACAGAGGCACGCCCGGGAGCCTGAGGATATGTGGGGGAACCCCAGGTGCTTCCACCGCTCCCACTGCCTCTGCCATGGCATCATCACCCTCCGGACAGAGGAAGATTCTGAGGGGCCTGAGTTGCGGAAGGCCACTCCACATGTCCAAGCCTCTCCCACCAGACCCTGGAGCTCCCCCAGGAGGACTGTTTGCTCTCTCCAGCTGCCCCGGGGGGTGTGCCCCTCTGGGGAGACAGAGTCACCTGGTTCCCGTCCCAGGGCTCCCAAACAGAGATAGCTCAACCCCGTCTCTTCTAGTGACTCAGTGTAGGAAAAGGGAAAGCACGGAAAAGCAGAAAGAGAGGTACCAAACCACCTGAGATAGCAACCCAGGGATCAGCCCCCAAATAGACCCATTAACTCTGCCTTTGCTGGAGTCTAAATAGATTCCTCCCCTACTACTTTCTCCAGGACTGAACCCCTCCCTGACCTCTCTGGGCGGCCTCACCTAGCGCACCTGCCACCGTCACTCGAACCCAGATGGTCCCCACCCTAAGGATAGGCCTCTGTGCCCCTCCCTCCTGTGTCATTCCCCCCCCCCCCCCACATCGTGCCTGACTCAGTGATGGCTCAGAAGCCCTGTGGAGCCGTAGAGACTAAGGTTCCATTTCTAAGTGAGATGACTGGGTCGGCTGCTCTCCTGCTCTGAGACCTGCAGTGGTTCCCAGGCGGACAAGAGAAGTTCTCAGACAGATTAGTCCGGCATTCAAGGCCCCACACCATCCTGCCTACCGCCGTCCCAGCCATTGTTCCTTCACACTGCAAGCCCACAGGAAGGGTCAGCTTCCGTTTGGGCTGGCTCCCCCTGCGAACTAGGTGAGCAGGAGCTGCATCTACTTTATTTCTATGTCCCTCGTGCTTAGCCCAGGGCCTGGCACAGCGTCGGCTCTCAGTACGTGTTCACCAAAATAAACTAAACTGGTTGGGGCAAACCAACTCACTTCGTAACAATAAGAAGCATTCAGTCAGCATGTATTATGTCCAGGCATTGCGGTGAACGCATGGCAAGGATTCCTCATGTTGTTCTCAGAACTGCTTTCTTTTTTTTTTTTTTTTTGCGTTCCGCAGGCCTCTCACTGTCGTGGCCTCTCTCGTTGCAGAGCACAGGCTCCAGACACGCAGGCCCAGCAGCCATGGGTCACAGGCCCAGCCGTTCTTCGGCATGTGGGATCTTCCCGGACTGGGGCACGAACCTGCGTCCCCTACATCGGCAGGCGGACTCTCAACCACTGCACCACCAGGGAAGCCCCAGAACTGCTTTCTAAGGTGATGCTATTATAATGCCATATTCCAGATGAGAGAACTGAGGCCCAGAGATACTAAGTGATTTGATCAAAGTTATATCCAGGATTCCACCCAAGCCCATGACCTGCTGTCCTAGACGGTTGGGTTTGTCTACTCCTGCCTTGTAAGCATGCTGGCTGTCTGCCCCTTTTTCCCACGCTCCTCTGTCTGGTCCCAAAGGCTCTTCCATTCTGCCCTCTCTTCAGGCTCAGCCCCAGGGCCTGGGCAGTGCAGGGCAAGGCTCTGGTGATTCTCAGGTTCCTGGCTGTGGTTGAGTATACCAGGGAGGCTGCCGGGATGGTTTGGTAGGGAACAGGAGAACTGCTGCTCTGTCATAGGTCTAAACAAGATTGAACAGGTTGATTTTAGGTCCTGAAACTCAAGTTCCTGACATGAGCTTGAATTCATGCAGCACTGGAGAGGCCTGGCCTGGGAATCTGGGTCCAGGCACAATCCCAGACTCTATATGACCCTGGGCAATGAGCTTAGCTTCGCTGAGCCTCAGCTTCCACATCTGTACAATGGGCATGAGAATATCCACTTCACAGTGTCTTTGGGAGGATTAAACGTGAGCTGGCATGGGAAGGCATTTCATAAACTACAAAGCTGCTAATGGAGGATGAGGGGATATTGTTGCCCTGTGGATTCAGGATCAGCAGTGGCCTAGTTTAGAGGCTGGGAGGAGGGAGAGGCAGGACAGATGCTGCTGAGGCACAGGTTTTTCTGGTTAGGATGTGCAAAGGGGATGGAGGGGGAGAAATAGAAAAGGGGCTCGTGAAGGTGGGCGAGACCTCTGTCAGGAGCTGCTGGGAATCCCAGAAGAGCTGCTGAGTCACTCTCCTTCTCTCTATCCTTCTTTTTTTAAAGTCTTAATTACTTTTTTCTGCTTACAAAAGCAGTATATGCCCATTGTATAAAGTTCAAACAACACCAAACTACATGGTGTAGAAGATAGTTTTCCTGCTCATGCTCCCCAGGTGTAACTGCTGTTGACATTTTTATTTATTTATTTTTGGCTGCATTGGGTCTTCGTTGCTGTGTGCGGGTTTTCTCTAGTTGTGGGGAGTGAGAGCTACTCTTTGTTGCGGTGTGTGGGCTTCTCATTGCGGTGGCTTCTCTTGTTGCGGAGCACGGGCTCTAGGCATGCAGGCTTCAGTAGTTGTGGCATGCAGGGTCAGTAGTTGTGGCATGCGGGGTCAGTAGTTGTGACACACGGGCTTAGTTGCTCTGCGTCATGTGGGATCTTCCTGGACCAGGGATCGAACCTGTGTCCCCTGCATTGGCAGGTGGATTCTTAACCATTGTGCCACCAGGGAAGTCCTGTGCTGTTGACATTTTGTTGTATGTTCTTCCAGACTTTTCTTTTGATAAATACATATTTTTAAATTAAAAAAGCATTGTTCCTTGAAGATAATTAAAAGTAAGGCAGCAGTAGAGAATGTGTACTCCTTCCCACACCCCTCTCAGAACCCGCCACTATTAACAGCTTTGTAGGTATCTCCTTGAACATTTTTTTTTTTTTTTTTTTGCGGTACGCAGGCCTCTCACTGTTGTGGCCTCTCCCGTTGCGGAGCACAGTCTCCGGACGCGCAGGCTCAGCGGCCATGGCTCATGGGCCCAGCCGCTCCGCGGCATGTGGGATCTTCCTGGACCGGGGCATGAACCCGTGTCCCCTGCATCGGCAGGCGGACTCTCAACCACTGAGCCATCAGGGAAGCCCTCCTTGAACTTTTTAATGTGCATGTATATCCATAAGAGGGCACGAATGAGGAGGGGCAGTAATGATTATAGACACAAAAGCCAAGACTGCTAGGGTGCAAGTCCCAGTCCTAACAGTTACTACTTGGGTGGCTGTGAGCAAGATTTACTTAATTTCTCTGAGCCTCATTATCTTTCTCTGTAAGATGGGAATAATGATAACATCTACTTCAAACTGTGATGAAGAGAATTAAATGAAATAAAGCATGCAGTGGTCAGCATAATACCTCAGGGAAGATTAGCTATTGTTATAGACATACCTGAAGAGAGTCATTTTCTCCCCTATGAAACTGGGATCATACCATGCATACTGTCCTATTTGGTTTGGAGGCAGAATTATTTGGAAAGATTCGTCATAGAGACACGGAAATTTACACTGGAGACGAGAAGTCTTGCATTTAGATTCAAAGACTTGGTTGCATAAGTGTAGTATGGTAAAAACCTAGATTTCCCAAACTGAGTCACAGCCACTTCTGTGACGTGGCTGCAGCCTGGCCTTGCATCAGTAGATGCTGAGCTTTCAACACGAGGGAGGTGATGGGTTTTCTGTAGCCTGAGCCTGAGTCTTCCGTTCCCTTAAAGGTTTTTGCAGGCCTCACCACATATATATCCAGCTTCCTTCATGGTAACTTCTACCTTGAAATGTCTACTACTTCTCCCTCCCAGTCTCACTTCCCACCTCCCTGGAGCCCCCTTGTCCTCTGATCTTCCCAGCCTCAGTGAAGGCACCAAAGCCTGCCCATTTGCTCAAGCCAGACCCAGGAGTGGTGGGGGATGCCTTATGATGTTCCCTCCATCCTGCATCCGATCCCTCTGGAGCCCAGTGGACCTTTGCTCCCACACATACCCACCTCCGTTCACCTCCCTCCTCTCTTCCATCTGTCACCCTGCAGTCCCTCTGTCACCCCAGAGCTAGAACCAAGTTTTAAAGTTTACTTTGATCTTATTGGACAGCTATTGTGATGGGTTGAATGGTGGCGCATCAAAAAACATGTCCACACACTAATTCCTGGAATCTGTAACTGCGACCTCATTTGGAAAAAGGATCTTTGCAGATGTGACCAAGTTAAGGATCCTGAGATGAGGAGATTATCCTGGATCATTCAGGTGGGCCCTGATTCAATGGTAAATGCCCTTACAAGAGACACACAGAGGAGATTTGTCAGACAGAAGAGAAGGAGGCAATGCAGAGCAGAGAGTGATGTAGCTACAAGCCAAAGAATGCTCAGAGCCACCAGAAGTTGGAAGAGGCAAGGAACAAACTCCCCCAGGATCTTTAGAGCAAACCTGGCCCTGCCAAAACCCTCATTGCAGATGTCTGGCTTCTAGAACTATGAGATCATACATTTCGATTGTTTTAGTTCACCCAGTTTGTCATAATTTGTTATGGCAGCCACGAGAAAGTAATACAGGTAAATATACAGGTCATTCAAATGTCAAAACAATATAATATGTAAATATTAAGAAGTCTTGCTTTTCTAGGTAACCGCACTTATTAAGTTCTTCTATATTTTTCCAGGGTTTCTTTATGCAGATATAAGGAAACGTGAAAGGGGAATACACTTTGCTTCCACTCCCCACTTTGAGTGATCTTTTGAAACATATACCTGACTGTGTCACTCACTGCACTTAGATGAGACCTAGACTCCCCACTCGGCCTGGCCCTGTGCCCTTCAACCCTGTCTCATATCCCCTCCTCCACTCCAGGCGTTAGCCTCCCTGGTCTCCTTCTGCCTCAGAGTCTTGACAGCCATCCTTGGTCCTGCCTGACCCCCCACCCCCACCCCCACCCCCGACTCTTCAGTCCACACTGTCTTCCTGTCATCAGATCTCTACTCAGATGTCAACCCCCTCCAGAGGCCCTCCGACCTCCCAATTTAAAATAGCTCTCCAAAGCCTGCCACTTCTCATTGTACTCTCTTTCATTATCTTCCTTGAATTTATCACAATATAAAGTTAATGATGTGGTGGCTGATTCGTTGGTGTCTCTCTCCTGCTCCAGACTGTAAATTCTTGGAGCTAGGATTTGTTTTATTTACCCTTCCATTCTGGGTACCAGAAACATCACTTGGCACATGGTAGGCCCTCTGTAAACATTTGTCGAATATATAAATTAGTACTAAAGGCCAGCCACTTTCTAGAAACTGTGACATGCACTAAAGAAAGGGCCTATGAACCCTCTAGTGTAGTATGTGACATTTTGTGTGGACGTGCGCCATTTTCACAGAGATGGTTGACTGATTTTATAAGGCTCTCAGAGGAGGTCCTGGCCCCAAAGAAGGGGTCTTGATTGTGCAGGCAGGGAAACAAGCTTAAATTCAGTCTCAGAGGCCCACTGGGAGCCCCAGGCATGTCTAGCCTGGAGGAGGGGAAGGAAGCCAGGGCCACCGTTCATAAATCTCTGTGGGCAGCAAAGGAACTAGGGAAAATGACAGAGCTTTCACTCCAACAAGAGAAGGGCCTCCTAACAATCCAAGGTGATCAAGGACATAGGCTGGCGGGTGAAGTGGTGAGGTCCCTGTCACTGGAGTTATGCAAGCTGCTGTGTATGCCCCTCTGTCAGAAATTGTTCCGGGATGAGCAGGCCAAGGAAACACACTGTTTTGGGATGTTGGAGTGGTAGATGGCCTGGGTCAGAGGGGACAGTCTCTAAATTAGTGGAGCTGTGGTTCCTTCCAGCTTCCCACAGATTGGAGTGCAACTGACATGCCCCTGATTGTCCCCAGACTGAGGCCACTTGGGTTCCATCCCCATATTTCAAGAAAAAGGAGCAAATCTGGACCTATTCCGTCCCTGCTTGGTTGGTTTCCACTTTGCCTGCTTCCATGACCTGGAGAGGGGCTGCCTAGGTCTGAAATGCAGGGACAGGCCTGAGTCCCCTCTTCTGGCCACTGCCCTTTTACAGCAATGAGATTGGCTTGCACAGGCTGCTGGCCAGGCCCGCCGGACTGCTGGAGATGTGCAATCCCCCATAGGCCAGACCGTCTTCCTCCCGGCCTCCCTCTAGCTCCCTCAGGGAGGGAGCTCTTTCTTTCAGGATCACAGCAACCCCTTTCACCTCCTTTGTCTGGATCATTGGACCACATCCTGTAGCAATATTGGGGTGCCCTTGCTGCTGTCCGCTTTGAGAGAGGCAGCTCTCAGGAGCCTGGGGAAATTCTCCCCTTGAAGCAGGAAATAGAATCTCTCTACTGATCCAAGGGTGCCAGTTCCCTCAGAGCACACCTGGAAGCAGGAGATGGTATCTCCAGCACGTTGGGATCTGTAGCAGCGTCAGTCCTGCTGGATGAAGTCTCCCAGGGCTTCTTCCCAGCCCAAGGCAACTGGGAATCTTCCAGGAGCTGGAGGACCAGATTGGACACTTCTCTTTTCCAGCTCGTGGGAGAGATTGTTGGCCTGAGTGCGGGGCTGGTGCTTGCTTCCTCATGTAGCTGCTTAGCAGTCTTGGGGCCCTGGACACGTGTCTAATACTTTGTTCTCTATCTGAATCTCACGAATGAGATAATATGTACAAAGTAAATTCACAGTGCCAGCCACAGAGTAAGGGATCAATAAATCATAGGTGTTATTATTATTAGAATTAGTATTGTTTAAACCTCACTGGGTTTCTGTAAAACTACGATGACAAGAGGTATCTCAAAACAAGGATCAAGGACTTCCCTGGTGGCTCAGTGGTAAAGAGTCCGCCTGCCGATACAGGGGACATGGGTTCGAGCCCTGGTCCGGGAGGATCCCACATCCCCTGGAGCAGCTAGGCCCGTGTGCCACAACTGCTGAAGCCCGCGCACCTGGAGACCGTGCTCCGCAGCAAGAGAGGCCCGCACACCACAGAGAGGAGTGGCCCCCGCTCGCCGCAACTGGAGAGAGCCCGCGCGCAGCAACGAAGATCAAACGCAACTAAAAATAAATAAATAGATTAATTAATTAATTTAAAAACCCCAAGGATCAAATGAAGTCATGGGATGAAAAGTGCATTTTGAGATGCAAAAGTCTATGCAAACGTGTTAGATAATGGGCACTGATAACAATCCCCCCTTACCCCTGACAAGTCCTTCAAGATAGCCTGTCCTTCCAGGTTAGGCCACAAGAGGGCACCACCTCCTTCCTGTCTGCGTCACGCTGCCTCCTTGGACACTCCCACAGGAGGCACCTGGTGCAGGACGCCCTGTCAGTAAAAGGAAGTGCAGACGGTCACTGCTGGAAGAGCCTGGGTTTCGACCTGGGGAATCTGTCACCAGAGTTGTCAGGGGGTGCCAATTCCTTCTGCCCACAGGACAGAGGCCCACGGCATGCCTGGCATGTAGGGATGTATTTGAAAGTGTTACTACTTTACAGCTGTGTTCAGAAACGGCCTCAACACTGAAATTCTGGAAGAGGAGTGCAGGATCTCACACCTACGTGTGTGTGAGCGAATCATCCTCACAAGGTAGAGTTCTCTGGTTGTCTCGTTCACTGCCGTGTCCCCAGCACCAGGTGCACACAGGCACCCAGTAAAGGCTGGCAGAGGTAAATAAAGAGGACACCCCCGGGGCTTCCCCTGGTGGCGTTAGTGGTTGAGAGTCCGCCTGCCGATGCAGGGGACTCGGGTTCGTGCCCCGGTCCGGGAGGATCCCACATGCCGCGGAGCGGCTGGGCCCCTGAGCCATGGCCGCTGGGCCTGCGCGTCTGGAGCCTGTGCTCCGCAACGGGAGAGTCCACAGCAGTGAGAGGCCCGCGTACCGCAAAAAAAAAAAAAAAAAAAAGGACACCCCCTTTGCTGGACATTTGCTGTTATTCCTGTGCACCCCTCCACTCCTGGGAATCTCAAACCACAGTGTTGAACCCACCTGTGGGAGTCCGCAATAATTCCCCAGGGGTGTGAGGGAGAGTTCTAGAAGGACCTCAGTAGCACAAGGCCTGTGAGTTTCGAGGAGGCCCCAGTGTCTGGCCGGGAACTGTTCCAAAGCTGAACAAGAACGGGGTGTGTCATTGGGGCGTGGGGTGCAGTGGACGGCAGGGCGCTGGCCAGAGGAGCTCGCCCTCCGTCCTGCCTCTTGCACTCGTCCCTGTGGCTCCTAAGCAGTCTCGGGCCCTTGTGGGACCTTGGGCTCCTCCACAGTGCAGGGCAGGTGCGCAGGCCTTGTTCGGGGGCGCAGAGGAGAGGTGTGGGGAGGCCTTAGGCTCTGGGAATCGTAAAAGGTTGTTTGTCAGGATGTTGATTTTTTTTCCCCTCAGAATGTAGCAGAGTTGGAGGATTGTGCCGAAGGTAGACTAATTGTGTTTAAAATGTCCCCATGTGGGGCTTCCCCGGTGTCGCAGTGGTTCAGAGTCTGTCCGCCTGCCGATGCAGGGGACTCGAGTTCGTGGCCCCGGTCCGGGACGATCCCACATGCCACAGAGCGGCTGGGCCGGTGAGCCATGGCCGCTGGGCCTGCGCGTCTGGAGCCTGTGCTCTGCAACGGGAGAGGCCGCAGCGGTGAGAGGCCCGCGTACCGCAAAAAAAAACAAAAAAAAAAAAAAAAGAAATTAAAATGTCCCCATGTGTTGGGCATGATGCCTGTGGTACAGCTAATGTCGAGTTCACTCTGAACACTGACGCCTGTGTGAAGTGTGATTTCAGACTCTGTCTTGCCTCCTCGACCTGGTCAGTCACACCTTTAGGACTGAAGGGGCGAGGCTGCCACGTAGCCAGGCCCTGAGCGCTCCTCAGCATGTGCCTTGGTCCCGCCCTAGGGGACCTCACCTCGTGGGACTCTCTCCCTCCCCACGCTCTACAGCAGGTGTTCCCAGACACGGCCTGGCATCTTCCTTGGGCTTCTGACTGTCTTGATGTGGGTCCTGGTTGCTATCTAGCCGGCTTCTGGAAGTGTCTGGCAGTGTGAAGGCACCTGCCTTCAGTTGAGGGTTGCCTCAGCTGAGGCTGTGTTATGGGCTGAATTGTGTCCCCCACAAATTCATGATGAAGTCTTAACCCCCAGTACCTCAGACTGTGACTGTATTTGGAGGTAGGGTCTTTAAAGAGATAATTAATGTTAAATGAGGTCATATGCGTGGGCTTTAATTTAACTAATAGGACTTGTGTCCTTATAAGAAGAGATTAAGACACTGACATGTACAGAGTGAAGACACAGGGAGAACACAGCCATCTACAAAACAAAGAGAATGGCCTCAGAAGAAACCAACCCTGCTGACACCTTGATCTTAGACCTCCAGCCTCTAGAACTATGATAAAATAACATTCTATTGTTTAAGCCACTCAGTCTGTGGTACTTTGTTACAGCTGCCCTAGTAAACTAATACAGGCTTATGTTCTCTCCCTGCTGTCACCTCCTTCCGCCTCCCCTCATGTTCCCAGGAACACACAGGACACAAGCCAAGGGTCCAGCATTTTATTATAGTCACAGAGCACAGGAGGGACTGCTTGGGTCTCACTGAAGGCTTGTTTTACCTTCTTCCCCAGGGGAAGCCACGGGAGGTAGCCCCACCTGCCAGGCCAGGCCAAAAGGGAGAGAGGGGGCAAGGGCAGGTGATGAGCATAAACACAGACTTGATTTGACTCAGCCTCACAACTTGTTAGCTGTGTGATCTTAGGCAAGTGTCTTAACCTCTCTGTGCCTTGGCTGCCTCATCTGTGAAACGGAGTATGTGATACAACCTACCTCACTGGGTTGTTGTGAGGATTGAATGAGACAGTGCCTGTGAAAGCATTTAGCACCGGGCCCGGTAAGTTGTAAATATTCGTGAGTGGAAGCTATTATTATCATTAGGAGCAAATCAGATTTCTTCATGGTCAGTCCAGCTCCAGTCTCTGAGGATAAGGGGGAGGGAGATCTCATATTTTATAAATGTCTTCAATGTGGCCTGTTAGAGAGACAGCCTGAGACGTGTGGGAGCCACCTGGTCCCTGGGAGCATGGCAAGCAGACCCCAAAGCGAGGCTCCTGGGGCCATGACACCTCCTGTCTCTACCAACTCCATGAAAAGCACTAGGAAGAGTTTGTGAAAAGTTCTAGTGTTGCACCTGGACCACTTCAGGTCTCTGGGATTCAGTCAGCTAGCATTTTCTCTGTCCATTCAGATTGTCTTACTTTTATTTTTTATTTTTGCAGTTTTTACTTTTGGCTGAGGAATTGCCACAAGCCACTGAACTTGGAATCAATCCTGGCTCTGCCTTATGCTATGTGAGTGACTGTGGGCTGGTCACTTGACCTCTCTGAACCTCAGGAGCTTTGAGACGAAGGTGATGCGAGTTAAAGTAAATCGTAAGTGGTGGTCATTGGTAATGAGAGGATGGATGGGGCTTACGTGGTCAGTGGCTCAAAAGTGACTGGGGCAAAAGGAATCTCAGAGAGAGAGAGAGAGAGAGAGAGAGAGAGAGAGAGTGTGTGTGTGTGTGCGTGCGTGCGTGCGTGCGTGCGTGCGTGTGTGTGTGTGTGTGTGTAGAGGCGAGCCTCAGTGTTCCTGAAGCAGGTTGAGAGAGGCATCACCACAAGAGGGCACTCTGAGCTTTTTTGTCTTCTCTACCTTAATGAAAAATTTAAAAATTTTTCTGTGGCTGCATTACAAATCGAACTAAAACTTAATGGTTTTTTTTGTTTTTAGTTTAGCTAACTGATTTAGCAAACTTTTAAAATACATTCACGTACATTTATTCATTTATCAATAATGCTGGTTCGATAGTGTGACCCCTATTGCTTGGCATGTGGGGAAGTGGGGTGGGGGTGCGGTTGAGGCAGAAAGAAACACATGCTTTATGGTGTCCTGGTTCAACCACTGCTCAACTGAGTGCCTGGACAAAGTTCTCAAGAGCAGGACAGTGGTGAAGTTCCCATTCCAGCCTCACAGGATGTTACGAAATGGACAAAATGGAAAGAAAATCAACTTAAAGGTCAAGAACACAGTTCTCAAGCCCTCTTACCTCTAGTGCATGGCCTTCCACTTGACCTCATGACGTGCTTGAGCCCAAGCCCTGCAGGGGCAACTCTGGGTGGGAAGGAGACGCATCCAGCTGTTAAACCATGACCTCAAGAACAGTATTTCCAGGAATCCCCATCTTAGCATCTAAGGGATTCCTGGGAAAACTGGACCGTGAGGACAAGGTGAGAGAGTGGCCTTCAGCACCAAGGCTCTGGCATGTCCCTAAGGACCAGCTGGCGTTTTCTTCTGCATCCGGCCCCATCTGCAGAAGCCAGGGCGGCTGCTGTGTCTCGCGGGATGTGGATGATTGCTCCGGGGGGAGAGTAGTGACTGGAACTTCAATTGCCCCGGAAAGTACCTTCCCTGTAGTCAAAGGCCATGTTGTCAACCAGAAACCATCTGGTAACACCCCACTCCCCCCTTTGACTGCCATGGATCATGTGTATTCCTTAGTCTCCAGCCAGAGGGAGGGTTTTACTCTAAACCAACTGGGCGGATCCAGTTGCCAGTCTCTGTTTGGCAACTTCTTTGTTGGTGACCCTCAGCAAATCACTTAACCTCAGCCTTCCCCAACTGTAAAATGCTATGGTATAGGACCTACTGGATAAGGTGAGATAAATACAACTATGGTGGCTGGGGGCGGGGAGGAGAAGAGGAAGGAAATCTACAGGATTAATGGAAAATGTCTTGGTCTGTCTTTGCTACAAGTGACCCAAGATGTAAGGACAAGACCACATGCAGTGGGTAAGAACATGGATCTGAAGGCAGACAGATTAGGTTACAAGCCCAGCTCAACACAGTCAGTGTGTGACCTTGGGCCAGTTGCTTAACTGAGCCTCGGTTTTCTTATCTGGAAAATGGGTTAATAACATTTACCTCCCAAGCTTGTTGGGAGGTTAAATAAAATTGTGCTTAGCCCAGTGATTTTCCTCTGCTGTTTCTTGCTTGTCTGAAGCCACTGAGAGGGGTCAGATATTTGGGAGATGCCTGGACTAACTTAGGCAACACCTCAAAGAGTGAAGAGCCTGACTTGAAGCCCAAGACTTTTGTCTTTCAGGCTGAAAGCGTTTTTAGGAATTGTCCAGTTCACAAATGATGAAGGGTTTCAGCTTCGAATCATTAACAGCAGCTCTCCAGAACTTAGTGCTGAGAAGGATTCTGAAGCTGTACCTGAATGCTTCAAGAAAGGATGCCTTAGAGTTGGGGGAAGGGATAGTTAGGGAGTTTGGGATTGACATGTACACACTTCTGTATTTAAAATGGATAACCAACAAAGACTTACTGTATAACACAGGGAACTCTGCTCGATATTATGTAACAACCTAAATGGGAAAAGAATTTGAAAAAGAATAGATACATGTATGTGTATAACTGAATCACTTTGCTGTACACCTGAAACTATCACAACATTATTAATCAGCTATACTCCAATATAAGATAAAAAGTTTTACAAAATTACAAAAGAAAAGAAAAAAAGAAAGGATGCCTCGACTGATTAGCAGTGTCTGTCATGGGCTCAGAAAGCGAAAGCAGAGTCAGAGTGCTGGGTAATGGCCACCACTGAGTGCTCCAACACCTCACTTTACAGATGGACAAACTGGGGTGCACAGAAGATTCAGGCCTTGCCCAGAATCATGAAGCAGATAGTGGCACAGGTAGGACTTGAGTCCAGCAACTTCCTCAGCTGACCATATGGAGAGTGGAAACATTCCCGTCCTTCCTGGTGCCCGCAAGCACCACTACCACTTACCATGTCCAGGCAACGGCCGCAGAACAACTTCTCCCTTCCCGAGCTACAGTGCTTCATCTCAGACTCCCAACTGACCAGAGATGCAGCACTGCACCTCAGGCTGGGAGACAGGGTGCCACGCTGCTCTGCACCAGGGGCTGATGGCAGGGAGTCCACCCTAGACAGGAGAAGGGGCATTAGAGGGGCCTCAGCTCCACCATCCAGCTATTGCCCCAGAGGCTGCTGTAACTACCACAGATGTGTTTCCTGTCCTCAGCCTGGCGTTTGAGCCCTCTGGGACCAAGCCTCAACCTTCCTTTTCTTTTCTTTTTAAACAGTTTTATTGAAATATAATTCACCTATTTAAATTGCACAATGAAGTGGTTTTTAATACATTCACAAAGTGGTGTAACCATTGCCACAATCGATTTCAGAACGTTTCATCATTCCAAAAGAACCCTCTTACCATTTAGCCCCTCCTACCCACCTCCCATCACCCCTAGCCCCCGGGCAGGTCTGTCTCTACAGAGCTGCTAATCTAGGCATTTCAGTAAATGGAGCCATCCAATATAATGTTCTACCTTTTGACCCCATACCCCACATTTATGCTTGGTGTACCCCAGCCAAACGGCACATTCATGGTACTTTATATTTTAGACCATCAAACATTTGTCTTAGCTTCCTACCTGGCCTCCTTGCTTCTACTCCCACCGACTTCCCAACCATCCATCTCAGCCATCCTCCTAGAGTGATTTCTCAAAATGCAAATATGCCCATATCTCTCCTAGGCTTAAAATGCTAAAAACTCTCCCACTGCCCTCTGGCTAAATTCTGAAACCCTCACAAAAGGCTACAAGGCCTGACCCATCTGGCCCAGCTGGCCACTTCCTCTTGGGCCTCTGCCCCCCTTTTTCCATTCCTCCAAGGAGCCCTGTGCCTACCACCTCGGGGCCCCCAGCTACCATGCTGCTCCCTCTTGCGCCCCTGCCCGTCTCCTCCTGGTGGAAGAGGAGACCAAACGGCTACTTCTTGTGGGAAGCCCTCTCTGACTTTCTCAGACGTCAGGACACCCTGGTCCATGTCCTCACACATCTTCTGCCCTCTTTCTGCCCTCTTTCTCTTTCTAATCCTTTACCATACTTGTGATGGTAGATCCTCATATGCGTTGTAAGAGTGGCTGAATCGTATTCTTCAACCTCATTCTCTCCAGTGTCAGAGCTCTTTGCATCTGGGTCTGACTGGGTTAGATCTCCAGTTCCCTGAGGACAGCACCCACATTTGTTAATGGCGAGGATCCCTGCGCCTCGTGGAGGCCTTTGTACATGATGATGGGTCCCAGGGAATGCCACTTAGTGGATGATTGAATGACCATATAGATAATTCATTTTCCTCTCAAGACCTGGCTTGGGTGGGAACCTCTGAGTGAGCAGGCGGAGCCTCGCCTCTATTTCTTCTGCCCCGCCGAGATCTCAGGGCACCCCCAGAGGACCCTCCTGCATTGCTGATGCCCACTGGGGTGGCCTTGGTGCCGGATGTCTGAAGGGTGAAGGGAACCAGCAGCCTTTGCTCGGGGGTGGGAGAGAGCAGGAAAACACACACGCCTCCTTCCAATAATAGTCTCATATGCCTCTGGCAGAAGTCTGAAAGCAGGCCCTGATCTGCAGTGTTTTCCTCTGGTCTGCCACTTGGGGCAAGTCAGGCCTGCTGGCCTGCTGAGGGGGACAGCCCCTTCCTCAGGTATTCCCACCCAAAGAGCTGCCTCGCTCTAATATGGAATTCTCATGGAGGAACTCTTTCCAAACTGCGTTTGGCTGGGGAGTGATTCCAACATCAGGATCAAGCTTGGGGGTCCTGAACGGCCCACAGCCCGTCTACTCCACTCTCAGACGGCTCCCACTAGCTCTTGGAGAGGAAACGCTCGCCCTGGCCAACGTGGAGATTTCAGTAAGAAGCCAGGGAGGGTCGTCCCGAAAAAGTGATCATTTGCTGCTGGGAAGCAAGCTGATTAGGCCAGACCCCTGCATTCCTTTGTGCCGCACTGTTTCCTAAGCTCTTTCACCTGACCACCTTTGGCTTCCGAACGCAGCACAGAGAGCGGGCGATTTTGTAGAGTACGTGGCCTGAGCACTAACTTTGTTTCTTGTTTTTTTTTAATACATTTATTTATTTTATTTTTATTTATTTTTGGCTGTGCTGGGTCTTCGTTGCTGCGTGCGGGCTTTCTCTAGTTGCGGCTAGCGGGGGCTACTCTTCGTTGCGGTGTGCGGGCTTCTCATTGCGGTGGCTTCTCTTGTTGCGGAGCACGGGCTCTAGGTGCGCAGGCTTCAGTAGCTGTGGCATGTGGGCTCAGTAGTTGTGGCGCACAGCCTTAGTTGCTCCGCGGCATGTGGGATCTTCCCGGACCAGGTCTCGAATCCGTGTCCCCTGCGTTGGCAGGCGGATTCTTAACCACTGCGCTACCAGGGAAGCCCCTGGGCACTAACTCTGGAAGACACAGTGACTCAGGCTATTCCCTGTGTTTGCTTCCAGTCCTTCTGTTTCCCAGGCGGAGAGAGCCTCAGTTTGGTGCTATCCTGTCTCTGACACTTTTCTGGCTCCTGTTTATCTCCTTCAGGCCCAGGGGCTTGCAAGCTATGTACCAGAGGAGAGAGTAAGAACGCTGTTGCATTTTTACTGTCTCTATTCTTACCTTTATTATCTCCTAATTATGGACAGTATTTTAGTTTCCCATTTATATTTAGGTATTAAAAATGACTCTTCTTAAATTTTAAAATATTTTGATTGTTGGCAGATGTGGCCAAAATTAAAAAGGGGGCATCTGAGTGCCTGCCGTTTGAAAAACTGCCCCATCACATTTAATCTGCAGAGCAGCCATGCAGTGGTCAGGGGACCCTTATCACCGCCACATGGAGGGCCAGGAAGGGGAGGAGACGGTTCCCGGGTCACAGACTGGCTTGAACCAGGGGAATTGGTGGCTATTTCCAGCACACCCCATTGGGCTCAGAATATTGCCACAAAGATAGCAGCTCTCCTGGGTGTAGAAACAGGAAGTGGATGGGAGGCAGTCCCACGCTCCTGTGGGAAACTCTGACACAGGGACAGAGGTTGAGACCTTTGACCAGGGGAAGGTATTTGCCTCTATATCCTCTATGGCTATAGGCTGTCTAGTTCTGTTTCCTTTGTCTCTACAAAAATCATAGTGATGCTGATGGTAATAAGAACGGTCATTTCTTGAGTGTTTTAATTGTGCTAATCCCCGTGCATCCCCAAGGCTCCATGGGAAAGGGATTTTCCAAGGGCATGGAGCTAGGAGCCCAGCTGGGATTCCTATCAGAACAGCTGCCTCAGGACCGTAATTTTTAACCTCCATGCTCCATGTCTCATCCCCTGACCAATTTACCAGTTCATCAGGGTTGGGGACAGGATCTAACCATTTCACTTGTCCGTTCAGCAAACCAAATGCATCTTCTACGTGCCGAGGGGAGACAGGCCTGAATCTGATGTGGTCCTTACCCTGGAGGAGCTTGGTCAGTGGAAGGAAATTGCCCTTGGCAAGTTGAATAGGGGACAGACCCAAGTGGCATAAGAGAGAGCCCAGAAAGGACTGCTGAGGGCTTAGGTTCCTCCTCCCTGGGGGAACTGGGAGGGCTTCCTGGAGGAGGAGGTTCTGCCGCTGGGCTGGGAGGAGGGCAGAGGTGCAGGAAAGGTGTCCTTCTGCTGGCTCTCTGGCCCCAGGAACTCTTCCCTTGAGTCTTGCCTACTTGCTGAGAGGCAGACAGAGCTGGCTTTTCTCCTTCAGATGATGTCTCACTGAGAAGGGGGTCCATAGCTCTCCTGTTCCACTTACCCCACGAGAGGCTCCTTCTTGCTCTGGGTCCCCAGTCAGGAGATGGGTCCCACTTGGGACACCCAAGTGGTGTGATCCCTTATCACAAGCGCTTCTCTCTGTCGCCCTGTTTCCCCTTCTGTCAAAGGAGGCAGTTGAACAGGTGGCCTCACAATCTTACCTGGCAGAATCTTACCTGGTGCTACCTGTCCACAGCCAGGGGTGCTGCTCCCGGATGATGGACTGGTTTTTCCTCCCTGTTCCCCACTGTCTTCAGGAAATGTCGCTTGGCCTGAGGGGGAACCTCTGTCTTCTGTCTGGAAGCTCTCAGGAGGCTGGGAAGGAGAAAATAAACAGTGGCTGTCTGGATTTTCTCGCCAGGCCTGAGCCAGGAGACCTTCCTGGCTCCTTCCCTTATATGGCCAGGCTGCTCTGGGCTGGGAGTCTGCCACTGCGTGTCCCCACCATCCACTGTCACTGAGGGCTGGGGGCCACCGCTGGTCACCTGGGACTCTGGTGCTGCAGAGGCTTGGGCAGGGCTGAAGGTGGAGGGTGGGACCCAGGACACGTCCCTGTGGTTGCCTGCACAAACTGGCCAACTGTCATGGCCTCTGCGCTGCTTGGGGTGAGGCAGGTGGGGAGGATTTCTATTGGGATAAGTGGGGAAGGGGGTAGGAGAAAGGGATCCATCGGGTCTTGACTTAACCCCCAACTCACAAGTGACCCTGGCCAAGCTCTTTCCCTCTCCAGGCCCCTGTTTCTCCCTGTGTCAGTTAAGGGTAGGGAAAACACAAATTAATCCTCACAGTCAGCCCCATGAGGTGGGAGCTTTTGTATTCCCATTTTACAGATGGGAAAACAGGCTTCAAGAGGTTAATTGGACCACAGCTATCCAGCTAAAAAGGGAGCAAGGCAGGATTTGAACTTGGGGCTGTCTGACTTTAGGGTCTGTGTTCTGAATGGGCTGATTGCTAAGGCTCCTCTTAGTAATAATATTCAATAACTCACATATACCATATGGAAAAGGGATTCTGCTGGAGATGCTCCCCTGGAAGACTAGGGGGCCCCAGTGCCCAATGACCCAGCCCAAAGGTGACTGTTCTGTTAAGCAATGTGGGCAGATGCTGTAAGTCATTCAGTTCGGTGTCCCCAGCACCCCGCATAGGGCCTGGTGCAGACTCAGGGCTCAGGAAAGGGGAGCTGTGGGATCACTGAATGAATGAACCTCAGTAGTCACCTCTGTACTATGGGCACAATCTCCTAACTCCAGGCACATTCGGAGGATTAAACAAAACAATGGATGAGAAAGCACAGAGACACCACCTTTACATGATGGTGTTGTCTTTCTGTTCACAAATTCCTTCTTCCCTCTAAAGTGCCCACCTGTGTCTCAGCCCCAGGCCGTTGCCTCCTGAGCTGACCAGTTCCCGCTCAGCCCAGCTGAGTGTTGGGGGGTAGATCTGCTCGGGGCCTGGGCTCAGGGCTCTGGCAGCAGTGACCGTGGGAGAGGCTGCCGGAGGGGAGGGAGGGAGGGAAGGTGGGGCTGGTTTGCTGGGAACAGCTCAGAAGTGAGCCTTGCATAAGCACGAACATCCTGTGTGCTCTTGAGCTAGCCCTGGAACCTCCCTCAGCCCATCCATCATCACGGCATTCTCTCGGACCCCAGCCCCCTTCCTGGGGCCCAGGGGCGGGGGGAGGGGGCTGAGAAGGGCCTGTCAGCGTGGCCGAGAGACCGCAGCTGGCAGATCTGCAGGCCTGCTCAGTGTTGGAGCCCGACAGCGCCGGGGGGAGGTGGCGCCTACCGCCCTCCTAATGCAATTTGTTTGGACCCAGTCTCCAAGGCTCATTTGCTAGTGAATGAGGGCCAGGTGTGTGCGCTGTGCCGGGGCGCACGTTTGCACACACGTGTGGGGTGTGCAGAGGTTAACAGGTGTGCTGTGTTATATAAGCAGCCTGGGCTGCGCCCGCTGTCTTTGGCGTGTCAGCTCCTTGTCCGAGTCCTGCCTCCTCTGCTCACTTCCAAATCTTCCTCCTCTTTTTCCATCCTCCGGAGATCTGGTGCCAGAATCCCCCTCTGCCCTTGACTGTCTGTATGACTCTGAGTGGAACTCCTTCACTTCCCTGGGCCTCAGTTTCTCCACCTGTCTTATGGAGCTGGCCCCTCACCCTGCCCGCTCCACGAACAGCTGGTAAGTGTGGGAAGAATATGATGGACGGTAAAAACAACTGCTCACGGTTTCTAGAGCTTCACCGTATTCCAAGCACTGTGCATCCGAGCACACGCCTGACGCTCTCAAAGCCCCGAGGGCTGGTTCTGTTTTCAGAGGCTGACACAGCCCCAGGTCACCCTGCTTCTAGAATCCGACCCCATTTACTCCTTTCCAGGGAAAATGACCACCATCCTCCACAGCTCCCCCAAGTCCTTTGTTCTCGGGAGCACGCAGGCTTTGCGTTGCTGGTTTGTAGGGAGCAGGGCGTGAGGTGGATTCTTGGCTCCTGGTGGGTTTTCCCTTCTTTGGTTCCATTTCTTTTCACCTACGATCCCGACGCAACAGCCCTGACTTGCCGGCACCCTGTCAATCAGCAGGGTCTTCCTTTAACCCTTCCCGTTCTGAGGCCTGGTTTCTTGGTCATCCTGAGGGCTGGGATGGGGAATTTATCGCTGGCGGGGTGGGGAGGGTGGGGTGTCGGTGCCCGTGAGTGGAGGTGGGGTGGCACTCACAGGTCTGTGTCCAGGGCCCCTGCCGCCTACCCTCCTCAGGTCTTCAGGAGGCCCCTCTCTGGGGTGTTTGCTCCTTCAGCGTCAGGGTTGCAGGGGCGGCCACCCACCAGCCAGTGCCCTTGCCTGAAAGGAACAAGGATACCCCTTATCAGAGGACGCTGGGGTGCCCTTTGGCCAGAGCCCTGGCCTTTGTTGGTCCTGACTGGGCTGCCGGGCTCCTGGCTTTGAGGATGAGCCTGGGCTGTTGCTGGGCCCTTAGAAGCCTCAGGCTGAGGCTGTTGAGATTTTCCAGGCCTCAGAGAGTCTGTCCTTCAGCTGCTAGGCTGCCATTATCTCTGCTATGCTTACCTGGCTTTCAGAGAGGAGCTCTAGGCTCCAAGAGCAAGAGGGGTCACCTTCCCTTTCCAGCGCATCAAGACCCCATCAGCAAAAGAATGGGTCTGGAAGGAAATTGTCGAGAGTCCCCGCTGACCGTTGGCCCCCACCTCTAGCCTCGCACGTGGAAAAGGAGCTATTTAGGGGTAGGTGGAAATCCGGGGTTCACACAGTGACCAAGACTGAAGGGACAGCCCTGGGGCCACCTGTGACCACTTCCAGCTGCACGAGGCTTTCAGCCTGCAAAATGCTCCCTCCCGTAACTTAAGGCACACTCAAAACCACTGCCAGGGATAGGAATGGCTTCCTTGCTTACTGAGGCTCAAAGAGGCTCTGCGACGCACCCCGGTCAACCCCTGCTGAGTGTCAGAGGCCAGCTTGAACCCTGGGCTGTTCACGCTCAATCCAGCTGTCTCCTGAGCTCGGGCAGCAGTCGGCTGGATGACCACAAAACGGAGCTCACGTCGTCACAGACATCACAAAAACCCCTGTTCCCTCTCCTGGCCTTGCTCGTTTCCAAGAAATACGAGGGGCTGGGGAGAGGCCACATCTGGGAACCAGATGGCACTACCGTGGGAGATGGCTGAGGTCGGGGCCCCATGCAAGCACACCCACCCACACCTACGCTGGTTTTTTCTGGAGGGGCTTCTTTGCCCACAGCTCCCCTTCCTCAGCTCTCTCACCCTTGTGCATGTCCTATAGCTTGTGTTCTCCTTGGGCTCCAGGGCCCTAGGGTTTCCAGCATATGTTTGGGAAGAACTGAGAAGACACCCGCCCTGGAGTCCAGCAGACATGTGTTTGAATCTCCCCCCTTGCACTTTCTAGCTGTGTGATCTTGAGCTGGTGGCTTCACCTCTCTGAACCTTGGCTTGTTTGTGAAGGTCAAACGAGGTAGATGTCAAGTGCAAGCACAGTTGCTGCACATTGTAAGTCCACAATAAGTGGCTGCAGCTTCCATTATGAGCACGGGGCTGGGCCCACAGCAAAAGGCACAGGCTTGGGAGCACGAGAAGCAGGAAGGATGAGGGCAAAGGTCCGAAGAGGCATCTAGGGAAGATGTGGAAGCTGGGGTGGGAGCTGCCGTGTGGGGCCCCTTTCCATGCCCCCTCCGTTGTGAGGCTCCTCTGGGTCTCCATTCCCAGAGCGCCCTCCCACCCCCTTGACAGCCCAGCTGAGTTCACCAGCCTCACACGCTCCCCACTTCCTCCCCAGGGAAGGTCGCTGCTGGGGACTTTTGAGCAAGCCCTGGGAACACAGTCTGAGGCTGTCACAAGATGATGCAGGAGGAAGGGAAGAGAGGGAGAGAAAAGGGGCCTAGACCCCGGCCAGCGACCTACAGTTCCTACAATTCCAAGCCCAACCTCGAGCAGCTCGGTGTCTGGGAGGGTGGGGGTTAGAGACCAGGATCCCCAAGACTCCCCATCACCCTGACCTTCCAATGTGAACAGACTGGGATAACAGTGACAGTGGTAACAGCTCCCAGCTACCCAGCTTACACCGGGACATGCCGTAATCCTACCAATGGCCAATACATGTTACAGCTAACACGCTGGATGCCTCCGATGTGCTCCACACTTGCTAAGTGCTTCTTTTACACGGGGTTTCTTATTTTATCCTCACAGTCACTTGTGAGTTAGGAACCACTCTTAACCCTGTTTTGCAGATGAGGAAACCGAGGCTCTCAGGAGTTACAGCAGTCCCTCAGGGTCACTTAGTTCGTGCCTGTGGGGATCACGATTGGCTCCGGGCAGCCCAGCATGCATTTTTCAGGCTCCCCTGTAGGACCAGACTATTTATGGCACCCTTTTTGCAGAGCGACAGCCGGAGTCAGCATCTCATGACATTCTGTCAAGTGTGTATTATGGAAAGCGGCCTTATGGAAAGGGAGCTGTGAGTAGGGAGAGCATTTTCAGTGTAAGCGGAGGCTGTGTGCACCCTGGCAATGGGCGTCCCCGGAAACAAGGGACTTCTCACAGCATTTCTCCCTTGTATGCTGTCTGTTTGAAGAAACTATCATGATAAAGGAGTTAGTTTTCCCTTCTGTCCTGTCCACTTTGCAAAGAACTGAGACCCCCAGGGTTCCAGTTTGCTGGGCTGGGTGATGCTTTCTGGGTAATGCAAATGTTGGTTTCTTCTGGAAGGTGTTGGATGGAAGAGCAGCAGGTTAGGGACCAGGTCTCCTGTAGGCATGCTGTGTGACTGTAGACAAGTGCCTTCCCCTCTCTGGGCCTCACCATGATGTGGTGGAGAGAAGACTGGACTCCATGGTGTCCACAGTCTCAGATAAAGGGGGATGGTTTGACTCCATCCCATCCCCCTGCATGAAGGAATGCATAGCTCTCCATGGAGTGAAAGGCACCGGGCATCAAGGGTTAAGGCTGGAGCTCCCCTGCTGCCTCTCACTCCCCTTGTTCCCATCTCACCCTCACTGCCCAGCCCAAGGCAGGCCCCAGGGACCCACACCTTGGGATTTTGTGCAGCAGGACATGCAGTCTCAGAGCATTAGTGCTGAAGGCACCCTAGTTGCGTTCCCATTGTTCGGATGAGGAAACTGAGACACGGAGAGGAGAGGCAACAAGCTCAAAGTGATGCAGCTGGTCAGAGGCCCAGCTGGGACTGACCCCTTCCACTCACGGAAGGATCCTAATCGGTCAGATCTTAACAAAGGTCCCTGGGAGGAAGGCGGGAGAGAAAAGGGCCTTTGAGTTCCTTTGGCTTGAAGATGGAATAATCATGACTTCCTTTTCTAAATATCTTTTGGCCCTTCCTAGAACCAGATGGCGGATGTTTGGAATTTATGTTGTAAATAGTGTTTAAGAAAAGAGTGTGTGTGGGGGGTGCAGATATGTTACTTTTCCAACCACCTAAAACAAGATCTGAGGGAGGGAAGTTAGGGAGGGGAGCTGACTGAGGAGATTTGGGGCGAAGGGAGAAGTGAGGGGGGAGAAAGAGGGGAGGAGAGGGAGAGAAAAAAGGAAGGGGGATTGATGGAGTGAGAGTGAGAACAGGACAAAGACAAAGAGATGAGGAGGGAGGGAAGAGACAGCAATGGGCGAAGAGGGAGGAAGACTGAGGGAAGGTGGGTGAGGGAGATGGGGAGGGGGCTCTCCCGGTGCGGGCTCAGATGGGCTCCATCTTGAGTTCAGGAGCAAACCCTTGAGTTTTCTAAAAATAGCTCAGCCTTTCCCCCAGTGGGGCTGGCAGCAGGGACCGAGAGAGGCACGCTTGCCCTTTTATGGTAAGAAAAATCCAGATCCTCCAGGGGAGCTGGGCTGGAGCCTGTAGTTCTCGATGAAGCCTGGCCCCGGGGTCTGGGGTGGGACAGGGCTGGATGGAGACTGTGACTTGGTGGGGTTTCCTGGCCTAGGTAGACCCACCCTCTGTGCAGAAAGGGCTGAGGTTGCCACGCTGGAAAACCCTGGGGTCCTGGGGTGCAAGGGCTCCTAGAGACATCTGGTCCACCCCATCACCCTGTTTGATAGAAGAAACTGAGTCCCAGAGAGGGGCAGAGATTGTGGGCTCCCCATGTAGGGGTTTGAAATGTCAAGGTAAGTCAGACTCTAGGTTCACATGAGGATGGCTTACATGCCCATTATTCTGGAGGACAGTGTGGTCTGAGTGTCAGGAGACCTAAGGCCCACTCGGAGTTTACATGTGACTTGCTGTGTGACCTTGAGCAATCTGCGGAACTTCTCTGATCTCAGATCGATCACTGGAGTGATCATAAGGGCCTTCCCAGCTTTTTGCCTCTCAGGGAATTCCAAGGCTGGAAAGCAAAGGTGGGGCATAGAGGATGCCGCTCCCAGTCAGAGGGGAATCTGCAGGCTGCTGTTTCTTCCTGTGCCTGACCTACTTCCTGTTCTGAAGCAAAAGCTAAGATGGACTGAGAAAGAGAGGAGGAGACTGAGGCAGATTATGGATGAAATCTCTGACTGTCCAAGCTGGTTGGGTCCAGCCCCTCACTGGGCACACTGAGGCCAGAGAGGACCTCATCTCAGGTCAAGTTAAGGTCATGTGGTGAATTGGGACAGAGCCAGGAAAAGAACCAAGGGCTTCCCCTCCCAGCCTTGAGCTCTTTCCTCTGTAGGAGGCCTCCCATCTGCAGCAGCTGACAACTTTGGGGACCACGTCTGGCCAGGAAAAGCACCTTCCTGGGCAGAGCTGCCAGAACTGAAGATACGCCATTATCCTCTGACTACCTCTTAGAGACAGTTATGTCCTGGCAGGGTAACTGCCTCTTCTCTGTCTCCCTCCTTTGGCTGTAAGGACCACACCACAGTCTCCATCTAGAAGGCAGGGAAGGGGCAAAGAAGGATGCACAGGACTGGGTGGCCACTCTGGCAGTCTGATCTTGGGCAAGTCTCTCCCCATCATTGGCCTCAGGTCCTGCATCTGTAACACGAGGAGGTGGCTTTGATGAGCTTAAAGGTCCCTTTCAGCTCTAACAGGACTTGGTTGTTATGAGTTTCAACACCAGGAGTGTTTATTAAACATCTACCAGGATCACCAGGGTGAAGAGATGGATTTAGTAGTACTCTGTAGCTTTACAGTCCATTAAGGCCGGGACCTAGTGCCCAAGGTTCTTGGAAGCTCCAATCCTGATATCCACTGTCTATTCTGGGAAACTTGGCTGACTCTCTAACCCCAACTTGAACCCAGAGCTAATGTAACTCTAGTCTTGGGTGTCCAGGAATGCCTGCTGGTCTGATCGATGATCATGCCCATCACCCACCACCCTGCCCAGGTTTCGTTATCCCCTTGACTTTGCCCTCCCCTCCACCCTCTCCCATGTGGTGTCCACCTCCCCAGGCCCATCTGGGTCCTTTCCTTCTCTTCCCAGCACCCCCATCTCTCCACACTGGTCTTCCTGTGATTCTGCCCAATGAGGACACTTGCTTTGGTCTTCCAGCTTCCTGTGACCACCTCTCCCACCGCTGGGGGAAAGGAGGAACAGGAAAGAAAGGGGGACAAAAACAAAGCATGTTGTTCTAAACTGGAATCTTCCCTGTGATCCTCCTGGAATTTCCATGCAGACTCTGTGGGGCATGTGAACAGGGTTCCCCGGGACGCTGGCCCCCCTGCCTCATTCCTGCTCGGTGGAATATTCCCCCAGGGACCTGGTGTCACAACCAGGCTCCAGGTGTCTCTGGTCAGGCCTGGTGCTCCCTGGGAAGGGCAGAATGCAGCAGTGGAAGGGTGGAAGGGGTGGAAGGAAGTGGGAGGGAGGGAGGTCCCTAGAGGCCCCTGTGTGAAATCAGGGCAGAACTGATGTCATGCCTAGCTGGGAATCTGACATCCAGGCAGCCGGGGGGCTCAACCCTGTAAGATTGTCCCAGGGCAGCTAAGCTGTGATGTGAAGTCCCAGGCTGGTGGTGGGAAAGGCCATGAGGCCCAACCTCCTCTAATGCTGAACTTCTCTCTAGAATGTCCCTGCTAAACTTGCATACCTCTGGTGATGGGAAGCTCACTGCTTCACAATCACCTAGTCTCTCTTTGGACAGGCTATCGAAGTCTCCTTCTGAATATCCCGCTGACCTTTACCTCTCTGGGGCTGCAAGCCCTGTCCTTTTGGGCTACAAAGAACAAGTTCCTGATCCCCAGAAAGCTCTTCAAATCTTAAAGTTGATGGCTGCAGCCCTCAGCCTTACTACCCCTCCTAATCTCACCCCAAGGTCTCCTGTCCCATTATTTGACATCTCAGAGTCAACAATGCCCAAATTCCCAATTCTCTCCCTGCACTGAGGCTCTTGGCCTGATGGTGTTTTGGGGGAGGGTACAGATTTCCCTCCCAGAGGCAGATGTCAAGGAGCACTTCTTCCATCTTCTGGGGCTTTGGTTTCTGGCGATCAAAGCCATTCTGCAACCAGGCTGTTGCCACTTTGCCAGCCTCAAACCTTACAGGGCTTCTCGACCTGCTCTCGGTTCAAACAGCCAAGTGGGCTTGTTTGCTCTTCTCCTGAAAATGTCTTTCCTCCTCCCTACCTTCGTACACAGAACTCTCCACCTGGAATGCCTTTTCCTCTCTTCTCCGTCTATCCAAAGTGTGCCCCTGCTACTCTGACCACCCCTACCCCAGGTTTTCCTTCCCTGAGAGTCTGGGCATCCGTTGTCATACATGGGATAACCAGAGCTGTCCTCCTTCCATCCCAAATCATGGAGCATCTCGGCCTGAAGTGCCCAAAGGGACTGATGAACTTACTTCTCTGTTGGCTATAGAGCCAGGGCTAGAGTCTTAGCCTGTTTCTTTCCCTTTCTCCCCATCTTGTTCAGCTTATCTCGTCAGATGCCTTCAGACTCAGTGGGGTTGTTGGGTGACATGTCTGAGGTCCGGCAGGCTCCAGGCAGACTGACCAGTGGCCTCTGAGCCCAGCAACCCAGCCAGGGTGGTGTCGTGGCCACTACGGATGGCCTCCCTAGGCGGCGGCCTCCCTCTGAACACTTCACCCCATCCCTGTTTCTCTGAAGGAGGAGGAGGGTATGGGGCAAAAGCTAGTGGCAGCTGAGCAGTGTCCCTGTTAAGTTTGCAGGGCCCAGTGTGTTTTCCATCTCCCTTGGTGCATGGCTTGGGTCCGAGGAGGACCTTAGAGGAGGTGACCTATGCTTGTGGCTGGTTTGGGCTCTCGGGAATGTGCAAGAGTGAGGCTGCTTCTTCCAGAAATGGACTAGCTGACTACCCCATCCTCAAATAACTGATGAGCTGTGACAGTCAAGGGCAGCCCAGGACTGAACAGGCCCCCAGGGGTACTCAGCCCACAGTAAGGTGTGCTCACTGGTGAGAACTGTCTGCATTTTTGCCCCTGAGCAGGCGTGGGGATGGGAGTTGGGGGGGCTCTGTTTATATCTTACCATAACAATGCCTAACCTAGAAGGAGGCATCGTGCTTCAAATGGCCCCCTTCCTAAATGCCAAGAATTTTCCTATTAGACGGGTAGAACCAGAAGTAGCTTTTGCTCACAGACTCAGGGGGGCAGTGCTAGAGTATATGTGCATGGGTTCTGGAGTCATCCAGACCTGGGTTTGAGCCACAGCTGAGCCTCTTACAAGCTGTGTGACTTTGGGCAAATGACTAAACCTCTCTGAGCCTCTGAGTTCCCAGAGGGTTAATGTTATTTACCTCAGAGAGTGCTGGATGGAGCGTTGGCCGCTTGGGAAGACTTGATATATGACGATTGTTATTTCTGAAGGAGCAAGGGCAGCTTATCCCCCTAGGTGGAAGGTAGAGTTGGGGTCCAGTACGGCACCTCCTCCCCGCAAAAAAACTGCCTTTTGGCAGTTATTTTTTATTCAGTACCTACTATGTGTCAGTCACTGTTCTAAGGACCTCATGAGTTTTAACTCATTTAATCCAGACAATGCAATAATCTAACGAGGCAGGTACTCTTATCATGCCCAAGGTCACACAGCTGATATTAGGCAGATCTGGGATTCAAACCCAGGCAGCCTGACTCCCCTCTGGCACCTTTAACAACCAGCCTGCTGCATCTTAGCCCCACTCTAGCAGTGCTCTGACCCGCCTGGTCCCCTCATCACCTGGGCACTAGGATTCATGCAGCCCATACTGGAAAGGCCCCTGGCTCCAGAGTCAGCCTCTGTTTTCTCATCCAAACGAAAAGGGGCCTGATGAGTGGGTGATCCATGGGCCACGAGAGTGGGTGACTCATGCTGTGCATTTCTGTTTTGAATTGGAGAAAAGGTTTCTGGTGGTGAAGCACTGTCACCAACAAGCCTCTTTTGCAAGAGGGGAGGGGGCCGGCCTCTGCGGGCTCTCACCATGTGTGGTGAAGCCCCATGGGGCCAGGACTGTCTAGACAGGCCTTTAGGAGGTGGCAGACACTGTGGGCTCTTTCCTCCGAATTCCTGCAGACCATCACAGGCAACCTCTCCTTGGCCCGTGGCCACTGCATACTGCTGGGCTGGGGGAGGGCCACGTAGGCTGTGCCCATCCCCACCCCAGGGCCTGCAGGCTACCCTGCGACTTGGTGCATGTAGGGCAAATTTCTAGATACCCATGTGGACAGTAGTGTTGCAGCATTTCTGTTTCTTCCTTACGTTCTTAATTATACAAATTCAATAAGAACAGAGTAAAATGTGTAACATGTATACTTTAAGAATTCAGATAATTTCAAGTGTTGTCAAGGAGGGGAGTGCTCACGTTCTGCTGGTGGAAGTTGTGACGTGCTTTGGCCACTCTGGAAAATAATCTGCTTTCCTGTGAGGTTGACAGGTGTGCATGCCAGAACCTAGCAGTCCCTCTCTAGATATGAACCCCAGACAAACTCTGGCTCATGTGCCCCAGGAGATATGGACAAAAAGGGTCATAATAACCATAATTGGAAAAAATCTTTATCACAATTCTTTGCACGACCCCATGGCCCTGAGTCCCAGGGACTGTTTAGTTGGGAAATCACTATTGAGGCAGGGCCCAGGCATAGCCTGGAGATGAGGACCTCAGAGGCCACCTCCCCTAACTCTCAAGGCTCACACAGGGAATCAGACACAGCCCCGAGGGTCAGTGGCGGCACCAGGCCTGGAACTGGTATTCCTCGGGGCTATATGTGTCAGCTCTTCCCTGGAACAAGCCAGCCTGGGAAAGGGCTGACTTTGCCCCAGGAGCTGCCATGTGGATCCTAGGGACAAGTGACAAGCAAACTCCTTTCTGTCCTGGGGCAGTGGTGGGGCTCAAGGAAGAGCAATAGCCTTGGAACTAGAAGACTTGGGTTCAAGCTCTGGTGTGGTCACCCGTTTAGCCTTGGTCTCCTCTACGAAGTGGGATCCCTCATCATTGTGCTCAGAGGTGCCCTGGTGGGCAGGCTACAAGCATGCATTTTGTAGACTGAGTTCAAATCCCGTCTGCCACTTCCTAGCCATGTGACCTTGGGTAAGCTCCAGTGGTTTCTTTCCCTATAAATTAGGATGATGTAATGATGCTGATTCCTTCCTCAGGGTAATCCTGGGAGGATTAAATGATAATGCAAGAGATTCAGCCAAGTACCTGGCAGGGGGGAAATCCCCCATACAAATTCATGAGGTACTTTGGAAGGTCCCTAGGAGTTGTGGGGTGTGGTGTCCAAGGAGCAAGGCAGGAGGTAGGAGACCACTGGGGACAGAGGAGCTGGGGCAGCCGGCACACATACGCTGTCCAGGTTTAATAGTTCACGAGCTGTGTGACCTTATGCAAGCTGCTTAACCTCTCTGTGCCTCAGTTTCCTCATCCGTACAATGGGGATAATAGTTGTACCTACCTCACAGGGTTGTTCTGAAGATTAAGTGAAGTAATTTGTATAAAGGTCTTAGGCCTGTACTGTCATCATCACAGTGTAATTCTCCTATCCGCACCACCTTACAGAGGCCTGGGCTGGGCAGAGACTTGTTCTGTTCCAGCTCTGCCATCAGCTCTCCAGGTGACCTAGAGCAGTGTTCTCTTTTTGTGGGTTCAGTTACCTCAGCTGTGTTTGTGAGGGTACCAGGCTGCTTGACAGCCCAGTATTCTCAAAACTCCATGTGCTCAGGATTCCCTGGAGAGCTTGTAATGGAGCTTCCTGGGCCCCACTCAGGATTCCCTGTCAGTTGATGAGCATGCAGTGCTTCAGACACCGCACTTTGAGACACGTTGCCCACAAAATGCCCTATAAATGCAGGAAAGGAGACTTCATCTAGCCCATTAAGCATCTCAAGCTGACCCTTCTTCTGTGCCCCTTAACCTCTGACCTCTGAACTCACCTGTCCTGCCTCTTTCCAGACCCTGTTCTCTCTTAGGCAACTCAGGGTGCTCCCTGGCCGGGTCTCATTCCCACTTCCCTATAAACACAGCTAAGGTCATCTTGCCTCACAAGAGGAGTAGGGCCTAATTGTAATGAATATCAGCCCCGTTTATCCTGCTCTTCGGTACCTGTGTCCCTCACTCCTCATGACAGCCAAGCGAGGTCGGAACCAAGACCATACCTATTCTATAGAGGAGGAAGCTGAGGCTCAGAGATGGCAAGTGACTTCCCCAGGGTCACTTGTTTTGTAAGTAAAAAAGCCAGAATGGGACCCAGGCAATTGGATTGGGTTCCAGAGTCTGTTTTTGGACTCTTATGGCCTCAGGTCTTGCATAACCAAAAGTGGGGAGGTGAGGGTGCTGGGCAGGCTGGTGCTGGAGGACTGTGTCCATTCTGGGCCCCAGATGTGGCCACAGCATATGCAGAAGAGCCACGTTGCCTGCACGTCTGCCGGCTGTGACCCAGGCCTCTGCTCTACCCAGCCCTGCCTCCCACGTTCCCCACTGCAAGTCCCCTGCCTTCCTCTGAGTCCCCTGGCCCCACCACTTCATCCCCCTGACCCGCTCTGCTGTCTTTTCTGTCCCCGTCTTTCCAAGGTCTTGAGCCCCTAGTACACTGAATTTAGAGACCAGCCCCAGCCCCAGCCCCAGCCCCACCCGAGGCTGCCTCAGGGCCAGGCTCATCCTGAGGTCTCAGGGCTGTGAGCCGACCCTTCCCTTGGCCAAGCCTGCAGTCAGACACTACAGCTCCCTTCTATCACCCGAGGCTCAACCTCCCAAAGCTCCCCCGGCTCTGGGTCTGCTTGGCCCCTAAGCCTGTTGTCAAATGGCAGACTCAGCTCAGGGCCTCCTGGGGAAACTTCCCAACATGAGCTGCCCTCTCGGCTCAAACGGGGCTCAGAAGCCACATCCTGCATGGAGACCATGTTGTCCGATGGCCTCACAGTACAGATGGGAAACTGCAGCCCAGAGAGGGTAGGGCATCTGCCCAAAGCCACAGGGCCAGGTAGTGAGAGGCAGAGCTGAGGCTGGAGCCTGCGCCCCCAGCCAGTGTGCCCTTTCCACGGCTGCGTCCCAGCCCCGGCCTCCCTGCCTCTCTGCCTGTCTGCTGGAACCTGAGCTGACATCGCTTCTCCAACATCTTTGCTTCTTGAAACCATTATTTGAAAACAGTTTTCCTTGCCAGGAGCCCCAGGCTCTTAGAGCTGAGAAATCAAACCTCATAGACAAGGAATAAGCACTGTCTACCGCGAAGCCAGCAAGACGGGCCCAGACTCAGGTGACGCTCAGGCGGTGGGACAGTGACGCTGTCCCCTTCCGCTGCTCCCACCCCCCCATTTAACCACAGCCACAAGGAGTCCTCAAAGCCAACAGGACCACAGATCCTGTACCTCGGTCAGAGCAGGATGGGCGCTTAGAGATCATCCGGTTCAGCCCCTGCACGGATGAGGAAACTGAGGCCCAGAGTGGGTTAGCAGGAGAGCAAGGACCAGCCCCTGGACACAGCATCCCCCCGGGGAGGATACCACAGAGCGCGCCCCCCCCCCACCTCCGACCCCGCCATTGACTCGCAGACCCCTGTTTGCCATTGGTTCTTACCTCTCCTGGGGTCTGGTCCAAGTGTGGCTCCTTGTGGCCTGGAGACGTGGGCCAGCCCGTTTCGGGGATGGTTTCTCAACTAACTTGACTGGGCCTTTGGCACCCCTCACTGCCACTGCCACTGCCACAGGGGCACTTTTAAACAGTTGGCACTGGGCCCCCCTCCCCTTAGCCCCTTGCCCGCCGCTCCCTGGCTGCAAAGGCCCCTCTGCCTTTTACCTTATATGAGCTGAAGAGGCGAGCCTGGTGTTGGGGCGAGGCGGGTGCTGAGTCCTCTGAGGGCCCCCATTGGCCCAGGCGCCTGCCACGTGACTGCCTCGCCTTGACCTGCCCCTGGTGCCGACTGTTGCTTTTACCCCCTAAGGAAGGAGTGGTTGACAATTTTCATATTTCTTCTAAATTTGGAGATTTCAGACAATGCTGGGAGACTTGGCTCCAGCTGCCAGAGGCCCATGTGGAAGTCATTAAGCTGAAGAAGGGGGGCCGGGGGAGAGAGGGAGGCAGGGAGAGGAGGGGGAGGAAGGGGGTAGGGGCCGGAGTTCTGAGGGTTGCCAGTTGTCAGCCTGGGAACATGAGCAAACTCCCTGGGAGCAAGCTGTGTGTGAGAATTTCCTCCCTCTTCCCTGGCCCCTGTGTCCCAGGACGGGAGTGGGAGTTCTGAGATTTTTTTTCTGGGAACCCCCAGCGGGGCCGACGCCAGTCCTGGCTCCTGGGGTCCAGAAGGTGGTGGGAATGGCAGGGGATGGGGGACCATGAGGAAGGAAATCCTCTCTCCAGAAAGCTGGGACCCTTGGATGCCAACCCCATCATTGTGCAAAGAAGGCTGGGGCCCCAGAGGGCTTGCGCCTGTCACACAGGGGGCTGCGACGGGGCAGGAGAGGGAATCCAGGGACTCACCACTGGGGCTCCCTTTCCCCTGAAGTCCTAGTCCTGAGAAACGCCTGTCTCTTGCCCTTTCTCATTATGCTCTGGCCACGTTGGCCTCCTATAGGGTCCTTAGTGTTTTTTCATGCCTCTGGGCCTTTGCAGTTGCAGTCCTCTCCACCAGATGTGCCCTCTACCCAGAGCTTCCCATAGCTGGCTTCTCCTCCTGCTTCTGGTCTCAGCTCAAAAGTCACCTCTGGGGGCTTCCCTGGTGGCACAGTGGTTGAGAGTCCGCCTGCCGATGCAGGGGACACGGGTTCGTGCCCCGGTCCGGGAAGATCCCACATCCGCGAAGCGGCTGGGCCCGTGAGCCATGGCCGCTGAGCCTGGGCGTCCAGAGCCTGTGCTCCGCAACGGGAAAGGCCACAACAGTGAGAGGCCCGCGTACCTCAAAAAAAAATAAAGAAAAGTCACCTCTGGGAGACGCTTACTTGGCCGCCACATTATTCTCTGTTGCTGTCCCTGCTTGTTGCCCTCCAGGACTGTGCCTATATTTTACATATCTACTGATGTACTTGCTTGTTGTCTAGCTCATTGTGGAGAGCACAACTCCCCCTGGGGAGGGTATGAGTCCCCAGGCCTCCTGCAGTGCCTGTGAGGGATAGCCGGGAAGATGTCTGTGAACGGCGGCTGTGGGCATAGGAGTGGCCGCTGAGGCTGGAGGAGGGCTCCTCCCAGTGGCCTTGTTGCTCAGAGCTTCCCTTCTGTGGCCAGGCTGGCTGGACCCCAGCTACCTTCATTCACGTTCTCATCCACAGTCCCCTGGACCTCTGGTCCACATGGGACTGCTTCCCTCTCTCTCCCCTCCCTCAGCGCAGGATTCCCTCCAGCACACGGCCTCAGACCATCCTGTACGGGGCAGCTCCAGGGGTGTGGGGTGCTGAACCCTACACCGTCCCTGACCTTAAGAGGCTCCCAGTCTAGTAGGAGGAGCTTCACCCTGACTTTGTTCCTTCTGAGGAAAGAATTCCCTTGTCGGGAGGCCTGTGTGTTTGTTCCTGCCTTTGCTGTTTCTTAGCTGTGAGGTCTGGGCACAGTTCTTCAACTGCTGCTCTGAGCCTCACTTTACTCCTCTGTGAAATGGGAAACATAGGGCCTGCCTTTTGGTGTTGCCCCTGCAGTCCTAGGGGATGGGTCAAATATGGAGCCAGACTGTGCTCAGTACTGCCTCTGCTGCTTCCCACGGGGAGTGGGGATGGGAACTGTATTTAACATCTGTGAACCTCACTTTCCTCCTCTGTAAAATGGGGCCAGAAAGGGCCCCCACCTCCCAGGATTGCTGTGAAGACGAAGCGAGACCATGCTTACGAAGCGGTTAGCCCTGTGCAGCTCCAGAGTAAGTGCTCAGTAAATGGCAGGTATTTATTTTAAGGGTTATGACATCACACCTGGCACACAGCAGGCTTGCCATTCATGTCATCCCCTTCCCTCCTGAACCTAGAAGATGGATACCATTCACAAGCGCACCCCTGGGTTGTAAGATCATGGTAGGGAAGGCTTGTAACCCCCGCTCCCCGCTCCTGTTCAGTGTTCTGGTTTGACACTCCAAAGCACCACCAGCAGATCCCAGGGTGAAGATAAAGCCAGCCCAACGGAACCATCGAAATTATGGAAAGTCCACTTTGGAGGCTGTGAAACTTGTTATGCTTCTATTACTTGTGCTACTGTAGCATCAGAGATATTACATCAAGACAGAAAAGAAAACAGAAAAGTGACCAGTATGAGTTATGGAAAGGCCCACCATTTCAACACCCAAGAACTCTGTGCCTGGCCAAGCATGAGTTGGCCACCCCTGTGAGCCAACAGTCTCCGTTATCGTAAGGTCTGTTACCAGAGGCGAGAACAAGGAACAGAAGCAACCTGCAGGCAGGTCCTGGGAGGGGAGGTGTCCTGGCACCAAAATGTCTCAGAAGGCTGACTAAAGGGCAGCCATATGTGACTCAGTGTCCATATATCTGTCTCAAACATTTTTGAAGCCATTTCTCTTTCCTCCCGTGCCCTCTCCTGGGAGTTACTAGTGCTTTACGTCTATTAACCATTGTGTGAAGTGGCTTTTCTTTCCACACTGTGGCAAGGCAGCCGTGAAATCCCTCTGCTCCCAGAGGAAACAGGTCAGTGAGACTCTGGCTTTGTATGTGTGAATAAGACATCTTAGGAGGTGAGGGGAGCTTCTTGTTAAGGGCTGGGTATGAGAGTGTGTTTGATGAGTTCTGTGTCCTCAGAGGGTGTGTGCAGTCAGGGACAAGGGAATCCCTAGCAGGAGGGTGAGGGTCCTGAAGACCAGGAGACTCAGGGGGCCGGGCAGAGCTGCTCCACCTCTACAGGTGATCGATGAAGAGGTTGAGCTGATACGGTTAGAACCTTCAGGAAGGTGGCATTTAGAGCTATGCAGGAAGGACTTTTTTGAGTCAGTGGATTAACTCAAGGATGAGATGGGCTGATGGGCTGTCTTGGTAAAGTGATGAGTTCTGTGATGCTAGAGGAATGCAAACAGGCTGATGACAACTTGGCGGGTCCCTTCCAGCCCTGAGGTCCTATGAGCTTTATCTCACACTTCATGTTCTCACCTCCAACCTGTCCCTAACCCCCAGCCCTGACTTCGTGCTAATTCGACCCGAAAGGCACAGCTCAGAGGTGATCATTCGGAAGATATGATTTGAAAAGTGCTGTTAAAAAATCAAGCTCCAGGGTTTCCCTGGCGGCGCAGTGGTTAAGAATCCGCCTGCCAATGCAGGGGACACGGGTTCGAGACCTGGTCCGGGAAGATCCCACATGCCACGGAGCAACTAAGCCCGTGCGCCACAACTACTGAGACTGTGCTCTAGAGCCCGCGAGCCACAACTACTGAGCCCACGTGCCACAACTACTGAAGCCCGGGCATCTAGAGCCCATGTTCCGCAACAAGAGAAGCCACTGCAATAAGAAGCCCGCACACCACAATGAAGAGTAGCCCCCCGTTTGCCACAACCAGAGAAAGCCCGCGCACAGCAACGAAGACCCAATGCAGCCAAAAATAAAAATAAATAAAATTACTTTTTAAAAAAGACTTAAAAACAAAATCAAGCTCCATGTGTTTTCTTTGATGAGCATAAGACGTTTTTGTTTCATTGACAGAGTTTGATTCTGAGAGGTAAGTAAGAGACAATTAGTGAAGAAGTACTTATAATTGTCATCAAATCAATTTTTCAAAGCTTAATTGTACCCTTGAAAATAGTTAAAATGGGGGCTTCCCTGGTGGCACAGTGGTTAAGAATCTGCCTGCCAACGCAAGGGGCACGGGTTTGAGCCCTGGCCTGGGTAGATCCCACATGCCGCGGAGCAGCTAAGCCTGTGTGCCACAACTACTGAGCCCATGTGCCACAGCTACTGAAGCCTGCGTGCCTAGAGCCCGTGTTCCGCAACAAGAGAAGCCACCGCAACGAGAAGCCCGCACGCCGCAACGAAGAGTAACCCCCGCTCACCGCAGCTAGAGAAAGCCCGCGCACAGCAATGAAGACCCAACGCAGCCAAAAATAAAAACAAATAAATTAATTAATTAAAAAAATAGTTAAAATGTTCGGTTTTATGTTATGCATATTTTTACCATAACAAAATAAATGATGTGTCTGTGTGTAGGGGTAATTGTGGATGTAGTAAGGTGCCCTGCTGGAGGTTAAGTTTGTGTTTTGTCTGTCCTTTAGTCCACTGCACGGACAGATCAGGACAGAAGGTCATTATGAACTGCCTGAAGGGAGTATTTCTGGGAAAGGCAGGGAGAGGGATGTAACAAACCTTTTGTGCTGATTGCCAGGGAAAAGTGGTTGTAGGGGAGGGACAATGGTGTGGCACAGCCCTCAAAAATTCTGTGACTCCCTGGTATACAAATGCTGATAGGAAGTGGGACAGGTTCGCCCTTGTTGAAGGGCCCTGGGCGGTTAGCTTGGAGCCCTTCCCTGGTCTAGGGAGAATATTAGCTTTCACCTCTGTGGCCCCTTTGGGAGTTGTGAACATGACCCACAGTTTGGGATATGACTCACCAAGACCAGCTTCTGCTTGGACGTTCATATCCTTCTATCATTGTCAGCACACTGATATAGCACCAGATGGGACTCAACACTGACCCCACCCCCAAGACACCTGTAAGGACTAGGGGGACCCCTGGGTGCATAAGAGGAAGATGGTAAGAACCTTGGGGAGAGTGGCTACATTGCAGGTCTGACTTCCTGCCCTTACAGGCATATGGGCCTTGAACATTTGAAGTCTGAGGACCAATTGAGCTGCAGTAATCGCACCCTGAATGGTGCCAACGAACACCCTGTAACATGTGTGAGTGTGCGTGTGGTTGCACATGTGCGTGAAAATGCACTGTTAGCCGTTTGCAAGAATGTGGGAATTTGGGTGATTTTGCCTTAATTCATTGTAGTTTCCTGGTTTTGATTTTTTCCTGATTTACATTGAGGTAATGAGCTTAACTAAAGGGGCTGAGTTATAGTCTATACTATAGTTATATATACAGTTATTGTATATAATATTACAGACTTCTATTTTTACTTCTAATTTCTATTTTTTATTTGTGTTAAGGGCATCTAATACATTCGTATTATAGTACTTTACAAAATTTATAAAGATTTATTTTAAAAAATACCTTACTTAAAATATATTTATTTAAATAACCATGGAGATCAAGCCAGCTCCTATTCCATTTTTCCCCAGGGAGGGGGACACTAATCCTGACTGCTATTGCAGGGGGCTCAGTTGTTCATAGAACCCAAGAGTTATGTGGTCCTTGTCTCACCTGCTTGCCACAGAGCAAATTGATGCACTGCCCAGATATGAAACGTTATGGTAACAGGGTGGGGTTATTGGAGATAATTTCCAAATGGGAGCAACCTGGTTGATGGGATTAGGGAAAATTAATAGCCCCCTCCAGGCCTCAGCTTAAGTTGACTTTGCTCATCCCTCTCTCCCCTTTGCTGCTGAGGTCCCCTCCCTGCTACCCACCCCCACCCCATCCGTGTCTGCCCATCTGACACTCCTCAGCAGCCCTGAGGACTGCAGGCTGACTCCAGGCCTTCGTAAACCACCCCGGCACTGTTAAACAAATCCTATAATTAGAAGCCAGGTTTCCTAAACGAAGTGAAAAATGTAACATTACCCTTTGTTTGTTCACTGGATGCTCAACGCATGTCCCATGACCCAGAGGAGCTGTGACTTTGGGTTTCCAAGAAGCCTTAATAAGGTAATGTTTATAAAGTTCTTAACTTTACAACTCTGTCGGAGTACAACTCTGTGAAATGAGGACAAGCCATAATTCTGAGAGATCTGCCCCCTCCTCACCCAGTGGTAGAGAATGTTATCTCCTTACGTGATGTGCAGAAAGCCCCAAGATTGGGATTAAAGGAAGTGGGCTCTGGCCCCAGCTCTGACACTGAATTGCTGTGTGACATTGTAGCAGTCCCTTTCCCTCTCTGGACTTGTGTTTCCCCATCTGTAAAAGAGAAGACATGATGAGACTTGCTTGTTCTAAATGTCTCTTCCAACTCTGACATTCTACAGTTTGATTTCTGTGTCTCTCTACCATAGGGTTGTATCTCAAGCCAGGATTCTTCTCCAGATTTGACCTCCCTTCCCTGGACTCCTCAGAAGGACTTGGTAATGTATCTTGAACTGGATAAATTGCTTGGGGTTGGCAAGACACACGGATGTATCCTTTTGTGCCTCAGCTCTGAACGCTTAGGGCCTCTCTCATGAGATAAAATGCATAAAAATAATGTGAAAATGACTTGCAGAAAAAAAAAGAACTCTTCGAAGGAATTCAAACTGGTCAACATGAGGAACAGTGGAAAGGAGCACTGTTCTGTCTGGAGATGGTAGGTATTATTAAGTTAACATAATACTATGTTAACATTATACATAATAACTGACATTTATTGAATTCTTTCTATGAACCAGACTCTGGGCTAAGGGTTTACATTCATCCTTTTGGTTAACCTCACAGAAAATCTGTGAGGTAGGTACTTTGTCATGATCTTCACTTTATAGATAAAAAAACTGACAATCTTTTTAGATGAAAGAATTTGCCTGAAGGAAATAAGTGGTTGGAGCTAAGACTCCAGAACCCATGATTGACTGCTGTAAATCCACTGCCTACATACCTCTGATTCCATTATGGTGCTTGTGGAAGAAAGTATCGTGATAAAGCTTCTGTCATTCTGTGTCGTTGAGTGATTCTGATGAGCATAGCGGCCTACACAGGACTTGTAATGTAGGTGAGAAAGACGCCTTTGCTGGCCTAAGCCGCCAAGAGGATTGTTTGTTAATGCAGCACAACTTGGCCCATCCTGACTGATACTACTTGTCATAGGCAAAGGGAGAAGCTTTGTTCTTTATATTCTCAAAAGGAAATTTGTCGTCAGCAGATGGAAGGAGCAGGGAGGTAGACATTTAAAACAAGTAGAGACTAATAAGAACCTTGGGAGCATGTGATAGGGCTATCACTGAGACGCCAGCAAAATGATCTGTAGGGTCCCACTGAGCCTGTGATTCTGAGAATTGGTCTAAAAAACAAGATTTGTAAGTGATTCTGGAATGACAGAGTCAGAGCTGGCTCTGTGGTTGAGATAATGAGGTAGAATGCAAAGGAATCCCAATATGGAAGACAAAAAATTATGGACATAGCTATGTGATTGCTTGATTGAAGAGCCAAACAGTTCCAGTTTTTTCCAAGAGCACACTGCTGGTGGAGAGGGAGATTGGGGTCACCCCGACCCTTGAACTTTCTCCAGAGCTGACTCAGAAAACATATCCCTTGCGCACTGAGCCCTCTCGCCAGACACATTTCCCTCTAATGTAAGTTTGTCCGTAGAGCACAGCCAGGCCATATCAGAAATGATTTGGTTGGCCTTTGGCTCTGTGTCCACTGCCTAATGACAGGGTGCCCACTTCTAACCACGGCCTACTTCCAATGCTCATTCCCTAACTGGGAAAAAGGTTAGGGTGGGGTTGGGGTCAAGAGTGGTCTCAGAGGCCCAGCCTTTCATCTCAAGCTCTGCCCCCTTTTCCTCACTATATGAATATGGGCAGGTTATTTCCCTTCCCTGAGCCTCAATTTTGTCTTCTGTGAAAATCTGATATTCACGTGGGATTGATGCCGGGAGTAAATAAAGTCACGGATATAAATGTGCTTTGTAAACTGTAGAGTGCTATGAGTGTAAGAGGGATATCACTGTTAACACTAGGCAACTACTTGCAGCATCTGCCTGGGTCCTAGGGCTGGACCACCTCTGTCTCCCAGGGCCAGAAACCTTGACTCTGTCTTCTAACAGTAGAACGATGATCGAGGCTTCTTTGTTGGGAACCAGACTTTGGAAATGGTCAGATTCCATGCTAGCCACTTCTTCCTCCTTCTCCACAAATATACAATATTTATGAGAACCGACCTTCCAATGGAAATTTGGCAAGATTTCACATTCTGGAGACATTGTACCTTCCTCCACATGCCCCGAGGGCTGAGGTCATGGGCTTCCCAGGAAATGAGGGAGTTCCCACGGATACAGGGGGTACAGGGGACTGAGAGGAGAGGGGCCCAGCAAGAGCCCTAAGTCACAGGCTGGTCCTAAAATGTTGGTACTGTTACCTCCACCATCCTCTGTAAGAACATGAGCTCAGAAACTGTTGTTTTGTTTTTTTTAATTAAAAAAACACTTTTTTAAAAAAATTAATCTTTTTGGCTGCATTGGGTCTTCGTTGCTGCACATGGACTTTCTCTAGTTGCGGTGAGCGGGGGCTACTCTTGGTTGCGGTGTGCGTGCTTCTCATTGCGGTGGCTCCTCCTGTTGCGGAGCACGGGCCCTAAGCTCACGGGCTTCAGTAGTTGCGGCGCGTGGGCTCAGTAGTTGCAGCATGCAGGCTCTAGGGTGTACAGGTTTCAGTAGTTGTGGCTCGCGGGCTCTAGAGCGCAGGCTCAGTAGTTGTGGCGCACGGGCTTAGTTGCTCTGTGGCATGTGGGATCTTAGTTCCCCGACCAGGGATTGAACCCATGTCCCCTGCATTGGTACGTGGCTTTGTAACCACTGGACCACCAGGGAAGTCCCTGTATTTGATAAATGAAGGGAATAAACCCTTCTCAAGACCTCCCAAGGCTCTTCATTGCCCCTACTTTGAAGACCACAGCTCCTAGAAACTTACAGAGCCTCTCAGACAAGATATTTAAACCACCACCTGGGGCAGCTTCTCAATATTGTCTCCCAACAGGTTCAGGCCAGAGACAAGCTTCTGCAGGGAGGCCTGGGTTGAGGTTCACTGCAGCTCTAAGAGCCTGTAAGTTTTTAAAGAGGCTGTTTTCCAGTGGGGGAGGCAGGGTGGGGATGGAGGCCTTGGCTGTGGCCATAAGGGCTCCTTGCTGACATGTGAGGTGATGCGTCTTGGAGTCGCTGCCTGTCCCCCAAGTGAGTAGCCTCAGGGTTTCTTTGTTCTCTCCGCAGGTCCTGCTCTGGTCGCAGTGGGGGCCCAGGCTCCTGAGCCAGGCGCTGAGAAGCACGTGTGAATAAGGCATGTCCGCTGCCTGCAAGAAGCTTCCACCTGGTGACTCTTCAAAAAAAAACCAGTAAAACAAAACATGCACGTGCAAGACCGTAGCCGCAAATTCGCAGTCACGCAGATATACACCAAAACCAGCACAATAAAAACAGCGCTATCTGAGCCAATAGCTGAAGCCAATATGTAAGTCAGCCTTTGGTAAGTACCATCCGTTATTAGCTGTGTTGGGGGAGCAGGCCTTTGAACCCAAGCTGCAGGGGAAGTGTCCCCCCTCCCAGGACTCCTCTCCCATAAACAGCCAGGAGACACCACCCCCTTTTCCCCTCATCCTCCACAGCACAAGCTCTTCTTCCTCCGGGGTCTGGGCTCTGGGGGTCTGAAGAGAACATTTCTCATGTTGTACCCTTTTCCTGCTTCCGCTGGAGGACGGGGCTTCCCACCCAAAATAGATGCAGACCCACCCAGCAAGAGGAGGGGCTGACAGCTTGTGGGGGAAGATCAGAACTCTGGATCTTGTAAGTTCAGACGTCCTGTAAACTCTGACCAGAGTATAAACATCCCCCGGGACTGAGGGGAGGATGTGTTGGTGGGCAGGGGGCCCGGCGCCTCCATCTGCCCTGGGGACAGGCTGTTTATTCCACATCCCTCACGGGCCCCCTTGGGCTCCTTCCTGTCTAGGTCTGGGCAAGTAGAGGCAGGCAGGACAGCCCCACATGGGGCCTGAGGCCTTGGACGTAAGATTCGACCTCTCAGGGCTGGAAGGGAACTTTCGAAGCTCGCCAGGCTCAACTCTCTCTTCTTTTTGCATCTCCCTCACAGCTGGTCTTCTGGCCTCTGCTAAAACATCTTGGCTAACGGGGAGCTCAGGGCAGTCCATTCTATTACTGGCACTCTGGCAGCTGGAAAGTGTTCGAAAAAAGTTGTTCTAGAATTGTTCAGTGTGAGCTGATTGAGCACAGCTAACAATAATGTGTACAATGAGGTAATAGCAGGGCCATTCCCTGAGCCCACACTGTGCCAGGTGCTTTATGTGCATTATCCCATTAAATTCTCCTTCCTCTCGAGGAGGACACATAGGCTCAGAAAGTTAGGCCACCTGCCCAAGGTGACCCAGCAGTTTTGTGGAGGGGCTGGGGTTCAGTTGCTTTAGTTCAGAGTGTGTGCTTTATATATTAGCCTATACTGGTTTTTCACAATCCAAAAGCAAAAATAGCACACGTAACACAAAAACACCGTACAACAAACACAGTCACACACAAACCAACCACATTACAATAAAAGCAGCCCAAACTGGCCAAATCTTAAGTACCCTTTGTATGCCAGGAAAATCATAATTTTTATGATAAGGCCACTTTAACAACCCTAGGAGGAAACTGAGGCTCATTGAAGTTAGGAAGAATGGATGTGGCCACATTAGAAGGGGCAGAGCACGTGTCCAAGCATCACTTCTGAAGTCTGCAGTCTCCCTCTACACCATAGTGCATGATAGGAGGGCACTGTAGCATAACGAAAGAGAAAACTTGTATCATTATTATTATTATGTTCAACATCGAGAGCTTTAAAAAGCGGGATGTGCATCCTCAGAGATGAATGATCTCCCTACACTGGACGTGTCTAGCAAAGATGCTTTAGAAGAGGTTCCTACACAAGATATTCCCCAGCGTCAATCCGCGACCCAGAGACACAAACTTGGTGTTCTCGAGGCTGGATGCTGGGTGGCAGGGAGGCCTCGGACACCCAGCCCCAGAGCACAAGCCCACCCATTGCAGTCCTCCTCAACTCGCATTTCCTTGACTGCTCCCCTGGGGGAGGAGGTGTTGGCACCTGGCCTGGGCAGAGGGTCATGTGGATGCGGCGGACCCTCTGCACATCCAGTGGCCGCCCATTCACCCAGGCCTTGCCCTTTTTGAGAACTGGGAGCTCTCTGGCTGGGTCTGTTCCCACCAACAGCGTTCCCATCCAGGGAGCTTAAAATAGTGCCTCTTGGCTGGGGCTCTGGAGTGAGCAGTGAGGGAGGCATTTGTGCAAATATGGGCCTGGGAGAAGGACTCCTACCCCAAGGGGGTGGGGGTGGGGTGGGGTGGGCAGTGCGGCAGGAGAGCCAAGACCTCCAGTGGAGGATGCGCCCTCCTGGCCACAGCCCCCCTCCATATAGCAGTAGAGGCGCCTGCTAGTCTCCTCCTGCCTCCCCGACCTTACTGGGTCCACTTGGGCAAATCTCTACACCGAATCCCGCAGGCCTTCCTGGCCCAGCCGAGGCTCCAGGGTGGGCCCACTGGGAACAGGGACCTCTACGTTCTTCTGCTGGTTCTATCCTTTTCCCCACCTCCTACCTAGGAACACTCTAGAAGCATCCTTTCGAAGGCCCAACTCAAAAGTTATTTTTAATACTCACAGTAACAATTGCAGCTGCCACTAATTGAGGGCTTACTTTTGTCAAGCGCTCTGCTAAGTGCTTTAACATGCATTGTCTTTGGTCCCAACGACCATCCACTGAGAGCCAAGTTACCATTATCTCCACTGTGCAGAAGAAACTAAGGCTCAGAGAAGTCAAGTAACTTTCCCAAGGTCACACAGCTCTGAATTGGCAGAGGCAGGATTAAAACTCAGGTCTGTCAACCTCTGGAGTCTGAACTCTTACCTCCTGAGCTGCACCTCCTCCTCCAGGTCCCCGCTGCTCTGGGCTCCCATGCTCCATCCCAGCATTATCACCCTGTATCACATACATACGGCTGTTTTGATTCAATGCATCAAGTATTTAGTGAATGCCTACTGTGTGCCAGGAACATTGCTGGGTGCCATGCCCACACCCTGGGAGCTCTCAGATCCTCTTGGAGGACTCTAGTTTGGGCTTGGGCTCAGTGACCTCCCTGACATGCAGGATCTGGTTTGAAGATGTCAGGGTGAGGTTGAGGCAAGCACAGATCCTCCTTGATGATCAGCTGCCTCCTTCCTGGACATTCCTGCCTCCTTCCTGGCTGGGATGCTCCTCTCCTTCCCGCACAGCAGGGAACAGCACGTGCAGGAATCAGACAAACTTGCTTTGAATGCTCTGTGACTTTGGGCTCTCTGAGCCTCAGTTTCCCCATCCATAGATTCGGGATAAAATTAGGACCTCACCACAAGGTGGTTGGAAGGATTTAATAAAACAATGCACATGAAGGACTTAGCACAGTGCCTGGTGGTCAGTAAGTAGAATTATACAGCAGCTATTATTGCTAATTGTTTCTTTCTGAAAATTACGGTGTCCAGGTGCCAGATGCTTAGGGCCTAGCACGTGGTAGGTGCTCCAAGTGAGGGGAATCACTGACACAGCAGACAGAAGCCCCCAACCCTCCCCACCTCTGCCCCCTCACTCTTGGCTGGTCGTGCTGTTTCTGATCTGATGTGGAAGGTGTCCCGGACACTGGTCCTCATCAACAGTAGGGTTACTTGGGCAGCCGGGGGCAGGCAAAGGACTTTTACTTACCTGGTTCCCTCGTTTTCAGCCCAGGGTCCATTCTAGGGAAAAGGGGTGGCTGGCACCGAAGTTCTGCCAGGGTTTGCCTGCTCCTTGGAGGTGTCTGGCTTTCTGGTGGCGCCACCTGGTGGTGAGTACAGAACTGCTCCTAGCTGGGCGGCAGCTCACGGACCTGGTGGCTCTGAGTACGACCATTCCCTGACACTCACCCTCCAGCCCATCCACCCCTTTCCTCATTCCCCTGTGTTGACCACCTTCTGTGAGAAAAGACCTAAGGACCCCAACTCTGCTGTGGGGCAGAGACCCCTGAAGCCCAAGTGCCCATGCCTCCCTCAGGCCTGGCTCTGACCTGAGGGGTAGGGTCTCTACGTGGTTGGCCAGGGTTCACCCTCAGGATATCCTTCAGGGCTGATGACCTCTCAGTGGTTTCTATAAACCAAGGCTGGAAGAATGGGCCTCCTTCCTGGCCTGAGATGGCCCAGGAATGGGAAACCCAGTGATGGTCCCTGGGCCCATCCTTGACTCCCCACTGTACCTGCGTGGGTACACACAGATCCCCCTCCACATTGAGGGAGCTCTGGGACTCCCAGAGGGACTGGCCTGGCTCCTAGGTTCCCACATAAGCAGCCAAGAGGCCTAGCCCAGCCCAGAGCTGTATGTATAAAGTTTGGAGAAAACTAGTAAGAATTAGAAGACTGAATTGTGCTCAGACCAGCCTTACCCCACCTTGCACCCACATGCTGTGTGAGCTTGGGTAAGACCCGTCCCTCCCTGGGCCTTGGTCTCCTTGTGGTAGAATGGCGGTGGGGCAGGGAATGAGCTAGGGGATGGGTGAGGACCCCTATAGCTCCCAGACTGGGGCCTTGTTAAGGTGCAAATTCCTGGGCCCGCCCCATCAGAACTCTGGGCCCAGGACCCTGGAATCTACGTGAAGTTGGAAGCTGAGGCGGCCAAGTCCTGTCTTCGGGAGACGGAAGCCAGCAGTGTGTGTCGCCAGCAGGTAAGGAGAGTGTGATGCTTTCAGGGGTCCTGAGAAGCAGAGGAACCCCCTAGCAGCCCAATCCCCATCTTTTAATTTCTCCACCGTTCTGTGGATGCAGGGATGTGTCCCCCCCAGCTGCGTGTCTGTTGGACCCCACCGGCAGCAGCAGCAGAGGGACAGCAAGGAGGCTGCACAGGTTACAGCCAGGTTGCCCCCATCCTTCGCCCCCTCGTGCTGGCTGTTTCACTTGTTCAAAGGACAGTGGTGGTGGGGCTGGGACAGCCTGGGGTGGGACTGGGGACCTTGTTACTTGAGGAAGTATTTTCAGAGTCCCCCTCCCTCTGGAGTTTCCAGTGGTAGAATAGAGCCCTGTCTAGTATTTGACCAAATATGGTGGTATCTCTCATGAGCTCGAGCCTCAGCCAGCTTCTCAGTTATGCTGTGGAAACCTGCCCCGGACAGATTAATCTTGTGACATTCAGGAGCGCCTTGCACCCTGCGTTCTTCCCTTGGTGATTCCTGTAAATGGCCAAGAGTGGCCCTGAGTAGGACGGTGCAGTCCTGGATGCCTGTTCACGGTGTCCCTCCCCTGTCCTCTTCACACCCCCTTCCACCCCCTCCTCCATCCCCCGGATGCCGGCGGGGCGGGGGGGGGGGGACTTGCTCGCTCACATTCAGCTGGGCTGCTCACTCAAGGGGAGAGATCCAGACCAGCAGCGCTGGTCCGTTCAGCCCATGATTCCAGGATGTGTAGACCCTGGGGTCACCTGAGCTCATGAAATTGTGGCCAGAGCCTGTGAAGCCCAGAAGTCTCTCAGCCATGAGGGTGGGCCCGAGGGGATAGAAAGGAGAGTTGGCTGAGCAATGAGAACCGTGCTTTGCTCTGATGCTAACGTTCCCAGTAACAATTATACAATTATTTTATAATGATAACATTCATAATAAACAGCTGTGTTTATTGAGCACATACTACGTGGCACTGTGCCAGTTGTTTAACATGGGTTCTTTCCCTTACTCCTCGTGGCAGCCCCGAGAGGTGGCTACTATGACATCCCCATCCTAGAGATGGGGGCACTGAGACTCAGAAAGATTTCAGGGAGAGATGGGCCAGGCCACTGTCAATTCCTGGGTACGACTCCCATTTTACAGAGAAGGAAACTGAGGCTGAGAGAGAATGGAAGTCACAAGCAGCCACACAGGGGCAGGCCCTTGGAGTGGAGACCTTCTCTACACGAGGGGCGGCGTTGCATCCGGAAGGCCAGGACAACCGGCCGTGAAGTCCTCACGAACCCGTGAATTGGCCTGCGTGAGAGCACACAGATTCAGAAACATGTTCATAGCAGGCCAGAATTGTGCAGAAAATATGCCAAGAAAAACAGAGTGGGGTGGTGGATAAAGCCCCACATGGGGACCAGATACGAACCCCAGCTCTGTCATCTCTCACTCATTGTATAGTCCGAGACAAGTCCTTTCTTCACCCTGGCCCCAGTTTCCCCTCCTGTGAACTACCAGTGTACTGGGGCCACGGAACTCACCTGAGGCTGGCTGAGGCCGGAGTGCCTGAGGCTGTTTCCCTGGGAGATGGGGCCTGTGTCCCACTCCTGGCTAGCTCTCTCTGAGAACATTTGCTCTCCTGACCAACGGACAGCCTGTCCCTCCTCCACCCTTGCCCCCTTGCCATCCCCCAAACTAACGAAGCTGATTGTCTCAGGCGGCCCTGTGGGTGCTGGCTGGGCGGCCGGCCGCAGGCCACAGGCGGAGGTACCACCCGCCAGAGCCCCATCAGACACACAGGGCATTGTCCCTCAGTCAACAGCCCCTGGGCACCTCGTCCCAGCTCCTGGCCTGCCCCCACGCCCCTCACCGCCTGCCACTGCGCCAGGCCCAGCCAGCTGGGGGCCCAAGGCTCCCAGGCGATGACGAGCCCACCCACCCACTCCCCCGGCAACCCCCTGACGAGCTATAATTGCTTCGCGCCGTCCTGTTGCTGCCATTCTCCTGGCGGAGGCATCTGGGGTTCCAGGCGGGTGGCAGCTGCAGGCCGATCGCCTGGCTCGCAGGATGGACTGGCCACACAACCTGGTACGTGACGATTCACCACTCCACCCCCATCCCTTTTTAGGGCCTGAATGTTTCGTTACTTCTTCTCTATTGATTAATAGCAGCCTCTGTTTGGCTTGGAATCTGCAGAGGTGAGTTCTCCCTCTGTCCTCTCCCCCAGGACACGAAGGAAACAGAGACGGGTCTCAGAGGCTGCAGCCATGGCCAGTAGCTCGGCTCCTGAGCTGCGCTCAGCCCCATGACACTGAAGCCCTTTCAGGCCAAAGGCATCTGGGGAGATCTTGGCCATCTCCGTTATCGGGGTTTTTCCAAAGAGCCTCTGGGTCCTGAGATCCAGGCTGTGTGACCCTGGGCAAGTCCTTCTGTTTCTCTGTTTCCCATCTATAAAGGGAGAGCCAGAGTTTAAGAACGCCATGTGAGAAGCTCCGATGAGAAAGCCTATTGTTAGGGAGACATTTTTCTGCAGCAGAATCTAGGACCAAAATGGAAGAATTCAGCCACTTGAATCTGTCATGGATTTTGTGCCAAGAAATGGTTCTGCCGAGAGGGGCTCTGCCGGAACTTGTTTCTAAGGGTCAAGACTGGCTGGGTAGATTGGCACAGGCCGTGTGGGTGGTAGGGTGAGGGATACAGGGCAGGTGGGAGCCTGGCTAGATTCAACGAGGAGATGAAATTCCCCCTAGAGGGTCCTCCCTTCTGACCAGCCCTGGCCCTCACCCAAGTCCTGGCCCTTCTCTCTCGGCTTCCTGAGGAGTCTGTGTTCTGCTGGGCTCCCAGGTCCTCTGCCGTGTGAGTGAGAGGCTTTCCTGATGCTCCCAGATGTGGATGGTCGGGTGAGGGTGGACAAGGGGTCAGGCAGGCAGAGGGTCCGGGTGTGGACGAGGGGAGCAAAGCTGTCATGGAGGCCAACAGGGATCCTTGGCCATGACCTGCCCACCTCCCCAGCTGCATCTCCCAGCCGCTTCTTTCAGCCTCCTTTCAGCAAAGCTCTTAACCAACTGAAACTTCGTTTCACACTTTCCTTCCCCCACCCCATACAATTTTTAGGCTCCCTCTGCCCATATCTGCCTCTGTCTTATCCTTCAAACCTCACCAGACACGCCCCCTCCCCAGAAAGTCTTTGCAAGTCCACCCCACTGCCACAAGGCTAAGCGGGTGGCCCTGCTCTTCTCTAACCACACGCTGTGTGGTCCCATCCACACACTGCTGCTAGCGAGGCTTAGGTGCACGTTTTCTTGTTCGCCGTCTGTTTTCCTTGCCAGACTGTAAGCGACAGATGGGCAGGGATGGTGACAGGCATTCATTCACTCAGCAAATGTTTACTGAATACCTAAGTGCCCAGTACCGTGCAGACACAGGGGACGAGGCAGTGTGTGGGAACGGATACGATGCTGGCCCTCATGGAGCCTGTGCTTGGTGTGGGCCCAACATATGAAAGAATCACATGTATGCACCGTAAGGCTACAGTCACGCAAGAGGCATCAGGTGTTGAGAGCCCAAGAAGGTCCACAGAGGCCTCCCTAAGGAAGTGGCACTGGAGCCAAGACCTGAAGGGTGAGAGGCAGGACTCTGCAGGGAACAGCCTGTGCAAGGTCCTTGTGCAGAAAGGAGCATGGGGAGAGGAAGGTTTGCGAGAAGGTCCGAGGCTGAAGCACGGGTGTGAGGGGCAGCCAGGAGTGATTTGAGGGAGGAGAACTCAGCAGAGGTCTGGCCTGGGCAGGTGATGTTAATAGGTTTGCATTTCAAACACCCATCCTTGGCCAGGGTGTGGAGAATTGATTGGAAGGAGACAGGGGAGGATGTGGGGTACCAGGTAGGAGGCTGGTTGAGCTGTCCAAGAAGGGGAGGCTGGTGGTACAGATAGTGAAGTGGATGGCTGGGGAGATTTTTTTTTTTTTTTTTTTTTTTTGCGGTACGTGGGCCTCTCACTGTTGTGGCCTCTCCCGTTGCGGAGCACAGGCTCCAGACGCGCAGGCTCAGCGGCCATGGCTCACGGGCCCAGCCGCTCCGCGGGATGTGGGATCTTCCCGGACCGGGGCATGAACCCGTGTCCCCTGCATTGGCAGGCGGACTCTCATCCACTGTGCCACCAGGGAAGCCCTGGGGAGATTCTTAAGAGGTGCATCAGGACTTAGCGATGAGCGTGGTGCATACATGCATCTGTACACATGTGGTGGGCTGGTGGGACCAGGCCAGGGCATGACAGGTGAGGGTGGCCCCGCTAGAGGCCTTGCCTCTTCCTTTCCCCTTCCTTGGGCCCCAAATCTTAGCCCAGAGGGAGACCTGGCTCTCCCACCTTTGACCTGTGGCCTTCCTCCTCAGCTATTCCTTCTCACCATCTCCATCTTCCTGGGGCTGGGCCAGCCCAGGAACCCCAAAGGCAAGAGGAAGGGGCAAGGGCGGCCTGGGACCCTGGCCCCTGGGCCTCACCAGGTGCCGCTGGACCTCGTGTCCCAGGCAAAGCCATATGCCCGCATGGAGGAATATGAGAGGAACCTGGGGGAGATGGTGGCCCAGCTGAGGAACAGCTCCGAGCCGGCCAGGAGGAAGTGTGAGGTCAACCTGCAGCTGTGGCTGTCCAACAAGAGGAGCCTGTCACCCTGGGGCTACAGGTAGGCCAGGCTGGGCAGCAGTGGGTAAGCTGTGTGTTGGGGGCTGGAGGGGATGCCTCGCCCACTCTCCCTGTCATTGTAGGAGCTAAGACCTTGGATTTGGAGGCCTGGGTTTGCATCCTGGCTCTGCCTTTTACTGGCTGTGTGGCTTTGGGCAAGTTGCTTAGCCTCTCTGAGCCTCAGATTCCTCAACTATAAGTGGAGGTGATAATAATATCTACTTCATAGGCTTGTTATTAAATGAGATATCCATGCAGGGCACTGCCGTTGTGTTCTCCAAGTCTCCAGTGAAGGGCCTGCAAGGCCTTCCCCAAATGTCACGTCCTCCAGCTCCGAGTGTCTTGTACACACCTCTAGTTACAGCACTTCCAGGCAGTACTGAGTTGGCTGCGTGCACATCTGTGTCTCACGCTAGACTGGGACCATCCCAGTGCCTGCATCAGAATCATCTAAGGATTCTCATGCCCCATTCAATCAAAATCTCCAGGGATGAGGCCCAGCAAGTGGCATTATCTACATCTCCACATGGTTAGGATACACAGCTGGGCTTGGGAATCAAGACCTGCTGCCCCTAGGGGACACGAGTGGTGTCTTAACTTGGTTGTAGCTCCACTTCCCAGCACACCCCCTGGGCGCACAGAAGGGGCCATGTGTATATGTGGAGAATAAATAATGAAGCAAAGGACTGACCCTGAAGGGTCCTCACTCATGAACCCAGGCCAAAGATGTTTAGCCACACACCTTATGTCCTGAGACTCTAGAAGAGCATGTTCAATAGAGCTTTCTGTGACAGTGTAAAGTCCAATATGGTAGCCACTAGCCTCATGGAACTACTAAGCACTTGGCATGTGGCTAGTGTGACTGGGGAGCTAATTTTGATTATTTTAAGCTCAAACAGCCACATGTCGCTAGTGGCTCCCATACCTGGAATGTGGCAACTGGAAGGGTCCATAAAGCTCCTCCGAAGCTGGGCTTCTACTTTACTGTGCCCATGACTTTCTTGGGGATCTTAAGAGTATGCAAGTTCTGATTCAGGAGGTCTGGGGTAGGGAGAGATTCTGCATTTCTAACAAGCTCCCAGGTGATGCTGATGCTGCAGGTCCGCAAGCCCACTGCCTTTCCTCCAGCACGGCACGGTCTTGCTGTGCGATCAAAACCTGGGTTAGGAATGGCAGGGGCATCGGGGGTGGGCACTAATTTGTCTTTACCACAACCATCCTTCTGCCTTGTGCTCTCTCTTGCCTTCCCGCAGCATCAACCATGACCCTAGCCGCATTCCTGCAGACCTGCCGGAGGCACGGTGCCTATGTCTGGGCTGCGTGAACCCCTTCACCATGCAGGAGGACCGCAGCATGGTGAGCGTGCCCGTGTTCAGCCAGGTGCCTGTGCGTCGTCGCCTCTGCCCGCTGCCGCCACGCACCGGGCCCTGCCGCCAGCGCGCAGTCATGGAGACCATCGCCGTGGGCTGCACCTGCATCTTCTGAGACAGCCCTCCCTGCACCCCCGTGCCGAGCAAGGCAATGAAAAGTAAAGGCTGTCTTTTGGAAAGCAAGACTTTGGGTTTGCTCCTTGTGGCTCTGAAGCCAAAACCGGGTGGGAGGTAGATTTCGATCAATGTGAAGGAGGATTTTTCCATCACCCAGTGTTCTCCAGCGCTGAGATGGGTTATTACAAAAATATTGCATTTCATGTCTACCATTTAGGACAGTTACTTTCTTTAATTTGGGTTTATAAGCCTATATTTCAGCCACGTTATTGGAGCTTGGTTGGTATAAACCTATCTGGGAATGAACAAGAGTTGATTCTCCCCAGTTAAGTCAAGGGCCATTGCAAAGAGGCCCTTTAGAAGCGGTGAGCTCCCTGTCTCTGGAAGGGTCCAGCTAAGGCTGAGCCTCTCAAGAGTATTGTGGAGCGGATTCCTCCTTTGGGTAGAGTCGATGTTGTACATAGTCTCTTTCAACTCAGATTCTCTGCATGTCAGAGCTAGATCCAGAGAAGAGCCTTCAGGTTGCCAAAGAGCAGGGGTTTTTAACCTGGGCCAGTGAGCACCTAAATTTTCATGTGGGTATGTCTTTCTGGGCTGGAGACTCCTGGCTTTGAACAAACACTCAAGAGTTGAGAACATTAATGAAGATCATTCTTTCATCCAGCCTTATCCACAAGGGGATCTGGTTAGATGGTTTGCTCTATCAGTGGTTCTCAAACTATAGCTAGCACTGGAATCCCCCGAAGGGCTTGTTTAAATACAGATTGCTGGGCCCCACACACAGCGGTTCTGAGTCAGTAGGTTGGAGGCGGGGGGCTGAGACTTCGCCTTTCTAACGCAGTGGTTCCCAGGTGATGCTGACGCTGCTGGTATGGGGACCACGCTTTGAGAACTACTGGCTTATACCAAGACCCTTTGCTGATCAAAAAGGCAGCGTGGACTGACTTGCCCTAAAGCCCCTGCTGGCTCCTGACCCCTGGATGCTAATTCCAACCCCCTCTCCCATTAGCCCCTTGCAATTCAATCCTCCCCTGCCCTCCTAGCTCCTGCAGCAAATCCTAAGTCAGCTGTTCTAGGGGCTAAAAATACCTTCCCTCTCCGAAGACAGCTGAGGGGCTCCGGCTATTTTCTGAGGGTAAGGGCCAACAGCCAGCACAGGAATACTTTGCTCGGCTGCTCTAACTTCAGTGCCTGAAGCAGCTTTAGTTCTGAATGTTTTCAGGGTCTAATTCGTGAAAGGGCAGTGGTTTGGTATGTGCCTGTCTGGGCTGGCAAGTAACTTACCTTTTTTGGTATTGTTCTAGAGTGGATACTGGTTAAAATTACCCCAGGAAGCTTCGGCCTGGTTCCAGACACATGGAAAGTAGACTTCATGTGCCAGCGCGTGCGGATGCCTTCAGCAGCCGCTTCTCCTCCCTGGGGGGTTGCTCTTCTCTGAAGCCCCTGCAGCCTGCTCTCCAGGCCTTAAGACTTCAGCTGAACACAAGGGACCATGGCCTCCAAGGCCTTTTTGTGGGGTAAGGGCCTGGGAGCCCCCCGGGTGCCCAGGGCATAGGGATCGGGTGGGGAAGCTCCTCATCTGGGTGGTTCTGGCTGTCCTCCTCCTACCAGAGCATCAGACACACACAGATGCTCAACAAATGCCCGTTAGTTTTATGCGGATCTTGCCTTTTCCTCTTTCTGGGCTTCGGTTTTCTCATCTGTGAAACGAGCAGTTGGGATTTAGGGATCTCCAGTGTCTTTTCTGGTTTTATTATTCTGTGACTTAGGAGCTTGGCCTAGTGAGCTTGGGCTGGCAGCTGGCCCTTCCCAGTTCCGTGGTTTAAAGGCAGCAGCAGGGAGTTCAGGACCTTTGGAGAGGCAGGTCTACACTACCCCAGAACCTCATTTGCTCTAAGTGGATTTCATGTTTTCCACTGTCTGGTGAGAACCTCCCACTCCGTGAGAACAGAGGCCTCATTTAACTCCTTCAGTGTTGCATGTGCAACACCTAGCAAGTGCCCGGTGCAAAATAGGGGTGGCAGGGCTTGGTGAATGAATGAATGCATACATGCACAGAAGCCTCTAGAGGGAGCCCACGCTCTGCCCTTAGCTTTCCCTGTGGCTCCTTCAAAGGTGGGTCAGGAGCAAGGCATTCCTCTCTCCCTCACTATTCCTCACCCACCTCAAACTCTACCCTCCACAGCCCTCCTCCCCACAAAGTGCTGAAATTTTGCTTGGCTCACCTGCTCTAGGTGTGGAGTCTAGGGGTGAAGCGTTAAAAGTCTACTGTGTTGCACCCGGGACTACTGAGGTGGTGTGGTCTCTTTCCTGTTTTGTTTGGCAGATCATAGAGCTCTCTCTGTCTTTGCAAGTGCTCTGTCTTCTCCCAGAGAGCTGTGGGCCCTTGGGGGCTTCTTTCCTGGCCTGAGAAGGCTAGGGTGGCCCTGGTGCCAAGGCTTCCTGCTGGTTCCCATGCTCCCTTCTGATGCCTTCAGGAATCTCTGGCCTTTCCTTGTAGGCAGAGAGGCGGTGGGATCCAGCTCTCAGGTTTGGACTTGTGGAAGCAGGCAGCGTAGGCATTTTGGCCTGCTTTTGGTCTGAGCTGTTCAGGCCTGCCTACCCAGATAAAGGAAGTTTCTGAAGGACCAGCCAGCTCCACTGCAGCCAGGCTGAGGATCAAGTGTATCTGCCCTGGTTTGCCTCTTCTGTGCACACATCCTTAGGGATGCGAGGGACGGGTGTTATTAGGGACAAGTCTGGTACTGGCCTTGGTCCTCTGGCCCAATACCAGCGATCATCGGTTACAGCATGACAGCCCATAGCATCTTTATTTCAAACACAGGCCGTGACATACTGTAAGAAGTCATTACATACTGATTTCATTGGACCTGAGAGGAAGGGGAGGGCACAGCCCCCTCCTGAATCTGGTTGTCAGTGTACTGCTCTCCAACACCCTTTCTACCCCTCTGATCTTAGAGTTTGGAGACCACCTCTGCCCCGGGGGTGAGACTTGACTGTTCTAAGCCAATCGGTTTAATCTTATCGCCTGTGTCCCAGGCACTGGTGCAGTAGCTGAATCCTAAGCCAATCAGCATGTGGCATTCACTTGGCCACAGGAATTGGTTCAGTAGGGGCCCAGTTTGGCCCAGAGCCCAGACTTTGCTTCAGGGGCCATGGGAGAAGACCCTCTGATGGCCATCTCTGACCATGAGAGAAGTGAAGGCCACGCTGGCATTCCACAGTGCTCGATGCCTGCCCTGTGCCTGGCGTTTTATGATAACCAATAAGACCCTTTTATTGCTTAAGCTAGTTTGAATTTGGTTTTCTACTACTGCAACCAAAAGCATTCTTACTGATGTGTCAGCCTCATATTTCCTGTGACCAATGAGTGCACACTACTTGCACTTCAAAGGTACCATCTCTTTTACTACCATCACTTCCGCATAGTAAAAACAACTTCAGAGGCAGTTTGGGCCTCTGCCTCCTTGAAGGGTATTTTGCCCCATACGGAATTCAATTAATTTTTGAGACATTCAAGATTTAAGCTCCGTTCTATGAACTCATCCAGAGACTCTGGGCAAATTCTTTCCTCACTTTGGACTTTTTATCTCCATCCCTACCAAAGGAGGGAAGTTAGCTGGATGCCTGCTGGGGCTGTTCCTGCTGGGAGTTCACAATGTCAATGTCATTTGGCAGTGTCGTGTCATCCTGGGGATCTGGGCCCTCCCCCGAGCCAGATTTAGCAGGTCTGGATGCGACTTGGGCATCCAACCTCCGAAGAACTCCATCTCAGCACCTTCTTTTCTCCCCTTCCTCTTCTGGGGTGAGTGCTTGGGGGTGAGGCAGGACTGCCCTCCACCAGCTGGGAACTTGTTTTCTTATAAGACAGATCCACGGTATTACTCCTCAACTCTTGCTTAAGGGACAGAATGGTCACTTCTTCCAGGTGCCAAGGAAAAGCTTTCCTCTTCCTTTGGCCTGCTATGTTTCCCTTTTCCCACTGGTTACCAGGAAGCTCGGAGCTATACTGCCAGCTCTGCTGGGGTAACCGTTTCTTCCTCGTATCCTACCACAGTCATCTCCTCCAATATGCAGTGTTTTCTAGAGGCTTGGATGGTGTCTATTAAGTTCTTAACTAGGTACCTTGCATCTAGCAAGCCTACAGTTAAGTAGGAGCTTTAATCCTGTCTCATGTTTTCTCATCTTCCCTCTATTTGTAACCATCTGGTTACATATGTTTCATTGTAAGTGTTGCCTCAGGTACATGTTGGGAGTAGGCAGGGGAAAACAATAAGGAAATTGGATTCAGAGTTCTCTGCCTTATATTCCCTCCCATAGTTATCACTGTCTCCTAGTTCGAAAACCAAATCAGAAGCAGCTTAAGATGGATTTTTATTTCTTCTTAGAAAAAATAAATAAATGAATACATTGGCTTGAATGTCCTTCCCCCGCTCTTACTCTCCCCCTTCAAAAGAAGCAACACTGTGAAAATCCTTAAGATGGAGAGGCAGAGAGTTGGTCACCAGGACCCACAATGGAGAGAAAAGACCCTCCACACACGAGGGGTCAGAGAAGGGCTCTGTGGGTGAGTGTGGCTTGTAAAACCTTGGCCGCTGCGTGGCGGGGGGGGGGGATCCGTCTTGAGCGGGGGCTGGACGTTTCCAGCTCTCCCCGGAGCCCTCACAGTTCCGTCTTTACCTTGTGCATCAAATCCTTCTGGTCAATCTTGTCTAGGTCCTGGTACCAGCGGTTGAAAGCCAGCAGGGCCACGTTCTTGGCAGCCACTGCCGTCACCTCCACGGAGCTGGCCGCCCACTCCAGGGCGTTGAGGAGGAAGAGCTGGTCGTGCAGCACGAACCGCGGGAGGGGGCTGCGGGGGCCGTGGACGGGGTGGGCCTGCCACTCGGCCGTCTGCACTGAGTAGTAGGAGCGAAAGAGGGTCTTCAGCTGGGAGCGAAGGAGGGGCTGGGGGGACCGGACTCGCCACACGGCGGCCTCCTGAGGCTGCTTCCGCCGGAAGCTGGCCGAGACGTTGACGGGACACATGTTGTCCAGGGCGCAGAAGAAGCTGGGGAAGTCTGTGGTGAGGATGCTGGCAAAGGGGAAAAGCTTAGGGTCGGGGAAGCCGAAGTAGGAAGAGTTGAGGTAGCCATGGACCAAGGAGATGACGGTGGGCTGGAAGGAGCCCTGGACGACATCGATGGGTGGGTCGAAGCCTTCAAAGGTGATGGTACTGCTGTTGTCCAGGTGCAGGGGGGTGGCGATGACCACTATGTCGTAGTAATCAGAGCCTGTGCCCACCTCATTCTCATACTTGACATGGTACAAGGGTTTCCCCTCTAGGAGAGGGAAGAGAGCACAAAAGCCCGCTTCTTTCTCAGCTTCTCCCCACTTACCTGCCATCTGGGGCCCTGCACTGAGGGGATGAGACCCTCAGTGGGTGCAGCTGGGCTTTCCAGCTGCTGGGTCCCAGTCTTTCCGTGCTGGTGTGGCTACAGGGTGAGCCCTGGACTGGAGTCAGGAAACCCGAGCTCTTTCTCTGGCTCTGCCTCTGACTAGCTGGGGGAACGTGGGCAAGGCTGTGGCTCAAAGTCTTCAGTGGTCAAATGAATGGGACTAGATTAATGCAAGTCTCTGCTTTCTGGCTCTGACATTTGAATCGGGGCAACAGTGCCCTCTGGTGTCACTCGGCAGTGCTGGGAACCACTCCCCAGCAGGTCATAAACCAGGGCTTTAGGGACAGAGGAGGTGGAAGTGTTCACTGTTTAGGAATGGAGTGGCCATGGCCCCTACTCTGTCTACTCACCTGTTTGCTGCAGGGTCACAGTGGTGACCGTGGCGTGGATCACGTTGGCCTTGGTGAGCTTCAGCAGACCGGAACAAACCAGCTTGTTGCCTCCCTCCACAGACCACAGGCTGCCTTGGGCCCCGGCTAGCGACATGGCTCCTGGGCAAAGGGGGAGGGAGGGCGGCCAGTGGGTTCTCAGAACCACTGCGCGGTGGGCTGGAGAGTCCAGCACCGTCCTACCGGGGCCTCTCTCCCAGGCCAAGACTCCTCCCAACCCTGGGCGCGGAGAGACGACACGCACAAATAACTGCAACAAAATTCACAATGTTGCGAAGTAAAAACATTAGGCTCAGTGCAAGAGCCACTATAAAAGACCACAGATTGTATGATTCTGCTTACACAGACTGCCCAGATTGAGCAAATCCATAGCAACACAGAGCAGATTCGTGGTTGCCTAGGGCTGGAAAGCTGGGGGATGTTGGGGAACTGATGGCTATAGGTGTGGGGTTTCTTTTGGGCAGTGAAAATGTTCTACAATTGATTGTGGTAATGGAGGCACAACTCTGTGAATATACTGAAAGCCACTGAATCCTACACTTTAAATGGGTGAACTGTGTGGTATGTGAATTATATCTTGAAGGATACATACAGGATACCGGCAGAGTGAGCAGGGTAGTCTCGCTGAGGTGAAACGAGGCAGGACCTGAAGGGTGGGAAGGAGCTAGCAGTGCCAAGAGCCAGAGGAATAGTATCCTGGGCATATGGGAGGTGCTTGTTCATTATAAACCTTTTCATTCATTTATTCAGCAAAAATGGGCTGAGTGCCTATGATGGTCGGCACTATTGTAAGGATACGTCAGTAAACGAAGGAGACAGAGGTTCCCATTGGAAAGCCTGCCTTCTAGTGGGAGGAGATCAAATAAGTCGATCAAGCAGTCTGCTAGAAGATGATACCTGCAGGGCAGGAGGGGTAGGGGCAGCTTCAATGAAAAGGCAACATCTTCACAAAGACATGGGAGAGCGAGAGTTTACCATGATTGTGTCTCAGGGAAGAATGCTCCACGCAGAGGGCTGGCCACACAAAAACCTCAAGGTGTGAGTGCGCCTGGGACGTTGGAGACACGGCAGGGAGGCCAGAGTGGCTGGTTTGGGGTGAGGGAGTGGTGAGGTGGTGAGGCCTAGACCATGTAGGGCCCTGCAGGCCACTAGAAGGACTTTGGGTTTTCCTTGAAGGTAAGTGGGAGCCATTACAGTTTTACATGCAGGCCTGTCAGGATCTGTCTTTTGTTTTAAAAGGATCATCTGGCTGATGCATTGAGCTTGGGGGGCCAGGGGGTGGGGCACATGGTAGGAGAGCTGCAGTAATCCTGCTGAGGGATGTTGGTGGCTTAGACCAAGGACGAGGCGGTAGTAGGAAGCTCTCAGATTCTGGGTATACGTGGAAGGTAGAGCAGATGGGATTTCCTGACATATGACATAAAGGATATGAGAGAAAGAAATGATTCAAGGTTTTGGCTGGAGCAATGGAAAGGAGTAATTACCAGCCAAGCTGGGCAGACGCTGGGAGGGGCAGGGGCTCGAGGGGAAAGATCAGAAGCTCAGGTTTGGACATGCTGAGTCTGAGACGCCCATTAGCCCTTCCAGTGCAGACACAAGGGTGGCAGCTGACACATGAGCCTGCATTTTTGGAGAGAGGTCTGGGCTGGAGGTCATATTTGGGAGTCAGGTGGGTGGAATTTAAAGTCTTGAAACTGGCTGAGCTCACCAAGGGAGGCTAAGTAGTTGAGAGCAGAAGAGGACAAAGGACCGAGCCTGGGCCTTCCATGGTAGGAGGGGGAGAGGAGGACACAGCCAAGCAGCCCACTGAGTGCCCGTGTAGCTCCTCAGCCTTGATTGCCGCTCTCTGCCCCTCCACCACCCCAGCAAAATCCTACAGCATCTTTCAAGGCCCAGAATGGTCATCATGCCTTGGGGAAGACATGCCCTGATGACTCTCGGGCAGATCTGTGGCCTGTGCTGGAGGATGGTGGGTGGTACATGTGCCCACCTGCCCCAGTAATAAGCTGGGAAGATGCGGTGCTCTAACAGATAAATACCCAGGGGCCCAGAGGCCTCAACGGGACAGCTCCTGAAACCGATCCAAACAGGAGTGGTAAAAACACACAGGACCTGAGAGCTGAGCCTCCCTTTCACCATCTGTGAAGTGGGATGAATACCATCTCCTGACAGCTTGGAGGATAGATGCCAGAACCAGAGGGGGCAGTGTTGGCTAGGCAACTGTACTGAGCCGGGTAAATGTGAGGTTATTACAGGGAGGGCCAGGGAAGGGCAGGTGGGCAGGCCGAGGGCTGGAGGCTCACCGGCAAAGGCGGGCATCGCTGCTGACTGGCCGTAGCTGGCCCGCAGGACAGCGGAGACGACATCATCGATAAAGCGCTGTGTGACGCCCACCTGGAGCAGGGACTCGGCCACGGAGCGCTGGGTCATGTTGACAAAGGCGGATTCCCCCAGCGAGTAGAGCAGTTCCTCCACACCCGAGAAGGCGTAACCGTGAGCCTGGTACTTATAGATCCTGGGAGACAAGTGGAGCCAGAGCCCTTGTGCAGAAAGGCCTTTCAGCTGGCCACCTGCTGCTGGGTCACTGCACCTGGGGGGGCCCAGCAGGGACCCACGCCTCCTCTCCATGCAGTGGGTGGGAGAGGAGGCTGGTAATGGCCTATTCGCTGGTTGTAGTCGGCCTGTCTCACTTAGAGGGACAGCCCAGAGGGAAGGGCAAATACTCTGGAATCCCACCAGACCTGGCTTCACATCGTGGCTCTGCTGAATGACAAACATGTCACCTCTCAAGCCACTCCCTGCCTGAGGTCACAGCCCTCTTCTCACTCAGCTGGGACTGCCAAGCAGTGGGCTATGCCCGCCCCCACTGACACATCCCCTCTCCAGCAACTTCGGCTCTGCCCGAAGTGGCTTCTAGGACCACATCAGACCCGATGGCAACTGCCTTATGTCAAAGCTGTCCGGCTCGGTCCAGCAGGCCTCCCACTCACCCCCTCGATAATGGCTTGTTCTCCCACAACTCCCCCCATCTCAGGGGCTGGCATTTGCCTGGAACAATCTGCTGATGGACTTTTGGATGGCTGGCCTTTGAAAAAGTTGCCTCTGCTTGGGCTGCTCTGTCAACCTGTTGAGTTTGGTTATGGACGTGACACCCAGATGGGGGTATCCACAAAGCAGTTAGAAACTGATTAGTTAGTGGGTCTGGAACTTAAGGGGAAACTGGGGGCCGACAGGTAGAGGCTGTCTCCCACAAAAAGGAGAACTTGGCCCTGGGGGTTTAGATGAAATTGACAAGGGAGAAAAATATAAGAAAGAGGAAAGAGGAGTGAAGACATGGCTTTGGGGGCACCCGGAGAATATAAGGAAGAAGGGCCGTGAAAAGCATAGTTACAGGAGTGGGAAGGGCGGAGAAGCGCCAGCAACCAGGAAGGAGGCCTAGAGACCACGACTGAGGGTCTGATGCTGCAGCCTCTGCACCTGGGCCAGGAAACAGGGAGAACCTTCAGGAAGGACTGTGGGGGAGAGCTGCGTACTCGCCTGGTGAGTGAGCGGATTACGAGAGGTGGACAGGGCGACAACAGCCCACTTGCCCTCGTTATTTGGAGTTGATGGAGAGGGGTCCAGGACCCAAGGAGGAGACAGGTGGTAAAGAAAGCTGTTTGTTCATGGTGGGACTGGGGGACAGAAGAGTTTGTAAATGGTGGCCCACAGGCTGCCTGTGGCTGACAGATATGTTTCATTTGCCTTATAAGATGAATTGGTTGTGCACACTGAAAAACTGGGAGATTTCACATATAACTGGATTTCCAGCTTCTTCTGAAACACTGGAAGATGGCATTCCCCCATGGCCACCAGTGGCTCGAGCAGAGAGCGGCCGCCCCTTCAGAGGGGGGCCTGGCTCTTCAGGGCCCCTCACCCCCTAGCCTTCCCTTCCACCCAACTGCTTTACTTATTCATACCCCAGGTGGGCCCTTGAAGGTGGCTGAGTTTGCAACCCATGCTTTTAGCTGAGGGAAAGAGGATGCCAGGGTGACAACGCGAGAGACCAACTACCGCTGCACTAAGCAAGCACCTTGCCCACGCCGGGCGTGCTCGGAGCCTGGGCGGAATTCTCACACCCGGCAAGTACCTTTTCCTTTTGGACAGTGTACAGTCATGTTGGTTCCTGCGGCACCTCTATTCCTCTCTCCTTCTAGAATGCCCTCCCCACACCCCACCCAGCCCTACCTCATGAACTTCTCCATGACCTCCTCCACCCACATCTGCAGTCTCAGGAAGCTGATGCCGTAGTGCCACCAGAGGCGGAAGAGGTTCAGCAGGTACCAGTCAGTCTCCTCCAGCACAAAGTCCTCCCCGTTGAAGATGGCACTCCTCCCTCCCACTTCGCGCCGGTGCCGCAGCCCTGAGGAGACAAGGAGGCCCTCAGGTCCCCTTCGGAGCACCCCCCGCCCCGGGGGAACCTAGCGATTCCTGAGGCTTAGATTCAGGGGCCGTCCTGAAGGATGCACATGGATCGGCTCCATCAAAGGGAATATGAACACTACGGTTTGTGCATCTGTGCTGCTTGTCTAAGAACAGTACACAATACACTGGGGAGATATCTGGCCTGGCTAGTCAACAAAGAAATGAAAATTAAACTAATGTACCATTTTATATTTTTTTCCAACAGGGATCCACTCAGCCACGAGTGAGGGAAATTCAGACGTCATCCTGGACCATCCAGGGGCTGACAGCCAACAGGGCCTGCTCTGAGATGGCAGCCCTGGGCACCAAGGCCACATGGAAGGAATCACAGCTCCTGGCAACTGCCTGCACTCTACAACTTACAGAGCACTGGGTCTTCGTATCTCACTTCATCTTCTCACAGCCTCGGGAGAGGCAGAACAGGTGTTAGCAACCCCAGGTAAAGATGTGGAAAGTGAGGCTGAGCGATTAGAGGACCTGCCCTAAGTCACGGGTTTTTCTTTCTTTCCCTCCTATTCCTGTCCCAAAGCCACGAAGTTCCCCTACCCAGAGGCAACCAGTAAGTATATTCCTGCAGCATCCTTCTAGAGATATTTTGTGCAAACACTTATAAATGTGTACATATCTCTGAGTTATCCCTCCCCTCACCCCCACATACTATATACACTGGTCTGCACCTTATTGACATATGTATCTTGGAGACTGTTCTATACGTGGGCCTACAGGACTTCCTCACTCTGGCTGCTGAAGAGTCGGCTGTGTACTTAAACAATACTTTGTTTAATCTCAGATCCCAGTGGGTGGGCGGGTGGGATATTTTCAACTTTTTGCTATTACAATGCTGTAATGAACAACCTTGTGTGCCTACCACTCTGAACATCTGCGGGTACACCTACAGGATCACTTCTGAGAAATGGAATTTCTGCATCCAACCGTATATGTATTTGGGTTTTTTTTTAACTTAATTAATTAATTTAGTTTTGGCTGAGCTGGGTCTTTGTTGCTGTGCGTGGGCCTTCTCTAGTTGCGGCGCGTGGGCTTTTCTCTAGTTGCAGCGAGTGGAGGCTACTCTTCGTTGCGGTGTGCGGGCTTCTCATTGCGGTGGCTTCTCTTGTGGCGGAGCACGGGCTCTAGGCACGCAGGCTCCACTAGTTGTGGCTCATGGGCTCTAAAGCGCAGGCTCAGTAGTTGTGGCACACGGGCTTAGTTGCTCCGCGGCATGTGGGATCTTCCCGGACCAGGGATCGAACCTGTGTCCCCTGCACTGGCAGGTGGATTCTTAACCACTGCGCCACCAGGGAAGCCCCGTATTTGTGGTTTTGATAGATGCTGCTGCGGTTGAATCTCAGTTCTCTCACTTATTAGCTGCAGAGACTTAGCCGAGGTGTATATGCTTTCTGAGCCTCAGTTTCCTTGGGAGGAGATACAATACCCATCTTGCAGGCTGGTAGGGAGGATTGGAGGTAATGCCTATGTATCACCTAGAAGGATGCCAGGTACTTGGCAAGCATACACCATGTGGAAGCCATTATGATTATGATTATTGAGAAGCAGCAAATTGAAAGGGAAAGAAACTGGCCTGGGGGAGAGGTCAAACCTGAGTTCTAATCCCGGCTCTGCAACTAACTCACTGTGTAACCTCAGGCAAGTTCCTTCCCCTCTCTGGTCTCAGCTGCTCCATCTGTAAAACGAGGAGATTGGGCTATATGACCTTCCGGCCTTGACCATCAGGGTAATCTGGGAAGGGCCCGAGGGCTGCCGCCAGCCCCAGGACGGCGCACTCACCCAGCTGCTTGACGAAGCCCTGCATGTGGAGGCTCAGGGAGTGGAAGGAGGCGGCGCCGCTCTCGTAGTGCTGCTTGTTGACCGAGATGGTGGCCAGGCGGCCGCCCACGGTCCCCTTCTCAAACACGTCGATCTGCACCCGGGGGCCGAAGTGCTGTTGGAGGAAATGGGCCACGGCAGAGCCCCCAATTCCGGCTCCAACCACGGCTGTCAGCAGGCCCGGGAGGCAGGCGTGGGGAGAGACAGAGCATGGGCGTGAGACTGTGGGTCACGCCTTCTCAGCCTCCCGGGCCGGTGGTTCCCAGGTATTTGCATCTCATAGGCTTTTAACATCTCAAAAAGGAAATCTGCAGCCTCCTGCCTTCCTGTTAGTTGCAAACTTGGTTCATATACCATCAATAGTCTCATCCAAGTCACTGAGAAAAGCGTTTCATTGGACAGGGCTCTGAGGTGCTGCTAGGAACCACTGACCAAACAGATAGTAATCATTCCATAGCACTGAGAGGACAGTAAAGCAGGTATGAAACTACTGAAATGGATGGCCATGCTGCCCACAATTTTTGCCCACCACGTATCTAAGACACAGCTTTCGTCTCATCTGACAGTCTTGTAACCTACTCAAAAAGAGAATGAGATAAAGCTGGTGTGATTTGTCCTTACTAGACCCATGTTGGTCCCTAAGACCACAGGCTCCTGTCAAGAAGGCAAAAATACACGGTTCTTTATGATCTGGGCTCCATTTACTTATTCCATTCCCTGCCTCACCCTTGCAACACTCCACCTTCTTGTCTGTCTTGACTTCTTTTGCTGTGGAGCATGGGACTTTGCTCTCTCATGTCTGTGCCTTTGCCCTCACTGCTTCCTTTGTCAGAAATGCTCTGTCACCCTTTGCCTCACTGACCTCTGTGGCCCTTATATGTAGTTTTTAGCTGGCTTGCCTGACCCGCCTCAGACAAGTGTCCCTCCTGCATAGTCCCACAGCACTCTCCTTACCCTGGCCTAGTCCATGGCACACTATACTCAAATGATCTGTTAAGGTCTGAGGGCAGGTCCCTATGTCCCCAGATCCTGGCAGGCAGTAGAGCTCACTATTTGTTGCATCTTGAAAGAACAAACTACTTCCTTCTTCTCAGTGTTTACAAAGCCACTTCCAAGAATGCCCTTAACGTTTTAAACCAATGTGCTCCCTACCACTTCCATTTTCGACCAAGCCCCAAATTACCCTCCCCCCCCCCCCCCAGAGAAACTGCTATCACAAGGCCTGGAAGCTGCCCAAGGACTACAGGGAAGCAGAAGACCTCACCTCATTGAGAGTCAGCTCATTCAACACCCACAAACTGACACCCACTCTCTGGTCTGTGGTAAGATGTGCTGGACATAGGATGAATCAAACAGGGAGAGCTCCTGTCCCCCTGAGCATAGGCGGGGAGCGGGTGGACAGACTCATGCACTATTAGCAATGACAACGTGTGACCAAGTGCAACAGCAGGATTCCAGAGAATCCTGAGGAAGCAGTGAATTCTGCCTGAGGGTGTGGGCCCCAGGCTTCACAGGGAAGCAACGACCCTGGAGCACAATAGGCTTTGCCAGTGAGCAGAAACACATTCTCTGCAGAGAGAACAGCATGGTCACATGTGGAACTACGGGGGAGTTTAAAGGGTCCAATGTGGGCTTCCCTGGTGGCGCCGTGGTTAAGAATCCGCCTGCCAATGCAGGGGACACGGGTTCGAGCCCTGGTCCGGGAAGATCCCACATGCCGCGGAGCAACTAAGCCTGTGCGCCACAACTACTGAGCCTGTGCTCTAGAGCCCATGTGCCACAACTACTGAAGCCCACGAGCCACAACTGCTGAAGCCCGCACGCCTAGAGCCTGTGCTCCACAACAAGAGAAGCCACAGAAATGAGAAGCCCGCGCACAGCAACAAAGAGTAGCCCCCGCTCGCTGCAACTAGAGAAAGCCCGTGCACAGCAATGAAGACCCAACACAGCCAAAAATAAATAAATAAATAAATAAAATTAAAAGAAAAAGGGTCCAGTGCCACACCGAGGTGTTCAGATTTGATCATGCAGCAGCCTGAGGATTAAGCCATCTTAACAGGAAGCTCCTCGTTCCCATTGTGGGTAGAGTCCAAACCACCACGGACAGACAGAGGCTCTTGTCAGAGGGCTGAGGACAATCAGGAAAGCTACAAGAAAGACAGCATGGCATTGCCACGTAGCCTGCCTTGATGATGCCTGGGGTGAGGTGGGTAGGGCTGGCTGGAATGAGGAAGGCAGCAAGTTCTGCGTTGCCAGAAATGGTAGAGCTGTGAGGAGGCCCTGCCCCTTCTTCACTGTTCAGTGAGAAATGTCCTGCTCTGCTGCCCTTTCCCAAGAGATGGGAGAGGCCCTGCATCTCAAGACATTGCCTGCCTAATTCTTCCGGCTCCAAATCCACCTCCTCCATTAGGCCTTCTCTGGCCACTCCAGCTCTCAGGCTTCTCTTTCCTCTGAAAACCCTAAATGTTCAGTCCCAAACTGATTTCTGGCATGCTTCAGCCTGTCTTAACCCTTTATGGCCTGAGCTGTGGTTTGGTAATCCAAACCTTAGCACTGCACTGGCCCTATTAAGTCCGTGGTGCTCCCATGGGGCATCCCTCCCTGCCACCTAGAGCGCACAGAGGGCAGCCTAGTGGATTAGGGACTCCTCCTTCACACCAGAAGCCCAGCATCTCTTCCTAAGGGAATTTTATATACGAGGGACTTGAAAAACTTTGATTCACGTAGAGTTAAAATGACAAATGTTAAGAGGTAAAAAGTGTAAACAAATATGGAATTCTAGTCAATTATATACATGATGAAGTATTTAGCAAAATGTCATGATGTCTGCAATTTATTTTGAAATGCATTAAAATGTAACATGGATTAATGCACATGTGATAGGTATGTGATAAAGCAAATATAGTAGCAGTTTCTTAATGGCAGAATCTAGATGCTGGGTATACAGGTGATCACTGTACAATTCTTTCAACTTTGGTCTATGTTTGAAAATTTCAAAAGAAAGCAAATAAGTAAGAAGACTGCTGTTGAAAATTCCCCACTTTGTCATTCAGCAAATCTATCCCCAGAGGACTTACCATGGGTTCTGTCTCCCCTAGAACTGCCTCCTACCCTCCATGAGGTTTTGGCTTAGATGTTACTTCTAGGAAGACCTCCCAGAGCCCACAAAGACTGGGGTGAAGCGCCCCTCCTCTGAATTCACAGTGCTTTCTCAGCCTTAGCACTAACTTCCTTGTATTGTGCAGTCTCTTCTCCACACAGAACTGTGGAGCACTGTGCCTGCTACATAGACGACCCTCAATAAACCTGTGTGATGACGTCAACCAGAGAGGCCAGAATCTCTGTCCTGGGGGCACCTGGCAAAGAGCCAGATCCACGGCAGATGGTCAGTGACCCTGGACCTTCCGGTAAGATCGGTGACCAGTCCTGCCCCAAGCCTCTTTTCCGCTCCAGGTAGCCCTGGACACAAGCCCACGCCATCAGCACCTTGCCTACTGCGGTCCCCTTCCTCGCCCAGTCGCAGTGCCTCGGCTCTTCTCCACCCAGCTCCTCTCCCGAGGACCCCTCCCTCGCCCGGCTGCCTTCCCCTTCCCCCATCCAGAGACTCCCGGCTCACAACCCTTTTCCCTCGCAGCCGTCCCCAGATCAGCACCCCACCCGGTCCTTCCCGCACCGATTTTGCTGGGCCGGGCATCGCCTGTAGCGGCAGCGGCGAGGAGGGCGGCCAGCGAGGCCAAGAGCCGGGCAACGCGGGCCATGGCGGGCAGCGACTGGGGCAGCACGCTGGTACTCGGGCAGTCGCGGGTTGGCGCTGGGCTCTCCGCCCCAGCCCGGCGCCTCACTGGCTGTTCCGCCTTCCAGCCTCGCTGGTCGCAGCCTCTCATTGGACAATCAGCCTTCCCTCTCCGGCAGGAGGCCCTCATTAGCCGCATCTCTCTGGGGCCAGGCTCTGTCATTGGCAGCTTCTCCGTCCCGCCTCCTGGATTCGGTTTCCTCATTGGCTGGCTCGTCCTGCTCCGGCGCAGGTGTGCGCGTTTCGAGCGCTCGGCTTCAGGACCAGGGCCCAGCTCCGGGGGGATTGACGGCAGGCAAAGAATTGAAGCTTTGACGATCTCGGTTCCAATCCAACCTCTGAGCGTTAGTGGCTCTGTAGCGTGCCTTGTCTGTGTCTCGTTCTGTTTCCCTGCTCTGCCTTTCTAGGTGGTTGTGGCAATCACGTGAGATAGGGGATGTGAAATCACTTGGCAGTGTCTGCAAGTGCTGGAAATTGCTGACCAGTCATGCAGTCGGGATGGCTAGACGCTACTTGTTTCAGCGTATGCTGAAACAAGGCCAGATGCTTTCAAGACTGCTGTTAGTTACTACGTGTATTTGCAGTTCTGACATACAGTTTATGTCTCTGCCTTCTACTTAAAAACAAAAGGTAAGAGTTTCATCCACTCTCCTTTCATAGGGGAGGAAAGGTAGGAAGGAAGGGATAAGCTCCCATTTTCACCCTCTCAGAAAACAAGAGCAGCTCACTGTGGCTAGTTTACCACACTATGAAGGACAGATTTCCTCTAGCAGAAAATAAAATTGGGGATGAGTTTCAGGATAAAATAAGGAAAATTCATGTTTATTCAGTCAGATTATGGCTCAGAAGAAATGGAAGGGACACGGAGAATAGTAAAAGGGCATAGATCTGAGTTTCCAACCAGCTCTGTGAGTCTTAACAGGGCCAATCTAGATTACTAGTAAAGCAGTAGATGAATAAACATGCATTTCTCATATTAAAAAGAAAAACTTTTTGGCAATATTTGTGTTAGAATGGAAAACCTTTTAAGTTCATTTCCAGACTCAAGGTATTCCCTTAAATTATCTTTTAAAACAAGCATTCACCATCACTTTGTGCCATGTTCTCTTATGTGCTAACAATATAATTCTTGCAGTATTTTAATTGGGTAAAATCATATTAACTTTAAAACTCAACTTGACTCTACTTTGCTTTTAATTTTAGGGTCTTCGGTAACTCTAGATTCTAGAGCTGTATTTTCTTCTGTTAGGAAGTTCTTCCAATCCTACAACACATCGATGATGTGTATCAAAGTTGTAGGACAAGTTCAAAAAGGCTGTTTAAGAGGAAAAGCAAGGAGGCATAATTCTGGTGGCCGAGGTGCAAAACTAGTAGTTTGACTGGGAGTGAGGCTGGGTGACTCAATCAGTTATTTATTGCTGCATAACAAAACACCCCAAAACTTAGTGGTTAAAAGTAACAATCATTTATTTTGCCCATAAATCTGCACTTTGGGCAGGGATCAGTGAGATCAGCTCATCTGTGTTCCATGTTATGTCAGGTGGGGCTGCTCCACTGGGGACTGGAGAGTCCACTTTCAAAGTGGCTCACTGAGGTGGCTGGCAGGATGCTGCTGGCTGTCAGTTGAAAGCTCAGCCATGGCCCTCAGTTCCACTCCACAGGCTACTTGAGCTCACTCTTTGGTTTGATGGCTGTATCAAGAGTGAGCATCCAGAGACAGGAAGGTTTGGGTCAGAAACCAGCAGTGTCACTTCCCTATATTCTATTGGTCCAGATTCAAGGAGATTTTGGAGTCGTGTTTGAAAACCTCCAGTGAATTTGAGAATGTGGACAAAGTCTGAGTGGACAGGAATAAGAATATACTTACAAGCTAGCACTGCGAGTATGAGGAACAATGGATTATGGAGCCAGGGTATGCAGACAAGACTGGAAGAATGATGAAAATGCAAGGCCAAAACTACAGGAAAGGCTGGTTCCAAAGAGGGGCACTTAGCCAGGAGGCTGGGTATGTGGAAGCCAGTGGAGAAGCAGAGGTAAAGGAAAAGCCAGGCAAAGGTTGGGAAGGGCTTATGGAAGCAGTAAGCCACATGCCAGTAATCTGGTTGAGAGGATGGTCAGAAGTCCTGCAGTTCAAGTGAAAATGATTAAAGCAGGTAAGACAATTAGAACCAAGAAGCGAGCACAAGAAAAGGCAGTGCCAGAGAGGAAGGCAGAAACAGGAGTCCAGATCTAAAAAATACATAGAAATCAGAAGGAAGCAAGTCAAGGAGGCAGAAGAACAGACAAGACTTCAACACCAAGGCAAGGTGTGGAATGCACACACTGCCTCCACTTGGCTGGGCTGCTGGTACCTCCACTGAGTGTCAATAAGGTGGGTCAGCAATTAGTGAAGTGACCACGTCAATACACAATATGAATCTGGCAGACAAAGACACTAAACACGTGAAACACAGTTATTTCAATTAAGGTTTTATTAAAGTTGTTTCTGAAGATTATATTTCATCCTTAGCCTTCCTTATTTGATTTTGCTTTAGTGTTTAAGAACCCTTCTTCACTTATTAAATCCTTTGCCATGAAAGAGCACCACAAGCTTATATCAGTATCAAACTGAATAATTCCTTTATGGCAGTGAGGAAAATCCACAAAAGATTCGTAAAATCCGCGTACTAAAGCATCAAGATCCCTCTTCAAATGAGTCAAAGCTTCCTTACACATATCATCGGCAAGCCAATGACGTCTTTTTACTTTACCATCAAGATGAAAACAATTAAGGGCACTGAAACAATTTTATTTCTCCAGTCTAAAAATGTAGATTTCCTTGTTATGGCTAAAACAGACAAACACAAAAAACAGAAGCTAAAAGGAAAATAAGTTCACTGTGGTTGATTAGCTTACCATTTTTTTTTATAGTCAAGCACCACTTAACCAGTCTTTCCCTTCCCCTAGACTTTAGGCAACTATAAAAACATACGAAAAACAATGTGTATAATAAAAGGCAATAAAAATAAATATTTGAGGGCCTACTGTAATAGGCAATTTGCACATTTCGCTTAATCCTCACAATATTTTGAGAATTATAACCATTTTACAAACGTGGAAGCAGGCTCAGAAGAGTGAAGTGACTAGGCTGGGAATTATGTTCAAGTTGATGCCTACTAAGCCTACTACGCTCTATTATGCTGCACTGGCTCGTGAAAGCCCTTCAGCATTTTGAGATTCTCACTGTTATAGCTCCATCTTCTAAATTTATACTTTTAAGTCTGCAAAACTACTGAATAGTAGAAGAATCTAAAATTATTCTCAGTCTACTTGCTAAAACAGGAGGTTGCAAGGAATAAAAACTCTTCAAGTAATCAGAACATTCCACACCTAAAATTATGGTTATTCTAATTCACTGGTAATGATAGCTAGTGATCCAAGAACACAAAGGAAATCATAATTGGCTCATTTTCTTGTCGTCACTATTTGTTAATCTCAAAGGAATGAAGGCAAAAAAAGACAAATTCCTATTGTGAAATCTGACTGCTCATTATATTTACAGTATGTACTTAGTGGAATGACAAAAGAGGTTCTGGTTTTAAAATCTCACCAACAGTCTTTTGCTTGCATCTTAGAAGCATGTATTTGTTTAAGTGTCTAAATCTGGTGGAGGTGGTAGGACCCATTGGGGGATGCTTTGTTGATACATGCTTGTGTAGTATGCTAGAACTATCTATGATGTCTAAGAGGATAACTTTCACCACCCCACAGAATGGGGTCATAGAGTTCTAGTAGGAATGGATTTATTTTATGTGTAAGTAACTTAAACCTAAACCTGGGCAATCTGGACACCTAACAACATTTAATTCTCTGCTGGGGACATATTTGCATGTTTCTTATAGAACTGTTGAATCTTAAATGACTGAAGTTAATATCTAGTTGTTTCTTAAGTTCTCACTAAAATTTAGTTTACTAGTTTTAGAGATTTTTTTTTTCTTTGAGTCTAGTCCTAAAAGGACTATGTTTTCATACTTCAGAAGAAGCTGAAGGAGTGAGATTAGATCACCATGAAGGCTGCTTCTAATACTAAAATAACCATATGACCTCCTTTCTAATGTCCAATTGATATATATATAGATATATAGATATCTATCTATATATATATCTCATTCTTTCACTAACTCATTTATTGAATAAATTTTTTACAGAACACTATCTATAAGCAAGACTGAAATAAAAAATATACACATAGGCTCATTAACTCTAGGAGGTCAGTACATAAAAGGGGAGCTAGATGTTTACACATGTGACATAAGACAGACACAAAAACTAGGAAATAATGCTTGTCAATGTAAGAGAGGTAGTGAATTGTGAGTACCCCACCCCCCCCAAAAAAACACCCCAAACCTAGCATAACTAATGAGGAATCATGGGAACCTAACATTTTTTTGTCCTGACCACCTCCCCACGTAATCTAATAAAGGATCATAAGGTAAATCTGACAAAGTGGCAGAAGATTTAAGGGCTGGTGGAAAGAGAAGTTGTGGGTAAATTACCTATATAGACCAATTTAGGTCTTTAGCTGTTGGTGCTGCCTCAATTTCCCTGAAATGATTATATACCTAGGGAGGAGGCTGAAAATAAATTGAAGATAACTCAACAAAGAAAGCACAAGGTTTCTTGGCCATACTTGCTTGAAAGGGACCTGGTATCTTGATTTCTTGCCAGTCTCTGCCTTCCAAGTCTTGCCTGGGCCATTAGCCTTGTAAATGGGATTTGAAAAGGGACAATGAGTGTGAATATGAAGTCTATCTGGCAGGAACTACAAGGACAAAAGATGGCTAAAAGAAAAATAAAATAAAAACGGGAAGTCCTGAAAATCTACGTGCATAAAAATCAACCGAAATGATTTAAATTCATACAACTATAAAGCTTTATCATTAGCACCCAAATGTTAAACCAATCCCTACCATCTCCTTTTCCCACAAATACAAGATTCTATATAATTCCTTTTATAGGGACCATTAGTAAGGAACATTTAGTTGAAAATACATAAACATATACTCATTTCCACCTTTAAAAAAAATTTTGGATTGAAAGTCATCAGAGTACCAATTTAAAAATAATTTTCTTAAACGTATTTTGATAAGGCCACAGGAACACTTGTCACATTGTTCAAATGCCCAATGGCAAGACTTCTGATGAGACCAAACAGGTCACATTAAATCAAAAGAGTATCTTAGAAATAAAGCCAATATGACTAAATCCAAAACAGATCACATGAAGTACCTCATGTACAATACAAACCTAGTTTAATAAATAAAGGAATCACAGGTGACTGCACTCCGGGAGAACGTTCAGTTCCTCTGGGCCCATTCATAGTCTTCTCTGAGACTCCACTGCCACTTCCACCTGGGCAAGTCTAATGGTGCGGCCATGAAGCTTGTAGCCATCCTGCCTTACTAATGCCACAGTGCCAGGCTGCACCCCAACACCAGCCGGCACATGACAGATGAGTTCATGCTCATGAGGGTCATATTTGTCACCAATGGGTGTCATCTTCTCCAGGCCATGTTTGGCAAACACGCTTTTCAGCTTTGTTTCTAAAAGTGACAAGCCTCGGAAGATCTTCTCCAGAGTGAGCTTCTGGTCTCCAGGCTCTGTTTCTTCAGAAATACACTCTGTAGTCTTCTCCAAAATGTCTGCCACCTCCACCAAATCCTTACAGAAACTCTGAATTCCTACAGAGAAACCAAATACTCTTACTGTTTGTGAGGAAACCCCTCTGCTCTTGAGGGTGCAGTTTGGGGAAGGCTCAGAGAGCTGGCTGGTATACTAGGTACCCCAGGAAATGCAAAGATTGCCACAAAGGATTCAGGGATCATCACCAATGATTACCCCTGAAACCCTACTGATGAGCCAGCATTTCTCTTGGAAGGCATATGACTAGGAAGTATTCTGGGAAACGGGGAAGATGGTTAGAACCCAAGAACTAGGTGAGACTATATACAAAAGGTTCAGAAACCTGTCCTTTAAAAACTTGACTTATATGCTTCTTGTATGTTTGTTGCTATTCACCTTTAGTACTAAGTTATGAATATTTTGAAAATTCCCGACTGTCTCATTTGTGGAAAGGCATACATTCTCAATAGGAACAAGACACTAGTATTTCATTGATGGGGGAATAATAAAAGAATAGTAGACAAGACTGTGCTAAGGAGGAGTCAAAGAGTGGTTTATTCTTGAGGATTAGCTAAATAGGAACAGGAAAAAAATATACTCCACAGATGAGGTAAGTCTCTTAATGCCTACTATGAAGTTATATACACTTGCTGAAGACAGGCCACCAAGCTTGTCTAACTTTTTAGAGTCACATAAACTTTATAAAAGTGAACTCAGTTGTTGAGAAATCTCATTACTCCCAATGCTGCATTCTTCATTCTTCTTACAGAAATGATAAGGAACATCATCATCACAGATACCTATGGTAACACAAAGGCCCTGGTAGGAGCTGGTGAGGGGCGAAGGACTTTGTTGATCTAGCTTTGGTCCAGTGACAGGTTTAAGGCCCTGTGTCAAAGCAGGCAGCCAATAAAAGAGATGATGACAGAGGAGAGATTTCCCAGGTATGTACTGCCTGGATGGGAAGGAATGACTGACAGAGAGGCAAAAATTCTACCTTTAACTTCTGGGTAATAGAAATCCATTATAGCTTCTTGAGCAAAACAAGTGGAAGAGGAGTCAAATTGTCTAGTAACATACACAATTTATGTGGGGTGCTGGGGGCATCACAGATGGGTGAGAAGAAAAGATATCATAAGAAATGGAAGAGAGCCGACTGAAGTAATCTTGGTATAATATGGCCTGGAGTAGGAGAGGAGGCAATGGAGAGGAAAGAGTGAAAGCAGCAGGCCTTTTCAGAGAACTAGACTTGGTGAGTTCCACAAGATACCTCTCCCATCACTATGAGGGATGGGAGCCATATATATTAATGGCTGTTAATGACATCAGCTGAAAAGGTAGAAGAGATTAGCTAAAGCCTTGAAAAGTATACTGATAAAATTTGGAATTCCATCCAAGAGGAAAGACTGTCTGATAAAGATCAATCAGGGACATCAAAGGCTTTCCCTGGCTATACAAAGGAAGACAAATACTCAAATTGAATTTGAAAGCTGTAAGCTGCTGGACTGATTTGTACACTGCCATGGTACAAAAAGTTCTGGCTTCTAGTCAGTAAAGCTGTATGAATTTGGGTAAACAGAAGCCTAGGTTCTCTTGTCTGTACAGTGAGGGGTTCAGTCTCTGATCCTATTCCTATTACTGTGTTACTTCAATAGATGGTTGGTGTCCGCAACATTTCTTAGAGGGAAAAAAGGGATCTCTGTGACCTGTTTAAGAGAAAATGGGTTACGGAGACAAGACTGTCCCTGGAAGGAGGATAGTCGTCATGCTATGCTGTATGTTAATTTAATGACAATGAAAGCTTTCTTCTTTTTTTCTACTTCCATGCTCACTGAGCAATCTTCATGTTTTGCTTGACACATTTTTCTCTATAAATTAACAAATTAGATTACCAAATTCTTTTGAGTTTATATAATATGTATTTGTTCCTGAGAACCTTATTAATTCTTGAGGAAACTGACATAAGCCAGTTCCTAAAGCATCGAAGCTTGACTTGTGGTAAGCCAACTCACCCTGCTCCCCGCAAGCAGGCAGGAAGTCTTCCCCTTATCACAATTGTTCTATTTGCTACAAAAATTCCCTGTGGTTAGAGGTCAGCAGACTTTTTCTCTAAAGGGCCATATAGTACGTATTTTACGTTTTGTGGGACAAGAGGCAAAATCAAGCATCTTATGTAGGTGATTATTTAACAAAAGAGAAAATAAATTTCCACAAATTTTTTCTGATGAAATTCAGAACTGTATTTATGGACTAACAGGTGGCAGGCTTGGCCACTGAGCCCTGATAGCTGGAAATATGAGACTAAAACTTGGATGAAATATCAGGAACACAATTGGGGGGTCAGTATTTAGCTATTCAGGAATACAATTTGGGGGTTAGAATTTACTCAAAGTCTTGAAACATGGTATCTACAGCACTGAACGAAAAGCAGAAGGCTAAGCCAAAGGACTAGGGTTGGACAGGACAGGAATGAAGTGAATCCCCTGTACAAATAGCGGATAAAATCCAGAGAACAGGAAGGAGTGTGATATAAGGGAAAGAATAATAGATTAGGGATCAGGAATCAATGGATTCATATCTACACCTGTTGTCAAATAACTTTTTCTAGCTTGCCTATAAGAGGAGACTGGACTAGATGCAATCCAAGGGCCCCTCAAGCACTCCATTCTATGTGTAGTCAAAGTATAATGCTCCATATTAAACTGTGAGTAGAGCAAGTAATCACAGATTTGCCCTTTACTCTTGAATCCGTTATTCAATTAACATTTTCGTGAACAGATTTGGAACAAGAAGTGGTGCATTTAGGAAAAAATTTCTGAACGACTTTGAAATGGACCAAAAAGATTATTCAATGCCATCAGTGAAAAAATAGATTCAATCTAGCACAGCTTTCAGGGTTATCTGATTCCATGTGGTCTGAACCTTCGAGTTATAACTCAGCAAGCTGTAGAACACTGACAGTAATGCAAATGATTTTTGTCTATAGTTGTGAAAACTGTCTGGTGGAGATACAGTTGATTATTGAACTATGGTTATGGACCAATTTTGCTTATGTGAAGCAAATCTCAGCATTTATGATTGCCTATGTGTCTGCTCTTTGGATTCTCTTCTGAACATCTTAATGATTCACTTGTTCATTAATGAGTTAAACCGAATTGCCTGTATAGGCACTAGAATGTTAACTGTACATGCTTGAAAAATAAAATAACAAATGTCAGGTGAAAATAAAGGCAAATATTACTTTAGCAAATGGTTCACTTGACAACATTCCCAATAAGCAGAGCAGAAAGCCTAGGGGGATAGAGGAAGGGCAGGATTGGTTAAGGACCCAGATGTGTCTTTTGCTAAGTTCAGTGTGCACAACTGCTAGTAAGTGCCCTTAAACTAAAAGGTATTTTTATTATTAATAAACCTCTCACCAAATATCTTGGCATCTTCTACACATCTCTGGGTTCGCCTTCTTATATTTTCACCATCAGCTATAGCTCTCTGGTATCTCACCTGAGCATCAAAAGCAAAGTCAAAATGATAAGAAAACAAATGCCTACTGGTGGAAAAGAAACTTTTTGCTTACTTTACAAATTTCACCCTTGGTATAGATTTTTATTAAAACAACAACAACAACAACAACACGAGTTGTGTAGGAATCTTAGATCAGCTACTCCAAATTCCCAGTCATAGCAGGAATCTCTCTTTATAGCGGCCCTGATAGGCTGTCATTTAGGCTGCCAGTTTGAACACAGAACAACTGTTTTCAAGCTCATTATCTTGAGAAAAAGCTTTCTTTTTCACCTTCAGGCAACACTGCCACTCTTCAACTTTCTTTTGTTGAACTGAACTCTAGGATAGCCGAGTAAGTTTTAAAAATATGTCATCAATTTAAGCCAATTATTTAGCCTCTTTAGTCTTTTCTTCTTTCATTTTTATAATCCCTGGTTCCTTTCATTCCTCTCACAAGACACACTTTCCAAACCCCTTACCATTTTTGGGCGGTCCTGCTTTGGAATTACTCTAATTATTTCTCTTTCTCAAAGTCTGTCAGTCTAGTACTGGCACAGTAAGCCAGAGGTAGTCTGATTGGCAGAATACAATGATAAATGACTTCACTCATTCAACAAATATTAATTGAGTGTGTACTACATGCCAGGCACTGTACCTCCTTTGAAGCTACCAAAATATCAGGTATCTAAGTACTGTGACACCAGGGAACTGAAAAGAGATGAGTATCCGTAGTCAGTAATGTTTTTGAACTAGTACAGATTATTTTGCCTAGTATATCTAGCAAGAGGGGTAAAGAGCTAATTAGAAGAAACAGTTTAAAAACTAACTTAAAAAACTTTACGTGGATATTTAAATCAGAGAAAAGATGTGCATATAGATAATATAAACAGATAATAGAAAATATGATATATGTTACAGAATATATGAACAGATAATATAAAATCTACCCACTGTTAAATCCTGGACTTCCTTCTCCAGTTTAACAGCTTTTAGCTTTAAGGCTCGTTCTGCAAGAGAGGGCCCAAGTTCATCAGGAGGGTCCTCAGAATTGCAGTCTTCACCAGCGGTTCTCTGGGTGGCAGTGCTGAAAGGATGCAGCCATCCCCTAAAGTGGGAGGGAGGTGGTGCATTATGAAGAAATGCCGTCACAAACAGCTGAAGTTATAACCAGGTTCAGAGGCTGGAATGTTTCCCAGATTGACTCTCTCTAGACAAAGTGCTTTCAGTCTCATTAACAATACAAACACTTATAATGTGCTTGCTAAATGCCAGACAGAGTTGACAGGGTTTTACTTAAATCATCTTTTCATCTTACAACATGTGAGATAAATACTATCATCATCCCTATTTTATAGATGAGAAAACCAAAGCTCAGAGAGGCTTATGACTTGCCCAAGATTACATAGTTAGTATTGTTGAATCAGGATACTGAGCATCAGGCAGTAGAAATAGCTGGAAGTGGGGACACAAAAGTCAGCAAGAGAAAAGGAAATTATAATACCTAGAACCAGCAGGGCAATATCAGAAGCGAGAATTCAAAACAAAGAGCCGTACAGTTCAGGTTCAATCCCTCATTTTATAGGTGGGGAAAATTAAGCCCAGTAAAGGTACCTTATCGAATTGGAGTGAGGCCTGGAATTCTAAAGCCATCTTGATCACAAGCTCTAAGTAAAAGCAAGGCTTTTACGGAAGAGAACCTACACTAAGAGAAAATGAGTTGGGAGCTCACCTATATGTAAAATCAAGTCAATCAAAAACTTATAAAACATTTACTATATGTTGTGGACTGTGAACTATATACAGGTGAATAAAACAGATCATATAGACATATAGTTCAGTTCACATAAAAAGTTTAGAGTGGGGCTAGTTTGCAGATCTTGGATTGTAGCAGTTCTGAGACCCCTGTTCAAGGAAGTTTCCATTACACCTCCTGGATCATCATAACTTAATATGAAGTAAAACCATCAAGAAATCTGTGAGCGCAAAAGGTCTTTAAAACAAATAGTTTATTTATTTAAACTGGTATATATTGAAAAGTGGCCACTGAGGTGAAATCTAAGCAAAGGCTTAAAGGGGGTAAAGGAGTTTACTTCAAGAAAGGGAAGAGGGAACCATCAGTATAAGGGTGTGGGCAAGATTACTTTTATCTTCCAGGCCAGTCCTGAATTCAGTTATTATGATCTGATGTCAGATTACACAAGATTACACATTTTTATTTCGAAAATTGGTCACCACAGATCTGGGACACATCACACAGGGTGAAACAGATCCTTCCTCCTAAATTGCTAACAAACTACACTTATCCAATTGAAAGGAGGTCAAGATATCCTCAGGGCCAGTTGAAAGGGCACACGGCCAGGGCCCAAGTCGTGAGAAAGAGGGAGTTGCGGTGCATCCATTCAATTGCTACTGTTTCAGAACTGGAGTCGGGGAAATTTTATTAGAAGCGAACATTTTCCTTCTGATCACTTCCCTACACCACAAACTGTCAAAAAGACTAGGAAAGAAAAAAAAAAAGCTTGAAACCCGGAATTCAACCTCTCACCCGAGTGCTGGGTCAGGTGTGTTAAAAAGGTGACAGATAGTTATGCAAAATTTCTGGATTTCACCATAATTTAATTTACTTTTCAGAGATCCAACCTGATCCATCCCCCTACTCAGCAATTTTTATTCTTTCCGATAAATAAACTGTCAACGGGGAATAGTCTCTAAGAATAAGTAACATTGGTCACTAATTTTAAAGGGCCGATTCTATACAGCCCTGACTGGTTTCCGGTCTGGGTTCCACCACTTCATGAGTATTTAAGTTCGGAGACGTTACTCAACTTTTCTAAACCTCAGTTTCCTCAATTAAACGGAAGAATAAAAATATTTTTTTTATTCTTATCATACTGATAAATGATCAGTAAAAGTCGCAACTGATGGATAAAAGTAGCAACCGGAACTTCAAACTCCCGAAGGCAGGTGGAAGGGCCGTTTGTAAAGACCAAGTCCAACGGCCTCCTTTTACCGATAGGTAAAGTGAAGCTCAGATACGATCACACAGGGTGTTGGGAGAGAATCCCAAATTACCCGCAGACACCAAAGCTGTCGAGAAGGGGATGGGAAGGGTACATCCGCAATTCAATCGACGCTCGGGCTGAATAACAGTTCTCACCTCCGAGGGCGTGACCTCGGATCTTTCCACCTTCCTCGGCCCGGCAAGAAGGCAAGGCTGTAGACCTCAGTTTCCCTCTCTGTAAGATGGGGCCGTGAGCGCCCAGTCGTAGCGGCCGAGAGGCTTGGTAGGTCCTCTCGCCCTCCAGCCTAAAATCGCCCCTCCGGATCGCTTCTCCTGCATCGTCCTCACGTCCCGGATCCCCGGCCTGCCTCGCTTACCTGCCATCTGACGCGCCACTCGAGGCCAGGAGGGGCTGCATCCGCCGCCGGACCGCCCACAGGAACCTCACGGCCATGTTCCCCACCTCGGCTGACTGAGGCTGCGCACGCGCACTTGCCCCAAGTGACGAGATACGCTCGCTTCAAAAACCACGCTTCCCGGCAGCCTTCGCGGGAGGGTTTTCTCTCTCAGGGCCCCGGATGGGAACGCTGTTAGTCGGGTTGTCCCTGCGCCGTTTCCTACCCGGTCTTCAGACGAAACGCAACCCTTCCGGCCCCCTGCGTATTCGGCGAGTAGGTTGGTTTCCTGTCACAAGGGAGTGGGCTCCGTGCTACGCGCGGAATTCGCGGCGACCAAAGGGAATAACAGCTGTACCCTCAAGGAGCTAACATGAAGTTATGCACAACAAACAATTGCTAACGCCCTATAAAGTCAAAATATGACCGGTGTTTAAAGGTGAGGGGCTTGGTGCTGCGGAAGCCTAGAGTACGATATGGCCGAGTGTGGGGCGTTTTCCCAAAGGAAATAACTTTTGAACTGAAAGCGGAATAATGAGTAGATGAAAAGAAGAGGCAGCTGGTTCAGGTAGAGGGAAACAGCATCTGCAAAGTCAAGAGGGGTATTGCGAGTAAGGCACTGAAGTACTTGAGGAAGCGGGGGAGCAACACAAGACGGTGGTTAGGCAGGGCCAGAGCACTTGAGGAATTAAAAAAGTCGAAGCCTGACTCTCATCTCCCATCACTCTTCCCTGCTTTTTTTTCTCCAGTTCCCCCTTTCCCCCCGACTTACTGTGTTTTAAAATGTGTATTTTCTCATTTCCCCTCACTGACGTGTCAGTTGCATTAGGGCAGAGATTTTTTTTTTTTTGCCTGTTCATGCTTAATGAACAGAGTGGAACAGTGCCCTAATGTAGGTCAAGTTTTATTTTTTGTCTAATGAACTTGAGTTTTACTCTGACTGCAAGGGGAACATGTTACGATGCCTTTACGTGTTTAATGGGTCACTGACTGCTGTGAGGAGATTGGGTCCCAGAGGTGGGGAGACAAGCTGTTGGGACTGGTGCGTGCACAGAAGGGTTGTATTCTGTCCTGGGGTCTTCTCACAGGAGAGACCTTTGTAACCACTTTATCTAAGGTCGCTACTGTTTTAGTTGTCTCCAGCACTTTTGCTGGATTTTGTTCGTTTTCTCAACTAGAGTATGAGCTTCATGAGAGTTTCTGTGTTGTTCACAGCTGTGATTTCTGACATCGAGTACAGTAGGTGCACATAGTAGATGTTCCAGCATTTGTTGAATGAATTAATGAAGTTGGATGGTGCCAGTGGAGATAGGAAGAAGTGGATGAATTTTAGAGAGATTTAGTATGGAAAACTGACAGGTTGTGAGAACGGACTGGTGATTGGGGTTGAGGGCACTTGGAGTTGCCAGACTAGTCACTGGATAGTCCCTAATGTCAAAAAAAATTTTTTTAAGGGATGGGAAGTGTGCCTTCAACATTCTGAATCTTCACCACAGGATGGCTTACTTGTACGGTAGCTATTTGGGTCATATTTTTTCTCTGCCTGTCTGTGAGTTCCATAAGGACAAAGCTAGCGTCTTCTGCATCCTTATATTCTATCCAGGGCCTAGCTCAAATGTGTTGTAACCAGCAACCTTCTGTTTCCTTTTGGCCCCAGGAAAAGAACAGCATGGTTTAAGGAGGGATTATGATCCTCTTTTACATATGAGAAAACTAAGGCCCAGAGAGGTTGGTGAACCTGCTCAAAGACCCCCACTGAGGATCCAGTGATACTAGAAATCTGATAGTCCAAACACTTTGCAGTGTTGGGGAGGATGGAACTTCAAGTCCACTTTAGAACCATGACCCTACACTTTGAAAAAACAACCAAACCAGACCTGGCATCCATGTTTTAGCCATTTTGTTAACACTTCTCTTAGCTAAGTTACACCAAATGTGCTGCATCCACTTATTCATCTATTAAGTGACTGTGTGCTTCTGAATACTGCAGTGCAAGAGGAGAAATAGAACCTTGGAACTAAGAGGAGGGGAGTTTTAGGGTCAGACTTCATGTATTCAGGTGCCGGCTCTCCCACTTCCTAATTGTGGGCTTTAGCAAGTTACCTAACCTCTCTGGGCTTCCATTTCCTGAACTATGAAAACTGGGTTAATAGAACCTATCTCACAGGGTTTTAGTAAAGATTAAAGGGATAATACCTAGAAAAGTAAGTAGTTAGCACCAGGATCGGCTACATAAAAGGCAAAAGGAAAGTGTGGAGCCCCTTGTTCGAAATTACTGAGAGAGTAACAGCAGAGCAATAAACAAAGCACAGGGCCCTGCTAGGTGTGGGGTTGACTGCACAGGTTGTATGCCTGTGTAGCCAGTCATGGCTAACAGCGTCTGATGTGTGGTGAGTGCTCAATAAATGTTAATTATTAATTTCCTAGGGTACCCCCTCTCAAAGAGCCAAGATGTATTGATGGCAAAAGACACTTAACCTCAAAATAACTGCATAAGAAAGAATGTGACACACTGCAGACACAGTTGGATTTTTGGGTGCCATTCCAGGACCCACATTTTAAAAAAGAACATTGACAATTCAGATTATGTGAACTCCTTTGTTACTGAAGACACTCAGGTGGCATCTGGATGAAAGCTGTTAGTTATAGATTGGTTGCCTTTTAGCTTTTGGTGGTCATAATAACCACATGAAAGTCATTTCTACTTCAGTGGAAAGGACACGGGATTTTGAGTCAGGTGTTTCTTATCTAGCTAATAAGAAGAACCACTATGGCTGAACATTTCCTATTCTTGGATGCTGTACAAGATGTTTCCTGTGTATCAGCTCATTGAATTCCCCCAGTAGTCTTGGGAGGAAAGTATAGTTGTTAACCTGGTTTTCCCCCAGTATTCTCGGGAGAAGAGTACAATTGTTAACATGGTTTTCACAGGTAAGGAAAGCAATCAGAGAGTTCAAAGTCACAGCTGGTAAGTGGCAGAGGCAGGGCTCAAGCAGCCTTGTCTGGATCCAGACTCATTAGTCCTAAGTCTTAAGTTCTGCCTCTGGCAGCCAGGTGCTTTTGGTCAGGTTATTTTACTTGCTTTGGTCTCTAGCTACCTCAGAGGGTGATAAAGTTTGGGTGAGGCTCAAGTATGTAAAGTCTTAGTTAAGAAAAGTGTGTGTAGCCTCTAGCAAAGTGTCCAGAGGTTATTCTGGGATTTCTCTTCTTTCCTCTTGAGCTAACCTCTAAGCTTATACAGTTAAATGGTTTTATCTTTATTGGAGGGAAAGGTGGTAAAGACCTATAAAGTGCCTACAGTGTTGAGAAAGTAGTGAGTGGCGCAGTTAGGAGACTGCCTGGGACTTGAGGTCCTTGCTCCCCTATAAAACTATCAAGTGTCTGTGAAAAGTTTAGCACCCCTGTGGCAGAAATAAGCCACCATCCTCTTGGTTCTCCATGATAGTTTTACTTGATAGCAGGTATGAAAGGGCAGACTGGTGGGCCTCCAAGTGCAAGGTAAGGTTAAAGACAAGGAGTGTCACCTGGATTTCTAGCCATAGCTCCCAGAGCCTGAGTGCCATATAAATTAGGTAGGGGATTTGATTGATAGCAAATGACCCCATCCTACAATGCCTGCAATATCCTGTGGACATTAGAAATCCATGCTCTTGTCACTGAGTAGCACTGTGAGCTTAAAGTATGTCAGCTGCTGATGCCAGATCTCTGATTTGTAAACACTCAAATCAGGGATTCTAGTTTCTGCATCATGAGGATTCTATAATCATGAGGAATGATTGTAGAATTTACATGATCTCTGTAGTTTTTGTTCACTTCATGCAAGTTAGGGATAACTTGATTTTTCAGCCTATTTATCTTGCCTTGATCAGATATCATCTGATCAAGTCCTGTCCCTTTATACTGTACCACCGATGCCTCAGCACTGCTTTCCTTTTTCCTGAGGACTGGGAATGGGATGCTGAGAATGGGATGGAATGGCTTATTCACATGTGCTTTCATTTCTTCTTTAGAAGGGAAGGCAAAGACATTTAACAAAACCTTTACGACTGTGCAGATTTCTGTCTCCCTCCACCCCTATTTCCACCCTCTGTAAAGTTATAAGGATGCCCTCCATTTCCCTCTTCTCTCCTCCTTCTTCCCTCCCCATGTCCCCTATAATCATGCAGACAATAAAGGCTGGTCTTTTGGGTGCCCCAGAGAGTGTGGGCTACTTCCAGTCTTCTGATGTCTCTTTGTGAAAAAAGCATTTCTGCCTTGGATGGACAAGGTGTTATCTCCTTTGGATGAAATCCTCATCCTCTTTCTAGGTCTTCTTCATTTCCCATTCCTGAAGTACAGAAAGACAGGAAGTATCAGTTTGTTAAATATTCTAGTGTAACCTGCAGGATAAAAACATACCACTGTTATGTAAAGATCTCCATGGCCAGATCACAGAGTCATGGGTCCTAGTCCCACTCCCTTTCTTTGGCCTTGGGTAAGTCATTTCTCCATGCTGGGTCTCATCTCTAAGGGGGTTCAAACACTACAGTTTGTCTTTCTCAGACAAGAAAACTGGGGCCCAGAAGAAGTTGGGGAGTGGGGACTGCATCAGTGCTTTTCCACAGCACCTTGGTTGCGGTAGGAGACTGATGGGAGACAGGCCAAAGCAGCTTGGTAAGGAAGGGTGAGGGCAGGCAACCCACAGGGCTCTGTTCGTTCTCCCAGGGCTGTCTAGGAGTTCACCCGAGATGAATACTGAAGTCAGGGCCAGCAGTGAATGGCTTTTTACCTATTAAAAAATCCATGGCATTTCCAGCCAGCCCTGGAGGGGATGGGGTGAACCAGGGCAGAAGATGGTGGTTAGAAAATTCTTGGTGGGAGGATTCTCCATTCCCAACCTGCCCCTCTCACGTCTTCACCACCTTGACTGCAGTTGCTCAGGGCAGTGACCTAGGGGTCATCCTTGATTTCTTTCTTTTCCTCATCCTCCACATCCTCATCAGCAAATCCTTCTGCTCTACCTCCAAAGCCAGCTAGTTACTATCACCTCCACTAAACCTTTCTAATCTCTCATCAAGGTTACTTCTTCTAACTGATCTTTCTTACCCCCTCATCCATTCTCAACATAGTAGTCAGAATGATCTTTTAAAAATGTAATTCATATCTAAAAATTCCTTGGTCAGAATTTGCCAGTGACTTTCCATTATGTTAGAACAAAATCCAAAGTTCTTCCAATGGCCTACAAGGATCAAGGAGAAGCAAACTATGGCTCATGGGCCAAATCTGGCTCACTACATGTTTCTGTATGACCCACCAGCTATGACTTTTCAGATTTTAAATGTGTTTTTTTTTTTAAAAAAAGAATAGTTTTTTATGACACCTGAAATTTATATGAAATTCAAATCTCAGTGTCCATGAACAAAGTTTTATTGGGACACAGCCATGTTAATCATTCGTTTACATATTGTCTGTGGCTACTTTCTTGCTATGATGGCAGAGGTGACTTGTGAAAGAGACCATGTGTCCACAAAGCTGCAAATATTTACTGTCTGGCCCTTTCCAGAAAAAGTTTGCTGATGTCTGATCTAGATGATCTGGCCTTCGGCTGGTTACTTCTCTAATCTCATGTCCTAATGCTCAGGTATTTGTTTTTCAGGTCTACACTTTCTTATCTGTAATTCTGAAATCCAGAGAGCTCTGAAACCAAAACATTTTTTAAGTGTTTTGGCACAAACTCATTTAGTGGCAAAACCTGACCTGAACTGATATGAGGCTGTTTGTAACCTATTTATTCAATGTGATGTGAATATTCATGTGTCTTGCTATAGAATTATCAACGTGTTTGCTTACAGAGTACCTCCTGAGAACTTGGGGTTTTTCATCATATATAGTATATGCACCATATTACCTTTCTAAAATTCAAGAAGTTCTGAAACACAAGTTTCAGAGATAGTACTGTGGACCAGTATCATGGAGTGAGCTATGGACTTGGAAGAGATGGCTTTGCATCCCAGCTCTCTCATTGATGCCCTGCATAACCTTGGGCAAGTCCCTTCACTTAGTTTCCTCACCTACAAAATGGGGCCTTTCATGTCTCAAAACATATTGTAGGCTCAGAAACCAAAGCTTGTTAGAACTATGTGTTAAGAAAGAATAAGTAGGTTCTGAAGGAGATTTGAAGGTCTTGCCCTCTGAGCAAAGTTCATGAGTTTTACTGCATGGATATATTGGCAGTTCTCTGCCTTTCTCACTAGCTGACTTTTTAGTTCTTGGTGGGGTTCCATAGAAAGGAAGCTTCCAGATCTCTGAATTTTGATTAGCTGATCTATGGCTGTACCTTGGCTTTTTGTAGCACTCTTCCTTGGTTGGAGGTTACAATGGATGGGCTTCTCTTCCGCAGTTCAGAAACACAATTGACAGGGAGAGGTTGCTCTGGGGCATTGTTCTGGGGTTTATTTGCAGTTTCCTGTTGATGACAAGAAATAGTTACATAGGTGAGGTCTAGTGCTCACTACTTACACCCAGCCTGCCAAGAAGGCACTATGCAAACATGTCAGCATCAAACAGGGTGAGGGGTAAAAGATACTTGAGGGCCTTGGAATAAAGATAATGACTAAAATTACTAAAATTAAAATTACTGAACCCTCACTATGGACCAGGTTAGCTCATCTAGCCTTTTCAATCCTATAAAGCATGTACTATTATTATGTCCCATTTTACAGATAAGGAAAATGAGAAGGTCAAGTCGCTGCTCAAGGCCATAAGGCTGGTGAGTGAGACAGTTGGGATTCAAATCCCACAGTCCTGTCTCAACCTCTCTCCTGTATTCCTTCACATTTTCTACACTGCCTTTACTCATATTTTCCAGGTGATTGCTTAGTACCTTGCTGGATGTAGTTCCTTGAGTGTAACATACTAATGGCTGAGCCTCTAGGGAATTTCGAGAAGACTCTCTGTCTCCAAAGGCCATCACAAGGATCAAAAGTGGAGAGAAAAGCCCTGTGGAATGTGAACATCAGGGCATGCTGGTGGGAGGAAGCAGCTGGGATGAGGGAACCACTTCTACTCCTCCACCAGCTCTCTGTGACTCTGGGAAGTTGTTTTGTCCCTAGCCCCTAAGCCCTTCTTCTGTAAATGAGGTTGGAAATGCCCCTGGGAGTAGAAGTGTAGGAGTGGAAGAAACTGCTCTGGCTTTAGAGTCATGAGGTGTGGCCTGACCTAGGACAGCAATAGGAATACTGTTCCCAATGACAACTCACACTTATCAGACCAGTTATTTCATCTCTCTGAGCCTCCATTTCCTTGTGTAAAAGCAGGTATAACGTTTATTCATTTGACAAACATTTATTGTACTTCTACTATTTTTCAGATTCTGAAGGACTAGAGCTATAATGATAAACAAAACAGACATAGTCCAGTTCTTAATAAAAATACAATCTAGTGGGGGAGACAGAATGTAAGGACATGAATATACTATATATACATGTATACATATACATATATTCACACACAAATTGTGGTTAAGTGCTGTGAGGCAGAATAACAGATGGGACTGTTAGGTTAGACCAGTGGTTCCCAAATGGGGGCAATTTTGTCCTCCCAGCGGACATTTGGCAATTTCTGGAGACACTTTTGGTCGTCATAACTGGGCATGGAGCTACTGGCATCAAGTGGGTAGAGGCTAGGGATGCTACTAAATACCTTACAATGCACATGACAGTCCTACAAAAAATTATTGGCAGTAATGCTGAGGTTGAGACACTGATACAGACTGAGGTCCGTGAAGTTCTCCCTGAGGACATCCCATTCAAGGTGATGGTTGCTGGGAGCATTAGAGATAATGGATTCAAAGCCCTGAGTACAGGGACTGGTACACTGGGGATCCTAGGAGAGGGCATGTGCCTGGTGGCTAAAGCAAGGCTCTGGAGTCAGACTTCCTGGGTTTGGGATCCTGTCTCCCACTTAACTGAGTGACCTTGAGCACATAATGCAACATCTGAACCTTAGTTTCCTTGTCTGTCATATGGGGTGAATACACATAGTACTACCTCATAGGACTGCTGCGAAGATTGTGTGACATCATACAGGTTAAGATGCTGTACTGGCCTATGGTACAATCGGCCAGTACAGCATCTTAACCTGTACTTGGATAAGAATAACAAACTTGGGGCTTCCCTGGTGGCGCAGTGGTTGAGAGTCCTCCTGGCGATGCAGGGGACGCGGGTTTGTGCCCCGGTCTGGGAGGATCCCACATGCTGCGGAGCGGCTGGGCCCGTGAGCCATGGCCGCTGGGCCTGTGCTCCGCAATGGGAAAGACCACAACAGTGAGAGGCCCGCGTACCGCAAAAAAAAAAAAAAAAAAAGAATAACAAACTTGAGCAATACAATTTTGTTATTCAGTATAGTATATTATTATTATCAATAACCCCCAGGCCACTTCTAAGATCACATTCAGTATAAAAAGTCAAATAGTAGTGCTTCAGTGGAGAGAACACAGGCCAGAGAACTTGCTCCAAGAGTCTCTTTCATAGCTGTGCCACTTATGGCATGTTTCCTCTCCTCTTAGGGCCTCAGCTTTCTCATTTGTAGATAAGCATAACTCCTACCCCCAAAGAATGATCATGAAGATCTGTAGCATATGAGGGTATTGAGGAGCAGCTGCCCCTGGTGCAAAAGGGAGTAGACTCACCCCGCTCTTGTTCTTGCTGTTCACGCAGAGTCCCAGGGCTGGGCCCCCTGCCAGGGACTGCTGCAAGCGCTCCTTCACAGCCACCAGCCGCAGCTCCAGGTCAATACGGCCCTCTTCCTTCGCCCGACACTGAGCTTCCAGGGTGGCCAAGGCCTCTTCCAGACCTTTTAACTTTGCCCCTGTGTCCAAAGACATCTGTGAGAAATAGCTGAGCCTGGTTTGGCCAGAAGCATCAGGGAGTTTGGCAGGGCCTCAGGCCCTAGTCTGCCTTCCCAGAGGGCCTTTCCAGGCCTCACTCCTTGTTAAGGGATGGACTTTGGACCTGGGATTCCAGCTCCATGCAGGGGTGTGTGGTTTTTATCTGCCCGATACCCATTTCCCCATTCTCCTCTCATTCCCTGTAGTTTGGCTGGGGCTGACTTCACTCCTAGTTCAGGGGATTGGCACATAACTTAGACCTGGCCCTTAATTATATCTCATTTTTTGGTCACAGTGGTTGGTTGAGGGATCAAAGCTGGTTCAATCAAAGTGAATCCCAAGGTGTTTATGGGGGCTATTGGGAAGAGAAGCCTCTCTGCTGGAGTGGCTGCACGGATTCGGTGATGGCTAGAGCTGTGTAGCCTTTATACCACCATGAGGGGCAGAGAATGAAACCAATGTAGGGGAAGGCAGAAGCAAGAATTAGAGAAATATGTTTCCTGGTGACATCATTTAAGTCCCTGGACCTTGGTATATCTGATCACTTAAGTTTCCAATTACATTTTTCTTTTCATTTCTAAGCCAGTTTCACTTTGGTTTCTCTTACTTGTAACCAAGAATCGTAAGACAGGCTTTACATTGATCACAAGTTCCTGCTAGGATTTTGCTGCTTATTCAGTTTAAGCCAACAAACCTATATTAGGACCTTCTTTGTGCCAAGAGCTGTTTTGGATCTTACCACGTTTAAAGATTAGTTCCATTGTTTGTCCTGAGGAGGCTGCACTGGAGGGTTTTCTAGTAATGGTTGTTCTTTTCATTCATTTGTTCAGTCGTTCATTCATTCATTCAGTTAATAGTTATTGAGTGCTTGCAAGGTACTGGGCACAGTTCTGTGCCCTTGGGATATATCAGTGAACAACACAGGCAAAGATCTTTGCCCTTATTGAACTTACAATTGTGTGTGTGTGTGTGAGAGAGAGAGAGACAGAGAGAGAGGGAGGGAGAGAAAACAATATAATAAATATAATAATCTAAGATGTCAAAAACTGATATGCTGTAGAAAAAAACTGAGCAGGACAAGTTTGGACTGTCAAGTTGACCTGCTCCAAACCCTATTCTGACTCTTAGGAAGTTCTTTATATTGAAACCAAACTGCCTTTTTTTAAAAAATAATTTAAAAAATTTTATTTTATCTATTTTTGGCTGCGTTGGGTCTTCATAGCTGCACACAGACTTTCTCTAGTTGTGACGAGCGGGGGCTACTCTTTATCGTGGTGCGCAGTCTTCTTATTGCAATGACTTCTCTTGTTGTGGAGCATGGGCTCTAGGTGCACAGGCTTCAGTAGTTGTGGCACGCGGGCTCAGTAGTTATGGCGCGCAGGCTCAGTAATCGTGGCACACGGGCTTAGTTGCTCCACGGCATGCGGGATCTTCCCAGACCAGGGCTCGAACCCGTGTCCCCTGCATTGGCAGGTGGATTCTTAACCACTGAGCCACCGGGGAAGCCCAGAAACCAAACTGCCTTTATGTGCCTTCTTCCCATTGATTCTGGTTCCTAGCCACACAGAGCAAGTCTTTAAGCCAGAACTTCTCAACCTGAGGCTCGTGGACTCCTAGGCAATCTATGACTCTGGGGGCACAGGAGCTCTTGATATTATTTGCAACATTGCGATCTGTGGGGGTTTTCTCTGTTAGGAAAGGGTCCATAGGTTCCATCAGATTCTCATGGGGCTATGCGACCTTGGATGTATTCTTTATAAGGACAGGACCTCTGTTCCCTCCAGCATGTTCAGAAACCTCAGTCTGAAAGTGTGCTGAACTGCAGCTATAGCGAGAATTCAACAGAAACACAGCAGAAAGTGGGGTGCAGAGGAGCCCAGGTCATGCAGAGCCTGCAGAGGCCATGGTCCTGGATTTCAGAAGAAGATCCTGGTAAAGTGTCACCATCCATTATTCCCAGTATGTGAACCAATGTATCACACATTTGGGTGCTCAGTGCATATCTGTGAATGAATGAGTTAATGTGAGGTTCAGAATATCTCGTCCATGATTCTAAGGCACACTCTGTTTTTCACATTTTAGCATTTCTAAAATCAGATCTCATTTTACCACTTTAAGTGTACACATTTGTACGCTTCTTCATCTTCTCACTCTAAAAGCAGTTATTAAATCAGTGGCACTTCCATTAGTCAGGAGAGATGATGATGAGGAGGAGGAGGGGGAGGAGGAGGGAGGAGGAGGGGGAGGAGGAGGGAGGAGGAGGGGGAGGGGAGGGAGGAGGAGAAAAGGGAGGAGAAGCCCACCTGTTCCTGGTAAGAAACCAGGTGGCAGATGCCAGGGGAGGTGTCAAGGATGAGACCCCCTTGTGCTCAGGACCACACCCACATAGATACCTGGGCTGTTCCGAATGGCTTCCTTTAGTTCCCTCTTTTCCTGCCGCAGTGTCATCAGCTCTGTCCGGATTGTCTCTTTCTCTTTCTCCAGCTTTTCTTTTTCTACCAGGTACCTCCTGGCATCCTCCTCAGCTCGGTTCTTACCGTACTTATATTGATGGGCACCTGCAGAGATGAAGCAGGAAAAGGCCCTCAATTCTGAGCTCTGGTGAGAGTACTTGGGTGGTGTTAGCTTCTCTCTCAGCCTCAGTCTGTCTGTCTATAAAATGGGAATATTTAGGTCTATACCCCCTGGATATATTTAATGTGAAGGAGAGGAAACAAGGAGCCAAACGGAGGCAGTAGTGCAAAGAGATGAGGAGTAAGGGCTTTAGGACCGGACAAATCAAGGTCTGTGTTTTCTTTTGCCCTTTACTGGTTGTGTGACATCAGGCAAAGTGAATGTGGTGTTTTTGTGCCTTCCCCCTAGGCTTTACTTTCCTCACTTGTAAATGTGGGTATCAATCAAATTTACCTCTTGGCATTGTGATAAGGTTTAAAAGAGGTAATTCATGAAAAGTACTTAGTATAGTACCTGGCAAATAGTGCTTAGTAAATGTTAGATAATAATAATAATGTAAAACAAATTTTGTGATGCATACACACTTCGGTTTTAGAATTTTTTTAAATAAATTTATTTTATTTATTTATTTTTGGCTGCATTGGGTCTTCGTTGCTGTGCGTGGGCTTTATTTATGGTGAACAGGGGCTACTCTTTGTTGCAGTGCTCTGGCTTCTCATCGCGGTGTCTTCTCTTGTTGCAGAGCATGGGCTCTAGGTGTGCGGGCTTCAGTAGTTGTGGCTTGTGGGCTCTAGACCGCAGGCTCAGTAGTTGTGGCGCATGGGCTTAGTTGCTCCACGGCATGTGGGATCTTCCTGGACCAGGGCTAGAACCATGTCCCCTGCATTGGCAGGCGGATTCTTAACCACTGCACCACCAGGGAAGTCCCACACTTTGGTTTTAAAAGGGCATTTTTATAGTTAACTCTTGGTACATATAAGATAAAGAAACAGCTACGTGTAACTCATCTACAGAGAATTGAGAACTGCAGCTAAAGTCAGGCATTGCCCATTTTATTACTGAGAAATGGGTGGGGGGAGAGAGGGACCTCATAGTCTACTGTAGGCTCTACACTATGGTGGACAATAGCTACAAATTATTATGGCAAAAATTTATTGACCATTTACTATATACTATGCTATTTATATGCATTTGTATTTAATCCTCACAAAACTCACTATTATTAGCTCTACTTTATTGTTGGGAAACTGAGGCACAAAGAGGTTAGGTCTCACTGCTAATTATGGAAGAGCCCAGGTTTGAACTCATGTCTGTCTAACTCCAGGGTCCATGCTATGCAATACTACCTTAGCTTGGGCAAGGTCGTAGTCCAACCTCTCAGTGAAAGTTTTATTTATATTTTTATGCTACAGACAGCCACACATAGTCCTTTGTAGGTGGGGTGTGGAGCGATTCCCATGGTTTGCTGATAATTGGGGGTCTTGTCTCTCCAGCTCTGTAGGGATTGCAGTGGTCACCCATGACGTATGCAAAAATCAGTTCCTCCTACAACTACCCTGCAATTCAAGCCTCATTATAAATAAAGCATGGAGGACAGAGAAGGGGACGCATGGCTCCCCATATTTCCCAGTTACACAATGGCATCCCAAGGGAGTTGGCTCTCAGACTTTTGGATTTTATAGACTGGTAAAATAAATAGGGATACCAACAAAGGGTTGTCACCATTATGTTGTATCAGGTAAGGACCTTAAAACTACCAATATTGTTATTCCCACTATTTTCTATTTATTTTCTGGGTTAAAATAATATTTTAACATCCTGAGTTGGACACAAATGTACAATAAAGTAGTTGTTTATACTGAATACCATTAACTTTATGAAAAACTTTATGCACTGTGCTTATTTTTCTCATTTCATTGCAGATGAGTAAAAACTTCCTTCGGGACTAAACCAGCAAGTAGACTCAGCTTTGGGAGCCATCACCCTGGTCCACCTTGATGTGTCAGCACCACAGAGAGCAGCTTACTTCATACCCAACCCTGTAATGCTTGAGTCACTCAAATGGTGGTAAAGAGGCAAACTAGATTGTTTCTAATCGGTAAGTTTTAAGGAGCTACAATTCTGTGGGTCTTACAGTATTAGTGATAAAACAGAACTGCCCAAGCACCTTCCAGAAAAATCTGGGCCTCCATAATGAAGGAAAAAAGGAATATTTAGTGTCCAAGTTAGTAATGTAACTAATACATAAATGTTGTAGTATGTATCAGTACTTCATTCCTTTTTATTGGTGAATAATAGTCCAGGTGATGTTAGGGGCAAACCTTCCATTGTGTCTGATGAGAAGTCAGCTATTAATGTTATTGGGATCCTTTGTAAGTGATCAGTTGATTTTCTCTTCTGCTTTCAAGATTTTCTTCTTGTCTTTGGCTTTAGCATTTTGAGCATGATGTGTCTTTCTTGGATCTCTTTGCCTTTATCCTACTGGAACTTCACTGAGCTCCCTGGATATATAAATTAATGATTTCAATAAATTTGGCAACTTTTCAGCCATTATTTCTTTTAATATTTTTTATGCTCCTTTCTCTTTCTTTTCTCCTTCTAATGCTCCCTTTATGCATATGTTAGTGCACTTAATGGTGCCTCATATTTCTTTGAGGCTCTGTTCATTTTTCTTTGTTCTCTTTTCTCTCTGTTATTTGGAATGCATAATCTCTGTCGATCTATCTTCAGGTTTACTGATTCTTTTGCCAGTTCAAATGTACCCTTGAGCCATTTGATAGGACATCGTCATCTTCCTTTCCTTTCGTTTTTTTTTAACTAAAGTTCATTAGATTTACTTAGATTTTACCTAATGTCCTTTTTCTGTTGCAGAGCTACTACATTACATTTAGTCATTGTATTTCCTTAGGCTCCTCTTGGCGGTGACATTTCTCAGATTTTTTTTTCTCTCAGTTTTATTGAAATCATAATTGACATATAGCACTGTGTAAGTTTAAGGTGTACTGCATAATGATTTGACCTACATACATCATAAAATGATTACCACAGTAAGTTTAGTGAACATCCATTATCTTGTATAGATGCAAAATTAAAGAAATAGAAAAAAAATTTTTTCCTTGTGATGAGAACTCGTAGAATTTACTCTTTTCACTTTCATATATTATGTACAACAGTGTTAATTATATTTGTCATGTTGTGTATTGCATCCCTGGTATTTATCTTGTAACTGGAAGATTGTACCCTTTGACTACCTTCATCCAGTTTCCCTCTCTGTAACCCCTGCCTCTGGTAACCACAAATCTGATCTCTCTTCCTATAAGTTTGTTTTTGAACTGTATTTGACCTACCATATTATATGTTAGTTCCTGGTATACCTCATAGTGATTTGATATTTCTGTACATTTAAAAATGATTGCCATGGGCTTCCCTGGTGGTGCAGTGGTTGAGAGTCCGCCTGCCGATGCAGGGGACACGGGTTCGTGCCCCAGTCTGGGAAAATCCCACATGCCGCAGAGCGGCTGGGCCCATGAGTCATGGCCGCTGAGCCTGTGTGTCCGGAGCCTGTGCTCCGCAACGGGAGAGGCCACGACAGTGAGAGGCCCGCGTACTACCAAAAAAAAAAAAAAAAAAAAGATCACCATGATAAGTATAGTTACTATCTGTCACCATACAAAGATATTATATAATTATTGACTGTATTTCCTGCACTCATTTCATACCCATGAGTCATTTATTTTATAGCAGGAAGTTTGTGCCTCTTAATCTCCCTCATCTTTCTCCTCCCCCCATTTTCCTCCCCTTTGACAACCACCTGTTTGTTCTCTGTATCTCTGACTCTGTTTCTGTTATGTTTGTTTGTTTTGTTTTTTATATTCCACATACAAGTGAAATCATATGTATTTGTCTTTCTCTCTCTTATTTCATTTAGCATAATACCCTCTAAGGCCATCCATGTTGTTGCAGATGGCAGATTTCATTCTTTTTAATGGCTGAGTAATATTTCACAGTATATGTATATGTCATATCTTTTTATCCATTCATTTTTGTTTGTTTGTTTTTAAATTTTATTGGGGTATATTTGATTTACAATGTTGTATTAGTTTCAGGTGTATGGCAAAGTCATTCAGTTATACATATACATATATTAATTCTTTTTCAGATTCTTTTCTCATATAGATTATCACAGAATATTGAGTAGAGTTCCCTGTGCTGTACAGTTGGTCCTTGTTGGTTATCTGTCTTATATATAGTAGTGTGTCTATGTTAATCCCAAGCTCCTGATTCCCCCCCACCTCGCCCACCACATTTTCCCTTTGGTAACCATAAGTTTGCTTTTTGTTATCTGTAAGTCTGTTTCTGTTTTGTAGATAAGTTTATTTGTATCATTTTTAAAAAATTAGATTCCACATATGAGTGATATCATATGATATTTGTCTTTGTCTGACTTAATTCACCCAGTATGATAATCTCTAGATCCATCCATGTTGCTGCAAATGGCATTATTTCATTCTTTTTTATGGCCGAGTAATATTCCATTGTGTATATGTACTGCATCTTTTGTATCCATTCCTCTGTCAATGGACATTTAGGTTGCTTCCATGTCTTGGCTGTTGTAAATAGTGCTGCACTGAACATTGGGGTGCATGTATCTTTTTTTTTTTTTTTTTTTTGCAGTACACGGGCCTCTCACTGCTGTGGCTTCTCCCGTTGCGGAGCACAGGCTCCAGACACGCAGGCTCAGCAGCCATGGCTCATGGGCCCAGCCGCTCTGTGGCATATGGGATCTTCCCGGACTGGGGCATGAACCCGCGTGCCCTGCATCGGCAGGCGGACTCTCAACCACTGCACCACCAGGGAAGCCCCATGTATCTTTTTGAATTATGGTTTTCTCCAGATATATACCCAGGAGTGGGATTGCTGGATTACATGGTAGTTCTATATGTCATTTTTTAAGGAAATTCCATACTGTTCTTCATAGTGGCTGTACCAATTTACATTCCCCGCAACAGTGTACGAGGGTTCCTTTTTCTCCACACCCTCTCCAGCATTCATTGTTTGTAGACATTTTGATGATGGCCATTCTGACCGGTGTGAGGTGATACCTCATTGTAGTTTTGATTTGCATTTCTCTAATAATTAGCGATGTTGAGCATAATTTCATGTGCCTCTTGGCCACCTGTATACCTTCTTTGGAGAAATGTCTCTTTAGGTCATTTTGCCCATTTTTTAAAAAACATTTTTATTGGAGTATAATTGATTTACATTGTTGTGTTAGTTGATGCTCTATAACAAAGTGAATCAGCTGTACATATACATATATCCCCATATCTCCTCCCTCTTGCGTCTCCCTCTCACCCTCCCTATCCCACCCTCCCCATCCCACCCCTCTAGGTGGTCACAAAGTACCGAGCTGATCTCCCTGCGCCATGTGGCTGCTTCCCACTAGCTATCTATTTTACATTTGGTAGTGTATATATGTCAATGCCACTCTCTCACTTCATCTCAGCTTACCCTTCTCCCTCCCCATGTCCTCAAGTCCATTCTCTATGTCTGCATCTTTATTCCTGTCCTGCCCCTAGGTTCTTCAGAGCCATTTTTTTTTTTTTAGATTCCATATATATATGTGTTAGCATATGGTATTTTTCTCTTTCTGACTTACTTCACTCTGAATGACAGATTCTAGGTCCATCCACCTCACTATAAATAACTCAATTTTGTTTCTTTTTATGGCTGAGTAATATTCCATTGTGTATATGTGCCACATCTTCTTTATCCATTCATCTGTTGATGGACACTTAGGTTGCTTCAGTGTCCTGGCTATTGTAAATAGTGCTGCAATGAACATTGTGGTACATGACTCTTTGTGGGAGTCATGGGGGATTGCTGGATCACATGGTAATTTCATTTTTAGTTTTTTAAGGAACCTCCATACTGTTCTGCATAGTGGCTGTATCAATTTACATTCCCACCAACAGTGCAAGAGGGTTCCCTTTTCTCCACAACCTCTCCAGCATTTATTGTTTGTAGATTTTTTGATGATGGCCATTCTGATGATGGCCATCACCTTCTCCAGCATTTATTGTTTGTAGATTTTTTGATGATGGCCATTTTTTGATGATGGCCATTCTGGCCACACCAGGTGACTGGTGTGAGGTGATAACTCATTGTAGTTTTGATTTGCATTTCTCTAATGATTAGTGATGTTGAGCATCCTTTCATGTGTTTGTTGGCAATCTGTATATCTTCTTTGGAGAAATGTCTATTTAGGCCTTCTGCCCATTTTTGGATACGGTTGTTTGTTTTTTTGATATTGAGCCGCATGAGCTGTTTGTAAATTTTGGAGACTAATCCCTTGTCGGTCACATTGTTTGCAAATATTTTCTCCCACTCTGTGGGTTGTCTTTTTGTTTTGTTTATGGTTTCCTTTGCTGTGCAAAAGCTTTTAAGTTTATTTAAGTCCCATTTGTTTATTTTTGTTTTTATTTTCATTACTCTAGGAGGTGGATCCAAAAAGATATTGCTGCGATTTATGTCATAGAGTGTTCTGCCTATGTTTTCCTCTAAGAGTTTTATAGTATCTAGTCTTACATTTAGATCTTTAATCCAATTTGAGTTTAATTTTGTGTGTGTTTTTAAAGAATGTTCTAATTTCATTTTTTTACATGTAGCTGTGCAGTTTTCCCAGCACCATTTATTGAAGAGACCGTCTTTCCTCCATTTTATAGTCTTGCTTCCTTTGTCATAGATTAGTTGGCCATAGATGCGTGGGATTATTTCTGGGCTTTCTACCCTGTTCCATTAATCTATATTTCTGTTTTTGTGCCAGTACCATACCGTTTTGATGACTGTAGCTTTGTAGCATAGTCTGAAGTGAGGGAGCGTGAATCCTCCAGGTCTGTTTTTCTAGCTCGGTTTTGGCTATTCGGGGTCTTTTGTGTTTCCATACTAATTAAAAAAAATTTTTTTTCCAGTTCTGTGAAAAATGCCATTGGTAATTTGATAGGGATTGCATTGAGTCTGTAGATTGCCTTGGGTAATATAGTCATTTTGACATTATTGATTCTTCGAATTCAAGAACATGGTATATCTTTCCAACTGTTTGTGTCATCTTTGATTTCTTTCATCAGCATCTCATAGTTTTCAGAGTACAGGTCTTTTGTCTCCTTAGGTAGGTTTATTCCTAGTTATTTTATTCTTTTTGATGTGATGGTAAATGGGATCGTTTCCTTAATTTCTCTTTCTGATCTTTCATTGTTAGTGTATAGAAACGCAAGAGATTTCTGTGTATTAATTTTGTATCCTGCAACTTTACCAAATTCACTGCTGAGCTCTAGTAGTTTTCTGGTAGCGTCTTTAGGATTCTCTGTGTATAGTATCATGTCATCTGCAAACAGTGACAGCTTTACTTATACTTTTCCAACTTGGATTCCTTTTATTTCTTTTTCTTCTCTGATTGCTGTGGCTAGGACTTCCAAAACTATGTTGAAGAAAAGTGGCGAGAGTGGACATCCTTGCCTTGTTCCTGATCTTAGAGGGAATGCTTTCAGCTTTTCACCATTGAGGATGATGTTAGCTGTGGGCTTGTCATATATGGCCTTTATTATGTTGAGGTAAGTTCCCTCTATGCCTACTTTCTGGAGGGTGTTTATCATAAATGGTTGTTGGATTTTTGTCAAAAGCTCTTTCTGCATCTATTGAGATGATCATATGGTTTTTATTCTTCAGTTTGTTAATGTGGTGTATCACATTGATTGACTTGTGGATATTGAAGAACGCTTGCATGCCTGCGATAAATTCCACTTGATCGTGGTGTATGATCCTTTTTTTAAAAAAAATAAATTTATTTATCTTTTTATTTTTGGCTGTGTTGGGTCTTCATTGCTGCACACGGGCCCTCTCCAGTTATGGCGAGCAGGGGCTTGTGGCCTCTCTTGTTGAGGAGCACGGGCTCCAGGTGTGCAGGCTTCATTAGTTGTGGCATGTGGACTCAGTAGTTGTGGCTTGCGGGCTCTAGAGTGTAGGCTCAGTAGTTGTGGCACATGGGCTTAGTTGCTGCACGGCATGTGGGATCTTCCCAGACCAAGGCTCAAACCCATGTCCCCTGCATTGGCAGGTGGATTCTTAACCACTGCACCACCAGGAAAGTCCAGATCATGGTGTATGATCCTTGTAATCTATTGTTGAATTCGGTTTGCCAGTTTTGTTGAGTATTTTTGCGTCTCGGTTCATCATGGTATTAGCCTGTAATTTTCTTTTTTTTTGTGGTATCTTTGTGTGGTTTTGGTATCAGGGTGATGGTGGCCTCATAGAATGAGCTTGGGAGTGTTCCTTCCTCTGCAATTTTTGGGAATAGTTTTAGAAGGATAGGTGGTAACTCTTCTCTAAATGTTTGATAGAATTCACCTGTAAAGTCTGGTCCTGGGCTTTTGTTTGTTGTATGTTTTTAAATCACAGGTTCGATTTCAATACTTGTGATTGGTCTGTTCATATTTTCTGCTTCTTCCTGGTTCAGTCTTGGAAGGTTATATCTTTCTAAGAATTTGTCCATTTCTTCTAGGTTGTCCATTTTATTGGCATGTAGTTGTTTTTGGTAGTCTTTTATGATCCTTTGTATTTCTGTTGTGTCAGTTGTAACTTCTTTTTCATTTCTAATTTTATTGATTTGAGTCTTCTCCCTTTTTTTCTTGATGAGTCTGGCTAAAGCTTTATCAATTTTGTTTATCTTTTTTTTTGGCTGCACCACGCAGCTTGTGGGACCTTAGTTTCCCAATGAGGGATCAAAGTCAGGCCACGGCAGTGAAAGCACTGAGTGCTAACCACTGGACTGCCAGGGAATTCCCAATATTTTTTCTTTGTCTTTAATTTTTGGCAGTTTGATTAATATGTGTCTTAGCATGCTCCTCCTTAAGTTTATCTTGTATGGGAGTCTCTGTGCTTCTTGGACTTAGTGGGTTGTTCCTTTCTCACTTTAGGTAAGTTTTCAGCTATAATCTCTTCAATTATTTCCTCAGGCCCTTTCTCTCTCTCTTCTCTTTCTGGGACCCCTGTAATGTGAATGTTCATGCGTTTAATGTTGTCCCAGAGATCTCTGAGACTGTCCTCATTCCTTTTCATTCTTTTTTCTTTATTTTGTTCCACAGCAGTGATTTCCACCATTCTGTCTCCCAGCTCACTTATTCGTTCTTCTGCCTCAATTATTCTGCTATTGATTCCTTCTACTGTATTTTTCATTCCAGTTATTGTATTGTTCATCTCTGTTTGTTCATTATTTTTTATTTTTATTTTTTTAAATATTTATTTATGTATTTGGTTGTACAGGGTCTTAGTTGCGGCAGGTGGGCTCCTTAGTTGTGGCATGCGGGCTCCTTAGTTGTGGCATGTGAACTCTTAGTTGCTGCATGCATGTGGGATCTAGTTCCCTGACCAGGGATTGAACCCGGGACCCCTGCATTGGGAGCATGGAGTCTTATCCGCTGTGCCACCAGGGAAGTCCCTGTTTGTTCTTTAAATTTCTAGCTCTTTGTTGAACATCTCTTGTATCTTCTCAGTCTGTGCCTCCATTCTTTTTCTGAGATCTTGGATTATCTTTACTATCATTACTTTAAATTCTTTTTCAGATAGGTTGCCTATCTCCACTTCACTTAGTTTTTCTTCTTTTTTTTTAATATTTATTATTTATTTATTCATTTATTGGCTGCATTGGGTCTTAGCTGCGGCACGTGGGATCTTTTGTTGCAGCTCACAGGCTTCTTTCTAGTTGTGGCACACAGGCTTCTCTCTAGTTGTGGTGCACAGGCTCCAGAGTGTGTGGGCTCTGTAGTTGCGACACATGGGCTCTCTTGTTGTGGCATGAGGGCTTAGTTGCCCTGCGGCATGTAGGATCTTAGTTCCTCAACCAGGGATCAAACCGGCATCCCCTGCATTGCAAGATGGATTCTTAACCACTGGACCCCCAGGGAAGTCCCTCTTTTGGGTTTTTATCTTGTTCCTTTGTCTGGAACATATTTCTCTGCCATCTCATTTTTTTCTGACTTTCTGGGTTTGTGGTCTCCTTTCCACTAGCTGCAGGAGCATAGATCCTCTTGCTTCTGGTGTCTGCCTGTGGCCGGTGACCTGGGTCCTGAGGCTTGTACAGGCTTCCTGGTGGGAGGGACTGGTTCCTGCCCACTTGTTGGTGGAGATGGGTCTTGTCCCTCTGGTGGGCATGACCATGTCAAGGGATGTGTTTAGAGGTGGCTGTGAGCTCAGTATGGCTTTAGGCAGCCTGTGTGCTGATGGGTGTTCCTATCCTGCTGTGTGCTGTGTTCCTATCCTGCTGGTTGTTTGGGCTGAGGCATTCCAGCACTGGAACCTGTGGGCTGTTAGGTAGGGCCAGGTCTTGATGCTAAAATGGCAACCTCTGGGAGGGCTCAAGCCAAAATATTCTCTGGGTCCTCTGCCACCAGTGTCCTTGCGCCCTCATTGATCTACAGCCGACCCCTGCCTCCCCGGGAGACCCTCCAACACTCGTAGGTAGGTCCAGCCGCAGCTCTTATGGAGTTACTGCTTTGTTCTTTGTCCCAGTGTATGAGAAACCTTGTATGTGCTCTCCAAGAGTGGAGTCTCTGTTTCCCCCAGTCCTGTGGCACTCCGGCACTCAAGCCCCGCTGGCCTTCAAAGCCAACTGCTCTGGGGATTCCTCCTCCCGAAGCCAGACCCTCAGGCTGGGGAGGCAGACGTGGGGCTCATGACTCTCACTCTTGTGGGACAACCTCTGCGATATAAATATCGTCCAGTTTGTGGGTCGCCCACCTGGTGGGTATGGGATTTGATTATGTCATGAAAGCGCCACTCCTACCATCTCACTGTGGCTTCTTCTTTGTCTTTGGATGTAAAATATGCTTTTTGATAGGTTCCAATCTTTTTTGTTGATGGTTGTTCAGCAGTTAGTTGTGATTTTGGTGTTTTTGTGAGAGGAGGTGAGCTCAAGTCCCTCTACTCCGCAATCTTTTCCGGAATCGAGGGGCTGCTTTTAGTTTGTATGCTTGCTGCCTCTTTCCTCAGCATGTGCTGGCAGTTATCACTTTGATGTGGTGTGTGCAGGTACCGTGGCCTTTGCAGTCTCCTGGGATAGCGGGGGCAGGTCTCTTACAGGCTGCTGTCCATGCATTCCCAGGACAGTGGGGGCAGGGCTTGGCATCTGCTCATAGGTATCCTAGGGGTGGCTGTTATCTGTGTGCTCCAGGGACAGTGGGGGCAGCTCTTGGCGCCTGCTTATGGGTCTCCTAGGGGTGGCTGCTATCCACGCATTCCTGGGACAATGGGGGCAGGGCTTCTATCCATTCATTTTTGATGGGTATTTAAGTTCCTTCCATATCTTGGTTGTTGTAAATAATGCTGCAATAAACATAGGAGTGCATATATCTTTTCTAATTGGTGTTTTCATTTTCTTTGGATACATACTCAGAAGTGGAATTGCTGGATCATATGTCAGTTCTATTTTTAATCTTTTGAGGAATCTCCATACTGTTTTCCATAGGGGCTGCACCAATTTGCATTCCCATCAACAGTGCACAAGAGTTTCCTTTTCTCCATATCCTCACCAACACTTGTTATTTGTTGTCTTTTTGATAATAGCAGCTCTGACAGGTGTGAGGTGATATCTCATTGTGATTTTGAATTGTATTTCCCTGATGATTAGTGATGTTGAGCATCTTTTCATGTGCCTTTTGGCCATCTGTATGACTTCTTTGGAAAAATGTCTATAGTCCTATACCTATTTTTTAATTAGATTGTTTATTTTTTTGATGTTGAATTGTATGAGTTCTTTGTATATTTTGTATATTAATCTGTTATTGGATATACTATTTGCAAATATTTTATCTTATTCAGTCAGTGGCCTTTTTGTTTTGTTGATAGTTTCCTTCACTGTGCAAAAGCTTTTTAGTTTGATGTAGTCCTGTTTGTTTATTTTTGCTTTTGTTTCCCTCACCTAAGGAGACATATCCAAAAATATTGCTAAGACCAATGTCAAACAGTGAGTGCTTATGTTTTCATCTAGAAGTTTTATGGTTTGAGGTCTTACATTTAAGTCTTTAATGCATTTTGAGTTTATTTTTGTATATGGTTTGAGAAAGTAGTCCAGTTTGATTCTTTCACATGTGATTTTCAGGTTTTCCCAACACTGTTTATTGAAGACACTGTCTTTTCCCCATTGTATTTCCTTCTCTCCTTTGCCATAGATTAATTGCCCATATAAGTGTGTGTTCATTTCTAGGCTCTCTGTTCTGTTTTGTTGATCTCTATGTCTGTTTTTGTGCCATTCCCATGCTGTTTTGATTGCTGTAGCTTTATAGTATAGTTTGAAATCAGATAGCATGATATCTCCAGCTTTGTTCTTCTTCCTCAAGATTGTTTTGGTTCTTTGGCATCTTTGTGTTTTCATACAAATTTTAGAATTATTTTTTCTAGTTCTGTGAAAAATGCAATTGGTATTTTAATAGGGATTGCATTGAATCTGTAGATTGTCTTGGGTAATATGGTCATTTTAACAAAATTAATTCTTCTAATCCATGAGCCTGGTATATCTTTTCATCTCTTTGTGTTGTCTTCAGTTTCTTCAACAGTGTCTTATAGTTTTCTGAGTATAGGTCTTTATCTCCTTAATTAGATTTATTCTGGGAGATCCCTGGTGGTCTAGTGGTTAGGATTCTTGGCTTTCACTGCTGCAGCCTGGGTTCAATCCCTGGTTGGGGAACTGAGATCCCACAAACCACATGGTATGGCCAAAAAAAAAACCCAAAAAAACCTATCTAAGTTTAAAAAAAGAGATTTATTCCTAGGTATTTTATTCTTTTTAAATGTGATTGTAAATGGGATTTTTATTCTTAATTTCTCTCTCTGATAGTTCTATGTTAGCGTATAGAAGTGCAACAGATTCCTCTATATTAATTTTGTATCTTGCAACTTTACCAAATTCACTGATGTGCTCTAGAAGTTTTTTGGTGGTGTCTTGTTATCTGCAAACAGTGACAGTTTTACTTTGTACTCTCCAATTTCTTCCTTCACTTCTTTTTTTGTTAATAAATTTATTTATTTTTATTTATTTTTGGCTGCGTTGGGTCTTTGTTGCTGTGCACGGGCTTTCTCTAGTTGCGGCGAGAGGGGACTACTCTTTGTTGCGGTGCGTGGGCTTCTCATTGTGGTGGCTTCTCTTGTTGTGGAGCACAGGCTCTAGGAGCACGGGCTTCAGTAGTTGTAGCACGTGGGCTCAGCAGTTGTGGCTTGCAGGCTCTAGAGCACAGGCTCAGTAGTTGTGGCACGCAGGCTTAGTTGCTCCATGGCATGTGGGATCTTCCTGGACCAGGGCTCAAACCTGTGTCCTCTGCATTGGCAGGCAGATGCTTAACCACTGTGCCACCAGGGAAGCCCCCTTGACTTCTCTAAGCATGGTTTCCCTTAGTTCTTTGAACATATTTACAAAGGACGCTTTGAAATCTTTGTTAAATTCCACATGTGGGTTCTCTCATAGACAGTTTCTGTTGCCTGCCTTTTTCCCTCTGTATGGGTCACACTTTCCTGTTTCTTTGCATGTTTCATAATTTTTTTAAAAAATTGGACATTTTATATAATATATTGTAGCATCTCTAGGTATACTGACCCCTACCCCCACCAGATTGTTTATTTGTTTAGTGACTTAGTTGGCTCTTTTAGTGAAGTACATTTCTCCCTGCAGCATGAAGCCTCTGATGTTGATCCTGAATGGGTACAGCCTTAGGGATCACACCCAGCTGTTAGGCTCCACTAATTTTCAGCTGATTGCTCTATTTTTTAAAAAATATTTATTTATTTATTGAATTTATTTATTTTCCTTTTTTTTTTTTGCTGCATCAGGTCTTAGTTGCAGCACATGGCGTCTTCGTTGAGGCATGTGGGATCTTTTTGTTACAGTGAGTGGTCTCTTTGTTGTGGTGCTCGGGCTTCTCTCCAGTTGTGGTGTGCGGGTTTTCTTTCTCTAGTTATGGCGTGAGGGCTCCAGAGCGCGTGGGCTCTGTAGTTTGCGGCATGTGGGCTCTCTTGTTGAGGCATGCGAGCTCAATAGTTGTGGTGCACGGGCTTAGTTGCCCTGCGGCATGTGGAAACTTAGTTCACCGACCAGGGATCGAACCCACATCCCCTGCATTGGAAGGAGGATTCTTTACCACTGGACCACCAGGGAAGTCCCTGCTTTATTGTTTTTGACAATGCTCTGTGTCATCATTTGCTCCACACTCTGTTTCCACTAAAGTCAGTTCTTTTGAAGGGGAACTTTGGAGTTCACTGTTTTTATGACCTGCCTTTCACCTTGGGCAAAATCTCTGAGTCACTCTTCTGAATCTAGGGGTGGGAACAGTGGCCTGCTTCTCTTTGAGTGACATCTCTGTTTTGTGAGCAGGGTGCTGGGTAGCGACTGTAACCTCTGGTCTTCTTAGCTTTCCTCTCCTAGTGTGGAACCCCTGCATTATGAGTGAGCTGGGGTGAGAGCAGTCAGGGCCCCCACATCTTTGGCCTGCCCAACCTGCAGTAGAGCCTCTGCTCTATGAGTGGGGTCTGGGTAGAGAAAGGGAGCACCCTACTTCTGGGCTGCACTCACTTGGGATCTAGTGTCTGTAGCACATAGCTAGGGGTGATGAGAAATGCTCGTTACCTGCTCTTATTGGGGAGATACTGCAGCTCTTGACTGGGAGCTAGAGGAGAGAGAGCCTTTTTTTCTTGTCCACATCTGGAGATTTTGTTACACTGAGCTGGGAAAAGGGTAAAGGAGAAGGTGGTGGCTCAGATGCCACAAACTCTCACTGATTTTACTGAGATTTAGTAAATTTTCTAGAATAAATCTTCATTTGCCATATGCCCTTAGGACAATTTCTAGAGACTTCAGATGATTGATTTAGCAATCTTTTTTTTAAAATTAATTAATTAATTTATTTATGGCAGTGTTGGGTCTTTGTTGCTGCACACGGGCTTTCTCTAGTTGCGGTGAGCAGGGGCTACTCTTCCTTGCAGTGCGTGGGCTTCATATTTTGGTGGCTTCTCTTGTTGCAGAGCACGGGCTCTAGGCACGCGGGCTTCAGTAGTTGTGGCACGTGGGCTCAGTAGTTGTGGCTCACGGGCTCTAGAGTGCAGGCTCAGTAGCTGTGGTGCATGGGCTTAGTTGCTCCGTGGCATGTGGGATCTTCCCAGACCAGGGCTTGAACCGGTGTTCCCTGCATTGGCAGGCGGATTCTTAACCACTGCATCACCAGGGAAGCCCTGATTTAGCAATCTTTACCAGTTTTGGTTGTTTTCTGGGGAAAGGGTCTGTGGAGCTTCTCATGGCACCATTTTTCTCAGTAATGCCCTCATTTCCCACGATTTTTGTTTTCTCATATTTGTGGCCTTTTGCAGTCCCTTCCCACACTAGATAAGCTGACCTGTGTAACCATTAGGATATGGCAGAAATTATCACAAAAGCTAGTTCACAAAAACATTGCAGCTTCTGCCCTGTACCTCCTTCCTGGGTCACTTGCTCTGGGGGAAGCCAGCTGTCTTGTCATGAGGACAAGCAGCCCAATGGTGGGGTCCTCCTGGCAAGGAACTGAGGCCTCCTTCCAAAAGCCAGCCCAAACTTGCCAGGCATACAAATCAACCATCTTGGGAGCAGATCCTCCAGCGTGTCAAGCCTTCAGATGACTTCAAATGACCAGCTGACGTCTTGACTGTGACCTCACAAGAGACCCCAATTTAGAACTACCTAACTAAGCTGCCCCGGGATTCCTGACCCACAGAACACTGACATAACACACACTTAGGTTTTGAGCTATGAAGTTTTGGGTAATTTGTTATGTAGCAGTAGGTAGTTAATACATGATCTTGGGTAAGACCTTTCTCTTATGTTCTTCAGTTCCTTCATCTGAAAAACATTTTTGGACTAGATCCATAGTTTCCAACTGTCTGCAAGGAGCCCTATGATTTCATAGTGATGGGTAACAGGCTACCATGTGGGGCAAAGGAGAGGCCAAGTGGGCCTCCAGACTCCAGGCAAAGCAGCTCCACTTTTCTCTCTCTCTTATAAACTGGGCTTCAATGTAAGATTTAATTTGAAGAAAGAGTCTGTTTTTTGTTATCTTCGCTTTTGGGTTTTTTTTTTTATGTTTTATGATTTCTTCAATCTTACATGCTTATTTCAATTTAGTTTCCCATCTTGAAATGGGCATTTCATAAGGCCCTGTATTTCTAGTGTCTCTGATCATACAGTATAAGGAATGCTACACAACAAACCTCTAATTGCTCAGAGGGGAAACTCTCTGGAGAGGGGAGGGGACTTTTCCAAAGTTACACAGTAATTTAGTGACCAAGTGAGGAATGGAATATAGGTCTCCTGACTCCCAGAAGAGATTATCTACGCTAATGAAATGGAGCTATCATAAAGAAAAGTATTTTAAAAAATAAATCTTCAAAAAGCAAAGACTAGAACTTGACTTTGTTCAAGTACGAGAGAAGAAAGTAAAAACAACAAATAAAAGACTCAGGACATGCTGTCCTACAGGAAGCTGGCTTGCTCATAAAGATAAATCATACAGGAGTAGAGATTAATGTTGGGAATCATAGAGAACTTACATAGAGTTGTCTGGCATAGTTAGTCATTATTGTGCAGTGTGGCGATCAGGCAATTCAGCAAGCTCCTATGGCGTGCTAGGCAGAGCTTGGGCTGGGACACAGACGTAAGCCATATATATATGGCTTTATGTAGTGTTAAAAGTTTTCAATCGTTGCTTATATTAAAAAATAAGTAGATTTCTGGTCTCTTTTGAATAATTGGCAAATCTGGGCTGGCATTGCTGCATGGGGGCCTTGGCTGGAGCTAAGTAGTAGCGGCCCCTAGAGCTGGGATCTGAGCACTGCAGTTTCCTTCAGTCTCCCCCAACCCATTCTCTGTTGTTTCCCCTCTGAGGCCACCTGCTAGCTGCCCTTTATCACTCTGCTTGTGCTGTTATTTTTCTTAGAGTATTTTCTTATACCTCTCTTCACTTATTTACCCGCGTGACCCCAGCAAGGATCTGATTTTGAGACACCCCCCCCGACCCCGCCCCTGTCCCGGACTATTTCCCTCCCTTCTTCCCTTGCACACAGAACTCACTGGAGGCGTGGCGCTTGACTTTGACCTGTGGGTCTGCCCGATGGGACTTCTCACTGCAGGTGGAGGCATGGCGCTTGATCTGGGCTCCAGAGGGACGCTCAGGCTCCTCATCCTGGGTGAGAGATGGAAGGAGAAGGTAAAGTGTGGGTGGGCTCAGAATCCTCAGTGTAGGTGCTTTCTGGTGCGCGCTCAGTGACTGAGTACTACATGACCTCTGAGATCTTGGCCTTACAGTTTTAGATGTGTGCAGCCCTCAACAGTTTATAAACCACTTGCACTAGCAGTGTATTACTTGATCCTCATACCTTCCTGTGGGGGGCAGCAGAAGGCAACCCTAAACTGGAATTTCTGCTGAGAGGAAAATTAGGAAGTCTCAAAAGACCGTGGGTGACCATATTTGATTTATCATAGATATTTTTGTCCTCACATCATTTGGACGAATCCTTCAAGTTTTCCAAATTGCTAATATAAAGTCTTAGGTTAAAAAAAAAGTCATAGATGAGATCAGCCAATGGTAGAACTGACATAACTTAATAGACTGGCTATACATTTTTGCATGAAGAGTCGTGAGAACACTCAAAATCTTGTCAAAGCTCAGGAAACCATGAGTGGAATATGATAATAATGTCATACAATACTGCTGTTGATAAAAACAGTACTATTTACTCCTCTGTATAAGACCTTCCAATGTCCAGGTACTGTGCTAAGTTTTTTCCATAAAGCATTTCATTTAGTTTTTGCAATAGTCCTATCAGGTAGCTTTTATCATATTTATGTGGAGCCAGGAAGTGAGGACCAGAGAAATGAAGCCCAAGGTAACTTGGACTCAGCCCTGAGTGCAAGGTTCATGTCCTTAAGCACTAAGCTGTCTTGCTACTAAACTCTGCAGCTGAGAACAGTCTCAAGCTGCATCTAATGGTTCATATGAGTCTGAAAAAGACCATATAGACAGAAGGATGGCTGGAGAAGTTTCTAGTAGCAAAGGGAGTCCTAGAGGTGAGAGCTCAGAGTGTCATCCAGCACTGTCCAAGGCAGGGGTCCTGGCCCGCAAACACATCTGCTTTCCTTGGAAGCTTGATTCCCTCTCTCTCTCCTCTAGCTGTGAGGCCTGACCCACCAACCACTGTCTGATCAGAATGTCATCATGTCATCCTCTGGCTCTCCCGTGGCAGGAGAAGCCACAGGGCGTGCTGCGGAGCAGTATGGGTCAAGTAATGGCTACAGAGGCCTCACTGTAAATTAATAAGCTGGCATCTCCTTGGTTTAGTGAGCAAGACAGGGAGAGTGTCCTGGGAGCTGAAGCCTAGACTGTGGTTGCCACCAGGTAAAGGCCTCTGGGGGCAGCCACCCAGTTATCATCCCCCTGAGACACTACTGAATCAGTCAATTCACAGAGCAGTAAACAGGGGTGGACAGTCCAACACCTTGCTCAGACTGGAGCAGTGCTTTATAGATGCAGAGCGCTTTCTTCTTCCTGGTCAGGGTATCTTTCCACTGTACTGCTCAGTCTCCTGTTCCAGAGATTCTTTCCCCTGAGCCATGGTCTGTCGTAAGAAGGTCCCCTCTCCCCCGCCTTCTAGCTGCTGGTTAAACGAAAATGATCTCTCTGAGGCAAAGGAAAAAAGGAGTAGTGAGGGAGAGCTAATAAGTGGCTTTTGCCATGTTCCCCGAAGTCCCAAGGGACCGTACCTGCATCTTTTCATAAGGAACATCATCATAGACTCGGGGCTCAGGCCACTGATCCTGGCAGGATCTTGCATATCTAGAAAATACAAGGACTGATGATGATGGTGGTGACAGTGATACTTATGCAGCTTACAGTGCTTTCCTGTCCATTCTCTCATTTGATTCTGGCAGCACCTTTTAATGGAGGTCAGAAAGTTAGTGATAGCAACCATGCCAGGCAGCACTAGGACATTGATGTGTTAAGAGCTTTATAGGCAGGGACCCATGGGATTCTCATAACAACTCAGGAAGCAGGTGATTCATCACCTCCATTTTATAAGCGAGAAAACAGAGGATCCAGGCTGGCAAGCAACCAGCCCAAGCTGTTGGTCGTGATAGAACCGTGACTTGAATATGGTACTTTTAATGCCAAACTCTGCACACCAGCCCTGTGCCCGCCCAGAAGCTCAAGGGTATGGGGACGCTAAGTTTCCATGGCATGAGAGCAGAGCGCAGGCCACTGTACAAAAAAGGTTCTCCTTTCTGGCTCATTCCGTCCACAGTGTCCCCTGACCCTGGGCTACCTCCTTTAACCAGCTCACTCCTGCCTGCTAGAAGAGGAAGGCACCCACTCTGACTTCCCAAGGAAGCAGCCTTTCTCAGCCCTTCCTCCCTCCCCTCCCATTCCCAAAGCTGGACTCCGCCTCTGAGAGGGAGCTGAGATAGGAAAGGTTGCGCATGGCTGTGGGCCATGGGGTGCTGGCCCTCACAGGAAGGAGTTGCGCCCTGCACTGACGATGCTGGTTAAGGTCTCCACGTCCACGTAGTCATAATGCAGCGCTTCGGGAGTGACTTTGGAGCCCATCTCCACCAGCAGCAGCCCGAGCCAGCGGCCCATGTCCTCGGAGCAGCTTGCCTGAGGGAGAGGAGGCACAAGCTGGGTTCACTTTGGCACCATCAGAGCCTCTGGCTACCTGCTCACTTCAGCCAAACCCATATTCGTATAGTATCTGTTACGTACCCAATACTTAGGGATCCAAGAGGAGCAAGACTAGAACACACATCCAGAAACCCAAGTGGCTCCCACTTTCCCTCTATTCAGGTCTTTGCTCTAAGGCTACCTCCTCAGAGAAGCCCTCCCTGACTACCTCTCTAAGACACATAACCTCACTCACTATCCTCAGAGCCTTTCTGACCATTTGGATATGAAAACAAAATTCAGGTGTTCTCTGAATTTTTTTTTAATATTTGCTTTTTATTAAATGAGGAGGCTATTTATCACATAACCCAATCAAATTTTTTTCTTGTATTATAAATGCCAATTATATATAGTACTGTATACAGGAAAATCTCCAAGAAGTTGCTGGTCAACTAAACATATACTTATGTTTTTTTTTTTTTTTTGTGCTACGCGGGCCTCTCTCTGTTGTGGCCTCTCCCGTTGCGGAGCACAGGCTCCGGACGCACAGGCTCAGCGGCCATGGCTCACGGGCCCAGCCGCTCCGCGGCATGTGGGATCTTCCCGGACCGGGGCACGAACCCGTGTCCCCCGCATCGGCAGGCGGACTCTCAACCACTGCGCCACCAGGGAAGCCCTACTTATGTTCTTATTTAAAGAGCATCATTATAAAATCAAGTTAGCACACAAATACTGAATTTGAATTTAAAAAGCACACTTTTTGCCAGAAAGCTCTTTGTTTAACTGAAGAGAAATAAGAGACCCATCTCAAACTATCAAAAGTAAAAGTGACTTACAGAGTCAATATTTCCTGAAATTTAAGAACTGACACAGGCAGTGGGTACTGGGCAAAGAAAACAAGACCAAGAGGCTGGGTCTTAGTTCTAGGAAAAGACTAGAGGCCATTGATCCTCTGTGGAGCTTTGGATGAGGCGCATGCCTACCCTGGCCTCAGTTTTCTTATCTGTAATGTGAGGGGGTAGTTGTTTAAGTTTTCCTCCCAGTTAATATTTTAAATTCTAAATAGCTGAAGGATTGACATGTAAAAAGAGAGTCAGCATATTCTGGGTGACCCCTGAGAGGAGGGCTGGTGCCGGTGGGTAGGTATGAAAAATGAATGGGTGAAATGAAATCGCATTGTCATTCAGCCATTTGTTCAACAGCTCTTAATTGAGCCCTTAGTATGTGCTGGACATCATGGTGGGTTCTGGAAAAACAAAAGTATGCAGAACAGGTGTGGTCACTGCCTTCACAGAGCTTAGGATTGCAACTCAATATGGAGAAAATCTTCGTAAAAATTTAGTTGCTTGGTGGGAGGAGCAAGCTACTTTGAAGGGCAGTGGTTTATCTGAGGCGAACAGTCACTGGTGGGAAGTAAATTTTAGAGAGGATTCCAGAATCAGATTGGAGTTAGATCAGACTAAACGCCTTGCAGGTTTGGGATTATATTTCTAAGGCAGAATAAACAAACCTTGGGTCTAGGGTTGCCAGATTTAACAAATAAAAATGCAGAATTCTCTGTTAAATTCGAGATTCAGATAAACAGTGAATCATTTTTTAGTATAGGTATGTCCCAAATATGGGATGTACTTCTATTAAAAAGAATTATTTGTTGTTTATCTGAAATTCAAATTTAAGTGGGTGTTCTATAGTTTAACCAGCAACTCTGTGGTTACTTGGCAACAGCTGGCTTACTTTCCCTCTTCTTTAGTCCCTATAATGTCAGTAGCTAGGTACTGTGGACAAAAGCCAAAGTCCAGGCCAGAGCTCCTCTCACCTCCTACCACCAAGGCCCACCTGAATTTTCTCCTCTCACCTCCAAGATGGCGACCTCCTGCCGGTTGCGCAGGATCCTGAAGGCAAATGGGTGTCTGGGCCCAAAGCTTGGGGCCACCTCACAACCGTGGAGGGTGATAGCATTCACGTGGGTCCGCAGGTCCGTGCGGTCCTTATGGAAATACAAGGTGTTGCACTTTAGGCGGCACCAGCGTTCCTTCCAGCCATGGTTCACCAGCACATTCAGGTAACCTGGGAGGGGGAGACCAGTGGTGTGACCTCCTAACAGCCCTGGGGGATACAAGTCAGGGTGCGTGGGTCTACACCCCGGGGACAGAGCACTTGGATAACCCTTGTCCTCTAGCTGGAAAGAAGGCCTTCTGGGTCCCGGATCAGCTCACTCGTGGTCTGTGACCTCAGGCATCCTCTTCTGTCTCTGAGTTTCAGTTTGTTATCTATGAAATGGGGACTGATAATCATATTTGTACATACACGCACAGCCTTTAGACTATACCAAGCTTGATGAAAAGGACAGAACTACCATACAGAATGAATAAAAGATACAACTCTTCCTCTTGCCTTTCCTACTAAAATGTCAAAACTCTCATTGAAGACAGAAAATAATGGGTGATGCTGACACCTGGTGGCAGCATGTGGGAACAAAAACATCTAGCCAAGATAAAGAATTATAAAACTTGTAAGGGACAGGCTGATGGCTGACGAGTTTAGAATTCCCTCAACGTTTTAGATTTTAACTTATTTTTTACCATAACATGTCCTGATCCACTTACAAAATATTTCTTTATAGCCATGTGCTTTTATAATATTCTTTCCAGGTTAGCGGAATATTACTGTTTATCTAAAATACATGATTTTCTATTGGATTCCGGTACATGGAAAACTGCATTTAGATAGACATATGTTTTTTTCCTTCCAAACTCCTTTTAACTCACACTGAATGCATTTCTAATGAAAAGTACTTAAACATTTTTAAGCAAGAAATATCCTTGTAAGACTGGGCCGTAACTTAAACACCTGGCATATTATGTACTGGGAAGTAAGATACTCTCCTCTTGTCATAGTAGAGGAAGCTGAGGCCCAGAGGTGGGCAGTGATTGACACTAAGGTCACAGGGAGAATAGAAATAGAGCCAGTTGGCTTTTCCTTCTGTTAGGCGTCAGGGCTTCATGGAGGAGAAGTGATGGAAGGGCATGGATTATTGATGGAGTGGGGGTTAGCCTCCCAGTAGGAGGATTCTGTCCTCTGCCTTGGGAGTGAGGTAGGTTAGGCCTGGAGGGTCTCCTGGCTTGGCCCCAGGAGCCCTCATCAACAGGGTCTGAATTCACCTCCCCATGCCCGGTACCCACCACAGCATGGAACCTCTTCCTCGGTAGAGGATGTCTGCAGGTCATCGGCCAGTGCCTTCTTCTTAGAGAAGCTGATGATACGGGTGATCTTGCGGCCCGCAACCCTGCTCATTGAACCCTTCAGCTCTGACAGGCTGCTCTTCTTCCCTTTGCCTGTTGCCATGGAGGTGGGTTAGGGGAAGGGAGGGAGCCCCAAGTCCCAGATCCACCCGCCCCTAGCCCTTCCCCCCAACCTTTCAGCCTGCACAGAGGGCTTGTCCTACAGCTCCAGGTATGGATAGGCCAGGTCACATCACCCAGGTCTCCAGAGTGGTCAGGACCTGCTCTGCACTGTGTGCTTGTGGCAAGCCCTCTCCCAGCTCTAGCATTTTCCCGCCTGAGCCCCCAGAGGCTCCTACCGTGTTCGCGGCCAAGGGTGGAACAGTTGTCGCTCAGGCCCATGCTGTCGGAATCCGAGGTCTGCTTCTCTTGGGACAGCCTCTGGGGAGGGACACAGACAGCCCCCTATCAGAGGGCACACTTAGAAAGTTCTCCTTTGTTGGTTCAGTCTCCCCCTGACCCCTGTACGTGAGGATTAGCTAACAGATATTTGTCAGCAACTGTCATGTGCTTGATACCGTACTGGTACGAGGAGGACAACGATGACTTAGGATGGTTGTGTCTTCCAGTTACTCACAGTCTATCTGGGGAGTGAGGAATTCAATATAACGGAGTGAGATTAATGTCCTAGGAGTTTGGACTACATTTGGTAGATGGGGAGCTGAGAAGGTATTTAAGTGGGACACTAATGGAGTTGGTTTTGGAAGCTGCCCCCAGCGGCATCATGGGGGTGGATAAGAGGGGGGCAAGACTGGAAGCAAAAGAGGCACTTAGAGTGTCATCCTGGGCAAGCTGAGACTTGATAGGGGGATGAACCAAGCGACAGTGAGGATGGAGAAAAAGACATGAGTTGGCATTTTCAAAATAGTTATGACAGGACTTGGTGACCAGTAAATGTGAGTGGTGATGAGAAAGGAGTCCATTACAATTCTAGCTTGGATGAGAGGATGGTAAAGACGCACATACACAGCATGGTAACAACTTCATTGTCAGCCAACATTAATTTTTACTCATTATGCCAACTCTGGACCAGTCATTCATTCATTCCTATTACGGAGTGGTGCAGAGTAGTCAGATGGACCTTGGAAGAAATGAAGTCTCTACTTAGCTGTGGGAATGTGGGAAAATCCTTTCATCTCCCCAAGGCTTCTCACTTGAATTACAACCCTTTCAGTGGGCTGCTGTGAGGTACCGGGGAACTGGCCCAAGTGAAACTGTGAGGCCAACAGACTGTATCATTTCTAACACCTGTGTGGTATGCGGCCATCTCACTTTAAGAAGCCAAATTATGCCAGCCAGACTCAGGACAAGACTAAAATGACACCCATCAACTTAAAAAGGTGGACTTACAGAGCTCTGAGGCCCCTAAACCTTTCCTGCCAAGGATACCCCAGACCAGGCTCAGGGATGCTTTGCTGTAAGCATAGTACTAGAAAGCAGGGAGAGATAAGAGAGGCCATGTACTCCCCCCAATTTCCAAAGGCTGGAAAAATGGCAACTGTCAGAAATTGGTTAGAACTGTCAAGTATAAAGAATCACCCCTGTAAATTGTGAGACAGAAGTTATGGTTCTATTCTGTGATGGTGTACAGATGGTAAGTTTTTCATCAAGATAGAAAGCAAATACAAAGAAACACTGTGAGCACTTTGTAATTGACTTAATGATGATGACACCTCAATCACAGGAATCCATGGAGAGACAGAGCCACCTATACCACGTCCTCACTCCCACTCTTCTCCAACAATACCACGCTAAACATTTTAGCTACCCTCCCCCTGTACACTCAGCCACAGGAGAGCCCATCTCTACAGGCTTGCCTCTTCCTCCCCTCTACCCATCCTCTGAACTGCACCACAGCATGCAGCTGCAGGTGTGTGTCCACACACACTCTCTCTTTCACACTCACACACACATTCTTTCACACACACACACACACACACTCTTTCACACTCATACACGCACACGCACGTCCTCAACACTGCTTTCCTTCAGCCTCCACTAATGGCAAAGGCCGAGTGAGCCCTCCACCCTTCCTCTCCTAATGACTCTGCTGACCCCACCTTTGCTTCTGCTGCTCCCTTCCCTTGCAGCCCCTGTCCCTTGGTCCACCTCTGCCCCAGTGGGGCAGAGTCTTGCCCATTCTTTAAGGCTCAACATAGGTGCCCAACCTCCCTAACCCCTCTTGCCCCTCCAGCCAGCATGAGCCCTTTTCCCCTCACTACGTCTTTCCGGGACAGTCGAATAGAGTTGACACGTTCCCCTTCTCTCCGAACCCATCCACACTGGCCTCTTTCCGTCCATGCTTCTTCCTCCTCCAGGGCCTGTTCTCCCTGCTTGGAATGCCTTTTCCCTCCCCCTCCTCACTAATTTTTCACCCTTCTCTGTATTGTGCTCCCTCAGGAAAGCCTTTCTTGACCCTGAGACAAGATCAGCCCCTGTCATGTGCTCCCAGGGTACCTGGTACTTTTCCTCCCTGGCGCTTACACAGCTTGGCATTTCTAAGTCTATGTGATTGGATTCATGTCTGAACCCCTTGCTGGGAGGGCAGGGGGTGTGTCTGTTACTGTTAGGACTGCACCCAGTGCCTAGCACAGTACCCAATGCACGGCAGATGCTAACTACTCGTCCAGTGGAGCTCAGGAAGCTCCCCTTGAGAGGCAGGCTGGCGGTGTGTAAATCAATTAGCTCTGTTCCTTATTAACTATATGTGACTTTGGGCAAACCTCTCTGTGCCTTGGCTTCCTCTTCTGAAAATGTAGTTTATCAGAGTTGCTGTAGAAATTAAATTAGGTAATGCACGTAAAGCATTTAGGACAGTCCTGGCCACACAGTCATATTTTCTATAATGCTAGCCTTTATTATGTCATGTGAGACCCATGTATGGGAGTCTTTTTTTTTTTTTTTTTTTTTTTTTTTGCAGTACGCGGGCCTCTCACTGCTGTGGCCTCTCCCGTTGCGGAGCACAGGCTCCGGACGCGCAGGCTCAGCGGCCATGGCTCACGGGCCCAGCCGCTCCGCGGCATGTGGGATCTTCCCGGACCGGGGCATGAACCCGTGTCCCCTGCATCGGCAGGCGGACTCTCAACCACTGTGCCACCAGGGAAGCCGTGTATGGGAGTCTTAACTCTCCCCTTAGGATTTGGGGTGGAGTCCCTTGATCACCCACAGCACCTGGTGAAGCATAGGCATTAGCATATGTTTGCCATTGGCCTCACAGACTATGAAACAACCGTTTCACTTATGTGCCAGTGGGGCACACTCCTTCTCTGACTAATTTCAATTTAGTTTGCATGGCTCAGTTCCAACGTGACCTCTTCCTGTCCTGGCAGGGTAGTCACTCCCTCCTCAGGCTTGTACTGCACCTTGGACACGGGCATTCATTCATTCATGAATTCAGTAGACATTTATTGAATGCCTACTGTCAATGCCTGGCTTTACCACCAGCCTGCGAGTCCCCTGGGGCAGAGCCCGTGTGGAATCCCCACTGCCTGGCCCAGAGGGAACCTTGAGAAGACAGAGGTACCTTGTCCAGGTCCACCTTGCACAGGAGGACTGGGGATCTGGGCACATCTGCCCCCTCAGCACCCCCAACGGACTTGCTGACCTCTCGGATGACCTGTGGAGAGGACACACATCTGTGAGCAGGTGGGCAGGGACCCTGTGGAGGCAAAAGCAAGAATGGGGTCTGTTGGTCAGGGCCATCAGGCAGAGCAGCTGGGATCACTGGGTGGAAGAGATGGGTTGATGTGGCCTCCTGCCCCATTTGTGGGGCACGTCAGGATCTGAACAGGCTTTCTTCTTTGTCTGTCCCTTGAATTGGGCCCAGAGGCTTGGCTTTTAGACCTGGTGCCATTACTAATTAGTTGCGTGGCCTTGGGAAAGCAATTTCCCCGCTCTGGGCCTTAGTTTCCCCATCTGTAACATGGGGATATTAGTGGTCCTCTGCTTATTACGTCCTTGGGTGTGTGAGGACCAGTGAGATGATGGGTGTGAAGGGCCATGTGAACCAGGATGCCCTGCACAGGCATGAGGACTCACTTCTGTGACATGTTGGAACTTTACAACAACCTGCAGGGCAGCCAGGGTTATTCTCTCCATTTCAAAGATGTGGAAACTGAGACTCCAAGGCATTCACCTGAGGCCATGCAGCACAAGCATCCAGACTATGAAACAATAACGGACCACTTGCTGCTCATCTGTCAGGTGGCTTTGCGTGGATTATCCCATTGTATTCCCACAGCAGCCTTGTGGGGCAGGGGCACCTTGATCCCCAAATTACAGATAAGGATGATGAGGCTCTGAGAGGTGAAGCCATGGCTGCCTGCCCTATCCTCTGGGCTAACTGGCGTGCCAAGGCAGGCCTCCTAACTCTAGGTCTAGGGCTTCTTCTTCTGACCCAACCAGCCCCTTGAGGACAGAGCACTCTCCCCCACCCCCACCCCAGCATGCAGGTTCTCTCTCTTCCTTCCCCTCCTGAGACAAAGGCAGTAATGAGAAACAGTAAACATCCCAGTGGGAGAGCTGGTTATCACAGGAAGGAAGGGAGGATGGGGAGGGAGGGAAGGAGGGGTTTGGTTTCTTTGTTCCAGCAGGAAGATCAGAGGAGGGGAGAGCTGCTGTAAGGGCCTGGGGGTGAGGGCTTCACCATCACTGCAGAGTAGTCACTGGCAGTTACTCAGGACTTACTGCCTGGCAGGCCCTATATCAAGTACTCTCTAGAATCCTTACAAGAACCATTTTATAGAGGAAGAAACTGAGGCACAGGGAAGCAAAGTCCTTTGCAGAAGATCACACAGCCAGTAAATGCCACTTAGGTCTGGGACTTGAACTCAAGTCTGTGTGGCACCCAAGTCCTCCCTTGTCATCAGTATGCCACCCTGCCTGTCGCTTTTGGAGTAGGTTTCCTTATTTGCTTCTAATCCTTGCCCGAACCACTTGGTGGTTGACCTTGGGTGAGTCATAGAAGCTCTTTGTGCCTCAGTTTCCTCATCTGTAAAATGGGAACAATATTAGTCCCACTGTGAATAGTAAATGAAGTCATGTGTATAAAGCTCTTAGCACAATGCATGGCACAAAGTAAGTGCTCAGTACATGGTAACTCAAATTGTTGTGTAGCTGCAAGATGCAGAGGCTGGGTCATAGGTGGATGTGATAAGTATGCACGTTTCACCTAAGGTAAGACAGAATTTCTCCATTATTAAAAGAAGAAAAAGGATTAGCTTGTCTAATGATAAAATCAACTTCCTTTGTAGGTATTAAGCTCCTCATTCCTGGAGATGTACAGTTGCAGGTAGGATAAACCCACAGTAGGCGTGTTAGAAAGGGGATTCAAATAACTAGAAGGAACACAGGTCTCCAGCCTGAGGTCTGTCTCCTGGAGATGTCCGAAGCCCATTTCCACATAAAGCCCTAGCTTTATGTGAAGGGCACTGACCCCCTCTCCCCTGAGCAAGGCCTGTTCTTCCAGTGACAGGGGCCCACTCCATTGAGGGCTGGGTCCGGGGAAGAGAGGAAGGAAGGAGGGAGTGGGGGTAGGCGAAGGCACAGCCCCCCTGTACCTTCAGCCACTCCTCGGCCTGCTCCCGGCTCTGCAGTGCCAGCACCAGGACTTCGGTAGCTCCCTGGGAGAAGCGCAGCTCGTGCCTCTTGTGCCGGCTGTCCTTGGGCACGTAGATGACATTGCAGACATCCAGCGCTAGCCTCAGATGTGGCTGCCGGTCCTTGGAGCTTTTGTAACACTGGACAGGAATAGAAGGGGTTAGGGCCTCCTGGAGCGGAGAGTAGAGGGAGGAGACAGGGAAACTCAACCTACCCCACAGAGACCTCCCCACCCAGTCCAGCTGTGGGCACTGCATGAAGACAGGGGCTGTTCACCACAGAGAGGAGAAGCCTGGGAGGGGCATATTTGGGCAATCTCCAGATCTCAAGGGCCACTGAGCGGTCCCAGGGGTCACAACTACCTATTTAGGAAGAGGCAGATTTTAGCACAATACTAGGAAGACCGTTTTAATCTAAAGAACCAGAGAAGAAACAGGCTGTCTTGGGAGGAAGCCAGCTCCCTGCTATTAATGGGCTACATGACAGAAATGTGGGGGAGAGAATTCTAGCGGAGATGGAGGGTTGGGCTTGGGAAGTCAATAGTTTATCAATAATGATTCTCACTTCCCAATTCTTATTATGAGGCTAACATTACCTTGATACCAGCACCTGACAATGACATTACAAAAAAGGAAATCATAGGCTAATCTCTCTCGTAACATAATTGTAAAAACTAAAACAAAATATTAGCATATAGAATCCAGACACACATAAAAACGTATTGCATAGAGACCAAGTGGGGTTTATTCTAGGAGTGCAAGAGTGGGTTATCATTCAAAAACTAACTGTATAATTCATCATATTAACAGAAAAAAGGAGAAAAATCATATATCCTAATAGAAGCAGAAAAAATATTTGATAAAATTCTGCACCCGGGCTTCCCTGGTGGCGCAGTGGTTGAGAGTCCGCCTGCTGATGCAGGGGACACGGGTTCATGCCCCGGTCCGGGAAGATCCCACATGCTGCAGAGCAGCTAGGCCCGTGAGCCATGGTTGCTGAGCCTGCGCATCCGGAGCCTGTGCTCCGCAACGGGAGAAGCCACAACAGTGAGAAGCCCACATACCGCAAAAAAAAAAAAAAAAAAAAAAAAAATTCTGCACCCATTTGTAACATAAACTCTTCGCAGACTCTTAGAGGAGAACTTGCTTAATGTGATAATAAGGAACACCTACAAAAAACCCATGGCAAACGTCAGCTTTGATGGTGAATTATTGAACTTTCCTTCGAGATCTGGATTGAGACAAGAATGCCTGCTCTAACCACTTCTATTTACATTGTACTGGAGGTCCTAGGCAGTACACTAAGTCAAGAAAAAGATAGAAGGCATAAGGTGTGGAAAGAAGTAAGTCATGATTCTTGGCCTGGTTCTGGCCTGGGATGAGCTTTTCACTGCTGCAGCGTGAGAAAAGGTCATGTTTCAAATGTATGTATGTTCGGTAAGACTTGCCAATAGGTAAACAACCTATCTCATTTTTTTTTCCTGAAATTATGTCCATCCTTATACTTTGGAAGTAAAGGTAGATTTCTTTTATGAAATGCTAGTGTTGAGAGATGGTGAATTAAAAAAAAAGTTTAAAAAAGCAAGTTATATAATAACAAGTATTACATGGGCTCAGTTTTAGAAAAGACAGATGTATGGAAATGAGGGTGGAAGTTTATACATCAAAATCTAACTGTGGTTAGCTCTTGGTCAACAGGGTTAGGTGGGTTTTTTTAAAAAAATCATTTTTTATTTTCTTCTGGCTTTATAAATAAATACATTTACTTGCATAATGAAAAATGATAAACATTGTTTTAAAGTGATAAAAAATTCATGTCTGGCAAAACAAAACTTGATAAAGTCTTTATTAGGTCTTCAGGTTTTGTTTTGTCTTTTAATTCTTCTCGGGTGGGAGAGCCCTGATCTCAGAAGCACTGGGCTTTGAGCCTCTGTGCACAAAGCAAACCTAGAGGAACCGAGGCAGACATGCCTGAATGCACACAGATACACAGACACACGCACAGGCACATGCAAGTCCACGTGAGGCCGAGAGGCACTCGTCTGTGGCCACTCACCAGGAGCTGGTCCTCCTTGATGACGGTCAGCTGCTTGGCCCACTGCCCGAAGCGCTTTTTCCGCAGCAGGAAGGCACATATCCTGCAGTCCCTCACCAGGTGCATGGAGGCCTCCTCTGAAGGCCAGTGGTGTGTGGGCTGCGGCCCTTTCCCTTCCTCCTCCTCCTCATCATAGGACTCGTAGGAGCTGCTCATGGCGTCAGAGTCATTGTCTGCAGGAGCCACGGGAAAGGACCCGTCCCTGTGCTGTCACCGGGTGGGGCGGGGGCACCTTCTTACCCCTCTGCAGGCATCCCTGCTCTGGGGCCCCGGGGCTGTGAAGGGGTAGGTGTGAGGTGTGATGTTGGTAATGACTAAGCCCCCGCATGGGCACTGTGTCTTACAGATTTACTACTTGCTTTGTGTTCTCAGTGACTTCATCTCTCAGAGCTTCAGTTTCCTCATCAATAATAATGAATAATACCTACCTCACTGGGCTATTGTGAACAGCAACAAATATAGAGTGTTTAGCCGAGTTTCTGGCACTCAGTGAGGGCTCAATAAACATCAGCTTTTGTCTTTACCCATCATCTTTGCATCCAGTCTCAGGTCATTTTCATGGCACCCAGCAAGTCCCCATTTTATACAGAGGAATCTGGAGGCTCAGAGAGAATAAATCACTCACCTAAGATCAGTCACCAAGAGTCAGGGCAAGGGCTTGGTCTGGGGCTCCTGACTCCCATGCCAGCAGTCTTCCCACTGATTCCCAGGGTCTCTGAGAACAAGGGCTTTGAGGCCTCTGTGGCGACCCCAGGGAGGTGACGGGGTGGTAGGCACGGGCATGCCAAGGTCAGGTCAAGGCCTGCTCTTCGTGAGGACGGAATTGGACTGAACATCCACCTGGTACTTACAAGAGTTCTTCAGCTCCCCATTCATCCTGGTCGCGGGGTAGCTGCTGTCTGCATCCTCGTAGTAGCTGTCCACAATCGAGTGGGCTGGGCTGCAGTCGTCTGTGGGGTTGGCAGAAAGAGCAGTACTTGGAGAAATGCAGGCAGACTCCAGGCGCCAGGGCTGGGGAAGATCGTGGACACCATGCCCTCCTCAGGGAAGAGGGAGGGAAGAGGGAGTAGAGCTTCTTGTCGTCACTCCCCGGCCAGGGTGTGGGGCCTCGTCTCTGCATCTCATCTGCTCTAGTGCCACACCTGCCCCCTGTGCTCCTGTCACCAAGAACTGCCTTGCTGGGCCCTGTCACACTTCCAGGCTTATGTTCATGCTATTCTCTGTGCCCTCTTAGCAACTGCTAGAGCATTCCTCACCCTCTAAAACCCAGCTCGAAGATCTTTCCTTTGACCTTCCCAGGCAGAGAGTGGTCAGCCCCTCTCCTCTGAGCCCAGAGCATTGGTGTGTGTGGGTGTGTGTCTCAGTCACAGTTCTGGTCCCTGCACTGCAGGGAGTGGTGTCCCAGCACCTGGGCCCAGACCCCCTTTCTATTCTGCCTTTGTCTCATCTTCTTCCACTTCAGCCCCTCCGCTCACTTCTTAATACATCCACCCCCTCCTCTCCTTCTAAATTTCTGTGACTACAGAGGAGGAACTGGACTAGAGGAGATACTAATAACACATAAAATGGTGAATACATACAATAACACAACAGCTGCTGATGCTGAACTTTCACTTTCCCATTCATGGGAATGTGCAGTATAGGAGTGAGGTTATCCCAAATCGTATTCTGTATCACAATTACCGGGGGTCTTTTTATTTATTTATTTTTCTTTTCCATTATAGTTTATTACAAGATATTGATTATAGTTCCCTATGCTGGTTGTCTATTTTGTATATAGTAGCTTGTATCTGTTAATCCCAAACTCCTAATTTATCCCCCCCCACCTTTCCCCTTTGGTAACCATAGGTTTGTTTTCTATGTCTGAGTCTGTATCTGTTTTGTAAATAAGTTCATTTGTATCATATTTTAGATGCCACATATAAGTGAAATCATATGGTATTTGTCTTTCTCTGACTTCACTTAGTATGATAATCTCTAGGTCCATCCACGTTGCTGCAAATGGCATTATTTCATTCTTTTTATGGCTATTATTTCATTGTGTGTATATATACAGATCTATCTATCTATCTGTCTATCTCTCTATCTCACATCTTCATTACCCATTCATCCGTTGATGGACGTTTAGGTTGCTTCCATGTCTTGGCTATTGTAAATAGTGCTGCTATGAATATTGGGGGTACATGTTATCTTTTCGAATCAGAGTTTTCTCCAGATATATGCCCAAGAGTGGGATTGCTAGATCATATGGTAACTCTATTTTTAGTTTTTTGAGGAACCTCCATATTTTTTCCATAGTGGCTGCACCAATTTACATTCACTGGGGGTCTTTTTAAAATGCAGATCCCTGGACTGTATCCCCAGAGATTCGGATTCACTCATGTGGGCTGAGCTGAGGAATCTGCACTAAGGAAAAAAACTATTTAATAGCATAGTTCTAAACATATGTAAAAAGAGAAAATATATGGAACTCCAAGGAATCAGACATTTTAAAAACAAGATTATTTTCATACAGATGGTCTCTGGAGCATACTTTGAAGCTCAGTGGATTAAGGGCATGTGCTTTGGGGTTAATCAGATTTGAGTTCAAATCTATCTCCATCATTTACTGAGTGACCTTGGAAAGAAAACAGTTTCTCTGCGTTTCAGATTCTTTACCTATAAATCGACATGAACAGTTCTGACCTTGGATTAGTGATATGATGCATATGAACTCTCAGCACAATGCCTGGCACACAGAACATCCTAGGCAAATACTAGATATCATTATATTCATCATCTCTTTTGATTCCCACAATGCAGGGAGGTGTGTATCAGACCCACTTCACAGATGAAGAAACTGAAGCCACACATTTTGCTAGTGATAGAGCCTGGATCCGAACTGAGGTTGCCAGCTCGGGGGACAGGTGCACATCCTCTCCTCCAGGAAGCCTTCCTCCTTTCAGACCAACTTGCTCTCACACCACCTGTTCCTCAGACCGCTGCTCTGGGCTCTCAGCCCATGCTGTCCATCTGTTTCTTGAGGACGGCAGCACTCAAATTCCCAGTGACTGGGACACCCAATTGTATCTCCCAAGTGAGGCTCAGAGCTTGCTTTTCCCAGGAGGCATTCTGAGGTCTCAGATGCTGGTGACATCCCTGTGAGGTGGCCTGGGGTGCTCAGGCCAGAGGTGGGGGTGGGGAAGGAGGAGGTGCGAGGGGGAAGAGGGAGGGAGCACCAGGGTCATAGCACTTGGACACCTGGTAGGCTGGACCCTGTGCGAGAGGAAGGATATTTCCTGTCGGGCTTGGTGCCCTCTCCCTGGATAAGGTCCCTGGCCTTTCCTGAGGCACTCCCTACCCTCCTGCCCCAGGATCCCTGCTGCTCCAGGAGGCAGCTTCTCTGCCCCATCTGAGCTCTCTGGGGAGGGGGAGGAGCCTCGCTCAGCTGAGGGGCTGGTCCTGGGATTCAGGGCCCAGCAGCACTTCATCCCCTCCTTCTTCCCCGTCCTCAAGTGGATAAAATAAAGTCACCTGCTTCACATAAACAGCTGCTGGCAGTGACATAGACCCAAGACTATCAAGGCTGAAGGAGGGGCATTGATCACCTGGTCCAACCCCACCATTTCAGTAGTTTTGTTTGAACTAGTTTATTAATCATAAAAATAATATACCATAATAGCCTAAAGGTGGAAACACCCAAATGTCCATCAGCTGACAGATGATAAACAAAATGTGGTATATCCATACTATGGAATATTATTTGTCCATAAAAAGGAAGTACTGATACATGCAATGACATGGATGAACCTTGAAAACACTATGCTAAATAAAATAATCCAGACATAAAAGGCCACATATTGTGTGATTCTATTTAAATGAAATATTCAGATTAGGCAAATCCATAGAGACAGAAAACATTGGTTGAGAGAGGAACAGAAAGTGACTGCTTATTGGGTATGGGGTTTCCTTCTGGAGTGATGAAAATGTTTGGGAACTAGATAGTGGTGATGGCCGCACAGCACTGTGAATGCAGTAAATGCCACTGACTGGACACTTTAAAATGGTTGGAGTGGTCAATTTTATGTTATGTGTATTTACCACAACATGGTGAAAAGCACAATCAGTACAGAAGAGTATGAAGGGGATAATACGTTCCCTTTCACCCAGATTTCTATTCATTTCCTATAGGAAAATACTGTTAAGAGTTTCTTGCATATCCTAGAAGAACTGTTAAATGCATGTGCATGTGAGTACCCTATTTAAAAACAAATGTGATCTTGTTATATGCAGTATTCTCTTTGATTTTTTTCCAATATATATCTTGGGATTCATTTCTGATCAGCACAGACAGACCTATCTTATGTATTTTTTGGTGGTTGGAGAATATTCCACTGTGCTGCTGAATGATAGGAATAACAACACACAAACATCTTATAGGTTCAACTCCACATGCTGCGTCATCCAAAAATCATAATAGAGTTTCTTGTATGTAATGTTAAGTCCCTATACTCAAGCCAGTAGCACTCATCTGTGGACTTCCGTCCTAGTGCATTTATATGTGTGTATCTAGCCTCTCTTTCTTATTTTAAGGGTAGGGGAACAGAGGCCCAGAGAGGGGAAGGGGTTGTCCAAGGTCACATAGAACTGGGACTAGAACCCAAGCCCCTAACCCCCAGGCCATGCCTACCGGCCCACCCAGGCTGTCACTGGAGAAGCCAGGTGCTCTGGTAGCTCCTCCTCAGTAGGTGGGGCATGGCTGAATGGTGCCAGGCTTGGAGCTGCAGCCCCAGCAGGACACACAGGAGCTTCAGGAGATGAGCCTTCTCCTCCGCACGCCCCAGCCCTCAGTGACAAGAACTTACTGTGGGAGCTGATATACTCGGGGGACTTGCCAGGCCCCAGGGGAAGGGCCTCCTCATAGTATTCCTCAGGTGGAGGCCTTTTGGGGAGCGGTGGAGGCAAGTCGGCTGCCTGAAGGAGGACAAAGGAGGTGTGTGAAACCCAGAAGGCCAGGAGAGCAGAGGGGAGCAGGCAGAGTGACAGGGAAGAGGCTGGGGGACAGGGAGCTCCTAGAAGGCAGGATGCAGTCTCTGAATATGAAAGGACGTAATGAGTGGTCAACAATTGGTACCGTTTATGGTGATGATGATAGTGAATTATGCAGTTGACAGACAATGTTTGATGTGATTTGGGTCCCTTGTCCTAATTCCATGGCACCAAAGGGTAGGAACCCTAGATATGATCTAGACCTTCATTTTTGTAGCTGGAAAACTCAGGCTCAGAGACAGGAAGTGATATGCCACACAGCAGAAGGGAGGAGGGCAGAGGCCACCCATCTTGTGACCCAGAGCTTTCCCCATTACTCTTCCTGTGGTACTGAAATCGGAGGTTGGGGTGGGGACGTCCTTTGGGCCTGAAGGGACAGGTCAGTTTACCGCATTATCCCTGCTTGGCACGGGCACAGTGAGCATGTCATGAGTCATTGAAATGTTCTCACAGTGCTTTTTCTGCCCTTGACCACCACACTGAAGAGAGAGACCCCCAGGAGGGTCCCCAGCATTAGCAGGGAGAGCTTCCCTTACCTCCTCCAGAGGAACAGAGGGCCTGAGAGTGTAAGAACTCACGTGTCTCAGAGGTGGGCTCTTGGCTGGCTCAGGGGTGGCTTCTTTGCAGGACTCCCCATCGTCCTCTGTCATGTCTCGAAGGTCACTCAGGTCACAGTCTATGAAGGGTCAGGCCATTGGGACAGAGAAAGTGGAGGATGAACATGGCAGAGTGAGAAGAGGGCTAGATTTGGGGTCAGGAAGCTCCACCACCTCCTCCATTAGTGACCCTGGTCAAGCGACTTCATCCCTCTTATCTGTAAAGTGGTCACAATGATCCCTGCCTTGTCTAGCTCCCAGTGTTATTGAGAGGATCGAATGGGATAATACTGTTTGGTACAGTGCTTTGGAAACTTTCAAGGGTTATGTAATGAAAGCATAGTGTTTTCCCAAAGTCTGTCAGTCTGTAAGTCCTCTCATCTGACCCATAGCTTTCTCCCTGTGTTGAACAGTGCTGTCTTCCCTCAGGATAGATCTGGGATCACACACACCCTGCACGCAGCACTGCTCAGCTGCTCCCACACCCTTGGCGCCTCTGCTAGTCCTCACAGCTCCATTTACTGCTGAGCTGTGGGACCACTCAACTCACAGACCAGGTAGCTACTAAGATGGATGTTAGCAGCAGACGAGACAACGCCCTATGTGCCAGCCTTCTTTGGACTGCACATTCATCCCTACCTTTCCTCAAATCTCAGGGATGATCTCCCATAACTGTATGGATTTGTCTAGATTTTCAGACCTGGCAGGGCCCAGAAAGGCAAAGGGACTTTCCCAAAGTGACTCAATGTTGTAATGTTAGAGCCAGGCCCAGATGCAGGTATTTTCCCGCCCAATCCGGGGACCGTTCCAGAGACTGGGGCAGTGGACACGCACGTGGGGGAAAGGACGGCTTCCAGCAGAGGTCAGGAGAGGGCTGCTTACCAAATTCTTCAAAGAGGGACTCCACAAAGCTGGGCCCGGAATGGAGGTCCGCTGTGTTCACATACAGGTAGGAGACTTCTTTGGCTGTGAGGAAGGAGGAGAGCAGGCCCTCAGTGAGGAGGGAGGGGGCCCGGGACCGCTGCTGATGCTGAGGACGGCCAGCTCACCCTGCCCACTTGGACTTCTATCCCACACAGGACACAGCACTCAGGTTGCGAAGCATGTGCATAGCCTAAATCATTTCCCTGCTTTCAAACTTTGTTTCCCTTTTTACATTGCTATTGAGGATCTCCTTCTCCAAGTGAAAGGATGCTCAGAGCCCAGTATAGAGAACAGAGTAGAGGGGCTGCTTTGGGGACAGTCGGCAAACTGCTGCCCCTTTCATCCTCCAACAGTCCTGTGAGGGTGGCCGATGACATTGACCCCTTTTGTCGCTGGGAAGTGAGGCTCAGTGTCACCCAGTGGTGACTTCCCCCCATGTCACTCAGACCCCTTCAACCCTGCGGGACACGATACAGCTCATTAGAGTTTCCTGAGCTCTTGATGTACACATATCATTTCCTGGGCTCACTTGAGGTTGGGGAAAAGGCTGGAGCAGATGAGGAGGCTTTGCTGCTGAGCACACAGTGAGGCAGAGAGACTGTGGGGAATAGAGGCAGAGGCATGAGTAGAGATGGGGGGCAGGTACGCAGCTTATAAAAATGAGGGAGTGTGTGAGTGTGCATCTGAGTGTAGGAGCATGTGATGTGTATGTGATGAGTATGTGAGTGTGTTGCATGTGAGAGAACGTGTGGGGTGTGTTGTGTGTGATGTGTGTTTGTTACTATGTGAGGTCTACGTGAGAGCATGTTTTTTGTGTGTGAGTGTGGTAGTAGTGTGTACACGAGTGTGCGTGGCATGTGTGTTATGTGAGTTTGTAGAGGGCTGGGGATGGAGGAGGACAAAGAGCACAGTCAGGGCTGTGGTGGAGAAGGGCTGGAGTGGATGGGGACGCTGGCTAAACCATGAAGAGAGGTGAATGCCATGCTGTGCAGTTTAGGCTTCCTCCTGCCAGCAGGCCATGGGGAGTTACTGAGGGCTCTGGAGGAGCTCTGTGTGGAGTGCTGATGGCTGACCTGGGAGGGGCTGCAGGCTCTGCAGGATGGAGGCCACAGCCATCTTCTTCTCCAGGGTGGTGTCGCTGAGGTACTCATGGTCCAGGAGGCTGAGCAGCCCTGTGAGCTCGGGGAGCAGCTGCTCCAGCACTGAGGAGGAAGGCCCATGGAGCATGGTCATGGCTCTGTGTCCAGGATCTGGGCCCGCCCCCACCCTCCAGGACCCAGAGGACGGGGCCAAGGGCAACAGGGAGACCTCAGAGGCCCTCACACAGCTGTCCCAGCGCTGGCCACCAGCCTCCCTGGGGAGAGCTCTGCTCAGTTAACTGTGACGTTTTTCCGGCCTCCCCACTCTGCCTCAGACCTCATTCTGGGCTTGGCCTGAGGACTGAACTTCCCAGGTAGCCTGAGCGGAGGCACTTAGCCCTCTCTTTGTCCCAGCCTGCCCTCTGCTTTGCAGGCCTAGGGGTCCTTCCTCACTGCAGCTCGAGGGTCAGTGCAGGTCCCAGGCAGGAGCCCTGGCTGTCCAGGACACAAGGCAGGAAGGAAGCCTTCCTGTCCCATCAGTCCATACCCTTCAATCTCTGGAACCTTCTGTTTCCGGTGGCTTGACAGGAGCCAAACTAAACATTAACCCTTCCCACCCCTGGCCAAAAACTCTTGTTGCTCTTCTTTTTTCCATGCTACACCAGTGTTTCTCAAACTTAAGTGTATATAGGAATTACCAGGGGATCTTTTCAAAATGCAGATTCTGACTCAGGAGGTCTGGTGTGGGGCCTGAGATTCTGCATTGCTGACAAGCTCCCAGCTAAAACTGATGATGCTGGTCTGAGACCACACAGAGCTGCAAAATCTTAGCGCACAGAGTCCTTTAAAAAGACTGGAGCATGCCAAGACCATGATGTCATCAATGTCTCCCTGTCCCAAAGCAGTATCTTGGGACTTGGTTTGCCTTAGAGCTGAAGACCAACTTCTTTACAGTAGTAGTATTGTCCTCCTTTGCAACTTGCCAATCACTTGTGCCTAATAATATGAGCTGACGTGTGTTGAATAAGTATTGCGAGCTGTGCTAAGTCCTTTCATACTTATTGTCTTATTTAAATCTCATAGCGTACATTTTATTATCTCCATTATATGGAGGATACAGCTACGGCTCAGAGAGTTTAAACAACTTCTCCAGCGCCACACAGCCAGCAAAGCTTCAACTGAATCTGGTTCCCACACTCTATACTTTAAACCATGGCACTAGATCGCTTTGCAGTATTTTATAGGATCCTACCAAGTTTTGAGATTGGTCCGATGATAATGCCCATTTTTTAGGTGAAGAAACGGAGGTTCAGAGAAGATAAGTAACTTGCTTGAAGTTACACAGACAAGCGGAAGAGCCAAGATTCAAGCCCCAGTCTCTTGACTCCCAACTCCACGTGCTTCTCCCCACCAGGGCCCCCCTGAGGAAATGGTGAGACTCTGACTTGCAGCTACAGGTCTGGATGTGTAAGAGGGGCTGTAACATGGTGCATAAGAGAATCAGTCCTGGAGCCAGATTTCCTGGGTTCACGTTCAGGCTCCATTATTCATCAGCTGTGGACCTTTGGCAAGTTACTTAACCTATGACTCAGTTTCCCTCTCTGTAAGGGAATGAAATAACAGCACCACCTCATAGGGTTGCTGTGAGGATTAATATTGCCATGTGTGGAAACTGCCTTGCCCCAAACATAGTAAATCTTACCGCAAGTCAGCTATGATTACTGTCATTATAGTATCTGCCATGCTGATCTGTGCTGTAAGATGTGAATATCTGTCTCCCTCAGGAAGAGGGAGAGGCCGTGAGGCTCTGGCAAGTGTGAACGGTACTATGAATCTCAGCTTTCTTAGCATCTAGTATGGGGCCTGCTCAGAGTGGGTGCTCTATGTATGTTAGGTGAGAGAGGGAATGGAGAGATGACCACACTAGGACTTTTTTAAAAAATAGAAATTTTATGTACAGAGAGTGGCACTTGTTGGAAAAATGTGATGTCGTAATCTCTCTGTGCCATTTCCAACATCACCTCAAATTTGATGGAAATGAGCTCAAGGCTGATACTGACAGCTACCAACTTGTGGGCTCTCTCTACCTCTGGGCCCTGAGGTATGGGCTTTCCACACCATGTTTCATCTCATCCCCCCTACACGCCTGTGAATAGGTCCTACTGGGACACCTGTTTTCTAGGAGATGACTTTGAGGCTGAGGGAAGCCGCGGGACAGTTGCACAGCTTGAAAGAGGAGGAGCCAGGCTGATCCCAAGTTTGTGTGATTCCTGGAGCTGCTGTGTTGTACACCTCTAGGCCTCACTCCAGAGCCCATGTGAGGGGCCTCGAGGCCCTGCTCCCTCCAGGGTCGGAGCTCCTGCAGTGCCACTGGGCGAGGGTTCTGGAGGGACAGAGCTCTCTCTTTGAAGTAGGAAATCATTTAAAATCATTTTAGCCAAGTTTTATCTGTTTTGGAGGAAATCTTTTCAAATGGAAACACAAACCTCTCTGGCACCAACAGACACACCAAAAGTCAGTTAACTGTATTCCAAAATATGTCCTGATTTACTCTAATTATGTGCCAGTCTGGCCACTTGGGGGAATTAGAAAATGAGTAAGATATTGTTCCAGTGGCATTCTCTCTCTCTCTCTCTGTCTCTCTCTCTCGTAATTACTCACCAGGGAGGCTGTGGAAAATGCTATTAAGGAAGGCACCAGAGGGTAACCATGGTAGCTTTCTTGTGGCCTGCAGCCATGGTTCATGTTTGAAAATCCATGACGCTGCCCTGCTATCATTTACAAGTGTCAAGGCTATAGGATGCAGTTGCCATTTATCTCTCTAACCAGTGGCTCTGAAACTTTCTGGCCTCAGAGTTCCTTTACACTTTTAACAATTATTGAAGACCCCCAAAGAGCTTTTGTTTTGTTGGGGTTATATCTATCAGTATTGAGCTTATTAACACTTAAAACTGAGAAAAACTTAAAACACAAAAGTATATAGTCACACATTCCATTAACCTTCAGAGCTACCACATCATCACACATCATATAACCTTTGGAAAACTCTACTGTGTACCCGTAAGACAATGAGAGTGAAGAGGGCATATAAGGTCTTAGTACCATATAAAAGTAGGTTTGACCTTGGGGACCCCCCAAAGCATCCCTATCCCCAGCCACACCTTTCTGAGGATTGCTGTCCTTCAATAAATGACCTCAGATTGCTGAGCTTTTTGTATTCCTTACATCAGTCAGTCTGTCTGTCTGTCTTTCCCTCCCTCCCTCCCTGCTGCCCTTCCTTTATTTCTTTTCTTTGACTGTGAGGTTCCAAGGATTTCTTGCTGCTATCAGCAAGTGCCTTGTGGGCAACATTGTGGCTTCTAAAAGCTCTCCTGCTTCTAAAGTAAGAACAATTAGTTTCTGATTGAGTTCTCTGCATTTAAAAACATGAGTCTTAGTACCCAAGCTTTGTAACACCTTTCTTTGTTGTTGTTTTTCCTGGTCCTTGGTGGGATTCCTGACATGGGCCCTTGACTTCTAAGTGTTTTTCATTTAACCGAGTTGTGATCACAAAAGTCCACACAGAGCAAAGGAGGGAGCTGAGTAATCTGGGAGAAGCACATGGGGACTCAGGAGCTGCCTGGTCCTAGTGGCACTGGTTTCTGCAGCCTGGGAATTGGCAGGCAGCAGGTGGCGGCAGGAGAGTTACATAGCTATTCTAAAGTACAGTTGGCAGAGGGAGTGTGAGCCCTGGGAGAAAGCTCAGCTTGTAGCATTAATGGGCAAGAATCCTTCCTTGAGCTGAGCAGTTACCATTGTGCTGGGCAGTTAATGCACATTATCTCATTTAATCCTCACAAACCACACAAGTCTCTCTATGTTCTAAGCGGGAGGAAACGGAGGCTTAGAGAAGTGAGGTCACCCAGCCAGTAAGCTGTAAGGCCAGGCTCTCTGACTTCAAAGCTTGCACCCCTGTGCCTGAATCCTCCAGCAGAGGACTTGGGCTCAGAGAAGGGGAGGCCAGGTGGAACAGGGAGGAGGCGGGTGGTCCCTCAAAGCCTGCCTGCTGAGCTGGGTCATGACTTCACTGGGGCTCCTGACCTGGAGGTCCTCTCACTGGATAGATTAGAGACTCTTATTGTGGGGCTGAAATCCTGCTCAGTGGGCCTTTCTCCACTGGGCCCATTGAATTTTAGAGCCCTAAGTGTGTAGATCTCAGAGAAGAAAAACAATTGACTCAAAGCTTATACCCGACTTACCAGCGGAATGTCATCCCAGGGAGAAACTTATACATCATGGTTAAAAGAAAGCTTCCAGCCAGCGCTCCACTCTTTAAAGACAATACAGAACTCTCCAGCTAGCTTTCAGGTGTGGTGAATACAGATGTGCCTTTGATGGCTTCTTCATCTTTAACACCAGAGAATTCAAACCACAGGGATTTAAACCACCAAAGAATTTAATTTGGAGGGAAATCATATGCATATAATGATGTAATGCTTATGACAAATGGTCATACCCTCTCCCAGGGGGTTTGCTGGAAGTGCAGATTCCTGGACCTCCTATCTGAGAGTCTGATTCAGTAGGTCCTGTACTGGGACCCAGGAATCTGCATTTTAATGAGTCCTCCAGGTGATTCCAAGGTTCAACCTGTGAAAAATACTCCACCAGAAAACATACTAGAGGGCATGTCTGTGAACATAAAGAATGTGGGAAGACCTCCCTCATTCCTTAAAAAATTATCATTAGCTATCCCCTTCTGAAATAACTGAGAGTCAAGGTGGGAATAAGAGCCCCTACAGAAGATTGCAACTAGCTGGAACGTGGAGTCTTGCTTAGAAGAGCACAGTGATTAGGGCTTTGGGGTGAGACCTCTGTGAATTGGAACTCTTGTGCTGCCATTTCCGAGCTAAACAAAGATGGGCACATTAGAGAAGTCTGAGCCATGGTTTTCTCATCTGTAAAGTGAGAATAGGATCCCAATCTCCTAGGCTGGGAGAACTAGGTAAGGTCATGCTTGTAAAGTACTCTGTTTGGTGCAGTGCCTGGAGCAAGCACTCATCAACGAGGCCGTATTATTCTTGTTGCTGCTTCCTAATATTCCCCAGAACTATGCAAACTCCGGAGTATTGACCAGATAGTATTTAGCGACAGATTTGCTATAGTTGTTGTAACAGACTTTACGAGGGCACGTCTTAATCTGTGTTTCAATCATAGTAGATGCCCAACAAGCATCTATTCGTTGAACACAGTATTTTGATGACCTAGTCCAATCCTCTAATTTTAAAGATGTGGAAAGTGAGGGTTCAAGAGGTTATTTGACTTAGCGACGGTCCCGCAACTAATTGAAAATGAGTATCTAGTGTTAAATTTACCCTAGGCTTGATGCTTAGATAAGTCACAGAAGAGTGGCTGAGAGCACAGGCTGTGCACAATCCGGGTCCCCCTCCCAGCTCTGCCATTTTCCGCTGTGGGGAAATATCTTAACTTTCCTTAGCGTCCAGTTCTTCATCTGTAAACAGTGGGGGTAAAACAGTAGCTGCTGCACATGGTCACTGGAGAGATGAAATAAAAAGATACATATGGTGCTCAGCGCACTCAACCGTGTTCCCTTCATTTGTATGTAATCCCCCAGCAGATTCAGGTGTGGTGCTAGGCACAAGGGAGGGGGGTTCCTGGGGCAAGAGGACACGTGGTGGGACTCTATAAGCCCCACCACGTGGACTGTTCTCAGCCCTGGGCCTGACACTGAGCACAGGTGGTTATGGTGGTTGGAGGTGGTAGGGCCCTCTTCCTCAGAGTGCTCCCATCCCAGGGGCCCCCTCCATGCCACGTGGAGGGACAGCATCTTTCAGTTGGAGGGGCAATAATGCAACCCAGAATCCTGTCCCTGCCGTCCCCAGTCAGGAAAAATCTCCTTCACCAATTCCTACCCCACCTCCCTCCCACCTTTGCTCCTGGTCCAGGTCATCTCTGCTCTCTGCGGGCAGATAAGGGCATCAGGACAGGGCTGCCTGTTATGACTTAGATTTTATTTAGAACCATGAATACATTTCACGGATCTTGTTTAGTTTAGTTGAGCCTTAGGGAGGTACAGTGAATTCCAGTGAGGAAAAACCAGGAAGAAATGGTCTAATCACTGTTTATAAGTCTTCACTCTTTTACCAACTGGGATAGACAGAAACCCAAGCGGGGTGATAGTTGTTCTCTGGGATGCAAAAAAGTTTGCCAAATAAAATTAGAAACCTACTTAAAAATATATCTAAGATTAGACCATTCTGTGCGTATTGTTCCTGGTGAATACCCAGCTTAAGACTAAGATCAGTTTTCTCTCTGCTCCCCCACCCTCCCCACCTAAGTGAAATCAACATGAGGTGGTAGAGAGCAGAAATTTAAGCCATAGACAAAAAGCACTGCCACTTGTTCTCAGGATCGCATCCCTGGTGCCGCCTAAGTGAAACCTTTAAGCAAAAGGCCTTCATCACAGCCAGTATGGGTTCTAGTGCAGGGAAGGTCAGATTTATTGCGAGATCTCAAAGGTAATAAGTCTAATTTCCATGACAAAAGTCAAGTGAATAATTCATCTTCAGCAAACCACAAAAATAATAAACCCTGTTTGGGCTCCTACCAAGCTAGCCTGTGGGCACTTTGACTTGTGATCTCATTCCTGGGCACCTTTTAGTCTCTGGAATTCACAAAAATTCTTGGAAACAGCTTGCAAGTTACAATTTTTTTTTTTTTTTTTTTTTTGCGGTACATGGGCCTCTCACTGTTGTGGCCTCTCCCATTGTGGAGCACAGCCTCATCGGCCATGGCTCACGGGCCCAGCCGCTCCGCGGCATGTGGGATCTTCCCGGACCAGAGCACGAACCCGTGTCCCCTGCATCGGCAGGTGGACTCTCAACCGCTGCGCCACCAGGGAAGCCCGCAAGTTACAATTTCATTAAATGCAAAGCAGTAGGAGAAAACCAATTTCTCTTTTCCCCATTTCACTACTTGACAAGCCTCTTTAGGACAAAGATAACTCATCCTTCTTTGTTATCAAAGTCAGAGAAAATGCAACCAGCATGATTTAAAAATGGAAATAGGAAGAGTTGTCAGAATATGGTTTTATGAAGGATATGCAATTTTCCTTTTGGTTCACTCAAATTTCCTTTCTCATTTCCCAACCGCAAAATAACCCAGTTTCCATCTCATAAGGGCTCCTTACCTGGAGAAAGAACCAGTGCATTACTTAAAAAATTTTTGATAATGATTTTAGAGATGACTTTTAGTATACTATTTAAACAAGCTAGCACATTAATGAGGTATGACCTATTATAGCACTGGGGCGGTAACTCACCTTGGAAAGGAAAGCAGTGTGTGGTCTCAATAGTTGGGTAGGAGGAAGGAAGGAAAGAGGAGCCTTTTCTGTGGCTTCCAACCCTGCAGGCCCTTCCAGACAGACCTCCCTCCAGGCTGCTTTATGCTATGTTCCTCAGCCTCTTAACCCCAGGCCTTTGCATATGCTGTTCCCTCTTCCTGTCAGAATTCCCTTCTGCTAACCAGTAATGGCCCCCTTCAGTCCTCTACTCACTCATGACTTCCTCATGGAAACCTTCCCTGTCCTCTTGACCACATACATTCCCTCTATTTTATGTTGACATAGCATCACTCTCCCTGTGGTACTTATCATGGTGAAATGTTATACTTTTCACTGGTCCTCCGGATCCCTGGATGCAAAACCCATGGATGCAGGACCCATGGGACTGACTGTGAGGGACTTGAGCATCCCAGGATTTTGGTAGCTGCGAGAGTCCTGGAACCAGTTCCCTGCAGATACCAAAGGATGGCTGTATTTAAGTATGTATTTCTCTGATTAACGTCAGTTTCTGCCACTTGAGCCTTAACTCCTTGAGGGTAGGAATAGTGCCAGCGTTTTCTGGTGGCTGACACAGAATAAGTGCTTAAGTATTTGTGGAATGAGTGAATTCTTGAAGCAAAGTTTTCCGAAGACTTGATAAAGTCTAACAGCTAGTTAATGTGATTTTAAAACCATGTCTGTCCTCATAGTGACTCAGGATAGTAAGAAGATGCTCGAAAAAAACCAAAAAAACCCACAGGTAACAAAAAGCCCCAGGGCACAAAAGGGAGCAGAAGCCCAATTTCTCACGTGGCTAAGCTCCTCAAACCCTATTTGGTTGAACTTGTATCCCTTGTGTGAATATGGCTGCCAGTTGGTTTACTGATGGGTATTTTGTAATTGGTGGATTTTAACCCTAACAAATAAATGATAATAATTAACATTAATATATGAACTACTTGAGTTCAAGTCTTGTTCCCCATTTTCTAGGTGTGCACCTTTGGGACACGTATATAACCACCCGATGCACATCGTTGGTGACCTACGAGCATATCTACCTCAGCAGTGGGAATGGGCCCTAGTACATGAGAATGTGCCTTAAACAGTGTCTGGCACATAGTAAGTACTGAATAAATATTAGGTATTTGCATTACTCTTCCTTTACTATTATATGTCATACCTTGCTTTAAGAGATTTACATGTGTTATTTACATAATTTAATTATTAATGAAATCCATAATTCTTACAGGTGTGGGAACTGAGGAGTGCAGAATGGGAAGACTACTGAGGCTACTTAGAGATGCCTCTCCCAGTGCTCCTTCAGGATGCTGCTTCCATCTATGTTAAGCCCTGAGTTAACTCTGCAGAGAGGCCCCCAGTCACACAGGTGAGGCTGGTGGAATTGCCCCTTCACTTCGTGGGTACAGAAATCTCTCCTTCCCCTGCCCACAGTCTCTTCCAAGTTACTGCAGATCTACCCATCTGGGGCCATGGAGATATTTCACTTCCTTCCTCTGAATTTACAAGCACTTCTCTGAGTCCAAATGAAGGCCAAACAGTGGGCAGGACGTTGGAGGGGACCTCACTGGTTGGACTAGCATTGTTGATCACTAAAACAAACACTTCCTGTTGTCCCGAGCATACAGGGAAGACCATGGTTCATGTGGGCTGGAAAAGAATGAAAAAGGAGCAGCAAAGAAACCCAGCTGCAAAGCCACTGCCTTGTGCTGACTGCTTTCCAGGAGTTAAATATAGCTCCTGTGTGAGGGAGGCAGAGGGGGTGGCGAGGTCACCTTGAAAGGCTTTTGTGTGTGTTAATTACAGCTTATGCAGGAAACTGAATATCGTTCATGCTGAAGAAAATAGTACAGTTTGACTCCCTGGGAGAGAAACCCAAATCCTGAGGGAAGTGGTAAAGAAGAGTGGAAGATTTGGGATTTGGTAGGAGAGTATCTGGTTTGGGTTCTGACTCCTCCTACTTGCTAGTGTGGAATCTGGGGTAAGTCAGCCCCTCTGAGCATCATTTTCCTCTTCTGTTAAGAAGGGATTTAGAATCCCCACGTGCAGGTTTGTGGGAGGGGAAACGGGGAATGGTGGGGTAAGAGTTTGTAAACCGTAGGGATTTTTACTGGGGATGGACACGTTCCTCTGTAGCACAATTCTCTGATGTACTCGTTTCAGGAAGACAGGGAGGCAAGAGGTCAGGGAGGTTGCAGGTCAGTGGGGAAGCAGGTTGTGGGGATGTTTTGGGGTGACTCACTTCCTGGGAGTCAGGCCAGGGTGACAGGCTCAGGGAAACACCCTGCATCTTAATGGCCTTTTGAGCAGCAGCTCTGCCCAGGTCTTGTCATCCACCAGGACACTTCTCGTTCTGGACACCTTGTTTCTCAGCCCTGGGCGGCCAGGGAAGCGGTAGCTCCCTCTCATCAAGACATTTCCAGACAGGAGGGGGTGGGGCAAGCCACCGACTTCCGAGGAAATAACTTTTGGCTGTGGGACTGGGCTCTCCCAGAATTGTTCCTTTGTGTGCAGATTCCTCCCTGTTTAGCTCACAAAGGAAATGGTTCCAGGAGGAAGTGGAAAACTGTGACACACATGCTCAGGCCTCACACACAAGATGGCAGCTGTTTCCATTTGCGGCAGTCCCTATCATCTCCTTTACTAAAAGGAGTGGCCTGGGATACCCAACGATAAAGGCAGGTCGTGTTTTTGAGCTCTTAAGTGATGTTCCAGATGTTATGCTAAGCATTTTGTATGGACTGCTTCATTTAATTCTCATAATGGCCCTGTGAGGTAGTTGCTGTTCTTCACCCTCTGTTTTACACATGAACCAAATGAGGCTCAGAGAGGCACAGTTGTTTGTCTAAAGGCACATGGCAAGCAGAACCAAGATTCAAACCTAGACCTAAGTCTAAGGCCTAAACGTCCAGTTGCTGCATCATAATTCCTTCTTGCCGCCTTCTTCTAACAGAGGTTCCCTACCTCCAAAGCTTGATGGAACCAGCAGTGAGTCCCTCACAACCATTCCCCACTGGTGCCCATTCCTAGGATGGGTGCCTGGTCTGAAGCCTAGATGGGGCTGGGCTTTCTGCTTCTGAGAAGTTTGAGTTTGAGGACCCATCTCATCAATAGCCTGGGACAGACATTGAAGATGTCTGGCTAGGGGTTTGCGAATAATGCACATAATAATAAAGATATCCAAGGATGGCAGTGAACATTTATTGAACACTTCTTACAATCTGGGCCTACCACTTTTATTTCTTTTTATAAATTAGGACTTCATGTGGACAAAACTTGGGTTAATCCTAATCCTTGCTTCATGAGACACTCATCATTGGTCCATGCATGCTCCACTTTTATTTAGTTATTTATTTATGTAATCAGTTATTTTTGCTAATGTAGTAAGTACCCACAAATCTACCATGCAAAGCAAAAGCCTGAATCCAGATGATATCATACATCTAACTATGATCCCATGCTTCTGCTTCCCCCTCCAACCTAACTGCCATCCTGAATGCTGTATTCAACACATCCTTGCTTTCCCTTGTAGATTGCAACTAGATATACCCATACAAAATTTTAGTTGCTTTAAACTTTATTAAAAGGGCATAATGCTGTAGGTAATCTTTTGTGACTTTTTTCTTTACCATGATACTGCTAAGGTTTATCCATAGCATTGCCTGTCACTGTGTTCATTCATTGTGCTATATGATATTCCACTGCGGGAAGATTCTCCATGACTAACACTCTGTGCCTATTACGTCATTTAATCTTTGCAACAACCCCACGTGGTAGGAGCTCTTCTTATCACAGTTTTACTGACAAGAAACTCTGAGCCCTAGAGAGTCTAAAGAACTTGCTGGAGGTCATAGGTGCCAGGTTTGCATCTTTCTGGCCCCCACTGTATGCTGTGTTTTGGTGTAGAGGAGAAAGCACAGGAACTAGAGCCAAAAGCCCTGGGCTCAAGGTCCAGCTCCACACTTACTGGCTGTGTGGCCTTGGGCAAGTTGCCTCATGCCTCTGAGCCTCAATTTCCTCAACATTGAAGTGGGGTGATGGTAACTGCCCTATCTACCTCTCAGGCCTGTTGTGAGACTCAAATCTTACAATGTCTGTGAAAAGTGACAGCACTCTGTAAACTGAAGTTTTGTAAATCAGTACATTGTGATTAATGATCTATGTGCCATCTGCTCCCCTCCCCACCAGTCAAACAAAAATAACCTGTGTAGGATTCAAGAGATGAGACTGAACAGCATCCCTATTCAGAAAGGCAAGGATTAGGTTGACAATCAGCCCACAGAAGTCTTAGTGTGATTCAAGAATCAGAAAATCGTCAGTAGAGGCCTCAGGCTGCACTAATGGGAACGGAGTATGTATTTATCTTTGTTCTGTTCAATGGAGTTTAAAAAAATATTACTTTTTTTTTTTTTTACTATTTCTTACCTATTTTCAATATCTGAGGCCCTACCCCATTACTCTTTGCTTGTGGTGTTTCCTCTGCATGGCTTGTTCTCCAACCACTATCCCCTATTAGCTGTGTGTCCCTGGGCAAATTACTTCACTTCTCTGTGTCACCTCATCTGCATAATGGGGATAATAACAATACCTACACCTTACAGGGCTGCCATGAAGATCCAGTGAGGTGTTATATGGACTGTTTAGAACAGTTCCTGACACATACAGAATTGACTATTGTTATTATTTAAAATCTCCCCTACTCCCCCGAGAGTGCCCACTTATGTTTTGACAATTGGTTTAGAGGCCACTTCCTCCAGGAGGCCCGTCCTGCCTTCCTGCACAGGTAAGGTCACCCTGTTATAGCCTCCAGAGCAGACAATTTGTTCATCTTCCTCCATTAAAGTGTGAACAGTGAGAGTAGAGATGATGCCTGATTTAATATCTGCCACCGCTGCCCAGTGCCCAGTACCGTAATGGGCACACAGCAGGTGCACTGCAGAGGGATTAACTAACAGCCTGAATTCAGAGGAACAACCACAGATGAAGGAGGGGGCTATTAATCCTGTCTATGACAACCATCTCCAAGAGCAGAAGGGCTCATGGGGATGGGGGAAGAGGGAAGGTGGGGCAGACTTGTTCTCTGGGGCTCTGGAGGGCGGTCCTGGAACAGTGGTGGCCGCTTAAGACCATATTATTAGGTTCACTGTATATAGGAACTCTCCAGAATTCTGAACTAAGAAGAGAGCCAGGTGGGCTAAGCCCAGGTGGACGGTGCCTTGGCAGGAATGTGGGGGTGTGTTAGTCAGTGGGTAACTGTGACACTGGGTGACTGGGGTGAGAAACATGCAGAATCACACCTGGGATTTGTCCTCCCTAGCCCAGCGACCCGAGGCAGGTGACGTCAGTTTTCTCATCTGTGAAGCAGAGGTAAGGAGAGCAGTCATGTCAGAAGGTTGTGGTGAGCAGAAAGGGAGATAATGTATGAAAAGTGTTAAGCTCTGTGCCAAGCACATATGAAACCTTTTGCAAAGGTTGGTTATTACTATTAATGTTGTTGCTGTTGCTAGTAATCACAGGGGATTCAGGCATTACCCAGAGGTTAGTCTAGACATTCTAGATGGGAGGCTAAATGTTAGGCTCAGAATGGCCACCCTGACTGCTGCCCAGGTGGAAGGTCCACCCTCTTCCCTCTCTTCCTTCCTTCGCCTTGCCTGCAAAAGCCTTCCAGTGGTAACCTTGGATTATGTTCTGGGCCAGGTCCCTGTGAATGCAGCCCACAGAGAGCCCAGCCACCCCGGGCAGGCTTTGGGAGATGCCTAGGGTGATTCCTGCCTCTAGGGCTGGGGGTGGGATCAAGAAAATGATGGTTGAAGGTCCTGGGAAAGAATGTCTTGAGTCTTAAAGAACCCCAGACAGATGTCTCCTTTGCTCTCCCATTAGATCAACAATTCTATACACTTAACTCTATTTGAAAATGGACAGAGTGTGAAGTTTTATGTTTCCCTGTTCTTAACTTAAACTTGAAGGTGAGTTAATCTTACACAATTTGCTGCTCACCTGCAGTATTTGCTGTAGTTCCTAACTGGTCTCTTCTCTTCAATCTCTCCCTTTCTACTCTGATGTGAGCTTTCATTGCCCCCAAATGGCAATACAGCATAACCCCCTCCTGCTTGTACCTTGTCAATAGCTCCCCAGGGCCCAGACACCAGTTTCCTTTGTGACTCAGATGATGAAAGATCTTCACATGCTCCCTGTACTCGCTGTGGTTTATCATCATTCCCTCTGTAATTCCATCCCTTCCCAGGATGGGCAGGCAAGAAGTGAAAGGGAAAGCATCAGAGAGAGAACTTGGAATCCATTCTGATTTTTTAAGAAAGGCGATCATTTGTAGACCTGTAGTTTAAGCATTAACTTTTTTTTTTAATTGTATGCTTCCTGCATGCTGAGTGCTTTTCTTGCACAAATCCAATTATTCTCCATAGTAGACAGGAGATTGTTATCTCCATTTTTAGTTGAAGAAACTGAGACTTGGGATTAAGTGGAAGAAGTAGAGCTGGGATTCAAACCCTGGCAACCTGACACTGCAGCCAGTGCACTCAGCTCCCACATCATGCTGCCTCTATTATTAGTTACCAATCACACTCTCAGTTATGGACCTGGATGATAAGGCCCTACTTGAGGCTCCATTTTACCTCTACCTGCTTCTCTGGGCTGTAAGCATGCTGACCATTTTGTGCCCTGAGCATGGCTTCTGTGCCTCTCTTCTTTCTACTCTGCCATTTTCTCCACCTGGAATGCTGTTCCCCCAGTGTTTCTGAGGTTCCTGGCTAGAAAGTGTCCCTTGAGTCTTCTGGGCCTTTATTTATTCTGTTTGATGGACACTGGCCAGATATGACCTCATGTCACAGGAATTGGTGACAGTCTTAGTTTCTCTGCCTCACTAGGAGATTTGGAGGTGCAGGGACCCTACGCTTCCCCTCTGTTACTCCTTAGAGCTACAGCTGATTGCTGGCTGGAGGTGAGGAAATGCGATTGGTCCCTCCAGCTTCCCAGCACACTCCTAGATCATTTTTCTTCTTGGTTCAAGTAAAGCTAAAATAAAATCCCCCTTGGTTTCATATCAGCTGGATCTGCTCTTTGCAAACCCTTCAACAAGAATGAGCAGGAAGAATAAATATTTATTCTACAAATGAATAAATCTGATTCCATCTTCAAAAGAAAGCCTAGTATAAATTATCATAATTTCTCGGTTCTAAGATTTCACTGATTTAAAGATATTTTATCTGCTAAATAATAGCTTTTTGGAAAAAAAATCAGAAAAATGAACAAATTAATATATCAAATTTAAGATACGTTCTGATTTAAAAAATATGTCTTGGTATCAATGAAATATTTTTTAAAATATGATCCAATTCAATTTTGATTTTTTTCTTTTGATTCTGGTGGTCTCAAAAAGAAGGCTCCAAGCCTTGACTAAATCACTGTGAAGCATGGGCAGGTGTCAGCCATGTCCCAGCCCTGAACCCCTGGGGGTTGCTGGGTCAACAAGGGCATGGCAGACCAATCATACACCAATGGCAGCCCTGAGGCCCCCAAGGCCAGTAGACAGGTTTTCTCCCCAGCAGATCTATGTCCATGCTCTGCTGACACCTCATGACCATGTTAGTGGTTCTGGGGAAAGCTGACTAGGAGTCCATCATGTGATCTTAGGCAAGACACCGCCGCTTGAGCCTCAGTTTTCCCAGTTGTAAAGTGAGAGGCATAAGGTTAGATAGGCGGTTTTCAAATGTTCTTCAGATGGAGCTTTGGGATCTGGGAGGCTTCTTTAGGGGCTGCCTTGGGAGTAGGAAGATGGAATGGACTGTACTCAGTATTTTCATTCCCACTTCCCCCAGAGCAAGTCTTTGCTTAAGATTTTGTTTGCAAAAAGTAGTTTGAAAAACACTGGTAAATGGCATTCTGGGGTCTTTCCAACATTAGTCTTGAATATATACTCTTGTATGATCTAAGGGCAGTGCTTCATTTCTCAGCCTGGACACACCCTCAGAATCCTTCTCACCACAGACACTCCCAGACTCACTGCAGTTTAATCAAGGGGTTGGCAAGCTTTTTGTGTAAAGGACCAGATAGTAGCTACTTTAGGCTTTTCAGGCCACATGTGGGCGGGGCCTCTGTTGCACTCAATAGCAAGAAAGCAGCCATAGACAATACATAATGAATGCCCATGGCTGTGTGCCAATAAAACTTTATTTAAAAAAGACGTGGTGGACTGGATTTGGTCTACCAGCTGAGGTGTGCTGATACCTGGGCTATAATAAATACTTCAGCCTGACAGGTGAAGAAATTGAAGCCCAAGGAGGGGATTCAAGGAACTGGATTTGGTTGGAACCCCCGTCCCCCGGACAGCGAGCATGCTTCCACCACTCCACACTGCTCACTTAGCCATGACCCTTACCCTGATTTGGATTGTGGGCATCTGAGATTACATGGTTGAGGGAATGGTGCCTGGAAAAGACATGTGCCCCACTTCTCCCTCTCAGGATATCAGTTTTCTCCTAGGTTCTTAGAGGGCTATAAAAAGCCTCTGAGCTTGCCTCCTGTGGGACGTGCTGTCGGTAAATTCCCCAGAGCTGGAATGACTGCAATGTGGTGCCACATTCTGCCCCCTCTGCAGCCTGACAGCTGTGCAGGGAGAAGAATCAGGCCTGGCAGGCTCTGCCTCTCCACTCCCACTTGGGGTGTGGCTGGGATTCCCCAAGTGGAATTTTAGATGGAGGACAAACCCTGCCTGGGCCCTCCTGGGGCAGGCTCTTTGCCAGTTCCAGGAGGATGAGTGTTTCTTGAATTCTAAACACCAAAACTCCAAGGGCCACAGTGGGAAGAGTGTAAAGGGTAAGAAACAAAAATCTCACACCAGCTGCCTGGCCATACCATTCATTGATGGAGGGTGTCTATCCTGGAATTGTTTAGATCCCCTTTCCCTCCCATGCTTCCCACCTTGAAATCTTTACCTAGTAAGTCCTTGTGGCTTATCTGGCAAGTCCTTCACATAATTGACCTGGGAATGCCCCTCTCCACTGGAGAAGCAATGGTAAAGAATTTACGTTTGGAGGTGGGCAGGGCTGAGTGAATAAATCGACCTAAGCCTCAGTTTCTTCATCTGTAAAATGGCGATATTTTAAAAAATACATATACAACACATTTTAAAGTAGGTGTTGAAAATAAATTACAGTAAATAAACTTAAAATGCATCAGATGTCAAAGTCATGATGAATATTCCCATCGAATTCTGTTGGGAGGTGGTGGTGGTGAGACTGCAGGGCTCAGGGAAGATAAATATCACAAATGTATCCAAAACTTCAAATTACCTATGCATTCACACACTGACATGGGCCACAAACATGCCTTCACAAGAACTGTACTTATTAGTCTATCACAGAACCAGATTTTGCCATAAACTACAAAATTTTTAATACCAAGTTGTATTTATATCTTTATAATTGATATACATGTCCTAGCCGTGATTTTAGAAAATAAAAGCTGTACTCTGTACAGACACTGTCCATTCACAACTGCTGGCAACATTTTTGGATGGCATTTCTCCCCCAGTAAAATTAATGGCATATTTTATGTACATGAAAGTCAAACTGCACCAACTTCATGATTGTTGAGAGAATTAAATGGCTCAATGTCCATATGTAAACTGCCTGACTCATGGTGAGCGCCCAGTTGGCTATTATTAAACATCTTCTATGTGCTAGACACTGGAACTGAGATGTAGGGACAGTCTCAGAGCACAGGTTCATATACACACAGAGGAGGCATTTAAGTTAGTACAATACAGTCTTCTAAAAGCTGAGACTGAGGAGCGTGGTGCTAACCCAAAGTCAGTGGGAAGGTCGAGGGAGGATGTGGCAGGTAGTTTTCATGGAGATGATGCTGGGTGGTCTCTTTCAGGGAGAGGGAATAGCAGAGTCATCTTTTTGAACCTCAGTTTTTACATCTGTCCAATGGGGAGAATGTCTCAGCTGACCCCTTCACAAGGCTTTTGCCAGAGTTAAGAAAAGAAGAGAAACTCAAGGCTGAAAGGGTTCCAGAGAAAGGATTTTAGTGGTCAATTCTCTGTTTGAATATCCCTGCTATTACACAGGTTCCTTCTGGCCCAGAGTGACCCCCCTGTGGACGACTGCCGAGTGAGAGCATCCATGATTACCAGAGGTTGCCCAAGCTCCAAAGGAAGAACTCCGTGATCAACACCCCTGACACTACGTGGAAATGGACACGACTGATGAATGTGAAAAGGTTTCTAGAACTTAAAAGCTTTATAAAAATGTATGTACTGATATTGCAGAAGTGAGTGGCTGAGCCAGCGCTAGGATGTGGGATTTCTGCTTCTGTGTCCAGATCCATTCCCCAGCTGGCCCTGTGTGCTGGCACATTTATTGGAGGTTTGTCTTCTCAGGCTAGAGTTCACAGACCCTGGGAGTCCATGGCAGAGGGCAGGGTGGGGTTAGGGAAGAAACCCCGAGAAAAATACAGTGTGTCTCTGGAAGTCCACTGCACAAAGATTTTTTGGGGGTGTTTGTTCAGTTATGTTATGGACGATAATAGAAATTTGTTTGACTTTAGATCAAATGAGACATTTCAAGCTTTTGGAAGACACTTTGGGTAACAGACCCAAACCCTAGAGTTTCACTTGGTTGAAAAGTGTGAAAGGCAGTGCTAGAGCAAGTAATGGAATCAAGCAAGGTGTTTGAGCAAGGACAAGGGTTATGATAAACCAGTGCACTAGAACAGTGAGCATATCAGACTCACCTGAAGCTTTGCAAGAAGTACACATTCCCAAACCTCACTCCAGACCCACTGATCAGACCTCTGGGGGTATAGTTTCAGTAGGCTCCCTAGGAGATGATTCTGGGCCCAGCTGGATTCGAGAACCACTGCTTTAGACAATAGAGAGTGGTCCTGAAGGGAGGTTAGACATGCAAGAGTAGAAACAGGAAGCTCCTGTAGGAGATGACAGGATATAGGAGAAGAAGCCATCCAGAATACGTTTTTCAGTAACAGTCCACAGAATTAGGGGTGTGATTGCAAAAACGATGAAAGCAAAGGAAACGATGAATAATGACGAAGTCTGTGTTTCTGTCCCCAAAATAGGAATCATTGAAATGGAAAATCCTGGAGCTGAAAGTGGCCGTATCCAGCTCTACTCTGTGAATTTTGTATTTTTTCTTTTATTTATTCATCATCTCAACAGACATGTTTTGCGAATATACTACATGCAAATTACTACATTGGGTGCTAGGAAAAGAACTGTGAACGAGGTAAGAAGGACCCTGCCCTCACAGAGCTCACATTAACAGCTAATTCATTCCCATGATTAATCATAACTGCAAAGATGGTAACCAATGAGATGTACAGAGTGCTAGGGTTACCTGTAATGGGGGATGTAGCTTGGGAGACAGGGAAAGATTGTCTTGAGGAAGTAATGTTTGAGCAGATCACTAAGGATGAGCGGGAAGGAGTTAACCTGGTGAAGGTACAAAGGCCAGTGTGAGGAGAGCCCATAGTAAGAGATGGGCAGGGGCCCAAAGTGAGTTGGTGACAGGCAGGGTGGGTCCTTGAGGGCCACCACCAGGACTGTAGTCTATATCTTAAGAACAATGAGAAACCGTTAAAGAGGTTAAGTACAATCAGATCTACAGCTTTAAGTAACTGTCTTTAATTGCATCCTCTTCTTCCCAAATTCTATCCACAAGCATAGATAATTCGTAAGTCCCATTAAAAGCTATGATATATTGCACATTTGAATAAAAGATGAATGCTTCAGGGCTTCCCTGGTGGCGTAGTGGTTGAGAGTCCGCCTGCCGATGCAGGGGACATGGGTTCGTGCCCTGGTCCGGGAAGATCCCACATGCCGCGAAGCGGCTGGGCCCGTGAGCCATGGCCGCTGAGCCTGCGCGTCCGGAGCCTGTGCTCCGCAACGGGAGAGGCCACAACAGTGAGAGGCCCGCGTACCGCAAAAAAAAAAAAAAGATGAATGCTTCAGGTTGAAGTATATACTCCTACAAGTCCTGTTCTGTATAGTTTGCAAAAGGGTCATGCCTATAGAAACCTCTTGAATTGAGTGACAGTTGTTTTAACTTATATATTACTGTGATCCCTATTACTGTGATAGGAGCCACTCTGGGGCTCCCTGATCTGTGGCCACTCAGCCTCTGCTTCATTATGTTCCTGGGCACCTCCTACTCTGTCATTGAATAGCTCTTTTCATTTGTATGCTTCTCCCAGATTGTGCCCCAGTTGGTCTGTGTTTAACGTCTTGTATAGCCTTCTGGAGAGTCTTTCTATTACCTCTTCTACAGGACAGCTAGTTTGAGAACTGATCTCATGTACCCCCTTCAAATTTAGTCTTATTCACAAACAGCCCCATTTCCTTCAATAGCTCCTCACGTGATTGTGTTGTTAACAGAAAAAGAGAAACAGGAAGGGTGATCTGATTTGGTGGTGAATAAGATGAGTTCAAAATTGGGTCACTTGGAGGTTGAGTTGACTTCCAAATGGAAACTTCCACAGGCAGGAGCCAGTGCAGGAGAGTGGAGCTCAACTCATGGCTGAAAATGGACATTAAGAGTAGACGTCATAATGGGGCTTGGTTGTCTACAGGTGTGAGTTTAGAGAGAGGGCTGAGGTGGTGGAGAGAGAGGGGCAAGAGCCATCAAAGAAGAAAAAGTGAGCTAGAGAAAAGATGGGAAATAACAGTTAGTAAGCACTTATCATGGGCCAGGTGCTGGGTGCTGGGCAAATATTACCACATTGCAGTCTCCCAATTTTGGGTGTCATTATTCCTGCTTTTCAGACTAGCAGAATAAGACTTAGTTGGGTCACTTGCCTTAGGGCAAGAGAAGCCCAGAGGCTATGAGCACCTATAACAGTGGGATTGGAGGTGGGAGAAGGAGAGGCAGAAAAGCCTTCTGGCAGAGGGATGGAGCAGTGGTTAACCTAGGTTTATCAGATTGCAAAATTCATGCTTTCTCCATCTTTGCAAATAGGAGAATCCATTTAGAAAAGCGTAGAGGGTCAGAGCTACAGAGAGGCCCAGAAGATGGGACTGGGAAGGGTGAAAAATTAGACAAAATGGAAGCCGTTTGTGACCCTTAGATGTGGGCTTTCAGCAGAAGGTGTGACTGGAAGTGAGACTGCAGGGAGGGAAAGAAGTGTGTGGGAAGAAACAGGAAGCTGCTGTTGGTGTGTATGGTAGTGGGGTTTTATTTTTCTGTTCAATTGCAAGGTTTTTGCAGAAGGGTAAGAAGGGTATGAGAAGCTAATGGTATCCAAAAACAGGGTTGTTTTTCCGAACCAAACATCAGAATGAAATAATGATAGGCTCTTGGCAGAGAGTGGAGAGGGAAGAACTTACTCGGCAGGGTACTCACCCATGTGAGAAGTGGGGTTTGAAACTGATAGTTGAGGGAGAGGCAGAATAAACCCTGTGTGGGACAAGGCAGTGGAAGTGATGTCTAGTGCCAGCAGAAGCCTCTTCAGGGAAGAGAGTAAGGTTAAATCCTATACATACAACCATTGCAGAGTGTGGCTAAAATCCAAGTAATTATATTTGATAAATGTAACATCTATCATCTACTGAATGTTTCCTAAGTGCTACCTTACATGCATTATCTTTTCCCATGACACTCCAAATGAAATGAAACTGACATTCAGAGAAATTAAGTAATTTATCCAATTCATACAAGATCATACAGCTAGGAAGTCGTGGTCAAAGCCTAAATTTGTCCATTCTCTGAATGACTCAGCTCTACTGAGTCTCCAGGCCAACAAAGATGACCTTATGGAACATGTTTGGAGGGAAAACATGAATATGGGTGCATGTTCCTTTTGGAAGAACAGTAATTGATAGGAGTAGAGAATGAACTCAGATGTCAGGGAAGAGGTATGGGAATTCACAGCCTTGGGGACAGATGTTGGGCAATGAGTCATGGATGGGAGCTCATCATAGGAATGGCTATGGGCTACTTGGCCAATGGAAGCCACAGATAGGGAAGATGTGGCTTCCGTAATATAGATTTCAAAGCTGGTCCAACAAAGGCAAGACACGAGTAGGTTCTTCTAGCATCTCTTAAATAATAAAAATATCACTTAATGAAAAGCAGAGCTTCAGATTATGTCTTGAGTTGCCCAGGAGACAATATGATCTCCCAGAGAATATAATTCAGCAGAAGAAACTCCCATCTTGGGTTGAATGCAACTAGTTGAAAAAGAACTAGTTGTAAAGTAGAAAGGAAAGGAAATTTGGGGAAATTGATTGTTTCATATGAGCTAGGCATATCAGATACAACCTTGGACATTAAGAAGGTGTATTAAAAATTAGAGAAAATTTAGACCAAAGGCTTTAAAGCAAAGAACTCGAGAAGACTAGAAAGTTCACAAAAGCAAAAAGACACAACCATAGTCAGCAGGCAGGAATAAATAGAATAAATAAGAGAAAATAGACACATTGGCCTTATATATTAATATTTTGTCAGTCACTCAGAAACTCTCATCAAATGGTTCAGTTATTGCACGTCAGAGATGGATTTCCGAGAGACACGCACCATGAAGGAGCTCCACGGATACAGAAATTATGACATGGTCCCTGTCTTTGAGTTGTATACAGAGTTGTCTAGCCCAGTTCTTAAAAAGGAGTAGGGACTCAAAAAGTGTCCTCAGAGTCAGACCAGCTTGGGGCCAATAGAATTTTATTATGTTGAATCTGATTAACAAAAGACTGTAATTATTACAATAGCCAGCATTTATTGTTGGTTCTCATATGCTAGGCATTATTTGAAGTATTTTCCATATACTTAATATTTATAACAACCCCAAGAAGTAGACATCATCAGTGTCCATATTTTATCCTCATTAGAAGATAAAGAGTTAAGTTACTGGTCCTGTAGAAGGTGGTGGCCATAATCATTAGTCTGTAGTGAAGGTGGTATCTTCACCAATGGCTGATTCTCTTTGAATGATATTCATGAATTGGGAAGTCCTGCTGGAAGGAATTTCATTATAATGTAAGTGGTTTCTGTGTCTGTTACTATATGAATCCTGCTTTACTCATGGGAAGACACATATCCTGTTAGACTAGAAATCCTACTTCCCAGGTTTGTTTTCATTCTCAAGTCAGTTGACTTTGATGACGAGCTTCTATGCTGTAATTGCTACTGAAGATCTGAACAGTATAGTTGTGGTGTAATGGAGGTGCCTGGACCTGCAGCAGGAAGATTTGGCATCCAAGCCCTACTCTAGAGGCAGCCAGCAGCAAGCTTAAGATCAGGACTTTGGTTCAAACCCAGCTCTGTCTCTCACATGGCAAGTGACTGTATAAGTTAAAGTCAGTGATCTAATCCTGCTGTTACGGACTGAATTGTGTCCCCCACCCCCCCACCCCAATCCATACATTGAAGCCCTAACCCCCAGTGTGACTGCATTTGGAGATAGGACCTTTAAGGAGGTAATTAAGGTTAAATGAGGTCATAAAGGTGGGCCCTAATCTAACAGGACTGATGCCCTTCCAAGAAGAGGAAGAGACACCAGAGATCTCTCTCTCTTTTTCTCTCTCTCTGTGCACAGGGAAGAGGCCATGTGAGGACACAGTGAGAAGGCAGCCATATACAAGCCTAGAAGAGAGGCTTCACCAGAAATCAACCCAGATGGCACCTTGATCTTGGACTTCTAGCTTCCTGAACTGTAAGGATATAATTTGTTGTTTGAGCCACCCAGTCTGTGGTATTTTGTTATGGCAGCCCTAGCTGACTAATACACTGCTAAGCCTGCTTTCCTGTGAGGTAGGGATTAATGACAGTACCTAGTCATAGCCCCATCCCATCGCTTTTTCCAAGAGAAGCCATGTAAAAAGCTGAGCATGTTGCCTGGCTCATGATAAGACCTTGATGATTTCAGTTGTTACTGTTATTAATAGTGAAGTGTGGTTTCCTTCCCTGGGCATGACAGTCCCACTCCCCACGTGGTCGGTATGGGGCTGAAATGAGACCTGTGCTTCTTAAAATTTCCCTGGCAAAAGAAGAGAGTGCTCACACCCTCCTGGGGATATGGGCACAAGAAGGAATTTCCACTGGAATGATCTGTGAAGTCTCTCACATTTTATCTTAAAAACCCACACAGATTTTGCATTATAGTTCATATATAGTTTTAATTCATACAGTGTTTGCAGTAGTTTCTCAGGGTAGACAGCTGAGGATCTAGACACATGACCTGATCCTGTGTGCCTCATCCACTTCACTCGCATTTGCGCAGGCCTTTGCAAGTCACAAAGAATTGTTCTGATGTGAGGATTTTGTGGTATGTATTTTTAAAAATCAGCATTACAATTAATCAACTTGGGATACACTATAAAGTGTGTTTCATATTACTAATGAACTACTTGAACCACTGTTAGTGAGCTCCTACTGTGTGCCAGGCATTGGTGTCAGCAGGGTGACTACTCAGATCCACTCCCAACCTTCCGGAAGCTTACATTCTGGCAGGGTAGGTCGACACCAAACACATAGTCGGATAACTAACTCTTAGAGTAATGGCACATCGTGACAAGGGCTATGAAGGAGAAGGAAAGTAGGCTAGGAAAGCCCGTAGCGGGGAGAAGGTCAGAGCCCTAGAGCATTCTGAGTACTAATAGATTCCCGGGAAGTCTGGCTTCCTAGGAAGAGTGGTCTGGAAGCAGCCTTCTTGAGTGAGGCATCAGTTATTAAGCATTTTAAACTGAGTGAATTATTATCACTCATGGTCTGTCAAAGCTCTGGGTGGTCTGTTTTCCACAGCTCCAGGTAGGCTAGTTATGGGGATTTTGTACTGGGGACAGGGTGGTATTTGGCAACTTTTGGGGTGTGATGGGGTGAAGGGCAGTGCTCTTTGCTTTAAATGTACAATGTGGGAAATGGGGATGGGGGACTGAGGAATATTAGCGGTGCCTCTTCTCTCTTTTCTTTTTCCTCCCTGGCGAGTGCGTCTGCTCTTTGCAGACTTGTCCAGGAGTCAGTTAACAGGTGAGAACTGCTTTACAAATCACAGCCTTGGTCCCCAAAGAGCCAAACAGAAGCCCCCCTCCATTTTTTGCCTGCCCTTCCAGCTCCTAATAGAGGGTGGATGCAGCATTTTGTGTGTTGGAGATGGGGTGGGTGGGGAAGTTGTCCCCAGCACCTTGACCTGGAAGTCTGGGGTCCCCTGTAGCCCTCTGAACTCTGGCTTTACCCATAACAGGGGTGCAGGGAGGGTACCCCGACACCTGCTCTTCTTCTCATCCCTGCCCCCACTGCCCTTCCTAATTGCTTCCACACCCCTGGCCACTCCTTTTTTTCCCCTTGGAGGCCTTAGCACAGCAAACAGGCAGATGGAGGAAGGGTATAAGATTATTGTAGGGAAGGGGAGGAATTTTCCATTAATAATAATAATAATAACAAGAATAATAATGCTTCTCATGTTGGCACAGCACTCCAGTTTACCAAGTGCATTCACACCTGTGATCTCCTTGGATTCCAGAGGTGGGAAGTTATGACACTGGTGTTCTGGTTGTCAGCCTTTGACACTGCCCCCATGTTCAAGCAGGCCACCTTTTTTACAGACATGAGCCCATTGAGGTGTCCAGGCCTTTACTTAAGCACAGGCCCCAATGAATGCCCCCCATAAATGCCCTCTCTTTGCTCCTGTCAATTGCAGTTTCAACAAGCCCCCACCATGTCTGTGAAACTTTATCAAATACTCTCGTCTCCTGAAAAAGAGTCCAAGCAAAAAAGGGTCTCAGAGACCATGTGGTCTAACCTCGTCACTAGCCCAGAGAGAAAAAGGGTAGGTTAAGGTCACGCAGCTTGTCAGGAACAGAGCCAGGGCTCGGACACCCATGTGCCACCCACACACACTCCTGCAGCTCCTCCTCCCGATACCCTGGGTAGCTGCACACCTCGTCTCCTGGGGCTTCTCAGCGTGCGAACAGTAGGGGCTTCACATGTCCGGCGGTTTTCAAGAGTGTGACTCGTTAGCCCTATTTTACTTTCGGTGGGGGTTGGGGGGAGGTGGGATGGGGTCCGAGGAGCTCGCCGTCCTCAGGAATCCTGTGGGGCATTCTTTTATGAAGTTAAGACTCCAAGTGTATGAAAACGTTGGTTTCACAAACAGGAGGCGACTCAGCTCCGGGACGAGTCCCTAACACACGAGTCCCTAACAGACCCCTAGCTGCCCTGGCCCAGGAGGCACCTGTACCCACAGCGCCCGGCCTTCGACCCCCCCTACCCGCTCCACGCGCCCACGCGCCCACGCTTCTCACCCCGGCTCCACCGCCCGTCTCTCCCTTCTCCTCTCTGGCCTCTAGATCGTTCAGTTTTCCCCTCCCCACCAAGCAACAAGTGTGGGCACCACTTTTCTTCTTACCGCGGCTTCGGTCCATGGCGCCAGCGATCGATCGCGCGGAGCAGGGCGCGGTGCCTCCGGCGGGGCCGGCGGCTGCGGGCGTGCGGCGCTCTCCAGTCCCGCCCGCTGGAGCGCCCTCCGCGCGTCCCCTCCCCCGACAGGATGCTCGCCCAGCGCCTCCGCCCGCCCTCGCCTGCCCCTGCACGCCGCTCCCGGAATAGACCCGGAGCCCGCCTCGCCCCCTGGGCCGCGGTGTCCCTGGTCCCGCACACGCTCCGCGCCACGCCCTGCCTTTCGCAAGTCCTCATGCCCCTCCGTGAGGGGCTAGAGGACCCACATCCCAGTTCACACGCTTTCTTTCGTACCCGCGCCCGTGCTTCCCACCCCCGTCCAGACCAAGGCGTTGTTCAGCTCTGCTTGCATTACGCTAGTGACGAGGGGCTTACTACTGCACTTCCCAGCCCGGTCCATTTTCAGATTGTACAGACTGTTAGAACCTGTTTTTCAACAGTGGAATCAAAATCTCTTTGCCTGCAGCTGCCACCCATTTCCTGGCTTTTGGTTTATCTTCTCCATTAAACAGGTCTTTCCTGGGCACCTTCTAGTGCGAGACAGTGGACCAAACTCTATGCTGGTACAGTGTCAATAATGGTGTAAAAGAGGAGTGAAGTAATAAAGATCTTTAAAAAATAAAACCACCTAGGAAAAGGAGAGAAAGAGAGGATTGCTAAAAGGTGGGCAATGGCTTGGGACACATCCAACTTTCGAGGTTCCCTGTGCACTAAAACGTGAAGAATGCCAACACGGAGTGATAAAAATTGTGGAAATGAACACTTTTTTAGCATACAAATGCAGTGCAATGTTACGTGTGCTCTTCCCAAAATAATTACAGGATGTAGAAAAAATATTGCTATGGCCAGTGTGGTCAGGAATGGGATTTAAGTTTAAAGTTGTATGAAGAATGTCAACATCTTTCATCCTATTAGTGTGTCTCTGTGAAAGTAGGTCCGAACCGTTTATAGATAATATGAAATGTCTAAATTTAAGACCCTTCATAAAGTGAAGTCCAGGCCTAGTTCTCCTTCTAGACACTCCTCCTCCCCAAGATAGGCCAGGTCACAGTTTGAAGTTTTGGCTAGGCCACTCCTTTACTTAGAACATTCTGGCATTGGGACCATCTTGTGCAAAGGCACAAGGGAGGACTTGGGAAAAAGCATCCTGCGTTTTCCTGGCCTGGGACTATTTCCTCCGTTGCTTTGATGGGCAAGTTGAAATTAGCCCTGGCTTCGCCAGATTGCATCAGTAGTTTGTTTAGTATATGTGTGTATGAGCACAGAGGAAATACGGTGTAGTGAAAAAACAGCGGGATTGGAGTCTGAAAACTTGTGTGTGATCGCTTGCTCTTCTAATTACTAAGTGTACAACTTTAAGCCTTTGAGGTTTGCTTGCTCATCTGTGCTGTGGGAAACCTCATACTGACCTCATAAGGCTGTTAGGAGGGCAAATGAAATGATGGTACAAACCCACTTTGTAATCCTTAAATAGCTGTGAGCCGTTATTGTTTGCCAATTCCTCTTTGTTCCTGCCCACTTTTCCAATTTGAAAAGGTCAGTTTAAATTCTAAAGCAGACAACCAACGATTTACAAGTGGGTTAACTTCTAAAAGTTCACTGTTTGAATTCTGAAACACTTGGAAACAAGTCTATAAATTGTAGTCAAGTTTCCAGGCTAGCCCATTTATACTTTAAAAAGCATAATATTTCACTTGAAGTAAATTTTAAAAATATGTAAAACATAACTGTTGCAAGAACAGATGGAGGCTTAGAACTTTTAGAAACTTTAAGAAACTTTCAGACTCTGGATGTTTAGAAGAGAATTGGAACAGAAAAATCAAAAAAGCTAAAGGGAATTTATATGCACCTATGGAAGAATTTTTGGAGTGGAATTAACTGAGCTGTGGTCTAGGAAAGATGTAAAAATGGGATTAACTGAGCTGTGGTCTAGGAAAGATGTAAAAATGGGAGAACACAGTCTGTGCACAGTTTTCCTAAGGATTAACAAAAAGAAGTCACTCTGAAGGTGTAGTGGTTCTGGTTTAATAATTACCCATAATGCCCACTAGGTGGCACTGTTGACTAAATTGACTACAGCTTGGTTGCTGTTAGGAAACTGGGTGAGGTGGATGAGGAGGCTGTGGGTTTGGGACAAGGAATAACTATATATTTTTTTCTGTACTTTTCCTTTACTTAGGCCTATAGTCACCATAAAAACTATCCCCACTTTTCATCAGTCCACTTAGGAACATTTGTTACATTCTGTGCCAATTTCTATTGGGAGAACTAATGCTAAGTAGAAATGATCTCCATCCTTAAGGAGCCTACAATCTAGTAGAGGAGATAAATATGTACAAAATAATTTAATTAAAAATTATTATGTGAAAAGTGCCAGAGGAGAGATAAAGTGTTCTTGGAATTCATTCAGACAAAGCAAGAATATCTTACTGATCATGGAGACAGTAATGGATGACAGACACTTGGGTGAGCCTGCAATGAGAAGATAACGTTACAGGCAGCGAAAACAGTGAGAGCAAAGACATAGAGATAGAAAACTGCAGGATGTGTCTGTAAAGAAGTTTGGTCTGGCTAGATTGTAGGGTATCAGGTGGGAAGTGCTGGAATGAGAATGGGGATGGAAGTTGTGGATGCCAATGCCTGGTTTCTCCTCCCTTTTCCACTTCCCTGTATGAATGCAATTCTCTGGAAAGGATTTTTAGGATCTGCCTCATATCTTCCCTTTTCTTATTGTTGTACTAAGTTTTCTAGGTTTGCCTGGTACTTGTCTAAAGGAGTCTGTGCGGAGAGCTCCAGCTCTGTAAAAAGATATCAAATTTGGTCCCAGTGAACAATTCCAGGAAAAAAGCTTTCAGCTCCCACATGCTCCTAGTCTTGTGAAAACAAATGATACTCCCCAGTCTCATTCTTAGCTTATCAGGTGCAACTGGGAAGCCCTGGGAAAGAAAAATTTGGAGGCTAAATGTTCTTTGTCCTAGTGAGAGAAGCATACTTTAGCCTTCTAACCTGTCACTTTGCCTCCAGGTCTGCTTCCATCGTGGCTGCTACAGTGACGGTTCCATGGTTCCAATCAGATCCCCCTTAAAAATACTTGATGGCTCTCCTTTGCCCTCAATGTAGAGTTCAAATTCCTTACTATAGTATTTGGGGTGCCTTCCTCACTAAGCTCCAACCCGCCATTCCTCAGAGCAGACAAGCAGTGATCTCAGGAGACCCTGGGAAGAGTAAGAAAAAACATCGATTGGGGACTCAGATCTGGGTTCTTGAACTGACTCTGTTACTGTGTCACTCTCAGTTCTTCCACTGGGTCATCAATGCATAATTTCCTACTTAGGTCTCTCCTTACCTCTTCATGGCCCCCCAGATTGCAAGTGCTATGAGAGTGGGTGCTGTGTCTTACTTGTTGCGAGGTCCCTAGGGCCTAGCACAGTGCCCGGAACCTAGTAAGTAGTAGCAAGTATTGTGGGGTGAGTCAGTGAATAAATGCTCAAGGACTCAACGAGGTTTCTATTAATGCAGGTATTTTTGGGGTGGTCTCCTTTATCCTCTGGGATTGTTTATTTGCTTATCTATTTGCAGAGGAAAATGAGATTGCAATGATGTGTTCTGGGAGCAATGCCTCTGTGTTTCCCAGCCCCACTGCCTGCTGCTGCGGACATGCAGCCCAACCCATGGGGCTTCTTCTTGGCTCAGGGCCCTGCTCCCAAACTCCTTTGTGCAGGGTGAGCCCCAGAGCCCCTTGCTCGAGTGTCTGCCCAATGCTGGTCGCTGGATGAAAACCTCTCTTTTTCCACTCAGCACAATGTCCCCATTATAGCCCCTATCCAGGGAAATGACACATGCCTGCTGGTCCACCCTGGGCCCCGGAAAGCAGATAGAGATCTGAGTGGCGGCTGCTGGGAGAAGGAGAGTTTCATGGCTGGATGAAAACCTCTCCTTTTGTTGTACCTTCAGGTTTCGGTTCCAAGGCACCTGGCTCCTACCTGCACCCAGGCCACAGGTTCACCTTCAACTGTCACAGAGCCCGGAGCACTGTTGTGTCTGGAGGAAAAGGAGCTTTTATTCTTGTGCCCCAATGCTGCACATCCCTTCCCCTCAGGTCCTTCCTCAAGAAAAGAGCACTCTTGGCTCCTTAAGTGAGGCTCACAGGCCGAAGTGCCCACAGGACCAGTCAGGGGAGGTCTTTGTGTGAGCTGACCACCTGGCAAAGCAGAGCACTCTTGTTCCAGCTGAAAGGCCAGGAGCCAGCAACTCAGGGAAGTGTGGCCAGGGGGAATATGGGCCTGGAGTGGCCAGATCTTAAGACTTTTCAGAACAACCCAGGAGTCCAGATTTCAGCTTTTGATTTTAAAATGTTGGTAACTAAGTTCAACTGTTTTAAAACATTGCAAGCGCCAACTAAAATACCCCTGTGGGCTTAAGCTGGCATACAGCCTATGCCTTTGGAACCCTGAGAAAAACTGTGGGTCCATGAAGACTTCTAGAGAGTCTGTCCAGCTGGGTGCCTCTACCTGGGAGCCAAGGTGATACCCAACCCTTAACACTGCAGCAGGGACTAACTCTCTTTTGTCTTTTTTTTTTTACGATACACGGGCCTCTCACTGTTGTGGCCTCTCCTGTTGCGGAGCACAGGCTCCAGACGCGCAGACCCAGCGACCATGGCTCATGGGCCCAGCCGCTCCGCGGCATGTGGGATCTTCCCGGACCGGGGCACGAACCCGTGTCCCCTGCATCGGCAGGCGGACTCCCAACCACTGTGCCACTAGGGAAGCCCCCAAGGGACGAACTCTCTTTTGAAAGGCTGTGCTGCATTCTCCCTGTTCGTTTCTAGGCTGCAGGCTGACGCCAGGGTGCAGAGTCCAAAGCGAATTTCTTAAACCTGGAACTAGAAAAACTTTAGAGCTGAGAGGAGCCTGAGAGATAAGCCAGTCTGATTGCTTCGTTTGTCCGATGAGGAAACTGAGGCCAAGAGAGGGGAAGAAAGCTTGCCTGAAATCACACAAGATCTTAGAGACAGAACCGGGAGTGGTGTCCAGGGCGCTAGACTTGATGTCAGGTTCTGCCACATACAGCTGTGAAACCTTGAATGAATTACTTATCAAAGGCTCAACCATGAATGAATTACTTATCAAGTGCTCAATTTCCTCATCTGTAAAATGAGGATGAAAGTTGTACCCAGAGGATTAAGTGAGATCTGTAAAGTGCTTAGTGTAAAAATGCAAGTTATTGTAATCAAGTGGGTTTCCTCTGGAGACATTGTCAGATGCTTATGGAAATACTAAGGAACACTGAAATCTCAGCCACACATCCAGGCTGCCCCCTGCAGGGAGTTTTGTGTAAACCAGACCATTGGAAATGTGATAGATTCTGCCAGCTTCCTCCTTCCCTGTAGGAACATCTGATACCCTTAGATACGAGGACTATGGAGCTTCTAGCTCCTGTTACCCACAGAGCCTGAGAAGGGGTGGCATTTTGTAGGTATATTTTAAAAAATTAAGTAGTGCTGTTATTTTGTCAGAAGGACAAATTGACAGTTTCTCCTGATCCAGGTGGGCAAGACTCTCTGTGCTAGGCAGTCCCATTTCTCTTGTATGACAATGAATTCTTTATCTACAAGAGAGCTTTGGGAGCAAACAAGGCTTTTGGTGCAGGCCCTACAAGCACTTTCTATGACTGACCGAGGCACATTTTGACCTCTTCACATGTGCTCACTAGGCTTCCCTAGTGAGTCCCATGGCCCGTCGGTGGCTCTGGCGGGGACAGATGCCTGCACTACTAAAACTGGGATCGCGTGATCTCCCTCACACAGAGAGCGAAGCTGACAATATTAATTCACCCTGGGGGCCACTGTGTTTGTCACAGCTGTGTTAGTGGCAAGTGACATAATCACAACTCAAACCAGCTAAAACCAAAAAGGCAATTTATTAGCTCAGAAGGTAACCGGGGATTTGAAGGGTGAAGTTGGATTTAAGGTAAGCTTAGATCCAGGAACACAAACAGAGTGGTTACTTTCTTTCCATCTCCTGACTCCACCCTCCTCTGTTTAGTCTTCAGGTGGTGTCTCAATCTGTAGCAAGGAAGGCCACAAGGCTCCAGGCCTGCACACCTTTACTGGTGGAAATTAAGGTGAGAAAGGCTTGCCTTTCATCCTGTAGTTCCAGCACCGGCCCAGAGGGGGCACTGATTGGGTGAAGCACCTGATCTAAGAATGGGGGACATGATGAGCAAACACACCTCCCCTGCAGCCAGGTGCTCTGCCTGAAGCACATCATTCAGTCCTTACCAGCTAATGAAATAAGTGCTGTTATTCCTGTTTTGCAAGTCTAATTTCATGTGGTGTATTAGTTTGCTAGGGTTGTTGTAACAAAATACCACAGACTGGACTTCCCTGGTGGTGCAGTGGTTAAGAATCTGCCTGCCAATGCAGGGGGCATGGGTTCGATTCCTGGTCCAGGAAGATCCCACATGCCACGGAGCATCTAAGCCCGTGCACCACAACTACTGAGCCTGCGCTCTAGAGCCTGTGTGCCACAACTGCTGAGCCTGCGCTCTAGAGCTCGCAAGCCACAACTACTGAAGCCCGCACACCTAGAGCCCGCGCTCTGCAACAAGAGAAGCCACTGCAATGAGAAGCCTGTGCACCACAATGAAGGGTAGCCCCCACTCGCCGCAACTAGAGAAAGCCTGCACACAGCAATGAAGACCCAATGCAGCCAAAAATAAAACAAACAAAAAAAACCCCCCAAAACATATTAGTACCACAGACTGGGTGGCTTAAACAATGGAAATTTATTTTCTCCTGGTTCTAGAGACTGGAAGTCCACAAGCCAGGTGTTAGCAGAGTTGGTTTCCTCTGTGGCTTCTGTCTTTGGCTTGCAGATGGTAGCCTTCCTGCTGCCTCATCTCCTGGTCTTTCCTCTGTGCACCTACATCCCTGGCGTCTCTCCCTGTGTCCTACGCTCCTCTTCTTATAAGGATATCAGTCAAATTGGAATAGGGCTCATCCTCACAGCCTCATTTTAACTTATCACCTCTTTAAAGGCCCTGTCTCAAATACAGCCACATTCTGAGGAAATGGGGGTTAGGGCTTCAACATATGAATTTGGGGGGGACACAGTTTAGCCCATAACCCTTCCTAGTAAATGGTGAGCCTGAGATTTGTACTCAGAGAGGCTGAGTCTAGCCATGGTGCTGTCATGTTTCTGCCACAGCTCAGGGTAGTGCCCACATAGGCAAAGTGTTTACAACCCAGACCAGCAGCGGGAGGGATGGTATTCAATGAAAACCTTAGCAAACAGGAAGTCCCTGGTGGAATATGAGAGTTTTGGCTCCCTGGGTTGGCTGGGGCTGACCAGGTCCTGCCTGATTGTCAAAGTACTTGTGTTTTCTTTTCCCTGAAGCATCTTCAGTTTGTTTTCCTTTAGCTTCTCGAAGACCAGTCCTCGTGAAGAAAGTGAGGGAATACTCATCCTTACTTCCCTCCCACTTCTGTCAGAGGGAACAATATTTCCCAAAGTGTGGAATTCAGACTAGTGCTGAATATGTAAGGTAAGTGTAGATGTGACTCAGGCCAACATATTTGAAGAGTTATGAATTTATTTGAATTTGCATTAACAGCATAAAATCGGTCCTTATTTGATATTGATAAACGGAAGAGTTAGGAACGAGTCAATTGAAAGAAAAGTATCACATAAATAGCATTATGTAAATAAATAATCTGATGAAACTTGTAGAGGTGGTGTTTGAGTGACTGAAATTTGGGAAACACTAGGATAGTTTACCCCCGAGGAGGAAACCCTTTTGGTCATGGGCATAGATGTCCACCTTACTTTTTTGACCTGATTTATCTGTACACTTGGCCCTTATTTGCCCTGAGGACTAGCCATGGGGGCAACTGCAGGCCTTTGGTGTCTCTGCCCGTGCACCTGTGCCAATCACATTGGAGGCCAGGTGAAGAGGCAAGTGGACGCTTGGGTGATAGTGAGACGCCAGCCCTTGTCGTCATGGCTTCTGGGTTTTATTTATTTAGAGTCTTGCTCTAGGGCTTCTAAATAGCTTGGCAGTGGCCCACAGCTCTGTATGTAAAAGCAGGTATTTATCACTGTGAGATCAAGAGTTTTGGCAACTTGAAGTCTGATGTGGAATAAAGTATTTAAAATTTAGAGGGCTTCCCTGGTGGCGCAGTGGTTGAGAGTCCGCCTGCCGATGCAGGGAACACGGGTTCGTGCCCCGATCCGGGAAGATCCCACATGCCGTGGAGTGGCTGGGCCTGTGAGCCATGGCCGCTGAGCCTGCGCGTCCGGAGCCTGTGCTCCGCAACAGGAGAGGCCACAACAGTGAGAGGCCCGCATACCGGAAAAAAAAAAAAAAAAAAAAATTTAATTACACATGGGGCATTAACAGAATTGGCATAACTCTGCAAACTCAATTCATAATCTCTGAATTTTAGCCGTGCTTTGTTACCCTTAAATTCCAAGCCCTTCTGCTCTACATTTGGCTCTGTTCAGTGACCAGCTGCAGCTGCTGACACCGTCCACAGCCAGATCCCATGTTTCCACACCAGGTGCCTTGTGAGGACGAGCAGCTCTGGATGCAGGAGAACTGGCTGCTTGTCCTGATCTGCTCAAATGCTCAGTGGGCCTGTTCTGTGGCTGCAAAATGCAACCATTGTATTGGTTTTAAGCTCTAACCTTCTGTGATTTCTGTGGCCCTCCAGGTTGTGTTCTGCTTTATTAACATAAGGTTGCCCTCCAGTGTCCAGAGAGGTCATGTGCACAGGTAAAGGGATCCCTTCTAGAACTTCAGAGAGTCAGACACAAAATGTTGTTATGTCTGTCCAAAAAAAGAAAGATGGTTTATAGCAGCAATTCTCAAACTTCACTGTGTGTGAATCACCTGGGAGTCTTATTAAAATATGGGTTCGGGGCTTCCCTGGTGGCGCAGTGGTCGAGAGTCTGCCTGCCGACGCAGGGGACACGGGTTCGTGCCCCGGTCCGGGAAGATCCCACATGCCGCGGAGCGGCTGGGCCCGTGAGCCATGGCCGCTGAGCCTGCGCGTCCGGAGCCTGTGCTCCGCAACGGGAGAGACCACAGCAGTGAGAGGCCCGTGTACCGCAAAAAAAAAAAAAAAAGGGAAAATGGGTTCGGACTGAGTAGGTTGAGAGGGAGCCTGAGATTCTACATTCCTCACAAGCTCCCTGGTGACTCCAGTGCTGCTGGTTGGGGACCACACTTTGAGTGGCTAGACTTAGAGCAATTCTCCCCTGCTTCTGGTAGGTTAACAACCATAGTGCGAGCCAGACAGTCTCCACGAAGCCTGCATGAATGAGAAGTGTCCTCCCATTCCCCCTGCATGTTCTGGTCTCTGCCTGCCTTCCCACCTCTTGTTATGTCACTCTCCCCTTCCTTTGCTTTGCCCCAATGCATTTTAGTTCCTCAGGTACATCAAGCTTTTACTCATCTCAGTGCCTTTGCATACGCTGTTCTCTGTGCCCAGAATGCTCCCATCCCCACTTTTCCCTTGGTACTTTGTTGTCATCCTTCAGTAAGGGCATGAAGTGAGTTTCTTTCTGCTCCTCTTTTTTGGTGCCCTATTTGTGTCTCTGTGGCAGTTAACTTTGTGAGCCATCTCTTTTTCTGTTTACTTATTTACAATCTGTTTCCTCTTTTAGACCAGAGCTACATGAGAGCTCACACCTGCCTTGCACACACAGTTGTATCCTCAGTGCTCCTGCTTCACAGCAGATGCTCAATAAGTAAATATTTGCTGGGCCTGTGTGTAGCCAGGGAGCAGCGGAACATTCTTGAGTCTACTTTTGCAAATTTGAGCCACCTGTTTCAAGGGGCTGTGGTGGGGATGATACTAGAAGAATCATAGAATGAAAGGTCAGAAAAGGAGCTCCCTTTAAGCCACATCTCATCATCAGAGATGTCAAAATGTGAAAAAAGTATATATCTTAGAATGGATGAAATAAAGTAAGTGTAACGTTTCTTAAACAGTTATGTCAAAATTTGCAACATTAAATTAAACAAAGAACTTCATAGGACTTTTGGCAATGTGCTTGTGATTCTCTGAGGGGAGGGACAGTGGCTGTGGCCAAGACTCTGATTCATTTACCCAGTGGCCATTCCCTGTCTGCCCCATTTCTCTTCTTTGCCAATGGGGCACCTGCCTCCAACTATTGAGGCTGAAAATGCCAATTACTCAATTTCCCATCTGTTTTTGTAGCAAGGGCATGAGCCTCTTCCGCAGTTCTGCCAGCAGAACCTGCAGAGAAGCCTACTGAGGACTTCTGGGAAGGTTTTTCTGCTTAAAAGAGACACTCAAAGGGAAATTTCTTTCCTGTTTTTCGATGTGATTGTGTGAGGACATGATGCCTAGAGCCACAGCAGGCTCTTGTAAACCTGAGGAGTCACACCTGAGAATGGTGGAGGGGAGCAATGGAAAGAACCTGGGCAAGGATGGAATAAAGAGGTGCCAAGAATCTGGGCTCCCGACAGCATCACTGAGCTGCTCAATCACTGAGCTGCTGAATCGACTAGCCCTGCACCTTGGACCTCTCTCTGGTTGTGGAAGATGATATGTGTTCTCCTTGTTTAAGCCACTTTTTTTTTTTTTTTTTTTTTTGCGTTACACGGGCCTCTCACTGGCGTGGCCACTCCCATTGCGGAGCACAGGCTCCGGACGCGCAGACTCAGCGGCCACGGCCCACGGGCCCAGCCGCTCCGTGGCATGTGGGATCTTCCCGGACCGGGGCACAAACCCATGTCCCCTGCATCGGCAGCGGACTCTCAACCACTGTGCCACCAGGGAAGCCCTAAGACACTTTTTTTTTTTTTTGCGGTACGCGGGCCTCTCACGGTTGTGACCTCTCCCGTTGCGGAGCACAGGCTCCGGACGCGCAGGCTCAGCGGCCATGGCCCACGGGCCCAGCCGCTCCGCGGCATGTGGGATCTTCCCGGACCGGGACACAAATCCGTGTCCCCTCCATCGGCAGGCGGACACTCAACCACTGCGCCACCAGGGAAGCCCCTAAGCCACTTTTAAGAGGCACTCTTTACTTGCAGCTGAAAGCATCCTGACCGATAAGAGTGGTTAAACTGGTTTCTTCAGTCAGTGAGGAGGGAATTGGCTCCTGGCTCCACCACAGGAATTATATGCCCTCTTCAAAGCTGCTTCCTCCTCTGAGACGCAGGTAAGAAGAATGGCTACCTCTTGGGTTGTTACAGAGGCTTAAACGAGATGATGGGTGGAAAATTCTCAGCACAGAACTTGGCACATTGTCGGTACTTAATAATGAGGAACGGTTATTATTACTATTATTTTAAAATTGAAGTATAGTTGGTTTACAATTTTGTGTTAGTTTTGTGTATACAGCAAAGTGATTCAGTTACATATATATGTATTATTTTTTATTCAGATTATTTTTCATTATAGGTTATTACAAGATATTGAATATTGTTCCCTGTGTCATACAGTAAATCTTTGTTGCTTATCTATTTTGTATAGAATAGTGTGTGTCTGTTAATCCCAAACTCCTAATTTATCCTTCCCCCCGACTCCCTTTCCGTTTTGGTAACCATAGCTTGTTTTTTATGTCTGTGACTCTGTTTCTGATTTGTAAACAGATTCATTTGTATTATTTTCTATATTCCATATATAAGTGATATCATATAATATTTGCTTTCTCTGTCTGACTTCACTTATTGTGATATTCTCTAGGTCCATCCATGTTGCTGCAAATGGGCAATATTTCATTCTTTTTTATAACTGAGTAATATTCCATTGTATATATATACCACATCTTCTTTATCCATTCATCTGTTGATGGACATTTAAGTTGTTTCCATGTCTTGACGATTGTTCATAATGCTGCAGTGAACATTGGGGTGCATGTATCTTTTCGAATTAGGAGTTAGGGTTTTGTGTTTTTTGCATGTATGCCCAGAAGTGGGATTGCTGGATCATATGGTAGCTCTATTTTTAATTTTTTTTCTACTTTTAGTTTTTTAAGGAACCTTCATGCTGTTTGTTCTCCATAGTGACTGCACCAATTTACATTCCCACCAACAGTGAAGGAGGGTTCCCTTTTTTCCACATCCTGTCCAACATTTATTATTTACAGACATTAAAAAATTTTTTTTAATTTATTCATTTATTTTGGCCACACCATGTGGCATGCAGGATCCTAGCTCCCCAACCAGGGACTGAACCTGCGTCCCCTGCAGTGGAAATTCAGAGTCCCAACCACTGAACTGCCAGGGAAGTCCTATTTGCAGACTTTTTGATGATAGCCATCCTGACTTGTGTAAGGTGATACCTCATTGTGGTTTTTATTTGCATTTTTCTAATAATTAGCAATGTTGAGCATCCTTTCATGTGCCTGTTGGCTGTCTTTATGTCTTCTTTGGAGAAATGTCTATTTAGGTCTTCTGCCTGTCTTTTGATTGAGTTGTTTGTTTTTTTTATATTGAATTGTATGAGCTGTTTGTATATTTTGGAAATTAACCCCTTGTTGGTTGCATCATTTGCAAACATTTTCTCCCATTCCATAAGGTTGTCTTTTTGTTTTGTGGAAAAGCTTTTAAGCTTGATTAGGTCCCATTTGTTTATTTTTACTTTTATTTCTTTTCCTTTGGGTGATTGATCTAAGAAAATATTCTACGATTTATGTCAGAGACTGTATTGCCTGTGTTCTCTTCTAGGAATCTTATCATATCATGTCTTATATTTAAGTCTTTAAACCATTTTGAGTTTATTTTTGTATATGGCTTGAGGACGTGTTCTAATTTCTTGATTTACATGAGGCTGTCCAGCTTTCCCAACACCACTTGATGAAGAGACTTTTTCCCATTTTATATTCTTGCCTTCTTTGTCAAAGATGAGTTGACTATAGGTGTGTAGGTTTATTTCTGGGCTCTCTAGTCTGTTCCGTTGATCTGTATGTTTTTGTACCAATACCACACTGTTTTGATTACGGGAGCTTTGTAGTATTGTCTGAAGTCTGGGAGGGTTATGCCTCCTACTTGTTTTTTTTTTTTTTCCCTCAGGATTGCTTTGGCAATTCTGGGTCTTTTATGGTTCCATATAAATTTTGGGATTATTTGTTATGGTTCTGTGAAAAATGTTATGGGTAATTTGATAGGGATCGCATTAAACCTGTAGTTTGCTTTAGGTAGTATTGCCATTTTAACAATATTAATTCTTCCTATCCAAGAGCATGGGATATCTTTCCATCTCTTTGAATCATCTTCAGTTTCCTTTAACAGTGTTTTATTTTTTAAAATATATTTTACAACTTTATTGAAGTATAATTAACATATACTAAGCAGCACATATTTAAAATGTACTATTTGATGAATTTTGATATATGAATACACCCATGAAATCATCAACCCCCAAAGTTCCTCCTCCCCCTTTGTAAAGTAATCCTCTCTATTCCCCACTCCCATCCCCAAGCAATCCTGATCTGCTTTTTTTTAATTGAAGTATAGTTGGTTTACAGTGTTGTGTTAATTTCTGCTACACAGCAAAGTGACTCAGTTATATGGTTTATCTCAGGATACTGGATATAGTTCCCTGTGCTATACAGTAGGACCTTGTTGTTAATCCATTCTGTATGTAATAGTTTGCATCTACTAACCCCAAACTCCCAGTCCATCCCTCCCCTACCTTCCTCCCCCTTGGCAACCACAAGTCTGTTCCCTATGTCTGTGAGTCTGTTTCTGTTTTGTACATACATTCATTTGTGCCATATTTTAGATTCCATATGTAAGTGATATCATGTGGTATTTGTCTTTCTCTTTTTGACTTATTTCACTTAGTATGATAATCTCTGGTTGCATCCATGTTGCTGTAAATAGTATTATTCATTCTTTTTTATGGCTGAGTAGTATTCCATTGTATATATGTACCACATCTTTATCCATTCATCTGTCAGTGGACATTTAGGTTGTTTCCATGTTTTGGCTGTTGTGAACAGTGCTGCTATGAACATAGGGGTGCATGTATCTTTTTGAATTATATTTTTGTCTGGGTATATTCCCAGGAGTGGGATTGCTGGATCATATGGTAATTCTATTTTTAGTTGTCTGAGGAACCTCCATACTGTTTTCCATAGTGGCTGTACCAATTTACATTCCCACCAACAGTGTAGGAGGTTTCCCTTTTCTCCACATCCTCTTAGCATTTGTTATTTGTAGACTTTTTAATGATGGCCATTCTGATCGGTGTGAGGTGGTACCTCATTGTAGTTTTGATTTGCATTTCTCTAATAGTGATGTTGAGCATCTTTTCATGTGCCTATTGGCCATATGTATGTCTTCTTTGGAAAAAACGTCTATTTAGGTCTTCTGCTCACTTAAAAAAAAATTAATTTTTGGCTGGGTTGACTCTTCATTGCTGCGCGTGGGCTTTCTCTAGTTGCGGCGAGCGGGGGCTACTCTTCGTTGTGGTGTGCAGGCTTCTCACTGCGGTGGCTTCTCTTGTTGCTGAGTACAGGCTCTAGGCACGCAGGCTTCAGTAGTTGTGGCGTGCGGGCTCAGTAGTTGTGGCTTGCTGGCTCTAGAGCGCAGGCAGGCTCAGTAGTTTCAGCACATGGGCTTAGTTGCTCCACTGCATGTGGGATCTTCCCAGACCAGGGCTCGAACCCGTGTCCCCTGCATTGGCAGGCGGATTCTTAACCACTGCTCCACCAGGGAAGCCCTTTCTGCCCATTTTTTGATTGGGTTATTTTGTTTTTGTTGAGTTGTATGAGCTGTTTGTATATTTTGGAGATTAAGCCCTTGTCAGCCACATCATTTGCAAATATTTTCTACCATTCCATAGCTTGTCTTTTTGTTTTGTTTCGGGTTTCCTTTGCTGTGCAAAAGCTTGTAAGTTTGATTAGGTCCCATTTGTTTATTTTTGTTTCTGTTTCTATTACCTTGGGAGACAGACCTAAGAAAACATTGGTATGATTTATGTCAGAGAATGTTTTGCCTGTGCTCTCTTCTAGGAATTTTATGGTGTCATGTCTTATGTTTTAAGTCTTTAAGCCATTTTGAGTTTATTTTTGTGCATGATGTGAGGCTGTGTTCTAACTTCATTGATTTACATGCAGCTGTCCAACTTTCCTAGCACCACTTGCTGAAGAGACTTTTTCCCATTTTATATTCTTGCCCCCTTCGTTGAAGATTAATTGACTATAGGTGTGTGGGTTTATTTCTGGGCTCTCTAGTCTGTTCCATTGATCCGTATGTCTGTTTTTGTACCAATACCACACTGTTCCGATTATAGGAAATTTGTAGTATTGTCTAAAGTCTGGGAAGGTTATGCCTCCTGCTTTTTTTCTTCCCTCAGGATTGCTTTCACAATTATGGGTCTTATATGGTTCCATATAAATTTTAGGGTTGTTATAGTTCTGTGAAAAATGTCATGAGTAATTTGATACAGATCACATTAAATCTGTAGATTGCTTTGGATAGTATTGCCATTTTAACAATACTAATTCTTCTAATCCAAGAGCATGGCATGTCTTTCCATTTCTTTGAGTCATCTTTAATTTCCTTTATTAATGTTTTATAGCTCTCAGTGTATAAGTCTTTCAACTCCTTGGTCAGGTTTATTCCTAGGTACTTTCTTTGGTGTGATTTTACAAGATACGGTTTTTTTTTTTTTTTTTTTTTTACATTACCTTACTGATATTTCATTGTTAGTGTAAAGAAATGCAGTCCATTTCTGAGTGTTAATCTTGTATCCTGATATTTTGCTGAATTCATTTATCAGTTCTAGTAGTTTTTGTGTGGAGTCTTTAGGATTTTCTATATATAGTATCATATCATCTGCATATAGTGACAATTTTACCTTCCAATTTGGATATATTTTATTTCTTTTTCTTGTCTGATTGCTGTTGCTAGGACTTCCAATACTGGGTTGAATAGAAGTGGTGCGAGTCGGCATCCTTATCTTGATCCAGAATTTAGTTTTTCACCATTGAGTATATTATGTTGGCTGTGGGTTTGTCATAAATGGCTTTTATTATGTTGAGATATGTTCCCTCTGTATCCACTTTGCTAAGAGTTTTTATCATGAATGGATGCTGAATTTTATCAAATGCTTTCTCTGGATCTATTGAGATGATCATGTAGTTTTTGTTTTTTCTTCTATTAATGTGGTGTATCACAGTGGTTGAACCATCCTTGTGAACTTGGGATGAAACCCCACTTGGTTGTGGTGTATGATCTTTTTTATGTGTTGTTGGAGTCAGTTTGCTAATATTTTGTTGAGAATTTTTGCATCTATATTCATCAAAGATGAATTTTGTAATTTTCTTTTTTGGTGATATCTTTGTCTGGTTTTGATATCAGGGTAATGGTGGCTTCATAGGATGTCTTTGGGAGTGTTCCCTCCTCTTCAGTCTTTCGGAAGGATTTGAGAAGGATTGGTATAAGTTCTTTGTATGTTTGGTAGAATTTTCCTGTGAAGCCATCTGTTTCTAGACTTTCATTTGTAGGGAATTTTTTGGTTTTTTTAAATTTTATTACAGATTCTATTTCACTTCTAGTGATTAGTTTGTTCAAATTATCTATTTCTTGATTCAGTTTTGGTGGACTGTATGTTTCTAGAATGTTGTCCATTTCTTCTATGTTGTCAAATTTGTTGGCATATAATTGTTCATATTATAGTATTATTTTATGATTTTTTGCACTTATGTGGTATTGAGATTTCTCCTTTCTTATTTTGTTGATTTGGGTTCTCTTTTCTTCTTGGTGAGCCTAACTACAGGTTTGTCAATTTTGTTTACCCTTTCAAAGAACCAGCTCTTGGTTTTATTGACTATTTTTCTATCTTTTAAATCTCTATTTTATTTATTTCCTCTCTGAGCTTTATTATGTCCTTCCTTCTGCTGACTTTAGGTTTTGTTTGTCCTTCTTTTTCTAATTCTTTTAGGAGGTAGGTTAGGTTGTTTACTTGAGACTTTTCTTGTTTTTTGAGGAAGGCCTGTATCACTATGAACTTCCCTCTAAGATCTGCTCTTGCTGAATCCCATAGATTTTGTATGGCTGTGTTTTCATTGTAATTTGTCTCAAGGTATTTTTTATTTTCCTTTGTGATTTCCTTGTCTCGACCCATTGGTTTTTTAGTAGCATGTTGTTTAGTCTCCATGTAATCGATTTTTTTTTCTCATTTCTTTTCCTGTGGTTGATTTCTAGTTTCATGCCATTGTGGTCAGAGAATATGCTTGAAATAATTTCTGTACTCTTGAATTTGTTGAGGTTTGTTTTGTGCCCTAGTATGTGGTCATTCCTAGAGAATCTTCCATGTGCACTTGAAAAGAATGTGTATTCTGGGTTTTTTTGGATGTAATATCCTGGAAATATAAATTAAGTCTAACTGTTCTATTGTATCATTTAGGACCTCTGTTGCCTTATTGATTTTCTGTCTGGAAGATCTGTCCATTGATGTGAGTGAGGTGATAAAGTCTCCTACTATTACTGTATTCCCATCAATTTCTCCCTTTATGTCTGTTAGTATTTGTTTTATGTATTTGGGTGCTCCTATATTGGGTACATATATGTTGATGAGTGTAAAATCCTCTTCTTTTATTGAGCGTTTGTGTCCTTCTTTGTCTTCCTTTATGGCCTTTGTTTTAAAGTTTATTTTGTCTGGTATGAGTATTGCGACTCCTGCTTTCTTGTCATTTCCGCTTGCCTGAAATATATTTTTCCATTCCCTCACTTTCAATCTATGTGTATCCTTTGCTGTAAAGTGAGTCTCTTGTAGGCAGCATATTGTAGGCTCTTGTTTTTTAATCCAGTCTGCCACTCTATGTCTTTTGATTAGAGCATTTAGTCCATTGACATTGAAGGTAATTATTGATAAATATGTATTTATTGCCATTTTAAACCTTGTTTTCCAGTTGATCCTATGTTTCTTCTTGTTCCGTTTTCTTTTTGTGGTTTGATGATTTCTTTTATCTTATGCTTGTGTTCTCTTCTTTTTGGTTTTTGTGGATCTACTGTATGTGTTTGATTTGTGGCTACTCTGCTTTTCAAGTATGTTAACCCTTTCCTATATCTGCTTGCTTTAGACTGATAGTCATATAGGCTCAAACACATTCTAAAAAAAAGATGTCCTCTTTTACATCTTTATGTTTATCCTTTTGCTCTTCCTGTGTTTATCATCACTTTCCAAATAGGTTTTTTTTTTTTCTTTTTGATCTGTATACTGGCTTATTTAAGTGATTTACTTTCCAATTGTAATTTTCTCTTTCCTATGTCTTCTTGCTTCTTTTCTATTTAGAGAAGACCTTTCAGTATTTCTTTTAGGATAGGTTTAGTATTGCTGTATTCTTTTAGTTTTTGCTTGTCTGAGAAATTATCTCTCCTCCTATTTAGTTTTTATTTTTTAAAGATTTTTTTGATGTGGACCATTTTTAAAGTCTTTATTGAATTTGTTAGAGTATTGCTGTTTTTTGTTTTGGTTTTTTGGCCACGAGGCATGTGGGATCTTGGCTCCCTGACCAGGCATCGAACCTGCACCCCCTGCATTGGAAGGCGAAGTCTTAACCACTGGACCCCTAGGGAAGTCCCTCTCCTTCTATTATTTTTTAAAAATTAATTAATTAATTATTTTGGCTACATTGAGTCTTTGTTGCTGTGCGTGGGCTTTCTCTAGTTGCGGCGAGTGGGGGCTACTCTTCGTTGCAGTATGCAGGCTTCTCACCGTGGTGGCTTCTCTTGCTGCAGAGCATGGGCTCTAGGCGCGCGGGCTTCAATAGCCGTGGCATGCGGCCTCAGTAGTTTTGACTCACAGGCTCTAGAGTGCAGGCTCATTAGTTGTGGCACATGGGCTTAGTTGCTCCTCAGCATGTGGGATCTTCCCGGACCAGGGCTCAAACGCATGTCCCCTGCATTGGCAAGCGGATTCTTAACCACTGTGCCACCAGGGAAGTCCCTCCTCCTATTTTAAATGATAATCTTGCTGGGTAGAATATTGTAGGTTGCAGATTTTTCCCTTTCAAGACTTTGAATAATATTTTGCCACTCCCTTCTGGCCTGCATCGTTTCTATAGAGAAATCAGCCTTATGGGGGTTCCCTTTTAATTAACTCTTTGTTTTTTTCTTGCTGCTTTTAGAATCCCTCTTTAACTTTTGCCATTTTTATTATAATATTTCTTGGTGTAGGTCTGCTTGTTCATCTTATTTGGGACCCTCTGTGCTTCTTGTATCTGGATATCTATTTCCTTCTTTAGGTTTGGGAAGTTTTCAGCCATAATTTCTTCACATACATTTTCAATCCCCTTTTCTCTTTCATCTCCTTCTGGAATCCCTATTATGTGTGGATTGGCACACTTTGGTAGTGTAGACCCATATGTCTACGCTACGGTAGTGTGGTCTACACTACTATGCTAGGCCCATAGGTCTCTTATATTGCTTTCTTTTTTGTTTCATTTGGCTTTCTGTCTGCTGTTCTGATTGGGTAATTTCTATAATTCTCTCTTCCAGATCACTTTTTCTTTCTTCTCCATTATTCGTTCTGCTGTACATTACCTTTTCAGCTTTCGTCTTGGCAAATGAATTTTCTAATTTTTCTTGGCTGCTCCTCATAGTTTCTAGTTCCTTTTTACAGTAATCTACATTTCTGTCAATTGCCTTTCTTAATTCCTGCAGTATTTTCATTACCTCCTTTTTTTTAAAACAAATTTTTAAAAAATTAATTAATTAATTTAGTTTTGGCTGCACTGGCTCTTTGTTGCTGCACCTGGGCTTTCTCTAGTTGTGAGCAGGGGCTACTCTTCGTTGTGGTGTGTGGATTTCTCATTGCAGTGGCTTCTCTTGTTGCAGAGCATGGGTTCTAGGCATGTGGGCTCAGTAGTTGTGGCTCATGGGCTTAGTTGCTCCACGGCATGTGGGACCTTCCCAGACCAGGGCTCGAACCCATGTCCCCTGCATTGGCAGGCGGATTCTTAACCATTGTGCCACCAGGGAAGTGCCATTACCTCCTTTTTGAATTCGGTGTCTATTAGCTTGAAGAGGTCTGTTTCATTGTTTCTTCCTTCAGGGGAAATCTCTTGGTCTTTTAACTGGGAGTGGTTTCTCTGCTTCTTCATTTTACTTATATTTCTCTTACTCTGTGAGTTTAGGAGAAACAGTTATCTATTATAGTCTTAGAGGACTATTTATATGTGGGAGCGTCCCTGTGTAGCTTGTGTGGGTTTAATAATTTTTTGGCATGCGGGCTGCTTTCATTTGGATGCTTGCCATCTATTTCCTCAGTGTGTGCTGGCCGTTATCCCCTTGATAGGGGGTGTGTAGGTGCGTGGTCTATATGTGCTCCCAGGAAGTTGGGTGCAGTGATCGGCGCAGGCTCATAGGACTCTCGGCGGCAGCAGTGGCCCACGCCCACCTTTGGAGCCTGAGATGGCAGTGGTGCCTCCCGCCTGCCCCCAGAGCTCGTGTAGGCGGTGTCCTGTTGCCTGAGAGCGTGTGTGCAGAGAAGAAAGCTCCTATGGTGGTCCTGCCCCTCTCCTTGCCTGCCCCCCAACAATGGTACCTTGTCTTTCTAGCAGGCCCAGGCTATTTCCTGTACACCCTCTGTTATGGTGTACAACATCCTAGCCCTTTCAGGGGGCTCCTCCTTGCAGCCAGTTCCAGTCTTCTCCCCAGGTCTGATGTCCGAAGCCCAAGCCTCAGCACCCAAACCCCTCCCGCACCAGCAGACCAGCATCTCAAGCTGGGGAGTGCAGGGCAGTGGCACTGACTGTCTGTGCATGTCTCTCTCTGCTTTGCCTTCTGTATACTAGTTGCTGCACTCTCCTCCAAGGCTCCGAAGCTCCACCCTCTCCCTGCTGATCTCCCCACCAGCGAGGGGATTTCCCAGCGTGTCAGGACCTTTACTCTTTCACAGCTCCCTCCCAGTGGCACAGGTCCCATCCATATTCCTTTCTCTCTCTCTCTTTTTTTTTTGTCCTATCCAGTTACCTGGAGATTTTTTTGCCCTTTTGAGAGTCTGAGGTCTTCTGACAGCATTCAGTAGATGTTCTGTGAGAACTGTTCCACATTTATTTTTGATGTATTTATGGGAGGATGGGAGCTCCATGTCCTACTCCTTAGATCTTGATCCGATCTCCTAACAAAGTTTTATAGTTCTTAGGGTCTAGGTCTTCCATCTCTTTGGCTAGGTTTTTTCCTAGGTATTTTTTTTTTGAAGCAATTTTAAACAGGATTGTTTTCTTACTCTCTTTTTCTATTTTATTGTTAGTGAAAAGAAATGCAACAGATTTCTGTATGTTAATCTTGTATCCTGCTACTTGGCTGAACTCATTTATTCTAATACTTTTTGTGTGGAGGGTTTTCTATATAGAGTATCATATCATTTGCATGTAATGACAGTTCTACATTTTCCCTTCCAATTTGTATACCTTTTATTTCTTTTTCTTGTCTGATTGCTGTCGCTAGGAATTCCAATACTATGTTGAATAGAAGTGGTGAGAGTGGGCATCCTGTCTTGATCCAGAATTTAGCAGGAAGGCTTTCAGCTTTTCACCATTGAGTATTATGTTGGCTGTGGGTTTGTCATAAATAGCTTTTATTATGTTGAGATAAGTTCCCTCTGTACCCACTCTGGTGAGTTTTTTTATTTATTTTTTTATCATGAATGGATGCTGAATTTTTTTCTGAATTTTTGAGATGATCATGTGGTTTTTGTCTTTTCTTTTGTTAATGTGGTGTATCACATTGATTTATTTGCATATGTTGAACCATCCTTGTGACCCTGAATGAATTCAGCTTGATCATGGTGTATGATCCTTTTCATATATTGTTGGGTTAGGTTTGCTAATGCTTTGTTGAGGATTTCTGCATCTATATTCATCAAAAATATTGGTCTGTAATTTTTCTATAGTGTCCTTGGTTTTGGTGTCAGGGTGATGGTGGCTTCATAGAATTACTTGGGGAGTGTTCCCTCCTCTTCAGTCTTCTGAAATATTTTGAGAAGGCTAGGTATAACTTCTTTGATGTTTGTAGATGATTGAATCCCCCAGTGAAGCCATCTGGCCCTGGACTTTTGTTTGTAGGGAATTTTGAAATTATAGGTTCTATTCCACTTTTAGTGATCAGTCTCTTCAAATTATCTGTTTCTTCTTCACTCCGTTTTGGAAGGCTGTATGTTTCTGGAAACTTGTCCATTTCTTCTAGGTTGTCCAATTTGTTGGCATATAACTGTTCATAACATTTTCTTAAATTTTTTTCCTGCGGTATGGGTTGTTATTTGTCCTCTTTCATTTCTTATTTTGCTTATTTGGGTCCTCTTTATCTTCTTGGTGAGCCTGGCTAGAGATTTGTCAATTTTGTTTATCCTTTCAAAAAACCAGCTCTTGGCTTATTGATCTTTTCTGTGGTTTTTTTTTGATCTCTATTTTATTTATTTCCTTTCTGATATTTTTTATTTCCTTCTGCTGACTTTAGATTTTGTTTGTTCTTCTTTTTCTAATTCTTTTAGGTGGTAGGTTAGGTTGTTTATTTGAGGTTTTTCTTGTTTCTTAGGGAAGACCTGTATTGCTATGAACTTCGCTCTTAGAACTGCTTTTGCTACATCCCATAGATTGTGTATGGTTGTTTTTTTGCATTATCATTTCTCGTGAGGTATTTTCTGGTTTCCTCTTTGATTTCATCATTGACTCATTGGTTTTTTTAGTAGCATATTGTTAGTCTCCATGTGACAGTTTTTTTCCATTTTCCTTTCTGTGGTTGATTTCTAGTTTCATACTGTGGTCAGAAAAGATGCTTGAAATAATTTCTATCCTATTAAATTGTTGTGGTTTGTTTTGTGTGTTAGTATGTGGTCTATCCTAGAGACTGTTCCTTGCACGCTTCAGAAGAATGTGCATTCTGGTTTTTTTTTTTTTTTTTTTGGATGTAGTGTCCTATAGATATCAATTAAATCCAGCTGGTGTTGCGTCATTTAGTATCTCTGTTGCCTTATTGATTTTCTGCCTGGAAGATGTGTCCATTGATCTTGTTGAAGTCTCCTACTATTATTGTATTCCTGTCAGCTTCTCCCTTTATCTCTCTTAGTATTTGTTTTGTATATTTAGGTGCTCCTATATTAGGTGCATATATTTTAACGAGTGTAATGTCCTCCTCCTGTATTGATCCCTTTATCATTATATAATGTCCTTCTTTGTCTTTCTTTATGGACTTGGTTTTCAAGTTTATTTTGTCTGATATGGGTATTACTATCCCTGCTTTCTTCTCATTTCCGTTTGTGAAGTATCTTTTGTATCTTCTCACTTTCAATCTGTGTATGTCTTCTGCCCTAAAGTGAGTCTCTTGTGGGCAGCACATTGTAGGGTATTGTTTCTTTATCCAATCTGCCACTCTATGTTTTTTGACTGGAGCAGTTAGTCCATTGACATTTAAAGTAATTGTTTCATTTATTTATTTTTTAACATCTTTATTGGAGTATACTTGCTTTACAATGGTGTGTTAGTTTCTGCTTTATAACAAAGTGAATCAGCTATACATATACATATATCCCCATATCTCCTCCCTCTTGCGTCTCCCTCCCACCCTCCCTATCCCACCCCTCTAGGTGGTCACAAAGCACTGAGCTGATCTCCCTGTGCTATGTGGCTGCTTCCCACTAGCTATCTATTTTACATTTGGTAGTATATATATATGCATGCCACTCTCTCACTTCGTCCCAGCTTACCTTTCCCCCTCCCTGTGTCCTCAAGTCCAATCTCTACGTCTGCATCTTTATTCCTGTCATGCCCCTAGGTTCTTCATAACCTTTTTTTTTTTTTAGATTCCATATATATGTGTTAGCATATGGTATTTCTTTTTCTCTTTCTGACTTACTTCACTCTGTAAGACAGACTCTAGGCCCATCTGCCTCACTACAAATAACTCAATTTCCTTTCTTTTTATGGCTGAGTAATATTCCATTGTATATATATGCTACATCTTCTTTATCCATTCAATTGTTGATGGACACTTAGGTTGCTTCCATGTCCTGGCTATTGTAAATAGTGCTGCATTGAACATTGTGGTACATGACTCTTTTTTTTTTTAACATCTTTATTGGGGTATAATTGCTTTACAATGGTGTGTTAGTTTCTGCTTTATAACAAAGTGAATCAGTTATACATATACATATGTTCCCATATCTCTTCCCTCTTGCGTCTCCCTCCCTCCCTCCCTCCCTATCCCACCCCTCCAGGCAGTCACAAAGCACCGAGCCGATATCCCTGTGCCATGCGGCTGCTTCCCACTAGCTATCTACCTTACGTTTGTTACTGTGTATATGTCCATGACTCTCTCTCGCCCTGTCACAGCTCACCCTTCCGCCTCCCCATATCCTCAAGTCCGTTCTCCAGTAGGTCTGTGTCTTTATTCCTGTCTTACCCTTAGGTTCTTCATGACATTTTTTTCCCTTAAATTCCATATATATGTGTTAGCATACGGTATTTGTCTTTTTCTTTCTGACTTACTTCACTCTGTAAGACAGACTCTAGGTCTATCCACCTCATTACAAATAGCTCAATTTCGTTTCTTTTTATGGCTGAGTAATATTCCATTGTATATATGTGCTACATCTTCTTTATCCATTCAATTGTTGATGGACACTTAGGTTGCTTCCATGTCCTGGCTATTGTAAATAGTGCTGCATTGAATATTGTGGTACATGACTCTTTTTTTTTTAACATCTTTATTGGGGTATAATTGCTTTACAATGGTGTGTTAGTTTCTGCTTTATAACAAAGTGAATCAGTTATACATATACATATGTTCCCATATCTCTTCCCTCTTGCATCTCCCTCCCTCCCTCCCTCCCTATCCCACCCCTCCAGGCAGTCACAAAGCACCGAGCCGATATCCCTGTGCCATGTGGCTGCTTCCCACTAGCTATCTACCTTACGTTTGTTACTGTGTATATGTCCATGACTCTCTCTCGCCCTGTCACAGCTCACCCTTCCCCCTCCCCATATCCTCAAGTCCGTTCTCCAGTAGGTCTGTGTCTTTATTCCTGTCTTACCCTTAGGTTCTTCATGACATTTTTTTTTCTTAAATTCCATATATATGTGTTAGCATACGGTATTTGTCTTTTTCTTTCTGACGTACTTCACTCTGTATGACAGACTCTAGGTCTATCCACCTTATTACCAAGAGCTCAATTTCGTTTCTTTTTATGGCTGAGTAATATTCCATTGTATATATATGCCACATCTTCTTTATCCATTCATCCGATGATGGGTACTTAGATTGTTTCCATCTCCTGGCTATTGTAAATAGAGCTGCAATGAACATTTTGGTACATGACTCTTTTTGAATTTTGGTTTTCTCAGGGTATATGCCCAGTAGTGGGATTGCTGGGTCGTATGGTAGTTCTATTTTTATTTTTTTAAAGAACCTCCATACTATTCCCCATAGTGGCTGTATCAATTTACATTCCCACCAACAGTGCAAGAGGGTTCCCTTTTCTCCACATCCTCTCCAGCATATATAGTTTGTAGATTTTTTGGTGATGGCCATTCTGAGTGGTGTGAGGTGATACCTCATTATAGTTTTGATTTGAATTTCTCTAATGACTAGTGATGTTGAGCATTCTTTCATGTGTTTGTTGGCAATCTGTATGTTTTCTTTGGAGAAATGTCTGTTTAGGTCTTCTTCCCATTTTTGGATTGGATTGTTTGTTTTTTTGATATTGAGCTGCATGAACTGCTTGTAAATTTTGGAGATGAGTCCTTTGTCAGTTGCTTCATTTGCAAATATTTTCTCCCATTCTGAGGGTTGTCTTTTGGTCTTGTTTATGGTTCCCTTTGCTGGGCAAAAGCTTTTAAGTTTCATTAGGTGCCATTTGTTTATTTTTGTTTTTATTTCCATTTCTCTAGGAGGTGGGTCAAAAAGGATCTTGCTGTGATTTATGTCATAGAGTGTTCTGCGTATGTTTTCCTCTAAGAGTTTTATAGTGTCTGGCCTTACATTTAGGTCTTTAATCCATTTTGAGTTTATTTTTGTGTATGGTGTTAGGGAGTGTTCTAATTTCATTCTTTTATATGCAGCTGTCCAGTTTTCCCAGCACCACTTATTGAAGGGGCTGTCTTTTCTCCATTGTATATTCTTGCCTCCTTTATCAAAAATAAGGTGACCATATGTGTGTGGGTTTACCTCTGGGCTTTCTATCCTGTTCCCTTGATCTATGTTTCTGTTTTTGTGTCAGTACCATACTGTCTTGATTACTGTAGCTTTGTAGTATAGTCTGAAGTCTGGGAGCCTGATTCCTCCAGCTGCGTTTTTCTTTCTCAAAATTGCTTTGGCTATTCGGGGTCTTTAGTGTTTCCATACAAATTGTGAAATTTTTTGTTCTAGTTCTGTGAAAAATGCCATTGGTAGTTTGATAGGGATTGCACTGAATCTGTAGATTGCTTTGGGTAGTATAGTCATTTTCACAATATTGATTCTTCCAATCCAAGAACATGGTATATCTCTCCATCTGTTCATATCGTCTTTAATTTCTTTCATCAGTGTCTTATAGTTTTCTGCCTACAGGTTTTTTGTCTCCCTAGGTAGAATTATTCCTAGGTATTTTATTCTTTTTGTTGAAATGGTAAATGAGAGTGTTTCCTTAATTTCTCTTTCAGATTTTTCATCATTAGTGTATAGGAATTCAAGAGATTTCTGTGCATTAATTTTGTATCCTGCTACTTTACCAAATTCATTGATTAGCTCTAGTAGTTTTCTGGTAGTGTCTTTAGGATTCTCTTTGTATAGTATCATGTCATCTGCAAACAGTGACAGCTCTACTTCTTCTTTTCCAACTTGGATTTCTTTTATTTCTTTTTGTTCTCTGATTGCTTGGCTAAAACTTCCAAAACTATGTTGAATATTAGTGGTGAGAGTGGGCAACCTTGTCTTGTTCCTGATCTTAGTGGAAATGGTTTCAGTTTTTCACCATTGAGAACGGTGTTGGCTGTGGGTTTGTCATATATGGCCTTTATTATGTTGAGGTAAGTTCGCTCTATGCCTACTTTCTGGAGGGTTTTTATCATAAATGGGTGTTGAATTTTGTCAAAAGCTTTTTCTGCATCTATCGAGATGATCATATGGTATTTCTCCTTCAATTTGTTAATATGGTGTATCACATTGGTTGATTTGCATATATTGAAGAATCCTTGCATTCCTGGGATAAGGCCCACTTGATCATGGTGTATGATCCTTTTAATGTGCTGTTGGATTCTGTTCGCTAGTATTTTGTTGAGGATTTTTGCCTCTATGTTCATCAGTGATATTGGCCTGTAGTTTCCTTTCTTTGCGACATCTTTGGTTTTGGTATCAGGGTGACGGTAGCCTCATAGAATGAGTTTGGGAGTGTTCCTTCCTCTGCTATATTTTGGAAGAGTTTGAGAAGGATAGGAGTTGGCTCTTTTCTAAATGTTTGATAGAATTCGCCTGTGAAGCCATCTGGTCCTGGGCATTTGTTTGTTGGAATATTTTTAATCACAATCTCAATTTCAGTGCTTGTGACTGGTCTGTTTATATTTTCTATGTCTTCCTGGTTCAGTCTCAGAAGGTTGTGCTTTTCTAAGAATGTGTCCGTTTCTTCCAGGTTGTCCATTTTATTGGCATATGGTTGCTTGTAGTAATCTCTCATGATCCTTTGTATTTCTGCAGTGTCAGTTGTTACTTCTCCTTTTTCATTTCTAATTCTGTTGATTTGAGTCTTCTCCCTTTTTTTCTTGATAAGTCTGGCTAATGGTTTATCAATTTTGTTTATCTTCTCAAAGAACCAACTTTTAGTTTTATTGATCTTTGCTATTGTGTCCTTCATTTCTTTTTCATTTATTTCTGATCTGATCTTTATGATTTCTTTCCGTCTCCTAACTTTGGGGTTTTTTTATTCTTGTTTCTGTAATTGCTTTAGGTGTAAGGTTAGTTTGTTTACTTGAGATATTTCTTGTTTCTTGAGGTAGGATTGTAGTGGTATAAACTTCCATCTTAGAACTTCTTTTGCTGCATCCCATAGGTTTTGGGTCATCGTGTTTTCATTGTCATTTGTCTCTAGGTATTTTTTTTTTTTTTTTTTTTTTTTTGCGGTACGTGGGCCTCTCACTGCTGTGGCCTCTCCCGTTGCAGAGCACAGGCTCCAGATGCACAGGCTCAGCAGCCATGGCTCACGGGCCCAGCTGCTCCGCGGCATGTGGGATCCTCCCGGACCGGGGCACGAACCCGTGTCCCCTGCATTGGCAGGCGGACTCCCAACCACTACGCCACTGGGGAAGCCTGGCGATTTGAATATTCTTAAATTTACCAAGGCTTGCTTTGTGACCCAAGATATGATCTATCCTGGAGAATGTTCCATGAGCACTTGAGAAGAAAGTGTATTCTGTTGTTTTGGATGGAATGTCCTATAAATATCAATTAAGTTCATCTTCTTTAATGTATCATTTAAAGCTTGTGTTTCCTTGTTTAGTTTCATTTTGGATGATCTGTCCATTGGTGAAAGTGGGGTGTGAAGTCCCCTACTATGATTGTGTTACTGTCGATTACCCCTTTTATGGCTGTTAGCATTTGCCTTATGTGTTGAGGTGCTCCTATGTTGGGTGCATAAATATTAACAATTGTTATATCTTCTTCTTGGATTGATCCCTTGATCATTATGTAGTGTCCTTCTTCGTCTCTTATAATAGTCTTTAAAGTCTTTTTTGTCTGATATGAGAATTTAAAGTAATTATTGATAAGTTTGTGTTTACTGCCATTTTAAACCTTGTTTTCCAGTTGATTTGGTAATTCTTTGTTCCTTTCTCCCTTTTTGTTTTTCCTTTTGTGGTTTGATGGTTTACTTTTGTACTATGCTTGAGTTCCTTTTGTTTTGGTTTTTGTGAATCTATTGTACGTTTTGGACTTGTGGTTACTCTGGTTTTCAAGTATGTTAACCCATACCTGTATCTACTTGCTTTAGACGAACAGTCATATAAGTTCAAACAGGTTCTAAAAGTTCTAACTCAGACTTCCCTGGTGGCACAGTGGTTAAGAATCCACCTGCCAGTGCAGGGGACGGGTTTGATCCCTGGTCTGGGAAGATCCCACATGCTGTGGAGCAACTAAGCCTGTGTGCCACAACTACTGAGCCTGTGCGCTAGAGCCCGCAAGCCACAACTACTGAGGCTCCATGCCACAACTACTTTCTGATCTTTTGTTGTTAGTGTATATAGGAGTGCAAGAGATTTCTGGGTATTAATTTTGTATCCTGCAACTTGACTGAATTCATTGATGAGCTACTCTAGTAGTTTTCTGGTAGCATCTTTAGGGTTTTCTAGGTATAGTATTATGTCATCTGGAAACAGTGATAGTTTTACTTCTTTTCCATTTTGGATTCATTTTATTTCTTTTTCTACTCTGATTGCTGTGACTAGGACTTCCAAAACCATGTTGAATAAAAGTGGCAAGAGTGGATATCCTTGTCTTGTTCCTGATTTTAGAGGAAATGCTTTCAGTTTTTCACTGTTGAGGATGATGTTAGCTGTGGGTTTTATCATATATGGCCTTTATTATGATGAGGTAGGTTCCCTCTGTGACCACTTTCTGGAGAGTTTTTAATCATAAATGGGTGTTGAATTTTTTCAAAAGCTTTTTCTGCATCTTTTGAGATGATCGTATATTTTTTAAAATATTTATTTATTTATTTTATTCACTTTTGGCTGCATCAGGTCTTAGTTGCGGCACGCGGGATCTTCGTTGCAGCATGCGAGATCTTTCATTGCAACGCACGGGCTCTTCACTGAGGCGCTTCGGCTTCTCTCTAGTTGTGGCGTGTGAGTTTTCTGTTCTCTAGTTGTGGCGCATGGGTTCCAGAGCGTGTGGCTCTGCAGTTTGTGGCACGCAGGCTCTCTAGTTGAGGCGCACAGGCTCTCTAGTTGAGGCGCACAAGCTCAGTAGTTGTGGTGCGCAGGCTTAGTTGCCCTGAGGCATGTGGGATCCTAGTTCCCCACCCAGGGATCGAACCCGTGTCGCCTGCATCGTAAGGTGGATTCTTTACCACTGGACCACCAGGGAAGTCCCCCATATGGTTTTTTAAAAATATATTTATTTATTTATTTATTTCTGGGGGCTGCGTCAGGTCTTAGTTGCAGCACACAGGATCTTCATTGTGGCATGTGGGATCTTTCGTTGCGGTGTGCGGGCTTCTGTCTAGTTGTGGCACGTGGGCTCTAGAGTGCATGGGCTCAGTAGTTGCAGCACATGGGCTCTCTGGTTGTGGCGCTTGGGCTCTAGAGTGTGCAGGCTTAGTTGCCCTGAAGCATGTGGGATCTTAGTTCCCCAACCAGGGATCGAACCCATGTCCCCTGCATTGGGAGGCGGATTCTTAACCACTGGACCACCAGGGAAGTCCTGATCATATGGTTTTAAATTCTTCAGTTTGTTAATGTGGTGATCACACTGATTGATTTGCGTATATTGAAGAATATTTGCATGCCTGGGACATATCCCAGTTGATCATGGTGTATGATCCTTTTAACATGTTGTTGGATTCGGTTTGCTAGTATTGTATTAATGATTTTTGCGTCCATGTTCATCAGTGATATTGGCCTGTGATTTTCTTTTTTTGTAGTATCTTTGTCTTATTCATTGATTTTAGCTTGGTTTTTATCTTGGCAATTCAGTTGTCTAGTTTTGATTGGTTCCTCTTCATAGTTTCTAGTTCCTTGTTACAGTGATCTGCATTTCTGTCGATAACCTTTCTTAATTCCTTTAGCATTTTTATTACCTCCTTTTTGAACTTGGTGTCTAGCAGACTAGAGAGATTTTACTGTTTGTTCTTTCAGGGGATTTCTGTTGTTCTTTCAGTTGGAGTAGCTCCTCTGCTTTTTCATTTTACTTAAATTTCTCTGTTTCTGTGAATTTAGGAGAAACGCTTATCTACTGTGGTCTTGAAGGGCTGTTTTTTGTTTTGGTTTTTTTAGTCCACACTCTGTGGCATGTGGGATCCTAGTTCCCCAACCAGGGATTGAACCCACACCCCCTGCAGTGGAAGGGCAGAGTCTTAACCACTGGACTGCCAGGGAAGTCCCATTGAAGGGCTGTTTTTAATGTATGAGTGTCCCTATGTAGACTGTGTGAATCCAGTAGTTTTGGTATGGATGTCAGCCATGTCTTTCCTCAGAGTGGAAATTATCCCCTTGATGGGGGGTGTGATTGGTGTTGTGGTAACCTGAGTCTGCACTGGAAGTTGGGTGGGACCTCCTCTTTCCCCTGTGGCTGTCACAGCCCTGTCAGGGGTGGGGTCTGCTCCCCAGTTGTTGAAGTAGAAGCCCTGAGGGTCGGGTTTAGTAAGGCTGCATTGCCCTTAAGTGTGTGCTCTGTCCCCAAGGAGGTGAGTGCTGAAGCAAGTGAGGCCTGTGTGGTCACAGAGAACCTTGTGCAGGCATCCCTGGTTTTGCCCAGAAGCAGCCCAAGGTTATGTCCCTTTCTCCATAGTGTTTGTCCGAGACCTAGTGTCAGGCAGGCACTGGGGGCCGGGGCATTGTGGCTGCAGGAATCAAGGTGGTTGTGCTGCCACTTGGCACCTGGGGTGCCTCTATGATAGGGCTCTCCCAGGGCTTGTTTGCCCCAGATATGACTGCAAGCTGTGGTGTGAAGTAGGCAGGACTGGAGTGTCCCTGCTGGGAAAGGAACCACTGCAAACTCCTCGTCAGGGGCTGTCGCAGGGGATTTGTGATTCTGTGATGGCTATGCCACCTGGTGTGTGCAGCAACATGGTCCATTGTTGCTGGACCTGTTCTTGGACCCGCCCCCGCTATGGGAGCCCTGATAATTGGCTCTGATGTCAGCCCCACTCCTGACATGTGTGGACTCACAAAGTCCACCACCACTGGTGCTGCATCCCTCCGTGAGCACGCTGACAGTGGGGCTCTTATGGTAGACCCATGTCCTGCCCTGCGCATGCTGTAATTGGGGCTCCTATGGTGGACTGTGCCCCTGTGGCATGCGGTAACAGTGGTGGCCCAGACCACACTCCAGGCCCTTCTGGTTATCTCTGCACAGCTAGATTGAGTCCTCTCCCAGGGTCCCTCTCCTGAAGGCCGAGTTTCAGTGCCTAGCTGTTGTGCCTATTAGCAGGCCCTCCTTGACTGCATTTTGGGTTGAGAAGTGTGACGACGTGGCAGCCGTCAAGCGCTGGTCTCTCTCTGCCCTGATTGTTAGCAAGCCAGCACACACACACTCCTCATGAGTAGAGACCAGGCCCTTTCAGCTCCCTATCTGTCCCGGCGGACCTCCCAGCTGGCAACGGGGGTTCCCAGGGTGAGCGAACCTCTCTTCTTTCATAACTCCCTCCCAGGGGTACTGGTCCCTTCCTGATGCCTTATTTTCTTTTTTGTCCTACCTGGTTACAAGGGGATCTTACTTGCAGCTTTGGTTGTATAAGAGATCTTCTGTTAGTTTTCAATCGGTTTTCTGTGAGAATTGTTCCACATTTAGATGTATTTTTGATGTGTGCGTGTGGGGGAGGTGAGTTCCATGTCCTTCTACTCTTGATCTCCCTCCTCTTGTTTGTCAAATAACTGCAACACTGAATCAGATGAGGTCAAATGCAGAGGCTGGGTGGTTTACTGACCATGAGTACTCTGACACTCACCATGCCTCCCTACCTCCAGGTTCACTACCTCTCGGAAGTCGCCAGCTCACCTGGGTTTTATTATTATTTTCTGATCATCAAACCTTATTTGTTATTGGAACATCCTCTTCCATCCTGCAGGACCCTGTGTTCTGCAGGAAACAATTTGGGTAATGCTTACCTGGTCAAACTTTATTACAGAAGGAGAAACTGAGGCCAAGGGAGGGCTGCTCTCTGACACTTTTATTTTGAAAAATGTGCATGGTTCAGTCTCTCCCCACGTCACTCATCTTCACTCACACTAGAAACAACAGAAGGACACGAGTCTGGGTTGAAATTATGTGCATTTATGGGAAAAAAATATCCAACAATAACAAAAGCCCTTCAATCTCGCCAAGTTCTCAACCAGTGATAATGAGGCAGTTTCAATGAATGTGTCTGGCTGGGGACATTTCCAAAGGGGTCAGGACAGTTGAAAGATATTGGCCAAAAAGAAAAGATGCAGAGAGGGCTGACATTTTAAATGAGAGCATATTAGACCTCCCTTATGGCCCCTAATCCTATCACCCTTTCAAGTTAGTCTCCTCCCAGTTTACAAAGATCCTTCCTGAACTCCGCTCAAATGCAGTCTCTTCCAGAAAGCTTTCCTTGGTCTGCACCAGCTGCATATGCCTTCTTAGTAATGTCACATTTTCTCGTGCTGTCTCCTATCACTTTCTGCCTCACATCCATCATGTTTGGGTACCTGCCTTACGGTACCCATTGTTGGTAGGCATGCCCCTGAAGTCGGGCCCCATGTTGCTCATCCCAGTATTTCCGTCTCCCTCCCCCATCCAGTGCTCAGTATACAGCAGGTGCTCAGTATACAGCAGGTGCTCAGTGAGGGCTTGTTGAGTTGAAGTCAGTTCTACATTTGCCACCACACATAACCTCTTGAGAGTGATAACTGCCATCTCTACTTCTTCATTCTTCCTCCACGACCTCAGTGGTCTGACTCCAGCCATCTCCAGGAAGGAACAGACCCCACCAGATATCACCAACTCGTGGTTGCAGGTTTGGGGTGGGGAGAAGGTTAAGCTTTCACCCCTGTTCCAGAAGCCAAGGAGGCAGGAAAGGCAGCCACTGGGGAAATCAGTATGACCATGAGTGGTGTTGGCCAATGCTCCATTTTGGAATCTCATAAGTAGTCATTCTTCAAAAGTTTCCCCCATGAACCATGGCCAACTTTGCAATGCAAGCCGAGGACTGGTGGGGGTCTGGTTGGGTTGCTCTGCCAGCCCAGGGACCAGAAGACATAGGCCGGGAAACTTTCTATAGGACATGGCCTATATTACCTTTGGGCGGGGAGTGTTAGAGGTTGTCTGTCTAGTTGTTCGGTTGGAGCTGTGGTGGGAACATTAGCCCTGTGGTGAGTTGTCAGGCACATAGATTGTAGTAAGGCTGAAAAATACAAGCTTCAATAATGGGCCTCTCCTCCAAAGGGGGAAGGGTCAGGAGGTTCTGGGAGCAATGAGGGAGGGTCCCAAGAGGTCCTGCAGCTCCAGTGCTAACGGGTGCCCTGCTCCGTCTCCTGCTTCCAGCTCCTGCTCCCTCCCTCTGGTTCTCCACATAGGGGCCAGGCAGGGGGCCATTGGAAGTAATAGTGCAAGGAAGGGAAGTGCTTTTTCTTTTCCTACCATGAGGCATAGATTTGGACTAGAGAGAGGTGAGGATCAAGGATAGGAGGAGGATTGAAGAGGAGAGGAGAGGCCAGGGCCCTATCCACTTGTTTACTTCTGTAACGAGTAGACATGAAACCCACATTTCTAGCTGCATCACCCCCAGACAGCATTGAGGTCCTAGTCGGGGTGATGAGAAAATTCTTCAGAGCTCTCAAAGGTACTCAGTGACTTGGGGAGAATGCTGTGGATCCTCCCATGAGAGGGCCCCTCTGGGGCCAATAAGGTATGAAAACTGCAGCATCCTCCCTGGAGACTGGGGAAAAGAGCCGAGAAGCAGAGAGAAGAGAGACTCCTTCAGGCATCTCCTTTAGCGAAGAGAGTTGGACCTTAGGGGACTCAAGTCAGGAGAGATGTTTCAGTATAAAAAGGCTTCCCAGTAAAAGGATGGGAGTCCCCACGAACCCCTTCCCAAATCCCATTGCACTTAGAAAAGAGAAAGGAAGGAGCATAAAAATATCTTGAAGATGTGGGCTTGCCTGACAATACAGAAAAGCAAGTCTCATGGCAGGCAGTGTGTCCCATTACACGAGAGGATTATACCGAGCTTCAGTATAGAGACTTTACATATATCTTTATATAAATGCATATATATTTATAGAGCTTCTGCCTAGAACAGCCGGGCTTGCTTCTTCAGTTCATTCCTCTTCCAGAGGGCCAGCCGGTCAAACTCGGAGATGGTCATGCCGAAGACTTGGTAGAACTCTTCCTGGGACAGGTGGCGCTGCAAGGAGGTGGGAGGAGACAGAGGGAACAGCTTGAGGATGTGAGGTGCAGGCTGGGGGCAGGTGGAGGCAGGAGTGGTTCCTGTACGTTTCCTCTGGGTACACTGTGCCTGGCAGTGTCTGACCCATGGAAGGTGTATGATGAATATCTGTTGAATGGATCAGTGTGTGAGTGGTTGTTTCCTGGGAGGGACCTCTGTAGCTGGTCTGGCTGGAAAGGCCTCCCCCGCCCAGGACTCAGGTGGGACTTCTGCTTCACCGAAGTGCCTCTCGATGCATCCCAGTTGACCTCCCCTTTCTGCAGTCCCTGCTCCATGCGTTGTGTCCAGGAGTGTGTATGGATTAATGTTATGGCTCTTCGCTTTGGAAGAAAAAGGAGGCATGCCCAAGATTTTAGGGCGTATTTCCTCTGACTAATTATTTTACAAATGATCTGGAAGGTTGTTCCTTAGGCCAGTCAATGAAAAAAAGTTACTGTCCAGATTTTTCCAACCCCCACTCCCTGAAATGTCCTTTCATCTCTTTCTTATTTGAAAACAAGTATGCCATATAATGAAACATTGTTCTGCATGCCTTGGCAGGTTTTTTAACCCCTTTCTGCCTGCCCTCTCTCCTGCCCCTTCCCATCAGCCTTGAAAGTTGATACATTATCCTAAGCTTTTAGAGTTAGAAATATATGGCACTTAAAATGTGGCAAAATGTGAAAAATTGGTACATTTAGGTGAAGGGTAGATGGATACTCATTTTACAGTTCTTGCAGCTTTTCTGGAGGTCTGAAATTTTATTTTTCAAAATAAAATTTACAATTATGTTTAAAGATAGAAATAGATGGCATATATCCTGCCTGTAAACTTCCTGCATTCACTTGCTGTCGGTAGCAATTCTATTAGCTAATTGAGTATTGAGGGAGATTGAATGAGAATCATGTATACAGCCACGTAACAATTAGACAATTCTCTGGCCTATTGTCCCTGTGAATTAATGTTTTCGCCACATTTCCAGAACTTTAGGTAAAAGTAACTTTGATACTTTTTTAAGATATCATTGGCTGCCGATGACTCTTGAGTTGATTTTTTAGTACTTAATATTTAACACTACCACCAATTCCTTGTATTGCGTTTGTATTATGCTCAGTAGTTCATAAATGTACATTCACCCTCATTTTTCTCCTTTAATTCTTCTGACCTGATTTTCTTCTGAAAACCAGGAATTATTTCTACCCAACTGAAAGATGAGAAAAGCAAAAGTCAGAGAATTAAAATGACTTGCCCAAGAGGGAGGGAGGAGAGGAGACTAGGTAAATAGCAGAGCTGAGACCAAAGTCCAGGGCTTCTGATTCCAAATGCAGTGTACTCTCACTGCCCCTCTTGGTCAATCCCATTAAGAATTTCATAAATATGTCTTTCTTTTATGAAAAGTTTCAAAAACACACAAAAGAGAGAAAATGCACACCCATGCCCATCATCCAGATTCAAAGAGTTTTACCACATTTGCTTCATCTGTTTCCTTTGCTGAAGTGTCTTAAAGCAGACACTGTCTGTTCACTCCTACATACAGCGGTTTGCATCTCAAAACATACTGGCTATTTTCTTACATAATCACAACAGCATGGGCAAGGAAAAAATGACAGTAATTCCACAGAATTACCTAATACCTGTCTACAATAAAATTCCCCTAATTGTCTCAAAGTGTTTTTTTTTATAGTTGGTTTGTTTGAATAAGGATTCAGACAGCATCCACACATCACATTTGGTTGTTAGACTCCACCAGTCTAGACAGTGCCCTTCTTCTTTTGTTCATGCTATTGACTCGCCCAAATCTGTTTTACTTGCACTCGAGTGCTGAAAACTATGTGGATATGAGAGCATTCTCTGCTCCTTCCATAGTAAAGACTGAGGGGAACTGTCTCATTTGTTCTTTTTGTTGTTGTTGTTATTAGAGAGTGATGGTTACTACTGATTCTCTAGCTGGCTTTCTCCACTGTGTTTAAAAATTTTTTTTTTTTTAAATAAGACTCAATTTAAAGGAATGGCAGACTAAACTACTCAAGTAAACACTGTAGGACACACTGAAGGAGTCTGAGGCTTTTCTTCTCTCCTCCTGTTAAGGGCCACGTGGAGCCTCCTTTCTCCTCTGAGTTCTCAGAGCACACAATGGCAGCCCTGTCCATTTGACATTCACCGCAGATTTTAAAGCATAAAGGTTAAGTGCATAGGCTTTACAGCCAGGCAGATAGGAGCGTGTGACCTTGGACATGGTAACCTCACTGAGCCTCAATGTCCTCTTCTGAGAGTGGCAGCATCCCAGTACCTACCTCACGGATATTGTGAGGGTGACTGAGATGATGCGGGTCACATGCTTGGCACAGTGGCTGGCACTCAATCACCGGCACTCTCATTAGTGCAGTGATCTCTTCATGTGTCTGTCACATAGCATGGCCTGGTCTCTGTTTCCTTTGATTTCATCTCCTCATCCTCTCTTCTGGGGTCACGTGGCCCCAGCCACACTCATCTCCTGCCATCCTCCAACACACCATACTCACTCCTGCATCAGGGCCTTGTCAGCGGCTGTTCCCTTGGCCCAGAATGCTCTTCCTTCCTATATAAGCATGGCTAACTCCCTCACCTACTTGAAGTCTTTGCTCAGATGTCATGTTTTCAATGAGATCTACTCTGACCACCCTATTGAAAACTGCAACTCACCCCTCCAACTCCCAACCCCCCTCACTCTGTTCTCCTCTTACCCTTTCCCTCAGCCCGGTTACTTCCCAACATACTATATCCTTTATTTATTACTTGTGTCATTTACTGTCTGTCTCCTCACATGAGAACGTCAGCCCCAAGAGGGCAGGGGTCCTTGTTTTGTTCACTGATATGTTGTAGGCACCTAGAACAGCACCTGGTGTATATAATAGGTTACAATAAATATTTATTGAGTGAACAAGTATCTATACTCCGAGCTCCTTGAGGAGAGAGTCAGGGGTTTCCTTCTTCCGTGCCCTTCCTGAACTGCTGCAGACAGCTAGGACAGTGTCTCTAGCCCAGTGGTCTCCGCTCAGGCTATATATTAGACATCCCTGGGAGCCTCTGAAAAATACTGATGCCTGAGCTCCTTCCCCAGATTGTAATTTAATTGGACTCAGATGGGGCCCTGTATTGGTATTTAAAAAAAGCTCCCTAAGTGATTCTGATGCTTAGAGAAGGTTGCGTTTTCCTGGTCTGAGCTTCTGGGTGTCCTGGAGGATGTAGGAGAGCAGTTGGTCCTCCATTACGAACCAGGTTCGTGAACATTTCCACCCCTAAGTGCTGGCTCCAGTGAGCTGCCGTCGGAGCTGTCCCCTTCAGCACCGGCAGACACTCACTGCTAGACTGTGAAACGAAGCCCTTGTTATAAATGTGGGGAGAATCATCTGCTTCCTTCCCTGCTACCCCAGCATGCTAGAGCTGAAAGGACTCACAGAGCTTCCTGACCCACTCCCATCTCCCTCCTGCAGCTCCAACCCTCTACTCTGGGCAAATTCATCAGCCGTCAGGTCAGGGGTGGTCCCAAGAAGTGCTGAGCCTCCTCTCTTACAAGCCTGCATTCAATTCCACAGACATCTCCTGACACCTCCCCTAGTCCAGGCAGAGGAAATGGATGGCTTGATGATCTGATGCAAAGGAGAAAGAAAGGTATTGGATCTGTGCTCTGGACGCAGGGCTGGGGAGGCTGGAGGAAGAGGTTAGCGACACATCCTGAAGAAGGCTTAGGGGAGGCTTTGGGGCACAGGCATCACTAGAATGGGGCCCTGATGAATGAGGAGGCTGGCAAGATGGAAAGGGTGTTCCAGGGAGAGGCACTGGGGTGAAAAGGGCAGCGTGTGCTCCTGGAACTAATGTAACCAGGGACCGGGACTCCATGCCAAGTGGACTGGATGGCTTGAGAGCCCAGTGCCACGGTCAGGCCATGTCTGCGCCTTATTTATGCTGTTCCCACTGCTCATGTTGCTCTCCTGCCTCTCCATCCATCTAAACCTGCCCACCTCCAAAAGTCCATCCAAATCCTTCCTCTTCCTGGAAGCCTGTATCACCCCACCCAGCTTTAGTGGTCTTCTCTGAGTAACAGCAATGAAACACTTATGAAGAATTTTCTACTCAGTACACTGCCAGATTCTGTGTGAAGGGCTCTATGTGTATTGTCTCATGTATGTCATTTGGCAGCCTGAGGGAAGCATGACAGTCACCCCATTTTACAGAGGAGAAAACTACAGTTTGGAGAGGTTGTCATGTGGCCAAGCTGTCCAGTTGGGCATGGCAGCATCAGGGTTGGAACCTAGGGAGTCTTGCTTGAGACTTGCTTATATGTTTACCCTCTGCACAGAGCTGTCCCCCATCCTTGCCTGTCACAGGCACTGGTTTTCTATACAATCCTGTATAACACCAGTGCTGTGTTTCTTCTTATCGGACAGACTGCAGGCTCTTGGAGGGCAGGAACCAAATCTAGCTCTTCTCTTATGTCTGCAGAAGCATCAGCCCCACTTGGAGACATGCTGTAGCTGTGCACCACAGATGCTAACTGAATTGAGGAGGCTGCATAGAACAGCAGGGAACAGTCTTGGGCTAAGGAAACCAGGTTGGAATCTCTGCTTTTTTAACCAGCTGTGTGACCTTTACGCCATTCATTCTGCCTGCTCCTCCCAAGCTGGGTTAGACCAGGCAATTTCTGGAATCACTTCAAACCCAAAGGCGCCTGCTCAGTTTTCTACACATACCTCTAAACGCGTCCGATCCACATCCTTGGGCAGTCGGTTTCTCCCTCTTGTGGTCACCAGGAGCAGTTCATAAGGGTAGATCTAAGAAGAGAGGAGGGGGGGATATTTGTAGGTTGGGTGAGGGTGGTGGGCTTGTCCCTTCAGACATATTTTGTGTCTGGCTGGGGCTCCCTCCTCTGTCCAGAAAGAGCCAGAGATTAAAGTCTGGAGGAAGGGCTGAGTATGTCCTTTTTCGGGCTTCCTGGCAGCCTCAAGGCACCTTCTCCCAAAAGGCAAGGCCCTGGAGTCCTTGAATACTGCCAGGGATGAGCTTGGTTGCATTTGGCCTTAATGTGAGCACAAGGGCTCCTGAGTGTAAATGTCTCATATCTGTGATTGGCAAGCCTCTAGAGAGTCTCCGAGGCCCGGGGGAACTGTCTGGTTTCAGGAGGCAAGAGATGTAGGGCAGGATTCAGGGAAACTGGGCCAAGGAGGCACTTGAAATGCTAGTCTTGAGAGGACCCTTGGGGTTATTTATCGATGTTCCCTTCCCTGCATAGACAGTGCTGTCATCTTCCTGCTGGTCCCCAGTGTAGCAACATGCAGGGTCCCGGAGACCCCCAGGGTCTGTGTATCTTTACCTTGTACTCTGTAGAGAGAAAAGAGACACACACAAAGTAGAAACCATCAGTCTTTGCTCTGCATCACTACACTGGCCTCTGTCATAGAGACACTGTCCTTATTGAATTCATCCCAAATCAAGGATGATTTGAACACAATGGAGAAAGGGGTTGGGCTGATCCAGAGATAGGTTTTTAGGGGGAAAATGACATTTCAGATATTTAGAATAGAAATAAGAAGAGTCTGGGACCATGAAGCACATGGGTGAGATCCTTCATCTTCTGGGGGGAACCCTCCAGGGTTTGATGTGGGCCTGCCTTCCTGCCTGAGCCTGCTTGTAGGAGCTGGAAGAGGCTGGTGGGAGAGCATCACTGGAAGAGAGCATGAGGCTCATGGAATTTTTTCTTGGAAGAATGTGCATTTGGCTCTGAGTATTTCCCTCCACCCGGGGCTGGCAGGCAACTCTAGCTCAGCAGTACTGGGAGAACAGCAAGCACTCTGTGATGGCTCTGGGAATCCAGATGGGACAGATGGCCTGGAGATCACCCAAGGCCAGGGACTTGAGAGGATGAGAGAAGAGCAGGGGAAAAGGGAGGGAATGGGAAGTGAAAGGGAACTCGGGGTTTGCACAGAGCCCAGCGTGGGACGAGAATCGTCTGTCAAACGGGCTATTATGAGCAGTGCATTATAATGAGGTCCCTGTGAAGTCCCAGGAGAGGCCGGCACTCACCTCGCATGCCCCAGTTGACAGCGTTCATGCTGTCGTAATGGAATAGGTCTGCGCTGGGTGTCTGCAGGGGAGACAGAACCAGGGCTGGCCTGAGGCACACTCACCTCTGCCTCTCTGAAGTACTCACCCATCTCCAGAAAATGCACTGGGGCTGGTGAGACACGGGGCCCTCTCAGAAGCCTCGGTCTCAAGGTGGAGTGATTTACTTCACTGCCATATGCCTAGTGCCTAGGCCTGGCACATAGTAGGCACTCAGTAAATATTCATTTATTAGTGAATTACAGCTCATGCTTTCTTTTATTACTCAAGTATCATTTTTTCTGAGATCTGCCGTGACAACTCTATCTAAAATTGCAAATCGCCCCTTCCCCAACTCCCAACCTCCCTCATCCTGCTCAATTTCCCCCTCTTTTTCCATAGCACTTACTACCTTCTACATTGTGTATAAGGTGACTTGTGTACTATTTACTGCTTGCTTTCAATTTCTCCCTATAAGAATATAAGCTCCAAGCCCAGGGGTCTTTGTTTTGTTCGGTCACTGAGGTAGTCTAAGCACTCAGAGCAGTGCCTGACATACATAAAAGGCTTTCAATAAACATCTGTCTGTTCATGAACAAATGTCTAGGCTTTGGGCGTGCTGAGGACAGGGTCTGTCTCTTCCCTGCTTGGAGGGGGTGGGGCCCCAACACCAGCCGTGGCTCTACTATGGACCTCTGATCCCTTTTGTGTGCTTAACCCTAGAATTGTCTCTTAACAAGTCTACCACTTCTGTCCCTCTGCAGTCTCTTCTCTACACAGGAGGGATCCCATTAAAAATCTGAGTTGGGGGCTTCCCTGGTGGCGCAGTGGTTGAGAGTCCGCCTCAACCACATGATGCAGGGGACACGGGTTCGTGCCCCGGTCTGGGAAGATCCCACATGCCGCGGAGCGGCTGGGCCCGTGAGCCATGGCCGCTGAGCCTGCGCGTCCAGAGCCTGTGCTCCGCAACGGGAGAGGCCACAACAGTAAGAGGCCCGTGTACCGCAAAAAAAAAAAAAAAAAAAATCTGAGTTGGATGGTGCAGCACACCTACCGGAACCCTTCTGAGTCCTTACCAGCACACAGGGCCCTAATGACATCTCCGTCTGGCTTCATCTCCACGCTCACTCCATCCCAGCCACACATCCTCCCCACCCAGGGACTCTGACACTGTGCTTCCCTCTATTAGGGTGGCTCTTGCTGGTCTTGGAGAGGTGAGGTCCCTCCCTGCACTCAGGCCTTTGTTTAAATTCACTCTCTGACCTTCTCTCTCTTTGCCTCCTTGCTTTGTCTTCCATCTGAGCACTTATGACTGCTGACTTCAAGTCACACATGCACTTATTGGTTGTCTGTCTCCCCAGCTAGAATGTGAGCTCCACAGGAGCAGCGAATTTATTCACTGCAGGACTTCCAGCACTCAGAACAGTGCCTGACACTTAGTAGGTGCTCAGTAAATAAATGTCTATCTTAGTGTCCTTCCCCTTTCCCCCATCACTTGTCTATTCACAGAGCCTCTCCTTTTGCCAACAAGACATATTTTTCATCCCCTTTTTAGTCCTTAAACGACCTCACAGCTTCCATGAAGGTTTTACGCCGCAGGACATCTAAGAGCTCAGAAGGCTCCAAGCCACAACGGGTGAGTGGAACCCAGCAGTCAGGTGTGGGCTGTCGGGGGCAGCTGGCCCAGGCTCGAATCCTGGCTCAGCACTTACTAGGAATGAGAGCTCAAGCAGGTCACTGAGCCCCTCTGTGCCTCCATCTTCATCCACAAAATAGAGTTATTAAAAATAGTAACTACCTTGCAGGGTTATAATGAGTGAGTGCTTGTAAAGTGCTCAGCATGGAGTAATTGTGCCAGAGATACTAGGTGCTCCCAGCCCCTCTCACAGGGGGCTCTTTTGTTAATGCACCTCTAGCCCCAAGGCCTCTGTCCAAGTTTCACCCGTAAGTCATCACTCCTGAGCTAACACAGGAATTGTGAACCTCTTGGGGATAATGTCCCTGGAACAGCCTCTCTTACCCTGTGCAGCCCGTTTCTTCTGTAGGCAGGCAGGGAGGCAGATTTGGAGATGAGGGGGTCTGAAAAGAAGGAGCCAAGACAATTACCAGGGGCCCCAAGCCAGGGTTTCCTCTCCCTGAGGTCATCTGGCTACAAATGGCCAATGTTACTTGTGGGAAGGGTGACAGACAGGGACCACCAGCTCCTTCCACTGCTCTCCAGGCTTACAACTAACAGTCTTAGGGGTGCCTCACCCTGGCAGAACTCTAGGCCCACCCCAAGTACCCACTCACAGAGTCTTCTGGTGTTAACCTGCACACATCTATCCTCCTATGATGGACCCATGTGTCCTGGAATTGGGGTCGAGCTAGAACTCAGACAGGCAGGCTCCCACGTGGGTGGAAGAGGTATGTGCTCTTTCTTTCTCTCTGGGAGCTGTTGGGCATGGCAACACTGGTTCCAGGACCAAAGATTAAGACCCACTATCTGATAAACACATGGGGTGGACTATTTCAGATGGGGACTGTGCTGGGACATCCACGTTGTATGGTCATCACAACTAAGGGGGACCTGCCGCTGACTCAGCTCTGGCCCTCACAGAACATGATGGGCTGAAGGAAGGGCAGGCAGAACATACCGCTGTCAGCCAGGTAGTGGGACCGAGGGGCTGCAAGAGAGGGAAGCCAGAGATCAGCGTTCATGGAGACAGACAGAAATTGCTCCCATACCTGGGCCACCCTGGCCGGCGGGGAGGAGAGCCCTCCTTCAGTACCTCCTTTCCCACTGGTCAGTTTCTAACTGTTGCACCTGCACCCGATCCTCCCTCCCCCACCCAGCTTGTAGCCCAGCACCTGGCACAGTGCAGGTGCTCTGTGATATTTGTTGCACAAATGCCATTGAATGGAGCTGAATTTTGAGCAGTACTGGTGCAGTGTACAGAGCCAGGGGTTGAAAACAGTGCCTCTCAGTGGTGAAACAGGGAAACAGCCCATCAGTTCATCCTGGCTTGGCCATTAATAGATACCCAATTTCAGATAAGTAAATCATGCTTTGTTTTCTTATCTGTAAAATGGGAGGGATAGTGTCTCCTTTATAGGGTTATTGTGAAGAATATAGGACACAATATAGTAAGGTGCTTAGCACAGTGCCTGACAGATAAAAACCCTCAATAAAACTGGCTTTATCATCATCACCACCACCACCACTGTCATGTTTGAGCTCACCTAGAATCAAGGTGCAGTACAGCAAAGAGGGAAAAGCTTATGGCCTTGAAGTCACTCTATGCTGGGCCTGATCCTGGCTCAGTCACTTACTGGCTTTCTGACCTTGGGCAAGAGGGTTAACCTCAGGTCTCATCTATAAAGTGGGTGATAATAATCCCTCTACATTGTGGGTCTTTGTGAGGACCAAGGGTGATAATGTATCTATAAATGCCCAGCACACAGGATTGCAATAAATGGTACCTTTTATTATCCATCAAGTATTGACCTGAGATAGGATTTCCTGGCAGGACTGAATCCCACAGGGGTAAGTAAGAGGGGAGGCAGGAAGAGGATGTGTGAGTCCAGGAACAGGGAGGAGCTTACAGTGAAAGACTCTCAGGGCAAAGTGCTTGAACCAAGCCTCTGCTTGTATACCTCCAGTGATGGGAGGCTTGCTACCTCAAGAGGCATCCTGTTTTATCTTCAGACTATTAGAAGAGTTTTTTCTTTACATGGAAACTGATTGGAAGTCATGGCTTCAGATGACCCGAAGAAGCAGAAGTGACTGCTCAGGACGGACCATGGTCTTATTTAGTCTGTATTCTAGACCCTGGTGAGGCCATAGAAGGTTAGATTCACTAATGGAAGAACTGATGGGGAAGAGAGTGCCCCCACCCCGGCAGGTTACAGGGCAGTGCTTACAGCCATTTAGGGACATATCATAGCCAGCTGTGTGCAGGGCCTCTCGGCTGCTGGTGGAGCTCCGGGGTGGGGTCCAGGGATCCGCGTAGGAACTGGACCGGGCCTTCATCTCTTCCTTCAGAATTAGTCGGCCAATTCCACTCTGGAGCTGGGGGTGGGGGAGAAACAAGATGAAGTTAGAAGGAAGCAAAGAACACTGAGATGGAACAGGCTTAGGAAAGGCTGAGGGACCAGATTCTCTATAGTGAACCTCTGGCACTTTTTGCCTTTTCAATGTCCCTCTTTCCTTGCAGCACCCATATTTTCCTTTGTGGGACTTCATTTCTCTTCCACAAGTAGTCCTGTGGTCAGGGTGGGGCTCTGGTGGTACGTACCAGAGCCCATATACAATATGTGGGCTTTGTGTGTGTGGCTTCTTTCACTAAGCATAATGTTGTCAAGGTTCATACACATTGTAGCATGTATTAGCGCTTCATTCCCTTTTATAGCTGAATAATAGTCTGTCATATGGATATGCCACATTTTGTTTATTCGTTTGTGAGTTGATGGACATTTGGGCTGCTTCCGTCTTTCGGCTCTTGTGAGTAGTACTGCTAGGAACCTGCGTGTACATGTATTCGTTTGAGTACCAGTTTTCAGTTCTTCTGGGTATATACCTAGGAGTGGAACTGATGGGTCTGTGAACAGAGAACGTCACCTAACGTGGGTCAGTAAACAAAGGATGTTGCAGCCATCCAGCCATCAGCCTCTGCAGCCACCACCAACAGTATACCCTGAGAGGATTCAGAATGGAGTAAAGCAGGATACTGGGCCTAGGTAGTTAAGGTGCATATCACAGGAATGATTTCAGTGCATCTTCCCGTACACAGAAAAGGGCTAAATTCATTAACGTGAGATGTCTGTTTTTTTCTTTAATTAGAATCTTTTGACGGACGTTTGACTATCTGCTTTGTTTTGTTTTGTTTTTGCAAAAATTCCTTTATATCCTGGTTCCTCCCTTACCTCTTCAGAACTGTCCCTCAGAGCTATCTGAGAGGCTGTCTCCCGGGCTTAGGTCCTTAGTATGTCTGCTGAATAAAACATAATTCTCAACTTTTAGGTTATGCAGTCAACAGTTTTGACAGCTACAAAGGGACCCAGAGCAGACTTTTCTCCTTTGCCTGAACTCTCCAAGGATCCAGAGCCTAGGTACCAGCAGAGGATTCTTGGGCCCATCTGCCACCTCAGAGAGTCTGGATGAATTTGGGTGAGTCTCTCCTGATTCTCAGATCTCCTGTTATTGGCTGATGCTCGTAAGTTTTATTCAGTGATGTTAAACTCCTCACTGGAAGAGTAGTAGGTTATCCTTGAAACTTAGTTTCAAGAAGAGGTACCTGGGTTATGCTCAGTTGAAAGACACTGAGTAAGGTTGGACTGGGTAATTAGGTGGAAGACTGGCCTGTCGTTTTTCCTTGAATTGGCTACTTTAATAGAATTTGTCAAAATAAAAGTGAAGGTATCTCATGAGAGCTTTCAGCTCAGAAGGAACATCACCTCCTGGCTGGCAACAGCTTCCTCAGGCTGTTCAGTGTCCCTGAACACAAACTTGTGGGAGCGGTAGAGGCAAGTCCTCATACTGTGCAGCTGTCCCTAAAGGGAAGCCCACATTTTCAATTAAACACTTGCCTGCCAGGGACATGCGTAAGAGCCGGCCACTCCATAATCCGAGTACCCATGGTGGTTGTAGGCTACTGAAGGGAGAAACCAAGACTCATAAAAGGGCTAAAATGAATCTAGGGTAAAATCTAGAGGAGTTAAGCTCACAACAGCACATTGGCTCACCACACGATCATCACTAGCGATTTTATCTCCACAAACTGGCTCTGGAATGGGGAACAAAGCTTTCAAAACAAAAAGAAAAAGGAACGACAGATTGCCAGCTTCTAACTAATACCCCAGCCAGACATATATGTACAACACGTATACTTACAAGTACTTACTTAATTGGGAATTAAAGGAAATCTCGCCCTGAAAATGACTAAGATGAGGCTCTTCTATTGCATACGCAGTTAAGTTAGAGAAAGCCTGCTTGATAAAACATCTTTTCAGAATTCTGACCTTAAAGAAACAAAAGCCCTTCTAGGGGGAACTTGCATTTCTCTCCCTGTGTCTTTGAGATGTAAATGTTCTACCTGATTTTCTTAGGCATTTTGTGTGTATGTATGTGTATATGTCTGTTTCTGTGTTTTGAGTACTTGGTCTTTGCCACCTGGAAGGTACACATATGGTATACAATTCGGCAGCCAACCGAATAGACTGGGATTCTGAGCAGTCTTTTGTCTGACTGTGCCAACTCTCAGGGGCTTTTGCCCTCTTAACCTTCCTTGCATTGGCCTGTGCAAGGAAGCCCTTTACTTTCTTAGGCTATTTTGGGGAGTAAACTTTCTAGGTTTTGTGAAGGCTACATCTTCATACTCTGTTGTGGGGACTTCTCTGGTGTCTTACTGGTTTGCATCAATAAGATACATCTTATTAATGGCCACATGATGAATCCTTTATATTGGAGAAACTTCTAAGTTGGCAAATTTTAAAAGAGCTGTGTTACTGGTACTTATAAGAAAAAAACTTAGAAGGTGGAAAACATATATTCGGTTAACCTAAGAACTTCCTTAATTGAAAACAACAACAACAAAAAACTGGTTTGGGAAGCCTTATTTGTGGTCTCTGCTTCCCCTCAGTGAGTCTTACAGATGCTAATAAAAACATTAGGATAATTCATGTTAATTAGGTTGATTAACAGGGAAGTAAACTGAAGAGAAAGTTTAGAGACTTCTTCCCAAAAAGGTGGAAATTTTACAGGGACTTATCCCAAAACGATAAAGAAATCTTTAGATGATTCTTTAAAAATGGGATAAATAAAATGGATGTTAATGGGATTAAAACAAAGGTTTGATAGAACATCACGTAAGGCTGGATGGAACAAAGGGGCCCTCTATAGGTCCCCAACATTAAAGGGCCCCAAACAAGTCCACTCTATTTACCCCACTTAAAAAATATATATATTTAGGGACTTCCCTGGTGGTCCAGTGGGTAAGACTCCGTGTTCCCAATGCAGGGGGCCCAGGTTCGATCCCTGGTTGGGGAACTAGATCCCACATGCATGCCACAACTAAGAGTCTGTGTGCTGCAACTAAGAAGCCCACATGCCACAACTAAAACCCAGCGCAGGCAAAATAAATATTTTAAAATATACATATATATTTAAATGGCTGGAAGTAAATTACACTGAGATACCTGGCCAAAAATTACTTGGGGCAACAGTTAGGCCGATTAATCAAGTAAAAGATTGACAAAAGGGCCTGAGTCCCTTGGCTCAACCCCTCACTGGGGACCCCAGAGCCTTTTATTAAAAATAGATAAAAGAGTCAGAGAATAAAAAGAAAGGAAAGCTTCTAGGACTCCTTGAAAGACCAAGGCTTGATGATTGGGTCCTAATGGAAGATAAAGGTAAAGGTATAAAAGTTGATAGAATTGAGATGCAAGTTTATAAAAATTGGTATACCTAAACGGGCTTTATATAAGATGGTTATTTCTCTTTTGTTTAATTATATTGTGTGATATACATGTTTCACTGGGGAATGCTTCATAAGACAGGGAGTATGAATCTGCCCCTCAGGAAATATTATTAAACATACAAAAGGAAACCAGTAGGGTTACCTGAGCCTGTATAATATAATGTAAAAACTGGGAGCCATATTCAGGGGCTAATAAAAATAATAATAGAGATTTTGCTCTGGGTCTCACCTGTGCACTCAGAAAAAGGACCTTTGTTGAATGCCTTATGCAAGCTTTTGAAAGCATGATAAATTAAACCCTAAAATTCTAGAACATAGAACTCTTGAATTTTGGCTAAGTCAGAAATCTTCTCACTGATATAAAAAAGCAAATTAAACAAAGTACAGTTGGGCAAATCAATCTTTTAATATCATTTAGGCAGCAGACCAGTTTTTCTGAGAATTAAAAGCAACTGTCTTTGTTTTGCAAATCTCTGCAAATAAGAAATGTAAATACAGCCCAAATTGATCTGAGACTGAGCCTAATTAGCTCAATCAGGTAAAACCTGAAACCAAGGAGGAAAAAAAAAAGCAAAAAAGTCCTTTTAAACTCAAACTGCTGGAAAGGCTCCCTCACCCCAAATCTAATTCATAGCCTCCTTAAGGGTTTATCAAGGATAAATACAAATCTTAAAAGTCTTTTCCGCAAATAGCAAAGCCTTAGTCATCTGAGCAAGCAAATTTAACTTATTCCAACTGTTATTTATAAACTAGTAAGTTTATACTGTAATACCTGATTCATAACTAAGTTTTTAAGGTGAAGCTATGAGATCTCTAGTTAGGTCTGTTTATATGTCTGTGTACATATTATACATATGAGATGTCTCTACCTCCGGAAAATACTGTTAAAATTAAATTTATAAAAGAGTTCCATTTAATTGACTTAAAAGTAAGTGCTTACAAATTAAATACTTCTAAACATAAAAGAAACTGGCCAGAATGAATTTCAGGTTCATGTATCTAGGAAATATTCAATATTAAATTAATATCTGGTATTAAAGCTAGCTTCAGCTTGCTGGTTTAATCAGTCAATACAGACATATTTTACTTGGTACACCTTCAGTGTACCAAGGTTCACTGAAGGTTAATAAGTTCATGTTATTTCTGTTGCAGAGTTTGTCAGCAAAAAAATTAACTTGGTATGATGATATTTTCATAAATTATAAAGGAAAATAAGAGTTTTCAGGTGAACCCTTTAGGAATAATTATGCTTTGGGTATATTGATTTAAAACAGTTTGTCCAGATTTTTGGTAACTTAAAACTTTAGAGTTTTTCCTATTTATTTTTAATTTTTATTTTATATTGGAGTATAGGTGATTTACAATGTTGTGTTAGTTTCAAGTATACAGCTAAATGATTCGGTTATACCTATACATATATCTGTTCTTTTTCAGATTCTTTTCCCGAGAGGTTATTATAGAATATTGAGTAGATTCCCTGTGCTATACAGTAGGTAGTTGTTGATTATCTGTTTTATATATAATACTGTGTATATGTTAATCCCAAACTCCTCATTTATCCCTCCCCCCCGCCACCACGTTTCCCCTTTGGTAACCTAAGTTTATTTTGAATGGCTGTGAGTCTGTTTCTCTTTGGTAAATAAGTTCATTTGTATCATTTTTTTGGGTTCCACATATAAGTGATATCATATGATATTTGTATTTCTCTGTCTGACTTACTTCACTTAGTATGATAATCTCTGGGTCCATCCATGTTGCTGCAAATGGCATTATTACATTTTTTTATGGCTAATATTCCGTTGTAGATATGTACCACATCTTCTTTATCCATTCCTCTGTAGATGGACATTTAGGTTGCTTCCATGTCTTGGGTATTGTAAATAGTGCTGCAATGAAGATTGGGGTGCATGTATCTTTTCGAATTATGGTTTTCTCTGTATATATACCCAGGTGTGGGACTGCTGGATCATATGGTAGTTCTATTTTTAGTTTTTTAAGGAACCTCCATACTGTTCTCCGTAACAGTTGTACCAATTTACATTCCCACCAACAGTGTACGAGGGTTCCCTTTTCTCCACATCCTCTCCAGCATTTATTGTTTGTAGACTTTTTTTTTTTTTGTGGTACGCAGGCCTCTCACGGCTGTGGCCTCTCCCGTTGCGGAGCATAGGCTCCGGATGCACAGGCTCAGCGGCCATGGCTCATGGGCCCAGCTGCTCCGCGGCATGTGGGATCTTCCCGGACCAGGGCACGAACCCGTATCCCCTGCATTGGCAGGCGGATTCTCAACCACTGCGCCACCAGCGAAGCCCTGTTTGTAGACTTTTTGATGATGGCCATTCTGACTGGTGTGAGGTGATGCCTCATGGTGGTTTTGATTTGCATTTCTCTGATAATTAGTGATGTTGAGCATCTTTTCATGTGCTTTTTGGCCATCTGTATGTCTTCTTTGGAGAAATGTATATTTAGATCTTCTGCCCATATTTTGATTGCATTGTTTGTTTTTTTGATATAGAACTGCATGAGCTGTTTGTATATTTTGGAGATTAATCCCTTGTCAGCCACTTGATTTGCAAATATTTTCTTCCATTGTGTGGGTTGTCTTTTCATTTTGTTCATGGTTTCCTTTGCTGTGCAAAAGCTTTTAAGTTTAATTAGGTTCCACTTGTTTATTTTTGTTTTCATGTTCATTACTCCACGTGTTTGTGTTTTTTACAGGATTTTTTCCTGTAACTGATTTCTAGTCTCATAGTGTTGTAGTCAGAAAAGATGCTTGATATGATTTCAGTTTTCTTAAATTTACTGAGGCTTGATTTCTGGCCCAGGATATGATCTATCCTGGAGAATGTTCCATGTGCACTTGAGAAGAATGTATACTCTGCTGCTTTTGGATGGAATGTTCTGTAAATATCAGTTAAGTCCATCTGGTCTAGTGTGTCATTTAAGGCTGTGTTTCCTTACTGATTTTCTGTCTGGATGAGCTGTCCATTGATGTAAGTGGAGTGTTAAAATTCCTCACTATTATTTTGTTACTGTCAATTTCTCCTTTTATGCCTGTTAGCGTTTGCCTTATATATTGAAGTGCTCCTATGTTGGGTGCATATATATTTTCAGTTATTATATCTTCCTCTTGGATTGATTCATTGATCATTATGTGGCATACTTCTTTGTCTCTTACAGCAGTCTTTATTTTAAAGTCTGTGTTGTCTGAGTATCACGACTTCAGCTCTCTTTTGATTTCTATTTGCATGGAATACCTTTTTCCATCCCCTCACTTTCAGTCTATATGTGTCCTGAGGTCTGAAGTGGGTCTCTTGTAGACGTATATATGTGGGTCTTGTTTTTGTATCAGTTCAGCCAGCCTATGTCTTTTGGCTGGAGCATTTAATCCATTTACATTTAAGGTAACTATCGATATGTATGCTCTTACTGCCATTTTGTTAATAGTTTTGTGTATTTTTTTTAAACATCTTTATTGGAGTATAATTTTTTTTACAACCGTGTGTTAGTTTCTGCTTTATACCAAAGTGAATCAGCTATACATATACATATATCCCCATATCTCCTCCCTCTTGCGTTTCCCTCCCACCCTCCCTTTCCCACCCCTCTAGGTGGTCACAAAGCACTGAGCTGATCTATCTGTGCTATGTGGCTGCTTTTGGGTTTGTTTTTGTAGGTCTTTTTTCTTCCCTTCCTCTTTTGTTCTCTTTTGTGATTTGATGACTCTCTTTAGTGTTGTGTTTGGATTCCTTTTCATTTTTTATTTGTATATCTATTGTAGATTTTTGGTTTGCAGCTCCCATGAGGTTTTGATGTAGCAGTCTATATACATATACAAGATTTTTTAAGTGGCTGGTCTCTTAATTTGAAATGAATTTCCAATATCCTGCAGTTGTACTCTCCTCAAGATTGCTGGTTTTGATATCATATTTGTGTGTGGCTGATTTCCTACCTTTAGTGTATGTTTGCCTTTATTGATGAGTTTTCCCATTCATAAGTTGCTTGTTTCTAGTTTTGGCCTCTTCTTTTCTGCCTAGAGAAGTTCCTTTAGCATTTGTTGTAAAGCTGGTTTCATGGTGCTGAATTCTCTTAGCTTTTGCTTCTCTGTAAAGCTTTTGATTTCTCCATCGAATCTGAATGGGAGCCTTGCTGGGTAGAGTAATCTTGGTTATAGGTTTTCCCCTTTCATCACTTTAAATATATCATGCCACTCCCTTCTGGCCTGCAGAGTTTCTGCTGAAAAATCAGCTGTTAACCTTATGGGGATTCCCTTGTATGTTATTTGTTGCTTTTCCCTTGTTGTTTTTTCTATTTTCTCTTTGTCTTTAACTTTTGTCAGTTTGATTAATATGTGTCTCGGCGTGTTCCTCCTTGAGTTTATCCTGTATGGGACTCTCTGCATTTCCTGGACTTCATTGAGTGTTTCCTTCCCCATGTTAGGGAAGTTTTCAGTGATGATCTCTTCCAATATTTTCTCAGGCACTTTCTCTCTCTCTTCCCCTCTGGGACCCCTATAATGTGAATGTTTGTGCATTTAATGTTGTCCCAGAGGTGTCTGAGACTATCCTCATTTCTTTTCATTCTTTTTTCTTTATTCTGTTCCACAGCAATGACTTCCACCACTCTCTCTTCCACTTATTCATTCTTCTGCCTTGTTTATTCTGCTTCTGATTCCTTCTTGTATGTTTTTCATTTCAGTTATTGTATTGTTCATCTCTGTTTCTTTGTTCTTTAGATCTTCTAGCTCTTTTTTAAACATTTCTTGTATTCTCAGTCTGTGCCTCCATTCTTTTTCCGAGATATTGGATCATCTTTACTATCATTACTCTGAATTCTTTTCCAGGCAGATTGCCTATCTCCACTTCACTTTGTCGTTCTTCTGGGTTTTTATCTTGTTCCTTCGTCTGGAACATATTTCTCTGCCATATCATTTTTTCTAAATTTCTGTGTTTGTGGTCTCCTTTCCACATGCTGCAGGATTGTATTTCCTCTTGCTTCTGGTGTCTGCCCCCTGGCGGGTGAGGTTGGTCCAGGGGCTTGTGCAGGCTTCCTGGTGGGAGGAACTGGTGCCTGCCCACTGGTGGGTGGATCTGGGTCTTGTCTCTCTGGTGGGCAGGGCCATGTCAAGGCGTATGTTTAGAGGTGGCTGTGAGCTCAGTACAGCTTTAGGCAGCCTGTCTGTTGATTGGTGGGGCTGTGTCCCCCGCCCTGCTTGTTGTTGTTTAGCCTGAGGTGTTCCAGGACTGGAGCCTACAGGCTGTTGGGTGGGGCCAGGTCTCGGTGCCAAAATTGTGCCCTCCCTGAGAACTCATGCCAATCAGTATTCCCTGGGGCCTTTGCCGCCAGTGTCCCTGCCCCCACAGTGAGCCACAGCTGACCTCCACCTTCCCTGGAGACCCTCCAAGATCCACAAGTAGGTCTAGTCCAGGCTCCTGTGGAGTCACTGCTTTGTGCTGGGTCCCTCCAAGAGTGGAATCTGCTTCCCCTTGTCCGTGGAGCTCCTGCACTCAAGAACTGCTGGCCTTCAAAGCCAAATGCTCTGGGGGCTCCTCCTCCCAATGCCAGACCCTCAGGGTGGGGACCCTGACGTTGGGCTCAGAACTCTCACTCCTGTGGGAGAACCTCTGCAATACAATTATTTTCCAGTCTGTAGATCACCCACCCGGTGATGTGGCATGGGATTGTTTGTGGCATGGGATTTGATTATATCGCAAAAACGCCCCTCCTACCATCTCATTGTGGCCTCTTCTTTCTCTTTGGGTGTAAAATACCTTTTTTGGTAGGTTCCAATCTTTTTTGTCAGTGGTTGTTCAGAAGTTAGTTGTGATTTTGGTGTTTTTGTGAGAGGAGGTGAGCTCAAGTCCTTCTACTCCACCATCTTGTCCGGAATTGAGATGCTTTTAGTTTGGATGCTTTCTGCCTCTTTCCTTAGTGTGTGCTGGCCATTATTCCTTTCAAATGGTGTGTGCATGTGTGGCAGCCTGTGCACACTCCTGGTATGGCAGGAGCAGCAATTGGCGCCTATTTGCGGGTCTCCCAGCAGCGGCAGTGGCCCACGTGCCCCCAGGCCGGTAGGCGCAGAGATTGTTGTCTGCTCCTGTGTCTCTTAGCAGCAGTGATGGCCCACGCACTCCCGGGACAGCAGGGACCATGACGGGTGCCTGCTCGCTGCCTGTGCGTACTCTCTGGATGGTGGGGGTGGGACTGGCGCCTGCTCCCGGATCTCTTAGTAGCAGTGGTGGCCCGCACACTCCCAGGACAGCAGGGGCGGTGACTGGAGCTTGCTCATGGCCTGTGCGTGCTCTCCAGACATTGGGTGCAGTGAGTAGTACCTGCTCGTGGGTCTCTTAATGGTGGCAGTGGCCCCCACACTCCCGATAGCAGGGACAGTGCTTGCTGGCTGCTTGCGGGTCTCGTATTTGCGGTGGTGGCCTGTGCACTCCTGCAACAGCGGGGACAGCACTTGGCACCTGCTCACGGTTCTCTTATCGATGGTGGCTGCCCGTGCCTGCCTCTGGAGCCACGATGGCAGTGGTGGCTTGCGCCCGCCCCTGGAGCTCATGTAGGTGGTGTCCTGTTGCCTGAGAACGTGCGCACAGGGAAAGAAGCTCCTATGGTGGTCCCACCCCTCTCTTTGCATGGCCCCCAACAATGGTACCTTGCCTCCATAGCGGTCCCAGGCTTCTTCCAAATGCACCCTCAGTTGCCACACTCCACCCTCTTCAGGCTGTCTCCGCAGAGCCAATCCTGGTCCTCTCTCTGGGTCTGACCTCCAAAGCCCAGGCTTCAGCACCCAGCCCCTGCCCATGTGGGTGGATGAGGGTCTCAGGCTGGGGAGCACAGGGCGGCAGTACTGACCATCTGTGCAGGTCACTGTCCGTTTTGCCTTCCAAAGACTGGTTGCTGCACTCTCCTCCGAGGCTCTGAAGCTCCCCCTCTGTCCAGGCTGATCTCCCCACAGGTGAGGGAACCTCCCAGGGTGTGGGAACCTTTCCTCTTTCACAGCTCCCTCCCTGGGGCGCAGGTCCTGTCCTGATTCCTTTCTTTCTTTTTCTTTTGTCTTATCTGGTTATGTGGAGGTTTTCTTGCCCTTTCAGAAGTCTGAGGCCAGTGGTGTTTAGATTTTCTGTGCAAATTGTTCCACCTGTAGATGTATTTTTGATGTATCTGTGGGAAGAGGTGAGCTCCATGTCCTGTTCCTCTGCCATCCTGATTCCTCAGCCCTTGCTAAATTAACTTAAGTAATGGGAATCCACTGACTATCCAGGTCACTTCAAATAAGATAAAATACTCAAACATTATTTGCTAAACAGGTCTATATTTACCTACGTTTGTCTCCTTACAAGAAGGAAACTAAAGATGTTTGGGTTTACTAGACACAACTCTTGTACCACATTGAGGAAAGAAATTATGCTATGAGAAGATGTATGTTTCTAGAGGTTAAGTGATATGCCCATCAGGAATGCTGGTATGACAGACAGTTCACAATTACTTGCTACTTGTCAATTTTCACTAGAGATTAACGTTTTTAAGGGTTAAAATTATAATATGTAATTAAAGCTACTAAAGATAATAAGGGAAACATTTCAGTATGCAGGGAAAGTAGGGTGTGTTTTTTTCAGCAAAAGAAGGTATGAAGAATGGAAGTGCATTTTGTTAAGTGGAAAGAATGATTTTGTCCTAGAGCTGGTTGTTTCTGGATGGAAAAATAAGGGACAGAGTAACAGGAACAGAGAAAGTTGTGGAAGGTTCGTAAAAAGGGAGCCCTGAAAAGGAGTTTTGTACGTGGTCAGGCTGGGAGTGGATTAAATTTAATTAGGTAAGTGGATATTACTATTAAAAGTAGGCTGGTGAAAGACTGGATTTGGTTCCTCTGTTAAGAGAACAAAGTTATCTTGAAATACTGCTTTTGAAAACAGATTTTGTAAGTCATCTTTGTTTTTGAAATCTTTTTTTTTTTTTCTCGGTATGCGGGCCTCTCACTGTTGTGGCCTCTCCCGTTGCGGAGCACAGGCTCCAGACGCACAGGCTCAGCAGCCATGGCTCATGGGCCTAGCCGCTCCGCGGCATGTGGGATCTTCCCGGACCGGGGCACGAACCTGTGTCCCCTGCATCGGCAGGTGGACTCTCAACCACTGCACCACCAGGGAAGCCCGAAATCTTTTGTCACTTTAAGTGAATAAGTATTGTTTCACAGTGACCTATGATCCTATTTGACCAAGTGTTTTGAAACCTTTTTTATATTTTTGACAAAACTTCCCAAATAACAAATTCTAACTGAAGTTCTTTTGACTTCCAGATAACTCTGGGATGCTTCAAAGAAACCCTGCGACATCTCAGAGAGAAACGTTAAGCTAATTAGGCTAATTTGGTATGTTAAATTACTTGAGAAGCACTGTCAAGTGATTGGAGATAAACCTTCTTAGGTTATATGGTATGGGTAAATGTCATTAATACAGATATTCCAAAATTATACGGAATTCCTAAAAATCTGGTATGTCCTGGTATAAGGTTATCAGTCATAATTCTAGATGTTATCTTAGGATGTTGTATGTCACAGAAATATCCAAGTTTCTTGTCAATTACATTATAATCAATCAGATCTTTAACCATGCCACTTTAAGTCTTGTTGTTTATACACAATCATTGTTTTACTCTGATGCTTTTATATATGAAGATCTTAGTGAAGATTCATAAAAAGCACTTTTGATAAATACAAGTTTTTGATAACTTTTAGATCTTACTCCTGAACTGGGTAAGAAATTTTAAAAGACTAATGGAAAACCTGACAACTTCATCTAGATGAACAGGAATTAATTACAGGGACTGAATGAATTGATGAACATGACTTATAATTTTATGACTTTTTTCTGAAATATACTGGTTTTTAATCTCTGTTTTCCAGAAAACCTTCCCTCTTACGCTAACTATGACCTTCAACAAGTTGATAAAGTATACCTTTGTAAACGAAGATGAAACATTTATCTTTTTCTCTCTACCTGATCCCTCCAGAATTTGGCTTCTCCAGTTGGCTCCCCTGTGGACTTGATGGCTTATTTTGACCAGATTACAACTAGTTATACTGTTAAACTGTTACACTGTTTTAGTTTGTTCTCGGCATTTTCAAATTACTTATGCCTTGTGCCTCTCTCTGCTGCACTATCAGTTTATTAATGTTACTAGCTGTATTACTTATGTCCTGTCTGTTTTATGAGATTGTTATCTCTTACATTACCAAAGTGTAACCAAGCCTCCAGCAAAATTAATGACATCTCGAGTTAGTTGATCATGTACATAACTCTACATAGAATAATTGTAGTAGTGCAATTCTAGATCTGGGAAGAAGCAACGAGGGAAAACATTTCCTGGATCACAACAGACTAATAAGACAGGTGATCCAGAGAATTTTAGATTATCAACAGGGTCTAATCCACAACAAATCAGCACATTGAGTGGCCTAGCAACAGAATCTTCCCGTGATCAAGGGATGAGCCTTCCTAGCCCTGAGGGACAAAATTGGTCATGAAATGCCTCCCAAATACTGGTTGAATTTATGGCCAAGGGGAAGCACTGTGAGCAAAGACTGTCACCTGCCGTATCAGTAAACAAGCCATGAAGCCATCAACCTCTGCAGCCCCCACCAATGGTGCAGCCTGAGGGGATTCAGAATGGAGAAAAACACGATACTGGCCCTAGACAGTTAAGGTGCATATTAAAGGAATGATTTCAATGAGCCAAGGGCCTTGCATCTTCCCATACATAGAAAAGCACTAAATTCATTAACTGTAGATGTCTGTTTTTTCATTAATTAGCAGCAATCTTGTGATGTTCGACTTCCTGATTTTATTTTTGCAAAAACTCCTACGTATTCCTGGCTCCTCCCTTACCTCTTTGGAACACTCTCTCAGAGCTATCTGAGAGGCTGTCTCCTGGGCTGAGGTCCTCAGTATGTCTGCTGAATAAAACATAGTTCTCAACTTCTGGGTTGTGTGGTTGGTTTGTTATTTTCAGTCGACAGTTTCTATGGTAGTTCTATGTGGTAACTTTTTGCGGGACCACAAACTCTTTCTCAGCAGCTGCACCACCTTCCATCCCCAGCAGTGATGCACAAGTCACTGGCATCCACTGACCACAACGTGAGAAGAACATGCTTGAGCATGAGGCCAATGCAGAGGCAATCCAGCGTAAGAGCAGAGAGAGAGAATTTCCCTGTGGCAATTTGTTTAGCAGCTGGATCAAGTTGTACCTGCAGCTAATCCTACCAGTTGACTTTCCAGTTTTGCCAAGTTTTGCATTTCTCTTTTCTATCATGAGTGAGTTTGGATTTGGTTTCTGTCCCTCACAAATGAAAAAATCCTCAGTAACATACCATCTAAGCATCTCATTCAGTGGTGTGGCCTGCTTACCTTGTGCATGCTGCGGTCAAAATCGTCCTCCTCTCCTCCAGACGAGAACCTTCTGGCTCGGGGCACTGCCAAAAGACAGCTAGGATCAGCTCCCGCCCATGCTTCCCACTCAGCCTGCTCAGGCGAGAGGGCATGAGGGGCAGTACAGCCTTGACAGGTGGGGGGCCTCTTGGCTCCACCAGTTTCTAGCTGAGTGACCCCGCACAAGTGCACTTTGGTGAACTGCCTCCACCATGGGTCTCCCTATACTGAGATGGCCAGCATCCCTTCCCATTCTTGGGCTGGAAAGTGCAGGTGAAGCTGACTGCCCAGACAGATCTAATAAACCTCAACGTTGGGACTTTTCCTGCCGCTGGTAGGAGAAAAAGCCCTCTTTCTGCCAAGGATGGGAGGTAATCTGGACCTGCCAGAACTCGTCTTCCCATGATAAGGGCAGAATCAGCCTGAGACTGGAGCCACCCAACCCACAGGACAGGTCAAGTCCTGATGATGTTCATCTACCTCTAGATCCAGCTATGCCTCAAAAACTTTCAGTCACATGACCCAGAAATCCCTGTTTTGGCTTAAGGCTTTTGGAGGTGGTTTTTCTTTTTTTTTGTTTCTTTGTGTGTGTGTGTGTGTGTGATTGAAACAGTCTCATCTAAGATCCCCCTCTCCCCCCTCATGCCTCTTGGGTCTGGTCTCTCTTGCCTGTGCAGCTTCTGAACACTATCTCCCATGGGCACTGATGACTGTCCACTTTGGGTTATAGTTGTGCTTGTGTCTTATCCCTTTTCTAAGTGGAGAATTCTTTGAGGGCGGCACAGGGTCATCTCTGAGCTCCCATGAAGCTTCGTTCAAAATGGACATTCATTACTAAAGGTATGTGTTGAATCAAAGTGGCACCTGCTGACAACTCCTCCACATACTTAAAAGAAACAGCCTGGGATGTCTGGTTAGGTGGGATGGCACCTTGAGGACCATTAGGACCCCTTGCCAGGGTGCCCGTGAGAGACTTCCATCTCCCAACATCCTCTCTCTTCTGTTCTCCAAACCATTTGCCACCTACAGCCAAACTGGTCTCTTAAAAACACAAATCTGATCATGTCACCACTTTAAACAACTTCCTCCTATTTTGGATAAAGACCAAAATCCTGACCTCAACCCACAAGGCCCTGTGGGATCTGGCCTCTCATCCCCCACCCCCTCCCCTCCCTCTCTGAGCTCAAGGTTGAGCTGACAGCCATTCCTTTGCTCCAGTGGAGCCTACCCTCCCATCTTGGGTCTTTGCAGGTGCATTTCAACACTCTGCTGGCTTACCTGCTCCTCACCCTTCCTGTGGTAGCTGAGGCTCTGCATCTGAGCAGCTTTTGTCATCTTCCAGACTGGACAGCATGCCCCTACCATCAGTGCTTCTACCTCCTGTACCTCACCTCCCTCTTCAGTTGGGGCCGATGTCTCATACACAAGGGCAAGGACCTGATCTGGTTTGCTTCCTAGTATCTCCCTAGGGCCCATGGCTGCCCTTAGTACCTGTTTGCTGAATGAATAAATGAACTATCGTGTGAAGGAGTGGGCAACTGTCTGTGCTGGCCCTGTGTCCCTGGCGCAGGTGATGGGGCTCTGGTCCTGGCTCCCCTGTGAGGGGTGATACCTTTGGGGGACCCGTGGTAGGTCCAGTACTCAGACTCCGCCGCATAGTAGGGGTCTGGCGAGTAGGCTGGACTGTACTTGGAGGCCTGACTGATGTCTTCACTTGTTTTGCTCTTGGTTGCTGTCGACAAATCACCTGTAAAGGACCCAAAGAGAGAGCTTCAGGGAGGCAGTATGTCCTAGAAGAGTGTACTGGACATACTCTCCCTTGTCTCAGCCAGGCTCCAGCCCTGGGGAGTGAGGCCATGTCCAGGCCAGGGTCTGGGACACGGAGCGTCGGAGCTGGAAAAGCACTGAGGCCAAGCCTCTCATTTTACGGTTGGGAATCTGAACACCTGAGAGGGGAAGGGTCTTGCTCAGACCACACAGCAAGTTAGACCAGAACTGGATCAGACCCCAGCTCAGGGCTCCTTCTACCAATTCCACAGACTCTCCTAAGTGAACACTAAGGCCGTGGCTCCTTTAAGTAAGATTAGACAGGTCCCAGGTGAGTCCTTCCTCACCCTCTAGAAGCCAGCCTTGTGGATTCGAGCCACATCTTGGGTGGGATCGCCAAGCAGGGCCTGCTGTATGTTGAGTCAGGTCACCTTTCTCCTCATACTGAAATGACACATCCTGCTTGGGGGAGACTAGATGGCCTGAGGGAAGGAGCACTGGCCAGGGAGTCAGCAACGCTGGGTTCTGGTTCCAGTTCTGCCACTTAACTCAGCTGTAGCACTGGGCAAATCGTGCTCCTCTCCACCTCAGTTTCCTTGTCTGTATCAGAACTGGTCTGCTGGCTGAGGTGTCATCCAGCTCTAAGCTTCCCCCTGAAGTCCACAACATGGGGGTGACCATCAAACCCACCATAGGCACAAAACCTTCCAAGGCAATGACTGTCACGCCCAAGACTGGTGAGAAACTGACCAGGTCAGAGAGAGGGCTGGGGAGAGGAGATGGGGCCGCTGATCATTTCTCAGGAGGGAGAAGCTACAGTGACAAGCCCTAGGCTCCGTGGAGCCAGAGCAGCAGAGGGTCCTGGGATGGCTCTCAGCCATCCCACTGCAAGCAAGGCTTGCAGCACTTGCTCCCAAAGCTTGCAAATCCTCTTTGATGTGGGTCCTGTGCAGCCCCTCCCACTCCAGCCGTTTCATCCACCCTCTTACCTGCACAATCCACCTCTAGCCCAGACTCCTCCTGAGCCTGCTTTGGTGCTGCCCCTCAGGCCCACCTACAAAATCCCACAGTCCTGAGGGGCTTGGGACCTGGGGGCCTTTTCTGGATGTAAATCTAAACTACCTTTGTCAGGGTTGGTGCCTTTCTGTGACCACTGGGGTACATGGCGTGTCCTCCGCAGCCACAGGTAGATGTGCACTGCTCAGGACTCACCTGGACCCCAGCCCAGTCCGCTCTGAAGTCGAGGATGTTTATCTAAATTGTCAGATCGTAAGCACCCAGAGCCACTGTTTATACTCGTACCACCTCCTCCATCATCCCGGTGAGTTTAGATCCCAGTACAGGGCTGCTTCTGCCTGTCTCCATGCTCGTCCAATTCTGTGTTCCCCCTGTGATCCCACAGGCACCCATAGGTACCTAAGGGTGATACAGGGTGGCAGCTGCGCCTCTGCATCCTCAGAGGAAGGGGAGTGCTCATTCAACTGAGTGCTTTTGCAAGAACGAACAAGTCTCAGTGGTGGCTCCCACAGGGAGCACAGGTAGGAACTGTGAATGGAACTGGTTACAGGGCAGATGCGTAGGGCAAACTCTTAGTATTTCTAATTAAGGAAGTCTAGGGCAGGGGAGGGGGCCAAGGTATCTGTTTTTTAAATAAATCTCTTGGGTGCAGTTGGCCCACAGACAGTTCTGTAAGAAACACTATATGGATGAATGAATGAAGGCGCCCTCAGCTCCTTTCTCATCCGTATCCCCTCTCCAGGCCTCCGTCTACTCTCAGGACATGGTGACTGAGAACAGTTTAGAGCAGTGGTTCCCAAGCTGGGCTGGACATTAGAATCACCTGGAGAAACTGTAACAAATACAAAATTTGGATTCATTAAGTCTGGGGTGGGCCCAGGAATCTGTGTGCATTCCACATGATTCTAGCGAACGTCCAAGTTTGAGTACCAGCACCTTGGAGTGTCATTCTCCCAGGGCTACATGCATTTGACAAGGGTTTCTCTGACCATGGGCTTTAGGATAGCAGACAGCAGGGCAAGGGGGGTAGTGAGGAGATGGTGGGAAAGGATGTAGGGGATACAAGGACTTCCTTGCCGTTTTGAAATGACACCAACCCCCTCCCCAAGGCCACCTTGAGTGACTGGGGGGCAGCCGACAAGAAGGACTGAGTTGCAGCCTTGTCTGTGTCCCTCTGGTGGCCCTACAGAGCCATCTGCACAGATGATTAACTGCCCCTCCCCCTGCCTGGCCAAGCCCTCTCTGCCCCCGACCATACCATGCCGTTTGTAGATCGGGGGTTTCCGGTAGATGTTACTTTCTCCAGCTGCCAGTCAGACCGGGAAGGGACAGTGGGGAGGAGAGAGAAAGACAGGAGAAAAGGAGACAGCCAGTTGGTCAGTGGGTCCCAGAAGAGAGAGGTGGTTAGCAACTTCTCCCAAGGCTCTCCCATCTTTCCCCCAGTGGACTTCCTCTTCCAAAAGTGAGCTTCCAACTTCATCCCATCAGGTTCCAAGAAAGGTGAGGGGAAAGGAATGGATGGATTCAAATGGGGCTGAGGCAGGGGCTTGGGGCTTGGGGCTTGGATGGTGGGCATGAAGGCATAAGGCAGGCGCGTGCTCAGCAAGACCCCATGCGGGAAGGTGCCCACCCAGCAGCCATGCCTCATTCCACGTGGGCGTCCCCAGAACCTCACAGCCACAGTTAGCACTCTCACCCCCTCCTCCCCAGTAGGCTGGATGGGACCTTTCTGGGGCAACCTCATGCTCACCACCTCCAGCCATGCTGGCCAGCTGCAGGCTCAGTGTTTCAGGGCCTTTGGACTTGCTGTTCCCTCTGCCCAGGATGTTTTTCCCTAGGGTCTCTTTTGGCTTCATTGTCACCTCCTCCAAGAAGCCCTCCCTGACCACCTCACATAGCCCAGCCTCCCCCATGCCATCACTCTATTGCAGTGCCCTGTTTTATTATGTTTAGCACCTATATCTCCTGAAATTATCCTTTTACTTATTTGTTTACTCATTTATTAGCTCTCTCCCCACATTAGAACTTAAACACCCTGAAGGATCTGGGCTGGTTTGAGCACAGTTGCACTTTCAGGACCCAGAACAGTGCCTGGCTGTCCAGAAGGAACAACATAGGCTCAAGGAAGCTAAGTAGCTGGTCTGAGGTCACAAGCTTATAAGCAGCAGAATCAAGGATTCAATCCCAAAAGCCCATGACCTTCAGCACAGTTACTGCCATGTTCCATCACAGCCCTTGGACATTCAAGGCACTTCCCTGGGCTGCTTCCTGGTGGTCCTAATCAAGGCTGGTTCTGTCTAGGGAGTGGGCTAAGGCCAGTGGGTGTGTCGGAGCTGGAGGCCAGTTAGTGCGGGTGACTGGTTAGGGAGGGTCCCCAGCACCCAGTTTCTCCTCGGTGCCGGTGTAGGGCGCCCAGCGACCCCACAGAGCATGCACCCATGCCAGGAATTCCGGGCTGGCAGCCTACCTGGGATGTGAAAGTGCTTGGGAGCCTGGTAAGAGGTCGGAGTGGAGGACCTCACATCTAACTGGCTATGGTATGGAGAGCTCCGGCCACTCTCGGGCCCTGGAGCACGCAGGCAGTGGTCCCCAGAGAGAGCAGAGGCACAGAGAAAACAGGCATTAATGCAGTGGCGGTGGTTACGGCAGCAGTGAGGTGATGACAGCAGGGATGGGGGCTGTGCTCTCATGCACCGGGTCTGCAGAAACAGGCTTGACCCTGTTGTCTTGCTTCACCCCAAAGTCAGATTTTGTGGGTTGTAAGAGTCAACAGCACTGAGCTTCAGGAAGGCATCCTTGCTCCTCTTAGCTCCCCACCTGGGCCCCTCCCTTAATTGCTCTGTCTGCTTCATCCCTAACCTCAGGGTGGCCCTCAGGTGAAGGCCAGGACACTTCCCCATTTCTGATCCTCTGGTTCTGCCTTCTGGATGGGACAGGACAAAGGATGAGGATGGAGACGTTTTCTACCAGCCAGGATGGCTGGGCTTCCTGCCACTCCCCTCCCCGCAGCAGCACGCCACCCACCTTCTTGCTGCATCTCAGTACCATGTACCCTTCTTCTTCCCCTGCCAGTGGCATCTGCAGGGACTCAGTGAGGCCTGGGTGGCCATGAGCCTCCAGAGGACCAAGTTGTAATGGAGATAACCCAGGGAAGCCCCATGCTGTCTCAGCAGCTGGGGACATCTAGGCACTGTGTTGTCACCCCTGGCTCTTCCTGTCCCTTTGGGAGCTTCCCCCTTCCTTACCGGAGCGGTAATAGTGATGAGGAGAGCGGGAGAAGGTGGGGGACATGCCCTGCCGGCTGTAGGTGGGGGAGTCGATGTATCCTGGGCTGGAGGCCCGTCTCTGCCGGAGGTCCAGGTTCTCATAGATGTCCTGGGGGAGGAAGCAGGGCCATAAGCAAGATCTGCAATTACGGGGGCCTATAGCCCAAGGGTCCAGCAGTCAGGTGGGGAAGTGACATGGAATCTGGGATCCCAGGGGCTGAAGCACCATTTTGCCCTTCTGAATACAGAGACCCCCCCTCCCTGGGTTACATGCACAGCCTGAGGAAGGCTGCAGAGACTTTCCAGGGCCTTCACCCATCACTCACATGCCCTTGAATGGAACCCGTGGGTCAGGACCCTGGAATCCTGGCCAAGGATCACAGAAGCATCAGGGAGGCCATCTCTGGGTAGAAAGGTTCGCTCCCAGCCATCTCTATACCCTTTAAGCCACTGCCACTTCCTCCAGGTCATGCTTCTAAGTCTCCCTGTCTCTGCTTGCATTGGGGGAGCACCTTCAGGGGCTTCAGTGGGTGGGGGGGAAATTGGGGGTCTGCTTGGTCAGCATAAAGGACACAACTATAGAAAAGGTCTCCTGGAACCAGTTTAATTACCTGGGAGTAGGGAGATAAGGTCCCCAGCGACTTGGAAGCGAAGTTTGAAGGCAGCCATGGAAGGAGTGAAAGGAGAGAGGAGGGCAAGAGGGAGGGACAGAGAGTGGTTACAGGGAGCAGAGAGAAGCCTGCAGCTGCCCCTTGTCCCCCACCCCAGAGAACGGCCTCAGCTCCCCAGAATATCAGCAGTGCTCACGGGTGGGAGGAAACCTTGAGACTATGCTCTTTTTACGAATGGAAAAAACCACAGCCCAGAGAGGGGATGAGATGGCTGGGGGCCCCTCAGGGAAGAAGCGGTAGGGTCTTCACCTGGGCCCAGGCTTCCCCACCGCAAGCTCAGAGCCAGTTCATGGCCCTTCCCTGTGCCTCTACCAGTTCACGCCCTTCTGTGGCTCATAAGGACAGGACCCAGGGCAAGGCTCCCAAATGCAGGGCCAAGCAAGGGCCAGGCTGATGCCATCAATGCAGGAGTTGGGCCGGTGGTGGGGGGCAAGCTGGGGATGGAAGGCACTGCCTGCAGAGGGGATGGCGCTCAGCTCCAGGGCACCCAGGCAAGGCTGGACCGTCCATCCCATGCTAACACAGCTTCTTAAGTTTCCAAGACAAGGCAGAAGTGCAGACTCTTATGTGAAATCTCCTGATGTTTAAATGTTGACAACTCATTTACATTTTAAAAAGACACTCTGTGGGTGAAACAAAACAAATCTGGGGGCTGGCTGTGGCCCCAGTTTGCCATCTCTGGCTTCAGGAGAATCAGCTTCTACCAAACGCTTGGCCCCCTTTTCCTGGTCCATTTCAGAGGCCAGAACTTAAGAGAATCTCAGCATTGGGCTCTTAAACCAAATGGAACCCCATTCTCCTTAGAGAGGAAGGGGATAGTGGTGAAGTACGCATGAGGCCAGGGCTCCTTCTGAAGCTCCAAATGATCTCAGCTCAGGGGCCTGGGGTGGGGTGAGAAAACCTCCTGGGATGTAACCTGTCAGGACCTCCAGGGTAACAGCCACCCTGCCTTCTCCAGGAAACACTTTCTCTTGTCCAGCAACCATTTAATTATTTCAAAAGCCTTCTGATGTGTACTTTTTTCAAGAGTGTCTCTTGCTCTGAGCACAGGGGCTTAAGGCCAGAGGCAGCACACAGAGAACCTACCTAACTGGGGGTTATAAACCTAAGTGGCCACTGAGCACAGCTGGGGATGAGAGCCGTAGGCTATGTATAAAATCTCTCCACTGTAAGAGAAACAACACCTCAGGTGATAAGTGGTCACAGGTTCTTGGCTTTTATGTTGGGGTTCTCAGAGAGTAGTGGAGATCAGGGAGAACTGGGGAGCCCATGTCCTGCCTATAGAGGGAGCTGCTCCCCATCTCTAGGTGGTGGAAACACTGGTGTAGTGTTACCAGCTCCGATTTTTCAAGAGAAGCCAGATTTTGGAGGAAATCACTTGATTTTTAAGTGTCGACTATAAATACCAGTTTAAAAGAGTCTGGGGGCCAACACTATGGAGGCTGAAGTCTCTGTGACGGAGGGGCCTGGGGACCCTGAGGGCCCTCCTCTCCTCCAATAGCCCCAGAGAGAGGGCGAGATGCCGTACCTCTCCATAGCCACACCTCTCCAGCATCTCGTCGGACGTGTATCTGGAATGAGGCTCGTAGGAAATGAGGTCGGGGCGTTGTACCTCGTAGATGGACTTAACCTTGGGGAGAGCTGCCAGGTCTTTGTAATTAAGGATCTCATTATCCACTTTAGCCTGAGGAACAGGGAAACGGACAGGAAAGAAGCAGAAAGATAAGCGGAAAAGGGGAGAGGAAACAAAAGCCAGGCACAGAGGGGTATGAGCTTCTCCAGCTAGGATGGAAGACTCGCAGAATGTGAGAATAAGACAGGTCATTCATTCCACCTGGGCTCACGCTGACACCACATTGACAGAACATATGTGTGAGGTCCTGTGCTGTATAGGAATGATCTCCTCCAAATGTCAGGATGCCTCTGTGTAGTAAGTGTCAATATTATTCTTATTTTTTAGGACAAAAAATTTTTTAAATTTGTATGGAAACACAAAAGACTCCAAATAGCCAAAACAATTATGAGAAAGAAAAATGGAGCTGGAGGAATCAGGCTCCCTGACTTCAGACTATATTACAAAGCTATAGTCAGCAAAACAGTATGGTACTGGCACAAAGACAGAAATATAGATCAATGGGACAGGAGAGAAATGCCAGAAATAAGCCCACACACCTATGGTCAATTAATCTATTGACAAAGGAGGCAAGAATATACAATGGAGAAAAGACAGTCTCTTCAATGAGTGGTGCTGGGAAAACTGGACACCTACATGTAAAAGAATGAAATTCAAAAGAATCTAAATATACGTTTCTCCAAAGAAGACATACAGGTGGCCAAAAAGCACATGAAAAGGTGCTCAACATCACTAATTATCAGAGAAACGTAAATCAAAACTATAACGAGGTATCACCTTGTACCAGTCAGAATGGCCATCATCAAAAAGTCTACAAACAATAAATGCTGGAAAAGGTGTGGAGAAAAGGGAACCCTCCTACACTGTTGGTGGGAATGTAAATTGGTACAGCCACTATGGAGAACAGTATGGAGGTTCCTCAGAAAACTAAAAATAGAACTACCATATGATCCAGCAATCCTACTCCTGAGCATATATCTGGAGAAAACCATAATTCGAAAAGATACATGCAGCCCAATGTTCATAGCAGCACTATTTACAAGAGCCAGGACATGGAAGCAACCTAAATGTCCATCGACAGAGGAATGGATAAAGAAGACGTGGTACATATATACAATGGAATTATTACTCAGCCATAAAAAAGAGTGAAATAATGCTATTTGCAGCAACATGGATGGACCAGGAGATTGTCATGCTGGGTGAAGTAAGTCAGACAGAGAAAGACAAATATCATATGATATCACTTATATGTGTAATCTAGAAGGATGATACAGATGAATTTATTTGCAGAATAGAAACGGACTCACAGACTTAGAAAGCAGACTTATGGCTGCCAAGGGGGAAAGGTGGGAGCGGGGAGGAATAGACTGGGAGTTTGGGATTGACATATACACACTACTATACATGGAATGGACAGTCAACAGGGACCTGCTGTATAGCACAGGGAACTCTACTCAATATTCTGTAATAACCTATATGGGAAAAGAATCTGAAAAAGGATGGAGATATGTGTCTGTATAGCTAAGTCACTTTAGCTGACTTAGCTACAGTACACCTGTACACCTGAAGCTGACACAACATTGTAAATCAACTATACTCCAACGTAAAATAAAAAGTAAATTAAAAAAATATGATTCCTGTTTTCCAGATGAGGAAACTGAGGCTCAAAAGATTCTGCAACTTGTACCGCTTAGCCAGTAGGGCTGAATCCAGCCTTCCAAACCCCACACAGTGAGGGCATCTTCATTCACAGCATCCTTGAAGAAGATGATGAAGGTTGTAAAGACAGAATTAATCACGGCAGTAAAACACTAGCTAACACTTGATGACCACTTATTGTGAGCCAGACTCCATCCTAAGTCCCTCATGTGGTTTAACTCCGTTAATCCATACAACCACCAACTCTAATAGTACATACGAATATTATCCTCGTTTTTGCCTAAGGAAACAGGCACAGAGACATCAGTGAACTCGCCCAAGGTCACAGCTAATAAGTAGCTGTACCAGAATTCAAACCCAGGCAGTCTAGCCTGGGAGCCTGCCCCCTCCACTGGCCTCTCCTGGCTTCCCAGGATGGCGAGTTCACCGTCTTAACAACTGGCAGAGGGCTGCACTCAGAGAGCTGCTCCTCGCATCGAACTGAAGCGAGCCTCTACCTACCACCTGCCTTGGCCTGAGTGCAACCCTCTAGAACCACAAGGACTTAGACAGCTTCCCCCGCTCAGGACAGCTTCCATCTCGTGGCTCCTGAAGCCACGTCCTTTCCACATCTGCGTCCTCCAGCCATTCCCTCTGTTTCTGGTCACCCGGTTTCTGCTATGGTCAGTCAGGATCTGTCCCCCAAAACCACTGTGTCTTACAAGGTCCTGAGATGAGGGAGATTAAGAGAGAATCCAAGGAGACTGTATTATCCTATAACGTTCTCCCAGTGTCTGGGCGGCCAGGTAAGTCTCAGGGCCAAGACTGCCATAGAGAGAGCAACTTTCATAAAGTCCTTGGGACTGTTGATGTTTTAAACACTTCCCAAGGCCCTTCCACTCCTTCATCCCCATCCCATCCTACTGCTGTCTGGGCACCGTGCTGTTCATTGTCTGCTCACCTGAGACCCACTGCCCACTCCTCCTGGCCCTGGTCTGAGCTCTGAGGTCCCATGGACTGTGTCACAGGCTCCCTGGCTTTCAGCTGGGTTTGGCTAACGAGGGGCACCTGCAGGCTGAGGCTGAGTGGAGAGAGGGGCTGTGTACATGTCTCCCTTGCACCCGCCCTGCCCGGCCGTGATGGACTTGGCTCCCGTCCCGGCTGCTCTGCCACAGATGCAGCTCTGGCCAGCCCTTCCCTTTAGGCTTAGGGTGGTGACAGCCTCCTGCTGTTGCTGACTCTGGATGCCGCACTAGGTCTTGTGGGTCCCCTGACCCTGCCCACAATTTTGTACACACTCCCTCCACACTTAAACCCTGTGAGGTGTGCCATCTCATTTCTGCCAGAGACTGCCCAGCCCAGACACCCACAACTGTACCAATTCGGCAGGGTGTGGGTAGAGCGAACCTTATTAGGAGAGTCCACTTGCTGAATTGACTGCTGCCTTTTATCATGGGATGTTAGGTTTTGACCTTGAGAGCTCTTGGCATCTTACAAACTTGTCAATATTTATCTGGGCACTTTACTCCAAACCTCAAAAATACTAAATTTATATTTCTTCCTATACTTCCTTGTTTACTGGGTTATAAATGAGCCTTAGGTCTGGAGGCACAGTGATGGAACAGAAGCATCCTAACATAATTAGCCAGGAAGGAAGGAAGAGAACACATTGGGCTGGAGATGATTCTAGCAGTCAGTGGGGAGTGGAGCGAAGTTTGTAAGAACTTGCCTCCTCCAGGTTCACTGATCATTCTATTTTAATACCAAACCTCCGTATTTATGAACGCTGAACCAATACTGGATCTCTCTGCCTGTTACTAAATGTCCCAAAAGTGGTTGGATGGATTCTTCCCCGAATTTGGAAACCATGTGTGGAACGGTCTGACTTAAAACGTGGCTCACATGACAAGGGCAGCCATTCCCCAGAGCAGCTGGAGGTGAGAGCAGAATACGGGAGGGGAGACACAGGCCAATGCTGGGATATGCCAGGGGTAACTGGTCTCAGTGGATAAGCCCCCATTTGAAGGGCACAACGGCAGGTGTCTCCAGCTGCTGCTGTTCACCTGTAGCGGGGCTGCTTCTCACAGGGGCAACTCTACGAGCTTCCTCCAGAATGCCAGGGTGAACGTCATCTGGGCCTAACTTAATTCACAAAATTTAAGGCGGCTTCCCAGAAGCACAGGGAGGCCAGCTGGGGGGCAGTGGCATTCTATGCAGCTGGGTGTGTCTGGTAACGCTCTTCTGGAGACATGCGCACGTTTGTCAGTAACCTTCTCACCCTGCGGGCTCTGAAACTAAGCTCATTAATCCTACTGTGGTCTGGCCCCATTCACAGCACCAGGGGAGCTATCATCTCTCTTGTTCTGGACTGGAATCTTCAATGAGGACAGCCTGTGATCAAAGTCTCTTCTCTTTTGTGGGAGCCACATGGCCGTGCTGACCCATATTGAAGTTGCAGTCAATGATAACTCTTACGTCTTTTTTTCATTTGAACAGAGGAAGAAAGGAAAGGAAATAGTCTCATCGATGGGCATTATCCAGGGATCGAGGATGAAACTGAATGTGGATCTGGAGTGAAATAATGATGAAGCAATGGTGGGCAGGGCGTACTCAGGGCTGGCTTGTTTGGGGACTGTCTCTAGAGCTTCTCATGAGGAGTGGGTTTCCTGCTCTGGACCACTTCCCTCCTTTCTGGTCTTCATGGCCCTTTGACATGAGAAAGGCTGCAAGAGGTTTGCTGACTGCCAGGCCCCTCCCCTGCTCACTGCAGTCCTCTCCGGCTCTGCGTTCCTCACCTCCGTTACCTAACTTCTGTTTACCTCTCGGGCGTGGGCTTAACTGTTTCTTCCTCAGGACTCTTCTCCCAACTGGTCCTAGACTGTCAGGTCCCTCTGTCCATCTGCAGCATCATCAGAGCACCCTGCACTTTTTCTCCCTGGCACTTATTAGAATGGCATCTGATTATCCATGGACTTATGGGGTCAACGCCATGAGGACAGGCAGGTGCAGCTCGCCAGAGCCCAGCACTTAGCCCAGAGGAGACATTCAAGGATGCATTTGCTTAATGAATGAATGAATAAATTACATATCCAAGGGACCTGTGAGGTCATCTGACTCAACTCTTGTCCGTTCTGCCGCATCCCTGCAAATGAGGAGTGTCTCTGTGTTTCAATGCCTCTGGGGCTGGGAACTCAGACACATGCGCGTAGTTTGCTCCATCCCTGGACTTCTCACACGACTAGAAAGCTCTTCTTTATGTTTGCAAACCCTTTATAGTCATGTTTCCACATTCATCTGGCTTCTTCCTCCTGTCTGCCTCTTTATCACACGCCACTATCTCCACATCAACATCCCCCCCAAGACCCACTCCAAACACCACTCTGATCCAAATTTCACTTTGCCCTGGCCTCAAGGACTCAGGGGGAAGAGGCAAATCATTATTGGTTTCAGAGCTTCTACTGAAGCTCTTGATGTCATCCCTGTAACTATTCACAAGGCTGTGGGTTCCGTGAGGGTCCGTGTCCTCCCTGTCCCCGACTGCATCCTCAGGACCTAGCACGGAGTCTAGCACATGACAGGCACACACTAGACATTGGCTGGATGGAAACCTGACTGCTGTCTTTGGCTGTCCTTAGAGACTCTTTAATTAACAGGCCTGGGGATGAGCAAGGCTGTTCGGTGGCTGAAAAGTGATACATACGCAGATGACTCGGTTGGGTGACCCGATGCTAGATCCAGGGGGTGAGATGGAAGTTTCAGACGTCCGCCTATGCTGTGGGAGAGATGAAGTCAGAGGTTGAGAGACGGCATGTCCAACCTTGTGGGGAGGGGGGAGATGCGGCTATAAGAACGCAGTTCTTCAGGGAACATTAGCAATACTGCTGAAAGCACTCTCTGGCTGTTTCTGTACTGTCTCTTTATTTTCTGCCTTTTTAATCAATGTCTGATTGTGAATGAAATTGGAAATGCACAGGACTTTATGCTGTTGAACAGGATTTTTTTTAACATATTTTTAATTGGCCTTTTAGATAGGAAGCTACTCATAAAACTCTTCATTCTGGCTTATCCCAGTCAATAATGTATTACTTTAAAGGAATAAAACTGGTTAGCATCATTCCTTAGCAGTTTGTTTATACAAAACACAAAGGTAGGTTAAACGTCATGTAATTGCACAACATACAGATTCTTTTTATAGTGTATCCATTGCAAAATGACATCAACCTAAGTGAGAAACTTAAAAAATCTTTCTCTGGACAATGGCAATGATGGACTCATGGCTCCTTTAACAGAACAGCACGAAGTTTATCTTGCTGCATCTAAGAGCACGATGTGCTTAAAAAGTAAACAGATTGGAAATCAAGGACCGCTGGTAAACTATACGATTTTGGGGATCCTGAATTCCTGATCTGTGAAATGCAGGGGCTGGTCTCAAGGACTGCTACATTCCCTCCCAGACCTCTCATCCTGCAACTTAAAGCATTCTAAGTTGGACTATATAGCACTGTTTCCCAAACTGTAGACTGTGAGCTAGTGTGGCTCTGGGGAGATGAATTTTGGCAGAAAATTCATTTGATAATACTGAGTCACAGAGCGAGAGAATAAAATGTAAAATTCTACTTCAGTCCCCTTGGTTAGATCAAGGAGGAAGTCTTAATTTGGTCCTAATACATTTCAATAACAATTGCTAATTCCACCTTCCACACCTCACCCGCCCCTCCTTTTTTTTTTTAAATAAAGAGAGTTCAGGTAACATGATTTAGCTAGAATTTCTAAGAGTTATTGTTACAAAATATTTCATTTTCAATGAATTTATTTTAGGGTTAACCTTCTATTTATAAAAAATAATACTGGTTTTCCACTGGGTGATATTAAGTTTTATTTTAAAATAAGTTTGATGAAGTAAAAAGTAGTGAGTTGATGTAAAGAAAAAAATGAAGCATATAATAATACGGGTGATACACAGATACAGCAAAAAGCATCGGGGTTGTAGAGGGATAACTGAAATTTGAGAAATGCCAACAAAGAGAAGGAAACTGTGGAAGAAAAGGACAATAAGGTTTTCTTAGACCTTAAAAGGGAGAGGCCTTGGAAGAAACAGGGGAAAAAACTCACAGCTCAAAAAAAATATGCATCAATAGACCAGCTCTTTCACAAATGAAACAGATGAGATGGCAAAGGGGATAATGTTTAACCAGATGGTCAGAAATTGTACACATGTGTTTTTAGTTGAGATTCTAGCAGGTAACTTTAATAGCATCCCAAGGGCCAAGTTGATATCTGGGGGCCAGAGTGTAGAGACACCCCAGCACACAACCCAGGTCTCCCCTCCATACCATCAAGGACTCAGGAGCTGTGCCCCACCCCTCTTGCAGTCCTTGGATCAAGAACCCAGATTCACAGGACTTCCTAGTACTTGTCAGAGCACAGTCACTCAGAGGGACACAGGTCCTCAGCTGCTCTAGCGTGTGCCTGGGGACGCTGGCTGTGCTTCTGCCTGGCTGCATTACTGTGGGCAAGTCCCCGCCCTCTTTAAGGCCTTGGTTTTCTCACAAGCAAAGCAAAGACACAATTCCTAACCCACCTGCCCAATGGTGTTAAATCAAATCAGACGGTGGCTGTGAAGATGCCTTGCAAGCTGTCCATTTCTGTGACAATTTTAACCACTGTTATTAATGACCTTCGGCTGGGGAAAAACCATGGCCTACGTGCCTCAGAGAGGTCACCATCTTGGTAAGTAATGGGAAGGGTATAGCCTCACCCCAGAAACACTAAAAACTCACATTCATACAGTGCTTTACCGTTTTCAAAGTGCTCTCACATCCAACATCTTAATCCCTTCAAAAACCCCATTGAGGTGGATGTTACTATTAAGGAAATCCAAGGATACAGGCACACATTTGAAAGTGTACACACTAAGGAGTGACTCTCTAGTAAAGCACAGTGCCCCCAGCCTGTGGCTAGAAGTAGCTGGTTTGGTATCACCACCAGCTTGCTTACCTTTAACTTCTTCTCTGCCCGGGCTGCCTGTTTGCAGATGGGGTGCCAAACCTCAGAGCCTAAGGGGCCAGGAAAATAACAAAGCCTCAGACCTTTCACACCTACTAGAATTTGGGGTCTCTCCCCATCCTCCACCTCCGTTTACTCCCCTGCACAGCAGCCAGGAGGACCCCCTGGTTTTCAGATCTCTGCCGCCACATCGATTCAACCACCCACGCACTCTGCCTGTCCAAACCCTGCCCTTCCTCGAGGCCCACCTCTCACATGACATCCTGTGACCCTTACCTGCCAGCTGGGAGTGACTTCTCTCTCCTCTATGATCCATCGTTCTTTGTCCCAGCAATATGGTCTTAAAACATAGTAGCTTGTGGATTTATCACTCCCACTAAATTAAGAGCTCCTTCTGGGTGGGAGCTGAGCTTTCTTCATTGCTGGGTCTCCCATGGCATCCAGCATGGGGCTTTGGTCTCAGCAGAGGCCCCGTACATGTTTGTGGGGTGATTACATGAGTGGACGATCGGCAGTGAGTGACACGGAGCAGGTGGTCAATAAATATTTGTTGAATGAATGAATGGCAGTGGAGGTGAAATAAAGTGACAGACTGCGGTGAACTCCAGCCTTCCTTTCTCTTCAAAGGCTTAATGACAGTCTACCAGAGCTACCACATTTAAGGGGAGGGGGTGTCATGATGTATATATTCTGCTTGAGAGCACTATCCTGACCTCCTAATTTCTAAGAGACTCCAGACTCTTCAAACTTAGCATAGTCGGCTGCCCACATTCTCTTGTGGATGGGGGTCCAGTTGGCCAGCCCCAAATCGGAGAGGCCAATTTGGAAAGGCATGAGCAACAGGTGGCTGGTCATGTGCTGAGAAGCAGCCCCAAATATTACACATTCCCCAAAGAAAGGACAGGTGTCCTGGATTAGAGGGAAAAATAGGAACATATTATCCCTCTGGTGCCACTGCTCTTGTAATCAACCCTGAAAGGAAAGGAGCCAGCAAATGGCTAGATTCCTGAGCACCCAGATGGCATCTGTCTGACTTCGTTTTTAGAATATCTTTTCCATTATGGTTTGTTGCCTGGAACCCCTAGGACTGGATACTGGCTAAGTGACAGGGGGGTGGTGTAAGGTTGAACAATGAGGCCTAAAAACATGGTGGTGAGAGGAAGGGCCCAAAGTAAGGAGCCCTGCTGGGGCTCTGCTCCGTCCCACTTGCTTCATCTGAATAACAACGAGGAGGGCTTTGGATGGTCTTGGAGATTATATCTTAAAAATCCTAATTCTAGGGCCAGTTTTGTCACTTGTGGGATGGGGCTCCCTGATTCTTCTTTGCTGATGTTCTTGGGTGTTCCTAATGGGTTCTGCATGAGATTACTTCCTTCGAATGTAAAGTGCAATGGCTCTCAAAGCCCAGTAGAGGGACTCTGGGTCTGCAGCTTGATTCGGCAATCTTAGGGTGTGTCCACTACCAAGTGGTGGGGTTGGGATCCTAGCTTCGGGAATTATTAGGGAGAGCATTTCTGGTCCTCTCCGAGTTGCTGCTGAATCCACCAGAAGTTGTTTATTGCAGTGGCTTTGGCAGGAAGCACGTTACAGGTCACTGTAGGAAATGGATGAGGTGGACACCGATGCCTCAGAAGGTTGTGAGATTAAGTGAAAGAGGCAGAGGCACAGGGAAGGTAAAAGGTCAGACAGAGGTTCTCAGAGGGGGAAATGGTGTGTAAAGCGAGGGCATCAGACTAGATGGTCTCTCCGTGCCATTGACGTATCTGTTCTGAAATAAGGCTGAACCACAGATGGCTTCAGCATTCTGCATACAGGAAAGCAGGTTTTTATAAGAAGTGTGTGTGGGGGGTGGATGGGTGGGGGAGGGATCAAAAGGGAGAAAGAAACTATAATTAGAAATTTTAAAAAAGCAGAAGTTTGGGTTTTGGCAGTAGATCATTTAAATTAAAGAGGGAAAGGATTTGTTGGAGGTTAGCAATAAACTTAGGTAAATGAAGGTAAGAAAAGATGATTTGTTCATGAAGACCCCTGTAAGATTAGGGTCTGCATATGTCATCAGTCAATAGCTCTCATCCTAAAAGACTACCTGATTCAGAAATGAATGAGTGACTGGTTGGATCCCATCTTCGTATTGTAGAAAAAGAGACAGACTGATATGCACCCACAGGACAACGGTAATCAGGATGGAGAGGTGACTCAAAATTAGGCCTTAAGGCAGGGTCTTCTCCATGGAGAAGAGAAGACATAACAGAATGGGGAAAAGGGTTTTTGAATATTTTAATGCCTCTCTGTGGGAAGAGAGATTAACTTGCTCATCATGTCTTATAAAGTAGAACAAGGATTAAGGGCAGGGGAGTGGGAAGTACGAAGTATTGGGTGCACTTTTTGCTTGTTAGACTCCTGATTCCACGAGTTACACGCTCATCCTCTGAGACTATCACCCACAATTCCAGATTCTGCAGTTAAAACCTCCTGTAAATGTGATAGAAGTGAAGGATTAGCTATTTCTGTATCAGCTGACTCAGAGATAGAAACCTAGATCTCCAAAACTGTCCCTCAGCCAGGCATTAAGGCTGTTTTTAATCCTTAGCGGAGTCAGCATTCAGCCTTCTCTCTCTGACTGGTTACAGCACACACCATACCTGTAACTCTGTGGATTATTTAAGGTTTGGGAACCCACCCACCTCTCTGCCAGGCCTGTAAATTCAATTTGCTAACACCACTTTTTTTTTTTTTTTTCACATTAGTGGAGATTACAATACCAAAGCTGGAGCTGGTGCCACAGTCTTCCAGAAGCCCAGCCAGGCTTACAGACACAGCAGGGACTGAAACCGGCCCACCCGAAGGTTCTGTTTGGCCAACGCAGTGCTTTTTGTTTTGTTTTGTTTTGTTTTGAAGTATTTTTGAAGATGAATGCTTTCAGACCCTGCTGTCTGCCTCCTGGCCTTTCTCGCTCGTTTAAGTAGGCATTGAGTTTTCAGCTTCTGATCCCAGCCAGGTTGTTAGGTTTCTTTGGATTTCTCTTGATCGTAACAGGGTGAGGTTTCCGAGTTCTGCCTTTATGGTAGAAGCACTATCTTTCTGACACAGCCTTGCTAGGACCTTGGAAAGGCTCCTTTAAAATCCACACTCGAATAAACAAGTGTGGTGTATCCATATAATGGAATATTATTCAGCTGTAAAAAGGAAGGAAACACTGACACATGGTACAATGTGGATGCATCTGGAAAACATTACGCTAAGTCAAAGAAGATAGACACGAAAGGCCACAGCTTTATGAAATACCCAAAATATTCTGTCTTGACACAGAAAGCAGATTCGTGGCTGCCAGGGGCTCAGGGGAGGGGAATGGGGAACAACTGCTTAATGGCTATGGGTTTCCTTTTGGGGTGATAAAAATATTTCAGAACTAGATAGAGGTGGTGGTTGCAGAGCATTGTGAATGTACTAAAAGCTCCTGAAGTGTTCACTCTGAAATGGTTGATTTTATGTGAATATTACCTCAATTAAAAAAATTCCTCCCCACCCCCATCATTAGGGGGACTACTTCTGTGAACCATGGGGCACTCTTCTCTTCACTTGCTACTAAGTGTTCCAATCTCAGCAGGAGGAAAAGAGTGAGCCCTTTTGTTGAATTTGACACGTAATAACAACAATATCATTGCTATAGTCTTGGTCACTGGGAAATCTTCACCATATATGAGGCAATTTATATATTATTTAGTGTAATATTCTTAAGACGTTCCAATCCTGGTTACATCGTTTACAGGCGGCATCGTCTAGAGCAAGTCAGTTACCTCTCTGTGCTTCAGTTTTCCCATCTAGAAGATGGGATGATTACAGTACCTGCCTTGTACATTTGTTGTGCGGATTCATGAGTTAATGTACGTAGAGCACTGAGAACAGTGTCTGCCAAGAGCAGGCGCTATGTAAGTGTAGTTGTTGTTATTATCTCCTGTCCCCTACCAAAACCCCGTTTGCCAAGATCTAGTTTGGGTGAGGGGAAAGGAGTAATGGAGAGACTTGAAGGTGGTGGGTGGTGTTTACTCTCCTACTCCCAGAGCAGAGGGCTGGCTGGGCAGGTGGAGTCACTGAGCAGAAGCTGGGCTTAGCTGCCGGCGCACCCTCCTGGAAGGTTGGGCTGGTGCCCAGGGATGAGGCACCACGGGAGAAGTGGAAAAGACCGGTTTGCCTGGACCTGACATGATCAAGTGGGCTTGAAGCTTAATAAAGAGCTTAAGGGAGAAAAGTGCTTGGCTACTGTGATGCTGGTTACCATGAGGATGTCAGGCAGGACAAGCAAAAGAGAATGGCAGTCCCGAGATGCCCAGTAATTCACAGGATACTACTAATAACAGTTAGGACCATAATTCAAATGTATTGAGTGCTTCACCTGTGTCAGGCACTGAGTATTCTTATTATTCTTATTGTTATTATTATAACTAATATTTAGAGAGTGTCTGTGCCAGGCCTTATGCTATGTACTTTATAACAATGGTAATTGAGTAAAAAATAATAATGATCAATAACATATGCTGAGCCCTGTGCTAAGTGTTATCAATAATGATGGTAATATTGACAGTAACCAGCATTTATTAGTCATGGCTCAGGGGAATGGCCATTTCTACACGACTGGGTGTTTATCATGAGCTTGCACTGGTGGAGCTGGTGGCGCCAGGCTCTATGCTAAGCCTTTCCCATGCATTTGCTCATTCAGTCCTCACTGAGCCTGCTGACATAGGCCATGGTTATCACCGTTTTCAGAGAGGGAAACTGGGGTTCGGGGAGCTTAGATGTTTTGCTTGCTCGCCCATCGCTGTCTCCCTGCCCTGGCCTGGGTGTGGGCATGCAGCCAAAGTCAGGCTCCTTGGAGTCTCTGGGGCTTCACTGTGCCCACGGTGCCCAGGAGCTGGCCGTGCCCTCCTTCCCCTGACAGGGAGGCAGTCAGTCTGGATCAGGAGAGCATGAGGCCATGCACGAAAAGGAGCAGGGAGAAGACCCACTTGCTGCCCCCGTGGGCCCCTCAACCCGGCTGTGCTGCTCCTGGACTCTCCTAAGTTCTGTGAGCTCATCAGTCCCCTTTTACCCAATGCTGCTCGAGCTGAGTTCCTGCCACCTAAGAAGTCCAGACCAATAAAACATCTCATTGACCTAACACCCGAGCATCTGACAAGTTCCTGACTTGCCCGGAAGGCAATTTTGTTTCCCAGAAAACAGAGGAAGCAACCAGGGAAATTGCTACTCTGGACCTAATTCTGACCAACATGGACAAACTGGCTGGTGAAGTAGATGTGACATGTAACTGGTGAGAAAATTGCCACGCTGTCTTGAGTTTGTGGCGTGAGGAGCAAGTTGGAAACAGACTATCTACATACAAACCTTAAGCTACTATGCTGTAATATTTTCTGTATGATTCAAGATGTTTGGTAACCCTAAAAATCTAAAACAAATTTGCAGCTCATCAAAAATGAAAATGCACTCTGTTTAAAATGAAATATGCTTCGAAGACTCAGACTTGAGGAAATGTCAATTTAGTTCAGTTAACAGGCTACATTTGAAGAGTCTAAAATTATGTAGCAGGATTGGGGAAACAGAAGATTTAAAGTTTTTAAGCATAACTCCTACAACCTAAGCTGTCAGTAGAGAGATCCAATTTAAAATAACAATGTTAAGCTACTAAATTATAGCACCAATATTACGTTAGTGCCTTTTAAAGTGTGGTTTGACGAGATGTGGAGATGATGACTGAGGGCTGGTGTCCACAGTCCATAATGATGGGCGGCACCTCTCTTGAACATCTGTCAGCTCAGGGCACCTCTTATGAGGTACTTGTCAGAGGGAAATGAGGCCTCAGCTAAATACCAATGGCTTCTCCACCTGAGCCAGAAAGACACACCTCCTGGTACCAGGATCTTATATCATCTAAACTGAAGAAAAAAAATATATGGTCTGAAATAGAGTCAGTTATACAAGAGAAGGCTTTGGTGTAATTATCAAAGAAGCTTTCAGGACTCTGTTTTGGATTTGCATTAACCCAGAACTAAAGCTTTTCACTTTATTTTGGGCCATGGACAGCTCTGAAAAGTTGATAAAAGTTACAGACCCTATCCTTAGAGAAACACACCATATGCAAAATCTGGCAAGCAATGCCAGGGGGATTCATCAAATTCGGAAGGGCAATTATGAACCACAGGCTAAGAATCCTGATAATAAATGGAAAAAATTGCCTTTAACAAACCAAGCAAGACAGGCCAGCTAACCTTGGCTCAGGGATATAACCTGTCTATGAATGGCTTTTAGTTCACAGGGTTGTGAGGATAAAATGAGATACTGCATTTAAAAGTAAAGTGCTTGGCACATAGTAAATGCTCAGCATATATCAGCTGGTGGCATTTATTATTATTATTATTAGGACCTACAATTTGTTATAATACTTTTCCTTAGCAGCAAGATTTGTCCTAGGATCTCATAAATAATTTCCTGCCTGGTAGGTTTTAATTAAATATACAAATGAGAGCAGAGACTTATTCGAAAACATACAGCTTAAATCCTATGTTTCCAGTGTTATGCTCTGTCTCAGGTCCGCAGAATAGGAGTGCATTTAGTGTAGACAGAAGGAGAGAAAAAAGCCTACCTTTCCTTTTTCCCGGGTACAGGCATATTTAGAACAAGAGCAAAATCTATCTCACAAACCACATTTTGGGTTTAGAAAAATTCCCACAGATCCAGCAACTGTAACCTTTGTGATATTTGTATAAGTTTTGCCCTTAACCTGCAGCATTTTGGCTAATATTTTGCTGCATAAAATCAGTGACCTAATTTCCTGGTGAAGCCCAAATGAAGGGTTTGGACAATAAACAGATTAGAAATCTGGCAACTTTACAAAAACAGTTAAAAGACTGCACAACAGAACTTGAAACAAATAAAAGAAAACTTGCTCCTGTCTCCTGGTGCCCCGGAAATTCTTATCCAGACAGATGTCAGACTTCTCCCAATTAGAGTCCATCAGAAAGCCATTACATAGCAATTAAAACACAAACAAACTGACCAAAAGAACCTCCTGAGGCTGGTTGCCAGTTACATAGTATGTCCGGCCATGGGAATGACAAGACAGGGTTTGTAAGATTTGCAGGCTTCCTAACCCACTCTCTTGTGTGCACGTCGCTTTGTGGGGCACTTGGCATCTTCACATTCGTCCTCCCCTCTAATATTCTTGAGGCCCTTGTGGAGAACGCTTGCTCTCTGCGCAGCGGGTATGTGGGCCTGCCTCGGTTTCTCCACCGCGTTAATGCTTCCTGCCCTGTGGGCCTTCGCACCTGCTGTTCTCTCTGCTGCCACACTCTTCCCTCCCCCCCTCACGCTCCCACCTCCTACTCAATGTCAAGGTCTTGGCTTGCAATTTCCCTTCCTCGGCATAGCCCCTCCGGGCCTCCCAGACTAGATGAGGAGCCTTATAACATACTCCAGTTACTCTCAAACCTCCCCTTCACAGCGTTCATCGCAGCTTGTCACTGCGTGTTTGCACTTCTGTTTGATTAAAGTCGGTCTCCCGCTACTGAGAGTAAACTCCACCACAGAAGCAAGCACCCCTGCCTCGTTCATTTCAGGGCGCCTGGCACAAACATGCCCTCAGTTTGAGTGGATGAATGAAAGACGGTGTAATTATCCTTATTTTACAGGTGAAGGAAGAGACCTCAGAGAAAGAAGTTACTTCTCAAGGTCACAGCCCATTAGCAGAAGTGCTGGTGCTTGGACCCAGGTGTCCTCCTGGCTGGTTCTCACCACTCCTATGCTGCCTGGAAGGACAGTTTTCTTGCCATTTCTGGGGAATATAATTTTGAGTCTTGGTACCCCTGCCTGGAGAGGGTGTCCAAGGCAAACACAAGGCCAGCTCTCAGTGATAGCAGAAACCCCTGGTGGCTGCCACCCCTGAGAAGCCCACAGCCCGAGTCAGCATGACTCTAGCAGCAGATGGCCTGGACCCCCTCATTCCAGGATCACTCAGCATCCCTCGAGGCAGGTCCTTGAATGCCCTACAATTACTCCCACTCTCCCAGAAGCCCGGCTTGGGGTGGGGGGCAGGGATGGGGATAATTAAGGAGGGGGGTGACAGGCCCTTCTTTATCACCAAGAATGTCTCCACGTCCTGGAGGCATTTCTGCTGAAGGTTTGATTGTGCGTTCTCTCTCATGATGACAAAGCTACTCCATCACTTAACTCTTTCAGCATTCTGTGAAGTTCTGGTCCAAAGCAGGGCTTAGAAGATACTGATACATGAGGATGTGAGCCCCAGGAGAGCAGGGAACTTGTGGGACTTGCTCACGGCTACGTCTCTGGTTGTTAGGACAGCACTGGGCACACAGGCGGTGCTCAACAGGTATCTGCTATATGAAGGAACTAAAAGCTTTCTGTGTGTCAGGAACTTACTATATTGTTTTATTATAGGGACTGTTACTAGACCATTTTATGGCCTAGGCAATAGGGGTTTAGAGAGTTAAGAGATTTACTCAAGGTCAAAAACTTACTAAACAGTGGAGCCAGGATTCCAAGCACTAAATGGGCGATTAGGATTGGTAATTCAGGCAGTAAGGGCAAGACCTTGATTTCTCGTGATATGAACATGAGAGCAGTTTCAACACTAGGAAATATCTTCATCAAAGAAGGGGGAGAGGAATTCATGCAACAAACTTTCAGACCAAGCGCAAAGTCCAGATTCTCAGGGTCCATGAAGATACCACACAGTTTGCTGAGACTCATGTGGGCTTCCCAGCATATAACATAGGGTCCTGCAGCAGGAACCACTCAGGGACCCAGGCACTGAGGGATCAGTGCTCATGGAAAGGGGGAGGCCTAGTCCTTCAGAGATCAGAGTAGAGGGCAGGGCTTGGGTCTCAGGAGGCAAGATGGGGAGAGCCCTGGAGTGGGAGTCATAAGGCCATGTCCCCCTTTGCCCCCTGTACCCTTGAGCTCTCATGCAAATCTCTTCGTGTCTCTGGGGCTCACTTTCCCCATCTATACAATGAGGGTTGTTACTTTACAGCCTAGAGTGACTCCTGGGATCGATTCACCTCTAATACCTGCATGACTGTACATACAAGTAAGTAGCTGTAGAGTCTCACAGCATCTTAGAAATGGTCATCTCGCTCAGTCCAACAAAGGAACCCTGCTCTAACATGCCCAGGAGGTGGCATGAGATTCTGCTGAATAGCTCTAGGCTGGTGGTTCTCAACCCAGGTTGATTATGCCTCCTGGGGGACAGACATGTGGCAACGTCTGAGATATTTTTGGTTGTCGCAATGAGAAGGGGTACGTTTTTGGCATCTAGTGGGCAGAGGCCAGGGATGCTACCAAACACCCTGTAGTACACAGGGACGTCTCCACACGGAAAGATTATCTGGCCCCATATGTCAACAGTGCTGAGGTTGAGAAACTGGCTCTAGGCAAAGGGGATTCATTACATGTTGAGGGAACTCCTGGCATGGGCATGTGTGGCTAGGACAAGCTTGATAGGAACATATGCTCCTTGTAATGGCCCCCCGACCTTCCATCTGCCTTGTGGGGAAACTGGGAGGAAGGTTTCTCCCCAAGAAATGCCCTCCCCAAGACGGCTATTCAAACAGCTGCGGATGGCTAGTACAGCAATTCAGCCAACAGCGATCACCTGTAGAGTGAGCGCATGTGGGTCAATGCCAGGGCTGAGGGGCCAACGTCAGAAGCAAGATTCTCAGGGAGATGGCCAACGGCTCAATGCAAGCTGGAGGAGACCAGGTGCAAACAAAGGGCTGAGGGGGTTCCAGGAGGAGGGACTAGTGAGTTGTGGGTGGGGCTGGGGCCATTTGGGGAGTTTCTGAAGTGGGCAGTGCCTAAACTGAGCCTACAATGGTAGGCGCTCCAAAGTAAGGCACACAGGACACAGTGTTCAGGACGCAGGTGAAGAGCATCTACTCGGAGGCACTAGGACCATGAGATCATCCGAGGGGCTGAACACCGTCCCTGCCACAAGGTCCAGCCTGGCCAGCCCTGCCCACCTCCCACCTCATCTCTCACCTTCTGGCTGCACCCCGGACACACTGGCTCCTCTCGGTCTCCCACACTTGCCATTTCCTCACCGCTCCCCCAGAGGCTGGCAGATTCAGTGCCCTCAGGTTGGCGAATCCCATCCCTCCCCTCTTTGCCCAGTTAACACCCACTCGTCCTTTGAACCCCAGCTCCCGGCCCACTGTCAGGGAACCTTCCCTGCTGCCCTCCCCACCCCGTCATGTGCTCTCACAGTCCCACACTCCTCCCCTTCGTACAGCTTCTTACAGTTGACAGGTATTTGTGTGACTACGGACCATGGTCCACCTCCCCCCTGGACTACAGGGCAATGGAGGTAGGGTTGAGGTTGGAATTCACTGTGGACCCTGGTGCAGAGCCTGCACCTGGTGGGGGCTCGAGAAAGAGTATTTGAATGGACGAAGGAATGATTGGAAGTTGGCTTGGGCAGCTGAAGTGTTGAGTTTGTTCAAGGCAGTTTGAGCCCTCAGTGAGAGGGTCTTAACTCCTAGGCTGGAGTGTGTATATCTCACGGGTGAGCAGGGATGGGCCCTGGAGGCCTCTCAAAAGGGGTCTGCCGAGAACACTGTAATGCCTGGGAATGATGGACTGGGCAGAGGATGGAGGACTGAGCAGCACCTGGGGACTAATTAGGAGACTGGTGCGAGGATCCTGGGGTCAGAGGGCTGGACCCCGGGAAGCGGCAGAGGGAAAGCAGCTCTGATTTGCTTCTTGGAGACTCTTGGTTCCCCCCCATTCCTTTTGGTGCATCCTGAGAGTCTGTGGGAAGACTAAGCAGCAGCCCGGTGGGATGCTCTGAGATGGGGGGGGAAGGGATGGGAGAGGGAGGTGGGGGTATGGGGGCTGTGATGGTGCAGACACTCTGTAACTCAGACATCCTCCTGTTCTCTGACCCCTTGGCCCCAAGCAGCTCAACCTCCCACCCACTGGCAGAGCCAGGGCAGTCTGCTCAGAGAACTGCCAGGGAAGCAGGCCAGCCGAGCAGCCGGTGGAGGCACACAGGGACAGAAGGCAGATTACACGTCACTTCACATTAGCCACACCGGCAACTTTCCCGAATCACCCAGAGAGGGGCAGATGAATCACAATTCTGAGGACAAGCCAAAAGCACAGACAACACGGAGATGGAAGGAGACTGTACCTCCTTTCTACTCATGAGGGAATAGGAATGCCTTGCAGAGGGTCAGGTTTGCTCACCTGTGAGGTACATCTCCTCTCCTTCAGTGAACATCTGGTGGCAGCGTACACATCTGGCACAGGTTGGGTGGTAGTGCTTCCCTCCTGCCTATGGAAATAAAAAGATAAAAGAGGTCAGAGCTGGGGCTGCCATCCAGTGGGGCAGGTTGGGTTTGAACATTTCCTAACTCATTAGTGTCGACGGCATCTTCATGGCCCTGAAGCTGGTTGGGAGTCTATGCAGGGGAGTCCAGAGCAGTCTAAAAGTTCACCAGAAGCTTGGTGATTCCATACCATGCGTATCTGATGGCATTCAGGGGACCTCCCTGGACACCTGTACTTCTATTCCAGCAGTGAAAGGGCCATTTGAAGCCCACTGGTCCTACCTCCTTATTTCCAGATGAGAAAACAGCCTTACTTTGAGGACATCCCAGCATGTCCCCAAGAATGAGCCCTTACCACCAGAGGTACCTGACATGGTTTTAAGTGGCACAGAGACCTTCGGTTTAATGACACTGGATCCGTGAAAAAAAAAGATGTCCTTTTTAATCCTCTATCAATTCTTCTGACTTTTTCCAAGGAGAAAGTACCAGTTTGGTATAGTATGTCTTTAACATCTATCCAAAACTTAATAATCTACCTTTTTTTGTTTTTTTTTTTTTTTTGCAGTACGCGGGCCTCTCACTGTTGTGACCTCTCCCGTTGCGGAGCACAGGCTCCGGACGTGCAGGCTCAGCAGCCATGGCTCACGGGCCCAGCTGCTCCATGGCATGTGGGATCTTCCCAGACCGGGGCAAGAACCCGTGTCCCCTGCATCAGCAGGCGGACTCTCATCCACTGCGCCACCAGGGAAGCCCACTAATCTACCTTTTTAAGAATAAGAACAGATGTGAGGCTTGGAGACTCCACTAGGGCTATATTTTCTCAGTCACTGGCAATATGGCAAGTGATCCTGGTTTTCCTGTTATATTACATAAGTTTTCTTGTGTGTAAAGGAACCAACTTGAAGATAAGTTATAGCATTAAGTAAGAATGAGCACACGAGGCTCATAGGCATGGAAAAAATTGTGAAAGTGCCACACTTTTAGGGCTCAGTGGACAAACAAGGGCACCCACAAAGCCAGGACCTATTGGGGAGTCTCTGACCCTCAGGCAAGTCCCATGACTGCTGTACCTGGGAATCTCCACCCCATCCCCAGTTCACCCCAGTCTGACTTTGGTGAGCCCCCTTCCCTATTCCCACTTTCCTTCCCTACCCATTATTTCAAGTAAAAATGGAAATGATGTGCAGCTGAGAATTCCTCTCTTGGGGGAAGAAACAACCCTCGGAGAAGGCTGTGACTCAAGGTCCCACTGGAAGCCAGGAGCAATGTTGGAGCTGCTCCCTGGAGGGCCGGTCACCAGCCCAGTGCTCACTTCCAGGCCGACAGTTCTGACACTGCGGTCCCAGCCAAGAGGACCTGGCACATGAGGGCCCTTCACTGGCAGCTCTAGAACTGCTATATGGGAGGGGCTCGGTGCAGCGATTGGGTTGGAAGGTGGGGCTCATTTTGAAGGTATATGTTGCACGTTACAGCAGGGTTTTATTGGGGGGGGGGATATAACCTGGGGGAAATTGATGGATACTGGGATGTTGTTAACGGCCCCCCCAGACATCACTTGGTCTGATGTTAACGGGTTCCTTCCAATTCAAAAAGTATAACTGTATAATGCTGAAGGCTTCTCCCTGAATCTTCTGGGGTGGGGGAGGGTTGGTTGGGCACGGACTTATCTATTCTGGAGAGACTTGATTTATTCTAAAAATTTAGCAAGAATGTGGAAAGGGCAGATTTTTTAAAAAGGAAAAAAAAAATCCAAAATCCCTTTTTTTCAGTCTTGGTTGTTTGCATGGCTCCCACCAATGACAGAATGTTCTTATCATCACCAGAGCAAACTGCGTTCAAACTTTGGAAGGAGCCTGCTAATTTTCCCAAGCTGAGATGTCGTGGGATTGATTCTCCCATACCATGACAAGGATAATCGTTTTAAATAGTAGTCTCTTCCTACTTTGTGTCTCTTTATCATTTCAATTATAGACCTGTTCCTAGGATGGCAACAGCATGATGGCAAAACTGAAGCTGGCATCTTCCTAAATGTCACGCCCCAGCACCCCACTCCAGCCGCCAGAGGCTTTGTGCCCATCTAGCAATCCTGCCATGAATGGCACTAAAAACCACCTGAGGGAGTGGGGAAGGGAAGCTGCAGAGCAGCAGGTACCAGCAAAAGGAAAACCAAGTCAGTGGGATAAGATGAGACATTCTGTCTGTTAACAAGCCAAAGTCTAGAACATAGTGAAGAAAATGGCAAAGAATCAGTACCTGGAAAATGGGGCCCTACTGGAGAGGTCTGAAAACCACAAGCAAGGTTAGGCAAGGCAGCACAGGGACACAGGGCTGTGGTTCTCCTTGGAGAGGACACAGACCAGGAAGGAAGGAGTGTGACTGGCGCTCAGCACGTTGAGGTCTGTCACTGAGCAGGGGTTGTGGGGTGGCCTGGGGAGGGAATGGGAAGGGGAAATGGAATTTAATTAAGTGCCTATTGTGTACCCAGAAATGCACTGGGCCTCGCAGTGGGCAGCTGTTGCTTTGGCCTGGCAAATATCCTTCCTCCTTCCTCCTTCCTCCAGAACTAGCATCAAGCTTTTCCTTGGTGGGATTGACTACCCATTCCCCATGTCAATCCATGTGGTTATTCCAGCTCTATGGTCACAGCTACTGGTTTGGAGATGGGCCTGAGATTCTCCAATGAGGGCCAGTCCCAGGACGCTTGCTGAGCTATTAGGAAAGAGAAAACTCGCCTTCCATCGGAAATGCTGGCTGATAGGATGTAAGCCTAGAGCAATGGTGTCCAATTTCCCCATCATATAGAAGAGGCTTCCTGAGAATAAAGCCAACACAGAAGAAAGTGGCACCAAGAGGGCAAGATATTCCAAACGCATTTGTTTGAGTGCTGGATCCAGCTGTGCCTGAAGTAAGAACTCCTCCTGGGTTTTTATTATGGGAGCTGATAAATTTCCTTTTTGGTCTGAGCCAGCTGAGTATAGTCTCTGTACTTGCAAGCAAAAGAGTCCTGACTAGCTATAAAGGAAAAACACACTCCTGTGTTGGTCCCTTACTCTCAGACTACTACCATACTCATAGCACTTCTGACACCAGCTATGTGGGTGTTTTGTTTTTTTTTCTCCCACACCAAGCAATTCTCTATGACACCAGCTGGGTGTCCTATAATTTAATTTATTCTGACACTCTACTCGGAGAGAACGTCAGACCCCACAGGTTAAGGGCTCAGACCCACAAGACTGTCTGCCCCCAACCCCAATTTAGATGCCAATCATAAGTCCCAGGTTGTCACCTGTATTTCTTACTGACCAGCTATAAATCAGCGTTCCCATGACCCCCATCTTGGGTTTAATAATTTTCTAGAATGGCTCACAGAACTCAGGGAAACAGTTACATTTACTGGTTTATTACAAAAGGATATGATAAAGAATAGAGATGAGCATCCAGGTAGAAGAGGCACAAGGTATGTGGGCAGGGGAATGGGGCATCAATGCCCTCTCACTGTGCACCGCTCTCCCAGAACCTCCACCTGCGCACCAACCTGGAAGCTCTCTGAATCCCGTACTTGTGGGGTATTTACGGAGGCTTCCTTGCATAGGCAGGATCCATCACTAACTCAATTTCTAGGCCCTCTCCCCTTCCTGGAGGATGGGAATTGGGGCTGAAAGTTTAAACTTCTAACCATGGCTTGATATTTTTCTGGTGACCAGCCCCCATCCAGGAGCCCACCAAGAGTCACCTCATTAGAACAAAATATGCTCCTATCCCTCAGAAAATTCCAAGCCATTTAGGAGCTCTGTGTGTAGGAACTGAGGTCAAAGATCAAATGTTAGAACAAAATATGCCCCTAGTGCTCTTATCACTTAGGAAATTAGAAGGATTTTAGGAGCTCTGTGCCAGGAACCAGGGGCAGAGACCAATATATATATTTTCTATGATTTCACATTGACATATCTACTAGGAGTTAATAACAGTAGTATTCTCCATTGATAGATAAAGACTCTAATAAGACTGAGAGGAAGTGACTTGGTTAAGGTTTCATGGCTAGAAGTGATAAAACTGGAATCTAAGTCTGTTTCACTCCAACTGTGTATCTTCATACATCACACTGCCTCAAAGGCCCTGGGTAGCTGAGAGCTGTTGGCATCTGTGTGGGATACGGGAGCCACTCCACTCTCTGGAGTCCCAGATTTCAGCTCTGTCTTTACTAGAAATTCTGCATGTGACCTGGGAAAAGCACCACATGTCTTGGGGCTCACTTTTCTTATATGTAAAACGAGGAGGGTAAACTAGTTGATGGCTAAAAGTCTCTTCCTGCTCTAAGGAAAAAAAAAAAAAAAATCAACACGCCCAAGATGCTAACGGAGCCTCGTACAAATGTAATCAATTGAAACCCAGTCACAAGAGCTGCCCAAGAAGAGAAGGCTCTCACTATGCTAAATGACAGTAACATGCCGGGGAAAAGACAGCCACCGACACGATTTCAGAGCAGCTTGGAAATGTTGGGACAAATTCCCGTCTACCGCCCTGGCCCTGCGTGTAATCGAACTCTCTTCCTTCTCGAACGAAAAGTCTGCTTTTATGATCTCTCGTGCCACTGACCCTTTACCCCACCGCAATGTGGATGCCCCCTGCCCACAATCCTGCAGACTCAACAAATGGTTCTCCTGAAGGTAACCTTGCCCCACACCTCACAGCTTTTCCTCAGCCGGCACATCCCTACCTGCTCTGTAGAATCTACCCAACACCCTGACTGACTCCCCATCTTTTCCGGAGCTCTGTCCTCTCATCACCCCTTCCCAATCTCCCCCCACATGCCGACGGCTGCTCCTCATGCTCTGACAACTTCTCAGCCCCTTCTGCCCCCTGTAAGCGCCACTCCTCAAGGCTGCTTTGAGCCCACTTCTCTTCCTTTCTCAGAAATCCTGATGACTCCAATGGTGCAGACTATTACTCAAATCCTAGCATTTTTGAGACTGGTCCCTCCAGGCCTGAGCTTTGTCCCTGAGCTCTGATGCACATTCTCACTGTCCTCTTGAAACCTTCCTGGAATTTCAGCCACACCCCACCCCAAAGAGAACTCGGTATGTTTCTGCCCAGATCAGCTTCCTTCCCTGCCACCCCCAGTTCTGCGGATGGTGACACCAGACTTCCTCTCACCTGGGCTTGACACTCTGGTTCAAGTTTTGGCCTCTTCCCTTTGATGGTTACGTCTACAAGTTGCCCCATGGTTGCAAAGCTACTGGAATTCTACTTCCACAGTGTTGTAGACAGGGTGGTTGCCCCTTCCACTGCTACTGTACCTCCCGAGTCCTTCCTGAGGGGTCAAGGGCTCCTCGCTGGTCTCCCACTTCCAGTTTCTTTCCTCTAAATTTAGCCCATGTACATCACGTTATCCTCCCTAAGATGAAGCTTGAAGCAGGTCACTTCTGCTTGGCCTTTCTAGAACACCCCTGCCCCTGTTGCCCCGTAAATGACAAACTCCTCACCCTGGTATCAGGCCTTCAGAAACCTGGGCCCAAACCCTCCCTATGTTTCTGTTTCATGCCTTTTCCTCCACATCTCACTCCTACAGCTCCTTGGAAATGTCTGATGGTTTATCCACTCTGTGCATTTGTTTATCTTATTCTGATTCCCTACAATCTTGTAAAAGCAATCTTACTACACTGCTCTTTGGTTTAAAATTCTCCCATGGCTTTCCACTGCACTTGCTAGAAAACAGAAACTTCTAAACAGGTCTACAGAGCTTTATGTGACATGCCCTTTAGGATATACTCCATCCTCCTCTAGTCCTGATTTACAGAACTCAGGCACACTGGCCTTTTTCTCTGTTCCCTGAAAGGGTCAAGCTCATTCTTCCTCCAGCTCTTCACATGGCGGCTTCCTGCTCATCCTCAGGGCTCAGCTTCAATGCATCTCCTCAGAGAGTCCATTCCTGGTTGCTACACTTTCTCCTGCTGAGCTGAGATGCGGCTGCAGAATCCTTCTCAACACACAGCTGACTCCAGGTAACCACAACCGACTGGCCAGATTAGTCAGAATTAATGATTCTGTTCGCAAGGCCTGACCCAGTCTGTCATCCCTCAGCCACTGTCACACGAGAAAACTGTGGCCTAGAAAGGCAAAGATACCCCAAATCTGAGCATGAGTTAGCACCCAACTGTTTCTACTCTTAGGCTACTGTTTTTCATTTGCACCAAACTCTTTCCTGTTTCTGGTTCCTCAAAGTGGGTGGTCCCAAAGCATAGGAAGACAGCTTCCTGGGCCCACAGGGTGTGGGAGGGAAGGCCAGCGAACGAGGGCCCAGGCGAGGGCTCAGGCAAGGGCTCAGCAATGGTGCTGCAGGTTGTCTGTCATGGCAGAGCGAGCTGTGCATCAGAGGTGGAGAAGAGCTGTTGCCATGGTGATGGACCAACCAAAGAAGGGCTTAGGGAATAGGCTGCTAGACAAGCTGGTTCTTAAATCAGCACATTACCAAATGCTTAAACAATAAAGCAGGGTTGGGAAGAAAATCATAATTGTCACTCCCCAGTAATCGAGCTGGGTCTAAATCTAGAGAAGCAACTGATATTTCCAACACAGCATTTTTGGAACAAGGAATAATTTTGTCCAGCTCCTCATTTTGGGGGTACCCAGAGCAGATATCTGCTCAAGGTTATGTAGCAAGCTAAGCTGGGGTAGAGAAAACGGGGGAGGTAGAGGCTATGGAAAAAGGGATGTGGGGTGACTCTCCCCTTCCTCAGGGATGACTTTTTGGAGTCACAGGCCATCCTGCCCAAACATCTTCAGAGTTCCTTGTACCCACTCACCTCCAAGACCCTGCCGCTGATGTATCGGTCACAAGTCTCGCACTTAATGCCAAACTGGGAGTGGTAGTCAGACTCGCAGTATGGAACGCCATCCCTGCAAGAGGAAATCCACACAGGAAGAGGAAGTTAGGGGGGTTTACGGGGGTGTCACGTGGAGCTTCCCAGACCTGCAGGCAACTGTGACTGGGCCAAGATTAGAAGCACTCAGGGAACTGTTAAAAATGCCAGTTCCCCAGACACCCTTCAGATATACAAAATCAGACGATTCCTGGGATGGGGGGATCCCAGGGAACCTGCATCTTGACAAACTCCCTGAGCGTGCCTGGGAACCACCGGTCTGCTGCTGGCTGTGAGTGTCCCTTTTCCACTCTTCTTCCTCTCCCTCCCCACAAATTCTCCAGACCTACTTTTTCCTTTACCCCAAATGGCTCTTTTAAAAATTCATTTAAAAATAAAATTTTATTTTATTTTATTTAGAATAGGTAATATTTGCATTTGGCACATTACAGAGGCACAAAGGGGAAAGCCTTTATCCCCCTCTCAGCCTCGGCCAGTTTCCCTTCCAGGAGGTCATCAATATGATCAGTCATCTGATTGTGCCCCTGGATCAGCAGAAAACAGGAACCCCCTCTCCCCCGACCACCTCCTAAGTGCTCTATTCTTGCCCAGTGCTGATGACTTATTGGGCAGTAATAAGATTACTGTTAGTTATTCTTATACGACCCTCTACTACTAACAGCCATTGATATTTATTGCTTGGTGTGTGTCAGGCCCTCTGAGGGTGTTTTACATAGGTTATTTCATCTAATCCTTGCAGCAGCCCTATGAGGTTGGAATTATCAGTCTCCCCAATGTATGGATGAGAAAACCCAATTCAGATGACCTAGAGCTGGTTCAAACCCAGACAGTCTGGTTTCTCCCAGGTTGTCCTGAGAATTAAAGGACATGGTTCCAGCGTGTCCCAGGGCTCAGCACAGCGCCCGGCTTAGAGTGAGTACTTGGCAAATGGCAGCTAGGGGAATCCTCATGATTGCTGAGGGGGTCTTCAAGGAGGACGTTTGGGGCTCAGCTTTCAAGGGCCCATGTGGAGATGGTTGGAGCATCAAAGAGCTCAGCCCTGCTCCAGCCCTGCCTAGCTCTAAGGACCAGATCTGATGACATCTCTCTGAAGTGCTGATGCCATCTTTCGTACGCAACAGAACTCGCTCACACACACAGAGGCCTAAAGAACAGGCATGTCCAGGCTGCTGCCCTGTGGGCACTGCTAGGAGCCCACCCTGGGCAGCAGAGCCGTCAGTGTTTCCTGAAGGAGAGTTGGCAATGAGGACCCGTGCTCAGCAAAGTCACCAGGTGAGACTGTTGTCTGTGGGTCCACGAGACAAGCTTCCCCTTCCCCCAACCCTTCCACACTGTGTGGGGATGGGCGGGTGACCCTGCAGGGGGATAGGCATTTGTCAGGAGGCGGGCACAATGAGCCAGAAAAATTTGGGTATAAATGCCAACACCTCCTAATTTGGACCCATGAGGTTGTGAGGCCTTCGGGAATTTGAAATATACATGATTCTAAAAAGACGCAGATGGTAAAAATGAACATTAACCGGGTACTGATTAGGTACAAAGCACAGATCTCTGAGCCCTGACACAGCCCTATGAGGCAGGTCGTCTTCTTAGCCCTGTTTTTATAAATGAGGAAACTGAGACTCAGAGAAGTTGAGTCCCTTGCTAAGGTCAAGAGGGCTGGGCTTCTAACCTGGGCATCAACGCCACAGCCAGGGCCTCTAAGCATCTGACACTCTGCTGGCAGATGGATGAAGAGCCCAGAGTCCGGCTGCAGAGGCCCAAGGCGTGGTGGGCAATCTGAGCTGGACCTGCTTGCGAGGAGCTCTGAGCAAACCCTTACTCCCCCAGAGAATTTGGACTGAGGCTCACAAACTCAAGGACTCCTGGCTGGCAACTCACCAAGGGCACTCGTTACTTGGCAGGCACAGAGGTGCATGCCGAACTCCACTAACATGGCCTTCAAAGCTCTCGGGGCTGTGACCTCAGCTCAACCTCTGCAGCTTTGGACTTCACCTGTGCACACACCCGAGTTCCCACAAACTGCATGGATGTGTCCAGCACCTCCCTGCCCTTGCCCAGGCTGGGCATTCTGCCTACAAGCTTTCCTTCTTTACATTTTCAAATCTTATACCCCTTTTCAAGGTCTGGCCCAAATATCACCATCTTCCATAAAGCTCTCATATATTCCAGATTCCACTTCTGCTAGTTAGAAGTGAATAGTCACAGCCCTTCGCTTAGACCTCTGACACAGACAAGGGTCGTCTAGCTAGCATCTATCTCCCTTTCTGCCAGCAGCAGTACCTCGCCTGGGTTTTCCTGGGAACCACCCCTTTGCACTCGCAGTTACGAAGAACTCACAAACAGCTGCTCTCTGGCTCGAGGGTTGAGATCCTCCTGGCCAGTGATTGGTCAAGAATGGGCATGTGACCCACCGGTGGCCAAATCAGAGGCAGCTGTGGGACTTTTGCTGGAGTTCTTGGGAAAGAAGCCTCTCTCTCTCTGCCAGGTTTGCGAAGCTGCTAGAATGAGAGCCTGGAGCTGCTGGTGATCATCTTTGCTACCATTTGGGGAGGGCCTGCTTGAGAATGAAACAAATGCAGAGGAAGGTAAAGCTGAGAGGGAGAGAGAGAGAGAGACACTTCTGAAGTACTAATGACATCTTTAAGCCCTTGGATTCATCCATGCCAGAAGCCAGAATGCCGCTGGCCTTCCCATTTCTCTGAGTCAGTAAACTCCCATTTTTGCTTTTTAAGGGAGTTTGAGTTGGGTTTTCTGTCACTTATGATTGGAAAGGTCTTAAAGAACAGAACTTCTCTTGAGCTCTCAATCACGTATCCCCTGGGGGCACAGTTTCTTATGTATATAGCTTATCTCTCTTATTTTTTGATAGCAGAAACCATGCATGCTACAAATTTACATGCTCACTGTGTCCTAGCATCGGGCCAGAGGCGATACCTGAGAAGTGTCTGGATCATAAAGTGTCAAAGCTGTGAGGGTCTGTGGCCCTAATTCTTTTTAGGTACTTGAGTATGTAAACGTGGTCACAAGGGCCTAACACAAGGGGGCTTGTCTAGTGCTCAGTGTGTAGGCTGGGCCATCTTCCTGACAACTGTGTGTCCATCATCTCTTATCTCAATTCATTCAACAACTGTATTGTTGACTATGGGTTGGGCATTGTGCTACACAGCAGCAGAGGATTAAACAAGTCCCGCCCTAGTGAGGACAGACACTAAATATAATCATTGGAGCAAATTACTTACTGCCTGAGACAGTTTCTACAGCTTTTCAAATGGGGATAAATATCTCATGGGGGTAGTCACGGGACTTAATGTGATAATTCGTGCACAGCAGTTAGTACATTCCTTGTCCACGATAAAAGCTCAATAAATGGTAGCTAGTATTATTAACCTTACTAAAAAGTTAACACGGATAAATATACAATTGCAAATGGTGTTGGCCTGTATGAAGGAAAAGAATAGGGCAGAATGAGGCCAACTCTGAGGAGAGGGTGTGGGACCCGAGACCAGAAGGGAGGAGCAAGCATGTGCGGAGCAGAGAAGAGTATCTGAGGCAGAGGAAGCACCGCGTGAGGGCCCAAGGTGTGTGGGGTGCTGTTTGCGGCCAGAGTGTGGTAGCTGGATGGAAACAGAGGGAGATGCTGCTGGGGACTCAGGCAAGGGTCATGTGCAGCCAGGTCTGGGACCATGCAGAGGCCAGGCGGGCGGGGCAGGGAGGGGGAGAAACCCACTTGCTGATGTACTCCCCGGTGAGGATGATGCTGCAGGTCTGGCATTTGAAGCAGCTGACGTGCCACTGCTTGTCCAGAGCCAGGAGTGACTGGCCGTGCTTGATCTCCTCCTTGCACCCAGCGCAGTCTGCAAAGACAAGAGGATGTGCTGAGCAAAGCATCCTGGGCCCCTAGAGCCCTGCCATCATCACACACCTGAGTCAAGGAAACCCCTCCTGGAATGCCAGCTTTTCCACAACTGCTCCCACCCTGGCACTGGCACCTGTCGAGACTCTGCCAGGTGAGGGAAAGGCCAGCGGAGCCCTGGCCTCTTGATAAGTGGTCTTGGTGTGAGGGAGAAAGACAGACCTCCCAGGGTTCCTTCAGAAAGTTCCCTGCTGGTCATCCTGACAACTGTTCATCCAGAATGGACCCTGCACTGCTTCTGCTCTCGAGTCACTAACTAAGCTCATGCAAGTCTCTGTGACCCAGGCACATGCAGTATCAGTGTCACCTGGGAGCTCAGAAATGTGCAGCAATGTGGGCCCCACCCAGATCGATTGAATTTTTATTTATTTTTAATTATTTTATTTTATTTTTATTGAAGCATGCTTGATTTACAATGTTGTGTTAGTTTCAGGTGTACAGCAAAGTGATTCAGTTACATATATATGTATATATATTATGTATATACGTATCTTTTTCAGGTTCTTCTCCATTATAGGTTGTTACAAGATACTAAATATAGTTCCCTGTGCTATACAGTAGGTCCTTGTTGCTTATCTATTTTATGTATAGTAGTGTGTACCTGTTAATCCCAAACTCCTAATTTATCCCCCTCTTTCCCCTTTGTTAACCATAAGTTTTTCTATGTCTGTGAGTCTGTTTCTGTTTTGTAAATAAGTTCATTTGTATCATTTTTCTAGGTTCCACATGTAAGTGATATCATATGATATTTTTCTTTCTCTGCCTGATTTACTTCACTTACTATGATAATCTCCATGTCCATCCATGTTGCTGCAAATAGCATTATTTCATTCTTTTTTATGGCTGAGTAATATTCCATTGTGTGTGTGTGTGTGTGTGTGTGTGTGTATATATATATATATATATATATAAAAAACACATCTTTATCCATTCATCTACTGATGGACATTTAGGTTGCTTCCATATCTTGGCTATTGTTAATACTGCTGCAATGAGCATTGGGGTGCATGTATCTTTTTGAATTAGAGTTTTCTCCAGATATATGGGATTGCTGGATCATATGATAGCTCTATTTTTAGTTTTTTGAGGAACCTCCATACTGTTTTCCATATTGGCTGCACCAATATACATTCCCACCAACAGTGCAAGAGGTTCCCTTCTCTCCACACCCTCTCCAGCATTTATTGTTTGTGGACTTTTTGATGATGGCCATTCTGACTGGTGTGAGGTCACACCTCATTTTTTTGCAGTTTTGATTTGCATTTCTCTAATAATTAGCGATTTTAAGCATCTTTTCATGTGCCTGTTGTCCCTCTGTATGTGTTCTTTGGAGAAACATCTATTTAGGTCTTCTGACCATTTTTCAATTGGATTGTTTTTTTGATGTTGAGCTGTATGAGCTGTTTATATATTTTGGAAATTAAGCCCTTGTCGCTTACCTACTGAATTTTATCAAGATCTCCAAGCACAGTAGAGTTTTGCTCAATGGCAAGGGCCCTGTTTGTGATTTGTGTGTTTTGTGGTTAAATCTATTTTCTTGCCTAGCACCATGCTCAGCACATAGTTAAGAACTCAAAGCAGATTTGCTGAATGAGCGTGAATGAGCAGGCCTCATAGCACTCAGGCAAAGGACAGAACTTACCACACACACCTCCTCCCCAACATGATTATATACGAAACATTTGCCTCCCCAAGCAGCAAGGATTAAAGAGTCTGATGAGATCGTTCCAGAGCAGAAAGGTGCCCTTGCTCTCCGTTCCCCTCACCCTGGACTGTGCACTGGGGCCAATATTGAATGTAGGGGGCCCCAGAGTCTGCCTGTTGCTCAATCAGTGTCTGCGGAGGGGCAGGAAATAGAGGCCGTGTCCAAGATACTTGGGAGAAGCGGGAAATTCAGGCCTAGCCGACCGGATGTCCCACTCTGGAGGAGGAAAGGGTCATGGTGCAAAGTTTACTAGAGGACAAGCCTGCCTCCTGGCACCAAAGCAAGTGCATACTTGGGAGCAGTGGTGAGAAAAGAGACGGCTATCAAGTTGGGAGAGGCTGGCTGAAGCTCTCACATCCAGCTGGGAGCCTGTCCTGGGACAGGAGATGAGGTGTCCATGTGTCTAAGAAGCGGTGTGCCCAGCAGGCTGTGGGGAGGGTCTGGGCCCTGATGAAGTGTGTGTATGAAGCAGCTCCCACAGTCCGCGCCTCTTGGCCACACAGCACCTTTCTAACATCTCTTAGTGCAAGCTGCGGGCAGGAAGGTCTCCCATTGCAAAATGCTTCAAGTCCCAGGCCTTCAAATGGGGGCTGGGAGAATAGTTTTAGGATTTCTTTTCTCCTGGGATAAGTCTACCCCCACTCCATCCTGATCATCACAGTCTTCAGAATGTCATAGTTTAGAGAGGTCAGGTACCCCTTCCTCTTTTATAGACAGATGGCCTCTGAAGTGACTTGCCCATGCTCCGAACAGTAAAACCCAAGGGCTCAGGCGTCTGGTCCAGCTTTCTAGGCCACAAATGCTGACCGTGTGTCTCTGTGGGCCTCGTTGATAGGGTTAAATGATTCCACTGGGGCTCAGAGTTCACAGAGCATTTGGCCAAAGTCCCACCCAATGCAGGAATCTACAGCATTCTCAACAGGGGTGGGCACCTTCCTCTGTGTCATCGCTTTCAGGGGTAAGCAGCTCACCCTCCCTTTTTTTTTTTTTTTGCAGTACGCAGGCCTCTCACTGTTGTGGCCTCTCCCGTTGCGGAGCACAGGCTCCGGACGCGCAGGCTCAGCGGCCATGGCTCACGGGCCCAGCCGCTCCGCGGCATGTGGGATCTTCCCGGACCGGGGCACGAACCTGTATCCCCTGCATCGGCAGGCAGACTCTCAACCACTGCGCCACCAGGGAAGCCCTATTCTCATGTTTTTAACTCATACTCTGTGCATTATCCAATCTCTGATATGAGGTCAGAAGCAATATTCCTGACGTAGGAAGGCCTGCTGATTCCTCCTGAGAATTCTGGCTTACCTGCTCCACATGCTTTTTCCTTTCATGTTATGCTGCTCATCCTCCACTCTACAGCTTCATATTTATCAGGACCTTTTCCTCCCTCTTCTCTCAACTTTCACTCTTGGCCACGCAGCAGAGTCTCAAACACCCCATCCGGGAGCCTGGGTCTGGTGTAATAAGCAGGGTCAGGAAAACCACACCCTGTCCCAAGTTGGATTCTGCAGACCCAGCTGTCCACTCCATTCCTCCTACGTTCCTCTTTATTCCAAAATTACAACCTTCAGCTGGCAGAAAGTGTGATGCCACCACTTGTTCCTCCTAAATCCCTCAGTTTACTGGAGACTCTAAAGACCCCAGACAACTATTTTTAGTTTTTTTGACTGTGTCATTCATTCCACTTAGATCAGCAAAAATAAGTGGGTTTGTGAGTCATAGCAAGCTCCCCACCTCGTTTTAGGCAACTAATCCAGGGAGACAGGACCCTTCCTATTAGCAAGTCATGTCTCTGGTATAGGGTGTTAAGGAAATAGGCTCCAAAGCCAGACTGCCTGGGCTCACATTCCAGTTACATTATCATTATCTGAGTGACTTTGGGCAAGTCATTTATGCTGTCTGAGTCTTCGTTTTCTCAACTAAAAACCACTACTCTTATCTCCCTCGTAGAGTTATTATAATGATTAAATGAGATGCTATATATAGAAAACTTAGTGCAGTGCCTGACAACAGTAATGGCCAATCAATGTTAGCAATAGTGATGGTGGTGGTTTTGGTGGTGATGGTGGTGGTGCTACTGCTGCTGATTCTTCTCAGTGAGGTCTGTGCAGTGCCTGGCAATTGTCACCGTCAATCAATGTTAGCAGTGGTGATGGTAGTGTTGGTGACAGTGGTGCTTGTAATGATGGTGGGGGTGATTGTGAAGATGGTGGTGGTGGTGGTGGTACTTATGGTGCCGATGCTACTTCTGCTCCTGATTCTTCATGGTGAGATCCGTGAGGAAACATTTCTTCCGCCTGTGATAAGTAATACAGTTCTTTTCTCTTGACAGTTCCTAAGTATTCTTCTTGATCTCTTTTGAGTAGATACTGCTCCCGCTTTTCCAGAATGTCTGTACATTCCAGGGATGAAACTTCACAGTCCTGTAGCTCAAGAACACAGCAAGTTTTCCTGCTTTCATTTTCCTTCTCCATGATATGTTCTTCCCCTTAGCACTCTCTTGAATCTTGTTTTAGTTCCCTCCATCCTTGGGGAACTAAGCAGACCTTCCAACTTCCCCTCAAGTCAGGAGGCTGCCTTGCGTTTACAGCATGGATAATGACCACCTTTGGGGAGAAAACATTTCTATGAAACGTATGCCCTGTAGCTCCACACATGGATGTCTAGACTTCATGAGTAACAAGATGAGCCATGATCCTAGGCATCCCCCCGGAGACGGCCCACGCGCTCACTTGCTCTTCTGCACTCACTCTTCCTCACCTTCTTCACCTCCTGATCTGCAGAATTATGGTGGACACAGCCTCTTCTTGTGGACATGCTCCCATGCAGGGCTCCCGCACTTAGCCAAGGAAATCTCCCACCTGTCTGAGATTCCCCAAGGCACGCAGTACACGCAACACTGAGTGAAGTAATAGTGAAGTAATAGCAGATTCAGGAATCTTATTCTCAGTTCTCCTTTGGGATGTTTCCTAGACTAAACCTCCAAGCCAACAAAATCCCTCACTTTATATTTAGAGAGCATTTTACACACTATGACGTATGCTGGTTTGATTCCCGAATACTGATACACTTGCTTTCCACAAAGTTGGGTAAACTGAGCCACGGGGAGGCTACATGATGGCTGTGCATTCACACAGAAGGATGGCCGCCTCCTGACTCCAGCCGGCTTCCCTCTGTGAACTCACACGTGGTCCCACTGGTGTCTGGGCACCTTGGTAGCATCAGCCATGGCGCCGTGGTCCTGCATCCCAGCCTTGCTGTCATTCTGGATGACGCTTTCAAGGAGTTATGAAGGATAACAGTGTGTGCACTCAGCCGCCTCAAGATGGAAACCTGATCAGAGCGGCCAATTTTTCCTGAGCCCCACCGAAGACACTGACGGAAAGTCTGGGAGCAGATCTGATTCAACTGAAAAGAAAGGAAGGGCAAGTGGGGGAGCCTCCCCACTGGCTCCCATGCTAATGGAGCCCCCGGGAGCTCAGCCCTGCTGACTTGGGGTATTCTGTGCTCGCCCTCCTGAGCCGGACACAGCCTCAGCATGCTGACTCTGCTGGTGCCGTGGCCAACAGCCCCCATACCACACAGTGATGCCGCACAAGATGCTAATGGGCTTTCATTGATTCTGACGACAAGGCCGGTGAGAGTGTCACGTAACATGAAAGAATGCCGGAGCTTAGCTTGGCTTACCGAGACCTAGGGGGCTGTGTCCGTGTGTGTGTGAGCACATGCAGTCAGTGGCCTGACAAGGGCATCTTGGAACAGTGATTTGGATATCTTACGGCTAGACACGTTTGAATGGAATGGACATTCCACAAATCAGAATGACTGTTCCGAGGCACTGTTGATCCTCAGTTCCCCTAAACTCCCAATCTATGTTTTGGTGATAGAACGTGACCTTTACGATGGCCTGCCAAGTGTCCCCCTCATCCCTAGACAGTAGTTCTCAGTCTTAGGAGCAGCGAATGAATCACCCAAGAAGCTTATTAAGACTGTAGATTTCTAGGTCGCATTCCTAGAAGTCCAGAGTGGGCCCAGAAATCTGTATTTTTATCAGTCCTGCAGTGAAGCTGATATCATGGTCCACGGAACACACCCTAAGGGGCACTAGCACAGCCCTTGTGGCCTTCTCTCATATTCCCTCTTTTGTTAAGATATGTCTGCATCTTTAGTGGAGTTTGTAAAACTTGACAGCCACTGGTGGAAAACACTTGATCAGCTCTGTTGCGATGCCCTTGGGAGTGTGGACCAGAGGGGAGATAAGGAGCCCTGCTCATCCCAGGAGAACCACCCAAGTGGCCAACACATGGCACAGGCCATCCCTGTTCACAGTTGGGCAGCCTGTTTTCCCTGCGTTTGTGCTTTGGGAAGTTTGTGAGTCTGGGCTGTGTGCCAACTGGGTCATGCTTCAGGAGTCCTCCAGGGTGGGAACCTCCCCCACTTCCCTCCAGGCTGCGGAAACAGTTAGCGAAGCTGGGACAGGAGAGCCCTGGGAGATGGCACTCGTGGACGGCGACGTGCCCCGTGGGGAGGACTCACGGCTTGGTCCACGGATCTTGATGGGCTTACTGCTCGTCATGGACTGGGAGCATGTCTGACACAAACATTCCTTCCCGCTGAAGGTCACCTTGTCTCCAATGGGGAAAGGCTTCCTGCAAGAGGGATGAAGGAGAAATTCAACACCACCTCTCCAGAGGGTTGTGTCTATAAGTGACTTGACAACACATGTGCCTGAAGACCTTTGGTAGCACACACAGCACACATAGAGCACCAGGTACATTCAAGTGCTGTTCACGGGGCCAGGCTAAACCACTCAGTTAGGGCCAGGACCGGAACTGGAGACCCAGTTGGGCCATTTACATGATTTTTGAACACTGGGCAAATCATGACACTTACTTGGGCTTACATTTCTCTTCTATAATGAAGAGGCTAAAAATGTCTCAGAGGTACTTCCTCTTCCTGGAAGGACTTCTTCCATCCCAACTTGACCTATCCCCTCTATGTCAGGAAGAACTCATTCAACTCCCCAACTTGCCAAAATTTCCTTCTTTCACTCCATAGGAAGTTTAGACATCCTCAAAGAACCTCTTCCTCTGCTCGCCTGCATTTGCACAGTTTGAGTTCCACAGCTCAGGGGCTCAAGCTCATCATGTCCTGCCTCCCTAACTAAGTATAAAGCGCATAGAACCCTCAGCACAGTGGATCCCATCACACAGCAGCTCTCGCTCATGCGGTCTGGGATGACTGTTAATGTGGACTCTGAGTTTATGCCCCCGTAAGCCTGCAGTGGCTCCACTGTCCTTACATTAGCAACATGAACAATGGAGGGAGTGCCAGGGAGGGAGGGGAGCCGTGTTCTCATCACAGCCCAGGCACTGACTCATGGTAAAAGGACCCGGCATGACCTTGGGAAGGCACCTATTCTCCATGGGGCTTCACAAAACCTCCACTTTAGACCATACGAACCCTACTGTGCAAACTTCCAATGGTTCTGGGATTCCAGGTCTTAAGGGTTGGATGAATGAATGAATTCCACTGGGTGATAATATTTTCTTCTGCACTGTGTCGTTAGTCTCAATCAGAAACTCTAATTGGTTAGTTACTCTAACTGGTAACAAAGAGGTGGTTATTTTACGAGGAGAATACTTAATCTATAAATGACTTTCCCAATTAAAAAATGCATACATATACTCCAATCGTGCTTTACTTATGACTTAATCAGAGCAGTCCATTTAACATATCTGTGGGCAGGGTTGAGGTTTTCTTTATTTTTTTCATCTCCTTAATATGGTGCTTAGCATACACTGGGCCCTTAATGTACATTTGCTAAGTTAACAAGTGACGGGGACGCTGAGGGTGGGGAGGAGGGAAGGGGTGAGCTTTCCATCACCTATCAGAGGTCTTGAGAGGCTAGATAATGATCATATGATAATGAAGAGAATAAAAGTGGACACAGTTTGGTACCAGTCATTGAGATAAGGTCTCTCTGCCTGTACCATCTCATTTATCTTCATGGAAACCCAATGAAGTTGGACTGGCTTTGATGTCAATTCACCAATGAAGCGGAGGCTTACAGAGGTGGGGTCACCTGCCAGGGTCCTGGAGGAAGGCTATAAACAGATATTCCAGTACCGCATGTGGCTGAGGGTGTGAAAGCCTGAGCCAGATTCATGGATTCCAAACTGAGTTTTGAGAGGCCAGGGCCCTCAGTGGTTCCTTCAGGGACTTTTGATGGGAAGTGGGAGGCTGAGTATTGGGGCTCAGATCCTTACACTGCCTTCATCTCGGACAAACTAGTGTTTTATACTAGATCACGTTTGACAAACAGGATTCAGCCGCTAAATGTTGGAAAACCACTAGCCTGTCAGGTCCTTCCACCCCTGAGATTAGAGGACGCAAGTGTCCAGCAAAAAGCCGAGTAAGCCCCGGATCTGCCTGGGAAAGGCCATTTCTTCCCTTCTGCAGGATCCCAGGCAGAGGGTCCCCGCCCCCGCTGGCCTGCTGCTCACCTGCACAAGCTGCACACAAAGCACTTGGGGTGGTAGGTGCGGCCCAGCGCAGAGATGACCTCGCCCGTGATAAAGTCCCGGCAGCTGTCACAGCGGGTGCCGTAGAGTTGCTGGTAGTCCTGGGTGCAGATGTACTCCTGGTTCTTGAAGAAGAAGCCTGACTGAGCCAGGCCACAGCCACACACTTGGGGAAACAAGGCGGGAAACAAAGGCACGTGAGTTCAGGGGGGGTCTGCAAGCATGAGGTTCTTGCTGCGGACAAGGCTGCTGTCTGACTCAGTCGTAAGTGGCCAGGGAATGGTGATGCATGGGACGTCAGGGGCCTTTGGGGCCAGTGCTCCTTAAAGGATGGCCCGAAGACCACTTGCCTCAGAATCACCTGGCGGGCTTCTTGAGATGCAGCTGCCTGGACCTAAATCAGACTCCCTCGGGTTGGAGCCCAGGCATCTGCATTTTAGCACACTCCCCAGCTGATCCTGATGCATGCTGAGACCACCCATGCTATACAATCCTCTCAAAACATGGAGGAAAAGTTTAAAGCCATGTAGCTCACGCAATGCAACGCGGCTGGTGGTGTCATGAGTTTGATGAAAGAATCATTCAGTTAAAAATGCCCTGGGCATTTCCTACGTGCATGAGTCTGTGCTAGGTGAAGACGAGTTATGATGGCAACGGGATGTATGATTTGAAGATTATAATCCAGCTTCACCATAGCCATAAAAGGTAGATCTGTTCCCAGGCAGGAATGATAAAACACAATCCTTGAGATCCAAAGAGCTAACAATGGATGCAGAGGGAAGACCACATAGAACATACATTAGTGGGGACAGGCCATGGGCTGGTGTAGGTAGCAAGTGCTGTGAGTGGGAGGAATCAATGGCTTTCTGGAGGAGGTAGCATCTAAGTTGAAGGGAAGGAATGGAATGAGCTAAAGCACAAAGGCAGGAATCTACAGGCGATATTTGTGTGGAGATGGGGCTAGGGTAAGGGTGGTGTTTTTAGAGAGTGGAAGGCAATATTACAGGAAAATATTGCCAGGCCAGTTGGAGGAAGAGGGGCCAAGTCCAGTTTAAGACGTTTAGGCTTTGTGGGAAACTAGGAAGCCACGGATGGTTTCTCCCCTAGTTTTTAAAATCTTAAATTATTTTGAAAAATCTCGGACATATACAACAGTAGAGAGAAGATTATAATGATTCCCCATTACCCAGCTGCAGAAATGATCAATTGCACTGATGACTTCTGAACAGAGAGGCAACATGATTTCATAAGGTACTTTATAAAGTCTTTTGGGATATCCTTGTAGACAATATGAAGTAATATAGGGCAGATAATAGAAAAGCAGGTGGATATAATTATAGGTGTCTGAACAACTGAATCATGTGGGACTCCCCTCCCCCAAAAGACTTAGAAACGTGGGAAATGAGATTTCCCTCTGAGAGTTAAGTTATGAAATGAACACATAATGGGAAGAGCAGGAAAAGGCTAAGTTTCTTCCAAGAGATTGAATGACTCTCAGGGCCACCAGAACGGCTGAGTTTATCGATGCAGCTAAAGCAAGGATGGGTCAGCCAGGAAGGGGCTGGTCAGCAATCAAAGGAAGGCCACTTGAGAGCTCATTCAAATCCCGAGACCAGCTCCCCTTGTTCTGAGTCTGACAGTTTGACTTTCTACATAGGTTGCCTTTGTGAGACAAGCAGCTGATCAGGGCAACATGAACTAGTACAACGGAGAGTTACAGCTCTTGTTTATGTTAATCAACAGGCACTCGGGTTTTATACGTCGGTTTCCCAAAAGATGTGGTTAGCATGACTCAACTTTACCAGGTGTGATCCACGGTGGGGAAACCAACAAGATGTTTTCCAAGCCTGTAAGTGCGAGGACCTGGCCTGAACTGGGTGACATCACCCCAGTAAATACTCTCTTATCTTTAATAGGGAACGTTGTTTTGCAAAAGCAGCCAGGTTAAAAGTAGGAGGGACTTCTAGGTGAATGTCAGAAGTATGTTGCAAGTGTTTGTTCACTCTGCAGGCCAGAGGTAGGCTCCAAGGGCCAAGGTGAGGGAGGAGGGCGGCTCCAAATGTCACAGCACCAGGGGAAACGGTCTAGGACCATGAGAGACTCTGCTCTGGGAGTCAGACCACCTGGGCTATCTAACTCTCTGGGTGACACTAAACTTGGTCCTCTGTTGTCTGGGGCCTCTGTTCACTTCTGTGTAAAGAGCAGAAACTGGACAAGAAATGACCTGAGCTTTTCTTCTGACACTGACATCCTATGAGTCTAGGAGAAGGTAGGGCACATTTTAAATTCCACGTGAGGTAGAGCTGGCAGCCGCTGGGGACCACCCCTGCAGAGAGGCAGGGCTTATGAGTAGAAGTGGTGCTGGTGGTGGTGGTAGGTGGGGAAGGGTCCAACTTTCATCAGGCTTCATGAAATCTCATCACAGCAAACAATGCCTGGTCTGGAAGGCAGGCGAGGCCAGAGAACAGGCTGTGCTGGGGTGTGCAGGTGGCAGATCAATTGACTTCATGGCTGTGGAATTAGTCAGGCATGGCCTACAACCTCATTGGAAACAGCTCCTGTTTTTTCCCTTCTTTTCTCTCCTTTGTGTCCCCTGCCAACTCCACTTCCAGAGCTACCTCTCCCAGTGGAGAGAACCAGGAGGCCATACGAAAACTTGGAACAATCAGTTCCTTCATTTCCCCCAAGGAGCTGAAGGAGGAAGGTAGAAAGGATGTAAAGGTTGATAAGAATCCCAGGGGTTCCTGGAAATACAGTGGGGAACACGGGGTGGAAGGAAAGCTGGACCAGCATGACAGATATATTTGAGGCTCAGCAGAGCTCTGCATTCAAATAACAGGAAAGGCCATGGAGAGGGTCTGTAGTATGGAAGTGATGTGGAATTAATACATCCAGGGCAGTCATTATTCTGTGAATCAGAAAAATATAGTCTATTAATTAAAAGAAAGATTATATAGCCTGACAATGGGACAGAATATGGGAACTCAGAACTGCTTTCAGAAAACACAGACTGCTCACTGTAAACACAAGGCCTAAAATAGGACGTGCACACAGCCCTACTGTGTTTCAGTGGAAAATGTACTGTTTTGAGGGTCACTGGACCTTCCTCCATATTCCCATTCTAGCACTCAGGTGCTGTGTGACTTTGAAAAAGTGACCTCACCCCTCTGGAGCTCAGTTACCTCATTTGTAAAATGAGGGGGCTATGTGGTAACTGAGGACACATCCAGATCTGAGAGTCTAGGATTCTGTCATATAATTCTGTTGATTTTCAACTTTTCAAATGAGACAGTTTTATGGAATTTCAAAATCAAAGTGTTGGAAGGGCCCCCGAGGGTGATCTCATTATTTTAAACATTTAAATTGTGAAATATATTATACATACAGAAGATGTAGTAAATATATATGTACAGTGTAAAGAAGAAGAATAAAACATGCTCCCAGCTACTCACTACCGAGTTTATGAAACAGAACATCACCAGCAGCTCGGAAGCCTGTTCCCATCTCCCTAAGAGCGCCCTGCTTCCCACACCACGCCCCAAATTGTGTTTATCATTCTCTTGCTTTTCTTTACAGTTTTACTACCTTTGAGGTATCTACAAACAATATATTGTTTAGTTTTGCCTGTTTTTGAACTTTATATGGATGGAATCATACTGCATCTACTCTTCTGTGTAATTTACTGCTTCATTCTCTCAGTATTATGTTTTTGAGATTCATCCATGTTGATGCATGTAGTTGTGGGTCATTCATTTTCACTGCTGTGCTGTATTTCGTTGTCTGACTATATCACAATTGATCTATTCCACTGCTGAAGGACATCCAAGCTGCTTGTGGTTTTTTTTTTTCCTTTATGGAAATGCTGCCTTGAACATTCTTCTATTTGTGAGGTGATGTCTCACTGTTTTCCAATAAGTTTTTCCCATTTACATTCCCACCAGCAGTTCTCACTGAGCTATATTATCACAGATACCAGGTAATACCTAACATCTTATATTTAGTTAACATGGTACAGGTGAAAGGATGTTCTATTGTGATTTTAAATTTAATTTCCCTGATTATTAATGAAATTGAGAATGTTATTACCTGCTTATGGACCATTTGTGTTTTCAAGGTTTATCCACATGGAGCATGTATCAGTATCCCTTTTCTACAGCTGAATAATATTCCACTGTATGGATATACCACACTGTACTTATCCATTCACTGGCTGATGGATATTTGAATTGTTTCAAACTTTTGACTTTATGAATAATATTGCTATGAACATTTGTGTACAAGTCTTTGTGTGAACATACGTTACTTGAGTGTAAGTCTAGCAGTGGAATTTGGAATTGTTGGGGTTATATGGTAACTCTACGTTTACCCCTAGAGGAACTGCAAGATTGTTTTCCAAAGCACCTACACATTTTACATTCCCACCAGCAAGGTATGAGGGTTCCAATTCTTCCACATTCTTGCCAACACTTGTATTATCTGTCTTTTTTGATTATAGCCAACTGAGTGGGTGTGAAGTTTATCTCATTGTGGTTTTATTTGCATTTCATTGATGGCTAATGATGTTGAGCATTTCTTCATGTGCTTATTGGACATTTATATAACTTCTTCATAGAAATGTCTATTCATATCCTTTGCCCATTTTGAAATTGGGTTATTTGTCTTTTTTATTATTAAGTTGTAAGTATTCTTTATATAGTCTAGATACAAGCCCTTTACCAGATATATGATTTGCAAATTTTATCTCCCATTCTGTGTGTTGCCTTTCACATTCTTCATGGTATGTTTTGAAGCAAAAAAGTTTTTAATTCTGATGATGTTCAATTTATCTATTTTTCCTTAGTTGTTTGTGCTTTGGGTGTCATGTCCAAGAAGGCTTTGCCTAACTTAAGGTCACAAAGATTTACTCCTATATTTTCTCTTAAAAACTTTATAGTTTTAGCTCTTATGTTTAGGTTTTTGACTTATTTTGAGTTAATTTTTTTGTATGATGTGAAGAAGAATGCAAATTTTTTTTCACATATATATGTTCAGCATCATTTGTTGAAGACTATTCTTTCCCTATTGAATTATTTTGGCTGCCTCGATGACATTCAACTGACCATAAATATAAGGGTTTATTTTTGCACTCTCATTTTGACTCTATTGATCTATATGTCTATCCTTGTACCACATTGTTTTGTTTATTGTAGCTTTGTAGTAAGTTTTGAAAGTGGGAAGTTTGAGTCTTCCAACCTTGTTCTTCTTTTTCAAGATTGCTTTGGCTATTTTATATTCCTTTCAATTCCATATGCATTTTAGAATCAGTCTGTCAATTTCTACAGAGAAGCAAGTGGGGATTTTTATAGCAATTACATGTGTTATGAACTGAATAGTGTCCTCCCCCAAATTCATATGTTGAAGCCCCAAGCCCTAATGTGATGGTACTTAGATAGGTGGTCTTTAGCAGACAATCAGGTTTAGATGAGGTCATAAGGATGGGACCTTCATTATGGGATTAGTGACCTCATTAGAAGAGACACCAGCAAACTTGCTCATTCTCATTCTCCCTCTCTTTCTCTCTCTCTGCTCCTCCCTCCCTCCCTCTGTGATATGTGAGGACACAGTGAGAGGGAAGCTGTCTGCAAGCCAGGAAGGAAGCTCTCCATAACCCAACTATGAAGGCACCTTAATCTTGGACTTCCAGCCTCCAGAACTGTGAGAAAATACACTACTGTTGTTTAAGCCATCCAATCTATGTTATTTTGTTATGGCAGCCTGAGCTAAGATAGCCTAAGTTTGTAGATTGATCTAAAGAATATTGCCATCATAACAATGTTAAGGCTTCTGATCCATGAGCATGGTATATCTTTCCATTTACTTAGTCTTTAATATTTTGTAGTTTTCAAAGTATAAACTTTACACTTTTGTTAAATTCTTCTTCTTGTTTTTCAATGTAGCTCTCAAAGCATTTCCAGATCTTTATTATTTAAGAGAACATATCACCCCTCCTAGGTATATGGACAAGAGAAATCATATATATGTTGACCAGATGACACATAAAAGAATGTCTATAGCCACATTATATGTAATGCTGGACACAACTCAAATGCTCATCAACAGTAAGAAGAATAAATTCATGGTGGTATAATATAATCACACAATGGAACATATAGCAATGAGGATGAACAAACCATAAATGCATGAAACTACAAGACTGACTCTCACAAACAAAATGTTAGCACAGGAAGCCAGATGTAAAAGAGTACCCACACTGATTCTACTTATATGATGTTTACAATAGGCAAAACTTATTTATGATGTTAGAAGCAGGACAGTGGATACTTTTGATGGGGGGCAGTGACTGGTGGGACATACAAAGTAAGTTTCTGGGGTGCTGGTGATGTGCTGTTTCTTTTTTTGTTGTTGTCGTTTTTTGTTTGTTTCTTTTGGTTTTTTGTTAAAATTTTTTTTTACTTTTTAATTTAATTTATTTTTTAATACAGCAGGTTCTTATTACTCATCAATTTTATACACATCAGTGTATACATGTCAATCCCAATCGCTGAATTCATCTCACCCCCACCCCCACCCTCCTGCCGCGTTCCCCCCTTGGTGTCTATACATTTCTTCTCTACATCTGTGTCTCAAATTCTGCCCTGCAAACCGGTTCATCTGTACCATTTTTCTAGGTTCCACATATATGCATTAATATACGATATTTTTCTCTTTCTGACTTACTTCACTCTGTACAACAGTCTCTAGATTCATCCACGTCTCAACAAATGACCCAATTTCGTTCCTTTTTGTGGCTGAGTAATATTCCATTGTACATATGTACCACATCTTCTTTATCCATTTGTCTGTCGATGGGCGTTTAGGTTGCTTCCATGGCCTGGCTATTGTAAATAGTGCAGCAATGAACATTGTGGTGCATGTGTCTTTTGAGTTATTGTTTTCTCTGGGTATATGCCCAGTAGTGGGATTGCTGGATCACATGGTAATTTTTAGTTTTTTAAGGAACCTCCATACTGTTCTCCATAGTGGCTGTATCAATTTATATTCTAACCAACAGGGCAAGAGGGTTCCCTTTTCTCCACACCCTCTCCAGCATTTGTTGTTTGTAGATTTTCTGATGATGCCCATTCTAACTGGTGTGAGGTGGTACCTCATTGTAGTTTTGATTTGCATTTCTCTAATAATCTGTGATGTTGAGCAGCTTTTCACTTGCTTCTTGGCCATCTGTATGTCTTCTTTGGAGAAATGTCTATTTAGGTCTTCTGCCCATTTTTTGATTGGGCTGTTTTTTTAATATTGAGCTGCATGAGGTGTTTATATATTTTGGAGATTAATCCTTTGTCCGTTGATTCATTTGCAAAATATTTTCTCCCATTCTGAGGGTTGTCTTTTTGTCTTGTTTATGGTTTCCTTTCCTTTGTTTATGGTTTGTCCTTATGTCTTGTTTATGGTTTCCTTTCCAATAAATACTTTTGCTGTGCATAAGCTTTTAAGTTTCATTAGGTCCAATTTGTTTATTTCTGTTTTTATTTCCATTACTCTAGGAGGTGGATCAAAAATGATCTTGCTGTGATTTATGTCAAAGAGTGCTCTTCCTATGTTTTCCTCTAAGAGTTTTATAGTATCCATTCTTAAATTTAGGTCTCTAATCCATTTTGAGTTTATTTTTGTGTATGGTGTTAGGGAGTGTTCTAATTTTATTCTTTTACATGTAGCTGTCCAGTTTTCCCCACCACTTAATGAACAGACTGTCTTTTCTCCATTGTATATCCTTGTCTCCTTTGTCATAGATTAGTTGACCATAGGTGCATGGGTTTATCTCTGGGCTTTCTATCTTGTTCCATTGATCTATGTTTCTGTTTTTGTGCCAGTACCATATTGTCTTGATTACTGTAGCTTTACAGTATACTCTGAAGTCAGGGAGCCTGATTCCTCCAGCTCCATTTTTTTCCCTCAAGACTGCTTTGGCTATTCGGGATCTTTTGTGTCTCCATACAAATTTAAAGATTTTGTGTTCTAGTTCCTTAAGAAACGCCGTTGGTAATTTCATAGGGATTGCATTGAATCTGTAGATTGCTTTGGGTAGTATAGTCATTTTCACAATATTGATTCTTCCAATCCAAGAACATGGTATACCTCTCCATCTGTTCATATCGTCTTTAATTTCTTTCATCAGTGTCTTATAGTTTTCTGCATACAGGTCTTTTGTCTCCCTCGGTAGGTTTATTCCTAGGTATTTTATTCTTTTTGTTGCAATGGTAAATGGCAGTGTTTCCTTAATTTCTCTTTCAGATTTTTCATCATTAGTGTATAGGAATGCAAGAGATTTCTGTGCATTAATTTTGTATCCTGCAACTTTACCAAATTCATTGATTAGCTCTAGCAGTTATCTGGTGGCAGTTTTAGGATTCTCTATGTATAGTATCACGTCCTCTGCAAACAGTGACAGCTTTACTTCTTCTTTTCCAATTTGTTTTCCTTTTATTTCCTTTTCTTCTCTGATTGCTATGGCTAGGGTTTCCAAAACTATGTTGAATAAGAGTGGTGAGAGTGGACATCCTTGTCTTGTTCCTGATCTTAGAGGAAATGCTTTCAGCTTTTCACCATTGAGAATGACATTTACTGTGGGTCTGTCATATATTGCCTTTATTATATTGAGGTAGGTTTCCTCTATGCCCACTTTCTGGAGAGTTTTTATCATAAATGGGTGTTGAATTTTGTTGAAAGCTTTTTCTGCATCTATTGAGATGATCATATGGTTTTTATTCTTCAGTTTGTTAATATGGTGTATCACACTGATTTGCGTATACTGAAGAATCCTTGCATCCTTGGGATAAATCCCACTTGATCATGGTGTATGACCCTTTCAATGTGTTGTTGGATTCTGTTTGCTAGTTATTTTGTTGAGGATATCTGCATCTATATTCATCAGTGATATTGGTCTGTAATTTTCTTTTTTTTGTAGTATCTTTGTCTGGTTTTGGTATCAGGGTGATGGTGGCCTCATAGAATGAGTTTGGGAGTGTTCCTTCCTCTGCAATTTTTTGGAAGAGTTTGAGAAGGATGGGTGTTAGCTCTTCTCTAAATGTTTGATAGAATTCACCTGTGAAGCCACCTGGTCCTGGACTTGTATTTGTTGGAAGATTTTTAATCACAGTTTCAATTTCATTACTTGTGATTGGTCTGTTCATATTTTCTATTTCTTCCTGGTTCAGTCTTGGAAGGTTATACCTTTCTAAGAATTTGTCCATTCCTTCCATGTTGTCCATTTTATTGGCATAGAGTTGCTTGTAGTAGTCTCTTAGGATGCTTTGTAATTCTGCGGTGTCTGTTGTAACTTCTCCTTTTTCATTTCTAATTTTATTGATTTGAGTCCTCTCCCTCTTTTTCTTGATGAATATGGCTAAGGGTTTATCAATTTTATCTTCTCAAAGAACCAGCTTTTAGTTTTTTTGATCTTTGCTACTGATTTCTTTGTTTCTATTTCATTTATTTCTGCTCGGATCTTTATGACTTCTTTCCTTCTGCTAACTTTGGGTTTTGTTTGTTCTTCTTTCTCTAGTCCCTTTAGGTGTAAGGCTAGATTGTTTATTTGAGATTTTTCTTGTTTCTTGAGGTAGGCTTGTAGAGCTATAAACTTCCCTCTTAGAACTGCTTTTGCTGCATCCCATAGGTTTTGGATTGTCGTGTTCTCATTGTCATTTGTCTCTAGGTATTTTTTGATATCCTATTTGATTTCTTCAGTGATCTCTTGGTTATTTAGTAAGGTATTGTTCAGCCTCCATGTGTTTGTGTTTTTTACGTTTTTTTTTCCTGTAATTCATTTCTAATCTCATAGCATTGTGGTCAGAAAAGATGCTTGACATGATTTCAATTTTCTTAAATTTACTGAGGCTTGATTTGTGACCCACGATGTGATCTATCCTGGAGAATGTTCCGTGCACACTTGAGAAGAAAGTGTAATTTGCTGTTTTTGGATGGAATGTCCTACAAATATCAATTAAATCTATCTGGTCTATTCTGTTATTTAAAGCTTCTGTTTCCTTATTTTCATTTTGGATAATCTGTCCTTTGACATGAGGTGTTAAGGTCCCCACGATTATTGTGTTACTGTCGATTTCCTCTTTTATAGCTGTTAGCAGTTGCCTTATGTATTGAGGTGCTCCTATGTTGGGTGCATATATATTTATAATTGTTATATCTTCTTCTTGGATTGATCCCTTGATCATTATGTAGTGTCCTTCCTTGTCTCTTGTAACATTCTTTATTTGAAAGTCTATTTTATCTGACATGAGTATAGCTACTCCAGCTTTCTTTTGATTTCCACTGACATGGAATATCTTTTTCCATCCCCTCACTTTCAGTCTGTATGTGTCCCTAGGTCTGAAGTGGGTCTCTTGTAGACAGCATATAGATGGGTCTTGTTTTTGTACCCATTCAGCAAGCCTGTGTCTTTTGGTTGGAGCATTTAATCCATTCACGTTTAAAGTAATTATCAATATGTATGTTCCTATGACCATTTTCTTAATTGTTTTGGGTTTGTTTTTGTAGGTCCTTTTCTTCTCTTGTGTTTCCCACTTAGGGAAGTTCCTTTAGCATTTGTTGTAGAGCTGGTTTGGTGGTGCTGAATTCGCTTAGCTTTTGTTTGTCTGAAAAGCTTTCGATTTCTCTATTGAATCTGAATGAGATCCTTGCCGGGTAGAGTGATCTTGGTTGTAGATTCTTCCCTTTAATCCCTTTAAGTATATCATGCCACTCTCTCCTGGCTTGTAGAGTTTCTGCTGAGAAATAAGCTGTTAACCTTATGGGAGTTCCCTTGTATGTTATTTGTCATTTTTCCCTTGCTGCCTTCAATATTTTTTCTTTGTCTTTAATTTTTGCCAATTCGATTACTATGTATCTTGGCGTGTTTCTCCTTGGGTTTATCCTGTATGGGATTCTGCGCTTCCTGGACTTGGGTGGCTATTTCCTTTCCCATGCTAGGGAAGTTTTCGACTATAATCTCTTCAAATATTTTCTTGGGTCCTTTCTCTCTCTCTTCTCCTTCTGGGACCCCTATAATGCAAATCTTGTTGCATTTAATGTTGTCCCAGAGGTCTCTTAGGCTGTCTACATTTCTTTTTGTTCTTTTTTCTTTATTCTGTTCCACAGCAGTGAATTCCACCCAGGTCACTTATCCGTTCTTCTGCCTCAGTTATTCTGCTATTGATTCCTTCTAGTGTCGTTTTCATTTCAGTTATTGTATTGTTCATCTCTGTTTGTTTGTTCTTTAATTCTTCTAAGTCTTTGTAAAACATTTCTTGCATCTTCTCGATCTTTGCCTCCATTCTTTTTCTGAGGTCCTGGATCATCTTCACTATCGTTATTCTGAATTCTTTTTCTGGAAGGTTGCCTATCTCCACTTCATTTAGTTGTTTTTCTGGGGTTTTATCTTGTTCCTTTATCTGGTACATAGCCCTCTGCCTTTTCATCTTGTCTATCTTTCTGTGAATGTGGTTTTTATTCCACAGGCTGCAGGATTGTAGTTCCTCTTGCTTCTGCTGTGTGCCCTCTGGTCGACGTGGCTATCTAAGAGGCTTGTGCAAGTTTCCTGATGGGAGGGACTGGTGGTGGGTAGAGCTGACTGTTGCCTTGGTTGGCAGAGCTCAGTAAAAGTTTAATCCACTTGACTGCTCATGGGTGGGTCTGGGTTCCCTCCCTGTTGGTTGTTTGGCCCAGGGGAACCCAACACTGGAGCCTACCTGGGCTCTTTGGTGGGGCTAATGGCAGACTCTGGGAGGGCTCACACCAAGGAGTACTTCCCGGAACTTCTGCTGCCAGTGTCCTTGTCCCCATGGTGAGACACAGCCACCCCCTGCCTCTGCAGGAGACCCTCCAACACTAGCAGGTAGGTCTGGTTCAGTCTCCCCTGGGGTCTCCCCTGGGGTCACTGCTCCTTCCCCTGGGTCCCAATATGCACACTACTTTGTGTGTGCCCTCCAAGAGTGGAGTCTCTGTTTCCCCCAGTCCTGTCGAAGTCCTGCAATCAAATCCCACTAGCCTTCAAAGTCTGATTCTCTAGGAATTCCTCCTCCCATTGCTGGACCCCCAGGTTGGGAAGGCTGACGTGGGGCTCAGAACCTTCACTCCAGTGGGTGGACTTCTGTGGTATAAGTGTTCTCCAGTCTGTGAGTCACCCACCCAGCAGTTACAGGATTTGATTTTACTGTGATTGCGCCCCCCCTACCGTCTCATTGTGGCTGCCTCTTTGTCTTTGGATGTGGGGTTATCTTTTTTGGTGAGTTCCAGTGTCCTCCTGTCGATGATTGTCCAGCAGCTAGTTGTGATTCTGGTGTTCTTGCAAGAGGGAGTGAGAGCACGTCCTTCTACTCCGCTGTCTTGGTTCAGGGCTGAAAATCTCTTGTTAAATTCATATGCATTTTATTTTTGATGCTATTGTAAATGGAACTGTTTTCTCAATTTTATTTTCAGATTGTTCATTGCAAGTGTATAGAAATACAATTGATTTTGGTATATTGATGTTGTACCTTGAAATCTGATGAACTTATTTGCTAGTTCTAATAGTCTTTTTTAGCACATTCCTTAAGATTTGTTATATACAAGATCATGTCATGTGCAAATAGAGACAGTCTTACTTCTTTTTCAATCTGGGTGACTTCTATTTCATTTTCTTGCCTAACTGACCTAGAATGAACCTACAGTATATGTTAAATAGAAGCAGTAAGAGCAGACATTCTTTTCTTATTTTTGATCTCACAAGGGAAGCAGTCTTACAGCATTAAGTATGATTTAAGCTGTGGGCTTGCCTTTGTTCTTGAAAGATAGTTTTGCTGAATACATAATTCTAAATTTACAGTTACTTCTTTCAGTACACAAAGGTATTATTCCACTGTTTTCAGATTTCCTTGTTGTGACTAAAACTTCAGCTGTCAGCTTATTTACCATTCATATGCAGATGATTTGTCTCTTATCTCTGGCTACTTTTAAGACGGGTTTTTTTGGTTGTTTTTGGTGATCTGCAGTTTCACCATGATGTGTGTAGGTAGATTTCTTTTATATTTTTCTACTGGGATTCATTATGTTTCCTAGATTCAAGGATTTGTGTCTCTCAACAGTTCTAAATAATTCACAGATGTTATCTCTTCAAATATTGTCTTCTTACTCATGTTCTCTATTATACATCTCTAGAACTCTGATTAGATATATGTCAAACCTTCTCACTATATTCTCCATGTATAAAGTTCTCTTTTATTTTTATCACTTTCTTATATTTCTGAGCTATACGTATATACCTCTCTGCTAAATCTTACAGTTTATTAATTATCTCTTCAGCAACATCTGATGTGCTATTTAATCCATACGCTGAGTTTTTAATTTCAATTATTATACATTTTTATCTCTAAAATGTACACTGTTTCAAAATAACAAAGAACTTTGTTATTTCTCTATTGCCTTTCTTTATGGTCAGGTTCATATCAAACAACCTGTGCACTGAGCTACCTGCTTCATGGGGTGGTAAAATCCTACATAGATGTGGTATTCATTCACTTTCTCCCTTTCCATCTCACAGGGTAACAGAATGCAGAGAAAACCAAAAAAGCTGTACGCACGCTAAAAAGTTAAAAAAAAAAAAAAAGATACAAATGAACTTATTTATAAAATAGAAACAGACTCACAGAATTCAAAAACAAATTTATGGTTATCAAAGGGAAAACGTGGCGGGGGGATAAATTAGGAGCTTGGGATTAACATACACACACTACTATACATAAAATAGATAACCAACAAGGACCTACTGTATAGCACAGGGAACTCTACTCAGTATTCTGCAATAACCTACATGGCAAAAGAATCTGAAAAAGAATGGATATATGTATATGTATAACTGAATCACTTTACTGTGCACCGGAAACTAACACAATATTGTAAATCAACTATACTCCAATATAAAATAAAAAATTAACTTAAAAAAATGTTTATGTTGTTTCTTTTTCACATATGCTGTGTTATTTGTTAAAATGTGTGGGGTTTTGCTCATTTTATTCTGGTTTGTCTTACTTGTTTAAACATATTGAATGTAGTTATTATATAATGTCAGAAAATTCCAGTCTATAAAGTCTTTGAGGTTCCCTGTCTACTTTCCATCATTTCTGCTGGCTCTCCCCCATTATGATTTGTACATTTTTGACTGTGAGTTATTCGTTTTGCTAATAATATTATCTGTAGTAATTCTTTGAGGTCAGGAATAAAGCTGTGTTCCTCTAAAGAGGATTATCCTTTCCTTCTGGCATTTGCCAAGTGTGGGACCACTTTCTTTTAAATTGTTTCACTTTTTTTTTTAATGCCAAATATATAGCATGAAAATAGAATGTGAATCCATATACAGGGTGGATTATGGGTAGACTTTTTTTTTTTTTTTTTTTTTTTGCGGTACGCGGGCCTCTCACGGTTGTGGCCTCTCCCGTTGCGGAGCACAGGCTCCAGACGTGCAGGCTTAGCAGCCATGGCTCACGGGCCCAGCCGCTCTGCGGCATGTGGGATCCTCCCGGACCAGGGCATGAAATCGTGTCCCCTGCATCAGCAGGCGGACTCTCAACCACTGCACCACCAGGGAAGCCCTGGGTAGACATTTTGATACAAGTTTTATTCTCTTCTACCCAGTGCCCAAGTTGGTACAGGCAAGTTTCAGTGCTGTTTCCTTCTCCACTTTACTTCTCATCCATCTATACACTGAGAGGAAGTTTTTGTAGGGGGAAACCTCGACTTTACTCAGAGGTCTACTGTTAGAATCCTACTTTGATTAGGCTCTAGGCTTTGACTCCTGTTCTCCATGATCCATATAGCTATCAAGGTAAAAGCTCAAGGTCTTCAAGGTTTAGCAGAAACCATGAAGATTAAATCTGGCATTGGCAGTCACACCTGGATATCTGCTTTTATTTTTATTTTTTACCTCTACAGATTCCTTCATTTCATGTCAGTACAGTAGTCCACTTTAAAAGGGTTGTAAAAGAAATTCATAGAAATTTTAGATTTTTCAAATGAGAAGGCTATTTAAGTATGATTTAAGCTGTGGGCTTGCCTTTGTTCTCGAAAGATAGTTTTGCTGAATACATAATCCTAAATTTACAGTTAGTTCTTTCAGTACATAAAGGTATTATTCCACTGTTTTCAGATTTCCTTGTTGTGACTAAAATTTCAGCTGTCAGCTTATTTACCACTCATATGCAGATGATCTGTCTCTTATCTCTGGCTACTTTTAAGGGTTTTTTTGGTTGTTTTTGGTGATCTGCAGTTTCACTATGATGTGTGTAGGTAGATTTATTTTATATTTTTCTACTGGGATTCATTAAGTTTCCTAGATTCAAGGATTTGTGTCCCTATATTAGGAATTTGTGTCCCTAATCCCTATACTGGCCACTGCTGGAAACAAAAATACACTCTAAGCAAGTTGACATTGAAAATATTCAGAAAAATAATAGTCTCTTTTGTTTTCAAAATCTCCATTAAAAGAATTTCTATGATCTCCCTATGGTAGACTGTCAAAATGGCCAAATTCTTCCCTTCTCTGTATTCACACCATTGAAAACTGATTCTGCAGGTCCTCACACAAAAGGCAAGGTTTATTTCTCCATGTTCTTGAATCTGGGTTGGCCATTTGACTTGTTTTGGCCAATGGGACAGTAACAAGTATAACACAAGCTGAGGCTTGAAAAGATCTTGTTTACTGAAGTCTGCTCTCTTGTTGAATTTGGAACTCTGAGACCACCATGGAAATGAGTCCAAGCCAGTATGCTGGAGGACGAGAAACCAAATGGAGGCACTCAGGTCAACTGCCTGCCAACCACTGCCAGCTGACCCACCATAACATCATGATGAGGTGAGGAGAGATAAGCAGAGCCAGGTCAGATTGGAAGAAGTGCCCAGCCAACCCAGAGAATCATGAACTAAATAAAACATTGTTTTAAACTATTAAATTTTGGCTTAAAGCAAAACATAACAAATACAACCTCTTAAGACTATAACTGTAGAGTCATGGCTCAAATCTCCTTATAACAATTTTATTCTCATTACTCTTTGCCCTGTTTCAATTTCTGGGGATGTAAAAATGGTCTCCCGCCAAGATACTCTTGCAGGTCAACTTGCACTAAAGGGGTATGCCAATCCTCAGTATAAAATACAAACCACATGAAGTTTTGCCAAGATGGAGGAGTAGAAGGATATGAACTCACCTTCTCTCACAAAAAACAAAATCATAACTAACTGCTGAACAACTATCAACAATAACAACAACAAAAACACTGGAACCTACCAAAAAAGATATTGTACATCCAAAGACAAAGAAGGAGCCACTTTGAGATGGTAGGAGGGGTGAAACTGCAATAAAATCAAATTCCATACCTGCTGGGTGGGTGACCCACAACCTGGAATATAATTATATCAAAGAGGTTCTTCCACAGGAGAGAAAGTTCTGAGCCCCACATCAGGCTCCCCAGCCTGGGGGTCTGGCATTGGGAGGAGGAGCCCTCAGAGCATCTGGCTTTGAAGACCAGTGGAGTTTGATCACAGGAATTCCACAGGACTGGGGGAAACAGAAAACTCCACTCTTGGAGGGTGCACACAAGGGCTCATGCACACCAGAACCCAGGGGAAAAAGCAGTGACCTCATAGGATCCTGGGCCAAAACTACTTGCCAGTATTGGAGGGTCTCCTGTGGAGGGAAATGATGAAAGGGAAAAACCTATAACCAAGAATACTCTACCCAGCAAGGCTCTTGCTCAGCTTCAACAGAGAAATCAAAAGCTTTACAGACAAGCAAAAGCTAAAAGAATTCAGCACCACCAAACCAGCTTTACAACAAATGGTAAAGGAACTTCTCTACGTGGAAAAGAAAAGGCCACACATAGAAATAAGAAAATTATGAATGGAAAAGCTCACTGATAAAGGCAAACATATAGTAAAGGTAGGAAATCATCTACGCAAATATGATATCAAAACTGGCAATTGTGAGGAGAGTACAAATGCAGGATATTGGAAATGCATTTGAAATTAAAAGACCATTAACTGAAAACAATCTTGTATATGTATAGACTGCTATATCAAAACCTCATGGTAACTACAAACCGAAAATCTACAGTAGATACACACAGAAAAAGGAAAAGGAATCTAAACACAGCACTAAAATTAGTCATCAAATCATAAGAGAAGATAACAAATGAGGAAGGGGAGAAAAAAGACCTGCAAAAACAAATCCAAAACAATTAACAAAATGGCAATAAGAACATAGATATTGATAATTACCTTAAATGTAAATGGATTAAATGTTCCAACCAAGAGACATAGACTGGCTGAACGGATACAAAAACAAGATCCATTTATATGCTGTCTACAGGAGACCCACTTCAGATTTAGGGACACATACAGACTGAAAGTGAGGGGATGGAAAAAGGTATGCCATGCAAATAGAAATCAAAAGAAAGCTGAAGTAGCAATACTCATATCAGACAACATAGACTTTAAAATAGGCTGTTACAAGAGACAAAGAAGGACACTACATAATGATCAAGGGATCAATCCAAGAAGAAGATATAACAATTGTAAATATATATGTATCCAATATAGGAGCACCTCAATATATAAGGCAAATGCTAGCAGCCGTAAAAGGAGAAATCCACAGTAACACAATGATAGTGGGAGAATGTAACACAATGATAGTGGGAGAATTTAACAATCCAGTTACATCAATGGACAGATCATCCAGACAGAAGATCAATAAGGAAACACAGGCCTTAAATGACAAATTAGATCAGATGGACTTAACTGATATTTATAGAACATTCCATCCAAAAGCAACAGAATACATTTTCTTCTCAAGTGCACATGGAACATTCTCCAGGATAGATCATATCCTGGGCCACAAATCAAGCCTCAGTAAATTTAAGAAAACTGAAATCATATCAAGCATCTTTTCTGACTACAACACAATGAGACTAGAAATCAATTACAGGAAAAAATCCTGTAAAAAACACAAACACATGGAGGCTAAACAATATGTTACTAAATACTCAATGGATCACTGAAGAAATCAAAGAGGAAATCACAAAATACCTAGGAACAAATGAAAACAGAAACACAATGGTCCAAAACCTACAGGATGCAGCAAAAGCAGTTCTAAGAGGGAAGTCTATAGCAATACAATCTTACCTAAGGAAATACGAAAAATCTCAAAGAAACAACCTAACCTCACACCTAAAGCAACTAGGGAAAGAAGAACAAACAAAACCCAAAGTTAGCAGAAGGAAAGAAGTCATAAAGATCAGAGCAGAAATAAATGAAATAGAGATGAAGAAAACAAAGTCAAAGATCAATGAAGCTACAAGTTGTTTCTTTGAAAAGATAAACTAAATTGATAAACCTTTAGCCAGACTCATCAAGAAAAAAAGGGAGAGGGCTCAAATTCACGAAGTTACAAATGAAAAGGGAGACATTACAACTGATATCACAGAAATACAAAGGATTGTAAGAGACTACTAGAAACAACCATATTCCAATAAAATTGACAACCTAGAAGAAATGGACAAATTCTTAGAAAGGTAAAACCTTCCAAGACTGAACCAGGAAGAAACAGAAAATATGAACAGACCAATCACAAGTACTGAAACTGAAACAGTGATTAAAAAACTTCCAACAAACAAAAGCCCAGGACCAGATGACTTCACAGGTGCATTCCATCAAACATTTAGAGAAGAGTTAACACCAATCCTTCTGAAACTCTTCCAAAAATTTGCAGAGGAAGGAACATTCCCACCCTGATAGCAAAACCAGAGAAAGATATCACAAAAAAAGAAAATTACAGGCCAATATCACGGATGAACGTAGATGCAAAAATCCTCAACAAAACACTAGCAAACTGAATCAACAATACATTAAAAGTATCATACACCATTAAAAAGGATCATACACCTAGATCAACTGGAATTTATTTCAGGGAAGCAAGGATTCTTCAATATTCGCAAATCAATCAGTGTGATAAACCACATTAAGAAACGGAAGGATAAAAACCATACGATCATCTCAACAGATGCAGAAAAAGCTTATGACAAAATTCAACACCAATTTATGATAAAACCCACCAGAAAGTGGGCATAGAGAGAACTTTCCTCAACATAGTAAAGGCCATATGTGACAAACCCATAGCTAACATCATTCTCAATGGTGAAAAGCTGAAAGCATTCCCTGTAAAATCAGGAACAAGGCAAGGATGTCCACTCTCACCACTTTTATTCAACATAGTTTTGGAAGTCCTAACCATGGCAATCAGAGAAGAAAAATAAATAAAAGGAATCCAAATTGGAAAAGAAGAAGTAAAACTGTCACTGTTTGCAGATGACACGATACTATACCTAGAAAACCCTAAAGATGCTACCAGAAAACTACTAGAGCTCACCAATGAATTTGGTAAAGTTGCAGGATACAAAATTAATACACAGAAATCTCTTGCATTTCTATACACTAACAATGAAAGATCAGAAAGAGAAATTAAGGAAGCACTCGCATTTACCATAGCATCAAAGAGAATAAAATACCCAGGAATAGACCTACCTTAGGAGGCAAAAGATTTGTACTCTGAAAACTGTAAGATGCTGATGGAAGAAATTGAAGATGACACAAACAGACAGAAAGATATACCATGTTCTTCGATTGAAAGAATCAATACTGTCAAAATGATTATACTACCCAAGGCACTCTACAGATTCAATGCAATCCCTATCAAATTACCAATGGCATTTTTCACAGAACTAGAGCAAAAACTTTAAAAATGTGTGTGGAAACACGAAAGACCCAGAATAGCCTAAGCAATCCTGAGAAAGAAAAACGGAACTTGAGGAATCAGGCTCCCTGACTTCAGACTATACTGCAAAGCTAAAGTCATCAAAACAGCATGGTACTGGCACAAAAACAAAAACAATGGAACAGGATAGAAAGCCCAGAAATAAACCCATGCACTTATGGTCAATTAATCTATGGCAAAGGAAGCAAAATATACAATGGGGAAAAGACAGTCTCTTCAATAAGTGGTGCTGGAAAAACCGGACAGCTATATGTATAAGAATGAAATTAGGGACTTCCTTCATGGTCCAGTGGGTAAGACTCTGCACTCCCAATGCAGCGGGCCCAGGTTCAGCCCCTGGTCAGGAAACTAGATCCCACGTGCCACAACTAAGTGTTCGCATGCCACAACTAAAGATTCCACATTGTGCAACTGAAAGATCCTGCATGCCATAACTAAAAGATCCTGCATGCTGCAACTAAGGATCCCGCATGCTGCAATGAAGGTCCCCCATGCTGCAACTAAGACCCAACGCAGCCAAATAAATACAAAAAAAAGCTTTAAAAAAAGAATTAAATTAGAACATTCTTTAATACCATACACAAACTAAACTTAAAATGGATTAAAGACCTAAAGTGAGACCAGATACTATAAAACTCTTAGAGGAAAACATAGGCAGAAATCTTTGACACATCACAGCAATATCTTTTTTGATCCATCTCCTAGAGTAATGAAATAGAAACAAATATAAACAAATGGGACCTAATTAAACTCAAAAGCTTTTGCACAGCAAAGGAAACAATAAACAAAATGCAAAGATAACCCACAGGATGAGACAAAATATTTGCAAACAATGTGACCGACAAGGGATTAATCTCCAAAATACAAACGTTTTATGCAGTTCAATATCAAAAAAACAATCCAATCAAAAAATGGGCAGAAGACCTAAACAGAAATTTCTCCAAAGAAGACATACAGATGGTCAACATGAAAAGATGCTCAACATTGCTAATTATTAGAGAAATGCAAATCAAAACTGTAATGAGGTGTCACCTCACACCAGTCAGAATGGCCATCATCAAAAAGTCTACAAACAGGGCTTCCCTGGTGGCGCAGTGGTTGAGAGTCCACCTGCCGATGCAGGGGACATGGGTTCATGCCCCGGTCCGGGAAGATCCCACATGCCGCAGAGCGGCTAGGCCCATGAGCCATGGCCATTGAGCCTGCATGTCTGGAGCCTGTGCTCCGCATTGGGAGAGGCCACAACAGTGAGAGGCCCGTGTACCACAAAAAAATTAAATAAATAAATCTACAAACAATAAATGCTGGAGAGGGTGTGGAGAAAAGGAAACCCTTGTACACTGTTGGTGGGAATGTAAATTGGTACAACCACTATGGAGAACAGTATGGAGGTTCCTTAAAAAACTAACAATAAAGCTACCAAATTATCCAGCAATCCCACTTCCGGGCATATATTTGGAGAAACCCATGGTTCAAAAGGATACATGCACCCCATTGTTCACTGCAGTGCTGTTTACAATAGGCAAGACGAAGCAACCTAAATGTCCATCAATAGACAAATGGATAAAGAAGATGTGGTACATATATACAATCGAATATTACCCTGCCATTAAAAAAGCATGAAATAATGCCATTTGCAGCAACATAGATGGACAGAGAAAGACAAATATCACATGACATAGCTTCACATTACATAGCTTACATGCAAAATCTTTAAAAAAAAATGATACAAATGAAATTATTTACAAAACAGAAACAGACTCAGCCTTAGAAAACAAACTTATGGTTACCAAAAGGGAAAGGTTGGGAGGGAGTGATAAATTGGGAGTTTGTGATTGGCATATATACACACCACTGTATTTAAAATAGAAAACCAACAAGGACCCACTGTAAAGCACAGGAAACTTCAGTCAGTATTCTGTAATGGGGGCAGAGTCAAGAAGACGGTGTGGGAAGATGGGGATCTCGCATCTCCCCACAATTAGGGTGCCTGCCGGATGCTGGTGGGGGAACTCGATACCCAAGGAGATGGGAGGAATTCCCAAACAAACCGGTAGGACGTGGGGGGACTGAGAGGAGAGAAGAAGTGGAGGCCAGACAGGACCAGTGCCCCTGAGGGGTGGCTGAGATAGGGGAGGGGTTCCCACGCCTGGAGGGACCCACAGGAGCTCAGATAAGGGGGGAACATGCCCAGCGTTTCCCCTGCCCATTGGGCAGGGGAAGTCTGCCCAGCTCTTGGGCCTGGTCCATCGCCCTCAGAGGCCCCCTCTGGGCCACGCTGGTACTGGGAGCATAGGACAGAGGCCAGGGGAGAATAGGAGAGGCAGGCAGGAGGGGCCTTCCAGGACTGGAGGGGCGGGAGAGGAGCAGAGGGCATTTGCCCCACCCACTCAGGTCCAGGAAGCCTGCTGGGCTCCCAGGTGGGGTCCCCCGCCCTCTGAGACCAGAGGCACAAGGCACGCCTGGGCCCCTTCTGTTCCACTGAGCCTAAGCCCCAGACACCCACACCCCCCAGGGCCTTTTCCAGCCCTGTGGGTCCTAAGCATAGGCCCCACCCACTGCCCAAACCCTACGCTTGCTTAGGTCCCACCCTCCACAGCCAAGGCCTTTTCCCCCATTTTTTTTTTTCTTTTTCTTTTTCTTTTCCTTCCTCCTCTTTTTTACTACTGTCATACTGTTGTACCTTCTGGTTATTGATTCATCTATATTTTTATTTTTATATTCTTTCTAACATACCTGTTAGTTTCCTAGTCTAATTTTATTTTTTACTTTGTTATTGTCCTTTTTTTTTTTTGCCACCCCACACGGCTTGCTGGATCTTGGTTCACTTGCCAGGGGTCAGGCCGAAGCTCCTGCAGTGGGAGCTCCAAGTCCAAACCACTGGACTAACAGACAACCTCAGACCCCAGGGAATATTCATCAGAGTGAGGTCTCATGGAGGTCCTCATCTCAGCACCAAGACCCAGCTCTAGCAAACAGCCTACAAACTCCAGTGTTGGAAGCCTCAGGCCAAATAACCAGTAAGACAGGAATACAATCCCACTCAACAAAAAAAAAAAAAAAAATAAGACGGCAAAAAAATACGTCACAGATGAAGGAGCAAGGTAAAAACCTATAAGACCAAATAAATGAAGAGGAAATAGGCAATGTACCTGAAAAAGAATTCACAGTAATGATAATAAATATGATCCAGAATCTCAGAAATAGAATGGAGGCACGGATAGAGAAAATACAAGAAATGTTTATCAAAGATCTAGAAGCCAGAAGGGAATGGCAGGATATACTTAAAGTGATGAAAGAGAAAAACCTACAATCAAGATTACTCTACCCAGCAAGGACCTCATTCAGATTTGATGGAGAAATCAAAAGCTTTTCAGACAAGCAAAAGCTAAGAGAATTGAGCACCACCAAACCAGCTTCACAACAAATGCTAAAGAAACTTCTTTCGGCAGGAAACCCAAGAGAAGAAAAAGACCCACAAAAACAAACCCAAAACAATTAAGAAAATACATATCAATAATAACCTTGAATGAAAATGGATTAAATGCCCCAACCAAAAGACACAGACTGGCTGAATGGATACAAAAACAAGACCCATATATATATATATATGCTGTCTACAAGAGACCCACTTCAGACCTAGGGACACCTACAGACTGAAACTGAAGGGATGGAAAAAGATACTCCATGCAAATGGAAATCAAAAGAAAGCTGGAGTAGCAATACTCGTATAAGATAAAACAGACTTTAAAATAAAGACTGTTACAAGAGATAAGGATGGACACTACATAAGGATAAAGGGATCAATCCAAGAAGAAGATGTAACAACTATAAATGTTTATGCACCCAACACAGGAGCACCTCAATACATAAGGCAAATGCTAACAACCATGAAAGGAGAAATCGACAGTAACACAATAATAGTAGGGGATTTAACACCCCACTTACACCAATGGACAGATCATCCAAACAGAAAATAAATAAGGAAACACAAGCTTTAATTGACACAACAGACCAGATAGATTTAATTGATATTTATACAACATTCCACCTGAAAGTGGCAGAATACACTTTCTTCGTAGGTGCACACAGAACATTCTCCAGGGTAGATGACATCTTGGGTTACAAATCAAGCCTTGGAAAATTTAAGAAAATTGAAATCGTATCAAGCATCTTTTCTGACCACAATGCTAAGTTACTGGAAATTAATTACAGGAAAAAGACTGTAAAAAACACAAATACATGGTGGCTAAACAGTGCACTGCTAAATAACCAAGAGATCACTGAAGAAATCAAAGAAGAAATCAAAAAATACCTAGAAACAAATGACAACAAAAACATGATGACACAAAACCTATGGGATGCAGTAAAAGTAGTTCCAAGAGGGAAGTTTGTAGCAATTCAATCTCACCTCAAGAAACAAGGAAAATCTCAAATAAACAATCTAACCCTACATCTAAAGCAACTAGAGAAAGAAGAATGAAGAAAACCCAAAATCAGTAGAAGGAAAGAAATCATAAAGATCAGAGCAGAAATAAATGAAATAGAAATGAAGAAAACAATAGCAAAGATCAGTAAAACTAAACGCTGGTTCTTTAAGAAGATAAACAAAATTGATAAACCGTTAGCCAGCTTCATCAAGAAAAAAAGGGAGAGGATGCAAATCAATAAAATTAGAAATGAAAAAGGTGAAAGCACAACTGACATTGCAGAAATACAAAGGATTATAAGAGACTACTACAAACAACTATATGCTAATATAATGGACAACCACAAAGAAATGGACAAATTCTTGGAAAGGTACAATTTTCCAAGACTGAACCTGGAAGAACTAGAAAATATAAACAGCCCTATCCCAATGAAAGAAATTGCAACTGTAATTAAAAATCTTCCAACAAACAGAAGTCCAGGACCAGATGGCTTCACAGGCGAATTCTATCAAACATTTACGGAAGATCTGACAACAATTCTTCTCAAATTCTTCCAAAAAACTGCAAAAGGAGAAACACTACCAAATACATTCTACAAAGCCACTGTCACCCTGATACCAAAACCAGACAAAGATATCACAAAAAAAGAAAATTATGGACCAATATCACTGATGAATATCGATGCAAAAATCCTCAAAAAATACTAGCAAACAGAATCCAACAATATATTAGAAGGATCATACACTATGATCAAGTGGGATTTATCCAAGGGATGCAAGGATTCGTCAACATATGCAAATCAATCAATGTGATACACCATATTAACAAATTAAGGAATAAAAACCATATGATCAGGCTTCCCTGGTGGCGCAGTGGTAGAGAGTCTGCCTGCCGATGCAGCGGACATGGGTTCGTGTCTGGGAAGATCCCACATGCCGCGGAGCGGCTAGGCCCATGAGCCATGGCCGTTGAGCCTGTGTCCGGAGCCTGTGCTCTGCAATGGGAGAGGCCACAACAGTGAGAGGCCCATGTACCACAAACAAACAAACAAACAAAACAACAACAACAAAAAAAACCCCATATGATCATCTCAATAGATGCAGAAAAAGCTTTTGACAAAATTCAACACCCATTTATGATAGAAACTCTCTAGAAAATGGGCATAGAGGGAACCTACTACAACATAATAAAGACCATATATGATAAACCCACAGCAAACATCATACTCAGTGATGAAAAACTGAAAGCATTTCCACTAAGATCAGGAACAAGGCAAGGATGTCCACTCTCACCACTCTTATTCAACATAGTTTTGGAAGCCCTAGCCACAGCAATCAGAGAAGAAAAAGAAATAAAAGGAATGCCAATTGGAAAGGAAGAAGTAAAACTGTCACTGTTTGCAGATACTATACATAGAAAATCCTAAAGATGCCACCAGAAAACAACTAGAACTAATCAGTGAACTTGGTAAGGTTGCAGGACACAAAATTAATGCACAGAAATCTCTGGCATTCCTATACACTAACAACGAAAAATCAGAAAGAGAAATTAAGGAAACAACCCCACTTACCATTGCAACAAAAGGAATAAAATAAGTAGGAATTTATTTCTAAATAAATTAAGGAGGCCAAAGATTTGTACTTAGAAAACTATAAAACACTGACAAAAGAAATCAAAGATGACATAAACAGATGCAGAAATATACCATGTTCTTGGATTGGAAGAATCAACACTGTGAAAAATGACTATACTGCCCAAAGCAATCTACAGATTCAGTGCAGTCCCTATCAAACTACCAATGGCATTCTTCACAGAATTAGAACAAGAAATGTTACAATTCGTATGGAAACACAAAAGACCCCAAATAGCTGAAGCAATCCTGAGAAAGAAAAACAGACCTGGAGGAATCAGGCTCCCCGACTTCAAACTATACCACAAAGCTACAGTAATCAAGACAGTATGGTACTGGCACAAAAATAGAAATATAGATCAATGGAACAGGATAGAAAGCCCAGAGATAAACCCACGCAATATAGTCACCCAGTTTACAAAAAAGGAGGCAAGGACATACAACAGAGAAAAGACAGACTCTTCAATAAGTGGTGCTGGGAAAACTGGACAGCTACATGTAGAAGAATGAAATTAGAACACTATATAGCACCATAAACAAAAATAAACTCCAAATGGATTAAAGACCTAAATGTAAGACCAGATACTATAAAACTCTTAGAGGAAAACATAAGAAAAACATTCTTTGACATAAGCCACAGCAAGATCTTTTTTGACCCACCTCCTAGAATAATGAAAATAAAAAACAAAAATAAACGAATTGGACCTAATTAAACTTAAAAGCTTTTGCACAGCAAAGGAAACCATAAACAAGATGAAAAGACAACCCTCAGAATGGGAGAAAATATTTGCACATGAAACAACTGACAAAGGATTAATCTCCAAAATATACAATCAGCTCATGGAACTCAATATCAAAAAAACAAACAACGCAATCCAAAAATGAGCAGAAGACCTAAATAGACATTTCTCCAAAGAAGACATACAGATGGCCAAGAGGCACATGAAAAGATGCTCAACATCACTAATTATTAGAGAAATGCAAATCAAAACTACAATGAGGTATCACCTGACACCAGTCAGAATTATCAAAAAATCTAGAAACAATAAATGCTGGAAAGGGTGTGGAGAAAAGGGAACCCTCTTGCACTGTTGGTGGGAATGTAAATTTATACAGCCACTATGGAGAACAGTATGGAGGTTCCTTAAAAAACTAAAAATGGAAATACCACATGACTCAGCAATCCCACTATTGGGCATACACCCTAAGAAAAACATAATTCAAAAAGAGACATGTACCACAATGTTCATTGCAGCACTATTTACAATAGCCAAGACATGGAAGCAACCTCAATGTCCATCGACAGATGAATGGATAAAGAAGATGTGGCCCATATATACAATAGAATATTATTCAGCCATAAAAAGAAACAAAATTGAGTTATTTGTAGTGAGGTGGATGGACCTAGGGTCTGTCATACATAGTGAAGTAAGTCAGAAAGAGAAAAACAAATACTGTATGGTAACACATATATATGGAATCTAAAAAAAAAAAAAATGGTTCTGAAGAACCTAGGGGCAGGACAGGAATAAAGACGCAGATGTAGGGAATGGACTTGAGGACACAGGGAGGGGGAAGGGTAAGCTGGGACGAAGTGAGAGAGTGGCATCGACATATATACGCTACCAAATGTAAAACAGATAGCTAGTGGGGAGCAGCCGCATAGCACAGGGAGATCAGCTCGGTGCTTTGTGACCACCTAGAGAGGTGGGATAGGGAGGGTGGGAGGGAGGCTCGAGAGGGCGGGGATATGGAGATATATGTATGCAATATGGCTGATTCACTTTGTTGTACAACAGAAACTAACACAGTACTATGAAGCAATTATACTCCAATAAAGATGTATTAAAAATATATTCTGTAATAACCTAAATGGGAAAAGAATTTGAAAAAGAATAGATATATGTAGAACTGAATCCCTTTGCTCTCCACCTTTGCTGTAACACAACATTGTAAATCAACTATTCTCCAATATAAAATAAAAATTAAAAAAATAAAATGAAATAAAAGCCACACAATTAAAATATACCCCATATAAGCTTCTATAAATAAATTAGGGAATATGAATATGAGATTTATTTGCTCAGTGAAGAGTCCAGTTAGATCCTGGGGAAGGAAATTTGCAACTTTAATGATGGCAGAGGAAGTCAATCTCAGATACATGAGGCTGAAGTTCAGTAGCAGATACTAAAATGAACAGATCTGGGGGTTTCAGCTGACCTTAAATTCAATATACATCAGTGGTGTGAAGTGGCTTCTCGGGAAGTTCATTCAATATCAGTCACATTAAAGAAATGTAGTCCTTGCTGTATTTGGCAGACCTTGAGAAGTATGGTCTGTTTTGGGCAGTAGGCTTTAGGGATGATAGTTACAAACCAGAACGGATCAAGGAAGAAGACTTCAGGATGATTATACAAGTTGGAATCATTTCAGATGAGGCCCAGTTTAAGGACCTGCAATATAACTGTGTATGTGGGGCAGACCTGGCTACAAGTATGTGAAGGGCAGCCACTGGGAAAAGCAACCACAAAGCGCTCATCAAACCCCATGAGGACAAATCTAAAACCAAGTGGAAGTTAAAGGTTTGAGGTCAAACATTTTCTAAACTCACAGAGCAATCCAACATCAGAATGGATTCTCTGTGGAACAGGAAGCCTGGAAGCAAAGTTCAAGAAGTGGAGGCTGGAGTGGCATTAGACAGGGACACTGGGGAGGGAGTGTTGTCCTGTTTGGGCCGGAGGGCTCTCCGGGCTCCTTCAGCCGAGTCCCTCTTTTCCTGCTGCTAGTGAGCCTTCTTCCTTTGGGAATGCTTAGCTGGGTTGAGCTAAGGTTTTATAAATTAGCCATGGGTAAGCTGTCACAATTAGAGGTAACGCAGCGTCCATCTGCTCCCAAATTGCAAACCTTACCAAAGTCAAGACGTACCTTCTCCCTTGTGAAACCTAACCTCTGAGGATTGTCACACTCACGTCAGAGCCACGCCAAATTTTAGCCGTGACAGCTTGCTCTTTCATTGGCTCTCAAACTGATTTATAGGCACAAGCCAGTAGTCTTCTCAGATGTGTAAGATAAGCTTGCAGGATTGCCTTTTTCCTTCTGGGTCAGTGCTTCCACTCTGGGGTCACCAGGCTCCCTTTCTCCCCCACCCCCCCCCCATATCCCACGGCTTCCCTCACTCTACCCTCCCTCTTCACGCCATGCCGCTGAAGGGAGAATTCTCATTACTGGCTCAAGGAAGGTCATTTTAGGCCTTTGCAGGTATCTCAATTGCCTGTGTCTGTTCTGCCTGCCCCATGGCATGTCCTGGGGTGAGAGCATGGCGAGGAATCTGAGAAGGGTGTTGGGAGATTGGGCCTCCTACCTTGACAGGTGAAGCATCTGATGTGGAAATGGTTATTGTGGACGCGAACCACCTCCCCTTTGCAGGTGTCTCCACATCGATAGCACTGGATGACACTGGAGCTGCCCCGGGGATTGTAAGGATTCTGCTGATAAGGAACTGTAAAGAGAAACAAAGAGATCACCATCCAGAAGGTCCTTATTCTTTAAAAAGTCTGCCATAAGAAATGATTATAATCTTAACTGGCAGAAAAAGCAGAAAGGGTGACAATGATTAGCAAAATACCTTCAATACATCATCAGGCTGAGTATGCCAAGCTAAGACATCTTTAGAAGGTGAATGGCATTAAGATATGAGTCCATAAATCTCCTTAAGTAGGCAGACACTTACGAGTGAGCATAACCTTTTCTTGCAATAACGGAGGCCAAATTCACAAATGAAGAAAAATAAAAGAGGAAGTTGAGTATTTCAAGGTAAATGATCCAGAAATACTATTTCTTGGGAGATCTCTGGATCAATACCAGGCCCCAAGCAAAGGGAATTTAGGTCTTGCCATTGACTCCTGGGTCTCAAGGAAATGGGTGGCTGACTCTGCCTCCAAATGGCCTTTTTGTTGAGCAAGATACAGTCCCTCTCGGCACCTCAGTTTATACGTCTATAAAATGAGGATGGACAATGGTAGTTGACTTTCTATAAAGGCATGAAGGGAGGCACTGTAGTTGGAAGGAAGTTGATGAGGCGACTCACCTTACAACTGCCTTTGAACAGCACTTTCCGTAACATTGAGAAAATGTCACATGTGTATAGTTAAGAAGAAAGAGCTGGTGGAGACTATGAAGGGGCTGAAGCCACTGGGACTGCAGTGCTATGGTCAGCATTTGATGATGCTGCAGACCTGTACTTGCCTTTTGAGGCTACTGATCTCTTGCTTAGATTTTTCTCATGGCTACTTTTCTAGACTTCCTTTCCCTCAAATATACTTTGCTTGACCATTCTATAATCCGGTCATCTAGCATTTAATAATAGTAGGCACCTGTCTAGAACATAAAATTTCAGGGTTGGAAGGGATATTAATAGCTGTCTGGTCCAATCGCATTATATATAAACTGCTGAGATAACTTTGCCAGTGAGGAACCCAATCTTCTCTCTTGGAGGAAGTCCCTAGGGGCCCCAGGGAGAGAACCACTCAATTCCTCAATTTTTACTCAAGGCTGTAGCAACAGTCCACAAACTTCTGCTCATACCCTATTAGGATAAGGCTCACTTTTGTCCTAACTATAAGGATGACCACTTGATTGGAGGGGAATTGGTGTCTAGCATTTAGACATGTAGACTTACTGGCTAAACTCTGAATAAGCATAATATAAGTTAACCTGGACTCACAGAAACCTTGAACTGCCAAGGAACCTAGAGGTCACCTAGTTCAAGGGTTCTTGACCTAGTGTGGTAGTTGTTGTGTCTGTTCACCGAAATTTCAATCTTTTATTCTTGGCACGTGGTGTCTTGCTTGGCAACGAAATGTGGATGGAAATTGTGTGTCACTTCCAACTGGAAGCCCTAGGAGCCAGTATGGTATCTGCCATATTGCCTTCCCATAGCCCAGCAGCCACTGGTACCCCCAGATGGTGTGCAGGATGCCTCAGCTTGGATCCCTGGCTGAGAAATCCTAGAGCAGAGCTCTAAGCTAACCCAGGATGAACATCTATCATGAGCCAGGAGGAATATTTGATGGCATATCTTCTAAGATTTTTTTGTTACTGTAGCATACCTGACTGATACACCTGATATCTAATATTTCTCTCTTATGAAATATAAAATTTGGTGTTATATACATTATCCTACAGCTTTTTTCAGATTCTCAAAGATGATCTCCATAACTGATCTCATCCACCCTCCTCCTTTTAAAGTCAAGGAACAGGAAAGCAGGACTTTCGATTACCTCCCACATCTTGAATCATAAGTGCACGGTAGGGCAAAGAGCTGGTTGCTTAGCCCTGAAACTACTATTGCTGAAAACGTTGCTATCTGAGGTGGGAGAATAATACCTTTCTTACAGTCTTTCTCTCAAGGAGTTCATGTCCCTAAGTTTTTTTTTTCTGTCTTAAATTTAAGACAAAAGTTAAATGAGTTAGCTAGTTAACTAAAATATTAATTAACTCAGTAAATGGGTTAATACATGTAAAGCATTTCAAAACGTGCGTGAAGTGCTCCACAAATGTATCCAGTGCTCCACTGGTATCATGACCATCACATCCTCCCCAGAGCTCAGAGCAATCTTTCTCCACCCCCAGAATATCCACAAACATTCTCCTTAGTCCTGTCTCCTTTGCTTCTTTTTCTGATTCCTGCTTAATGTCCCCTGGAATATATTTCACTCTCCCGTCTCCCCCCTCCCCCCAATTTTGGAGAAAAATATAGATTCTATTTATATGAGCAATGTAATGATCTACTACTGCTAAGGGAAACAAAGCTGAGTCTGAAAATAAAATAGGAATAGTATAATCATCACCATCAATAATGAGAGCTCTTGAAAGTATCCAAAGTTCCTCCAGAATCACTACGCAAACTTTCATCTACCTCTTCTAATTGATCCCACCTTATTGTTCAAGAACCAGCAAGATCAATTAAATTTTTCTAATTTGATTTTCTGGGGAGATGGATTAGTGATCATGGTTTTCAGTCAAAACTCAATCTTTGAACCATTCAAATAAAAAGCCATAAAATCAGAGTGAGGGGATGGATTGGGAAAACAGACTTTCTGGGGCAGAGTACCCACGGGCTCCCAGCCCTAACTCTCCTGCTCCCTTCAGGATGAGGGTGCTGTTATGGTGATGCTGACTGTGACCAGAGTCCACAAATGTCTGACGTTTATAAATAGTCCCATAAACAGAAATGCATGCATTGTTGGTGTGAGTTCTTCGAGATTGCTGATGTAAGCCGTGACTATAAAAGGTCAACGGTGTAGCATGATTTCAGCTTACGGACATGTGAAGACCTTTCCTTATCCAGACAGTGCCAATAGGAACTCTGGGGATCACGGGAAGCTCCACTGAGATATGCCACATCTGCTCTTGCCCTGGAAGCCACCTCATTTTCAGTAAGATTTTGTATTCTCAGTTAAGTCAGCAACTTAATCTAACCTTATTGTGTGTGTGTATGGGGGTGGTGGTGCGGTGATATCTCTTCCCTCCAATCTATAACACCCTCTGAAACTCTAAAATTTTACTGTTGATTTTCTGCTGGTTATTATTTCCATTAATTTTTATCTCAAAGTACTAAAATTCAGTCATGTGATTTACAATATTTATCTATGGGCAAATGTCTTTTGAATTCCAAACTGACTTATACATGAAGTTTTAGACTGCTTTGTGTTAGGAACTGCCTATCCTTGAGAGCAACATTTGAAAGCAGGACATTCTTTCTTCAAAGCCTCAAAGGACATTAGCTCTTCTCACTTGTGAAATAATCCATGAAGTTACCAAGTTTAGACATATGGGTCATGTGCTATATTTCTAAAACGCACGCAAGGAAGCTCTGGCTTCTGTTTCATGTTAGTTGGCCAAAAAGTGTACCCAGGAGAGTCATTCCCAGTTACTAGTCCTTAAGCGGTGATGTCCAATAGCATTTTCTGAGATATGGAAATGTTCTATATCTACGCTGTCCAATATAATAATCACTAGCCATATGTGGCTATTGGGCACGTGAAATGTGGCTCTTGGGCACTTGAAATGTGGCTAGTGTGACTGAGCTACTGAAATTTTAATTTAATTTTAATTAACATAAATTTACATTGCAATAGCCACATGTGACTAGTTGTTGCCATAGTGGACACGATAGCCTTATAGTTTCACAAATGGAACTTGCATTAAGAATGAAGAAATTAAACTTGGTTGAATCCTATTTATACAAAAATAACATGTATGAATTAATTTGGGAATACCACCTCAGACTTAAGTTATTTCTTTTTATCCCTGAAGAGTTTAAAAATTGTATTTAAAAATAATTTGCAATAAGAACCAGTTACACACACATTCACCCATCCTGAATTTGATCTGGAGACAAAAACTTCTGCGCAGTGAAATAAATACTGATTGTTTTTTAAAAGGACAATTTTTCAGGTACTGTAAGACTGAACAATCTTAATCTTTCCAAGAATAAAAGCAAGATAATCAGTTGACAATGGCTATCAGTATACTTTTTAAAAATAAATTTATTTATTCATTTATTTAATTTTTGGCTGCACTGGGTCTTCCCTGCTGCACACGGGCTTTCTCTAGTTGTTGAGAGTGGGGGCTACTCTTCGTTGCAGTGCGTGGGCTTCTCATTGCAGTGGCTTCTCTTGCTGTGGAGCATGGGCTCTAGGCACGCAGGCTTCAGTAGTTGTGGCATGTGGGCTCCGTAGTTGTGGCTCGTGGGCTCTAGAGCGCAGGCTCAGTAGTTGTGGCGCACGGGCTTAGTTGCTCCGCGGCACGTGGGATCTTCCCGGACCAGGGCTTGAACCCATGTCCCCTGCATTGGCAGGCGGATTCTTAACCACTGTGCCACCAGGGAAGTCCCCAGTACAATTTTTTACGAAAGAAAATCAGCTGGTCAATGACTATGAGATTAAAAATTAAGGGTCTGGGGCTTCCCTGGTGGCGCAGTGGTTGAGAGTCTGCCTGCCGATGCAGGGGACATGGGTTCGTGCCCCGGTCCGGGAAGATCCCACGTGCCGTGGAGCGGCTGGGCCCGTGAGCCATGGCCGCTGAGCCTGCGCGTCCGGAGCCTGTGCTCCGCGGCGGGAGAGGCCGCAGCAGTGAGAGGCCCGCGAAAGGCCAAAAAATAATAATAATAATAATAATAAAAAATTAAGGGTCTGAAACATTAAGTATTCTTCTACATGCTTACCAAATCTTTAGTGTTCTAAAGATGAGAAAATACATCTTAATTCCACAACTAAATTTGCAAGTAAAACTCTTCCCCAAATATTACCAAGATAATTTAAAACTGCTGGAACAAAACAACATATTGGAAGGGGAGGGGTTACTGGCCCCTCTGAAGTTAAAAGGAGCACGAGAGTTGAACAATAGCAGGAAACAAATTCAGCATCCAGTTCCTCTACCTGGCCGTTCCTCTCTCCCTCTGTCGTTCCTCATCTTGTGTTTCTCTCTCTGATGGGTAGTGCTGGGGGGTCTCCTCTCTGCAGTCACCTAGTTTTATACAGGATTGGGCAAATCCTGTAACTTCTCTGGCCTCAATTGCGTCCTTAGTCACAAAGGAGATTGGACAAAATGATTTATAAAATTTCCTCCAACTGAAAACTGGTTCTGTCTCTGTGTGTCCTTTGCTGTACATCTTTCTTTCCCTCCATCCTTTCTTTTCTCCATTAACTCTCTCCCGCTTTTAAACTAGACTGTGCTGTATCTTATCAGATTTATTAGTCTCTCTTAAAAGCAGATAATGGCATGATTCCTCTCTCAAAAACAATGCGACCTAAGTTATGTTCTCTTTACTGATGTAGTGCCTGCACCATGTTTTTTCCTCTTCTGAGGGTCACTTAACCTTGTAGATAAAAGCGTTCCCACATCCTAATTGAGTCGTCTTTATAAAATAGTCTTTAAAAGGTAGAAGCACCTACGCAAGGGTGGGGTATAATTAAAAGAGTGACAAAACTGATGTGGAGACAGTATAACAACTGTGAATAATTGGCTGGAAGTGTAATAAAAACAGTGGAGCTTCTGTCTGAACAGTGAAACATCAAGCAGAGCATCAACCGGTTCAGCAATGAGCTCGCAACAGCCTGGGGCCCAGGAAAACAACCGGGTACAGCAGCTGTCACATGCCGCCAGCTCCCAGAGTACTCTTAGTGTGTTCACAGGTATTCACTAAAGACCCAGGAGGAGACGCAAGTGAGGATCCAGGCATTTCACAGGTAGAAAGCTATCCGTCTGAAAGGTTAGGGTGGGGTCTGGCTATAAGAGTTATCTGGTAGTTCAGAAACAGGCCCTTCAATTTGATTTTGGAGTTGAATCAGAACACACGGCACTGATCCTGTTTCCTGTGTAAGACCACCGAGATGCGGGATCTCTGTGTGGGAAGCGGTGCGAAGAAGCTCACGGCACAGAGGTCAAGGGTGTAGATGCTGGAGTCAGGAGGGCTGCGTTTGTGTTGCAGCCCTGCCACTTGGCCAAGTTATGTGAGACCAGTCTTAGTTTGCTCATCTCTAGAGTGGGAATAACTCCGGTCATTTGTGAGTATGAAATTACCTAAGCAATATAAAAGTGTTTAGTACACTGCCTGGCATGTCACTTGGGCTCCATAAGTATAAGCAATAGTTAATATTAAAGAATCTTCAAAGCCATGTACCCCTACCTCCTACTCAATGCAAGAGTTCTTTCTAAATTACTACCCCTACCAGCTTGCCACTGAGCTTTGCTTGAACATTGTCAGATCCGTTTTTGGACCAGTCCAGCTTGGGCAAAGGTTTTCTGGTTTTCCCTCCCTGCTGTCAAGAAAAATGCCCTTGGCTGCAGCCCATTCCACCAAAAGCAACCTCCTTTTTTCTCCCCCATCTCCAACTCTGTCTGTTTATAGGTTTGAGCTGCAGAGGTGGGTGGCTGACATGCTTTTGATATATCCTGCAGAGGAATGTGTGAATTGGGTGTTTCCTGTTGTGGGAATGAGAGGCTATGATCTATGTTTTCCTGGGGTGGTGTATTTTGGGCACATCTGCTGTTTCCAGGGGGATGTGTTAGCGTGCTTGTTGTCTGTGCATACTTTGAATAAGTGAGTAATTTGTTTTCTGAAAACTCTGATAGGAAGACGGTGAGAGCTGCTTCTGGTAACCCCAAAGGGTCACACATGTGTCATCTCATTGTGTCATTACATCTATGCTCCTCATGTGAATACCTGGAACCAGACTCTTAGAGCTGAGGTTTAACATTACAACAGGTGGGCTGGGGATCAGTGTTCCAAGATGCAAAAGCATAGGAGAGAGTTTGGAATGGAAGACATGCATGAAGAAACTAGAGGGGTAAATGCATAAGGGAAAGTCTGGGAGGATAATAACAGATATTATTATTCCATTAGGAACTGTGCTCAGCAATTTACATATGTCATCTTACTGAGTTTTCATAATTCAGGAGGAGCTATTATTATTATCATCTTTATTTTTCAGATGAGGAAATGGAGACCCAGAAAACTGAGGTCATTTGTCCAAGGTTACACGGTTAGTAAATGGCAGAGGCAGGATCTGGACCCAGGAAGTCTGACTCTAGAACCTGTGCTCCACTAAGCCCTACTGCCTGCCATGCAGAAGAGCCAACAGTGGCTACCTCTGGGGAGGAAGTAGGCTCTGGGGGGTGGGCAAAAAGGGTATCTAATTTTTTTCCCTCAACAGTAATCATCCATTGCCCAGTTGAATACACACACACACACACACACACACACACACACACACACACACACACACACACATGAATTTTACAAAGATTTAAGAATAATGATGGAGGGTACTAACATACAGACCAGGAAACTGGGAACAGTAAATCAGCCGCTCTGGCAGACGATGAGGAAACTGTGATTGCTGCCCCGGGGCCAGGGGCTATCAGCCTTGAGCGGCTTCCCTGGCATGGGCAGGGACAGCCTGACAGGTGGGCATCTGGGTGCCCTGAGACAGGCAGGCTCTGCAGGTGCTGGCAGCTGCAGCAGAGCAGAAGCAGGCGCTCTCTGGGAACCTCACAGATGGCCCCGGCCTGGCCACAGTTTCTCATGTCAGCAGGTCAGTAAAACAGTCTGTCACCCCAAGACGATGTTGTAAAACCTTTGCTGCAACAGAAACTCCTCCATAGCCTCCCTCTGCCAGGCTCCACAGCGTGTACCATGGTCATGGCGTGCAGCTGGCAACATGGCTCGTGCCGCCTTCCTCAGCAACGTGTTGTCAGGACATGTGTCAGAACTGCACGCTCTTGGCCAGACAGACTGCTCTTGCTTAACAGCCAGCTGCCACGCTACCGCTACAGCAGAGAGGACCTGGGCTAGACCCAGACGGCCTTCCCCAGGATGAGCATCATGGGCCAGGAAATCTGAGCTGAGGTCCACAAAGGGATTGATGTATTTCTCACTCGTTAGTGCAGTCACTTGATAAAATGAGAACTGCATACTCGTTACTCATTTTGCAAATTCAGAAAGTCGACCCGGGTGTAATGTCATAGAATTAACTTTTCACTTTTTTTCTATATTAATCTCATTGTAAAAAACTCAAAACTGTATACTTCCAATTGAATTCAATCAAACACTTTAAGACAAGACAAAAACAAACTCATTTCTTTCTTATAACTCAACTTGGTTCCTATTTCAAGACAAGCAGAAACTAAGTTTCGGTGAGTTTGGCCCTCTGCTCCCCCACCCCGTCCTGTTCACTGGGGCTCGTGTCCCCGCCTTGGCTCAGAGGGCAGGTGCACAGGGTCTCTTTCTAAGGACTCAATGAGACCCGTGTTCTCACTTCTTTGAGATTCTCCTCCCCACCTGTGAGCCAGGCAATGAAGTTTGTTAGCTGTGAGTAAAGGAGCCCTTTCTGCCCTCCCTAATTTACGGTTTCTCTAGAACATCTAACTTTGAGATAAATCCTTCCTGATCTAAGGGCACAGACCTCTGAAATCCAAAAGCCAGGAAGAGACCCCTTTTGTCTCTGCCTTCTGCTGCCCATCCAGGCCCTGAGGCCTCGCTCCCTGAAGAGGGGGAAGGCTCAGGAGGGCTGGGAGGGGGAAATGTCAGTGAATATTTCAAAACTATCATCTTGCTACACTTGGTCATGGGGTTTTAGGAATATAATATACAGAGCTGTGTAAGAATGACTGAGGAATAGACAAGATTTGATGGAGAAGGGGAAAAATCCCAAGGTGTCTACCAGCCTTGGCATTTTTCCCACTTTGGAGTGGCTCCTGTCAATTAACACCAATTCTCTTGTCACTGCTGACTCTGTCCCTCGATACCTTTACCAAGCCCCCAGTCAGAGACTCTGGGAGCTGTAAAAATAGCTAACAGCTAACATGAATTAGGCAATTACTATGTGCCGGGCCCTGAGCTTCATACCTACCATCTCATTTAATTCTCACAACCACTCCATGAGACAGACACCATATGATCTATTTTATATATTTTGTATTTTGTGTATGGGGAATCTGAGGCATAGAGAGGTTAACTAATCTGCCTGAAGTCACACCACACGTACATGTTAGATGCCTAACCAGGCATCGGTAGGACTAGGAGAGGCTCAGTTTTCTCTCCTCTCCTCGGGGCATCTCCAGCAGGGTATCCTTTGCTCAGCATCTCCTGAGGGAAAGGAGACCTGGCCAGGTATCCCTAACAGGGAGAACAGTGCTGCCCCACACTGAGGCCTTGTGGCACCCTTTCCACCTTTTCCTTATCTGAAAACTACTATTTGGGTTTCGTCTGGGGCCCTGGAAACCGTGTTGGAAATAGAGGAACTTCAGGAAGCCAGCAATTGTCTTTGTGCTTTGAGTGACTCAGTCCCTTGGCCTCTGGGCCAGAGGTTTTAATACTTATACAATGTTTGCTTCCTGAGACTCTGGCAGGCCATCAATCTCTGATATGTTGTGGGGAAATCCAAGGAATAGCAGCTGTCACCCGGGTTCCCCTTAACTTACAGATTTTCAGTATCAGAGCAGAGAGCGTGTAGAAAACATCTGTATGTCTAGAGGTTTCCCTCTTTTTTTTCAAAGCTATGAATCCTTTATTGAAATGATGAGATGGCCTCTAGGTTATACTGATTCCATTGCAAACCATGCTTGGAATGCAAACACATGATGGCCTGGTGGTCACTCAGGGAAATCCCTCACACCAGGGTTGCTGGCATTGGATGTGGCTCCCAGACACCTTTACTTGGGAGGCCTGGTGTTTGTTCTTAAATCCTTCCAGAGCACAGTTGTTCCTGAGTCTTCCTTTTGCCTCACCTCTGGCCAGCTTCTCTCCTGCGCTGCCAGGCCTTGAAGGCATGGCGTTGTGATCCCCGCCTAGGGGCCTAGGGCTCCAGAGGTGCTGTGACTGCGCTGGGGTAGGGCCTGGTGTGCCACCTACTTGTGACCCGTCTCTCCCCAAGGTAGTCCCCAGGGCACCTCCTGTCCCATCTCATCCACATTCCCACCTTCACAGGTACAGCCCTGAGGCTCAGAGAAAGGAGAAACTCGCTCAGGGTCCCCAACATGCTGGCCCCACCAGGACTAGCAGGAAAATGCCTTGTTTCAGATCAATGAAGCTTGCAGGGCAGGTCAAAATGAGCTGTAGGTGACACAAGTCAGGGAATTCTCAAAGCCAGCCCACGCAGCCTCAATTCTGAGAAGGTGCGGGTCTCCTGGAGACCAGACACCTCCCCCCAGCCCCCATTTTGGTGTCTAAAGTGCTTATCCCATGGCTCAAAGTTCTACAGGCTCCCCCCATGGCCTCTGCAGTCATCCACTCACTAGAAGCCCCTCCAGCATGATTATACCACCAGAGGGGCTCCCCTTGCAGAAATCTGACCCGCTGGTCAGGCCCTCTCTTCCCCAGGGCTGAGAGGATGGCTTACTATCATTCCACTATACCCCATCTCCTTCCTCTCCACCCTCCTCCCTCCCACCCTTTCTTTTTCCTTCTTTCTTTATCTCCCTCCCTCCCTTGCTCCCTTCTACCTTCCTTCCTTGTTTTTTCTTCATCTCTCTCTCTCTCTCTCCTCTCTCACCCTCCCTCCCTCCTCCCTCCCACCTTCCTTCCTTGTTTTTTCTTCATCTCTCTCTCTCTCTCCTCTCTCTCCCTCCCTCCCTCCTCCCTCCCTCCCTCTCTCTTTCTCTCCTCCTAAGATTTCTCTTAATATCTGGTTCTTGCCTGTCAGAGGGAACCACTTCCATCTAGTCTTTACTCTGCCATTAACTTTTGGTGAGGTCTCAGGCAGGGAACTCCCCAATTCTGGGTCACTGTTTTCCCAACTATAAACTGAAAGGGTTGCATTCTGTGATCTCTCAGTTTCCTTTCAGATCCAATAGTCTATACCTATTAACAGAGTTGCAACACAAAATACCTCAGGGGCCAGGCAGGTAAAGTCAGTGAAAAATCCACCCAAGGGGACCAAACTGGAGAAACTGGGCCACGGGAAGGGGAAGTTGCTACCCGGCCTCAGCGGATTATTGTCTTGCAAAAACACATCAAGGTCCCAAAGAGGCCTGTCTGTGGGAGCTGGATTCTGCCTGTGGGCCACCTGTTTGGGATCTCTGCATCCAAACAGATAGATGACCACAAAGTCATTTCCAATTACCATCGAGAGAAGTCACATGCCCACCACATGCCTGTAGGATCTGGAAGAACAGAATTATTTCTGAAATGAGGTCTTGCACAGCCCCAGGCTGGACAAGGGAGCACATATAAGCATGTTACTCTCAAGGTCTCGGTGACATTACTCAGGGACAAACAGAGGTTTCCAAACTTTTTTTTAACCATGACCCACTGGAAACAATTAATTTTGCAAAATGACCCAGTACACAAATATGTGACACAAATGTTTCTCAAACAAAACTTATTCTTAGTACACGTAATATGTACTGATATTTTCTTTCCTTTTTCTATTCCTTTCCATTTCAATACTTTATGCCATTTTATTAAAAAATGTTGTTTGCAACCCAATAATATGTATATTATCAGAAGTGAAAAGAATGATAAAGATTATTCTAGGTTTGCATCGTCCACTACGGTAGCCATTAGTTATATATAACTATTCAAATTAAAATTCGTTAAAATATTAAAAAGTTAAAATTCAGTTCCTCAGCCACACTTGCCACATTTCAAGTACTCAATAGCTACGTGTGGCTAGTGGGAACTCTTTTGGATAACACAGAAAAAAAAAATGTTTTCATTATTGTAGAATGTTCTATTAGACATTCCTGATTTACAACAAGGCTTACAGTCTTGCCAATGAAGAAACCAAGGCCCTTCAAAGAGATGTATTTGAAATTGTGGATATATGGGTTGGGGACAAATGGACATAGTCTCAAAGATGTCTGCCAGTGATCACAAGAAGATTTAGGATGAAGAGTGGGCCCCCTTCAGATTTATCTTCATTATAGGATTCACAACTCAGAGTCCATCCTGCAAGGTGCTGTATCAAAACCCTAACTTTCACAGAAAAACAGAAGCAAATTTTCATTGCTCTATAGGGCATTTATGGAGTAGTTTCTGTGAGCTGGAGAGAGAAGAGGCTCCGGAACCTGTCAGATCTGGGTTCAAATCCAGGTTGTATGATATTGGGCAAGGTGCTGTATCACTGGGCCTTAGTTTCCCCATCTGTAAAATGGGGATAATAGTATTTACCTTTCAGAATTTTTGAAAGGAGAAACAATATACATAAAATTCCAAGCACATTGTCTGGTATGTTCTTACATGCTAAGTCAAAGTTTGCTATAATAATAATAATGATAGTTGTAACAATTAACAAATGAAGCTAAATATTGTGGAAATGTAAAGATTAAGTAAACAAATCTCCTATTCCACAGGAAATTCCGGGATGGAGTCGGGGAGATTTTAAAAAAAATTGTATCTCTAATGCTACACCCAGCACTTGCTACTAGGAGGCACTCAATTCATACTTGCCAAATGAATAAATGAATAAAATATATCCCTAAATGCTACAGTCTAAGGTACGAGTTGTTAAAGAATGAGAAAGATACAAAAATCAGAGAGATACACGAAACGCTAAGATTTTTATGAATTATTTCTGATTGGGGGAGGAGAGAGAAAGAAAAAACTTGGAGAAAGCACCATGAAAAGATGTCATTTCTATATTTTTTAGTAGGTTGTTGATATATGATATGTGGGTCAAAGAAGTCAAGATACACAGTAACCAAGAAAAAGAGAGAAATAAAAGACCAAAAGATAATAGGAGGAAAGACAAAGAATACACTTTCTTTTGAGATAAAAAAAATTAATAAAAATAAAGATCCTCCCTAAAAATCAACAAACAAAAGCTGCTTTTTTATCTTTAGGAGACAAAGCTTCATTCAAAGTTTCAAACTGAATTTGTACGGTCCAGGGTAGGAGGGGAAAATAGTTACGTTCTGTGTGTATCAGCAAGTAGTTCTCAATTATGGTTTGGCCCATGTATCATGCCCTGCAAACTGCTTTTTTTCATCCATAAATGTAGTGGACATCTGTTGTTTTGCCTCTTCAGCATCTGCTCTCTGCTTCTTCTGGCAATATAACCTCTCTTTCCCATGGGGAACCCAATCTGTGGGTTTTAGGTGGGCTGAACCTATTCCAACACAGATTAGAAAGGAGCACGGGTCTGGCCACCCAGGCAACCCCAATCTTCTTTCCATGTGATTGGCAGGCACGTGACTTAATCCTCTCTGGAGTTTTTCTACAGGAGCTTTTGCAGAAGCCATCTGGCTTGCTAAGCCAGGAGGAGTCAGTCTAAGACCCCTGGCCCCATCCTATCCTCGGGTCGAGAGAAAGCATCATTCAGATGGAGAGAGAATGAACAGGTCCCTGAATGCATCAGTTGAGTCTGTGGATCAAGATGGGCCTGAAGCCACCGTGCTTCTGAACTTCCCAATTATACAAACCTATATAGCTCAGCTCCTTTAAAAAAAATGAGCCAGTTTGAGTTGGGGTTTCATCAATTGCAACAAATTACTTTATGTCCTCAATTTCCATCTAAATCATAATCTGCTATCAATTTAAATTAAAGACATTCCAGGACCACTTCATGCTGGACCTCATGTGGCTAAACATGGCCCACAGCATCTTGCTGAGGACACGATGGACCAGGTGGACCTGGTCCCTGCCCTCACATGACTCACTCTCCAGCAGGGGAAACGGTGGGAAAAGTGCTTCAAGAGAGGAGGATGATTATAGCAGACATGATTGACGCCTTCCCAATAGCCATTCCTCTCTTCATCTGCTAAGAGAACCTCTCTCTTTTGGGGGAAACCCATTTTTGTTTATCCTCCCCTGAGCAGCCATGTCTTTCAGGAATGGTTGTGACCTTTCCTGGACTTAGAGAAGGAATCTTGATTGGTGACAACTGATTCTAGTATTCTCATTCCTTTGCCAACGGATTGACTTAGGCAAAGGCATGTGATACACTCCTGGCCAATGAGACATGAGGAAAAATCAGGTGGGGCTGTGGAGTCCTGGGAAGGTTTTCTTCACTCTTCTTGGCCTCTGGAGGTTGTCTACTTGGGATGCTGGAACTGCAGCACTGGTGCCCATGATGAACTCTAAGGGGAGCCACCCAAGATAGAAAGAATCTGGGGGTTTGCAGATGATGCTAAACCTCTGAATTAACCTGCCTTGGATCTGCCCCTCTTTGGACGTGCTGTTCTGTAAAACAGATGTGTCTAGATTGTTTAAGCCACTTTTAGTTGGGGGCTCTCTTGTTGCTGCAGGCACTCTATGGAACCAAGGCTATGCTATGGGGTCATCCGGGCCATCAGGGAAAGCCTCCTGGAGCCACTCTGGAGATGAACAAAGTTAGCCAAGCAGGGATGGGGTGAGATGAAGCGGTCTTACAGCAGAAGTCAGTGGTGGAAGTGAAACTGGAACAAATTCCTTCATGGCGCCATTTTTTTAAAAAATAAATTTATTTTATTTATTTATTTTTGGCTGCGTTGGGTCTGCGTTGCTGCATGCGGGCTTTCTCTAGTTGCGGCGAGCAGGAGCTACTCTTCGTTGCGGTGTGCGGGCTTCTCATTGCAGTGGCTTTTCTTGTTGCAGAGCACAGGCTCTAGGCGCATGGGCTTCAGTAGTTGTGGCACGTGGGCTCAGTAGCTGTGGTGCATGGGCTTAGTTGCTCCGCGGCATGTGGGATCTTCCCCGACCAGGGCTCGAACCCATGTCCCCTGCATTGGCAGGTGAATTCTTAACCACTGTGCCACCAGGGAAGCCCCTTCGTGGTGCTTTTTGCTACATGAGTGTTTCTCAACGTGACCGGCTAACCACCTGCTTCAGAATCCCCTGGGGTTGGGGGGTCGGCAGAGATGGGCATGGATTGCCAAAATGCAGATTCCTAGGCCCAATAACAGACCTACTGAGTCAGACTTTAAAATTTAAACAAGCTCCTCTGGAGAGTCTTTAAAGGCTGAGACCCTCAGGTCGGGGACTAGAAGACTCACACAATTTTTGGCACTGAGATGAGAATTTTAGAAATCCTGATATATTAACTTGTATCAAAGTGCTGTCACAGACAATGTGCCAATATTCTTCTGAGTACTACAAAATATATTTTCTATGATATGTTTGCCAACCTTCACAAATGTTTAAAAAAGTCAATTGGCATTGAAATAATGTCCTAATACAGCTATATTAAACACACGTTTAATTCACTCAGCCCTGGCAGATGGTCATTTCTTTTAGGAAGAGCTGTTTCTGGTCTATTATTAGTCACCCTCCTTCAGGCAGAGATCAATAACACAGGTGGCTATGCAGACAAAGAGACGAGCAGAAGTGTTTCCTCTCTCTCTCTTCTCTCTCTCTCTCTCTAGTGTATTTTTTTTTTTTTTTTTGGCTGCGTTGGGTCTTCATTACTGCGCTGGGGCTTTTCTCTAGTTGCGGTAAGTGGGGGCTACTCTTCGCTGTGGTGTGTGGGCTTCTCATTGCAGTGGCTTCTCTTGTTGAGGAGCACAGGCTCTAGGCACACGGGCTTCAGTGGTTGTGGCCTGCGGGCTCTAGAGCACAGGCTCAGTAGTTGTGGCTCACGGGCTTAGTTGCTCCGCAGCATGTGGGATATTCCTGGACCAGGGCTCGAACCCATGTCCCCTGCATTGGCAGGTGGATTCTTAACCACTGCGCCACCAGGGAAGTCCCTCTAGTGTATTCTGAGCAATGTAACCGTGACATTGCAGAGCCGGCTTGTGATGGTGTCACTTGCCCAAACCAAAGTCAGTCCTTCAGTGTGATGAGCCCTGAAACTCTTCGTTGGCCTTCACAAAGCCACTCTCATGGTCAATCCATCACTAAGCCATGCAGACGAACCCGTCATGTAGCTCTCCCATTCAGCCTCATTTCCGTCTCCACCAGCCCTGGCCCAACCACAAGTAGCTCTCCTCTGGGTACCACAGTGGCCTTCCTACCAAACATCTTTTCTACATCAGCGGTTCTCAACCAGGGACAATTCTGCAATCCTCCCTGCTCCCTGTGAATCCTAATCCACACCTGCCAGGGGTCATTTGACAATGCCTGGAGACATTTTTCATTGTCACAAGTGTGTGTGTGTGTGTGTGTGTATTACTGGCATCTAGTTGGTAGAGACCAGGGATACTGCTAAGTATCTTATAACGTACAATAGAGCTCCTCCCCATCCCAACAAGGAACTATCTGGTTCAAGATAGTGTCAAGGTTGAGAAATCCTGCTTTAGATGGATCCCCTACATCCCACAGATCTCAGGTCAAAGCCCTTCACTGATTGCCTTAACAGTACAAACCCTACTGTTATTGGCTCTCACAGTCCTGGGTACTCTCCCTTGACTGCATTTTTTCAGTATGGACTGATATAATCAGTTGTGATTATTTGCTTAATCTCTGTTTCCTCCATTAGACTCTAAGCTTGATGAAGGCAGGGATGGTGTTTACTGAGCCCACTTCTCTAGTCCTAATGCCAAGCACAATATCTGGCACACAGCAGATTTACAATAAACACCTTTAAAACAAATGAACTTACTCTGTGCAAATTCATATGCAATCATGAAACACAATGGTTAGTATAGGTCCTGCCTACTAGAAAATTACATTCCTGTAAGGACTACCTGACTAATCCATATTTCAAGATAACTGTTTTGTAGTAAATCACAATGGCAGCAGGTCGGAAACTTTTTGGTGTCAGGACTCCTATACACACCGAAAATATTATTGTGAACCTCAAAGAGCTTTTGTTTAGGTGATTTACATCTATTGATATTTATCATATTAGAGTCATATCTGAGAATTTTTTAAAAACAAAAAAACAGAAGCATACATTCCATTAGCTGTCAGTGGTGACTACATCATACATCACCTCTGGAAAACTCAACTGTACCCTCATGAGAGACTGAGAGTGAAAAAAGGCAAAACACTTCTTAGAATTGTTACAAAAATGATGTTGATCCTGTGGACCACTCAGAGGGCCCCCAGGACTCTCAGGGGTCCCTGAAACATGTGTGAAAACTACTGTACTGTAGGAATCCTAATGCTATAGAGATAACTTCCTGCAGAGGAATCAGGGCAAGCTACTTGGAAATGGCACATCTGAGTTGGCCCTTACAAGATGGGAGGTATCAGGACACCAGCAGAGGCACACACCTCTACAGCTACAGTGGACAAACTATGGCTAGAGAATCAATTCTGGTCCTCTGCTTGTCTTTGTAAATAAAGTTTTATTCGAACACAGCCATGTCCATTCATGTATGTATTGTCTATGGCTACTTTCGCACTAAGATGGCAGAATTGATAGTTATAATAGAGCCCGAAGGACATACAAAGCCTAAGATCCTCACTATCTGGCCCTTTCCAGGAAAAGTTTGCCAACTCCTGTTCTTTAGAATATTTATAAAGTCAAATGTTTCAGTCAAAAATTAACTTGATGTTGAATGACAGTTTTGTTTGTACCACTCCACCCCTAAAATGGACTGGGGGTTAGTGAGTGGGTAAGGAAGGTGAGAAAGAACACACCTCTATGAGGTGGGATAAAAAGACCATTAGCTTAGTGAGCCATCCTGAGACCTGTGCTTCTAATCCTCTAACACACTGGGAGACCTAGGGCAAGTCATCCCAACCTATTTTGGGATGCTGAGGAAGGAAAACTTACCCAACAGTCAGAGCTGCTCAGAGATGAAATGAGCGGCTTTTCTAGATAGTGAGCCTCCTACATGTGGAAGCTGGCTGAGGCTGTGGCTTTACAGATAGGAATCAGATCTTTGAGAATCAGATGAATAACCGTATTAATAGGGAGCTTCAGTGGGTAGGAAGTCATATAAATGAGTGAGTGGACTGGAGTATGATGAAGGGAGGGGGAGAGGTGGCCAAAGAGGCATGGTTCCTACTCGATTTTGACTGACTCCTGCCATGTGGGGACATGAGCTCAGGGGAACCAGAAATCTAGATTTTAAACTAAAATCTCTCATTTTTTATAGCTTGGCTCAAATATTGGAAAAGAAAAAATAAAGAAGAACAGTATGTGAGTCAAGTAAAACACATGTATGGATCATTTTGTCACCCAGGCCACCGGGATAAGACAAACTTTAGTGCTTCTGTCAGCTTAAAAATGCTTTGATACTAAGAGAATAAAAGAAATTCCTTATAATTTATTGAGGGCTTTTTGATTTTCAGTGTGTCTTAACATCTTATTTCACGTTTTTGTATTGAATAGCACAGTCAGGACCAGAACACAGGACTTCTGCTGCCAAGTCTAGTGCTCAATGCTATGGCTGCAGGATCCACTGCACCAGAAAAGAGACCTGAGCTCAGCAGAGTGGGTGGAATGAAATGGAAATGGGCGGTGAAGGTGGAAGAGCTAACTAGGCCAAGTGATCAGGGAGAGAGCTCAGCAGCAAGCTGTGCGGTAGACATGACCAGGGCAGTGTGGACTAGAGAAGACAGTCCACTTGGATCCCAAGAGCAGCTATTCCACCCAGACCTTCCCTTGAATTCAAAGGCCCAGGAGCCACTGGAGCTAGTTTGATCCGGGTTTTAGTCACTTGCGATCTAAGACTTCTTACAAACACAAAGCCTTAAGGAGGGATTAAAATTTGCACTACGATAGTATAAAAGCAGCCTTAGACAATATGTAAATGAGTGGGCATGGCTGTGTTTCAATAAAACTTTATTTACAAAGATAGGCAGTGGGCCAGAATTGACCTTTGAGCCATAGTTTGCCGACCCCTGCTATAGGATCATTCAATGGGCTAGTAGAATAAGTGTGTGTCTATGCTGAATGTCCTGGTGCCACCCATATTTCAAGGCCAGCTCACGGGTTATTTGGCTGGGTTATTAGACTGGATGATCTTAAAGATCCCTACTTACCATGAGATTCAAGGATGCTTTGGCCTGAGTTTGCCTTAAAGATTTAAAGGTAGACTCTTAAGTCAAGCTATGTTTGGAATGGAAAGTTTCCTCCAACAAAATGTCTCCAATCATAATTACTAGTTGTATAACTGAACATATGTTGGTGGAAGCCTCAATTCATAGTGAGCCAGTTAAAATGCACGTAAGGGACAGCTAGCAGATCTTTCAAGTTAGAGTCCAGGCTGTTAATTACTTTTGTAAAAGAAATATATAAACACACAGATGGCAACTGTAGTAAATACGTTCAACTACATATAAATATCAAAATCCAGCCCACTCCTCAAGGTCTATCTCATATGCAACATACTTTTGGGAAGATTTCCAGATTCTCCCCTCATCCTCCCTCCCAACATGAGCTCTCTTATTTAAAACCTCATGGCACGTACTTCTTATGACTAAGCAGTGGTTCTCAAACTTGAGCACGCATCAGAATCCCTGGATGTCTTGTCAAAACACAGATTGCTGGACCCCACCACCAGGGTTTCTGATTCAGGAGAGCCAGGGTAGGGGCTGAGAATTTGCATCTCCAACAAGTTCCCGAGTGCTTGCTCATGCTGCTGGTTTGGTGACTACATTTTGAGAACCATTCACCTAAAGCACAGTCTACCCTATAATATTGTTACTTTTGTGCCTGCCTTATTTCCCTAGCAGATCGTACATTACTTGAGGAGGGATGCTGTTGATGTTCATAAACCCTGAAGTATTCTGTGGGCATGCCACAAACATTTAGACACACCCATGGGATGAGTTGAGGGGTTAAGTTTTTGGCTAGGATGAACCTGACAGCTGTTTCCTACAACAGGAATTTCTGGAGCCCACAAGGAAGACAAATGCAGCAGACTTGTTCCCAAGAAGTAACCAGTAACCAGTAAAGGAAATTTCTGTGGCTAAACCACGCTGTAATAGAATTCACAACACTGTCAAGTTCAATATTCTGGTGTAAGACCAAAACCCAAATGAAATCCATTAAATAGTTATGCAACTTTTCCTATACATATTGCAGTTCTAGGTGTGTGTGTGTCTAAGGTGGGGTGAAGTGGGGGTGGACAATGTCGAATAATAGAAATGCTGAATGGGACTTCCCTGCTGGTCCAGAGGTTAAGAATCCGCCTCCCAATGCAGGGGATGTGGGTTCGATCCCTGGTTGGGGAGCTAAGATCTCACATGCCGAGGGGCAACTAAGCCCGCGCCGCAACTACTGAGCCCGCATTCCACAACTAGCCTGTGCAGCACAACGAGAAAGCCTGCATGCCAAAACAAAGATCCCACATGCCGCAACTAAGACCCAACATGGCCAAATAAGTAAATAAATATTTTTTAAAAAAAAGAAAAAAATAGAAATGCTAAAGGTTCTCTAAATACCCTTTATAGAAAAACCAAGAATAAAATGTATGCTGGGAATCAGACTGTATTTGGAAGCAGGGTCTTTAAAGAGGTTATTAAATTAAAATGAGATCATTAGGGTGAGCTCTAATCCAATACGACTAGTGTCCTCATAAGAAGGGAAGATGAGGTTGCACAACTCTGTGAATACACTAAAAACCATTGAATTGTTTATTTTAAAAGGATGACTTTTACGTTATGTGAATTGTATCTCAATAAAGTTGTCATTAAAAGAGAAAAAAAAATAAGAGAAGATGAGGATACAGACACACACAGAGGGAAGACCATGTGAAGATACAGGGAGAAGCCAGCCATCTACAAGCCAAGGAGAGATGTCTCAGAAGAAACCAACCCTACTGACACCTAGATCTCAGACTTCTAGTCTCCAGAACTATCATTAAATAAATTTCTGTTGCTTAAGCCACTCATGTGGGATAGATTGTTATGGCAGCTCGAGAAAACTAATATAGACTCCAAATCGTTATTTTAAATAGCATAAAGAGTATAAAAGCTGCCAGGAAATCAAGACCATGCAATGCCCCAGGAGTAGAAGGTGCCCTGTCCATCTACCCCTAGTTTTGGCCCTATTATCTCCAGCCTGGAGAATCCCCTCAGGTCCTAACTGGCCTCCTTTCCCCACTCATTTCTCCACACAGTCGCCAGAGTGATACTTTCAAAACGCAAATCCAATGATGCTTACTCCTGAAGTGCTGAAGTGCTCACCACTTCAGTGGCATTTAACACCATTTAATGGCTTCACTTTGCCCTTGGGATAAAGCCAGACTCCTTGCCATGGTCGACAAGGGCCTGCATGGCCTGGTCCCTGCCAGCCTCCCCATCTCTTTTCAGACCCTCCTCCCCTCCGGCAGTAGGTGACAGTCACCTGGTTTTCTTTCTTTTCCTTCTAATACATCCTGCTCCCTCTTAACACTGGGAGACTCCCACTCCAAAACAGACATGACAGAGGTGCTTCCACATGCGGATGTGTTATAGGTCCTGAAAGATGCATCTTGAGGCAGACGGCTTTCAGTTCTTACCGCTCTTGCCCCACTGCCTCTGTCAGGCTGGTCACTGGTAGAAACTGTCTAAAGAACAGCCTAAAAGCACTATTTACAATATCCAAGACATGGAAACAACCCAAGTGCCCATCACAGAAATTGGCTTAAGAAGATGTGGTGTGTGTGTATATATATATATATACAATGGAATGTTACTCATCCACAAAAAAGGAATGAAATATTGCCACTTGCAGCAACATGGACGAACCTAAAGAATATCATACTAAGTGACGTCAGACAGAGAAAGACAAAAATTACATGGTATCGCTTACATGTGGAATCTAAAAACTAATACAAATGAATCTATATACAAAACAGAAACAGACTCACAGACATAGAAAACAAATTCATGGTCACCAAAGGGGAGAGGGATAGGGGGTGGGTGGGAGGGATAAATTAGGAGTATGGGATTCACAGATACAAACAGATACTGTACTTAAAATACTGTTCCCTGGGCTATACAGAAGCAACAAGGATTTACTGTATAGCCCGGGGAACTATATTCAATATCTTGTAATAACCTATAATGAAAAATAATCTGAAAAAATATATATATACCTTTGGTGTACACCTGATATTAACACAGTATTGTAAATCAACTATAATTCAATTAAAAGAACAGCTGAAGACTGTTAAAAGATTTTCAGTGTTGAGTGAGGGGAGTAGTAAGCAGTGAGGCATACCGAGATTTACAAGGGTGTCCTTCCCAAACTAGGCATGGGCGAATCCTGTGACGGGCACCATTCATCTGGGAATTGTAAAAGGAGCTGAAGGGTGACATTCTGGGCCTGTTGGCCAAAACAGAGCAGTCACCTGCTCTGATGGGCATGATGAAAGGGTTCTTTCTTTCTGGTCTGGCTTGCTCACCGCCCTTCCAGACACAAAGAGAAGAGCAAAGCTTCTATCCTATGGTCACTGTCCTGTGTCTCTTTTTATCATCATTTAATTATAGAGACCACACTTTCTGAATGAGATACTGAAACGCATGGTTGGATGCATGGCCTAACGACGGGATGGAATATTTGAAATGAGGACAGTTGTACACAAGGACATTAGACTCACAATGAACGGACACTTTTTACCTTGCCCCATTTACCTATAACCCAAATAAAGCTGGATTTGCCTTCTGCTCAATTTCTATGCACAACTGTATTAAATTTTAATGACTAAAAGAAACACAGCCAACAATCAAAAGTTATAAGAAAAAACAATTCAAATATTTGCTGGCTTCTCTTTCAAAGAACAGCCAAGGGAGAAGGCATCTATTTAACACCTAGCAAAACAGAAGGTAACTCAAAGGTCTTCTCATTCACTGCCTTATTTGATGATCACAAAACATGAGTCAAGTGAGGCAAAATCACTCCACCTATTTTATAGATGAGCAAACTGAGGCTCAGGGAATTGAGATTGTCCCAGACTCCAACCCAGGCCTTTGGACAGCTAGTTCAGCGAGTTTTCTTTTCTACACTTGCAGACACGCATGCACAGATACACACCACTGGACTCCCTTTTCACCATTCTGCATCCTAAAATACTGGGTTTTTTTTTTAATTTCTTGACACTAATGGCAGCAAAAAATGACTATTGCCAATGTAAGTTCAAGAAATCCCCAGAGATTCACCAGCATTTGATTCCCAAACCCCAGCTAAGTGTGGAGCTCAAACAAGAAGGAACAAACATCAATGGAGAATACACGCATTTTCACTCTCACAGCCTTTCTAAACTAGATTAATGCCTCAAAAAAAAAATCTACCAGAATACCTCTCTTCTAGCCAAAGAGGCATTCTGTCCCCAGTCAACTCTAGGAACCCCGGTACAATAATGAACATGTGGGCCAGAGGCCCAAACTCACTGGCACAGGATAGATTTTCAGATGAGAAACAGAGAAGCCCCAAATCCCACTCACATAAAAGGCTTATTGATATTATCTGGTGAAAAGAATACAGATTGCAAGGGAGACAGCAAGGCAGAATTTTGGCTATGGAGGAAGTGGGTGGGAGGAAGGGGTAGACTTCTCTCCTATTTCAAAGCCCCTTAGATTTTCACCAGAGCATTCTCTTAAGTTCATACCCTCAAGTGGACTTTGCTACTGGCTAACAAGCATTTCTCCATAGCACAGAATGATGTCGCAAAAGCCAAAATAATCCAGGTCAGCAAACATTCCAGTGGTAAAACAGAGGGTTTCAGAGAGCTCCTGTGGGCAGATCAGCTGAGGGTGATGCCCAGGTGCCCTGGACTTGGGGCTGACTCTCAGGAAAGAAACAGCCTCAATGAGGGCAATGGCTTTCACATCCAGAAACCCCCCAAAAGGTGATGTGATTATTAGAAGGAGAGAGAGGAAAGCAATTAGGGCTAAAAGGCCACATGATGGACCAGAGGTCTGAAAAGTGCCAAAGAAGAGGATGGATGCGGACACAGGCATTCATTCCACCTGCTCTTGGGCCCTGGGCTGGGCATGGGATGCGTAGGGCCCTGGAGATGGAGGACAATGGCTACATGATAGATAGTTAGCCTGCTTGTGCTTCAGACTCTTCTCAACCTGGAGATAAATGCAGAACCCCCAGGTCACAGCCCAGCAGAGGGACCACAAAGCAGACCCATAAATAGAAAGTGTCCTAGCCTTCCTAAGGACAAGATGTCCTAGGATTTCCTTGAGTCCCCTGACGCAAAAAGCTCTTCCTTGGTGAGCGTGCTACAGTGATACTAGCATTATCCTGGTGTCACTTTCCTGACACCCACCAAGGCCCAGGGAAGACCTTGCTCCAAGCAGAAAGTCCTGAGTCAGCACGAACAGATTACAAAGTTCATTTGCTAATGTTAATACCATCTTCATTGGTGTAGTTGTTTATTGGGCAATATTTACTGGGTAATTTCTATGTGCCAACAACTGGGGAATTTACGCTGGTGAATAAAACAAGCATGTTTCTTCTCCTTTGGGGCTTTACAATTCCACAGGAAAGATACACAGTAAGCAACAGATAATTACAAAGTGTGACAAGAAAGAAGGAAATGAATAAGGCTTGGGGAGAGACAATCTGAAGGTAAACTATTTCAGCTGAGACTGCAAGGAGGCAAGGAATCCAGCCATGGAAGACCAGGGGCCAGAACAATGCAGGTGGAGAAATAGCATATACAAGGGTCCTAAGGCTGGAAAGTACCTGGTGAGTTCAAGGAGGCCAGTGTAGCTGGAACATTAGGGCCAGGAAGAGACCTGCACAAGATCGGTTGAAGAGGAAGCTCTTGAAATGTACAATGCCTGGAAGTTCACCAAGCACTTTCCCAGGTGTGATAATAGGTGAAATAGTCCTTTGAGGTAAGCAAAGATAATAGGATAGACCCACTGAACTGATGAGGATATTAGCAGATGTCACAGAGCTAGTAGGAGAGCTGAGATTAGGAGTCAGTTCTTCTGTATCTAAGCCTAGGAATCTTTAAAAAGGTTTCATATATATATAATTGGGTATAATTTACAAATAATTAAATATATAACTCTTAAATACAAAAAGTTTTGACAAATATATAAATGTAGACAACATCTCAGCCAAGACAGGGCACATTTCCATAATATGGAGATAATCTGCTATAACCTTTTGCAATCAATCATTCCATCCCCCCAACCAGAGGCAAACTCTGTTATGATTTCCACCCATATAGATTAGTTTTGCCTGTTCTTGAACTTCTGATAATGGAATCATACAGTATGTGCTCTTTTTTGTCTGGCTTCTTTTACTCAGCGTGCTTTTGAGATTCATTCATGCTGTGGCATGTATCAATAGTTGGTTTGTTTTTTGCTGAGTGGCATGCTTATCCATTTGTCCATAATTGAACATTTGGGTTGTTCCCAGCTTTGGGATATTATGAATTAAGCTTCCAGGAACATTCCTGCACAAATCTTTTTGCAGATTTATGTTTTCATCTCTCATGGATAAATACCTAGGAATGGAGTTGCTGGATCTTAATTAGGTGTGTGTTGAGTTTTTTTTGAAACTGCCTAACAGTTTTCCGAAGTTGTACCATTTTACATTCCTACCAATAATGTATGAGGAATTTAAGCCCTTTCGGCAGGTGGAAAGAGGTGGCTTTAACTTGCTTTTCTCTGATGACTAACGATGCTGAGCATCCGTTTGTAAGTGTCTGCTACAATTTCTTGCCCATTTTGGCTGTTCTTAGTGTTCTAAGAAGTCATCACCTACCTCAAAGTCATGAGATATTCTCCTATATTCTCTTCTAGAAGCTGTATAGTTTTAACTTTTAGTTTATGAAGGTCTATGGTCTATTTCAAATTAAGTTTTGTGTATTGACTAGTGATGAACAGGCTTGTCAAGTATAAGGATGCCTTTATTTTTATCTTATTTTTTACTTTTTAAAAAAGGTCTTTATTGAATTTGTTATAATATTGCTTCTGTTTTATGTTTTGGTTTTTTGGCCACGAGGCATGTGGGATCTTAGCTCCCTGACCAGGGATCGAACCCACACCCCCTGCATTGGAAGGTGAAGTCTTAACCACTGGACCGCCAGGGACATCCCTGTTTTTTTACTTTTTATTGTGGCATAACTTGCATAAAGTGTATAAATCTTAAGTGTAAAGTGCAAGCATTTTACATTTGTTTCCTCCATGTAACCACATTCAGATCATTTGAGGACTTCTTTTTATCATCAAAAATATTAGTTAGGGACTTCCCTGGTGGTCCAGTGGTAAAGAATCTGTCCTGCAATTCAGGGGAAGCAGGTTCGATTCCTGGTCGGGGAACTAAGATCCCACATGCTGTGGGGCAACTAAGCCCGCGCGCCGCAACTACTGAGCCCATGCGCCTAAACTAGAGAGAGAAAACCCATGTGCCACAACTAGAGAGAAGCCTGAGTGCCACAGCGAAGAGCCCCCACGTTGCAAGGAAGATCCTGCATGCTGCAACTAAAAGACCCGACGCAGCCAAAAAAAAAAAAAAAAAAAGTATATATTAGTTAGCCTCACTACCTTAGCATTAGTTTAAAGTAATAGTTATTTTGCCATATTGATTTTTCTTACACATGTGCATTTGACAGAATATTACGCATTTGTGGCTTGGTGCACACATGGATTTTTAAGTTCCAGCAGTAACGCTCTGACTCCCCAGTGGTCTGTTGCTTGCAGTTGTGGAGCAAATGCACTATTCCCTGTGGACACATGGCTCCTGTCCTCAAGGAGCTTATAATCTAAGAGGGGTGCTAGGAAATGCACATGAATAAACCATGTTGAGTTACAGCAAATGACCCATAACCATAAGAATGTTTTAAAACAGGACTGGAGGTCCAGTGGTTAAGACTCCATGCTTCCACTGCAGAGGCCACAGGTTCAATCCCTGGATGGGGAACTAAGATGCCACATGCCACATGGCATGGCCAAAAACTAAAAATAAAAAAAATGAGAGACACAGACAAGAATCCTATTTTTTTTAAAAAAAAATAAATAAAACAAGGGTCATGGACTTCAGAAGAGGGAATAAAACCACTTCAGGAGTGGATGAGAGGAAGCTTCTGGCCTAAAAATGGCTAGGATTTTGATAAATGAGGGTAATTATATGAGGTAATTGCCAATGGGGAAAAAGGGTGAAATAACAACAACAGCAAGTAACTTAGTTAGGATCCTTTCCATTGTAATTTACAGAAACCCAACTGAAACTAGGTTAAGCAAAACAGGGAATCTGTTGGTTCTTGCAACTGGGAGGTCTACGGGTGGGGTGGGGTGGGGTGGGGTGGGTAGCCTCTGCCTTCAGATCTGGCTGAATTCTGAGGCTTTACTATATGGTCAGAGCTATGACGTCTTCTATTTTTCAGACAGCTTCTTCCCACATGTTGGACAGGAATGGCCACCAGAACCTCCAGAGCCTCATCTCCTCAGCTCAGCAATATCAATGGAATGAATACTTCCTCCCAGTATCTCCCTATCCAATTCCAGGGAATACTATGGTTGGCCTCTCTTGGGTCTAATGTCCATTGAGGAACAAATCCTTGAGGCACAGGTAGATGGGGTACTCTGACTTGCTAGTCTAGGTCATGTGCCACCCCCTGGGGTAGGGGCAGAACACCATAACTGACAGCTCATTTGTACTGTTACATGGAGTTGGGGGGAAGTTCTTGCAAGGAATCAGATGGAGAGATGATAAAACATGTTGGACAGACAATCTGGCTATTGTATCAATACATCATTAAAAGGGAATGTGGGCTTAGAATAGGAAATGTGAATGGGGAGCAAAGTAGGAGGAGACTTTGCTTTGGACACTGAGGCACTGGCATGGAATATTGCCTTTTATGGCTTTTCCCAAGTGGAGAGCCTCTGGCCTAAATATCAAGAGCTGTCTACTCAACAGACCCCAGGGCAGCCTGTGCAGCCTGGCATTTAGTGGTCACATGAGTCATGTAATACCACAGTGTGAATTATGGGCTGTGCAGAAAATGAAGGCACACAGGGAATGGAGAAGGCCTTCTACAGTCCTTTCTGGGTTTATCTTTCCAGTGTAATCTTTATCATATTTGAAGTAAACTTCCTTTGTAGTTACAAAGATGAACTAAATAAGAGAGATTAGGCATTTCTGTATCATCATTTTAGATTGGAATTCTAATGTTGGAAGAGGTCTTAGAGGTCATCTAGCATAAGGGTCGGCAAACTGGCCCACAGGTTAAATCCCCCTCCACCTTTATTTTTGGAAATAAATTGTGATCGGATGTCACCTCATCCATTTGACCACATATTGTCATGGGCTGCTTTCATGCCTCAGAGACCGTATGGCCCACAAAGCCCAAAATATTTACAACCTGGCCCTTTACAGAAAAAGTCTGCCAATACATGCTCCCTATTCAAGTAGGACTGTCCTCTACAACATTAATTTCACTGCTGACTCACGCCTGGATCAAAAGAGACAATTCACGGAAAGTTTAGAATATAATTTGACATATAATAAAGCCCTCCTTAAATGTTAGCTAAATAAAAGTCCTGGGTTATCAGTACATACCTCTGCTCCCCTTTCCAATGGAAAGATCAAGAGGTGACTGGTCCTAACCATACCATACGTTGATTAATTTGTATATTGAAAGGGGTTTTCCGGGACTTCCCTAGTGAGGCAGTGGTTAAGAATCCGCCTGCCAATGCAGAGGACACGGGTTCGAGCCCTGTCTGGGAAGATTCCACATGCCGAGGAGCAACTAAGCCCATGAGCCACAACTGCTGAGCCTGTGCTCTAGAGCCCATGCGCTACAACTGCTGAGGTGACGTGCCACAACTACTGAAGCCCGCGCGCCTAGTGCCCGTGCTCCACAAGAGAAGGCACCGCAATGAGAAGCCCGCGCACTGCAGTGAAGACCCAACGCAGACCCAACACAACCATAAATAAATAAATTTATGTATTAAAAAAAGATACCACCATTTAAAAAAAAAAAAGAAAGAAGAAGGGGGTTTTCCCAACACATTCAAATGTATTTCCCTACTTTACTGCTGTTAATCATTATTGCATGCGTGCTAAGCATCTAACACCCATTCCCTTACTCAGCCCTCCCCTATTACTCCCTTCTTGAGAGGAACCTGAAGCTGTGTGTGAGGGTAGGGAGTAAAGCAAGTCACTGAAGGCTGCACAGCTAGTCGGTGGCTGAGCTGGAATTTGAACCCAGGCAGTCTGACTCCACAGCTCAAATGCTTATCAAATACACTATCTAAGGCGTCTCGATTTGGTCAGTAACCCAGTTTTCAAAGTATCAGTTCGCACAGTCCCAGCAATCAGAATCAGATAACAGGTCCACTTGCGAGGACAAGAGCAGTAACGCTGACAGCAATGCAGAGTGTGGCTGGGGGAACCACTGCCAGCTCGTCCTCTCTGCCCCTCACGCCTTCCCCTCTCACCCACTCACACCTGCTCCATGGTGCTTAGCCTGCCTCTACTGCCTCTGGGCTCTCCCATCCATCAGGTGCGTGTTGCCAAGGAGATCTTCCTAAATAATGCACAGCTCGGTGGCAGGGGCGGGGGGTGGGGGCAGCGGCGGTGGGGGTGTCACTGCTCAGCTCAAAACCTCTCATGGCTCCTCACTGGCCACAGACTGTAACAAATACTCCTCGGCCTGGCGTGTAAAACTCTCAGAGATCTGATCCTCCCCAGCTCCCCAGCCTTATTTCCTCACTGGCCACCTCCTCATACTCCATAGATTACAGACAACCGGACTTCCTGACCTTTCCCGAAACTCTCTGTATCTGTTTATTTCGCCCTCCCCCCAACAAGCCAGGGGCCGGGGATGCAGAAGTTGTATAACAAGCGATCGTGGAAGCTTGCCTGGGAGAACGGATGGATGAGCCCATCTGGAATGCCCTTCGTCCGCTTCCAAGCTACTTCTCAAGGTCTAGACTGAGTGCTACCTTCTCCACAAAGTATTCCCCAGGTCTTCCAGGGGAATTCGGCCTGTCTCCCTCTTCACTCTGTCCTTCCCTCTCAGCGCTCAAGAGGGTTTCGCCATATTTTAGCCACACATGCTCATGTCTGCCCCTGGGTGATGCTGGAAGGAGGCCGCCTGAGGTCACACTCTCTGTCCTGTGCATCTCCGATCCCACAGCGCCTGGCACATCGCCATGCACAGAGCAGGGATTTGTGTCATTGCCCTAGTGAACAGGGGAGCAGTGCTGGGACATCCAACAGGAAACAAGACCAGCCACCCTAACCCATACTTTCCCCCCGTGACTCTCGTCACAGTAAAATGGGGAAAGACGGTGAAAAGGAGGAAGAAGGGAGGAGGGAAAAGATCCTCGGAGTCAGCTCGACATGGTTTCGAACACCTGCCCCACCACCTCCCAGCTCGTGTGACCTTTGAACCTCATTTCCCTTTTATGTAAAATGGGAGTATTAAATATTCCATGTGAAATTCATCCATTCACATATTCATTCACGGCTTCGTTACTTGTTAAATATGAGACTTAGGGCCAGCGACCTCTTTTCTGAGCCTCGGTTTGCACCTCTGTGAAATGAGGATATTATTAGCATCTACCTCACAGGACTTCCGTGAAGGTTAAGTGCATTCATGTCTATGAAGAGCTTAGCACTGTGCCTGGCACACAGTTAATGCTCAACAAACATGAACTGTCACTGGCAGTCATCACTTTGTGCCAAGTGCTGTAATGAGTTTGGAGGACTCAGCAGTGAACAAAACAGGCCTGTCACAGAGCCATGATGTGGCTTATAGTCCAAAAGGGAAAAGAGACAGAAATGAAGAAAACAAGCTAATGGCTAAAACAATTACCGACTGTGGTGAGTTCTGTGAAGGATGGTGAAAGCCAACAACACAGAGGGGGACCATCCTTAGATACAGAGCAGGGAAGGGCCATGCAGGATTGTTGTAAGGATTAAATAAATACTATCTGTAAACAACTGCACTCAAATAGGCTGTAATTGGAAAAGAATGCCTCTTGATTAGGAGGAGGAGAAAATGGGTGTGAGGCTAAGGCATCTCTGATGGCGCTTGGGCTTCTCTTTGTTTCTGAAATGCTGCCTCCCAGGTCCCTTCTCCCTACATGTAGAGGGCCGAGGCTCTGTCTCTGCCCTTTGAAAAAGGAATTTATGGTCATCTGAGGTTCCTACGCCCTATAATCACAGGCAATTCTCCTTGTAGAACATCTCATGCTGACTGTGAAAATACCTAATTATACAGTTGCCTTAGATCATCCTTGGATGGGCAGGGTCTGGATCCCTGGGCTCTTTCTCCAGATTTCAAAAAGCAGGAACAGACCTCGGGCTGGCCCTGCCCCTGCACGCTGAGAGCAGCTTGCTGTGGGAAGATTGGCACTCGGTGGAGTGTGCTTCAGGTGCTTAAAATAGATCAACTGTGTCATTAGACTATTGCAAAGCAGTCCTTTCATTGGCCCTGCTGGTGCCGGCGAGGACAAGAGATAACAGCCCATGGAGAAAGACCTGTGCTTTGCACAAAATTAAGCAGATGCGAGGAAAAAGCTTTTGAAATGATACATGCAGTAGGGAGTGGCATTCTGCCAAAAGAGGGGGTGGGCCTGTGGCACGAGCACACAGCAGTAACCACAGCACAGGGGGCAATAAGACAGCAAAGTGGAGCCTGTGTGGACCTTCTGTCTGGATGGTGGTGCCCTCAGAAAAGAGGCTACGACTTCTGGGGTGCAGGGCACAACCCAGTAGCACAACCCAGTAGCAAAGGATCATCCATACTCTCTTGGGGACACAAAACCAGAGTGTGGGGCTAACTCCCTACTGCTCCTTCAGGGCCCTCTCCCCAGCGTGTTTCAAGTCCTCCCACAGTTCCTAGGCATGCTCCGCCCTGAACGCACTGCTCACATACAGCCTAATCAGGGTTCTGCAGAGCAGTGCTATGACCGCCTCCTGCCCCTGCAGCCTGGAATCACACTGTTGGGCAGCCCACATGGCTCTGATGCCTCCAAGTGAACCTGAGAGCAACTCAGCTCTCCCCCAACCATTTACTCCAATGGCTGGTGCCACAGACGTTGGGAAGTGATGGCAGTTGAGGAAGGAAGAGTTCAGGCCATGTTTGGGAGGTAGGAATGACCAGATGTGGACACAGACTGAACACAGGAGAGTGAAGGAAAGGGAAATGCAGATGGGGGCTACTTTCTGACTACTAACTTTTGTTCCTGGGTAGATGGAGTTTCTAGCAATCAACTGGGACCACAGAGTAGAAGAAGGGTTTTTTCTTTTAAAAAGAATAAGTTTATTAAATTTTAGTTTGAATTTGAAGTGCCTTGGAATATCCAGGCGGGCAACTTAGCAAATGGTCATAAAAATGAAAGTAAGAGAGATCTTCATAAAGAAAAAGAGAGTGGGTTTTTTAAATTAATGAATTGATTCAGCAAGTATCTTTTAAGCACTGACAATGTACTAGGTACTGTGCTTTGCCTTCTATGAATGATTTGCTAGGCTGATTTCTTCCAGAGAAATGAAGAAAAATCTGCTCTCAAGTGAAGAAATGTTAGCATTATCCAATTTCTCACCTTTCTTTCTCACGCAGGAGACCCCCATCATAACAGAGGAGAGGTCTTGAGTAGCCATTTAGGGTCAATGTGTGACCTTTCAGTAATTATCCCTTAGCTGGGTGGGTATATAGACTGACCTTACTGATAGAGAGCTCATGCTGTTGACTAGATGTCCTCCACTGGAACAGGCATGTCCCATATGTCACAACAATCTCTGGAACGGTCCAGCCTCCCAGGGTATCTTCCTTTGGCTGGAAAAGGTACCCAGAGCTGGGACCAGTTATCCAGAACTGCTTTCCTTTGGTCTATGTCCCACCCCCTACTAACAGATTCCCCTGGAAGTGAAACTGACCTCTAGGAGATGGGGGTAGGACATTGTTTGCCCAACTGTAACCAACAGGATATGATCTCACCCTCTGGGAATGGGTCAGCTGGGGAAATAAGGACACGAAGCAGGATTTTGCTCACTTCAAGAGTACTTTACAGCATGGCATTGTTAATCAATTGCTAACTCCAGACAGGACTGTCTCCTATGATGAACAGATATGCTGCGGTTTCCTCAGATCTGTGTTTGATGTTATATGGATCATCTACTAGACTAGGGTTAAAAAATTCAAACGCCCATATATAAAATAGATAAACAATAAGGATTTACTGTATAGCACAGGGAACCATACTCAATATCTTATAATAACTTATAATGGAAAAAAAAAAGAAAAAAATATATACACGAATCACTTTGTTGTATACCTGAAACTAACACAATACTGTAAATCAATTATACTTCAATTCAAAATAAATTCAAATGCCTACAGTGGCAAGGTAACAGAAAAATATTAAGCTGTCCTTGTGCAATGTAATAGGAAGTGGTGGCAACTGTGGCTCTCTAGAGACCAGTACATGTCCCCCTGAACGCAGGCAATTCTACTTACTGTTGTCTGTCATGTAGGAACATAGAGGCAGGGATGCAAGGTCTTTCAACTGTTTTGAAAGAGAAGCTAGAAATCCCAATTTTGATTTCTGAGTGTTTGCAAATAATTCAAACTCACTGAAAAGCTGGTGTAGGGCAAATAAAACACGTCTCATCATGCTGGCCACCAGCTGGCCCATTTTGGCGGACCCGTATGATCCACGAAAGCAAGGACCATGCCTGATGTATTTACTGCTGTGTCTCCAGCAACATGCTCGGCACAGAGCTGGTGGTCAGTAAATATCTGTTGAGTGAACAAATGAACAATCCAATTCTTATTATCCACGCCGGACGTTCCCAGGAAGTAGGTAGATTGAAAAACACTACCACGACTGTAAATTCCATTTCACTGTTGAAATGCTACACTTGTGCATAATGACCAGAATAGGGGTAAGGTGGGGAGTGTGTTTTCTGCAGACAGACTGACTGTGGAACACCGAGTCAGCGCGGTCCTCTTTTCTGGGCACCTTCTACGTGTGAACACTCCCCTTCAAGTTCTCAGGGGCAGGCTCCACCTCTGCTGGTCAGAGCCGGTAAAATGAGGGTTTAAACATCAAGACTAGGTGGATAACCAATTATCAGCATCCTACACTAGCCCTGGGGAGTGGCCGGTATTCAGGAAAACTGATCCACAGGGAAATATTTTCCTTGAGGAGTCATTTACTTAACAAACACTGTGTTACGGATTTAATTGTGTCCCCTCAAATTTGTATAGAGATGTCCTAAGCCCTAGTACTGCAGAATGTGACCTTATTTGGATATGTGGTCTTTACAGAGGTAATCAAGTTAAAATGATGTCTTTAGGGTGGGCCCTCATCCAGTAAGACTGGTGTCCTTATCAAAAGGGGAAATCTGGACACAGAGATATGCACAGACAGAAAACGAATGTCAAGAGACACAGAGGGAAGATGGCCACCCACAACCAAGGAGAGGGGCCTGGAGCAGATCCTTTCCTCATGGCCCTCAGAAGGAACCAACCCTGCTGACACTTTGATTTTGGACTTTCAGCTCCAGAACTGTGAGACAATACATTTCTGTCATTTAAGCCACCCAGTTTGTAGTACTTTTGTGTTACGGCAGCTCTGGCAAACTAATATACACTATTTTTATTCGTTTTATAAACATTTGCTATATGCCAGGCACCATTTTAAGCAATTCACAACTCAACTTATTTATTCTTTATAACAACTTTGTGAGAGAGGCACTATTACTACACCCCCTGTGATTATCATTCGAGATGAGGATCAGAGGTACAGAGAAGGTAAGTGACTTGCCCAAGCACACACAGCAAGGAAAGGGCAGAGCTGGAAGGCGAACCCAGCTGTGCCCTTTAAAAACAATTTAACTGGCGAAACACCCAACAAGTAAGAGGTACTCACACACTTCTGGTTGTTTTCTGTTCTTTACAACGGTACTGGCTAATGCCGGGTATTAGCCAGTTGTTGACATTCACGGACACCAGATGTTATCTCAGTCAGATAAAGCTTTTGCCAGATAGGAGTGTTGGCGTTCAGAACTGATATCACTTCCTTTATGCAACGCAAGTACTCTTGAAATCACATTGTGATTTGCAGAGATGTGTTATACTCATTTTGGACTGTTTTAACCTTGTTCCTTATATTATTCCTCTAACCATCCCTTAGCCTTAAGTGGTCATTTGTCAACAAGTGCTCCATTCATTTGGGAAGCACTGTTTAAAAACAAATCTCTATTCTTATGAAGTATACAATCATCTCTATTTCATCTGTTTTGCAAATTTAGAATTTCTTTAGAGAGTATCCTCCTGTGTTTGTGTTTACAATGGATCCTTTCCTCTAGGAATTCTTAGCGTTCCTGACCTGGGCAATGACATTAGCAGAGGAAGGTCATTGTGCTCCTTGTGCTGGGTGTCTTCAATGCTGAAATCCCTTGCCTCCCCAGATCCACTCTGCTCCCTCTCTACCCTGGGAGGCTGACCATGGTGGGCCCATCAAGCCAGAGCCTTCCTTGCCCTCTGGCTCCTGGTTGGATCGGGTACCATAGGAAATCCAAGGGAGGAAGGAGAGAGAGGTCAGGATATTTATTCCCCTGGTTCCTTCCTTGGGGTGTTGCCATGAGCTGGCTGCCTTCCGGGAGCCAGAGGCCACAGCTCCTACCAGGCAGTCCCTCCCCTACAGCTTACTGGGTCTCTGGCTTCCTTTTTTTTTTTTTTCCTTTTTAGGTCTGGGGGCAGGTGTGGTAAGAGTGGTAATGGGTCGCTGTTACTAGCCTCCCAGTCTTGGGCCATCCTGGCTTCTCCTTGTTTGTTTCTCTACACCCTTCTCACACACTTGCAAAGACTCCTCCTGTTTAACTCCCCTCAAATTGCACATCTGTTCCCTGCCAGGACCCTAAGACAGACTCCTCTTCTCTTTCACCCTATAACTCGATCAGGTGCAAGGCCATGCAGACTTTATTTTCTAAAGCATCTTTCCACTTATTTCTATTCTTACAGCCACCCAAATCCTGGCCATCAGACCTTTTCTGAACTAGGCTAATTGTCTCTCATCTAGGATCTAACTTCCTGCCTTGCCCTTTTAGACTCATGCCATATACAATACCAGGTTAATCATCTTCCTGAAGGCTTCCTGAAAGCCGTGGCTCTCTTAGGTACAGAACCCAGCGCTGGCCACAATACCAGCAAAACAGGCTAATTTTCAACTAGAGGGTTTGGCTCTTATGACACCATCATTTCAGAACTATGTTCTACTCAATGGCCAACTCAACTTAAGATTCAACTTCATTCCCTGAGACCCACCACCACTGAGTTTCTCATGTTATTTCACTTAATCGTCACAACAACCCAACTGGCACTACTGCCCACATTTTATAATGATAAAAATTCAGGTTGAGACATGATGTATCCTGTCCAATATTATAGAGAGACTACATGACAGATCTTAAATTTGAACTCAGGAATCCATACCCCAAAGCTTGGGCTTTTACTGCCCCAGTGTGCTGTCTGCTATCCCATGACATCTTTGTGAGGGTTATACGACCCCTTAATGCTCTCTTCAACAAAACAAAGTCTACTCCAAAAAAGTAGGTTGTTGGCATGCCAATCCATGATAACAACCCAGGAAGGGGCCATCAGAAGAAGCCAATGAAATGAGGGAGAATGGCTCTTGGTACCACTGTACATGGTATGCAGGATGCTCTCCAACCTCAAGGATGAGCCAGCGCTGGCTCTGTGCCTAGGAAAGCCACAGGCTTCAGGAGCTCTGGGAGTTCCAACCCAAGCAAAGCACAGCATTTTACGACACACAGAATTGACTCTGGTGCTCAGGGCCTCTGATGCTCTGGGGTCAACTCAGTCTCCCCTGGCTTTGATTCCCAGGTCTTGGGAACTCCTGGGGCCAACAGGGAATGGGAGACACTGACAGGGAATAACCAAAGACTTACTGTTGCCTAAGAAAATGCACATTAGGTGGTGAGGCCCTCATGGCTCTGGGGATCATGTGAGAGCAAGGAGTCTGGGGTCAGCTCTTTTCTTGCTCTGTAGGTTCTGGAAAATGAGACACAGGGGTGAGTGTGTGATGACACAGACAAAGCTCTGAAGGAACAGGGCCAAGGTGCACAGAGGAGAACATCATCGGGGACTGTTAGCTGGACTGGGGCTGGGAAGGTAAGGAGGGGCCATCCTGGGTGAGCAGGGGTGGTGGGCAGAGGGGCTGGTGCTGGTGGCAGGGAACTTTCCAGGAGGGAATTGAAGGAGGCAAACATGACAGGAACATGGAGACTGTAGAGGCACATGTGGATGAGGTTGGGCTGTGAGCAAGGCTGGGCCACAGGGGACCCTCCAGGCCTTGCTGAGGGGTTTCCTCTTGCATCTTAAGAGCAATGGGATCTGCATTTTAAGCGAAGTGTGATGCGGAGGATGGATGAGGAGACTGAAGGGGGCTGCAGTAGGTGAAGGGAGACCAGTTAGGAGGCTGCCTCAGCAGGTTGGAGTCAAATAACAGATCCCTGGAACTAGGTTGGGTGTGCAGGGGGAAGGAAAGGTTGGACAGTAGACACACCCCACAGAGGCCAAGGTACAAATGATGACTCTGTTTTCCCAGAAGCCCTTGGCCCAGGGGAGGTACCATCTCAGTACTAGCCCTGGGTGGCCTGCTCATGCCTTTGTGTCTTGTTCTCTCTGCAAGGAGCCCTCCTCCCCTTTTCCTTACTGGCTCAGAAGGCTGGAGCCCACCTGTTGCATTCTGCCAGGTCTGGACCACCATCCCACTCTACATCTCCAAAATCACCCATTTCTCTCACAGCCCTGCTTTGTGGTGTGCTAAAGCTCAGCTAGAATTCAGAAGAAAGAATTCTGATGAAACTAAAATGTACTCTGAGGAGTCACTGACTTGGCACTCCCCTGTTTTTGCCATCTGAGACGTGTTTCTTATTAATAAAAAAAAAATTTACAGGGGCTTCCCTGGTGGCGCAGTGGTTAAGAATCTGCCTGCCAATGCAAGGGACACAGGTTCGAGCCCTGGTCCGGGAAGATCCCACATGCCACGGAGCAACTAAGCCCGTGTGCCACAACTACTGAGCCTGTGCTCTAGAGCCCGCGAGCCACAACTACTGAAAGCCCGCGCACCTAGAGCCCATGCTCTGCAACAAGAGAAGCCACTGCAATGAGAGGCCCGTGCACCACAACGAGGAGTGGCCCCCACTCGCCACAACTAGAGAGAGCCCGTGCACAGCAGTGAAGACCCAGCGCAGCCAAAAATAATAAATAAATAAATAATAAATTTAAAAAAATTTACATATACTTACAAAGCAATCTCTCACAATCCTGTTTAATCCTCAAGATCACACTTCCACATTCCTTTCAATTTATGACAAAGATGTGACATCTGAGAGGTTGAATGACCTGCTCGCTAATTTCATCAAGTCAACAATGACAAGAACCACAATGACTACTGCAGTGACAATGACAGCCTGGCCACCATCGCTGACATGATGCCAGCTATGTCCCGGTTACCACTCTGAACTTTACACGACACATGAACAATCATCTCCATTCCACTCTGAGGTAGGTCCCATCATTCCCATTTTGCAGATGACACAACCATGCTGAGGAACACACAGTTAATAAGTGAAAACAGGAGAACTAGAACCTGGGCCCACCTGATTGCAGGACCCACCTGATTGCAGGGCGCGAGCTATATCAACTCTTATGAGCTGTAAGACTGTAGCCGAGGCTGCTCTTCTCCAGATGAAGTGATTAGCAGTGTAATAATAAGTGCATGCTTTGCCCCCACCTCAATGGTGACATCTGAACTGTTGGTTAGGCATGGCACACACTGTCGAAAATGCTATGCACCCAAGTACGTTTCAAAATCCAACAATCACCTGCACTACTTGAAGAAGTTATTGAACATTAGCTAAAAGGTTTCACCTGTAAAACTGGAGCAATAATGCCCATCTCACAGGTTGGATGTGAGAGCCTGGGTAGATGGTGCAGGTGAAATGCATAGCCCAGTGGCTGGTAAAGAGTGAGGACTCAGTAAGTGGAAGTGAAAGAAAAACCGAGGAACAGTTTCTCTTAGGTTCAATTTCAGGCATGATGAGGACTGAGTTAAGAATTTCACATCCTAAGGGGGAGAGCATTTTTGCTTACATCAGGTCACTCCAAGGACCTCATGCCAACGTTCTGTCCCTGTGACCTTATGACCCTGTCACTCCTGCAATGTCTGATTTCTACCCTCTCCTTTTGCAGACTCCCAGGGTGGGGAGGAACCTCAATGATGATGAAGCCCAGCCTCTAAGCCTGAGTGTGAGTTTCTCCAGTGTGCCCCCAGGCAGCCCTTTAGAGAAGCACTTCCTCTTAGGGAACCTCAGGGGTCCCCAGGACTGTCCAAGTCACTCTGTTTATTTTCCACCACTCCCAGAAAATAAACACACTCTCCCCACTTAGAAAAAGTATATGAGGCTGGAATGGCATTTTTGTTAGTCCTCTTCTTCTGCAGTATTCAATTCTATTGGTTGTTATTTGAAAATTTAAAAGAAGTAAAATCTGTTTCCTTCTTTCAGGAATACTCAGTGTTGCTAATGGGACGAGAATTCCTTATGATTCCAAAGAGAGAAAAGGGCAGGGTCTGTTGCTTGTTACCTTATTTCTTAGTTCCTTGAAAAATAAATGAGCCACCTTTCTCTTCTGTCGTTTAGTGAGAAAGGACTCCCATAAAAAATTTTTTCCCCTAGAGACAGTGAGAAGCGACAGGCAGTTCACATCCTTACTTGTCTGAGAGCACACAGATGCAAATATGTGGCCCATTAGGTGATCAGTTCTACCTAATTTTTGCTCTTTTCCTGAGCCTGGTGTGAAGCCGTGGCCCTGTTCCAGATTGTCAAAATCAAGAGGCAAAATTCTTGGGCTGTAAGAGGCAGAGGGAGTCCAGCTACACTCGCTTGCTTAGCATAGCTATGTAATACACAAAGGAAGACAGCAGAGAGATGAGTCATACAAATACATAGTAAATAAATATATTTCATTTCCATCTCCCTGGCTTTCGCTTTGTTTTCCCCCCTTCCATGCCATAAGCCTTAAAATGGAGGGAGGGTGAGGAAACTGGGTTTGGTCTGGGCACAGCCTCAGAAGGTATTGATTTCTATGGCCTTGCTTCTCAGCTCTAGCTTTTTTAGAAGAAACTTGCAGATTCTTAGATTAGAAGGACCTCTAATTCAACCCTTCTCATTTCACAGATGAGCAACTTGGGATCCAGAGAGGAGATGGCAAAGTCATAGACCCAGGGAAGTGAATGTTCCTAGGGGTTCTCTGGTTTAACAACCCCGCCTGCTGCTAAATAACCCAGACAAGCAAAGCTGGCCGGGAGGCAGGAGGGGGGACTTGAACCCCGAACTCCTTCCAGGTGGCACCCATGCCACCCGCCCCAGCAGGTGCCCATGGTCAAAGGGACTATATTGAGGAGAAAGGGATTGGGCCTCGTATTTCTTACTGCATTTCTCAGCAGCTGAGGCTCAGCCCAGCAGCAAAATGTCTGGTGCTGGCTCTGCAGAGCAGTTGCTGCTTCTGGGATGTTAAGAGACCTTAGCCGAAGGGCTTGTCTCTTTTCTCTCATTCTCATGGTGGCTAAAGAGCCTGCAGGTGTGTGAAAAAATCAGCCCTGTGCCCCTGGGGCTGCCTGCACACAAGAGCAGGATATTTCACAATCTCCAGACCCAAAGGTGGCTTCCTGATGATCTGTTTATCAAACTGCTCGTTCCTATCCCACGGCCTGCCCACATCCACTCACCCACCCACCAGCCCGAGGCCAGCCTCCCTGCTCCTCCCGGCTCCAGGACAAGCAGGGCCTTCCTTGGCTTTCCAGCTGTGAGCCCAGAGGTCTCCTCAGAGCCCCCCGAGTCAGACAATGGCCACACTACTGCTTCCGAGGCCTTGCCAGGCATTGCTAGAAGGAGACAAGCAGCCTTCCCCACACAGACAAGTGGCGCTGCCAATAAAACATGAGCACATCATCATGAAAAGCCGGAGCCACATCCCTGTGCCCAGGAGGGAGCACAGAAAGGACCAAAGAGGAGTCTGGGGGCCATGTGTCCCCGCGTGCCAGGCTTCTTCCTCCTTCCAGGCAGCCCCAGCGCCGGCTCCTGCACCTCCCGCCCCCACCCTGTTCCCATGGCAAAGAAGAGGAGGACCCACTTACTGCTCGTGTTCATGGTGATGCCTTTGCACTGGGTCTTTCAATACAGAGACTCCAGATGCTTTTTAAATCTTGCGATCTTCCGACCTCACTCATCACCTGGGGGTGAAAAGGGCAGTCCAGTGTCAGCTCTGTATCCTCAGGTGCTCTCTTTCTGCTGTCCCCCTCTCAGTCTGGGCTGTAGCCCCTGGCCTTGAAGACGAGGGGGCTAATAGGCGCAGGTGAGAGCAGCAAGGAGGAGGAGGCAGAGAGGACGCGGGAGCCGGGTCCGTCCGCTCCTGGGACCCGACTGCCGGGCAGAAGCAGGGCTGGCAGCGCCTGCTCGCGCGCACCCCGACTATTGCAGCCCAGCGGCTCGGGAGCCCAAAGGGGGTGTGGACCACAGGGAGGCAGGGCGGGGGCAGAGCGCGGGGCGCCCGGCTCCGCTGGACAGGGCGTCCCCACCCGGGCGCCGCGAGCAGCGACCCGCCCCAGGACCCACCTCTCGGCCAGCGTCGGGAGCCAGAGGCCCCTGCCCGGGCCCCTGCGACCGGTTCATGAATCCTGGTCCTCGTCTGGGGTCTCGAATTCCAAGGCGAGCAAAGCGAAATAGGAGAGCTCGACATCCATGATGCCGGCTCTCGGGGTGGCTGCGCAGGGGGCGCGGCCGCTCGCTGCTGCCACCTGCTGGACGCGTCGGCGCGCGTCCAGGCCCCGCCCCGCCCGGGCTTCTCCCTGGGTGCTGGGCTGTGAAGGGGGCGGATGGGACCCTGTGTCCTGCGGCCAACAAGGGGGTGCTTGAGCGCTGTTTCCCCCCCTTGATTCTGGGTTCTAAGGACTAGGCCACGATAGGAAAATAGACCCTTCATGGGGAGGGTCTGTGAAGAAAGGATTGGCTTTGCAGGAAGACAGCGTTCACTTCCAACTCTGCTTCTCACCAGCCGGGTATAGTCTGGTCTTGAGCAGGTGACTGCTGTCTCTGCCTCTTCGTCCCCAAGTGTAGAAGGTGGCGACTGGACACGTGGATAAGAGATTAGGGGTTCCTCCAGTCTGCTAACTTCTGTCCCTGCCTCCCCCTTCATACTCCTTATCACTGACCCATTTGTTACAATATTTTTCATCATCCCTCTTCTCCGTGAGAATATTAGCTCCATCAAAGTATGGGTCTTGTCAGTTGGCATCACTGCCAGGCCCTCAATACCTAGAAGAGCACCTGGCACATAGTGGGTATCAATAAATATTTGTTGACAGAACGCCCCAGGTCTCTCCTGGATCTAATATCGTGCAGCCCTCAAGAGTAGAAGCTCCAGGAACGCCCGCCTTGAAACTCCCTGTCTGAGGCAAACAGCAGGTGAGCACCCTCATGACTCAACCTCACTGGTTCACCCAGTTATGTATGGCCAAAAGTTTTCTTTTTCCTGGAATCAGTTTTTGTAGGTGTGTATTAAAGAGACCTAAATTCTGATTCTCTTGGTCATGGTGAATTCAGTGAGGTGAGATTTTTTACATTCCCCTGACTACTTGCCCTGTCACCTTCTGAACCTAGTTCGTCGTCACAGAACCATGATTTTGGAGTGTAGAAGAACAAGACTGAAAGGACACATAATCCCTGTCTATACCATGTCTTTGGTTAGAGCACGGGTAGAATAAAAAAGCTGTGAACACTCACACCCCCAATTTGTAGACAAGGAAACAGTGGGTCAGAGAGGCTGAGCCACCTGCCCTCAGACACACAACCTGTGGTGGCAGAACTGGACTAGAGCTTCTCGTTTCTAGGTTGGTCCCTTGTGAGAGTGAGTCACTGCATCAGAGTCTGAGAGGCCAGGGTAAGGGTAGGTGGCCACCCTCTTAAAACTGGGGAAAGAACATCTTTTAGGTAAATACAATGTTTCTACCTTACACAGGGTGAAAAACTTTGATATGGCTCAGGACTCCAAGATGTGACAGACATTAAAGGATCTTTAGATAAATTGAAGGGTAATGGTTGAAACACGTTTTGATAGCTTATTAGGAGTTGTTGCCAATGGAGGGGGAACCTCCTCACAATTTTGTTTGTATAATAATCACCTGAGAGATCTGCAAAAATGGCTCCTGGTTCCCTTGCTCTGCATTTGAAACAAGCATCCCAGGTGATTCACCACTCTTTGCTACTGAAAAGGCCTAGAATAACTTTGAAAACATAGTAGTGCTTAATACATACTTAAATGATTCCCAAAGATCTCTTTAGAGACCCCCTACATTTTCAGATTGAGATTCTTTATTCAATTCCCAAGTTACATGTAACTTGCTAGGTTCTAATTTCTTTTCCCCCTGGGAGAAAGTTCAGGTAAATTTAATATGTAAAATTAAGACTTTTCAGTGAACATATTTAGTTATCACCCAAAACCTCAATGTTCAGAACTTTTCAGATTTCAGGTTTACATTGTCAAATAAAAGCATATCATTCATTCAGCAGTCATTTATTGTGTGTCTACTCGGTGCTAGGCCCTGTGCTGACAGCTGGGGATACAAGAAGACAGACAAGGACCCTGGCCTCCTGGAGCATAAATCTTTGGGGAGGAGTGAGGATAGACGGTAACTAACTAAGCCAAGTGTGAATTAGGTAAACGAGGTGGTGGCTTGGTTAAGAGCTCAGGAGCAGTTTCCAGCCTGGCTGATTTTCAGTCTTAGCTCCATCGTTTACTAGCAAGAGACTCAGCCTCTATAAGCCTCAAATTCTTCATCTGTAAAATGGTTATAATATGGTACCTACCTCATGGATTGTTGTGTGTATGATAATATTCAGTGTAATGCTTGGCAAATGAAGACGATGTATGCTAATTATTAATATCATACCTCATTTATACCTACCCTCAGAGACAGTCCTGTCATTTTCTACTGATGTAGAACTTTTGGGCTTTTCCATAGAGTGGTGGCCATGAAAATATGCCTCAGAATTTTCCAATTACAGGGGGCTTAACTGACCAGTTCTTCTTGTCTAGGGTTCTTTTAATACTACATCCAGCTGGGTGCTGATGAATTCAGCTCTTTGGAGAGACCATTGGTCCAGTCTAAAAGCTCCAATTAGCTTCTGTTGGGGAAACAATCTTATCTTCCCTGCGCAGTTATTAGGATAGGAAGAAAAGGGTTAAAAGAGGCTAAAAAAGCAATACCCGTGAGGATGTCCACAACAATCAGAGGCAGCCGGGAAGGACGCAGGAGGAAGCTGGGGGTGGGATCCTTGGTGGAATCAGCTGTGAAAATCATCAGGAAAGCAGAATCTTGGCTCTGCCCTCACAAGAGAATGGAGCTGAGAACCGCAGAGCAGAGGGTCCCTTTGTTTGGAAGTTTGTTTTGAACTTTATGACTCCAGAATGGAGATAAACAAGTCTCACTCAGGCGAATGCTCCTGGTGTTGGAAAACCAGGTGGCAAAACCATTGGGAGACAGATAATGGGAAAGAGGAAAACTTGGGGGCTTCACCCAGGCCGCTGCCCCCACTATGCTTCTCTTCTCCTCAAAGAGCCCCCTTCTTTCCTGACTTCCTGTCCCTAACTGGGGTGGTCCCTGGCTCTCCTCTCCACTTTCTGCCCCCTCATTGCTATAATTGCCTAACACGGCCCTAGGCCCCAACTTTTCTTTCCAGTTGCGTTTCTCTTGTTCCCATCCAGCTCCATCCTATACTTCTGTCCTCCACATCAGCCTGCCCCCCTCACCCCACTCCTGTGCTGCTCCTGGCCATTCATGAGTACACTCTCATCCATCCTCATTTTGAATACAAAAATCCTTCTGGCCTATGCGAGGTGGGAACAGTGGGCAGAGATAGATACTTGTGATCTGACAGTTTCTACTTACCATCCCTAGACTATTTGAATATCCCTCCAAGAGGGAGTACTATACTTATTTTTATTTGAAGAATAATATGTAGTTTTTAATGACATGAGACAGATCTACATGCAGTAGTGAGGGAAGATTTTCACTGTATATGATTAAGTAAGAAAAGAAAATTGCAGAAAAATATATACAGTATGTCCTTCTTTAGGATAATGTATATATGTGGGTATATTGTATTATATATGATATAATACATATATAATACAGAGAACATACAGCATATACAAAATATATCATGTAAAATAGTTAAAACATTTTTTCCACAAATGGGATCCTATATAGGTGCTACGTATACATAGATCTATAATGCATAGAGAAAGACCTGGAAGGGCACACTCCTAATTACCAGGCCCTCGGTTCAGGTGAGATTTTGGATTATGTAGGTTTAACAAAATCATTTGGACACGTGTAAGACGAGAGATTTTGGCAGTAATTTATGTAAAGAACTAAGGTATGCCTTCCTTTTTTAGTTCATTCATTCATTTGTTCATTTATTCAACAACTTCTGATTGAGTGTTTCTTCCATGCCAAGCACCGTGTGGCCAGGAACAGTGGGGAGGACACGATACATAAACACACAGACTTATTATTGCAATCTGCAAAGTAAGAGAAGAGGGGGCAATCATGGACGCTAAGGGATGGGTGTCTCCCTAACAGGTGACATTTGAGCTGAGGCTAAAGAGGAAGGAACCACCATCATGATTTGGTGTAGGGCTGGGGGAAGGAGAGGGTGCAGAATTAAGCGGCAAAAGAGAATCACAGGTCCGTGGGGGAGGCAGGACAGGACACAAGTGATGGGTCTCAAGGCTTCTTTGTGGAAGAGCTGAGTGGAATGCAAATAGTCAAGACCACGTTCAGGATTAATGGACCTGGAACGGAAGTGGCTCCACTGGGCTGGGAGGTTGGAGGGCCTGGTTACAGTCCTGATGCAGCAGGATGTGAATTAGCCTGGAGGCGGTGGAATAAAATGGTGTGAATTAGAGTCCTGACTCTGCTCTTCACAGCTGTGTGACCTTAGGGAAGTGACTTAACCTCTCTAGGCCATAGCTTCTTAGCATGTAAAGCTGAGATTATAGCAATACCTCCCTCACTGAGAGCATCAACAGCAATGACAGATATAACGACTTAGCACCATGTCAGGCATCCAGTACATGCTCATACACCTGGCTCTTATTTGCTTTGGAACAACCAGACTGACTGGTAAGGTGACACTCTCTGGGCCAGAGTTTCTACATTTACAAATGGAAGACTGGACCACATGAGTTCTGAGGTTCCTTTCACTCTAATGCTATTGGTTCTAAGCATTTGAGTGTCCTGTGGTTGGAGTTTGGCAGAAGGTCTGACCATGTTCTAGGCTGGTGCAGGGACCCTTGATCCCCCAGGTTTGTGATGAGACCCAGGTCTGAGTGAAGAGTCATCTTCCCCCCAGGAGAGGTGTGGTAATTCCTAACCCCATGTCTGCACCTCTTTTCTTCCTGGGGAAGCTCCCAAAACTAAGTGGAATTGGCAGGACACAGGCCTGTTTTTCTGGTTGAGACAGCTTTGTGATGGGGGCCATGCTTTTCCTCTTGTTCCTCATATTGTTTTGTGGAGAAATGTTAAAAAAAAAAAAATCAAAGGGGTTCCTGAGGTCTTCGGGAAGCTTCGCGGGGGGGGGGGAACAAAGGAACTGGCTTTGAGATCAGAGTGTCGGGGGCTGCAGCGCTGGCTGCGGGGGGCTCCGGGCAGACGGTCCCACTGCAGGGTTCTGCTGAGGACTCAAGCTCACATCCGACCGCAGCTTGAACCTCCTTCCTGACAGCCACCCTGCCGGCAGAAGCAAGGAGCTGGGGTGGAGCCAGCTCCGGATGGGAATCTGGGAGACATGAGAGCTGGACTCAGGCCTGCCGTTCCCTTGGCCAGCCTTCTCTGGGCTCAGTTTCCGTGTTGGTACAACCTAAGAGAGACCTCAGTGAACCTATCCTACTCTTCCACTTTACGGATTAAGAGATTGTCTTACCCAATTATTATTCACCAATAATTTCTCTTCTGCCTACGGTTCTGCTGGTAGTGCCCTCTTCTGCTGTGCTTCCCTTAGATAAAGTCAGTCATTTCCTTAAGATTCCCTCAAGTCTCATCTTCTCCTGGAAGTCACCCTCTGGGCTCAGATCAGTCATTAAGGGGGCCCCCTTATCTTAGACCCTCCCTCCCTTTGGCTCCCAGCACAGAGGGATTCCTTGGCCTTTCAGTGAGTTTGTCCATCTTGGAAACTGCACACAGGCTGTTTGTTCCCTATACCTGGTTTGCTTTTCTCCCGTTTCTTTGCAAAGCTAGAATCTCCTCATCCCCTAGGTCTTAGCTTAATTGCCACTTCCCTAGAGAGGCCTTCCGTGACCAGCTAGCTAAAGTATCCCAGAAAATATCTTTAATTAATGGGTGGAGTAAAAGCCTCTCAGACAACATGGACTTATTCACCCCTTCTTAGAGCTCAGTTACATTAGCTCCCATGGCATCTTCCCCCAAATTTGGTTCTCTTCTCTCTTTATTCACTTGGCTCTTTAAGAGCTAAATTCCATTTTTTAAAAAAAAGAATGTCTATATGTGTATAACTGAGTCACTTTGCTGTACAGCAGAGATTGGCACTACATAGTAAATCAACTATACTTCAATTTAAAAAATAAATATCTTTTAAAAAAAGAACTGAATTCTATCTCTGAATATGGTCTTCCACTAAACCCTTTAGAATCTGATGACGATGCATGCCCTTCCCAGAATTAAGGATTACAAATGGGTCTTCACAGCTACACAGCTGGGAAGAACAATGCTACCCTGTGCACAAGAAAAGGACTGGGAATCAGAAGACCTGGGTTCCAGGTTTGCTCTCACATCCTAGCTATGTGACCTTGGGCAACTAATTAATTCTTGTTGTCTCAGCCTCCTCAGCTATAAAGAATAACAGCGTCCATTAAACATTATTATATGTATTATAATCCTCCCTTTCCTGTGTGTATCTCAAAGTTGTTCCAGGAATGAAATGAGAAACTGTGTGCTTTGTAAATTAAAGTGTATGCAGAGTAAGTAGTGATTATTTTTCCCTCATCTCATTATAACTTAGCGATTCAAGCTCAGTTATTTACTCAGAATTTGCAAAAGGTGACATCATATCCCTTGATATCCAGGAAGGCCACGGAAAAGGGCAAGCAGAACGCAGCAGTATGTGTGCACTAGACATTTCCCCAGGAACACCATTAGAGTGCATGCCACTGCCTGGAGTGATACATTGCAATCCATGGGCCTCCTGCAACACCTTATAACCTCTGAAAGGGAATCAAACCTCTACTTGTGAGAGAAACCTACAGGTTCACTACCTGGGATCATCAAGGTTTAGATCGCTATTACAAAAATAAGTTCCTCCTCCTATGGAGTCCCAAAGGCGGTGGGAATTGCCTAACGTCATGCAGTGAACTAACGGTGAGGAAAGGTCTCCGGGGTCTAGATGACCACTAGATTGCTAGAAATTCTCATGACTGATTTTCTTCCATTTGGGAATTGCATCTAAGAGTAAAGTCCTCCTTCTGTCATAGAGGAATGCCCACAAAGGGGACAGAAAGGAAATCCCATTGCAGCATTATTTCATTTGTAATACAAAGAGAACGGGAAACAGTTTAAATGACAATCCATAGGGAGGTTGTGGCATATCATACCAAGGAATATTACACAGCAATTAGCAAAAATGAGGTGGGTGTTTATATAACCTGAATAGCTATTCAAGACCTATTTTCTGGTGGGGGGCAAAAACAAATTGCAGAGCCACTACATACAGTATGCTACAATTTATTAAGATGAACCCATAAAAATCCCACTATCTTTTTCCAGGAGTAAACACATATGCATTTTAAGGCATAAGAAATGGTCTGGAAGGCTTCCCACTTAACTGATAATAACAGCATTCAGCTCTAGGTGGGACAGAGGTGCAGGGCTGACAAGATGACCAGGATTGGAGTAGAGGAGTTTAGGGGACATGAGCCTTAGGGACCATGTTTTATTTTATTTCATTTCTTTCTTTTTTTTCTTTTTAAAGAAACATATTCATGAGTTCCTGTATGATTAAAAATTAATAATAATGATTAAAAAACTTATCTTCAGGGTCTATTGAGCCCTTCCTCTGGGTTGGCAGGGCTGATTCATGATTGACTGACGTTGTATGGGTCATGGTGACTAATGGGAAGGGAGGGTCCACTTTCCATCGCCATGCTGTCTGGTCACTCTGCTCCTGGGGGCTCCCTTGGCCTTTGGAGGCCTATTCCATGCCAGGTCCTGAGAGTGAGCATAGCGTGGCCAGAGTCCAGTGCCGCAGGGTCCTCCTGTAACTGACCTGGTGACTCAACATGATGGGAAGGTCTGCCCATCACAGAACTATAAAAACCGTGAGCCTGGAGGCTCCAGTTCAAATCTCAGCCCTGCTTCCATATTCCAGGGGGATGTCGGGCCAGTACCTGCAGTCCCAGCAGGCTGCCTTGCCCAGGCTCTGACCTTCTCTCCTGGCATCTCCCCCTCACTCACCCTATTCTACCCACACAGGCTTCCTGTCTGTGCACCCTGCCTCCCATCCTTGCCCTGAGCGTTCATGCTGCTGTTCCTTCTGATCTGAACTTCTTCCCTCCAATGTCCATGTGACTGGACATTCTTGTGCAGTCCGGACTTATCTCTAGTGAAAGTTTCCTCCTCGAGAGGCTTTCCAAGTCATCCTTCCCTGGCAGTCCCTCTCTGTCACAGTGTGCTGTTTTATTTTCCCCAGAGAATGGACACCACTGGAAGTTATGTTGTTCAATTTGTTTGTGCACTTTTACCCACTGTGCCGTCCACTGGAAGCTAGGGGCATTAGGAGCAGGCACCTGTCCTGTCCTCCTCTGGAGCTCATGTACCAAGAATAGTGTCTGGCACATAGTAAGTGCTCAGTAAAGACTATGGGAACGTGCAACCTTTACAAGCCCAGTGAGAAGAGTGCACTTGGAGAAGAAGGACCCAAGTTTCCTTCCAGTCCCCTCCAGTCTGGAGTTGAATCCCTGAGTCAGGCCGGATTGGACAAAGGGACAAGCCCCATGGCTCCTCTTCCCAAGTTGGCCACCACAAGGCTGAAGGTGTGGGGCTTGTGACTTAATGCCCAGATGCTCATCTGGAAGATGAAGGGATTGGACTAGATGCTTCTTTTCAGCTCCAAGCTTTTACTATGCTATAAAATATAAATGGTTTGGGTCCATGTGCTCAAATCAAGATATATGCTTGAATACACTGTCTTTAATATGCCCTTAATATCAATTTAGTGTTGTTTTTTTCCCCCATTTTCCTCTTTCTCATAAAAAATGGAATGCAGAGTGTGTGGCAGCATGGTCTCTAGTGCACTGTAATACGGAGCCCTTTATGCAAAATTCATTATTGAATCAAAGGCTGCAGTTTTCTCTCCTCATTTGTTTCTTTGCTCTCCAAACAATTTTCAGCGTTGACATCTTTATTAGTGTCCTTTGGCCTTTTAGCAGAATGAAAATTCTGTGTATCTAGTCATTGGGGCCGTATTTTGAATATGACTAAGTGGCTATACAGAAGAATACGGAATTTTTGTTCCAAAACCCCTCGTTCAGGTACATGGAGTGGGGAGTAAGAAGGGTGAGTCCCTGAATTCCCATGCAGCAGAAAGGAGCTGAGTCAGCTTGGTCTCTGGGGCCAGATCCTGACTTCAGTACTGTGTCTTTACTTCTCATTGGAGAGGTAACTGAGCAAGGTGCCCTTGATTTGGAGGCTGGAGGCCAAAAGCATTATAAAGCTTCCTTTTACTGAGAGACTGCTGTGTGCCAAGCACTGGGCTAAGGGCTTTGCAGACATTATCTCACTTAACTTAAATTTTTCCAAGCGCCCTATGAGGTAGGAATTGTTATTACCCCATTTTTCAGATGGAGAGTTTGAGACTTAGGGTCAATCAAGTGTCTAAGCTCATGTAGGAGTGGAGCTCAGATTGAAACCCAGGCTGTCTGATGCTAGAACCTACAGTCTTTCCCCCTACCGATACTTGTACACGTGTAGTACAGGATTTAATGCATATCATGCAGTGAGGTCTGGCTCTGCTAGGACAAGGTGCAGTTAATAAAAATAATCCCTAACTTTCAAGTTTCTAATTAAGATTTTAAAAGTAGCAATGATTTCAAAAAATGATTATGTTTATAACAAAGATACCATTCATTCCTTCTATAAACACACAAGCACTTGCTATGTGCCAGGAGAATATGTATACTTTGCTGCCCCAAATAGAGACAGTCCCTGCCCTCATGGGGCTTATAGTCATTTGACACCTGAGGAAATGAAAGTTGAGACATTTTGCACAACATGTCCATTTTCATCCACCTTGTCAGTGACAGAACTGGCATTCAAACCCAACCATGGGACCCCTTAGCTACTAAATTTCCTGCTCAAAGGAAAGCAAGAACTCTAAGGTGTCCAATTTGAATAACTGCCTATAATCTCTTTCCCCTGATCTGTGGAAATATTCGAATAATTATTCGATAAGTTGCCAAAGATATGGATCAGTATGAGTGGATGGAATAGGGCAGGGTTTCTTCACAGAGGCACCACTGATATTTTGGGCTGGATAATTCTTTTCTATGGGGGCTGTCCTGTGCATTGCAGGATGTGTAGCAGCATCTCTGGCCTCTACCCACTGGAAGGCAGTGGCCAGCTGTGACAACCAAAGATGTCTCCCAATATTATCAAATGTCCCCCTGAAGGCAAAACTGCCCCTGGTTGAGAAATAGTGGAATTAGGTAATGAAAAATAAAGCACTCACCAAAAAACCCTCCGTTGCTTCACGCCAATGTAGTGTTACATATATGGGCTGCACATCATATCAGAGGTTAGGACCCCAAATCTCATTTAGTTAAAATAATTCTCGGAATGACTTAGAAGCCTGGGGTTGTGGTACGACCATAGTTTGCTCAGGTGTGATTATTTTTTCTGCAGCTCAAATGCCCTGCCTGTGCTACTCCCCTGCTGGTTAAGTCTTTAATTCTGGCATGGATCAGAAGATTAAGAAAGGAGAGCTAGTCATTGAAAGATCCCTGAAGTCTATACTCAGTCCCTCATCCCTGTGAAAGGAACCCCTGGGACAGTATTTGCCAAAATTTCAGCTAATCAAAATCGTCTAGGAGGTATATAAAAAATTTCCATTGACCTTCTCTCCAGAGATTTTGATGGCCTGTTGTGCTGTAACCCTTTAAGGAGACACCTCGTGCTTCCTTTCCAAGGTCACCTCTGCCACCCCATACTTAGCTATGAATTTCTCCTCCTCTTCTCGTCTCCAACCACCTTCTTTTTTTGTTTATTTACATATTTACAATGACACATTCACAAGTAAATTATAGGTGCTAAAAACCTCAAATAACACAGAGTTCTTTAAAAAAAAAAAGAGTACGGTTATCCCTTCTCCTACCCCCACCCCCTCACCGGGCTACAGGAGACCAGGATGTTGTCTGCCCTGCTCACTGCTGATCCCTCATCCAGCGCAGTGAGGGGCACAGGGAGGGCACTCGATGCGCATCTGTGGAATGAATGAACAAATCGCTATCATCAGGCAATGTGAGCCCTTTCCTATACAGCCGAAGTCACATATATAGTGTGCTTCTGTACGTAAATGGGACCACACCGTATGTGCTATATACAGGTTTCTTCAGTCTTTGCCTCAGAGTATGTCTTAGAGGTCTTCCCTTGACTCTCTATCTAGACCTGCTTCATGCTTTTTCACTGCTGACTAAATGCACCATCATATTTGCCCACCTCCACACTGATGGGCATTTAGGTTCCTTCCATTTCTCACTATTTTCAGCCATGCTGCTGCACGGGCTGTGGGTGCCCAGGTGCCCAGGAAAGACACCTGAGGTGGACTCGCTGGATGGAAGGGCTCCCCCTTGCTCTCCCATTCCCTGAAAACCTGACTTCCTCTTCAAGATAAGCTGGACTGAGGAGAAATTCTCTTCCCTGGGAGGGGTGGGGAGTGTCAGACCCTGGGCTTGTACTTGGCAAACATACACACACACCCCATCCTATCCCAGCCTGCTCACTAGGGAACCTACTTTTAAAACATGAACTGATTAATTTGTCATGTTTTGTGGAAGCACGCTGAACTGAGAGTCCTGAGGTTTGAGGTCTGAGGGAGGCTTTGCCACAAAATTGCCTAAAAGTGTTGAACGAATGACTTAGTCTTTTTTTTTTTTTTTAGCGGTACGCGGGCCTCTTACCGTTGTGGCCTCTCCCGTTGCGGAGCTCTGGACGCGCAGTCTCAGTGGCCATGGCTCACGGGCCCAGCCGCTCCGCGGCATGTGGGATCTTACCGGACTGGGGCACGAACCCGTGTCCCCTGCATCGGCAGGCGGACTCTCAACCACTGCGCCACCAGGGAAGCCCTAGGGCTCAGTTTCTTTATCTTTAACTGGGGTTGGGGAGTGGACACGTTACTGTAAGGACACTTTCACGGCTCACCTTCCAGGGTGAGGCGTCAGTTGCCTGCCCTTGACCCCAGGTTGGATGTGGGAGCCAAGAAACAGGAAACTGACGTTTTGGAAAGAGCAGTCAGCAGTCCTGGGTGAGGTCAGAGCTGGCAGCGCGGTGACCTCTGCCCCGGTCAGCAGGTCAGCAGCCAGGCCTCCTCCCTGAGCTGCTGGGCTAGTTCCTCAGCTGACCCCTGGCAAGGGCTCACTTTCACCCCTTGCAGAGGAAAGTCTGGGCATCACCTCGCCCGTGGTGTGGTGACCTATCTGCACTTGTGACGGCCGCGTGTCTACACCGCACAGACGCGGATCAGTCTTCCTGGCAGAGCTTCGGGCACTGACCAGAGTGGTGAGGACCAGGGTCCCGCAGTTCCCCTCCTGGGCTCAAGCCCTGACTCTGCTGTGCCCAGTGAGCGGGTGAGCTGGGGTGAGTCACCCAGACTCTTAGTTTGCTGATCTCTAAACTAAGGATAATGTTAGTATATTTCTTATGGGGCACTGTAAGGATTAAGTGAAGATCCTTTTCTTTTGTTTTTTACTTAATTGATCAAAATGTATTTATATTATTACACATAATATAAAAAGTTTTCATCATGAAAATATAAAATTTTAAATAAAACATTAGTTGTAAAAACCAAAGAATTGGCATCTGGGAGTCTTGATGTGGAAGGCAGAGTAGAAAATAGTTGAGAGATAAGCGGCCGTTGGACTAGGGCTGTAGGTGAGCCTTCAGAAAGGGCCCCTTCTTGCCAGGTGGGTCTTTGCTAAAGCTGGACAAACTTCATTCTGAAAGTTACACAATAGTAGGGATCTTGGTCCATTTCATTTCTTGGTCTATGCCTAGTGCCCAGAAAAGCATCCAGCACAAAGTTGGTGTTCTGTAAATATAGTTACTTTTTGGTTTTTTGTTTTTACTGTCCTATTTTTCTTTCTTTAAATTACATTTTTGCCAGTTTTATTGAGCTACAGGTGACATATATAACATTGTATTAGTTTTAGGTGTACAAAATAATGAATTATTTGTATATATTGCAAAATGATCACCGCAATAAGTCTAGTCAACATTCATCACCCCACATAGTTACAAAATATTTTTTCTTGTGATGAGAACTTTTAAGATCTACTCTCTTAGCAACTTTCAAATATACAAAACAGCATTGTTAACTATAGTCACCATGCCATACATTACATCCCCTGACTTATTTATCTTATAACTAGATGCTTGTACTTTATGACCACTTTGACCTATGTTGCCCACCCCATCATCCCCTACCTCTGGCAACCACCAGTCTGTTCTCTGTTTCCATGAGTTTGGCTTTTCTGGATTCCATATATAAGTAAGATCATACAGTATTTGTCTTTGTCTGAGTTATTTCAGTTAGCATAATGCCCTCAAGGTCCATCCATCTCGTCACAAATGAGAGGATTCCCTTCTCGTTCATAGCTGAATAACATTCCATTACATACATCAACATTTTCCATTTATCTGTCAGTGGACATCTAACTTGTTCCCAGGTCTTGGCTATTGTAAACAATGCTATAATCAACATGGGGGTGCAGTTATCTTTTCAAGGAGTGACAATTTACTTCAGATATGTACCCAGAAGTGGAATTGCTGGATCATATGGTAGTTCTATTTTTAATTTTTTCAGGAAGCTCTATACTGTTTTCTGCAGTGCCAGCACCAATTTACATTCCCACAAACACTGCACAAGGGTTCCCTTTTCTCTGCATCCATGCCAGAATTTTTTAATCTCTTGTCTTCTTGATGGTGGCCACTCTAACAAGTGTGAGGTGATATCTTATTGTGGTTTTAATTTGTATTTCCCTAATGAAGAGTGATGTTAGCGTCTTCTCATGTATCTGTCGATCATTTGTATGCCTTCTTTGGAAAAATGTCTATTCAGTTCCTCTGCCCATTTTTAAGTTGAATTCTTTGGGGTTTTTTTTTTGCTATTGAGTTGTATGAGTTCTTTATATATTTTGGATATCATCCCCTTATCAGATATATGACTTGCAAATAATTTCTCCCATTCCACAAGTTGCCTTTTCATTTTGTTGATGGTGAAGTTTTGTTTTTTGCATGGAGTACATAATTACTGCTCATTAAATGTTTTTATTATAACATTCAGAACAGAGCATAGCTCCTAGGCCAAGTAGGTGGTAAATAATTGTTTGGTGAGTATATGACAAATGCATGAATGAACTAGAAGCGAGGAACCACGCTCTAGTTCCATTTCTGCCCTGACTTCCTTGAACAGCAAGGCTACAGCCCCTCCCAACTCTACTGGCCTTCCCCAAACATGCCTCCAGTTTCCTATCCTGGCATTATTACTAGTGGCTTTCCCTCCACTTGGAATGCTTTTCTCATTTATTTCTGCTGTCAAAATTCTATCCTTCAAAAGAGGAGGGAGAGGAAGAAAAAAAAAATTCTATTCTTCAAGACACACATTACATGCCACGCCCCTCCCATGAAGCCGTCTTTTTTTCCCATTTGGAAGTGTTTCTTCCACCTCATATTTTCAATATATTCCTCTGTTGATGATTCCCAAATTTACATTTTCAGTTCAGATCTTTCTTATGAACTCCAAACTAGTCTATTCTACTGTCTACTTAGCATCTTCATTTGGATATCTAATAGACTCAAACTTAATATGTCCATCGCCCACCCACCTACCCATCCCTCTGTTAAATTAGCTTCACCTGCAGGTTCTCCTATCTCAGTTAAAGACAACTCCATTTTTCTAGGTGCTCAGACCAAAACATTAGTCACTTTTTTTTTAAACATCTTTATTGGAGTATAATTGCTTTACAATGGTGTGTTAGTTTCTGCTGTATAAAAAAGTGAATCAGCTATACGTATACATATATCCCCATATTTCCCCCCTCTTGCATCTCCCTCCCACCCTCTCTATCCCATCCCTCTAGGTGGTCACAAAGCACTGAGCTGATCTCCCTGTGCTATGTGGTTGCTTCCCACTAGCTATCTGTTTTACATTTGGTAGTGTATATATGTCCATGCCACTCTCTCACTTCATCCCAGCTTACCCTTCCCCCTCCCCGTGTCCTCAAGTCCATTCTCTATGTCTGCGCCTTTATTCCTGTCCTGCCCCTATGTTCTTCAGAACATTTTTTTTTTTTTAGATTCCATATATATGTGTTAGCATACGGTATTTGTTTTCCTCTTTCTGACTTACTTCACTCAGTATGACAGACTCTAGGTCCATCTACCTCACTACAAATAACTCAATTTCATTTCTTTTTATGGCTGAGTAATATTCCATTGTATATACGTGCCACATCTTTATCCATTCATCTGTCGATGGACACTTAGGTTGCTTCCATGTCCTGGCTATTGTAAACAGAGCTGCAATGAACATTGTGGTACATGACTCTTTTTGAATTAAGGTTTTCTCAGGCTATATGCCCAGTAGTGGGATTGCTGGGTCGTATGGTAGTTCTATTTTTAGTTTTTTAAGGAACCTCTTTACTGTTCTCCACAGTGGCTGTATCAATTTACATTCCCACCAACAGTGCAAGAGGGCTCCCTTTTCTCCACACCCTATACAGCATTTACTGTTTGTAGATTTTTTGATTGATGGCCATTCTGACTGGTGTGAGGTGATACCTCATTGTAGTTTTGATTTGCATTTCTCTAATGATTAGTGATGTTGAGCATTCTTTCATGTGTTTGCTGTCAATCTGTATATCTTCTTTGGAGAAATGTCTATTTAGGTCTTCTGCCCATTTTTGGATTGCGTTGTTTGTTTTTTTGTTATTGAGCTGCATGAGCTGCTTGTATAAAAACATTAGTCACTTTTGATGCTTCTCTTTCTCTTACATCCTACACTTAATCCATATAGAAATCTTTTGGATCTACTTGGATATATGCACAATCAGAACACTTCTCACCACCTCCACTGCTTACCACTATGGTCCAAGTCAGGGCCAATAGTCTGTACCCCTGTCTTTCTCTCAGCCACAGTCAATTTCTATAGAGCAGCCAGCGTGATTCTTTATAAATTAAAGGTCAAATCATATCAATCTTATGCTAAAAATCCTGCAGTGGCTCCACCTTTCACTTAGAGTAAAAGCTGACATTAAAACCAGAGTCATATCTCTCTGACTTCATTTCCCACTACTCTCTGTCCTGTACATTCTCCTTTTGTCCCTGTAGATTCATTCTCCAGCCTTTTCCACTCTCCTCTCTTTGCCAGGAGACTGGCCACAGGAATCTTCAAACATGCTCCACTGCTTTTAGCTTGGAGTTGATCAGTCAATGGCAGGCACTGGTACAGGATGGGGAAACGGGAACTGAGAGACGTTGGGGTATTTAGTCCTCTGTTTCTTTTCTTGCTAATCCTGGTTGTGACCATGACTGTGTTGCTTTACCAAAGACCACATCTGCCAAGCAGCCCTCTCCTACAGCCAGCCCTCCCAGGTCCAGAAATCCTGCTCTCTGCTGCCCCCTTCTGGCCCAGGAGTGCTAAAGATATCCAGCTACTGCTACCTCTCCAGGCCCTGACCTTGCTGATTTATCTTAACTCTGTGACCAACTTTGTAGATAGCCTTTTTACTTAACACTCTTCAATTACTCCTTTTTAAGGTGCTCTCTGCTTTCTATATAACTTGATCACTTCCTCACCTTGGCTCACTCTGTTCAAGCAACACTTTCCACTCTGGGCTTCCTCTAGCATGCTAGGCACACGCCTGCCTCAGGGTCTTTGCACCGGATCTTCCCTTTGCTGGCATGCTGTTCTCCCGGAGATTCATGCATCCCTTCCTCATGTCCTTAAATCTCTCCTCAGCTGTCACCTTCTCAGTGACCACATCTCTCTCTGTCCTAATATTCATAAAAATTGCAGTCCCTCTACCCTGGCAGTTCCAGTCTTTATTTTTTTTTTACTTAAAAAAAAATAGGGGCTTCCCTGGTGGCGCAGTGGTTGAGGGTCTGCCTGCCAATGCAGGGGACATGGGTCCGTGCCCTGGTCTGGGAGGATCCCACATGCCGCGGAGCGGCTGGGCCCGTGAGCCATGGCCGCTGGGCCTGCGTGTCCGGAGCCTGTGCTCTGCAACGGGAGAGGCCACAGCAGTGAGAGGCCCGCGTACCGCAAAAAAAAATAGGACGTATCCTCTTATAACTCACTACATTACTTATTTATTTGTGATTTTTCACTATCTTTATCCTCTCACTGGACTATAAGATCCTTGAGGGCAAAGGATTTCATCTGTTCTTTTCACTGATGAATCTCCACTACCTAGAACAATGCCTGGAATATGGCAGGTGATAAATGCATGTTTGTTGAATGAGTAAAAGTTTCAATATATTCCACTTTGTTCTTATCTCTCAATGGATCCCACCATGTTTTCCCTTGAAATGTATAACCCAAGTGCATAACTCACTACTCCAACTAAACTGTGAACTCTCCAAGGGGAAGAATTAGTATTTACACCTGAGGTTGCAAAGCAGAGGCCCTTGGGCTGGACTTGGCCTGCAGGAAAGTTTGTTTGCACTAAAGTACTGGCCCACACAGTGTTTCAAATATCATTTTGATTTATCTTTCCAACATTAAAAAATGGGGATATTTCACTTAAGATGTAGATTTCTGGTTTCCATGCCAAATCGGGTCTGGTCATATTTCACATCGTGTTTCTTATTTTCTAACCGTGTTTCTTGTTTTCTAACGGTCAAGCAGGGCTTTCCTCTTTAGACTGGGCATGTCCGCTCCCGTGCATCAGGGCTGTACCTCTTCCTGTTGTTTCCCTGACCCCTATAAAGCTTGTGTCACCCAGCCAACTCCACTAACTTACTCATTTGCTTGGCCCTTGTAGACACAGGAGTTTGCAACCCCTGATGGTGAAACATATCCCAGGGAGACAATAAATGTTTAATGATAATGATGTGATACTGATGATGGAGAAATACGGGTTGAATTTCGACTTCTTTTATTCTTTTTTCTTGTAACTTCTCTTCATCTACTTGTTATATCAATTAGTGTTGATGTTGATGTCTCCAGATATAATTATATCCCCAGATATAATTCTTTTTCTTTTTCAAGTTACATCATTTTACTTTTTGCATTCTCAAATTCTATAATTAGGTACATACATAGTTATGATTATATGACTCCTGAAGAAGACCTGAAGGACACCGAGGGCACTTTCAACCAACTTGACTTAATTAACATGTATAGAACACTTAACAATAGCAAAGTAAACATTCTTTTCAAGTACACATGGAATATTCACCAAGACAAGTCATATTCTAGGCCACAAAATAAATCTCTGCAAATTTATAAGGACCAAAATAATACAAAGCATGTTCTCTGACCATAATAGCATTCAACTAGAAATGAATAAGAGAGAGATACAGCCAGAAATCTCTAAATAATTAGAAATAAAAAGATACACTTCTAAATTACCCATGTATCAAAGAAGGAATCATAAAGGAGATCCTAATACTTTGTGAGTTAGACATATGAAAACACAACCTATAAAAATATGTGTGATATAGCTAAAGAAATGCTATAGGAACATGTAGGACGTTAATTACTCATAAAGAAGAAAAGTCTCATTACAATGAGACTTAGCTGCCACCTTAAGAAATTATAAAAAGGAAAGCAAGTTAAATACAAAAGAATCAGAAGATGGAAATAAAGAGCAGAAATCAACAAAATAGAAACCAGAAAAACAGTAGAGAAAAATCAATGAAACTATAATTTATATTTATAAATATCCAGTATGTTCAATTTAAAAAGAGAGAGAGAGAAAGTACAAATTACCAATATCAGAAATTAAAGAGAAGACTTTAGAGATCCTATGGAAATTAAAAGGTTAATGTGGGAATATTATGAATAAATTTATACTAATAAATTTGAGAATATACATGAAATGGAAGAATTGCCTGAAAGACCCAAACTCCCAAAGCTCACTCAAGAAGAAATAGATAGTCCAAACAATGCTATACCTATTAAAAAATTAAATTTGTAGCTAAAAACTTTCCAACAAAGAAAACTCCTAGCCCATATGAGTTCAGTGGTCAATTTTACCAAACACTTAAGGAAAGAATAATACCAATTCTAGAGATGTTTTCCAAAAGTGGAAGAGGATGGAATATTTTCCAATTTATTTTATGAATCCAGTATCAACCTAATACCAAAACCAGACAAAGACATTACATGAAAAGAAATCTACAGCCCAGACATAGATGCAAAAGCCCTTGGCAAAATATTAGCAAATTAAATCCAGCAATATATAAAAAGGATAACACATAATGAACAAGTGGTTTTATCCTTGTAATGCAAGGTTAGCTTGATATTTAAAAATAAATCAAAAAGGAAAGAAAATTAATCAATGTAATCACCGTATCAACAGATAAAAAAAGAAAAATGATTATTTCAATAGATTCAGAAAAAGCATTTTAGCAAAATTCAACATCCATTCATAATAAAATCTCTCAAGAAACTAGAGATAATAGGGAGTTTCTTTAACCTAATAAAGATCAACTATGAAAATGTATAGCTGGGACTTCCTTGGTGGCTCAGTGGTTAAGAATCCACCTGCCAATACAGGGTACACGGGTTTGATCCCTGGTTCGGGAAGATCCCACATGCCACAGAGCAGCTAAGCCTGTGCACCCACAACTACTGAGCCTGCGCTCTAGAGCCTGCGAGCCACGACTACTGAGCCCATGTACCGCAACTACTGAAGCCTATGCGTCTAGAGCCCGTGCTCCTCAACAAGAGAAGCCGCCGCAACGAGAAGCCCAAGCACCACAATGAAGAGTAGCCCCCGCTCGCCACAACTAGAGAAAGCCTGCGCTCAGTAACAAAGACCCAACGCAGCCAAAAATAAATAAATTAATTAATTAATTAAAAGAAAAAAAAAAAGAAAATGTATAGCTAACATCATATTTAGTGTATGAAAGACTGAATGATTATCCCTAAGATCAGGAACAAGGCAAGGATATCCACTCTCACAACTATTCAAAATTGTATAGAAGACAAGAACAAGGAATAAAGGGTATTAAGATTAGAAGGGAAGGAATAAAAATTGTCTTCACTTGCAGATGACATGATTATCTGTGTAGGAAATCCTAAAGACTCTACAAACAATATGTTACAACAGTACCAAAGACATGAAATACATAGAGGTAAGTCTAACAAAATACATGCAAGACATATATGCTCACATTTACAAAACATTGATGAGAGAAATTGAACTAGACCTACAAAAATGGAGAGACGTACTGCATACATGGATCGGAAGTCAGTGTTGTCAAGATGTCATTTCTCCCCAGATTGATCTATAGGTAAATGCAATCCCAGTCAGAGTATCAGCACCTGGGTGTGAGCTGGTGCCTGCTCTGGACACTCCTGACCACTCCCATGAGGCCAACGCCCAGAGCCTCCTTAACACTGAAGTGGTCCTCCCAGGATATAAACTGGAACAGGCTGCTGCCCTCCTTAATATGCTCCTGAGGCTTCCATGTAGCTGTGAGAATCAAGTTCAGAATCCAAGCAGCCAGAAACACAGGCCCTGTGTTTCATGACCTGGACCAACCTTCTCACAGCATGCATCTGCTTACTCTCCCTCCAGGAAGACTCCAGGCTTCTATTTTGGGACAGATTGATTTAGAAAACTTTCTGTCACTAAGTGGAAATCTGTGCTCCTGTAACACCCACCCTGGATTAAACTCCCAGAGACCAGAGAAGTACAATCTCTCACTCTCATGAGAGACTTTAAGCACTGAAATGTGACTATTCCCTCTGAGTTTTTTCTCATGTTTGTTAAAGGTCCTCTGTTAACGGAGGTATTCCTTGATGTACTGACTTGCTTTACTATTAGTGGCCATTTTCTCAGGAAGTTCCAGTTGATAAATGTCTATTTTAATATCTGTCACCTAGAGCTGAATGCATGGTCCCATCAGAGGGCTCAGAGTACAGCAGAATTTGCCATTTTGTTATCTTACACAGTAAGTCTCCTTGTTTGGTCTAAATTGCATTAATGTTTGGTAGCCTCATTTACGGATAATTCATGCTTGGAACTTGAGAGTACCTAAAACTTTGATGTGTTCCTTTTATGTGTTGTTTTTTAGCCATTTCCCCAGCTGTACTTGTGTCGTATTTTTGAGTGTATTTTGAGTTAACATTTTTACATGTATTTTATTTGCTTGTTATTTACTGTGACATTTCCTTCAAACTTTCTGAGACAATGGTGAATTCTGTTTTTTCCTCTGCACTCTCTGTCCTCCCTCACCAATGGCTTTTTTTTTTTTAACATCTTTATTGGAGTATAATTGCTTTACAATGTTGTGTTAATTTCTGCTGTATAAAAAAGTGAATCAGCTATATGCATACATATATCCCCATATCCCCCCCCCACTCCGTCTTGCATCTCCCTCCCACCCTCCCTATCTCACCCTTCTAGGTGGTCACAAAGCACTGAGCTGATCTCCCTGTGCTATGCAGCTTCTTCCCACTAGCTTTCTATTTTACATTTGGTAGTGTGTATATGTCAACGCTACTCTCTCACTTCGTACCAGCTTACCCTTCCCGCTCCCCACGTCCTCAAGTCCATTCTCTACATCTGCGTCTTTATTCCTGTCCTGGCCCTAGGTTCATCAGAACCATTTTTTTTTTTGATTCCATATATATGTGTTAGCATATGGTATTTGTTTTTCTCTTTCTGAGGTACTTCACTCTGTATGAAAGACTCTAGGTCCATCCACTTCATTAAAAATAACTCAATTTTGTTTCTTTTTATGGCTGAATAATATTCCATTGTATATATGTGCCACATCTTCTTTATCCATTCATCTGTCGATGGACACTTAGGTTGCTTCCATGTCTTGGCTATCGTAAATAGTGCTGCAATGAACATTTTGGTACATGACTCTTTTTGAATTATGGTTTTCTCAGGGTATATGCCCAGTAGTGGGATTGCTGGGTCATATGGTAGTTCTATTTTCAGTTTTTTAAGGAACCTCCTTACTGTTCTCCATAGTGGCTGTATCAATTTACATTCCCACCAACAGTGCAAGATGGTTCCCTTTTCTCCACACCCTCTCCAGCATTTACTGTTTGTAGATTTTTTTGATTGATGGACATTCTGACCCACGTGATGTGATACCTCATTGTAGCTTTTTTCTTTTTTTTAACATCTGTATTGGAGTATAATTGCTTTACAATGGTATGTTACTTCCTGTTTTGTAACAAAGTGAATCAGCTATACATATACATATATCCCCATATCTCCTCCCTCTTGCGTCTCCCTCCCACCCTCCCTATCTCACCCCTCTAGGTGGTCACAAAGCACCGAGCTGATTTCCCTTTGCTATGTGGCTGCTCCCCACTAGCTATCTATTTTACATTTGGTAGTGTATATATGTCCATGCCACTCTCTCACAGCTCTAGGCACCGGGGACACAGCTGTGAGCAAAATAATACAAATTCTCTGCCCTCATGGAGCTTATATTCCAGCAGACGAATGCAGCTCCTTGTGGCTCCCTGCACCGTTGGCTCACTGGCCCTTCATTCCTTCACACTAGTCATATTCCCTCCTGGCACAGGGCCTCAGAGGGACAGGCTGGTCTCTCTCTCTGGAATTCTTTTCCCTCTTGTCTCTGTAACTCTTAGGTATCTTTCAGAAATTAGCTTAAAAGTCACTTCTGTAGGGAAGTCTTCCTTGCTTTCCCCACCTAGATGAAAGTCTCCTTTGATGTGCTCTGACAGTACTGACCTTCCTCCCTGTCACAGCTCTTACTGTACAGCCATTTGTGTTATACTCTGATTGACCTCTAAGTTCTCAGTGGATTTTGGGTTCTGTGAGGGCAGGGGCTCTGTTTTCACTCAACAGTGCCATGAGTGCCCAGTACAGAGTAGGCACCCATTCAATATTATTTAAAGGAATGAATTTGTGCCTTCATCCAAGACTATTAAAATTTGGCCTGGAATGGAATGAGAGCTGCGACTAAGAGCCTGATCTGAAGATAGCATCCAAGGAAGCATTAAGTAATTTATTAGTAGTCTTTAAATCAGTCATCAATCTGTCTAATCTTATTTGGATTCAACCCCTATTTTTTTCCATCTCATTTGCAAGCTCTCATGGGAGGCTTTTCTAAAGCTCAGCTCACTGTGTCAACTGCATCCCCCTGCTCGGCCGACTATCCAAAAAGCAAGTGAGGTTTGTTTCATGCAACTAGATTTCATGCATAGCCTTAACATACTTGGTCCTCCATCCTCTCACCTGTGAGATGCTGGGCTACATCAGGTGAATTCCTGGATTCCTTCTGACAAAGACTGGGAGCCAGTGCTGGGGGTTGGCTCATTGATGCTGCTGGGGGTGAGGTGAGATGCTATGCTTCCAGCTCCAGCTTCACCCGGATAGCCAGGGGAGGTGTTTGCAGACAGAGGCTTGGTGGGGACCCCTTTCCCAGTGGCAGATGAGTCAGTGTGGGCCAAGCCAGTCAGGGAGGGAGCAGGAATAGCAGCTTTGAATCCTGGGATGCTCTCTGCCCTCCTCCCATGCCTTGGCTGCACCCACAGGAACCAAACTGTGTATCTCAATCCTAGAATGGGTGGAATGTGCCACAGCCTGATAGGTATGAAGCAATCTGCAGAGAGGCAGGGAGGAGCTCTACTCCCCAGTCAGAGGCCTGACAGTGCAAGGACTACGGGTCCTGAGGGCTGGGCTGCCCCTCCCATCCTCCCTGGGCCTCCTGCTGCAGCCAGGATATCAAAGGCTGCGTTGTGCTTTGAGAAGGACTTTGGGTCCTTCATGTATCTGGCGACCCAGAATAGCCAACACAGTATTGAAGGAGAATAACAAAGTAGGAGGACTGACACTACCTGACTTCAAGACTTACTATAAAGCTACAGTAATCAAGACAGTGTGGTATCGGCAAAAGACAAATATATCAATGGAACAGAATAGAAAGCCCATGAAATAGACCCCCATAAATGTAGTTAACTGATCTTTGACAAAGGAGCAAAGGCAGTACAATGGAGCAAAACTAGTCTCTTCATCAAATGGTGCTGGAATATCTAGACCTGTATCTGTTCTAGACACAGACCTTCCATTCTTCACAGTAATTAACTCAAAATGGATCACAGACCTAGATGTAGAATGTGAAACTATAAAGCTCCTAGAAGATAACTATAAAGCTCCTAGAGAGAGAATGGGGCAGACGCTTTCTCAAAGACACAAATCCAAGAAGCTCAGCAAGAGAAATTAGAGAAAATTGTATCTAATCACATAATAGTCAAAATGTTGAAAACCAAAGGTAAAGAGAAAATGTTGAAAGAGTTAGAGAAAAAGACCCACTACACATAGTGGGATGTGACAGACTCTCTCCTTGGACCAAACTTGAATCAAGCGCCTCTGAATCCTCTTTCTGACTAGGATCCAACCGCGGGATTTTTCCTTGGTCCATTTAGTCCAGTTTTAGCAAGAATCCTGCTGAGTCAGTTTAGCAAAATCCCTCACTCAGTGTCTGATCACTCTCCGTATCTGATCAAATTCCTCATTCCCAATCCTCAATATCTTATCACCCTGGCATGGCTTCAGCAAGAATCCCCCTATCCCTGATTCTTTCCTCTTAGTAATTTTCCATTTACTGACCCCATCCTGTTCCTTGGCTGTAAGTCTCCACTTGTCCTTGTCGTATTTGGAGTTGAGCCTGATCTCTCTTCTCTGCTGCAAAACCTCACTGCAGTAGTTACTTCTTGAATAAAGTCTTTAACAAGTGTCATGAATAATTTTTCCTTAAAAAAGTCCATTCCAAAGACCTCTGACTTCTCATCACAAACCATGGGAGCTAGAAGCCTGTAAAACAACACTACAGGGAACGTCAGAATTGATTTTTAAAAAGTGAGACCCAGTTGTATGCTATTCACCAGATACATATTTTAAATACAAAGATAGGTTAAAAGCAATTGGATCGAAAAAGATATCATGTAAGGTGTAAGCATAAGAAGGCTGAAGTGGCTGAAATGGTACATGAAAAGACATACAATCAGTAATGTGTGTGCTGATAACAGATCTTTAAAATATACAAAGAAGCAATTGAGAGAATCAAGGGGAGAAACAGAAATTCTATAATCACAACTGGGGATCGTAACACCCTCTCTCAGCAATTAAAAGGACAACAAAATAACACACAATTGAAAGAACACAGAAAATCAGTAAAAATAAAGATGACCTGAAAAACACTTGCTCATTTTGACATAATTAATATTTATGAAACACTAAATCCTGTAACTATAGAATAGACATTTTTTCTCATTTACATGGTACTTTTACCAAGACAGATCAAATTTGTGGGAGAATATGACTCATGCTCAAACTCATACCTCATCTGCAGATGATCTAGACACCACAACCAAATATATCTTTGTATTTTTGTAATACAAAAATTTGTAAATACATTAACTTTGTAAATACCTCAACTTTAACTGGGACATTTCCTTAATTACAAATCTTCCATCACTCTCCATTGCCTACAAGGTTAATTTAAATATTTTCAGGCTGACATATAAAAAGTTGTGCAATCTGGCTGCCATTCTCACCCCCCTGTCATGACTCATTATACTCCACTCCATACCATTATTTTGGTCACAGTTGATATGGACTCTATATTATCAGTCAAACCTACATTGCACATTTGACTGCCAAGTCTTCAGACATTTCTTTCCCACAACTTTTATGCTCTCCCTCACATCTTCAGTCAGGCTTGCCTGCATCCTCCAAGGTACAGCTCAGTTATCTTTTCCTTCACCGTGTCTCCTCTGATCAGAGGCTGGAGCTTCTCTCTCTCTCTCTTTACTGAGCTTCACTGAATTGAGATTCTGTCACCTGTCACATGTTGGTCAACTGGCTGATTCTTGATAAAATGACCTGACCTTGAGGAGAAGGGACCTTTGGACTATGGCTAGTTACAGTCAGAAGCAGAATTTTGGGCAAGCATGGAGCAGGCAGGCAAAGCGACAGCCACTTCCCAGCTCAGCCAGTCTGTAGGACTTGACATTAAAGAATTAATCTGGCTCTAAAAATTGCAAGAAGTAAATTCCTGAAGAGGACATGGCTGGTTGGCTTTTGAAACATCTCAAATAGTCTGTAAGTAAATCTAGAGTAAATGTTAACTATTCCTCTGAAATGCCATATGAAGAATTTGGCTTCTTTGTCTCCAGGGAGACCCTTCTTTATTAGATAACCAATCAAAGCTGGCAAAGAATTATTGATCACCTACTGAGACTGGCGGCTTCTTAAAAATAAGGAACTAGCTTTGAGCAGTAGCAAAGAAGCAGTTCAGAGTATAGAAGTACCAGATACTCTACTCCATAGCTTTGGGTAGGAGATGGGAATTATCTGCTTACAGCAGGCTCAGGCTGCAGGGTTTTGCAGAAGGTAAGTAAGGATACTGGGGCACAGCACCAGTACTGCTGTGTTGGGAAATGGCTCACCTACCCTCTCCACGGAGGACAACTCATGATAGGAAAATTACGGTGACAGAGCAAAACCAAGCAAAGCAAGGGGATGCCGCCTGATTTGATGCATGTTTAACATCTTCCAGAAAATAGTGGCTTCGTGTAGATTTACGCAGGAAGCGACCTTATGCAAAGGGTAAAGGGTCAAGATGGCTCAAGTTTGAAAGGAATAAGGGAGAGATTTTTCCACTACAGTCTTGGAGATCTTTTGTTCTCCACACTTAACATCTCTTCCAGTGAACACTACAGACTCTCACTACTCAAAGTGTTGTCCATAGACCAGAAACCTCAGGATCACCTGGGAGCTTCACCTCAGACCTCCAGAACTTGCATTTAACGTGATTTCAGACAAATTGTTTGCACATTAACGTGTGCAAGCAGCACAGTCATCATACATACCCAAGGACCAAATCTGGACCCACAATAGCCAGAACAAAAAGAAACAGGTATTTGTCTCTTAGAGATCAAGCCTAGAAGGAGGAAAATGTCAGTACATATAAATCATGTTTGTAAGTGCGCTTAGAGGGCTAGAAATTATTAGAATTTTAGAATTTCATAGTTTTCAGTCTGCTTTTTACAAGAAAAAGCTTACTGGCCATAGGATGAGAAAGAACGTAGGGCAAGCATCAATGTTGGAGTAAACCCTGGCTCTTGTGTGGGTTGTGTGCAGTCCGTTTTATGGGAATTTGAGCCCAAGGTAGAAGAACTTTAAGGAAGGCGCCAGGAGATTGCACTCAACTTTGTAAGTCTGGAGCATTCCCATCCTGAATGTTTTAGAAGAGGCTGAATTTGGTTTGGACATCTCATTAAGCATTTAAGGAGACCCATAACATGTTAATAAATGTAAAGGTAATTTCAAAACAACTTATATCTCCTAACTTAGGAAAGCACATTCATTCCAGAAATTTTCTAGCTGCCCCCAACCCTAACTCTCTCGTGTTCTTCCGATCCTACCACCAGGTGGGGCTAGTGTGCAGCCAAGGTGAGAATCACTGATCTAAACCACTCCCTCACTTTACTGCAGGGGGAAGTGAGGAACCCAGGAGTGAGAGGGATGACCCTAAGGCCTTGGGTCTGGAATTCCAGCGTCCTGACATTAAATCCAATGGGTGCTGCAACCAAGGTCCTGGTGAAAGGGAGAAAGAATAAAGAGGCTGGAAAATAGGCTTGGTGGGGTAGAACTGGGAGGATGCCTCTATTTACAGAACAGAGGAAGAAAACATAGCAAAAGAGACAGGAGCAGGCTGAGAGGAAGGAACCAGCCACCAGGGAGGTGAAGGGACGGTTAACACTGTCGCAGGCCTTAAAGAGGTAAAGCGAGTAGACGGAGGAAAGGCCTTTGGGACTGGCCATTGGGAGGTCATTCGCATACAGCGCAGCTTAATGGTTTACATAGTTCCAGGGCCAGGCTGCCTGAAAGGCATTTTGGGGCCATGTGAGAACATCATGTGTCTCCGTTAGCTTACCAGCTCGGTAACTTTGGACAATTTATCTTTCTATCTCAGTTTTCTCATCTGTAAAATGTGTATAAAATATTAGTACTTGCCTATTGGGACTGTCATAAGTTTAAATGAGCTAATACATGTAAAGCACTTAGAATGGCACCTGGCACAGTGTGTGTGTATCATCAATATATATTAGTTCTTCTTATTATTGTGGTTATTGGTGGTGAGCTTTGAGACATGATTTTAATTAGATGGTGGGAGAGGTGTCTGATTTTATAATGTTCTTATGGGGTTTTGCATCTCATCCAGCATCTCTGCAGAATAATCTCCAAGTTAGCAGTTACTAAAGAGTTCAGAAAGATAACTGCAGTCCTGTTTGCAGAAGTGAGGCAGACCTAACCAGGCCTCACTGAGGCCTTTTTGTGATAGAATGGATTGTCTACCCTGGTACTCCAGTATCTTATACCCCACCCTGAACTTCAGTAACCCAGTACTACTAAATTAAACTGATCATCACATTTTAGCTGGCTTAGTTGTACAGGATACAATCATCCTGCAGAACATCATCCCCTGTATCGCAGTGCTGGCAAGAGACCTACTCCTTACTTGCACAGAGTTGCCTGTTGGCCTCTACCTGGTCGCCCGTGGGACCCCATGCACCAGGAACTGCACATTCGGTAGGGAAGGGGAAAGTGGACAGGACACAGGGAGGGGTGGGAGAGGGAGAAGAGAGGGAAACTGGCTCATTGCACACTCTAGAAATCACTCTCTAGATTACAGATACCCCGAAACACAACAATTGGAGGAAAACCCCACAAACAACCTGCTACCAGCAGCAGCCAGAGTGTGGAAGTCCTGGGAACCAGCCCTGTGTGCTGTCCTGTCCCTGTGATCGGGCCACTGGGTGTCACTCTTAGTGTATGTTCATTTGGGGTCAGGTTTCTGAAGATGGTCCAGCATTTGCTGAAGTCTCCATCCTCTTCCCCCAGCTTCCCTCCCTGTGCTGGGTGTACCGCCCCTGGAAGGCTTTTCTGACCACATGGGCAGTATACTGAGAGTAAAACTGCCCCAGAAGCTGACTTCTGATCTACACATGGGGGAATAGCCTGTCTGTCATGGAAGTAAGCAGAGCCCAGCAATAGTAACTAACTTATAGCAGCGGCAGCTTGAAAACGAGTTTTTTTTTTTTTTTGGCTACATTGGGTCTTCGTTGCTGCGCGCAGGCTTTCTCTAGTTGTTGCGAGTGGCCTCTAGAGCGCAGGCTCAGTAGTTGTGGCGCACAGGCTTACTTGCTCCGCGGCATGTGGGATCTTCCTGGACCAGGGCTTGAACCCATGTCCCCTGCACTGGCAGGTGGATTCTTAACCACTGCGCCACCAGGGAAGCCCCGAAAACGAGTTCTTAAAACATAGAATTTCATTAATTTTGTCATTCGTCATTGTTATTTCCTTCTTTCTATATTCTTTATTTTATTAATTTATATTCTTATATTTTCATTTAATTCTTTCATTCTGTAAAATCGAACACTTAGATGAAATAGAAATTAAGCGCAGAAAGAAGGACTGGGAGGAAAAACAAGAACAGATAAAACGTTTAGAGAAACAGAAATCATGTTTAAAAAAAATCTTTTACTGTTATTTACCCTCTTGAGAACTTAATGTACTTTTTCAGTATGAAGATTCATGTCTTCATTCTGGAATATTCTCAGTCATTTTCCCTGTGAGTACTGACTCCCTTTCAGCCTTTCCTTCTGGGAGTTCTATTAGATTATGCTGGGCCTTTCATTCTATTCTGTCTCGCTTGGTTAATCCTTTTGTAGTTTCTACAGCTACATTCTGGGTGATTGCTGCAGATCTGTGTTCAGGTTCCTGGATTTTTTTTCCTCTGCTGTGCTGAATCTTGTATTTAACCTATCCAGTGGATCTTTAATTGCAGTGCACTTTTGTTTGTTTCTAGGAGTTGTTATTTGGTTACTTATCAAATGTGTCTTTTTTTAAATCAAATTTGTATTTTATCAAATCAAATTTTGTCAAAAAAATTTTTGGTTGCTGTATTTGGCTATTGATCAAATTTGTCTGTCCATAATGCTCTATTCTTTCATGATGGTTCCTAATTTTAAAAATCTTTTAAATTACTTTAACACACTTATTTTAGGTCTCTTTCATTTCCTGTTCTTTTATTTCCCATTCTTGCTATGCTAATTCACTGGCTGGTTACAACTGCTGGTCCTCCCTCCAGGTAGTTAATTTCCTTTGAGATTTGTATCTCTTTAACTGTGAACTACCCTGAATGAGTCTTCAACATTTAAAAGAAAAAAGGGTGGGGGGCTTCTAATGAGCCTTGCACTGTGAAAGTATACTTATAGAGTAGTTTTTGCAATTGTTTCGGTTGTCTTCCTAGAGAATCAACATCCAAGGGCCAGTTTTAATCACTTACTCCCCTGATTGGGATTCCTGTAGAGTGCAGGGTAAATTCAGATCCTACACCTTCTCAAGTAGCAAGTCTGGAGGTTTGATTTTTTCTCACAGATGCATGGCTTCTTCGGGGTTTCCTTGGAAGGCGGAAGTAAGTTTTCTAATTCCTTTTTTGATGGAAAAACAACACTTTCAGGCTTCAAGCTTCATGCAGGGAGCAAATGTCCAGCTCTCCTGCTTTACATAGGCCCAAGGTCATGTCTAATAAGGGAGGGTGGGGTGGTGGTGGACATTAGAAGACCAGCCCAGCTCTGAGGACCAGTGTTCAGGCTGAGAACCCTCAGGGTCCCCATGGCATCTACTCCCATGAACTTGTAGGACTCTGAATTCCGCACTTGTTTCTGGCTCCCACGGATTTCCCTTTCTTTCTTTAAAGCTAACTGTGTATTAAAATATATATCTTTGTAACATTTTATCCTACCTTGACATTAAGCCATGCAGTTTATCTTCTGGTTTTCTTATCAGAAGTTTTCAAACAGGGTCCTCTGAGCTGTGGGGGCAGAAGGAAAAGTGACAGTGTTACTGACCCTTCCCCACTCGAAACCCTTCCCTCTACCTTGGTTTAAACAGGCAGCTCTTCTTGTACTCTGCTCTACAAGAGACTAGCAGTGTGACTCTGGCAAGCACTTAATCTCTCTGTGCCTCAGTTTCTCCATCTGTAAAAAGGGAACAATAACAGTGCTGCCTCACAGGACTATTGTGAGGATTAAATGAGATAATATACATGAAGCAGTTATGTTGTGCCTGGTTCAAAATAAACACTCAGTAAGTGATCTTTTTTTTTTTTTTTTTTGGTGGTACGCGGGCCTCTCACTGCTGTGGCCTCTCCCGTTGCGGAGCACAGGCTCCGGACGTGCAGGCTCAGTGGCCATGGCTCACGGGCCCAGCCGCTCCACGGCACGTGGGATCTTCCTAGACCAGAGCACGAACCTGTGTCCCCTGCATCGGCAGGCGGACTCTCAACCACTGCGCCACCAGGGAAGCCCAGTAAGTGATCTTTGAGCTTTGAATTACTGAGCTCCAAGTTATATTTCTTTTTAAAAATGATTCTGAACAAAACAAACAAACAAAAAAACAGTATCTTTTTAGATCTAGATGGGCCTTTCAAAACTATCTAGATATATTCTAGACTGGATACTTTCTAAAAGACCTAGTTTGAAAATTCTTTACTTCTACATCAACACTATAGTAGGAAGGTTAGTTTTAGCCAAGCTTGGAACCTAGCAGGGTGGGCATAAAGATCTCTATTGTTTATGATCATTTTCTTCCAGCCCCCTGACATTCTTTCAACCCCACTTCCCATCCCTTAGCAATTCTATTCTTTTCTTAATGATTTACAATGAACTTGTTGTAACATTTGTACAAGCTTCCTTCTGACTAGAGTCAGCCTTGCTTCACGGTCTCTCAACGTGTGTCACCTGTCCCCAGATTTTTTTGCTAAAATCGCCTAACTATAATGCCATTTAATGGTCTAACTTTACATATATGGTAACCTCTTCTACATTTCCCACGGAAGTGGGGACTATGTAGTTTCAAGGAAAAGACAGGGTTAAGGGAAGGGCTTTGCTTTGTTTCATGAAAGAAGGTGATTTGGGGAGGGGCACTTTCATTCCTGCTTTGATCTACTCAGCAATTGTTCAGCTCAGTTCTGCACTCATGAACCAGTAACAGCTTTTCTTACTTGGGAGCATGATACATTATGAACCAACGAGATGATGAGTCAGGGTTCAGCCATGAGCAATGTGGGTTGATGGTCTTCCACCACATCCCAGTGTGAAGCGCAGAAAGTGGCAGTTCTATGGCCTTAATTCAGGTGCAAGAACTCTATCATCTTCAGTGACAAGGTGAGATGCTCTCTTTGGGTCCAGGGAAGAGACAGGAAATCAGAGTACGCCTGCTTCTCTGCAGGTTGCTCATATTGATATAACATCTGCATAACAGCTATGTTCCTAGTATCATCTGAAGGTCCAAGCCCTTCAAGGTCAATAGGGTCTTTTTAAGTGAATAGAGTTGTTCCAGTGCTACCAAAAATTTGGAGCTATGGTCACAGTTGAGTTGGTGACCTGGATAATAGTTGATGGGTACAATTGGTATGAAACATCCAGGGCTACACAGAGCATGTTGTCAAATGTCCAGTGGAAGTAGAGAGAATATTAAGCCAGGTGCATCCAACCTCTTAATGCTACTGTGGTTTGAAGATATAATGTGGTTGAGAGTAGGATAGAAGTCTCAGTATCAGAAGGTTGTGATTATTTGAATGGAAGGCTGGTGACCACATCAGCTTACCATGGAGTGTCTCAGCTTACAGCACAGTCTAAGCAGCAAGTCTGACATTCTAATACTCAGAGAGGGTGGTCAGAGCCAGTCCTGGAATGTTGTAGATATCATGTCAAAGGCAGGACAGCAGGGAAAGTATGGGCTCTTTCTTCCCAGTCTTTTAAAGGGCCAAAGCCTGACACTTTCTTCAGAAGGCCAATAGCTGCCTCATTGCCAAAATAAATCAGGGCCTCCTTGGTCAAAAGCAAGGCTATGTTTCCATCACTGTAAGTTAACTTATATATATGATGTGAAGTAATGACCCAACTTCATTCTTTTGCATGTGGCCATACAGTTGTCCCAGCACCATTTGGTGAAAGAGTATTCTTTCCTCCATTGATTTGGCACCTTTGTGGAAAATCAATTGATCATAGGTACATGAGTTTATTTCTAGACTCTCAATTCTATTACAATGATGTATCCTTAGATAGTACCACACTGTCATAATTTCCATTGCTTTTTAATAACTTTTGAAACTGTGAGTTCTTCAACTTTGTTATAGCCAATAGCTTTGGCTATTCTGGCTCCCTAAAGTCTCCATATGAACTTTAATATTAGCTTGTCAATTTCTATTAAAAAAGAGAGCTTCTGGGCTTTTGATAGGGATTGCATTGAATCTGCAGATTAATTTGGGGGTATTGCCATTTTAACAGTATTAAGTCTTCCAAATCCATGAACATGAGATGTTTTTCCATTTATTTATATCTTTAATTTCTTTCAACAATGTTTTGTAGTTCCCAGAGTATAAGTTTTGCATTCTTTTGTTAAATATATTTCTAAGTGCTTTATTATTTTGGGGGCTTTGGTAAATCGTTTTCTTAATTTCATCTTTGGATTGTTCCTTGCTAGTGTATTGAAAACAACTGATTTTTGTACATTGTTTTTATATCCTGCAAACTTACTAACCTTGTTATTAGTTCTAATAGTTTTTAAAATTGGATTCCTTATGACTCCACTTATTGTCACCTGACACTAGAGATAGTTTTACTTCCTTTCTAACCTGAATGCCTTTTATTTCATTTTTTTGGCCCCAGTTTCCTTTAAATCTTGCGATCTTCCGACCTCACTCATCACCTGGGGGTGAAAAGGGCAGTCCAGTGTCAGCTCTGTATCCTCAGGTGCTCTCTCTCTTTCTGCTGTCCCCCTCTCAGTCTGGGCTGTAGCCCCTGGCCTTGAAGGCGAGGGGGCTAATAGGCGCAGGTGAGAGCAGCAAGGAGGAGGAGGCAGAGAGGACGCGGGAGCCGGGTCCGTCCGCTCCTGGGACCCGACTGCCGGGCAGAAGCAGGGCTGGCAGCGCCTGCTCGCGCGCACCCCGACTATTGCAGCCCAGCGGCTCGGGAGCCCAAAGGGGGTGTGGACCACAGGGAGGCAAGGCGTGGGCAGAGCGCGGGGCGCCCGGCTCCGCTGGGCAGGGCGTCCCCACCCGGGCGCCGCGAGCAGCGACCCGCCCCAGGACCCACCTCTCGGCCAGCGTCGGGAGCCAGAGGCCCCTGCCCGGGCCCCTGCGACCGGTTCATGAATCCTGGTCCTCGTCTGGGGTCTCGAATTCCAAGGCGAGCAAAGCGAAATAGGAGAGCTCGACATCCATGATGCCGGCTCTCGGGGTGGCTGCGCAGGGGGCGCGGCCGCTCGCTGCTGCCACCTGCTGGACGCGTCGGCGCGTGTCCAGGCCCCGCCCCGCCCGGGCTTCTCCCTGGGTGCTGGGCTGTGAAGGGGGACGGATGGTCCATTGTGTCCTGCGGCCAACAAGGGGGTGCTTGAGCGCTGTTTCCCTTCCTTGATTCTGGGGTCTAAGGACCAGACCATGATAGGAAAATAGACCCTTCATGGGGAGGGTCTGTGAAGAAAGGATTGGCTTTGCAGGAAGACAGTGTTCACTTCCAACTCTGCTTCTCACCAGCTGGGTGTAGTCTGGTCTTGAGCAGGTGACTGCTGTCTCTGCCTCTTCGTCCCCAAGTGTAGAAGGTGGCGACTGGACACGTGGATAAGAGATTAGGGGTTCCTCCAGTCTGCTAACTTCTGTCCCTGCCTCCCCCTTCATACCCCTTATCACTGACTCATTTGTTACAGTTATTTATCATCTCTTTCCCGAGAATGTTAGCTCCATGAAAGAATAGATGTGTCTGCTAACTTTACCACTGTACTTACGTTCCCTCCTAAACCTATATTAGTGAATGCCCACCCCATAGTTGGTGCTTAATTAATATTTGTTGAATGAAACCCCCAGGTCATCTTCAATATTTCTTCCACTCTCCATACTTCAGGGTTCTATAAATGTAGATTGTATTATTCTTTGCTAAAGTATTAATTAGGAAAACTCCATGGTGCCCTGGTCAAGAGCCCAGCACTGGATTCATCCTGTCAGGCTCTGAATCAGGGCTCCATCACTTGCCAGATGTGTGTCCTTTGGAAATTTACTCAGCCTCCCAGGATCTCAAATTCTTCATCTGTAGATGGAGATAATGACTGTACCTGCCTGACTGGGTGATTGTGCTGTGTCAAACAAGTAAACTCATTGAAATACTTAGTATAGTGCATCCACATGAAGCCCTCAATATACGTTAACTATCACTATCACTGTTTACTTGCACCCATCCGGTTGGAAGTGAACCGGTGACCAGCCCACCATCTCTCTTTCTCCTTGGGCGGCCTGCTAGACCTTTCCCCCATCCATTCCTGTCTGTTTGCATTTCCCTGCCTGGGAATGGGTGGTGAGCTCTGCTGCCATGGGGATTTCAGGGTGTGGTCCTTCCTCTGGGCCAATTACGTTGCCAAATGAGGCTGGCTTGTGTCCCTGTTTCCATCTCCTTGCAGTGTAGTACTCAGGCAGGGACCAGGCAAAGAGGAGCAAGCTTCTGGTTGCTTCCCTTCTCAGTCTCCGGCCCTTCTCATGCAATTGCAGTAAGAATCTAACTCTGTCTCTTTATTTCACAGGCTTGTAAGTATCTGAATCAAAGTGCTTTCAAAGCAGCATAAATTCATATATAAAGGTGCTATGGTCCTGAGTCCTTTCTCTCTATTCCAGGCTGAGATTAACTTCCTTCTCTAGGACTAAACATTTTCCCCAGTTGGGTGAACTCAGCTTAATGAAACACCCCAATGCTTCCCAGAACCTCACAATTAACAAAATACTTCCAGGGATCTTTCTGATTTTCTCCTCCCAACCACTCTGTAAAGCCCACAAGGCAGGTGTTACATTTGATAGCTAAGGAGCCCCACCCTTGGATAGCAGCTCAGCCTCTCAGCCTCATACCGGGGCAGGGGGAGCTCCAGATTTGAATGTGGGAACCCACACCTCTTTGTCTAGGGTACTTTCCACCTTACCCAGCTGGCTGTGATGAATTAGACTGCTGAAACTTGGACCATTTAAAAACCTCAAATAACTTCTAGTGGGAAAACAATCTTCTTTTCCCTGCATAACTATGAAGACATGAAGAAAGGGGTCAATAGAAATTAGATGGTACTACCCCCATGAGGATGTCCACATCAATTGGTGGCCACTGGGAAGGGGTAAGAGGAAGCCTGCGCTGGGTTTCTCCATGGGGCTCGGCTGGGAAAGTTGTCAGAAGACCTGTATCTTGGTTCATTCCCTGCAAGGGAATGGAATCAAGACCTGGGAGCAGAGGATTGCTTTGTTTAGAAGTTTGTTTTGAACTTTGTTTTGATTCCAAGAAGGGTGATGAACAAGTCTCATCCAGAAACAATAAAATATTCCTAGATGTTGGAAAACCACCTGGTGAAACCTTTGGGACACACTTCTACCTTTAACAAGGGGAAAGAGGAAACGTCTCTGGGCCAGCTTCACCCATGGCTGCCGCCTCACCCTTCACAAGCTGCTGCCTGGGCTGCCCTCATTAAGGCTCTCTACTCCACAGAGAGCTCCTATCATTCCTTCTTGAGGGGTCCTGCGACAAGTCAGGTGAAACAGGCCAAGTCAGAGTTGTCATTCTCACAATGTGGGATGATTCCAGTGCTGAGAGTGAAGCAGTAAGCAAATTAATGTATGGGATAATATATATGATCCTATTTAGTAATGTTTATATATATATAATGTGTAAATTATATATATATATATATACACACACACACATATATATAATCTTTCTCACAGAAATGGGATCATATAGGCACTTCCCTGGTGGTCCAGTGAGTTAAGACTCCACACTCCCAATGCAGGGGGCCCGGGTTCGATCCCTGGTCAGGGAACTAAGATCCCACGTGCATGCTGCAACTAAGAAGCCCTCATGACACAACTAAGAATCCTGCATGCCACAATGAAGATCCAGCATGCCACAGCTAAGACCTGGTGCAGCAAAAATAAATAAATAAATAAAATATTAAAAAAAAAAAAAGAAATGGGATCATATATACGAGTGTCTGGAATGCAGAGCCAGAGGTCTGGAAGGATGCTCCAAATTGCCAGTGGTTGCCTCCAGAGAGGGGACTGAGCTTTGGTTAGGGGTGAATTTGTTTGAAAGGGGACTCACATTTTTACTCCATATACAGTTTGAGCTTTTCCATGCATATATTACTACCGTAATGATGCCATTTTAAGCAGAATACCCGGCTTTCCTGCAGGATGGTGCTTGCCTCACCCCTCTCTGCAGGGGCTCCTTCTTGTCCTGCACCTTTATAAACACCTCCGAAATTTCCCTCTGCAACCTCCACCTTTCAGCTCTCCCTCTCCCTGAATCCTCCTGAACTGCTGGACATTCTTCTTAGGACCTTGTGGCAAGCCTGTTTTTTTTGGGTTTTTTTGCGGTACGCGGGCCTCTCACTGTTGTGGCCTCTCCCGTTGCGGAGCACAGGCTCTGGACACGCAGGCTCAGCGGCCATGGCTCACGGGCCCAGCTGCTCCGCGGCATGTGGGACCTTCCCGGACCGGGGCACGAACCCGCGTCCCCTGCGTCGGCAGGCGGACTCTCAACCACTGCGCCACCAGGGAAGCCAAGCCTGTTCTTATATCCCTTTCCACCCATCTTGGCCTCTTCATCCAGCCGGACTCTAGGGCACCCATTTTGGTGACTCACCAGCCACTGATTCTCTCACCCAGTGTCTCCCTGCCACACCCGCTTTGCCAGCTGGGAACTGTCTGCTGTCCCTCCTTTGTTTCAAGGCTACTGGAAGAAAGACATAAGCTCCCATGACTGGCCCCCTGCAAACTCCTAATAGCCAGCCCAGCCCATCCCTCACTGTGCCCAGCAATCCTCTTATTCCTTTCTAATCAGCTTATTACACTGCCCCACGTACCCTTCCCCGCCTTCTCCCTGTTTATATTGTGGCCTTACCTGTGGCCTACCCCAAATGCCCACCTCCTTTCTCCACATTCTTGACGCCTTCACACATCACATTCTCCAGCTGGCCCACCTCAGAAGAACCCTGTCTCAAGACAGGCTCTGTGGGTACACCCTCAGGTCCACGCCGGTTTCCCTCCCTCTGGACCCTTCCACATCAGCATTCTTCTCCTTTTTGCATCTCTAGTCTATTCCTCTCTGGTTCATATTGGTGTGATGCAGAGCTTTATCCTGGCTTCTAATAGTTTCTTTTCCCCCAGTGACCGAGGAAACAAGGCATGCGTGGTGAGTGCGGTGGGTCTCCCTAAATTCTCACCTATCACCACTGGCCCACTCCTGTCCCAATTCTGGGAAGCTTTCGGGGTTGACAGCTCCCAGGTGAGTCCTTCTTTGGGGCTTACCTAGAACTGAAGGGTGCCATCTCCACCTTGTGCCCCCTTCTGGGGCAGCCTGCCCTCAATGACTGGTTTCTACAGGAATGTAACCAGTCCAGTGACTGGTTGTTACTGGGCACCCTTGCCCCAGTTAAGGACAAATCTGAAGGGCCATGCCTACTCCCTGTATGAACCAGTGGAGGACATTGTTGGGTCTGCATTGCAGCCCACTCCTCCTTCTGCCCAGTCCTGTTTCCCTCATCCCCTTTCTGTATGGATTGTGTGAACCTGTCTCCACAAGCTTCCTGCCTGCAAATCGTCCAGAGTCTGCTTCACAGGAACTGACTTTTTTTTTTTTTTTTTTTTTCGGTACGTGAGCCTCTCACTGATGTGACCTCTCCCGTTGCGGAGCACGGGCTCCGGACGCGCAGGCCTAGCGGCCATGGCTCACGGGCCCAGCTGCTCCGTGGCATGTGGGATCTTCCCGGACCGGGGCACGAACCCATGTCCCCTGCATCGGCAGGTGGACTCTCAACCACTGTGTCACCAGGGAAGCCCAGGAACTGACTTCTATAGCAGGCTTTTCAAATTTGGGGAGAAATCTTGAACATGGGTGAGAAAGATCAATAGACTGATTTCATCTGCTTGGAATATAGAGGCCAGTCTGAGAAGATAAACCTCCTTGAATCATTGTAAACTTTTGGATTCTGTAGCTTAAAAAATTCAGTTGTACAAATAAGATGTGAGAGATTTTGGCATTTATTTTAAAAAGAACTAAGGGATTCCTTAATTCTTTAGTTCATTCATTCATTCACACAGGAGAGTCTATTCTGTGCTAGGCACTGTGCTGCACAGTGGGCACGAGGCAGCAGATACGTGAGGAGGGAGACGATAAGCAAAACGCCCAGACTTACGATTACAATCTGTGAGGCAAATAAACAAGGGGCAGAAATAGAGAATAAAAGGGGGTTAGCTCTCAGAACAGGTGACATTAAATGTAAGACTGACAAGGGGCCTGCACCATTTTCAAGTGGATGGATGCTTGGGCCGTCAGAGGTAAGGAACTCAGGGGTCTGCAGGATCAATGCTTCCATGCTCTGCTAAGTGGAGGCCTCCAGTCATTGGAAGAACGGTTACAGGGGATTTGCTCATGGCCTTGCTGTTCAAGGTGTGGTCCAAGGACCAGCACACAGGTGGCACACCATGCTCCCAACAGAGTTTCCCATGCCTTCCTAGACCCAGGATAAGGATCTGCATTTTACCAGTTTCCAGGTGTATTCATTTCCTAGGCCTGCTGTAACAAATTACAAACTTGGTGGTTTAAAACAACTCAAATTTCTTATCTTAAAGTTCTGATGTGAGAAGTCTGAAGTGGGTCTTACTGGGCTAAATAAAATCAAGGTGTTGCCTGAGCTGCGTTCCTTTTGGAAGTTCTAGGCAAGAATCCATTCCTTGCTTTTTCCAGCTTTTAGAGGTTTCCCACATTCCTTGGCTCATGGTCCCTTCTTCCATCTAAAACCAGCATTATAGTAGCATCTTTAAATGACTTCCTCTGATTCTAACCTCTGCTTCTAGTTCTGCCATCACATCTGCTTCTGACTCTGACCCTCCTACCTCCCACTTATAAAGATCCATGTGATTACATCTGGATAATCCAAATCTCCGCTTCTCAAATTCCATAACTTAAATCATATCCAACGAAGTCTGTTTAGTTGGGAAAGGTAACATTATTCACGGGTTCTGGGGGTTAGGGCATCTTTGGGGGCCATTGTTCTGTCTACCACACCACATAATTCACATCCATGTTAAAGTCTGTGAAGCCCTGGCCACCCTATTTAAATGGTTTTTCTTTCCTACTTTCCCTGGGTGCTCACGTATTGTTGAAACCTTTAGGTTATAATGCATGTATGATAAACTTGTTTTGCTTGTTTTCTTGACCCCTGTACATATGTGGTTCTGTGTAGGTTAAAATAATTCTGATCTTTATTATTAGACAGGGGTCTAATTGACGAAGTTGTTGGTTCATGTCTTCCTGGATGTCTTAAGTGGTGAAAGCTACTCTATGTGCTGGTGCTGGCTGGAATGTTTGAGAAAATCCATCTCTGCCAATTACTAATAGTAAGACCTTGGAGAAGTCATCTGACCTCTCAGACAACACTTATATTACTTGCAAAATGACAGGTCCAACCCCTATGTCACAGATATGGTGTGAGGATGAGGTGGGATGGAGGAATTTGTCAATAGGGAACTCCTGTACAATTGTAAGTTGTTATTTGGTTATTTGTGGACCTTGAGGAATAAAAGCGACGCTCTCAGATTCTTTTCACAGTGTGATGCCCCTGCGTGTGCTGCCTTCTTGTGCTTAAGGCTTTTAATTAACTTTGGTGTGGATCAGAAGGAAGGAAATATACATCCCTGAAATACATACCTACCTGCCCTTCATCCCTGTGAAAGAAATCTCTGGGGTATTATTTGCCAAAATCTGGATGCACAGTAGAATCACGTGGACTGGATCTAAAAGAAGACCTCCAATCACACCACGTCCAGAGATAATGATACCTAGAGGTTGGACAAGATCTAGGCATCTGAATTTTTTTTTAACATCTTTATTGGGGTCTAATTGCTTTACAATGGTGTGTTAGTTTCTGCTTTAAAACAAAGTGAATCAGCTATACATATACATATATCCCCATATCTCCTCCCTCTTGCGTCTCCCTCCCACCCTCCTTATCCCACCCCTCTAGGTGGTCACAAAGCACTGAGCTGATCTCCCTGTGCTATGAGGCTGCTTCCCACTAGCTACCTATTTTACATTTGGTAGTATATATAAGTCCATGCCACTCTCTCACTTCGTCCCAGCTTACCCTACCCCCTCCCTGTGTCAAGTCCATTCTCTACGTCTGCATCTTTATTCCTGTCCTGCCCCTAGGTTCTTCAGAACCTTTTTTTTTAGATTCCATACATATGTGTTAGCATACGGTGTTTGTTTTTCTCCTTCTGACTTCCTTCACTCTGTATGACAGACTCTAAGTCCATCCACCTCACTACAAATAACTCAATTTCATTTCTTTTTATGGCTGAGTAATATTCCATTGTATATATGTGCCACATCTTTTTTATCCATCCATCTGTCGATGGACAATTAGGTTGCTTCCATGTCCTGGCTATTGTAAATGGAGCTGCAATGAACATTGTGGTACATGACTCTTTTTTTTTTTTTTGCAGTACACGGGCCCCTCACCGTGGTGGCCTCTCCCGTTGTGGAGCACAGGCTCCGAACGCGCAGTCTCAGCAGCCATGGCTCACGGGCCCAGCCGCTCCGCGGCATGTGGGATCTTCCCAGACCGAGGCATGAAACCGTGTCCCCTGCATCGTTAGGCGGGCTCTCAACCAGTGCGCCACCAGGGAAGCCCCATGACTCTTTTTGAATTATGGTTTTCTCAGGGTATATGCCCAGTAGTGGGATTGCTGGGTCGTAAGGTGGTTCTATTTTTAGTTTTTTAAGGAACCTCCATACTGTTCTCCATAGTGGCCGTATCAATTTACATTCCCACCAACAGTGCAAGAGGGTTCCCTTTTCTCCACACCCTCTCCAGCATTTATTGTTTGCTGATTTTTTCATGATGGTCATTCTGACCGGTGTGAGGCGACACCTCATTGTAGTTTTGATTTGCATTTCTCCAATGGTTAGTGATGTTGAGCATCCTTTCATGTGTTTGTTAGCCATCTGTATACCTTCTTTGGAGAAATGTCTATTTAGGTCTTCTGCCCATTTTTGGATTGGGTTGTTTTTTTGATATTGAGCTGCATGAGCTGCTTGTAAATTCTGGAGATTAATCCTTTTGTGAGTTGCATCATTTGCAAATATTTTCTCCCATTCTGAGCGTTGTCTTTTCGTCTTGTTTATGGATTCCTTTGCTGGGCAAAAGCTTTTAAGTTTCATTAGGTCCCATTTGTTTATTTTCGTTTTTATTTGCATTTCTCTAGGAGGTGGATCAAAAAGGATCTTGCTGTGATTTATGTCATAGAGTGTTCTAGGCATCTGAATTTTGATAAATCTCTCCAAGTGAATAGAATATGAGCTGTCTCCTGACTCAGTAGGATGATGTAAGCTTGGGATCCTTTAATAGAAGTACAGTAAGTAAAACAAAGGAGGGGACAGTGCCTCGGAGCTATATACAGAATACAAAGCTGTACTGGCCAACTGGATGGAGATCTGGACACCCCACTTCCAGAGGAACTTGGACAAAGTCTTCACTGGAGCAAGACATGAATGGTGTGGGGACTCAAAACTACATTACATAAGGAAGAGGGGAAAGAACTTAAGGTAAAATGGCTGACTCATCCAATGTCACCCAATGAAATTTATCAATGAAAACACCAGAAAAGAAAGAAAGATGGAGAGAGACAGACAGACACATTTCCTTTTGCTTTAAAAATATTTACTAGGTCACAAAGCCAAATATCATAATGATAAAAATAGTTAAGCATGAGATTTTGGTTTTTTTTCCTTAAGTAAACAGCTTGTAAAATTCCTGTCTGTTGAAAATGTTAGCCAATGTAGGAGTAAGGACTGGAATGCAACTAGGGTGGCCTAGGCTGGATGCCTTTGCCCGAAGTAACCAAAAGGAACCTTTCTGATTTTCTCTGAGGACAGGCAGATCTGGTTTTACTTGGAACTGAAATTTTGTCTCTGTCACAGCTGACAGGCACATTTTGCTCACCTAGGATGTCCCTTTATCCTCAGAGTCCTGCCAGCTCCAGATGCATGGAGAAAATGCCTAAGACTAGTAGAACAATGCACACACACACACACACACACACACACACACACGCAAGATGTGCACACGTGAAAAACAAACATCTATAAACACCTGTATTCTCACAACCACTTTTGAGGGAGAATTTTTTTGTTACCTCCATTTAATTATTATTATTATTGCTGTTTACAAAGTTAGAAACATGCCAAAGAGCATACAGCTTGAAAATGGCAGAGCCAGGATTTGAACTTAGGTTGTCTGACCACAAATCTAATGCCCAAGTTGATTGCTGAGACCACAGGGTGGTGGTAACATTTCCGTTAACTTATTGGCCAATAGCTTGTCTTGCCGATTCTTCTGCCCAGAGAAGACAAGCCCCAGGGCTGGGAGGTGCTCAGGTGGGGAAGGGCATGCCCTTCTGTGTATCCATAAAACCGACTGTGCAGTCGGCTCTCAGGTAGACTATCTGAGTAGAGATGTAGCACCTTCAAGAAAAGAAGAGGGTTCCTCTGCTATTAGTCATGGATCCCAGCCCCATTAAGGCCCTTAAACAGGTTGCTGGTCAGGTGGAGGCACTAGGTCAGGGGAGGAGGGTGTAAGGCCCTGTCTGTAAGACTACATTCCCAGAAAACAGCGTAGTTATTTTCACGGCATCAGCCCCAGAAGATGATCCGTGGATTAAAAAGTTGCCTCTTCTGGGAGCTAAAATCAGCTACAGGCAGTGCTCTCTGAAGACCATCAAGAAACTGTGAGGAGTTTCAGGGCTTTCTCTTACTGGAATACGCCTTCTTACTTCGAAGATGCTGCAGACATTGTGTCTGGCATTCTCCAGTTGATATCGTCCTTCTATGATGCTCAGTACGAGAGACCATCCCTCAAGTCAGATCCAGAGTGCTAACAGCTTGAAAGTCACCCTCTCACGACCACCCCTGACACAGTGTGCTTACCTATGCCTCTCTCCTCCTCCTCTTCTTATTCCACCTTCTTCTCTTTGTTCCTATGTTTTGTATTTATTATGACATCACCATGAAACATTCTAGCTGAAAAACTTGTCATAACACAGAAGTACGTAAATAAAAAGACATCATGTTCCTTTTCCCCTACTCCCATTCCACCCCCTCACCGGGCTACAGGAGGCCGGGATGCTGTCTGCCCTGCTCACTGCTGATCCCTCATCCAGCCCAGTGAGGGGCACAGGGAGGGCACTCGATGCGCATCTGTGGAATGAATGAACAAATGGCCATCATCAGGCAATGTGAGCCTTTCCTATACATCCGAAGTCACATATATAGTGTGCTTCTGTACATAAATGGGACCACACCGTATGTGCTATATACAGGTTTCTTCAGTCTTTGCCTCAGAGTATGTCTTAGAGGTCTTCCCTTGACTCTCTATCTAGACCTGCTTCATGCTTTTTCACTGCTGACTAAATGCACCATCATATTTGCCCACCTCCAAACTGATGGGCATTTAGGTTCCTTGCATTTCTCACTATTTCCAGCCATGCTGCTGCACAGGCTGTGGGTGCCCAGGTGCCCAGGAAAGACACCTGAGGTGGACTCGCTGGATGGAAGGGCTCCCCCTTGCTCTCCCATTCCCTGAAAACCTGACTTCCTCTTCAAGATAAGCTGGACTGAGGAGAAATTCTCTTCCCTGGGAGTGGTGGGGAGTGTCAGACCTTGGGCTTGTACTTGGCAAACATACACACACACCCCATCCTATCCCAGCCTGCTCACTAGGGAACCTACTTTTAAAACATGAACTGATTAATTTGTCGTGTTTTGTGGAAGCATGCTGAACTGAGAGTCCTGAGTGTTTGAGGTCTGAGGGAGGCTTTGCCACAAAATTGCCTAAAAGTGTTGAACGAATGACTTAGTCTTTATGGGGCTCGGTTTCTTTTTTGCGGTACGCGGGCCTCTTACCGTTGTGGCCTCTCCCGTTGCGGAGCTCTGGACGCGCAGTCTCAGTGGCCATGGCTCACGGGCCCAGCCGCTCCGCGGCATGTGGGATCTTCCCGGATCAGGGCACAAACCCGTGTCCCCTGCATCGGCAGGCGGACTCTCAACCACTGCGCCACCAGGGAAGCCCTAGGGCTCAGTTTCTTTATCTTTAACTGGGGTTGGGGAGTGGACACGTTACTGTAAGGACACTTTCATGGCTCACCTTCCAGGGTGAGGCATCGGTTGCCTGCCCTTGACCCCAGGTTGGATGTGGGAGCCAAGAAACAGGAAACTGACGCTTTGGAAAGAGCAGTCAGCAGTCCTGGGTGAGGTCAGAGCTGGCAGCGCGGTGACCTCTGCCCCGGTCAGCAGGTCAGCAGCCAGGCCTCCTCCCTGAGCTGCTGGGCTAGTTCCTCAGCTGACCCCTGGCAAGGGCTCACTTTCACCCCTTGCAGAGGAAAGTCTGGGCGTCACCTCGCCCGTGGTGTGGTGACCTATCTGCACCTGTGACGGCCGCGTGTCTACACCGCACAGACGCGGATCAGTCTTCCTGGCAGAGCTTCGGGCACTGACCAGAGTGGTGAGGACCAGGGCCCCGCAGTTCCCCTCCTGGGCTCAAGCCCTGAGTCTGCTGTGCCCAGTGAGCGGGTGAGCTGGGGTGAGTCACCCAGACTCTTAGTTTGCTGATCTTTAAGGAGGGGGTGAAGATTAAATGTGGACTTTTCACAGGAACATGAAAGAGCTCAGTAAGCATTTATTATTATTAATGTACACAACAAAAATAGCCTTTAAAGTAAGGTGACCAGTAATGTTCAATGAATAAACAGATAAGCGAATGAACCAGAAGTTAAGAGGCTTACATCTCGGCTCCCTCCATCAGTCCTTCGGCTCATTCAAACGGAATGACTTTTTCCTAAACTTGTCCCCAGTGCCAATCGTAGTACCTTTGCTAATGGCTTTTCCTCGGTCTGGGATTCTCTTCCCACCTATGTCTGCCTGTCAAAATTCCATCCTTCAAGGCCCCCGGTCACACCTCCTCCATGAAGCTTTCTTTGCTGTTCTCATTAGGACATGCTAACCTTCTCCTTATGTCTCCAGTATATCTCTGTATACTGATGATTCCAGTAGAGGCCTTTCCCCTGAACTCCAGACTTGTGTATCCTACTGCCTGTTCAATGTCCTCAAGCCGATGGAGAATAGACTTCTTATACTCAACCTGTTCACCCAACCACTCAGCCAAGCTTGCTCCCCCTGTGGGACCCCCCATCTCAGGTCATGGCTATCCTGCTCCTTGTAGGTGCTGAGGCCCAAACATGGGGAGCCATCCTTCACTCCTCCTTCTCTCACAGCCTGCATCTCATTCACAGGCAGTTCTGCCTCTACCTTCAAAATACGCCGGAATATTGCCACATCTCACTACTTCCACTGCTACCACCCTGGCCCATGCCACCCTTTCCTCTTGCTTGGATTATTGCAGTAGCCTATGATAGCTCCTCTGATTCTTTCAGATTGTAAGTCACATCATTCTTCTGCTCAAAACTCTGCAATGGCTGCCATTTCACTCAGAGTGAAAGCCAACCTCCTTAAAGTGGTCCAGTAAACCCTGCATCTTCAGGATGCTGTTACCCCTCCCCTTGTACTGGATAATCTTCAGTTATCCTCTGGAATCACCTCTCCACCCTTCTCTCCCCTGCTCTGTGCCCCCCGGGAGGCTGGCCTCTACAGGGCTCCTCAACTCAGCTCTCTCAGCCTTTGGCTTCCAGTTGTGTTCAGTCAATGGAAGATGGGAGGTGAGCGGATGGAGTATTTATTCCTCTGCCCCCTGTGCACATATGGCCTTGGCTAGGCCACAGCTGTGTTCCACTATTAATAACACAGCTCCTGTCATTAGTCCTGGCCTGCATCCAGCTCTTGCTAGATTCCAACAGCCATTCTCTTGTCCCGTCAGGCTTCCCTTCAGGATGTTAATGGCTTTTTAGTCTTCCTAACCCTGGGGTGCCTCACCATCCTTGCTGGTTTTCTTTAACCCTGCCCACACTGTTGTAAATAGCTTCTTCTTTAAACTCTCTTCAGTTACTCCTTCGGGGGTACCCTCTGCTTCCTGCCCCGTTTTCACTCTGCTCAGGTTGCGCCCTCCCTTGCCCTCCCTCCAGCACGCCCGCACGCCCCTGCCTCGGGGCCTCGGCGCTGGTACTTCCCTTTTCCTGGCAGGCTCTTCTCCTGGATGCCCATGATACCCTCTGTCCCCCAGGTCACGCAGCTGTCACCTTCTCAGTGACAACTCTCTCTCCGCCCTTTTGAACACTGCAGCCTCTCTACTCTGGCAGTTCCATTCCTTTTTTCTGTATCATTTTCCATCTTTTTAACACACTGCACAAGTTACTTATTTACTGTTTCTTGTCTTTCTCCCCTCACTAGAATGTAAGCTACACAAGGGAGAGTCTTTTGTCTGTTTTGTTCACTGCTGTATCCTCACAACTTAGATCAATGCCTAGGTATAGCAGATGTTCTATAATTATTTGTTCACTGAATAATGTGATTGAATAAGTGACCTGTTGTTCTTCTCTCTCATGTGGTCTACATTTGTTTCCTTGGGCTGCCCTCACAAAGTGTCACAAACTGAGTGGTTAAAACAACAGAAACTTACTGTCTCATAATTCTGGAGGCTAGAAGCCCCAAATCAAGGTATTTGCATGGCTATGCGCCCTCTGAAACCTGCAGAGGAAGGATCCTTGCCTCTTCCTAGCTTCTGGTGGTTGCTGGCAATCCTTGGCATCCTTGGCTTGCAGCTGCAGAATTCTAATTTCTCCATTCATTGTCACCTTCTGTGTCTCTATCTCTTCACAGGGTGGGTTTATTTTTTGTTTGTTTTTTTAAATAAGGAAACCAGTCATATTGAATTAGGGGCCTACCCTACTCCAGTACGAACTCATCTGAACCTAAATAATTACATCTATGACAATCTGTATTTCCAAGTAAAACCACATTCTGATGTACTGGGGGTTAAGTCTTCAATACATCACTTTTGGGGGCCACAATTCTCCCCATAACATGGTCTTTCAGTTCTTCCGCTGAATTGTCGTACCCAAGTGCATGTATTATTGTCCCAACTAGATTGTAAATTTTACAAGAAAAAAATTCAATTTTTCATCTGAAGTGGCAAACTGGCTGGTCTTGGGCTGGATTTGGCCTGCAGGCATGTTTATCTGTCCTGAAGTATTGGCTCACACAGTGATTTGCAAGATGTTCTGAATCAGTTTGTGAATATTTAAAAATTTGGAAACTTTACCTGAAAATCTGGGTGTCTGGTTTCCATAACAAATCAGAATGCCTGGTCACACACCAGAGGAACATTGTACCATGCTTTCACACACACACACACATATATATATATATATATATATATACACACACACACACACACACACACACATATATCTCCTATTGGATTTGTTTCCCTTAGATAACTTTGACTAATATGCTCTTCATTCAAAAATATCCATTGCTATTACCCTGGTTCAAGCCATCATCATCTCTCTCCCGGTTGTTACAATTGCTGCATACTTGGAATTCCAGCTGCAGCCTATTTTCCAAGGAGCAGCCAGAGAGACCCTTTAAAAATCATAAGTCAGTCACATGACTCCTCTATTTAGTGTCCTCCATCGGCTCCCATCTCACACAATGTACAAGCTGAAGCCTTTAGATGGCCTTCGAAGTCCTACACAACCTGGCTTCTTGCTGCCTTCACTGACCTCATCTCTATCCGGTCCTGCCTCACTAGACTCCGACCACACACACTTTTCCTTTAGCTTTCTAAGCAAGTTCCAGCCTTAGTGCCTTTGTACCTGCTGCTCTCTTGTCTGGAAAGCTCTTTGTTCTTGCTAATTCATCTGAGCTATCCATAAGCAGAAGAGCACTGATTTCCTGCATCTCAAGAGAAGCAATAATGACTTTTTCCAAAATGAACCGTTTATTTCAGGTTTGCCAAAATGTGTGTGTCTCAACCAACTGCCTCAGGGTGTCATCTCTGACAGATGGCCTGGGGTTCCTTCCATTGGTTGGTCTTGATCATTTACAATTGCTGACCTCTGTTGCTGCACCTGTATAGAAATGGTGTGCAGCCAAGTCAAGGAGAAATGTTAAGTCTGAGCATTCATCATCATGTGCACATTAGACCATGGTTTCTCTTCACTGATTCCCATGTACCTCCCAAAGTTCTTAGTGGCTGCTTTCTAAAGGAACCCTTGCCCTTTTATCCTAGGCCCAAGAAAACATCCTAATTCATACTTAAAACACTGTGCTTTGGTGAGGGGAAAAGACATGAGACACATTATGGGAAGCGGAAACTTTAAACAGATGTGTGCAAGGAAAACATCCTCCATGGCAGTTCTGTGATCAGAGAGACCCTGTGTCCCTGCATTCCTGGCCCCATCCCAGCCCTCCTCTCCCGGGCCCTCCGTAAGTGCTCAGCTAGCTCCAGAGGGCTCAGCATCAGATCACCAAATCCTTCCTCATTGTAGTCATGGAAAGAGCCTGAATATTAGAAAAGAGAAGCTCCTGGGCTGTGGAATCAACTAGACCTGGTTCAAGCCCTGAATCTGACAATCATAAATGGTGGGGCCTTGGGCAATTATACTTGCATTAGCTTTCTCACTTACAAAATAGAGATGATAATGCTAATATTATGGGGCTGTTATGGGATTTAAATGAAATAGTGTATGATAAGTGCCTGACCTATAGTGAACATTCAGTCACTAGGAGTCAAGACAAGTAAGCACTGAAATTGAAGCCAGACTTCAGAGACATGGCCCTGTCACCTGGGGCTGAGCTGGGATGTGCAGTGGACACCCCTGATCACTCCAGTGAGACTGACCCCTAGGCTATCCTTCACACTGTCATCCCAGTGCTCCTGCCAGAATATAACCTTGACCAGGCCATCTCCCTCCTTAAAGTGCTGATGAGACTAATCGCAAGTTCAGCCTCCAAGCAGCCTGCAAGTCAGGACCCTTGCCTTCCCTAGGCCACACCTCCTCACTCTTTGGACCACTCACCACCAACCTTTGCTTTGGGCATTAAGCAAACAGTAAGTAATTAATGATCCTTGAGCTAGGTTGTTGGATCAGTCACGCCTCTCACATTGTTGGCATTCAGCTATATTTTCTCCGTCTCCTTCAGGAGATGTCATGGGAGGTTTTCTGAAATCCAGCCATAGCGTATCAACTGCATCCCCCTGCTCTGCTCCTTATCCAAAATGGAAAAGAGTTTGGTCTGGTGTGACCGTTTTTTGTGCATACTTGTGGCCTTAACATACTTGGTCCTCCATCCTCTTATCTGTAAGATGCTGGGCTACATCAGGAGATTTCCTGGATTCCTTCGGACCAAGACTTTGGGAGCCAGGGCTGGGCGTTGGCTTACTGATGCTGCTGGGGGTGAGGTAAGATGCTGTGCCCACAGGTCCAGCTTCACCCAGATAGCCAAGGGAGGTGTCTGCACAGAGAGGATGGGTGGGGAGCCCATTCCCAGTAGCAGGCAAGTTACTGTGGGCCAAGCCAGTCAGGGAGGGAGCAAGAACAGCAGCAGCCTTGATTCCTCCTCCCCCCTCAGCCCCCCCATCCCATCCACCCCCATAAGAACCAAACTGTGTATCTCAATCCTAGAATGTGTGGAATGTGCCACAGCCTGATAGGCATGAAGCAATCTGCAGAGAGGCAGGGAGGAGCTCTACTCCCCAGTCAGAGGCCTGACAGTGCAAGGACTACGGGTCCTGAGGGCTGGGCTGCCCCTCCCATCCTCCCTGGGCCTGCTGCCTCAGCCAGGATATCAAAGACTGCATTGTGCATTGAGCGGGACTTGGTCCCTCGTGTGCCAGGGAGGAGGCGGGAGGAGGAACACCGCTGGGAGGCTGTCCCCTCCCAGTGCTCCTCTGGCTGGTGTTCCCAGGGGCCTTGGCCCGGGGAGGATGGTGCACACATGGGTGGCTGCTTCTGCATCCCTTGGGAGCCGAGTCTGTCCTGGGGGCCAGGTGAGTTTCCTGGGGTGCCCCGGCCTGTGGCTTCGCTGAGGTGGTGGGTCCAGTGAAGGCTTACGGATCTGCTGGGTTGGGGGGGTTACTCTTCTAAAGATGGGGAGACGGTTGTACTTTCTGGCTTCTTCTTCTCCCTTCCTCACTTAGTATTTGTCATTCTGGCTTTGTGAAAAGGGAGTGAAGCCTGGGAAGCATCTACGTTTCCTGAAGAAAGAGGCTTTGAGCTTGCTCTAGGAGGAGGAGAGAGTGCTGCTTTTGGCTGCCATTCCCAGGGTGTGACTAAGCCCTTCCTTCCTTTCTTCCCAAGATTCCCTAGTTCAGGAAGAAAGCTCAGGCAGTTAGTTCCTCTGGGGCCCAGGAGTGGTCATAAACTTGGCCTAAGCCACTCAACCCTATTTTTGTCCGGGTTAATGTTACTGGAGAAAAACAGGCAGTTTCCTGCCTCCTACCTGTTATAATGTGATTTTTTCTTTCTTTTTTTTTTTTTTGTACGTCAAATTGAGGTCACAGAGTTGTTGCTCTAAGAATTGTCAAGTCATCTGAGACTTGACACAGGGTGACCAGCCTTGCCGGTTTCACTGGGACCCAGGGCTTTCCCAGGATGCATTCAGTGCTAAAACTGGGACAGTCCCAGGCAAACTGGGGTTGTTGGTCACCTTAATGCAAGCTCCTCGCTTCTTTTCACAGCAAGACCAAGGTGAGGCCCTGTGGTCTCGTGTATGGCATTTATTAGGATGAGTGGTGGCTTTGGAGGAGGACTTGCTTGGGAGACAGAAGAGCATTACACCAAGAAATCATTCCTAACCCTTGTTAGGATTCCGTATCTTCCTGGAGCACTGCCATGTTTCCTTGGAGGGGGAGCCCAGGAGAACCTCTAGCTAAGGCCTTCTACTCTCTGAGAGATGACTTCCCCCTGTAGTCTTGTGACCTGGGCTCGACAACATGGAAGGCACTAGAGGTTCCTAAAGCGAATCTGAAGCAGCCACGTTCTGCTTCCTCTGCTTGAAGTCTCAGCCTAGGCACCTTGGTACCTCCAGCAGGGAAAGGCTCCCAGACTAAGCAACCCTAGACTTTATAAGCAAGCAAATGCCCTTGGCACAAAGGCATGACCTTCAGCTAGGAAACAAATCTGGAAGAAAGATTCTCCAGATTTCTAAGATGTACATACTTTTCAGACCCTCCCCCTAAATCCTGTTGTCATTGCACCCCATGGAAGCAGACGTTGCATGGGAGCTGTGGGAACATGAAGAACCACCGCTCTGTAAGGCAGGAACCTGGGTTCTAGATCTGACTCAGTCTACTTCCTCTTAGGCAGGCATCCTCACAGTTAATCCCCTGACCTTTGAGGCCAGAGTGTCTGGATTTGATCTTAGTTCTTTGATTTGGCTTGACCAATTTATTTAACCTTTCTGTGTTTCAGTTTCCTCACCTGTAGATTTTATGATATAATTATGCCTTCCTCACAGGGTCATGGTAGGGATTAAGTTTACATGTGAAACAGTTAAAACAACCTGGTACACAGTTAATTAAGCACAATAAATAAAACAAGGCACATTAATCACATCTCTATGACTCTGGCATATCATGCTCTCTCTCTAGGCCTCCCTTTTCTCATCTATAAAATGAGGGGGTTAACTCTGCCTGTGAAGGTATCTTAGGGAGCTCTGCTCCTAGTCCCTGACACCCAGCCTCAGCTGGAGCAGCTCTGCTCCTGTTTGACATCCTGTTTTTCAACCCAAAATTTCATGTAAAAGAATTCTGCAGCTCAAAACCAACCAACCAACATTGAAGAAAACATCCTCAAAGTTCTTATAATACTATCATTCAATTATCTTATTGTTTCACCAGATTTTTGCCGTCGAATCGGCTGGCATCCTGGATTCACTTTTTCACCAGGAGTCAGCCTGATATTTATTTCTACTGAGGCTTTTCATGCCATCTCCCTAAACTGTTTTCTGTACTTGTCAGGGGATTTCCCTAGGGAGGATGATATGGTGTTATAGGTCTGAGGCCAGTTGTTGTAAACATCCCCTTCTAGGTTCCCCCTATTTATCCTAGAGAAATGGAACAAAGTATGAGACACATGCTGGAGTGACCTAATAGTGTGTGACTTTGGGCAAGTCTCATATTCTTCGAACCTCAGTTTTCCTGTCTGTAAAATGAATCTAATGATAGTATCTATCACACGGAGCTTTCGTGAAGATTAAATCAGATAATTCATCTCATGGATTTAGCACAGTGTCTGGCTTCTGATAAACCCTCAGTAATTGTGGGCTGTTTTATTGTTAGCTAATAGGGACCACTCCCACATTCCTTCTTCCTATTCCTTACTCTACTGGAGTAGGAGTCTGTGCTCCTGCTTCTTTGGCTGCTTCAGTCATTGTGTCTGTTTCAGTGGGAGTAAACAGTGAGGACCAACAGTCCTCAAGGGTTAGGGAGGCAGGAAAGAAGAAGGCTTGACAGTACTAAGCCCCAGAGAGCTGCCCAGCTGGTTTGCCTTGGTGTGACACAATGACAAACATTGTCCCCGACACCCCCCAGGTGTGCTGCATTCTCACACATGGACTCTGCCTGCAGCATCTGTTTCCGTGATGTTTCTTACTTACTCACGTAAATCTCCTGATTGCATGTGGGCAGGGGATGGGTTTCTAGTAACTGCCATTATTTCTGGCTTCTGGACCCCTGGAAATTCTTGCCACTGTTAAACTACAGTTGCTCACTTAGGATCACAGAGCAAGTCATGTCAAGATTTGTTGGTCTAAAAGCTTCTAGCACTGCCCCCTTATCTTTCAACACTATCTTGAAGACATCTGGCAGACTTATACCCTTAAACAGAGGATGTGGGAGAGATACATTTGCCTACATTGATCGCTGTTGTTTGTAACTTTCCTTTCAACATTTTTGGTAAATACGAATCATCAGTAAAATTATAGGAGATGGGGGGGTGAATGCTGACAATAGCAAACCATGCTTCACATTTGAGCTTTAAAAAGCTCGTGAGGTGCTTTGAACATACTGATAATAGAGACTATGAGAACAATATGCAAATTTCTACTTTTTGTCATATTAGCTTCAGAACTTCTTTCTTTCTTTTACTTTTTGAAAAAATAAAAGATTACAGATACAATTAGGGTCCCCTGGTAGTTCTTCCCAATCTCACTACCTACTCTCCTCCCCCAAATTAATCACATTTATGAATTCAGTAGTTTTGTGCTTTTATTACATATTTGTGTACTCATATCATTGCAAAGAATTTATTTTGAAGATTTTTAAACTTAAAATGATATCATTATGCAAACTGCTTTTATTTTTTTGCTCAACATTATGATCTAAGATATATTCATGTAGATAAATGTAGCTGTAATTCTAATTTGGTATTTGTTCCAACAGGACAATGTGGGTTTACATCATAAAAATTGCTGGTTGTATGCTTGTCAGGTCAAAGAAAAAAAATGTGGGTGGAGAAGAAAAGAATGCAGGGAAATGTTTACTGTTTAGTTATCTTCTTAAAGTTGGGAGTGGTGGTGGATGGGTGGGATCAAGGAGAGACTGAGAGAGGAGAAATAGGAGTGAATTCTCATTTCCAGCAAGTTTCTGTGAGTGAAATATTTCCCAAGTTGGAAACCATAGATCTCAGCATTCTGAGGTTGGGTTTATGTAGTGGAACTGGCAAGGTCTGCACCCAATGATCTGGATGGCCTCTGACTCTATTGCTGACTTGCTGTGTGACCCCGGTTAAATCATTACTCCTCTCTGGGGCCTTAGTTTCTCAACAGTAAAATTAAGAGTGGAACTCAATGGTCTTTTATTCCCTTCAAATATTCGTTTTCTGTAATTATTGCCTCTCCTCATCTTTACCTCTCATATTTAAAATGTCAAGATGCCTTCCCTTTTCTAACTTTAAAATATAGTGTCATTCACTTTATTCCCTGACTTCTCATTTGCCAAGATCACAGTCCATATTCTCACACTCACACCCGTGGACTGCCATACAATTTTTCAGATATCCTCCTTGCTTCACCTCCTTGCCTCTCTCTGTCCTTCCTGTGCTATCCCAGGTAGAATTTCCACTTTTGTTTTGCCACACCTATGCGCAGGAATGTTTCATAGCTCCATATTGCTTGCTATTTCCAATCTAAATTCCTCTGCCTTCCTTAAAATGCTCTCCCTATCCTGACTCTACCATATTTATCAATTTTAGCCCCATGACCACTCACCTCTCCAGTATGTCCTCTGTCAGCTCATGTGCACGCAAAGTTCATTCACCCCTATCCTGCTGAGCTCTTTACCAGTAATCCTGCTTTTCTACCACCTATATGAATCGACCAACAAAATAAAGAGGAAGCCATAGACTGGGGGATAATATTTGTAAACCACATATCTGACACTTGTATCCAGAATATTTTTTAAAAATCTTATAACTCAGTAATGAGAAGGTAAACAACCCAATTAAAATGTACAGACACTTTCATTCAGAAAATACAGGGATGGAAAATAAGCATGTGAAAAAATATTCAACATCATTAGTTATTAGGGAAGTATAAATTGAAACAATGAGATAAAACTGCAAACCTACTAGAATGGCTACACTTAAGAAGACTGATACTATCAAGTGCTGATGTGAATGTGGAGCAACAGGAACTTTCACACATTGCTGATGAAAATGCAAAATGGTACAGCCATTTTGGAAAGCAGTTTGGCAGGTTTTCTTTTTTTCTGTGCCAAAGTCAATTTTATTTTATTTTTTTGATATCTTTATTCGAGCATAATTGCTTTACAATGTTGTCTTAGTTTCTGTTGTATAACAAAGTGAATCAGCTACATGTATACATATATCCCCATATCCCCTCCCTCTTGCATCTCCCTCCCACCCTCCCTATCCCACCCCTTTAGGTGGTCACAAAGCAATGAGCTGATCTCACTGCGCTATGCAGCTTCTTCCCACTAGCTAGCTATTTTCCATTTGGTAGTGTGTATATGTCAATGCTACTCTCTCATTCTGTCCCAGCTTAGTCTTCTCCCTCCCTGTGTCCTCAAGTCCATTCTCTACATCTGTGTCTTTATTCCTGTCCTGCCCCTAGGCTCATCAGAACCATTTTTTTTTTTTTTAGATTCCATATATATGTTAGCACACGGTATTTGTTTTTCTCTTTCTGAGTTACTTCACTCTGTATGCCAGACTCTAGCTTCATCCACCTCACTACAAATAACTCAATTTTGTTTCTTTTTATGGCTGAGTAATATTCCATTGTATATATGTGCCACATCTTCTTTATCCATTTGTCTGTCGATGGACACTTAGGTTGGTTTCACGTCCTGGCTATTGTAAATAGTGCTGCAATGAACATTGTGGTACATGACTCTTTTTGAATTATGGTTTTCTCAGGGTATATGCCCAGTAGTGGGGTTGCTGGGTCATATGGTAGTTTAATGTTTAGTTTTTTAAGGAACCTCTTTACTGTTCTCCATAGTGGCTGTATCAATTTACATTCCCACCAACGGTGCAAGAGGGTTCCCTTTTCTCCACACCCTCTCCAGCATTCATTGTTTGTAGATTTTTTGATGATGGCCATTCTGACTGGTGTGAGGTGGTATCTCATGGTGGTTTTGATTTGCATTTCTCTAATGACTAGCGATGTTGAGCATCCTTTCATGTGTTTGTTGGCAATCTGTATGTCTTCTTTGGAGAAAGGTCTATTTAGGTCGTTTGGCAGTTTTTAAATAAACCTCTGTGTTTTTTGAATTGAGTGTTAGTAACTTTCTCTAACCAATAATAATAATAAAAATAAAACTAGCTTCCAGAAAGTAATTTATTGATTCATAAATAAAAAGTTCAGGGGTTGTTTGTTTCAGGTATGTCTGGGTCAAAATATTCAAATGATATTATCTGGAAGTTATCTTTCCTAAGCTCTGTTTGTACTGGGTTGGCCTGAACCTCAGGCAAACTTTCTCCCTGTAGTGGGCCCCATAGCTCCAGACTGTCATATTCACAGCTTCAAGTGCAGTGGAAAGGAATCTTTTCCTGAAGAGGTCTAAGGAGAGTCCTAGGACCAGTTCTCACTGGCTTAACTTTGGTCACCTGGCCATGGTACAGCATAACCTGACTGGCTTACGCTTGAGTCACGTGTCCACTTTTGGAGCTAGGGATGGAGTCAGACCCATCTGAATGACATAGACTAGGTTTACATGGGTCACATCGCTAATGAGGAAGCCAGGGATTGAGTCCAGAACTACCTGATTGCAGATTTTTTTCCTAGCCACTTCTCTACCTGTCTCCATTTTTAGAAAACAAAGCATGTCCATTATAGAATATTTGGAAAGTAGACAAAAGTATAGAAAAAATGGTTAAAAGTGACCCAGCGATATCTATCATGGGCCTTTTGGTTTATTTCCTTTGTCATTTTAAAAAAATCATATATTTTTCCTAAAGTACTTTATTCTATATGATAGTTTTTTTTCCAGTTTTATTGAGATGTAACTGACATTCAGCACTGTATAAATTTAAGGTGTACAGCACGATGATTTGAACTACATACATCAAGAAGTGATTACCACAGTAACTTTAGTGGACATCCATCATTTCCTACAAATATAAAATTAAAGAAAAGGAAAAAAATTTTTTCCTTGTGATTTGGGCCCTCTCTCTTTTTTTCTTGATGAATCTGGCTGAAGGTTTATCAATTTTGTTTATTTTTTTAAAGAACAAGCTCTTAGGTTATTGTTTTTTCAGTTTCTATTTCATTCATTTCTGCTTTGATCTTTATGATTTCTTTCCTTCTACTAATTTTGGGTTGTGTTTGCTCTTGTTTTTCTAGTTCCTTTAGGTATAAGGCTAGGTTGTTTGTGATTTTTCTTGTTTCTCAAGGTAGGCTTGTATTGCTATAAACTTGCCTCCTAGAACTGCTTTAGCTGTGTCCCATAGATTTTGGATCATTGTGTTTTAGTTTTCATTTGTCTCCAGATATTTTTTGATTTCTTCAGTGATCACTGGTTGTTTAGTAGCATATTGTTTAGCCTCCATGTGTTTGTGCTCTTTGCAGTTTTTTCTTTCAGTTTTTTCTTTCTTGTAGTTGATTTCTAGTCTTACAGTGTTGTGGTCAGAGAAGATGCTTGATAGAATTTCAATTTTCATAAATTTCCTGAGACTTGTTTTGTGGCCTAGCATGTGATCTATCCTAGAGAATGTTCCATGTGTACTTGAAAAGAATGTGTATTCTGCTGATTTTGGATGGACTCTTCTATATAAACCTATTAAGTTCATCTGGTCTAATGTGTCATTTAAACCCAGTATTCTGTACTGCTTTGTCTAGATGATTTGTCTATTATTGATATAAGTGGGGTGTCAAAGTCCCCTAGTAATATTGGGTTACTGTCAATTTCTCCCTTTACGTCTGTTAATACTTGCTTTATGTATTTAGGTGCTCCACTGTCAGATGCATATATATTTAAAATTTTTATATCTCCTGTTGGATTGATCCCTTGATAATTATGTAGTGCCTTTCTTTGTCTCGTTACTGTCTTTGTTTTTTAAAATCTATTTTGTCTGATATAAGTTTTGCTACTGCAGCTTCTTTTTCATTTCCATTTGTATGGAATATCTTTTTCCATTCCCTCACTTTCAGTCTGTATGTGTTTTTAGATCTGAAGTGAATCTCCTGTAGGCAGCATATATGTATGGGTCTTGTTTTTGTATCCATTCAGCCACTCTATGTCTTTTGATTGGAGCATTCAGTCTATTTACATTTAAAGTAATTATTGATAGGTAAACTTATTGCCATTTTGGTAATTGTTTTTGGAGTTCTTTTTTGTTTCTTTCTTCTTCTTTTGTTCCTTTCTCTTGTGATTTGATGACTATCTTTAGTGCTATGTTTGTATCTCTCTTTTGTGTGTGTATCTACTGTAGATTTTTGGTTTATGGTTACCATGAGGCATTTATACACACACACACACACACACACATATAACTTTTGCACTGTGTATTCTTTACTTATTGTGGCTACAGATGATTTTACTACTTTTTTATTTACCTTCCTACTAGCTTTATATGTAGTTGAGTTACTACTTTTACTGCATGTTTGCCTTTACTAAGGAGCTTTTTTCTTTCGTAATTTTCATGTTTCTAGTTGTGGCCTTTTCTTGTTTGCTTGGAGAAGTCCCTTCAAAATTTCTTGTAAAGCTTGGTGGTACTGAACTCTTTTAGCTTTTGTCTGTAAAACTTTTGATCTCTCCATCAAATCTCAATGAAAGCCTTTCCAGGTTGAGTATTCTTGGTTGCAGGTTTTTCCTTTTCATCACTTTAAATGTATTGTGCCAGTCCCTTCTGACCTGCAGAGTTTCTGCTGAAAAGTCAGTTGATAGTCTTATGGGACTTTCCTTATAAGTAATTTGTTGTTTTTCTCTTGCCCTTTTAATATATTCTCCCTTTATCTGTGATTTCCAACATTTTAATTACAATGTGTCTTCGTGTGGTTCTCTTTGGGTTGATTCTGTCTGGGACTCTCTGTGATTCCTGGACCTAGATGTCTGTTTGCTTTCCCAGGTTAAAAAGGTTTCAGCTATTATGTTCCCTGCTCCCTTCTCTCTCTCTCTTCTCCTTCTGGGACCCCTTTAACGTGAATGTTAGTATGCTTGATGTTGTCCTAGAGGTCTCTTAAACTGTCTTCATTAATTTTCATTCCTTTTTCTTTTTGTTTTCAGCTTGAGTGATTTCCACTACTCTGCCTTCCAGCTCACTGATCTCTTCCTCTGTGTCATATAATCCACTGTTGATTCCTTCTAGTGTATTTTTTATATCAGTTATTGTATTCTTCATCTCTGATTGGTTCTTTATATTTTCTAACTCTTTGTTAAAAACTTCTAACTTCTCACTCTGTTCATCCAATTTTCTCCTGAGTTCTTGAACATCTTTATGATCCTTACCTTGAACACTTTATTAGTAGATTGCTTATCTCCACTTCACTTAGTTCTTCTTCTGGAGTTTTATCTTGTTCCTTCATTTCGAATATATTCTTCTGTTGCCTCATTTTGCCTAATTTGTTTTTTTTTTTTAATTCTATGCAGGGCTTCCCTGGTGGCGCAGTGGTTGAGAGTCCACCTGCCAATGCAGGGGACATGGGTTCGTGCTCCAGTCCGGAAAGATCCCACATGCCGCGGAGTGGCTGGGCTTGTGAGCCATGGCTGCTGAGCCTGCGCGTCCGGAGCCTGTGCTCTGCAACGCGAGAGGCCACAACAGTGAAAGGCCCACATACCGCAAAAAAAAAAAAAAATTCTGTGCATTTGATAGGTTAACTACATTTCCCAACCTTGGAGTAGTGGCCTTCTGTAGGAGATGTCCTATGTGTCCCAGCAGTGCACTCCTCTCTGGTCACCAGAGCTATATGATCTAGGGGTGCCCCCTATGTGGGTTGCATGGGTCCTTCTGTTGTGGCAGGCTGACTACTGGGGTAGTCTGGTAGGTATGGCTGGCCCCCAGTCTGGTTGGTTGCTGGGTCACTGGTAGGCATGGCTGGGTAATCTGAGGCAGCTGGCTGTGGAGCCCCAGCACCGCTGGGGCTAGTGCTGGTGGGTGGAGCTGGGTTCTGGGTGGGTGATTGCAGGGTCAGGGGTCCTGGATCTATTGTTAGCCTGCTGTTGAGCAGGGTTGGTTCCTTACATTGCTGACTGCAGGATCTGGGGTGTCCCTAAGCTAGTGTTGGCCTACTGGTGAGAAGTGCTCGGTCCTCTGATGGCTGGCTGAGGGGCCCAAGGTGTTTCAGAGCAGGTGTCAGCCTGCTAGATGGTGGGGCCATGGCCTGGAGGGTCCCAGTGCTGGTGTTGACCTTCTGGTGGATGAGGCCAGATCCCAGGGCAGCTGTCTGTGGGGCCCAAGTTGTCCCAGAGCTGATGCTGGCCTGCTGATGGGCAAGGCTGGGTCCCATGGGGTCCTGGGCCTGGTGCTGACCTGCTAGTGGGTGAGCTGGGTTCTGACATGGCAGGCTGCAGGGCTATAGTGGTGCTGTGGTTGATGTCTGCCAGGTGATGGGTATGGTCAGAGCCCAGGGGATCCCAGGGCTGGTACTTGCCCATGGGTTGGTAAGGCTGGGTCCTAGGGCTAGTGCTGGACCACTGGTGGGCAGAGCTGGGTCCTAGGGTCTCTGGCTGCAAGGCCTGGGGATCCTGTAGCTGGAGTCAGCCCTGTGGTAGACAGGGCCAGGTCCTGGGGTGGCTATGAGCTCAGGGGGTCTTAAGGCAGCCAGCCTGCCAGTGGGTGGGGCTGTGTCCTTGCCTGGCCTGTTGCATGGCCTGAGACATCACAGTACTGGTACTGACAGGCTGCTGGTGGGGCCAGGTCCAGCACTAATAAGCTAGAGGGAAATTCCAAAATGGTGCTTGCCAGTACCAGGGTCCTCATGACAGAACAAGATTCCAAAAATGTCTGTTCCCATTGTCCATGTCCCCATGGTGAGTTCCAGTTGCCTCCTACCTCTCCAGGAGGCTCTCCAAGATAATCAGGTAGGTCTGACTCAGGCTCCTTTCAAGCGGTAGCCTCTTTCCTGGGTCCCAGAGAATGTGAGATTTTGTGTGTGCCCTTTAAGAGTGGAGCCTCTATTTCCTTCAGCCCTCTGGGACTCCTGAAAATAAGCCCCACTGGCCTTCAAAGCCAAATGTTCTGGGCGTTTGCTTTCTGGTGCAGGACCCCTGGGCTGTGGAGTCCAGTGTGAGCTTGGACCCCTTACTCCTTGGGGAGAACCTCTGCAATTGTAATTATCCTCCTGTTTGTGGGCTGCCCACCTTGGGGTATGGAACTTGACGAGACCATGCCTCTGCTCCTCCTACCTGTCTTACTGTGTCTTGTTTCTTCTTTATATCTTTAGTTGTAGATTTTTTTGCTAGTCTTCTGGTCTTTCTCATCAGTAGCTGCTCTGTAAATAGTTGTAATTTTGGTGTGCCCGTGAGAGGAGGTGAGCTCAGGGTCTTCCTACTCCACCATCTTGGCCACTCCCTGATATGATAGTTTCTTGTTGTGGTCTCTGGTTCTTTTTCAAGGCCCAGCTCAAGTCTTCAAATCTTTCATGCTGAAATATAATTCCATGTTTAAAAGAGCTCTGTAAACTGTAAATCCCTGTGCAACTATTAACTGTTCTTCACATTATAGAGCTCCCTCTGATTTTCCAGATTCTTTACTGTTTCTCAACAAGCTGTCTTCTGGCTCATGGGTCCCAAAACAGTTGGTGAATTAGCTCTTTCTACTCCAGAGATTCTCACACTATAGAGAACATCAGAAATCCTCAAAGTGCTAGGTAAAAATACATGTCTCCAGACTCTACCCCTAGATATTTTCAGGGGAGTAAGTGAGAAGGCTCCAGGAATATTTTAAAATTCATCTTTTTATTGAAATTTATCATTCATACAGAATTGTACATGAAATTATATGTACACAGCTTGTGAATTTTTACAAGGTGAATATATCCAACTATGCTGCTTCCTGTGGCTGTAATTCATTACTTCTCATTGGTATATTGTATTTAATTGTATATGTCATCATTTACTTATCCATTCTAGTGTAGATGGACATTTGAGTCATTGCCAGGTTTGGGCTGTTATGAATTACTACTGCTCTGAGTATTTTAGTAGATATATTCTTGTGACGACATGTATGTATTATTTGGGATAATAGTGGAGCGGAACTGCTGAATCTTAAGCATATGTACCTACGCATATGTTCAGCTTGAAGTGATACCGTCAAACAGTTTTCCAAAGTGAAAATTTTCAAAATTTATTCTCACACTTGCAGTATATGCGAGTTCTGGTTGCTGTGTATCCTTACAAACACTTGGCTTTACCAGTTTTTTTCATTTTTGCCAATCTGTGTAGAGATGTTCCACTGTGGTTTTAATTTTCATTTCCCTGATGAACTTGAGAAAATTTTCATAAATCTACTGGCTGTTTGGATATTATCTTTGGTGAAATGCCTATTCAAGGCTTTTGCCCATTTTTCTAGCGGGTTACCCATCTAGTTCTTAAATATTTTTAGCATTCTTTATATATTCTGGATTTAAATTCTTTGATGAATACACATATTGTCTACAGTTTCTTCTATTCTGTCACTTTTATCGCTCTCTTAATTACATCTTTTGACTAACAGAAGTTTTTCCTTTTAATGTACAGTAAGTCCCCTACATACGAATGAGTTCTGCCCTGAGAGCGAGTTCGTAAGTGTAATTTGTTCGTAAGTCCAACAAAGTTAGCCTAGGTACCCAACTAACACAATCAGCTATATAGTACTGTACTGTTATAGGTTAATAATACTTTTCACAAAAATAATACATAAAAAACAAACACAAAAAATAAAGAAACCATTTTTAATCTTACAGTACAGTACCTTGAAAAGTACAGTAGTACAGTACAACAGCTGGCATACAGGGGCTGGCATCGAGTGAACAGGCAAGAAGAGTTACTGACTGGAGGAGAGGGAGGAGGTGGGAGATGGTAGAGCTGAAGGATCATCATCAATAGGAGACAGAAGGCGAGCTGCAATTTCACTCACACCTGACGCTGATGGCACAGCTTCTAGTTCCTTGCTGGGTTCAATTCTATCTACCCTCTTGAAAAAATGATCCAGTGATGTCTGGGTAGTAGCTCTTCCTTTCTCATCCTAGATAACACGGTACCACTGGATTGTATTCTAAACAGCTGCTGCAACCTTCGTGTACTGTTCTACGTTCGGGTCCTGTGCCTCAAAAACTAACAGTGCCTCCTCAAATAAAGAAAAGCCCCTTGCCATTTCCTGCATTGTGAAACTCTTTGGTTCTTCAGTTACTTCTTCTTTCTCTTGTCTCTCTTCGTACTTTCTCTGGGCACGTTCGCATCTTTGAAAGTTCACAACTTGAAGGTTCATATGTAGGGCACTTACCGTATTCCAATCTATCCATTATTTCTTTTGTGGGTAGTACTTTTTCCATTCTGTTTAGGAAATTGCTGGCTACCCCAAGTCATGCAGATACTCTTCTAACTTTTACTCCAAATTTTTTTGGTACAGCTATCTTTTAAAAAACAAGCAACTAAATAATTCTGATGCAGACTATCCACAAATCACATTCTGCAAAACTGCGATTTTCTGCTCTAAACCTCATGTGTCCTTTAAGAGCTGCGCGCCCTACCCTCTCCCCCAAACCAGGGTCACCATCATGAACTTCCTTCTTCATGGTAGGCTCATGCCACAGGCCCTCATGGTCCTCAGGCCACTGTCTCTTCTCATGGAGCCTTACAACAGGGACAGACTCACAAAGTTTGCCAGGGCTGGGTATAAATACGTGAGCTGTCAGTTTGGGGACCGTGATAGCCAGAGGACAAATGCCCCATAGTGGTGGCAGTGACTGCTCAGTCCCAGCTGACTGTTGCCAGATAATCATGAGGGTCCCAGACCATAGTTCTTCCAGTTTTCAAAGCAAAGCCAAGCATCTGGGTTATGTAAAACATCCTGATTTCTAAATGATGTAGAGCAATTTAAACCTTAAAAATTCACTGTGCAGTAGCAGAAACTAATGCACCATTGTAAAGCAATTATACTCCAATAAAGATGTTAAAAAAAAAACAAAAAAAAACCCCAATAGCTTGTTAAAATAATCTTAAATTCCTTTAGCCTCTCCCAATATTTTAGTTACTCGTCCTCAGTTGCTTGTGTTTGCTCAACTTAGTATAAAATCCTTTAGGTTTTTCCCCTTCTTTAGATCTTCATTTCCTCATGTGGACTTTCACATTATATAAAACGTACATTAAATAAAATATCTATGTTTTTCTCCAGTTTAAAAAAAAAATTCACTGTGCAGGGGGGAAAAAAGAAAAGAAAAAAGAAAAATGTGGGTTTTCTGTGGCCTGTGGCCTCTGGTATACCAGTTTTCAAACTCTGTCCTAGTGTAAGGAAGCAGGCTGCCACTCCAAGTGTGATCCTGGGACCAGCGGGATGGTCACCTGGGAGCACATTAGAAATGAAGAACCTCAGGCTTCCATCTACTGAGGCAGAATCTGCAATTTATCAATAGCCCCAGGTGATTCATACATTCATTCAAGTGTGAAAACTTTACGTAGATGTATGGTTTTTTATTTTTAATTTTTGAATTTTATTTTATTTATTTTTTTATACAGCAGGTTCTGATTAGTCATCCATTGTATACACATCAGTGTATACATGTCAATCCCAATCTCCCAATTCATCCCACCAGATGTATGGTTCTTAATACTGGTTTAAATCAGAATCATTCGGGGAACTTAAGAAAAATACCTGTATCGATGCTAGATGATGTCTAGCTCTTCTCGGCCGGGCCCAAGTCGCGACTGACGAGGGACGGACGTTCATGGCGACCAGGACCGCTCTTCTCGTTCGGCCCCGGCCCCTTGCCTCTCCTCCCTGCCTGCTGGTGGTGTGTGTAAGGCAGAGGTGAGGAATCCCCGCTGGACCTTGGTCTCCCGCCCCCTGCCTCACGGCAGTCGCCGGGCAAACCGGGTCCGCTCACGCAGCCGACACTCTAGCCTCGCCTTCTCGGAGAGTCTCGCGAGGCGTCCCACAGTTCACCACGCGCCCCCGACGATGCGTGAGCGTCCCGCCTACTCCCTGCGGTGCCGCTGGCTGGCTCCAGGCGTCTCTCAGGTGGCGTCGCCTGTTCTCAGCGAGCCCCTCGGGTCCCCCCAGTAGTGGTGAGTCTGGTGAGCGGCTCTCTTGGGGAGTCCAGGTGATAAGGAAGGCACGCCGGTGTCCCTCGTAGGGGCAGGTGCCTTGTGGGGGTCGTCCTCATATGTGCAGGGGGACTGACGTGGCCGTGTGTTCCCCCTTCGCCGCTGAGGTTGCACGCGGGAGTGTGAGCTATCGTGACCAGCCGGGTGATGCGAAGGGGGGCTCAGGCAAGCCCCCTGGTTAGGCAAACGCAGGAGCCCGAGGCTTCGCAGGCGTTGCCCGCCCCTGACCATGAATGCTTATGTTGACCCCATGCTTACCCAACCGCAGACCGCCCCCCACCCCAGCCGAGAACTGGCATCTCCCGAAGTGCGTCTGTGGGCCTGATGGGGAGACGATGGGTGGGGGACTGGGGGACGACGCGCCCTGGGTGGGAAAGCCTTCTCTAGCGATCTGAGAGGGAGCGTTGGGGCGCCGTACCTCCTTGCCGCCGCCCCTCCAAAGCTCACAGTAGCCCCTGCAGCGTGTGTGGGCAGAACCCCTCTCCTTCCGGTGAGTGGTGGGCTGGCCCCGCCGTGAGGCCACGTGCCGCTTTTCAGGGGAGGGGGGAGAAAAAAAGAAAAATACCTATGACTGGGCAGCACTATGAACGATGTAAATCAGCATTTCTGGAGATGAGGCCTAGGCACTGATATTTTTAAGAAGCAACCTGGGGGATTTGAATAGGCAGCCAGGGTTGAGAAGCGCTAATTTAGATCAAGCCCTCACTTATGACTGGGAAATGTGAAATCTCAGAAAATGAATGGATGAAATATCTTGACCCATGTTACTTACCTAATGTATCAGAGAATCTGATTTGTGCAAACTCATATCTCATAATTCCCAAGCCAGAGCCTTTTTGCTATAGTTACTTCTGGTTCCTGGAGGCAGAACGACAAAATGATCCTGTTAGACTATGGCTCATTACTGCCAGCTTTCTAGCTAAGCTGCCTAACTTTCAGCACTGACCCCTAACAAGATTTGCTAGATGAAGAGCTGTGACCGAATGGGCCTGTCCTTCAGCCCATTCAAGCCAAAATCCATTTCATTCCCTGTTCATTACCCAAAAAAGTGCTAACTGTTCCTGCTATGAAGACATGGAAGATCCTCAGCTCGGGTCTCAAAGTCCCACTGTATAGGCACAGAAGAAGGCAAAGACTTCTGGCAGCAATTTGAGGATTTGGGTTCAGCATTAACCAGCAGTGATTGGATGGAGCGTGATTACTTCATCTCTTATCACTCTTGGGCTGCATCAACAGAAACACAGGTCCAGAATGCAAACGTGGTAGGTCTGCTTGAGTTTGATCCACCAGCATTTTACAGTTGAAGAAGCTGGATGGATTAGATGAATGACTGACAAATGATGGTTGAGCCAAGATTCCTAATCCTTATTTCCAGTATCAGGTAATGCTTATAATCTTCTGACCCCATGGTGGAGTCCTTGAGCAGTGTCATGTTCAAAAGAACAGAGTAACCAACAGTAATGTGTTAAGGACTTGAGTTCTCTTGTTGTATTTTGAGGATACCATGAAGGAGGCCCACATCCCATATCAATACTTGTGAATTTCCCTTTTTTTTTTTTTTTTTTTTTGTGGTACGCGGGCCTCTCACTGTTGTGGCCTCTCCCGTTGCGGAGCACAGGCTCCGGACACGCAGGCTCAGCGGCCATGGCTCACGGGCCCAGCCGCTCCGCGGCCTGTGGGATCTTCCCGGACCAGGGCATGAACCCGTGTCCCCTGCATCGGCAGGCGGACTCTCAACCACTGCGCCACCAGGGAAGCCCTGAATTTCCCTTTTATTTATTTTTACCTGCTGCCTTGTGCTTTATAGTTGTACTCTTCTTCTCTTTTCAACCCCATGCCATCAAAATAGCCTCCTTCTTAACCTTAGTCTATGCTATGATTTTCTTTCCTCTCCTTTTCACTCCAATTTTACAGCTGCAAAGACAGGAACACTTTAGAGAGCTGGGGAGGAAAAAAGTCCCATACAGGACTCTGTATAGTGGGCAGACAGAAGGGCAGTCTGGGGACAATCATACATTTCAGGGCCATTACAGCCATGCCCCAGCCACCTCCCTTATGATGCTATTCTCACTTGCTCTGCTCCAGCACTTGCGTTATCCACCTTGCTGTAGTCAGATCTATAATGACCTTGTAGGCTCAGCATATATTGAACACATTCAGTATACTAGACCATGGGACTCAGTCTGACCTGTAGGTGGGAAATTTTTTTTTTTATTAAAGTGGGGACACCCAGGCTGCTATAGGATTGAGATAGTATGCTTTAGTTGAATACTAAATAATTATTAGGCGATGGTGGTAACAATTAGAGTTCTTCTAGGCCACCAGCCCTGGAGAAAAAAATGATCACTTGATAAAAACTTGCAATCCTTGCTTATAGCTTTCTTATACTCTCGCAAATGATCTTTCATTTGATCTCCTCCAGGTAAAGAAACTTCTTCCAAGGATCCAACCATATCCACTGAGATTATATCCTCATCTGAAAACAAGGAAAAATGTTTCCTGCCACAGAATATGACTCCAGGTATCTAAACCCCAAAGACAAAACCTAGTTAAAAAATATTTTCCATGTAGAATATTACAGTAATCCCCTTATCAGTCCCATCTGCAAACTCCCTCCCTCTGATCCTTTCTAGGCACCACCATCAAATACATCTTTGTAAGCATGACCTTGACTATGATATTCACTTGCTCACAAATCTTCCAGTGCTCTCCATTGCCTGTAAGATTAAGCTAAGCCATCTCAAGCTAACACTCAGAGTTCTTCACAATCTGGCACATATTAGGAGCTCCATACATATTTGCTATATTAAATAAAGTATATCATCAAATAGATTTTAAGGTGCTGAAGGGCAGGGGTAATTTTTTGAATAATTAAGTATTCTACATAGTACCTAACAGAGTTTTTTGTACATAATTGGTACTCAGGAAATGTTTGGTAAATAAATACATGAATAATTGAATAGGTCCATGGGGGTCATGTTTGTATTCTGCATACTACCAAACAGAGTTTTGGTAGTATGCAGAATACAAACAGAGTTGGTTATACAGAATTGGTTAAATAAATAAGTGAATAAAGGGTTGAGTATGTGGGGTGAGATTGGCTGAGCAGAAGGATGTCTGTCTGAATCTTTAAGAAGGAGAAAAAGATTTTGAAATTAAAGTGGAAAAAATCTTTTTCTCAGGACATATCTTTCACAGTGTTCCCCTTAAGAGACTTCAGTGAAGCTGGCAAAGAGAGAACCATCCTCAGAGAGAGAGGGCTGAACCTTGTACTGGAAACTCTGAGGATAAACCTGTAGAAGATACAGTTTCTGTTATCCAGTAACAGGGACCACGTTTGAGGGCAAATCACATGCCAAGCACGTGCTAAGTCATCCCTGCCTCTACTTCTCAGCCTCACATGCTCACCTCTAGAAGGTGGCACCACACTCTGCATTTCAAAGGTGGCAAACAGGGACTCAGAGAGGGAGGTGACTTCCCTAGTGCTGCACAGTTAATACGTTATGGGAAAGGCATTCAATCGCTGGTCCTTGTTTGTAACCAGGGTGTTCCGTTGCCTCCCAAACATGTACTTTTATCCAGCATACAAAATCGAGATTTGTGAAAAAAGATTTGCATTATGAATGTTTTGAAGGATATACACTATGTAAACAGTGTAATGTCATGCCATATTCTTTCTTTTCCCAATTTCAAATTCTGTCAGACTTCTTGGTTGACAATAAGAAAAACCTTGCCCTCTGTTTTTTGGTGTTGCATCAGTCTGCTTATCTGTCTGTCAGCTTGGGCCATCCCTGAAAAAGCTGAATCACCCACCATCTGTTGTCTCATGAACACAGTGGAGTCAGCATTTTGTCTTATCAGTGTATGAAGGCAAGTGAACAAAGGGTACATGTAGGTGAAACTTAACCACCTGAACCTGAACTTGTCTGTCTTTCAGCATTTTCTGCCATGATGCTGTTTCCAGGAAGGTCATAGGGTGAGAAGGGGAGACTCAGCTCCAACTGCCACCCTCTTCTTTATGAGGAAGAGTCCCAGACAGAATCAGTCAGATACATTATCATGACTAAACCACCAGTTTTCAGAAGTATTAAAAAAATGACAAAATGCACTTCACACTAAGACTAGAGTGAACTTGATTTATTCCCCTATCCACAGAGGGCACTGTAGGATCCCACAGTGGCACAGCGATGCTGCTCTGAGTATCAGCTCTCATTGGTTGAGATCCACAAGCAGTTTGCTTATTTAAATCCAGGTCTTTTAAGTTCTATAACCATGGATTCAAGTACATGGCAAGGAGGGTCACATTGAAGGGGCCGTCACTTATCAGGAGCTTTTCCCAGGAAGATTCTGGAGGGGAGTTTAGATCAGGCTTTGAAAGGACAGGAGGTTTGGTGAACAGAAATCACAGAATCAATTAGTGTCAAGGTTAATTACATTGTAACAAGTTGGGGGCTGCGAGCAGTAACTGCTGGAGCACTGGGGTGGGGGGTTGCAAGGGGCAAAAGTTAATGCTCATGTGTGTATTGAACATTTAGTATGCACCCAGCACTGAACAAAATGCTTTATGCACATAATCTCATTTAGTAAGCCTCTTAAAAACCCTGTGGGATAGTACTCTAAAAGCCATCTTATTAATTAGAAAAGTCAAGCATAGAGAGGTAATTAACTGCTGAGGGTGGTGCAGTTAACAAAGGCAGAGCCGAGCCCCGAGTCCACGTCTGTGTGACTCCTCCTCCCTGGGCTTTACCTCCTCCTAGAGATCAGTGGTCAGTGAGGCTACCAGACAGTCGTTGGACCTGGACTGCGGCAGATGGAGGGCTTGTGTGAGATTAGAACACAAGCCAGGGAGGAACGGAATGGAACAAACATCCACCCAAAGCTCTCACCGATGTCAGGTCAGCTGGGCATGTCGTATCAGAGCTGGCCTGCAGCCACAGCATTTCCACGACTTCTTGGTTAGAGACAGGAAGACAGAAATGCAGGCTGCCTGTGTTCTCAGGCCAGCATGACAGGGGCCGTTTGTAATGTGCTCAGGAATTTGCAAAAGCCCTGGCAGGTTAGGGCTAGAAGACAGACCTCTGTGCCTATCTAGTTGCTGCCTTGAAGGTTCATTGTGTTTGATAATTATTAATGCGATTGGTACGTATTGTCTGAAGAAGACACATGGCAAAGTGCAGTTATAAGATGAACCTCCTCAGTGTGGCCTTTCCCAGCAACACTATCCACTCTCCAACAGCTTCATCACTCTGTCTCTTTACCCTAGTAACATTTTTTTTTATTCATAGCACTTTTCTCCATCTGAAATTACTGTGTTCATGGAATTGGTTACTTGCCAAGAATACAAGCTCCATGAGAACTGGACCTTGTCTGTTTTGTTTCCTGCTGTATCTCAGCACCTAAAACAGCCTCTGTTCACAGTATTGAATGAATGTGCATTTTGAAGATATTAAAGATAGACTTTAATATATTAGCCACTTACCCTGACGAACAACAAATGCATAATCAGGAAGAAGCAGGTTAGAGGAAATGCATGTGTATATGTATAATGCATGTAGTATTAATATCTATTACATATGATAAATTTGACATATAAATATACTTCCATAAATATGGATAAATTAGCATTCTTTGGAAACTTTCACAAATCATCCACAGGAGGAAATACATGTTCTAGCTGGTTCTGTGTGGCACTGTTCCCTCAGTGCCAGGCAGAGCAGGAATATACTCTGTACAAACAGAAATAACCAACCCAACTGCAGCAACTCCTGTGATTCCAGAACATTCTGTGCTTCAGCATATTTTCTTCTGGGGGAGGAAATTTTAAAGAATGTGCTCAGAGAATTGTTAAGATCACTTGTAATCTCTGATGAGAACATCAATTTAGGGGTTGGGTGTGGGAAACATTGGGGGTTATCTAATTCTTTCTTCCCTGTTTCTGCATTTCCATCCTGATCTTTCTCACTCTGTTCTCTTTAAGATCTGACGCTCTCCTTCAGTGTGAAGAGCCGCTCCAGGAGGTGTGTAAATGGCCCCTTGCAAGAAGCAGCTCGGAGGCGGCTCTGGGCGCTGGAGAATGAGGACCAGGAGGTTCGTGCATTGTTTAAGGTGAGCTTCGCAGAGCAGTGCAACCTTGTGTCCACCTTGTGTCTGTCCACAACAGCCTCTCCAACACCTAGGACAGTGCTAGGAAGAAAGTCGGCCCTCAAGAAAACATCTGACTGACTGAATGAACGAAAATGTACACATTCTCTGCTCAGCAGGAATGGGTCAAGCCTTGGAATCAGAGTCAGAGAAGACTTCATTTAAAATCTGCCACTATTAATTTTTTGACCTTCAGCAAGTTACTTAACCTCTGTAGAATGGGAATCGTTATAATACCTACCTCATAAAGTATACTTTTTAAAAAATGTGGTGAATTTGACTTTTTAAAATTGTGATAAAATATACATAACATTTTCAGTTTTAATAATTTTTACTGAACAAGTCAGTGATATTAAATGCATTCACATTATTGTGTAACCATCACCACTGTCCATTCCAGAATTTCTCATCATACCAAACTAAAACACTGTACCCACTAAACAGTAACTCCCCTCTATCCCCTTTCCTCAGCCACTGGTAACCACTGGTAAGTGTACTTTTTTTAAGTACCAAAATTGCTAATCAAAAATTAATAGCTATAAATATTAGAATGAGAGGAGGAAAAGGCAATAAAATAAGCCAATTTCTCATCTTTCATAGTAGGTAGATAATATCTTCAAGTGCTAAACCAAGGAAGAAGGGTATGACTAAATTATTTATACTTTAGGAGGTACTTACTAGGAGAACTAAAGTGAGGAATGTTTAAAATTTGCTGCAACTAGAGGTGGGGGAAAGAGAACATTGCTTTACATAATAAATTAGTATGTTCTAGTTATTTTACAGTTTCTTTATGAATTGATACAAATTAAAAAGAGAAACATACTCTATTATTCTGTCATGTAACAAAAAATATAGTGTTTGGTTTGTTAGGAGGAGTAAATGAGATAGTATCTGTAGAGAGCTTGGTGTTGTGCTTGGGTGGTAGGATGTGCTCCACAAATAGTAGATATATTATAAATAGCAGAGTCATTTTGTTTTTAAATCTCCAGAATTCAGGAACTTGGAGGCATTAGCTACTAACAGGCACCATAGGGTTTCTTTTAATTTGAGTTGCTTTTGACACAGGCAAGAGCTGGGTTTGGTTGTGCAAACTGGCCTGCTGGGCTGAGTCTTGAGTGGGCAGGCTTGTGGGCCAAAGCTGAGGCCTGGAGTCAGTTGGAGCTGAGATCCAGTTTGGGTGTCACAGCTCCCTTGACTTACCCTGTCTGCACCCTGGCATCCTTGAGTATAAAACAGGGACAATGCCATTTTCTATTAAATGTGAGGTGCCATTTGATTATAAACACACTATTTTAAGAAAGAAAATAAATGCTGCCCATTATTTATGATGCCACACTTCCTTTTCTTTTATTTCAGAAATGGTGAAATGTGATAAAAGTGCATCTTAGAATGGGTTAACTCCTATAATTACACTCTTTCATAGGGTTATTGTAAAAGTTAAATGAGGCTTTGCTCATCAAACTCTTGCTGAAGAGCCTGGCATATAGTAAATTCCTTGTAAATCAGTTTTTACTTAGGACCCTCTTCCCTGACTACCAGGATCTATATCCTCCAAGGATCCGGGGCCTCCTGGGGCCTGGTATGGGAGAACCCCAGCAAGAACTACTTGCTGAAGTAGGGGCTTTTCCTTGGATCCTTCTATCCTCTTCTTCTTTCTCCAGGGTTCCCTCACGACAGGGATCCAGGGGTTGATCACTGGTGGTAGGACTGGCCTGGAGGGAGAGGGACATTCTGATCATCACTTGTTATAGTCAAGTCCAGATGCTTGGACAAGCAAAAAAGATTTTAGGGGAAAACCAAGTCTAGGCAGTGATTCAGGCCTTTTCATTCAGGTATTTAAAAAGGGGGTGGGGGGGTGTTACAGGTCTCTTCTTTCTCTGCTTGTGAGTGTGTAAACTGGCATAACCTTTCTGGAGGGTAGTTTGGCTCCTGCATTTTAGGATTGAAAATGTGCATTCCCAATTAACACTTCTTGGAATCACTTGTGTCAAAAAAATCAAGGGTGCATACAAAGATTTAGATATGAGATGTTTATCACAGTACTGTTTAGGATGTTAAAAAATTAAAACAACTCAAATGTCTAGCCATAAGAAAACATTAAGAATTAATTATGTTAATGTGACAACAGCATATGTAACCATTAAAAATAATGTAGATTATTTAATGACATGGGAGATGGTTCACAAAACATTGTTTAGGGATGAACGATTACAAAACAGCTTACTAATGTGATTCTATTTATATAAAAATAGTTACGTAGAAACTCATGTACAGAAAAAAGATTCAAAGAATACACAAAGTTGTTAACATTGATGATCTCTAGGAGGAGGGATTATGGATACTTTTTATTTTTGTGTGGTTTGGTTTTTCTGTTTGCTAGCTTCGTAAAAATAATTATTAAACATAGATTCACAATCAAATTTGCTTCCAAGGTGCCTTCTGTGATTCATTCTCCACCCTCTCACACATACTTCTTTTTTTTTTTTAACACAAAAGATAACATTCTCTGCACACAGTTCTATACTCTGGTTCCTTTTTGTTTCTGCTGTTGTTTCATTCAGCAATGAATATTTGGAGCCTGTATCAATACACAAAGAGCTTCTTTATTCTTTTTTATGGATGCATAATATCATAATATTCCATTGTATGGATGAACCATGATTCATTTTAACCAGTCTCCTATTGATGAACATTTAGGTTATTTCCTTTTTTTTTTTTTTTGGTGATGTAAAAAATCTATGCCAAAATTGGTGAAAGTGGTCAAAAGGTACAAACTTCTGGTTATAAGGTAAAAAAGTCCTGGGGATGTAACATACAGCATGGTGACTGTAGTTAACAATACTATGTTGTATATTTGAAAGTTGCTAAGAGAATAGATCTTAAAAGTTCTCATCACAAGAAAAAAAGAATCTGTAATTATGTGATGTGGTGGATGTTAACTAAACTTATTGTGGCCATCATGTCAAAATATATACATATGTTAAATCATTATGTTACACACTAAAAATTAATATGATGTTATATGTCAATTATATCTCAAAAAAAGAAGTTCATTACATAGCATGTTGTATATACGTGAGCTTGTTCACAGGACGCTTTTGTCATCCCGGGCTGACTCACTGTTCTTTTTTACTCAGGACCTCTCAGCTAGGTTGGTGTGTATACAGTCCCAGAAGGCCCAGTTCCTCATTACCTTCAAGACCATGGAGGAAATCTGGAAGTTCTCCACCTACCTGAACTTAGGTATGACATGGAGCAGGCAGGTAAAGGAGCACCTGCTTCTCAGTTTAGCCAATTTGCAGAACTTGACATTAAGGAATTGGTCTGGCTCTGATAATTTAAAGCGGTAGAGTCTAACATGGATGGTTAACCTTTGAAATATCACAAACTGCCTGGAACTAAATCTAAAGCAAATATTGCTCTAAAATGTCACATGCAGCCCTTCTTTGTTTCAGGAAGAGAGTATTAGATAATCACTTAAAACTGGCAAACAGTTTTTGATCATCTACTAGATTCAAAGTAGAGCTAGATTAGAAATTAATGGTTAAAAAAGAAAAAAAAAAGAGAAAACAGTCTCTAGTAGGATCTAAGTAGCTGTTCAAAAGTTCCAGATCCATGTTCCATGTTTTTGGAAAAGTCAAAGAAAGATATGGGGGACTTATCTGCTAAAGGGGCCTCAGGTTGCAGGGTTTTCTAGAAGGTAAAGAAGGATACTGGGGCACAGCACCAGTACCGATGTGGTGGGAAATAGTTTACCTGCCCTCTCCATGGAGAATAACTCATGATAGGAAAGTTACAATTGCAAAGCAAAACCAAGCAAGGCAAGAGGAAGCCATTTGAATTGATGCGTGTTTTACTTCTCTTACAAAATGCTGGGCTCCATGCAGACTTACACAGGAAGCGATTTTGTGTAGGGGTGGAGGGTCAAGATGGCTCTTGGCTAGAATGTATAAGTTCTCCTCTTGTAGTCATGGTGATTTTTCTGCTCTCCATTCAACACATCTCCTTCTGTGACCATCAGAGATCCTTGTTATTCAAAGTGTGCTCCATGGACCAGCAGCAGCAGCATCACTTGGGACTTGTTAGACACATGGAATCCTAGGCCGCAACCCAGACCTACTGAACCAGCATTTGTATTTTAATAAGGTCCCTAGGTGATTTGTGTGCACATGAAAGTATGTGAAGCACCATTATAGAAGATACACAGGGCCTAAATCAGCACAACAGAGAGTGGAAAGAGACAGGTTCTGCATCTTAAGAAAGTGAGGATGTCTAGAAAGAAGCAAAATTTTCATAAAAATAATTTAAATTTATAGAAATGTGTAAAATACTATCCATAATTGTTACAGTTTTACAGTTTGCACAGTTTTTAGTCTGGTTTTAACAAGTGAGATCTTACTGGGCATGGGGTGAGGGGCAGGGTCAGAGGGATGCTGAAGTAAATCCTGACTCATTTGTGGGCCATGGAGAACCTCCCCAGCCACTGCATCATCAGGGGTACAAGAATTCGAATTTGGTTGGGAGAATTTTAAGGGGGAACCGGGAACTCCCAGTGTCAACATTGTAATCTTGGAGATTCCTCCCTGGATGTATTATAAAAAAGTAACTCGGTCTGATAATCTTATTATGCATTTATGGAAACCCATAATATGTTGAAAATAAATATCATTTAAAAATGATTTGTACTTCCCAACAGATGCTGAGAAGAATCAATTCATTTTAGAAATTTTCTAGCTACCCCTCTTATGCTCTTCTAATTCCAGTTAAGTGGAGTCAGATTAGGGATGGAGGTCTGGGGGAGAAATTCAGGAGGGAAATTGCTCACCCTAATGATCAGCTAATGGCAGAAATCATGCCCTTGAGGAATCTTGTTGGTTTGACTTCTTAGGCTACGTATCCATGTGTCTGGAGCATCTCCTCTTTGATCACAAGTACTGGCTTAACTGCCGACTGGTGGAGGATACAGAGATCCACGTGTCAGTAGATGATAAACACCTGGAAACAATATACCTGGGACTTCTGATCCAGGAAGGTGAGCATGGTGTAGGGGTGGGGATGGGGGTCTTATCTGGATATATGTTATCAGAGTCCTTGAAATAATTAGGATACAAAGGGAGGCAAAAACCATTCAAACATGAAAATGTTCACAAATGAACCCACCTGTTACGATATTACTTCAACCATCTCTCTCAGTTTAACATCAATATCACATGAACAGCTGTGTAGGCCAGTCTCACTGATTGTCTGATGTTAGAACCACCCGGGAATTTTAAGAAGATGCCCCTATCAGGGCTCAGCTGGGGCCAGTTAATCTCTAGTGATGGGGATCAGGCTTTGGTATTTTTTGAAAGTTGCCCAGGTTATTCTAATATGCATCCAAGATTGAGAACCACTATTCCAAACATGTGATATAATTTGATTGTAAAATAAAATTGCAGATCTTGCAAAACCTTCATGATTTCATGAAATCGAGGAAAGTGATATTGGGAAACTGTTTGGAGCACCCACCAGTCTGTTTACAAGGAAGGATCCAATCAAGGCTGCAGCCAACCGGTTAATGACTGATGACATCATAGACACAGTGAAAGAGCCATATTTGCATAGAATATTTTGCATAATGATTCCCTTTCTGATTGTTTTGCATGAATCACATATGAAGGAAAAACTTTTATACTGTATGACTGTGAAATTTAGTTGGAGAAATTATATTCACCCAAATCAACTTAATTTATTCTTATTTGGTCCTAAGATTAACATGAGGTTGCAATTATAACTGAAGTTCTGTTAAATATATTTTCATGAACTCTTGTTTCATTTTTTTCTCAAGGTGAAGTCCCAATTAAACCTCATTCTTGAGAATTATTTGGAGTTTTTCGTGTCTATTTTAAGTGAATTCCCTCTCAGTGGCTTTTTTCCCTGGTACCAGTTTTCCTGGGGTCACAAAGGCCTCTTGTAGTACCTCCCCCTGGACTGTGTACTTTACTTTCAGAAAGAAAAGTATCTGGGCTCTGATGGAAATATACATAGTGGGATACTCCATTTGCACTTCCTGCTACTCCTTGGAAAGAGCTTTTCTCATTCTCTGCAGGTCACTTCTTCTGCAGAGCCACGTGCTCCATGGCTCAGCCAGCTGAGAAGGAAGGGGAGTATTTGACACTTTGCAAGAATGAGTTAATCTCGGTGAAGACAGCTGAAGGCGAGTTCGAGTGGGAAGGCGTGTCCTTGGTGACGGGTCAGCGGGGCTTGGTGCCAGTGTCAGCCTTGGAACCCCTGCCTCTCCCTTTCCACCAGTGAGTAGCCACTCACCTCTTGGGAGAGGGTCTCAGAGCGCACTGAGGTCTGCAGAACAGAGTAGGCACGTTTGCAGATGTGGACATCCATGGTGCCAGGGAGGGAACAAACCTGGGGGGCTTTTTATCTTTTGTTATTTTTTTAAGTCAAGATTTGCACAATTAGATGAAATGGAGACAACTCAAAGTTTCAGATGGACATTGTACCAAAGAAGAAATACACTGCCTGGTCTCCAATGCAGTGTTTCTCACTGTGGGGACTGGGGACCATTTGTACCAGAGTTGCCTGGGGATTCTACTGCAAGTTTATACCCTCTGGCCCTCCTCAGACTCTCTTGAGGTTGGATCCAAAAATCTGCATTTTATATAAGCTCCCCTTAAACATCAGGGGATGTTTTTCACACTAAAGTTCCAGAATCCTTGCTGGAAGATGTTGTAAACTCAAACAGAGAGAGTGACAGTAAGCATGATTCCAGGCCGTGGGTTCTGTGTGTGGCAGAGAATCTGGCAGTGAGAATGGAATGGGATCCTTTGTTAGATATTTAACTGACAAGCTAATTGCTGAGCCAGAAAACATCCCAGGCCTGCTGAGCTTCTTTATTTTTCACAGTGCTTGATAAAAAGTAAGTTCTCATTAAATGTTTGCCACTATTATAATAAAAGTAACCAAAATTACAAGAATACTTATCATCATCAGCATCATTTTAATGGATTATTCTGCTCACTGTTCAAATTTTTTGAAATCCATGTTTGCAAACCCCATGTTTCCATTGGCAGATGGTTCCTAAAGAATTATCCAGGAAGCTGTGGCCTTTCCAGGAAGAGGGATTGGACAGGCTCCTATCAGATCGGTACGGCTGAGTTGAAGGCAGTATTATTAGGGAGATAATATTGCTCTGCCTCCTCCTTTTATCAGCAGATTTGGAGTCAGTGGATGTGAATTCCTGTCTCACCTCTGCTGCTGACTGAATTTGGGGAACCCAATTATACCATCTGTTCCCATGGGTTTCCTTGCCTGTGAAATGAGAGGTCTCAGATGAGGGCTGTACTGTAGATATAAATACCTCCAGGGACAGGCAGAACATACAGATGCGTGGAGGGCCTGGAGGGAAGATGTTAGGCAATGGTAGGGACCATAGGGATTTAAAGATATGTGGGAAAAAAGAAAAAGCCCTGTGTGGGCCAGATGTGGCGTGCAGGCTGCCTGCTTTCAATCTCTAGTCAAAGCATTTTCTAATTTCCTTCAGAGTTTTGTGAAGTTAATCTTGAATTAAGGAAGATTAAGAATGCTTGGCACATAGCGGGTGCTCAGTAAATATTTGTTGAATAGATGAAATACATACACATATATATATATGTATAAATACATGCGTACATTTTATGTAATCTCTATACACATGTGTATGTATGTATGTATATATATACACATACACACATAAATATATACCCATATATCTATAAGTATATTTGTATCTACTGGATAAGGAAATTTAATGTTTTCTATGTGTCTAGAATATACATTCCTTTCATCTTCATCCTTGGAGCTGCCTTCTCACACCTAGCACAAAGTGCACGTTTTAAAGTTCTAAGCCCAAGTACCACTTTAAAAAAAAAGAAACAGAGGGAATTATGAGACCCAGACATTAGATCTAATTAATAATCAACCACAAACAAGACTTTTAGCTATCTGAGGCAGTATGGCCTTATCGTTAGGAACATGGGGCTGTGAAGTCCTGTTCTGGGTTCCAATTTTAGCCCCACAACTTAAAACCAGTGTGACCTCGGCCAGTTCATGACGTGCTCTCACAATGTCACAACTTCCTCATTAGTAAAATGTTACTGTAAAACCAACTTTAAATGTTGTCATGAGAAACTAAACTAAATGACAGCTGTAAATCACTTAGTACAGTTTTCTCACATTCTAAGTGTTTAACACATGGTAGATACTACCAAAGCAGTGGGAACTGCTGATTCTGAAGACAGAGTCAACAGAAACTTGACCAAAAATGTCAGGAAAAAAAAATCCAGTAGCTTTAGCAGCGGAGCTAAAGCAAATACGGAAACTGGGGCATATAAAAACTGCTACCTCAACTAGAGCTGGATTAGTGGAAAGAAGGGTTAACAGCAGTGGAGAGACTTAAGTTCTAGTTCACACACAAACTCCTTGGACAAATCACGGACCCTCTCAGTGCTTCCACCTTCTAATCTATAAAAAGGAGATTCTGAGAGTTGCTCTGCTTACCCTTTGGGGCTCCTAGAAAGATCTGAGAAAAGGGACATAAGTGTACTTTGTAAACTGGAGAGTACAATTCTCATAAATATATCATTACTAGATCCTAGCGTGGCAGCTGATCAAGCTAGGTAGTGACCATAGTCAGAAGAGGAGTCTTCCAGAACCCTCTGGGTAACCAGCTGTTTTCTATTCGCCAGTCATATGAGGCTAACATGTATTGAGGGTTGCCTAGGTACCAGGCATTGTGCAATTTATCTCTTTAACTCTTCCTGATATTTGTAAGAGACAGGTATTCTCATTATCCCCATTTTACAGTTGGGGAAACTGAAGGTCATAGTGACCAAAGGAGCCGGAAGGAAATGGAGAGATCCTACAGTAGTCCTCACCCTGGTCTGTGGATCTGTGCCAATCATGGCAAAGTGTTTACATAATGGCAAATCAGACAAAGTAGGACAATATAGTGAGCTTTCCAGTTTGACATAAGCTACCTTTATTCTGTTTTAAGGTATGCCTAGTATTCTGAGATTATATTTACTACGTTTGTTAAAATTTCTTTTATAAAACGGTGGTAAAAGTGGATGGGAGTTCCTTTTTTGAATTTCCTAGCTTGGCCAAATGAAAAGCCAGTTACCCTATATCATTCCTGCCAATTTATTTTTTTGAGGGGGGCGGAGAAATTTTACTGGTCCTTAAAGTTCTAAAGTCTGGGAACTCTTCATTTCATTATTACACTGGAAGCTAGTGGAAGGCTCCACTGTTCTGCCTTATTTGGTTGACCTGTGTGCTGTTTTCCCTCAGGTAGAGGAAAATGTAAGGCCTGGAAAGAATATGAGAGGGAAGAAAAGGATGAACTGAATTTCCACCAGGGAGAAAGCATTGAGATCATCGGCTTTGTCATTCCTGGGCTTCAGTGGTTCATTGGGAAGTCAGCGCTCTCAGGAGAAGTGGGCTTTGTCCCCACCAGGAACATAGATCCTGATTCTTATTCCCCAATGTGAGTATGACACACAGACCCTCTGGGATGTGCTGGAGCAGGGCCACCTTACCCTTTGGTCCTGTCCCATTCTGAGCAGGTTTGAAGATGAGCTTCAGGGTTTCCTGGTAATATGAACCCAGAGGAGCACATTCTGACAATCAAGGCAACATGAGGAGTGATGGGAAAGAAAATATGAGCGATCAGGGAAGGAGTCAGTTCAGTTCATTTCAGCAGATGGTCATTGAGGCCTTCCTCTGTGCAAGGAGAGAAGCACAACCCCCCAAACCCAGGGCCTGCTCTTAGCCTTTCCCACCCAAACAAGGGGCCCCATCAGGGGAGTACACACACAGGGACCTATAGACTGCAGCTTAGTGAATGGAGAGTCCCTCCCACATAGGTCTGTCTGCTGAAAGCTTAATGTATGGGAAGTCAGTGTTGGCCAGGATGGCAGAGTGCCTCTTTTACTCTTTCCTGCCTTAAGTATAGAAGGGCTGGTTCTGAGGAGCAGAGCCACCACATGACCAGTCAGCAGCAGGTGGCCAGCCTGCTCCATCCACCCTGTCATGGAGTGCTGGAGTACTGCCCAGTCTCTCTGGTTGGGCATCCTGCATGGGGATAGCAACAGTAGAAAGCCTGGGCCCAGGAAGTACAAGAGGGAATGCAGAGTTGGTGGCTAACCTTGAGACACTGTAGCCCTCCACATGGGGAAAACACAGCCCAAGCAATGCCTAAGGCTCTGAACACTCCGACTGGAACTCCTTCCCTTGTGGAAAGAGCCACTAAGGGGAGTGGACCAAGGGCAGAAGCTTCCTCTAAGCCCTGCCCTTTTAGGGAGAGGGGAGAGAAAGTCGTTTTCCCTACACAGAAATGTGGGAACCCAGGTACCTCTATAAGAGGAACATCACTCACTATGCTCCTGGAGAGGTGTGGAGAGCAATGAGAGTTTAGAAGGAGGTAAAGGGTGTCAAGAGAACTTTCCTCAAAAAGGTAACCTGTGAGTTCAGCTTTGCGCGGTGTAAGACATTTCAACAGACGTCAATGGGGAAAGGAGGTCACAGGTAGGAAAGTAAGGGGGATGTTGAGGAACGATTCATGTTGTTGGGGGCCGGTCACCAGGAGGGTGCTAGTGTGGCAAAGACTCAGCAGGGCCATGATAAAGACGGGAAACGCCTATGCCATGGGCCTGTCAGGGCATGAGGAGCCACTGAATGTATCTGAGCAAGGGTGACATGATGTGACTGGGACTTCTGTCTAGGAAGCCAGCCCTGGCTTTGGCTGAGGTGTGCATGGTCAGGGGAGAGCCTGGAGGCAGAAGACCAATGAGGTTAGGGGCATTTGGGAAGGGGCAAGGGGAATGGAGAGGAGAAGGCACTGCTAGGACCAGTCAACAGACTTTAGAGATTCTGGGAACTTACAAATACGGATACCTGTGTTCTGCCCCCAGCAGTTCATTCTCATTGGTCTGCGTGGGGCCTGGGCAGCCACGGTTGTAAAAGCTCCCCAGGTGGGGCTGGTGTGCAGCCCAAGTGAGACCTGCTGCTAAAACTACCCCCTTAATTTACTGCAGGAGTAGTTGAGGACCCCCGGAGTGAAACAGCTGAACCATGGCTTGGGTCTGGAATTGCAGATTGCTGATGTTAAATCTAGGGTTCTTTTTCTTTTTTTTTCTTTTTCTTCTTTTTTAAATTTATTTATTTATTTATTTACTTTGGGCTGTGTTGGGTCTTCATTTCTGTGCGAGGGCTTTCTCTAGTTGCGGCAAGCGGGGGCCAGTCTTCATCGTGGTGCGTGGGCCTCTCACCATCGCAGCCTCTCTTGTTGCGGAGCACAGGCTCTGGACACGCAGGCTCAGCGGCCATGGCTCACGGGCCCAGCCGCTCCGCGGCACGCGGGATCTTCCCAGACCAGGGCTCGAACCCGTGTCCCCTGCATTAGCAGGCAGACTCCCAACCACTGCGCCACCAGGGAAGCCCCTAGGGTTCTTTTTCAAAAACAGAGTCCTGCAGCTGAGATCCTAGTGAAAGGGAGGAAAAATAAAAAGAACAGAGACTCCATGGGGAAGAACCATTTATAGAGCAGAGGAAGGAAGAATGTATCAGAGGAAGAAAGAAGGACAGCTGAGGGGGAGGAACCAGCCATGTGGGAGGTGGGGGATGCTTAACACTGTGGAAGGCCTTTGAAATTGACCATTGAGAAGTCACTGGCCCTGGGGAGATCACTGGTCATTGGGCGGCAGCATAGGTCAGTAATAAAGAATTCCAGAGCCAGACTTCCTGGAAGGCATTTGTGGCCATGTGAGCACATCGTGTGTCTCCGTTAGCTTACCAGCTGGGTGACTTTGGATATGTTAATTTGTTTCTCTAAGCTTCAGTTTTCTCATCTGTAAAATGCATACAGTGTTAGTATTTGCCCATAAGATTGTCTTGAGTTGAAATGAGCTGATACGTGTAAAACACTTAGAATGGTGCCTGGCACAGTGTGTGTGTGTGTGTGTGTGTGTGTGTGTGTGTGTGTGTGTGTGTGTGTGTGTGTGTGTGTGTGTGTGTATGATCAATATGCATTAACTCTTATTGCTGTTACTGTTGTGGGTGGTAATCTCTGAGAGGCAGTTTTAACAGGATACTGGGGGCCGGTGTCAGATTTAATCAATTATATTGAACTTCTGTACCTCATATCATGCCTCAAATGACAATAACCTAGTACTACTAAATTAATCTGATCATCACATTTTAGCTGGCTTAGTTGTACAGGATACACTCACCCTGCAGAATATCATCCCCTGTATCCAAGTGGTCAGGAAACCTCCTTACTTGCACAGAGTTGCCTGTTGGCCTCTACCTGGTCACCCGTGGGACCCCATGCACCAGAGATTACACATTCGGTAGGGAAGGGGAAAGTGGACAGGAGACGGAGGGGTGGGAGAGGGAGAGAAGAGGAGAACTGGCTCATTGCACACTCTAGAAATCACTCTCTAGATTATAGATACCCCCGAAACACAGCAATTGGAGGAAAACCCCACAAACAACCTGCCAGCAGCAGCCAGGGTGTGGAAGTCCGGGGAACCATCCCTGTGTGTTGTGCTGTCTCTGTGATCAGGCCACTGGGTGTCACTCTTAGTCTGTGTTTGTTTAGGGTCAGGTTTCTGAAGATGGTCCAGCATTTGCTGAAATCTCCATCCTCTTCCCCCAGCTTTCCTCCCTGTACTGGTGTATTACTTCCTGAAGTGTTTGTACCCTGTTTGTACATATGAATGCATGTATGAATGTATCTATGTATCCATGCATGTATTCTTTGATTTATTCATTTAACCAAATTGGCAGTGTATTGAGAATGAAATTTCTCAGAAGCTGTTTTCTGAGTCAGATTTAGTCTTTGCCTCTGACACATGGGAAAGGGATCCTGCTTATCCGTGGAAGCAAATTTTTGTGGGTTTCCTTTTTTACAGCCCAGATTTCAACATCAGCTTCCTAATTTCACAGCAACAGCAGCTGGAAAACCCATTCTTAAACCTCAGGCAGGCCTTTTATCCGAATAGACAAAGTGTTTGTATTTGGCCAGAGTGACTTTGAAGACTCTCAGTATCCCTGTGTGGAGCACGTCAGCCTGCCGTATTTCTAGAAGCTCTGCCACACTCCTTCTAAGCCTGTCTCCATGCTGGGAGAGCCCTAATGTAATTTGTCAAGCTTCCTAGACTCTAAGTATCTGGGACTCAGGACATTAGCAGATCAGCCATGAGGCAATGGACACAGAGGCAGAAGACCTCAGCTTCAGTGTCAGCTTTACCACTTTCTAGCTGTGTAATTCTGAGCGTGGCACTGAATTACTTTCTGAATCTTCATCTATAAATATGGATAAAAATACCTACATCATAGGATTATTATGAAGAGTAAATGAAATAGTAAATTCAGGAATGCTTTGTAAAATTCAAGTGTTCTACAGAAATTTGGGATCATATTCTTTTTATCTCAAATGAGTTTAGATGTAGAATTCAATTACATGCTCTTTTGAGGATGGAAGCTCTTAGAGTGCTGGGGAGAATCTGGAGGTCAAGCCAGAGAGATGGGGGTTCAGTAAGTGTGTCAAGAGCCATAGATGTCAGGACACAGCTTTAGTGCCAGTTCTGCCACTAATTAGAGGTGTGACCTTGAGCAGTTCACATTAATGGCTAGTTTTCTCATCACTGACTTTCCAACTGCATTTATCTGAGCTATGGGGATAATGGGTAAGTGGCAGACCATGGCACTCCATCCCAGCCCCTCCGTTAACCCTGCTTGAAAGAGAGAACCTCTTCTTACATCCTACTTACGTCCTGCTCTACCGCTCCCTAACTACCAACTTTATTTTTCTGTGCCTCAGTCTCTTCCTCTGAAAAAAGGGGATAAGAATAGTACCTGTATCATAGGGCAACTGTGTAGATTAAATGAGTTAATAGTGTGTGATTCATAATAAGCCCCTCCCAAGTGTTAGCTGTTATTAACTCTTAGGCTTCTAAGTTATTTTTGTTTTAAAACTGGATTCTAAAGTTTAAAGAATATTTAGAACTGAAAGAGATATTAAGTGTTGTCCAAATAGGCACTGGACTGAATACTTTCCAAGGCACTTCTAATTTTCATATTCTTTGATTCTATGACAGACCTCTAGTGAGCAAATTAGTTTTAACAATTAGTTTATACAATAGAGTGAATATACAGAACTCTATTATTTATAATCATTTCTTCCAGCCCCCTGGCCCTCCTTCTACCCCCTTCCCACACATTAGCCTTCTTTCTCTATCTTTTTTTTTTTTTTTTTTCTTGCGGTACGCGGGCCTCTCACTGTTGTGGCCTCTCCCGTTGCGGAGCACAGGCTCAGCGGCCATGGCTCATGGGCCCAGCCGCTCCGCGGCACGTGGGATCTTCCCGGACCGGGGCACGAACCCATGTCCCCTGCATTGGCAGGCGGATTCTCAACCACTGCGCCACCAGGGAAGCCCTTCTTTCTCTATCTTAATGCTACATAACACTGTTCTGTGTCATGGAATCAGATGTCAACATCCAATGTGAAAGGTTCATTCTGACCACAGTCAAGTTTTCTCCATTGTTCCTCTGGATTGTGTCATTAGTCCCGAGTGTTTTCTTGAAATAACCTGTCAAAGAAACATCTTTTAGTGGTCCTTTTCCAACTCTTACATTTAGGGCAGCCAGTTCCTATATCTTCCCTTAAAAATAGTCACCTTGTGGTCTCAAAGAATGGGTAGGAGTCGAAGGAAGGGGCTTTGTTTTTCTTGGGAGATGCCGTTTTAACAGGAGGGGTGTTTTCATTGCCACTTTGATCAATTCAGCAACGGCGTAGGTCAGTTCTGCACAGATGAGGTGCTACCAGCTCTTCTTCCTTGGCAGTATAAATAAATACATTATACAACAGTGAGATGAGGAGTCTGAGTTCAGCTCTGGGCACGTGGGTTGATGGCTCCTCTGTGTCCTTCACTACATCCTAGGGCGAAAAGAGAAGGGGTAGTGTCTGGAACCTTGCACTGATCTGTGTCCATGTCTTTTGCCTCAATACAGGAGCAAGAACTCCACCTTTTTCAGTGATGAGGAAAGATGCTCTCTGGGGGTCCCGGGAAGTGACAGGAAAGCTGAGTGTGCCAGCTTCCTCCACACGCTTGCTCAGACTGACATAACATCTGTCTACCGGCTTAGTGAGTGTTCGCTCCTCAGACCCTGTGAAAGCCCAGGCTCCTCAAGATTAAGGGGGTGTTCCTAACTAGAAACAGAATATCTCTAAAGTATAATCCTATGCATGAATGTGAGGCTATGACCACGGTTGAGTTGATGACCTGGGTCATATTTGATTAGCAGCATTTTCACTTTGCATTTCAGACAGTTCTGGAGTGGAGGGGGACTTGCTGCCTAGAAACTCTGAGATGTGATGAAATCAACTCAGCTATAGCATGGGAGGCTGGCCATATTGAGCCTCCCATTCTAATCCTGGAGAAGAAAACTTCCTGAGTTGTGGCTGAGGGTTTTCCTTCTAGGGCTGAAGTAGGTCTGGCTCCCCAGTAATAAAGGTGGAGCCATAGAATGTCATAGCTAGAAGGACCCTAAGAGATGACTTCTCCTCTTACTTTACAGATTAGGAAACTGAGGCCCAAGTGAATTAGTGCCTGAGCCAGGATAAGAACTGCCCTCCCCTATCTTCTCGTCAGGACAATCCCTACTTCACCACACTGCCCCTGACACAAAATGACATTGGACTGTCGGATGTGTTAGCTTTGGGTGGGTGAGGGACCTCAGTGCCTAGCACAGTTTTCAGCAGTGTCTGAATGACTGACTGAGTGAATGAATGATACTCTTTTCTTTTACTTTGGGAGGGGCCCACTGCTCTGTGTCAGGAAGTGCATTCATTGACAGGGTTTGAGGAGGGATTCCTGTTTCTCCTATCTTTTCAGTGATGGTGATGGTGTGTCTACCCCTGTATGGCCAGATTAGATGGCAACACATTTCATGGGTGCAGCCAGAGATTCTGCAGAAGGGACCCTCAGGCCAGCTCCCGGAGCAGAGGTGGGAGTTGCAGAGCTTCTCCCAGGCACAGGAACATTTGTGAAGAGCACCTCACCCAGGCATCAGCACTAGCCCTGGCGGCACTTTCTCGCCGCAAGCCGATCACACTGCCCCACCAGGCTGAGCCAGGAAGCTGAAGCTGTGAATGCAGCCTGGTAGGCAGGAGGTCTGAAAGGTCTAAAAATCAAGGACTACTTGGGGTCTGCCTTGAAGGCAGGGTGGCTACAGGCTTGGATCCGGGGTATCTGCCAATCGTTGATCCAGTGGTTGAGAGAGGTCCAGGGGCAGGTCTCAGGCAGTCCATTAGCTCTTATCTACAGACCAGGAGTGCAACTCTGCTGGGTGCAGGGCTACGCCTTATGGCTGCACAGGCTATCCCTGGCACCAAGGCAACCAGCAGAGGGTGCATCCTACTGGGAAATTCCAACTCCCCCAAGGCCTATGCCCTGTAATTCTTCTTCCCAGAGAAAGCATTTTTTTTGGTAACTCATGCATCATTTGTGCTCTCGGTGGTCCTGGCCTGCAGAGAAATGACTGCATAAGACTGGCACGTGTTCCGCAACGTCAGGGAGGGCCAGGTGCATGAACAGCTCTCCAGAGTCCAGCTCTCTAGCTCTGCTGTGTTTGGCTGTGGGACCTTTGGGGGTTACAGATCTTAAGTATGTGCAATGACACTCACAGAGGAAGCCTTCCCTAGAGAATAGCAAGTGGAGGCTTGACTTGGTGAGGGGCCTGCTACCCTCAAAGTGCACTGGAGAGCTCAGAGTGCAGGCACAGGTGGCTGGCTATTGCTTCTTTGCCAGGAAGAGGTAGAATCTTCTTTCTAGCAGCCCTTGTCCTATGGAGCATGAACCTGGCCTTCGCCTCCACAAGCTCCACTGTGGCTGCTTTAGCCAAGGGGGTCAACTTCTTTGCTGCCAAACCCCAGGTTGACTTCTTGGTTCTCACCTTGTCTTATTTCACTTTTGTTATGTTAGGTGGCTGCACCATAAGCCACCTTGGTCTCCTTGACTCCTCTTTTCTCTTTACAGACTGCCTTTTCAGTCTCTTTCGTTGACTCCCACCTGCAGGTAAATGCTGCAGTTTTTCTGGCTCATTCACGAATCCCCTCTCCCCACTCCTCCCCCACCTGCTTTGTATTTCCTTCCAAATCCTTCTTCTGGGACTTTGTCCCACTCTTTGTGACCTGTTGTCAGTCACAAATCCATATTTGCAAGTCTCCACTTTTCTCCTTGGCTGCAGATCTATTTCATTCTCTGCTAGAGCTCCTGCAAGTACCGCAAACTCAAAACGTCTAAAACTGCTCAAGACCGTCCCTTCTCCCACCTCATCCCACCAAGGTACTTTAGGGAACAAAACTTAGGAACTGTAGATGCTTCTTTACCTTCTTTTCTTCATTATTTACATTTGGTCGCCTCATGCTGTCAAATTTACAAAGCACATTGTGCACACTGAGTCTGTCTGTTGAGTGGATGGATGATGAATGAATGGAGGAAGGAAGAAGGCTGTACATACATAAATGGGAGGCAGTGCCACGTGCCACAGAGTGCGCTGCCCTTGGAGTTCTGTTCATGGCTTTGTCATAAACTTGCTGAGACATTTGGGCCTTCAGATTCCACCCCCTGCCCCCCCACCCATACCCACACCTCTTGTCATAGAGCTCATGTTTCTGGCTTTTCTTCTCTGACTCTGTTCTCGTTTCTACCTCAGTTCCCAACTGTAAGGTGAGTGAGTTAAACAAGATGATCTTCAGGTCCCTGCAGCATTGATGGTGAAGGGAAGATGCTGCCTAGTACCTTAGGGATGGCAGATGGTCTGAAACTGAAACACAAAGTGTCCTAAGGGGCCACTGGTCAGGGAGCACCTGTAGGCATAAGCATACTGGGCCATTCTGACCTAACATAGGTTCGTCCTTCATCTCTATCCAGGTGGGTTTGAATCCATCCAGAGTCTTCCAAACGATCTGAGCGGTGAGTAGAGATCATGCTGAACCTGACCTCCAGTCCTGTCCAGGATATCCCTCCAGGATAGCGTCCTGTCCTCTTGCCAAGAGCTGGCCACCATAGTTGCAGGTACTTAGAGTTGCTCAATTCTGCCTGTCCCTTACAGCGTCCCAGCCCGAAGGCTTCAAGGAGACCCGGCCTGGTGGAGCCTCGGAGGAGCATCAGGCCGTGGGCTCCAGACAGTCCAGCAGCTCCGAGGACTCCAGCCTGGAGGAGGAGCTCCTTTCAGCCTCCTCAGACACCTATCACCTGCCAGAGCCTGATGACCTCGATGACCCGGAGCTGCTCATGGACCTGAACACCGGTCAGGAGGAGGAGGAGGCTGAGAACTTCACCCCCATATTGGCTTTTCTGGATCACGAGGGTTATGCTGACCACTTTAAGAGCCTCTATGATTTTTCCTTCTCTTTCCTCACGACTTCCTTCTACAGCTACTCTGAGGAGGATGAGCTCGTGGCCTACCTGGAGGCCTCGAGGAAGTGGGCCAAGCGCAGCCACATGACCTGGGCCCATGCCCGGCTCTGCTTCCTCCTGGGCCGGCTAAGCGTTAGGAAGGTCAAACTCTCTCAGGCCAGGGTGTACTTTGAGGAGGCCATCCACATTCTCAACGGGGCATTTAAGGACTTGTCCTTGGCGGCTGCCCTGTACATCAATTTGGCGGCCATCTACCTGAGGCAGAGGCTGAGGCATAAAGGCTCAGGCCTGTTGGAAAAGGCAGGTGCCATGTTGGTCTGCCTGCCTGACCGGGAGTATAGTGCCAAGAGTGAGCTGGATGTGGTGGCCTATGTGCTGAGACAGGGCATCGTGTCGGGCAGCTGCCCCCTGGAGGCCAGAGCCTGCTTCCTGGCCGTCCGATTGCTCCTAATCCTCGGCCGGCACGATGAGGTCCTGCCCTTCGCTGAGCGCCTGCAGCTCCTCTCTGGACACCCTCCCACCTTGGATGCTGCAGCCACTATCTTGAGTTTTCTCTATGACAAGAAATACCTGCCACACCTTGCGGTGGCTTCTGTCCGGCAACGTGGTACTCAGAGCACCCAAGGGATGGCCCTTCCAATTTGGCAGGTCCACCTGGTCCTCCAGAACACCACCAAGCTCCTTGGCATCCCCTCCCCAAGCTGGGGTGAAGTTTCTGCCCTGGCGTGCCCAGCACTCAGGCAGGCACTGGCTGCCTGTGAGGAGCAGGTGGATCAGAGCACCCAGAGGACCCTGTGTCTCATCCTGTCCAAAGTGTACCTCCAGCATAGGTCTCCTGATGGTGCCATCCACTACCTGAGCCAAGCCTTGATGCTAGGCCAGCTGCTGAGTGAGCGGGAAGCTTTTGAGTCTTCCCTCTGCTTGGCGTGGGCCTATCTCTTAGCCAGCCAGGCAAAGAAGGCTTTGGACATCCTTGAGCCACTCTTACACTCCCTGAAGGAGACAGAGAGTGTTACCCAAAAGGGAGTGGTCCAGAACCTCCTGGGACTCGCACTTCAAGGTGAAGGCCGGGTGAACAGGGCAGCCAACAGCTATCTTTGGGCCTTGAACAGAGCTCAGGAGGCAAGGGATGTGCGCAACCAGGCGGTGGCTTTGGCCAATCTTGGCCATCTGACCCTTAAATCCTGGACTCAGCAGCCAGCCAGGGACTATCTTCTGCAGGCTGTGCAACTCTATTCTAAACTCCAGGCCAGCATGGAGACAGACATGGAATTAGTACAGGTGCTTCTCTGGTTGGCCCAAGTTGAGGTGTATCGACACCAGCTGGCCAGTGGCCGCTTTTGTTACGAAATGGCATTGCTGTTTGGATTAAGGCATCAACACCTGAAGAGTGAGTATATCCCGTGCTGCTGGGATGCTTTAGAAATAAGTGTTAGAAGACATTTTTTCCTTTGTCCTATCTCCAGTCATCTCATCCGTGTTCCTGCTTTATGTTCAGGTCAGCTTCAGGTCACCAAATCCCTCTGCCATTTCTACAGCTCTGTGTCCCCAAGCCCCGAGGCATGTATCACCTACCACGAGCACTGGCTGGCCCTGGCTCAGCAACTCAGGGACCGGGAGATGGAGGGGAGGCTGCTGGAGTCCCTTGGGCAGCTCTATCGGAACCTAAATACGGCCAGGTGAGTCCAAGCTCAGGGATAATTCTAGAACATCTTTTCTTCCTTAAGGAGAATCAGTATTCTTTCCCTCACGAAGTCAAGTCCAAATGCACGTGATATGTTTATGGCATCGTGGAAAAGAACGTGGTCTCTGCAGCCACATGGCAAACTCAGTGCCATCCATCACTTACTAGCTGTGTGACTTGGGGCAAGTTTTTACACTTCTCTGTGCCTCCGCTTCCTCACCAGTTAATGCACATGGGGTACTTGGAACAGTGCCTGGTAAACAGGGCTCAGTCATGTTGGTTATGTTACAATTACCTGTGTGTTTCTATAACAACCTATCAAGTGAATGTGGCTGAGGGTGCATAATTCAGAGCGGTGGCAGTTACACTGAGGACTGTGGAACCCTCAGGAGGTCTTCGTTACCTGAGGAAGTTGGTATTAGAGAAAGGACCGATGTAAATAAATGCACAGAAAACAGGGGTGTAAAATTTCACAGTAAAAATTTTTGATTGGAAACTTACCTTTAAAATGAAACTGGAGGGCTTCCCTGGTGGTGCAGTGGTTGACAGTCCGCCTGCCGATGCAGGGGGACGCGGGTTTGTGCCCCGGTCCGGGAGGATCCCACATGCCGCGGAGTGGCTGGGCCCGTGAGCCGTGGCCACTGGGCCTGCGTGTCCAGAGCCTGTGCTCTGCAGCGGGAGAGGCCACAACAGTGAGAGGCCCGCGTATCGCAAAAATAAATAAATAAATAAAATGAAACTGGAAAGGGTGAAACTAAGTTTATTTTCACTTTTTAGTTAAGAAGCTTAGGTTGTCATCGCAACTATGCACTAAGCTGTAGAATAAATACACAACAAAAGAACTGTTAACTTTTCAGCTTAATTGTGTTGACAGAACTGTATAATAGCACAATTAAACCTCCTTTGTTTTGTGATTGACTTTTAGCACTCTCTTAGAAAGACTCATTTTTGCAAAAATATCCCAAAACTTAACTTTTTATCCAAGCCTTTTTTTTTTTCACACTTTGATATTTAAATTATTCTCAAGTGGATTATCCTTCCATTTTTTGCTGATTTTCCCTTTTCTATCTTTTACTGGTCAAATCTACCTGATCCTCATTTGCCAGTGACACGGCCTGCAGTTCTGCTTTCTAACAAGCCTTTAATTGATTCCATTAAATTCTACATGGTTTGCAAGATATTTAATTTCACTTTGTGACAGATTAGCATTGTAACATTGTATTCATAAAATTATGACTGACTTCTAATGTAGAGCAGGGATAATTGCTAGTGTTGAGCAGAGAGAGGTGATTGAGGAGAAGCTATTTAAATGACAATTTTTGCTTTTCTAGGCAACGTGGTAACTTGGGCACCTGGTCCGTCAGATCACTAATAATCAGATAACGAATTCTCTCTTTCTCTTTCTCTCTCCCATTCTGTCTCCCTCTCCCTCATCTCATCCCTCTAAGAATCAGGTATCCTCCAAATATCCCATTGCTTTAGTCTCAGGAAGGGAGTTTTGGATCCTTGCAGCCTGTGAGGGGACAGGAAGTTGGGCCCCAGCCGTACCATGCTTCTATTCAGAACACCCTAGGAGTTTGTATGGTTTTGGAGCAGATCCAGAAGGTATGCTTGAATTAACCTTAGAGATGAAATAGTCATATTCATGGTGAGGCATAGTGAGAATGGGCTTTGGGAAAGCTGACTTTTAAGGAACTGGAGTATGGGGGGCAAACATGTGTCAGGTTTATTGCCACCCCTCCCTGTGTACAAGTTCAGTCTCTGATTAATCACTGTCCAGTCCACCTACCCAACTGCCATCCTTTGTTCACAGCCTTCCTCCCACCTCCAGTTGTCAAAACCCACTGAAATCCTAAGGGGAAAACCAAAGAGTAAGCCCTGGATGCTCTCAACACAGAGTGCAGAGGCCTTTCTTAAGGCAGTGTGAAGGACCACTGGACTTCTTAGGTGATGGGAGTGATGGGAGAGAAGGAGTGGGGCTGCGCTTGCTCCAAGAAGTGTCTGGAGGAAGTCACAGGCCACAGAGAGGGAGAGGAGTGACCAAAACTGGATTAGGAGTCAGGAAACCTGAGCCTGCCATGAGCTAATAACATGTCCTTAAAGAAGTCTCTTGGTTGCCCCATTAATAAGGTTAAATTGAATGAGGTGCCTTCTAGTTCTAAAATGTTAGGCCTAGGACCAGCCAGCTATGCTATGCTGACACCGGCAATAGCCCTATTAGTATAAGAATTCCTTCAGAGAGTCTTGAAGTTTGGAGGCAGATTCTTAAAGATGTGGGGCTTCAAGATCAAAGACCTAAACTTTTTGGGGTTTTGAAAGACTCTGCAGTAGCTTCAGAAGGTCTTGATGTAGTAACTATAAACTCCATCTGGGCAGACCTCGTGTCTGGCATAGAACAGGGAGACATACATGTTTGTGTGCGCAGCCAAGTAGTTAGTAAATTATTTATTTAGTCCACTAGCTTACAGCCCTGAGCTGCAGGCTGCACACTGACTTGGCTGACTTGGCTGCCAGAGAGGAGATTCAGATGGAGAATGAGGGAGTTTGCCCGAGGGAGCCCTTGGTTTCTTTGCACAGGATTCAGGTAAGGGAAAAATGGTGCTTGCAACTTGGAGGCAGACTTTCTGGTCTTCAGTGACAATTACAGTCGGCAGACGGCTGTCAGTGGAACCTCAGATGCCCTTTCCAACCGCCTGTTTAGAGCCTGGCCTACAGAGCATTAGCTACAGAACAGAGTGGGTCTTTTCTCAGGGAGTTTGCGTTGATAAGGACCCAAATAACAGATAGTGAACTGGAATATCAGGGATTACCACCCAAATCAAAAATAATTTTTTTTCCTAAAATTTAAGTTGTTTAAAATTCTATTATAATATTTGCTTATGGTAAAAAAAAATTAAACCAGTACTGAAGGTTATAGTTGAAAAATAAAGGTCTTATTGCAACCTCCCTTTTCCTAAGACTCTTCAGAAGTAACTACTTAAAGATTTTTAAATATCCATCAAGAAATATTCTATACATATGAAAGATTATATATGATACATGTCCTCTATATTAAATATATGTTAGGTATATATAATTTGCACATTTTTAGTTACTTAAATGGGATTATGATAGAAACTCTGTTACATAATATACTCTCATGTTACTTTTTTCATTTAAAAATATCACTATGAAATGTTGATCCAGCATTTTATTCTACTATAGGAGCCCTTCTGATGTACTGGGTACTGTGGTAGATGGTGGGGAATTTAATGGTTAGGAAAACAATTTTCAAAAGAACTGTCCAAAAATGGAGCAGTCTACCCTATGTAGATGAGAGAGTGTTATCATTACACGTATTCAAGTAGAGGCTGGTTACTCAGGACTCTTATAGAAGAATGCCCCGAATTGAGCTTTTTATAATAGCTTTATTGAGATGTAATCATATAGCATAAAATTGTCTTTTAAATATACAGTTCAGTGATCTTCAGCATATTCACAGAGTTTTGTAACCATTACCGCTATCTAATTTCAGAACATTTTCATGGCTCCCAAAAGAAACCCTATACCCATTAGTAGTCACTTCTCATTAACCCACCCCTACCTAGCCTGGCAACCACTAATCTACTTTCTGTCTCTATGGATGTGCCAATTCTGAACATTTCATATGAATGGAATCATACAAGATATGGCCTTTTGTGACTGGCTTCTTTCACTTTGGGTAATGTTTTCAAGGTTTATCCATGTTGTCACATGTATCAGTACTTCATTCCTTTTTATTGCTGAGTATTAGTCTGTTGTGTGGATATATCACGTTTACTTATCTAGTCATAAGTTGAAAGACATTTGAGTTGTTGCAACTTTGTGGCTATTATGATTAATGCTGCTGTGTACATTCCTGAACAAGTTTTTGGGTGAATATATTTTTCCAATTCTCTTGTGTATGTACCTAGGAGCGGAATTTAACGTCATATGGTAACTCTATAGTTAAACTTCTGGAGAACTGCCAAAGTAGCTGCACCATTTTGCATTCCTTTGAGCAAAGTATGAGAGCTCCAATGTCTCCACATTCTTGCTAATACTTGTTATTGTGTGTCTTTTTTATTTTAGCCATCCTGTTATATCTCATTGTGGGTTTGATTTACTTTCCCTAATGACTAAGATGTTGACCTTCGTTTCATGTGCTTACTGGTCATTTGTATATCTTTGGAGAAATGTCTCTTTAAATTCTTTGCCCCATTTTTGTGTTGTTTGTCGTTTAATTTTTGAGCCGTAAGAGTTCTTTATGTATTCTGGTAAAAATCTCTTATCAGATATATGATTTCCAAATATTTTCTCCCAATCCATATGTTTTCTTTTCACTTCCTAGATGGCATCTTTTGAAGTACAAGTGTTTTTAATTTTGATGAAGTTCAGTTTATCTATTTTTTTAATCGTTGCCTAATCTAAGGTCACAAAAATTTACCTCTTTGTTTCCCTCTAAGCGTTTTGTCATTTTAGCCCTTACATTTGGGTCAATCAGCTGTTTTGAGTTAATTTTTGCTTATGGTGTGAGATAGGGGTCCAGTTTGATTCTTTTGTGTGAATATCCAGTTGCCCAAGTACCACGTTTTGAAAAAATTATTTTTCCCCATTGAATGTTTTCAGCACCCTTGTTTAAAATCAGTCGACCATAAATGTAAGGGTTTATTTCTGGGTGCTAAATTCTATTCCATATATCTATATGTCTGACCTATGCCAGACTACACTATTGTGTTTATTATTGCTTCATGGTAAGTTTTAAATTGGGAAGTGTGAGTCTCCCAAACTTTTTATTCTTTTTCAAGGTTGTTTTGGCTATTTTGGGTCCCTTGCCTTTCCATATGAAATTTAGCGTCAGCTTTCAATTTCTGCAAAGAAGCCAGCTGGGATTTTGATAGGGATAATGTTGAATCTGTAGATCAATTTGGGTAATATTGCCATCTTAACAGCATCATGCCTTCCAATTCATGAACCTGGAATGTCTTTTCATTTATTTAGGCATGCTTTAACCACTTTCAACAGTGTGTTGTAGTTTTAGAATATTATTTTTGCACTCCTTTTGTTAAATATTCTGAAGTAGTTTTTGATGCTATTGTAAATGGAATTGTCTTCTGAATTTCACTTTCAGACTGTTCATTGACAGTGTATAGAAATACAGCTGATTTTTGTATGTATTCTTTTTATTTCTGTAATTATTTCTGTTAGTAGTAATGTCACCACTTTAGTTCATAGTCTTTTATCTTATTTTTCTTGACCAGACTAACAAAAGCTTTTAAAGGAACCAACCTTTGATTTTATTGATTTTCTCCATTGTTTTTCTATTCTCTACATCTTTTTTTCTGATTTAATATTTATTATTTTTCTTAATTGTGCTTGTTTTGGTTTTACCTCGCTCTTTTTTTTTTCAAGTGTCTCAAGGTAGAATGTTAGGTTATTGATTTGAGATCGTTCTTCTTTAATATAAATATTTACAGCTACAAGTTTCTCTCTGATCACTGCTTTCACTCCATTTACTCCAGTTTTGGTGTGTTGTATTTTTGTTTTCATTCATCTCAAAGTATTTTCTAATAGCCCTTGTGATTTCTTCTTTGACCCCTTGGTTATTTAGGAGTGTGTTGTTTAAATTTCACATATTTGTGAATTTCCCAAATTTCCTTTTGTTATCAATTTCTGATATCATTCAGTTGTGGTGGGAGAACATACTTTGTATGATTTCCTTTTAAATTTATTGAGAAAGGCCTACCATATGGTCTATTCTGGAGGATGTTCCATGTGCACTTAAGAGGAATGTGTATCTGCCATTATTTTCATTGTTTTTAGAGATGTCTGTTAGGTCTAATTGATTTATAGCTAAAGTCTTCTATTTCCTTTTGTTCTCATGTCTAGTTGTTCTATCCATTATTGAAAGTGGGGTATTTAAATCTCCAATTATTGTGGTTGAATTGTCTATTTCTCCCTTCAAGTGTGTCAGCTTTTTCTTCATGTACTTTGAGGCTCTATTTTTAGATGCATTATTTTTCTAATTGTTATGTCTTCTGAATGGAATGACTCTTTTATCATTATAAACTTTTCTTGATTGTCTTTCGTGGCAATTTTGTTATTTTTATCTGATATTAGTATAGCCATTCAAGGTCTTGTTGGATGGTGTATCCAAAAGTTTTCCATACTTTTACTTTTAATCTATTTGTGTCTTTCAAACTAAAGTGTATCTCTTGTAGACAGCATACTGTTGAGTCATATTTTTTGTTATTGTTGTTTTGTTGTTTGTTTTTAAAAATCCATTCTGCCAATCTCTGTCTTTTGAGTGGAGTGGTCAATCCATTTACACTTGATGTGATTACTGGTAAGGTGGGATTCATGTCTGCCTGTTTTGCTATTTGTTTTCTGTGTTTCTTATATCTTTTGAAAATTCTTCCTTTTCTTCTTTCTTTTGTGTTAAATAGATATTTTCTGTTGTTCCATTTTAAATGTGTCACTTCTTTTACTATGTTTCTTTCAGCTCTTTTCTTAGTGGTTACCCTGGGGATTATAATTAACATCTTAATTAATAACAACCTCAGGGGTTTCCTTGGCATGCACACAGTTTTATACTTGTGTGGTCTTTTAGATTCCTGGGATTACCTTGGAGCTTTTCAAAGCCTCCAATGGACATTTCATTTCCCAGCTTTTCCTTTTGTTTTTTATTTTTTGTCAGTGTATTGTTTGCTCCAAATGTTTTCACCACCTCAGACAGCAGCAATGTTAAACAATTGCTGCTGATCTTTTTGGACAAACACCTCAGGGAAAAGATTGTTTTATACTGAGCCATCTCTGAGTTAGTTTATGTAAAACAAGCCCTGTGAGTGGAGGCTTTCAATGAACTTCCAAGCAGGTAAAATCGTGACAATTCCCTGGGGATAGAATGCTGGGGAATTCCACACTCATTGTGCTCTTTTCAGTGGCGATAGGCTGCTTGTTTTCCCAGCTACCATGGTTGAGAGGCTTTTAGTTTTTAAGGCTGTCACAGAGCTGGGGAGAGAAGATGTCTCTAGAGCAACTTAAAAAGCAACAAAAGACACTATTCTTAAGGAGATTCAGCTGTTGTTCTTGAGTACACTTCTTGAATAGTTGCAAGCCTTTTGTTAATTTCCAGAGTTCTGAAAAGTTGGTTGTGACAATTTTTGCCCAGGTTCTCATTGCTCTTGTGGGGGACTGATTTTCGGAGATCCTTAGTTCATCATTCTGGAAGTTGATCCAGATTAGGATTTCTTAATCCTAGTATTCTATAATTCTAATATCTGAGATTCGTATTTGTATAATTGGGAGGAAATAAACATCCACTTTTCCTCCTTTCCCACTAATATGAGCAATACTAAGAGGAAGATGGGAAGTACCTTAGGTGTCAGAGGAAGCCTCTGCAAACATAAGGTGGTTATCCATTTTCAGGATGCTCAGTTCATCAAGGAGAACTGCTATTAATGCTATATTTATTTAGCATGTATAAATCACCTACTCCTGCAAAGCCTTAGTGAAAAAAAAGAAAAGAACAAAGACCAGCTAACAGATGTAGATTAACAGGTGTTTCCAGGCACCTGGAGGTGGTTACTGTAATTTTGCTCTAAGCTTCCTGGTAGCTGAGGTAAAAGGGGGAAAAACCATAGGAGGCTCCCACTGTCTGATAAAAGAATATAAACAAATGTATCTGTTGGAGCAGATTTGTTCCTGGCACTGATTTCTAGGAGAAATTTATTAAGTGGGTTTTGATGTAATGGACACATTTTTTCAACTAAACTACCCCCATGGGATTTCCATTCTCACAAAGCTCAAAGCCATAGCAGGCAAAGGCAGGAAGCGTTCATGGGCGAGATGACAGGCATCTGCAGGGGCAGGTTTGGAGGGAGAGGAAAGAACACTTTCAGCTGCTGGTTGGCACATCTGTCAGGGAAAACTTCATAAAGGTGATAGCATTTAAAGATGCCCTGGAGGGATAGGAAAGATTTTGAAAAGTGGGGAAGGGTAAGAGAATACCATTTTGGGCCAAGGGAATAGCCATAGCAATGGAAAGGTGAGGATACATTTGAAAGATATTCCGTAGGTTTCACAGACTGAGTTTGATGTTTCTCTGGGTATAGGTACTAAAGGAGAGAGAGGACTACAGCCTATCCCCCAGGAGGGGATGTGGAGGTTGGATGGGGGCAGGGGGTTGCAGTGGGCCTCTGGACTGGTACAGTCAACATCCCTATTGAAAATGATGGTCATAATAGTAACAGAAGGCATTCAGTGAGCATGTACTGATTACCAAGCAGTGTGCAATCTCAGGATGACCATATGAGGGAGAAAGAGTCGTAGAAATTGAGAACTAGACATATCTCCAAAGAAGATATACAGACTGCCAACAAACACATGAAAGAATGCTCAATATCATTAATCATTAGAGAAATGCAAATCAAAACTACAATGAGATATCATCTCACACCAGTCAGAATGGCCATCATCAAAAAATCTAGAAACAATAAATGCTGGAGAGGGTGTGGAGAAAAGGGAACACTCCTGCACTGCTGGTGGGAATGTGAATTGGTACAGCCACTATGGAGAACAGTATGGAGGTTCCTTAAAAAACCACAAATAGAACTACCATACGACCCAGGAATCCCACTACTGGGCATATACCCTGAGAAAACCTTAATTCAAAAAGAGTCATGTACCACAATGTTCATTGCAGCTCTATTTACAATAGCCAGGACATGGAAGCAACCTAAGTGTCCATCATCGGATGAATGGATAAAGAAGATGTGACACATATACACAATGGAATATTACACAGCCATAAAAAGAAACGAAACTGAGCTATTTGTAATGAGGTGGATGGACCTAGAGTCTGTCATACAGAGTGAAGTAAGTCAGAAAGAGAAAGACAAATACCATATGCTAACACATATATATGGAATTTAAGAAAAAAAATGTCATGAAGAACCTAGGGGTAAGGCAGGAATAAAGACACAGACCTACTAGAGAATGGACTTGAGGATATGGGGAGGGGGAAGGGTAAGCTGTGACAAAGTGAGAGAGAGGCATGGACATATGTACACTACCAAACGTAAAATAGATAGCTAGTGGGAAGCAGCCGCATAGCACAGGGAGATCAGCTCGGTGGTTTGTGACCACCTAGAGGGGTGGGATAGGGAGGGTGGGAGGGAGGGAGACGCAAGAGGGAAGAGATATGGGAACATATGTATATGTATACTGATTCACTTTGTTATAAAGCAGAAACTAACACACCATTGTAAAGCAATTATACTCCAATAAAGATGTAAAAAAAAAAGAAAAAAGAGGTCAAGTAACTTGCATGAAGCCACACAGCAGAGCTTGATACCCAATCTGTGTCTAGAACAAGAGTCAGCACACTAATAAAAACTCAGATAGTAAATGTTTTAGGCTGTCTGTCCATGTGGTCTCTCTCACAACTACTCTGTTCTGCAGTTGTAGTGTGAAAACAGCCATAGATAATATATAAATGAATGTGGCTGTGTTCCCATAAGACTTTGTTTACAAAAGCAGGTAGAAGGCTGGATTTGGCTCATGGGCCATAGTTTGCCAACCCTTGGCCTAGAGTGCTTGTCCTTAACTACTCTGTATGTATTCTGCCTGCTCAGCCAATCATTTTCACCCTCAATAAGCAGTAGGTGTAGGTGACGGTATGGTGAAACCTCTCAGAATTGTATGGATGAGAATGGCCTCATTTGTCTTCTGCTCTGACCTCCGCCTGCTATGGAGAGTCCAGACTGCTTATACTACCTGCCTCACCGGTATTAGCGCAGATCCCTGAATCCTTAATTTAAGGTGGTTTTCACCACCCATTACTGCTTTTTTATTTATTTATATTCCTCCTATTTGAAAGGTTTTCTCTAGGGTTTAGTGATGGTGGATAGTAAGGGAGGGCAAGTAGATGGTGAAAACTTTGGCTCAGCCTTCAGGATTTTGTCTTGGGACACTTTGCTGTCCCTTTGTTCAGTACCTTCTGAGTCTTGCTTTCTCTGCCTTCAGGGTGATGACTACAGAATTTAGTTTGATGAAGTTTTTCAATCTCTGAATGAGAAAGGTCTTTAGGGGGTCTTGTCTTCTGTCCCCAGGTGACACAATACAGACTGTACTCTAGAATGTCTATAGACTCAGTTCTAGAGCTGAACCAGGTGGGGTCCATGAGAACTTTGTGGCTCTATTGGATAGATTCAACAGATACTTGCTGAGCATCTACTATGGCCCAGGCACTGTGCTAAAAACTGGACAAATGAGATATAGTCCCTGAGCTCACAATGCTTATCATCTAGTTCAGGAAGTAGATATTATATATATAATCGCCAGAGGTATCACATAAATGGTGCTAAGTGCCACAAAGGGTGTGCATATTATTTTTTAGAAAGAAATGCCTTGCATGCAACAAGTCTTTGCAAAATAATGATTCTTTGCATGTGAATACAATAGTAGCCTATAAGTCCTTATTCCTGGCTCTTATTCTTATCCTGTGCATCTTACTTCTGTGGAACTGAAAAAAAAATGCTTCAGTGTTTGGTTTTCAGTATAGTTAATATGACTAATCCCTAACATTTTTAGAATCATAAACAAGGAAAGAATTGCTTTTGCTGACACGTTCTCATTTGATCACAAGGCTAGGATGTACCGCACCACCCAATTTTTGCCAATGGGGGCGCTTTGTTCAGGGTGTGAGGGAGCCTATGTCCTTCAGAATTTTGAAGTTGTTAAAGTGGTAAAATAAGCAAAACCTTCCCACAAGCTGATTTCTGAGCCAGAAATTGAGCACTGCTTGAGGGTTTGTAGGGGGCTCTGGAGTCCATTCTCAGGGTTAGATCCTGGGATTTAGATCTCAGGGTTTATTACCTGGTCTGTGTTACTTACCCTTCAAAGCCTTATTTTTCCCATTTGTAAATAGATATGATAATACTACTGCTCTCTTAGTGGTGTTGTGATGATTAAATGAAATTAGGCATGTAAAGCCCCTAGCACATGCTAAGTGCTCAATAAATGTTAAGTAATATTTGCTGTCATTGCTGTTATTACAAGACAAAACAGCAGAGAGCTCAACATAAAACTTTAGAAATGAGCAGTGCAAACATGGACACGTTTTTAAAAACGCACTGGATTTCTTTATGTACGAAATGGGCTAAGAACTCTCATGGCTTGGGGTTTCTGTGAGGAGTAAATGAGAGAATGTGTACTGAAAGTTTGTATCGCAGCACCTGGCCCAGGGTCAGCCCCTTGTGAGTGGCAATTCTCATTATGGAAACAGGATAAGACCAGTTAGTGGAGGCTGGGCTCTGGCCAGAGGTCAAACATTCATCCAGGCAGGGCAGGGATCTGGAAAACCGCAGCAGGGGTTGGTAAGAGGAAGTCTGGGAATGCAGGTGTATTGAGGTCACCTCACCACAGGCTCATGGCTGATGTCCACACAGGAAGGAAGAAACAAGGACTCAGCCACAGAGATTGAACTTTGGGGGCAGGAAAAATGAGAAAAAGAGAAACCTGAGGGTTTGAGAGGAGAGGAGATACCATGCCAGGGCCCAGGCATAGCTAGCCGGGAATGCATGAGACTTCAGATCAAGACTGAATTTGTGCTGTTCCACCAGCCGTGCTCCTTACTTCTTTGATTTGGGAGCTGAGCCCACACCTAGGGCCTGCAGGTGGTGGCTGGAGGAATTGGGGTGCTGGGACATTCCAGGCCAAGCTAGTGGCTTATCTGGTGGGTGATATAGTGACAGATACAAACACACGGGGTGGTGAATGGTGATAGGAAACAACCAAGGAAGCTGGAGACCACTTCCCAATTCTAGACCATAAGGCATTTGTCTTTTATTGGAGTCATGGATCAGGTATAAGACTTAGTGGAGGCAGTGGTCTTTGGAAAACCCATGCACGTAGAGTCTTTTTTGTTTTTTATACATTTATTTTATTTATTTTATTATTTTTGGCTACATTGGGTCTTTGTTGCTGCGCGTGGGCTTTCTCTAGTTGTGGCGAGCAGGGGCTACTCTTTGTTGCATTGCGCAGGCTTCTCTTTGCAGTGGCATCTCTTGTTGCGGAGCACAGGCTCTAGGCACATGGGCTTCCGTAGTTGTAGCACGTGGGCTCAGTAGTTGTGGCTGGCAGGCTCTAGAGCACAGGCTCAGTAGTTGTGGCGCACAGGCTTAGTTGCTCCATGGCACGTGGGACCTTCCCGGACCGGGGCACGAACCTGCATTGGCAGGCGGATTCCTAACCACTGCGCCACCAGGGAAGCCCGCACATAGAGTCTTGATAGTGCAATGTGAGCATCTGGGTCTCTGTAAGTCCTGCCTTCCCCCATGGGGTGTTTCCTGGAGAGGAATACTGACCTCCTCTCTTCCACAGTCATAGTGAGCTCAGAGAGAAAAATTCTAAGATCGTAATGCCTGCTCTGTGAGTTGGCTTCTCTGTGATAACCCAAATCTTGCTCCCTGGGGGTCTGGAGAAAACAACCATAGCCCAGGGGTCTCCCAGGACAGCAAATGGTAATAAACAAAAACAGAGCAGGAAATAGGATCAGGGTGAGATGTATGGCTCCTCTCTTCATTAACTCTTCCAGTGGGAGTAGGGAGAGCAGTAGAGGCCAGGTCTGCAGAACCTGTTAGCCCTCCTGGGCATTTGGTGGATACGGAGTGGGTGAGAGAAGGACAGGGCTTCCTATAGTAAAGGAGGCCTGTGGTTATCAGGCCAAGGAGGTTGGTGACCACCTCAGCACAGTGTGCAGCTTCTCAGCTCACAGCACAGTCTGAGCAGCAAGTCTGACATTCTGATTCTTGACAGAGGGTGGCCAGTGCCCATCGTTGATGTCAATAAATATCATGTCAAGAGCAGGGCAATAGGGAAAACTAGAGTTCTTTCTTCTCAGGACTTACAAGGGCCAAATGCCTGGCACTTTCTACAGAAGGCTAATAGCTGCCTCATTACCAAGATGAATCAGGGCCTCATTAGTCACAAGCAATGCTTGTTTCCATCACTGTGCACAAGGGGGCCTGGGGACTGGGTTGCCCATCATGAGATGGTAGCCATGTTTGATGAGGACCTCCTAACTGTTTACAGACTTGGGGGGTGACGGTCAGTGTTTCTAGAAGGATTTGCATGGTTTGGTGCAGTGGTTCTCAAACTTCAATGCACAGGAGCATAACCTGGGTGTGTCTAAGAAATTCAGATTCCTGGCTGGTTACCATGATGATTCTGATTCAGTCAGTCTGAGGGAGCTCTGGGCGTCTGTGTTTTTAATAAGCTCCACAGGTAATGCTGGTGCAGGTGGGCCATGAATCACAGTGTGAGGAATATGGGTATTGTGGGACGAGTCCTGGACTGGGACTCAGGAGAGCAGAGTTCTGGCCTTTGATTGTCCCCCAGTGTGGTGTGCAACCTTGTGCAAGTCACCTCCCATCTCCGGGCCTGTTTTCTCTGTAGAAAAAGAAGAGAGTCTCAACCCAAGCTGCACAGTAGAGTCACAATAGTAACTAATAAGGAGCTTTGACAAAATGCTGGTACCTGAGCTAGAGTGTCCCAGGCTAGCATGACATGTCAACACATTGGGGTGACTTCGCCTGTGTATGCATGTTTAAAGAGTTTCCAGATGATTCTAATTACTGCTGGAGTTGAGAACTACTATCTAGGTGATGCCCAGGGCTGATTCTTGTTCTGGAATTCTGAACCTGTTCAACACTGCATTACCTATGCCTCATTTCTTCATTAATTCCTGACATGGAGCAAGAGTTTTCTACATAAACAATTTCCAGATAATTAAAGAGTACTCTGTTAAGCACCAAAACTTTCACCCTTCTTTGATTTGTCTTCTTATACAAACATCAAAATCTTTTTGATGATTTAAAGTTACCACTATGGGACTTCCCTGCTGGCGCAGTGGTTAGGAATCCGCCTGCCAATGGTGGGGACACGGGTTCGATCCCTGGTCCAGGAAGATCCCACATGCCGCGGAGCAGCTAAGCCCGTGTGCCACACCTACTGAGCCTGTGCTCTAGAACCCATGAGCCATAACTACTGAAGCCTGTGCTCCCTAGGGCCCACGCACTGCAACTACTGAAGCCCGCATGCTCTAGGGCCTGCGTGCTGCAACTACTGAGCCCGCGTGCTGCAACTACTGAAGACTGTGTGCTGCAACTACTGAAGCTTGCGTGCCTAGAGCCCATACTCTGCAACAAGAGAAGCCACCGCAATGAGAAGCCCGTGCACCGCAACGAAGAGTAGTCTCAGCTCACCACAACCAGAGAAAGCCCGCGCGCAGCAATGAAGACCCAGCATGGCCAAAAATAAAGTAAAATTAAAAAAAAATAATAAAGTTACCACTGTGGTCATTCTTTTGTGATTTATTCAATAAATATGCATTTGGCATCCACTGTGTTAGGGTCTTATGAAAAAATGTTATAGAGTAGTCAAAAGTTGGGTGGACCATGGGCCAGTAATAATAAAAATGATAACTAACATTTAAACATTCATCAAGTGCTTACTCTATGGTAGGCACTGTTCTAAGCACTCTATCTCATTTAATCCTCACAGCCATCCTCTGAGGCAGGTACAGTTTATCCCCATCTTACAGATGGGAAAACCAAGTCACAGAGAGATTCTGTACTTTCTCAAGTTCTCACAGCTGGTTTAGGCAGATCGAAGATTCAGATCAGTCCTCCATCTCTCTGTGTGTTCTGAAATAATGTTGTTCCCCTGCCCCTCAATCTCTCTGTGTGTTCTGAAACAATGTTGTTCCCCTGCCAGAGCTTCAGTTTCCTCCTGTGCAGAGTGAGTCTGGGCCGCTTTGAACCCTCATACCTTATGAGTCCATGTCCACCCCCAGGTCCCTTAGGAGGTCCCTCACCTGCATCAAGGAGAGCCTGCGTATCTTCGTTGACCTGGGGGAGAGAGACAAGGCTGCTGAGGCCTGGCTTGGGGCTGGGCGACTCCACTACCTCATGCAGGAAGACGAGCTGGTGGAGCTGTACCTGCAGGTAGGCCTCCTGCAGAGCTTATCTGCTGACCTGGGCCATGCGGGGAGGCAGCTGTACCCTCCAAAGTGATCAGCTAGAACTAGGGAGAGGTGATGTCCTCGTCAAGCCCTTGGAGGGATGGTCAACTCTGGGCTGCGCCCTGAACCCAAGATGGAAACCAAGGTGGTCTGGCAGGCTGAATACAAGCAGCAAAGGGCCAGTCCCCGAGTCCCATATGCACGTGTGAGCTCGCAGAGAACATGGTGGGAGACTCGTTCATCTGTCATGTCAGTTTTATCCATTTTTCCAAAACTTGACACACACCTTGACTTCAGGGTTTTGCTGCAGTTTGAGGGAAGGTTGACATGTGTGTGGTATTAACATTATTGTTCTTTTATGATTTTTTGGTTTGCATATCTTTAATATCTGAGATATTAAGTACCTGGGCTTTAAAAAAGATAGGTGTGGAATCAAATCACAGGGCCATTGATTATGAACCGTGTGACTTTTGGCTTGCTACGTGAGCTCTCTGGGCCTCAGTTTCTTCATGGCTGGACCTGTCTCTAATAAAGATTAGGTATAACATTTGCATAGTAAACGTATGCATATAAACATTAACTAAGTGCTTGGGACCTAGTAAATGCTTAATAAATGGTATTTCATTATCATCATTATCTGTACGATACTGACACAATGGTATATAAGATTTGCTCCATCAAAAATATGCCTGTTATCTTTTTTTCCTTCCCATTTCTCATTTTCTCCCCTTTTACTCCCCCTTACTCTGTTACTTACAATCACACAAATTCACTTCCACCGAGACTTAATAATGGGGTTGTATAGCATTGATTGAAGCCTCACTATGCATGGGAGACTTTGCTAAACGCTTCATGTGCTTGATATAGTTTAATCCTCATTACAAATGCAGCAGGAGTCTCTACTGAAATTCCCATTTTACAGATGACACTCAATGAGGCTGAGTAATTTGCCTAAAGTGATACAACTAGTAAGTGGTTAAAACTGCACACCAGCAGTGTGACTTAAAGCTTTTACTTGCAGACTCTATTCTGCCTTGGGATTTTAGAGCTGGAAGAATTATCAGAGAGCAGACAATTCAGTCTTGCCTTTCTGTCTCCGGGAGACAAATGCCCAGAGGGAGCTATTGGGGTTGTTCATTGCTTGGTGGCAGAACTCCTGACTCTAGGATTCCATCTCACTGCTTCTATCTTTGTGTAGCAGCATACGCAATAAAAATAACTGAGGGATCTTGCCCCAGTAATTCACTGTCCAGAGCTGGTCCCAGGCACCCACAACCCTAGACTGCCACCTGACTTGATGTTCTGCAGTTATTCCCACTGAGGTGAATAATTTCTACCTAAGGATATTTGAGGTCCTGTGGCTGTGCTGCAGATGTTGTGGTACATTTTCTACTTTCTCATCACATTTTGTTTAGGTGCAAATGTGAAGTAGCTTGTTCAAGATAAAGGGGTCATAGGGGCCAGGAGAAGGGTAATGGGCTGAAAGATACTAGCATTTGTTTGCCACTAACTATTGATGTAAACTTGAAAGCTCCTTAGTCTCAGCCTCAGTTTCTTCATCTAGGAACTGTAGGTGTTGGATGAGATCATTCTTCCCAAATTTCAGTCATTTATACATCAAGTTTATAGTTTTGCCATATCCAGGTACCTCTGTACCATTATTTACTTATTTTTCTTTGGCTCAACTTCAAATCAACTTAGCTTTTTACACTAAACAATGCTATCTAAAAGCAGAGGTTTTGAATATGATTAATCTTTTTTTCTGAAACACATTAAAATAAATACTTAACTATTATAAGATGTTTGTGTGCTGCTGAAAACCATTTCTAGGGCCACCAAAGTAATCTCTCATAGCATGGTGGGGAAATGCTGGACTAGTGAATCTTACTAGCCTTATGAGTATAAAGACAATTTAGGGTTCAGGGAACTTTAGCAGAGGGTTAAGCTAGATGGTCAGGATCTCATTCTTGCCAGTCCTGTGGACATTTGGAAAGTCCTTCTCTCTGCCTTTGACAACAGTCTCTGTCCCACTCAGGCAGCCATCCAGAAAGCCCTGAAGTCAGAGGAGCCTTCCCTGGCTCTCAGGCTCTACGAGGAAGCAGGTGATGTGTTCTTCAATGGGACCCGCCACAGGCATCGTGCGGTGGAGTATTACCGAGTAAGTTGTGGGCTGCACAATCAGCAGTATCCCTAGCTAGGTTCTGGCACAAACATGAGCAGGGCCACTTGGAGTTCACCTGGCGTCCCCTTCCCCTGTCTTGCTGGTATTTCTTTGTCTTCCCTTCCTCATCCAATGCCCACAGGCTCTCCCTGTCTTCAGTCTAGCAGGCTCTCAAAGAAGGAGCTGATAAACTCTGTCATTCTCAGGCTTGATAAATAAAGTATCTTTCCTGACAGAATATATCATAATAATTACAACTTTTGGGTGCATAGTACTTTACAGTTGGTAGCACACTTTTATGTTGACCAGAATGTTCCTATGTACATGGTATGGTGGGAGATGATTGGTCCATGGGTGAGCACTTGCTTTACTATGTTTTCATTAAGTATGCATTAGAATATATTTAAAAAATTAAAGATGTATAATACCAGTTCATCAAACCTATGCTATCACAGATATTATTGCAAAGAATGAGACAAGAAATAGAAGATAGTTGATTTAAGAAATAATACTAATGAAATAAATGTCCAGATGTTAAGCAGATATGTGAAGAATCATAATTGTTCGTCACTGACTGAAGTTTGGGAAAACTCATTATCTTATTTGATCTTAATATTTCACTTATTCAGATACTTATTCATTCGCTTGTTCAATTGTTTATTCAGTCATCAAACATTCATCAAGACCCAGTATGTGCCAGGCACTGAGCTAGGGGTGAACAAGAAACATGTCCCTGACTATTGAGGTGCTCTTGGTCATATGCATTTTAGAGATGAGAAAACTAAGGCTCAGAGAGATGAAGTGACCTGCCCAAAGTTCTGTCATAATAAAAATAATAGAAATGACTATTTACTGGGGACTCTCAGACACTATGCACATACTCCACGTATGTACTTTGTAGATGAGCACTGTGGGCGCTAAGGGAACGTGTAGCTGGCGGGTGAGTAACTTCTCATGTGACCTTGAGGAAAGTCATCATCCCTTTCCTGCTGTCAGTTTCAGGGAGCCTGATGACCTCTAGTTCTTCCACCTCTGAGGTCCGGGCAGAGCAACCAAGAGCAAGGACCAGGAGAGCGAGTTGAGAAAAGCCATGCATGGAAGGTGCCATCTCCCCCTTGGGTTTAGTCACTGCCATCCCTCAACCCCTGGCAGTAGGATGCAGTACAGCCTCCTAGAGTATGGTATGTGCCAATGATTCTCAGCTAGACTAAGGTTCCTTGTGCCTCTGTTCTCAGGCTGGGGCTGTTCCCTTAGCAAGGAGGATGAAGGCAGTGAAAACCGAGCTCCGGATTTTCAACAAGCTGACAGAGCTGCAGATCAGCCTGGAAGGCTATGAGAAGGCTTTGGAATTTGCCACCTTGGCGGCCAGACTCAGCACAGTCGCAGGTTGGTGGTCCTAATTGTCCAGGGTATTGAATGGGAGGGGGTAACACTTCCTAAGGAGGGACAACAAAGTTGTAAGCGCATAGGCTCTGGAGTCAGACTCCGTGGGTTCAAATTCCAGGTCGAAGTGTCAGGGAGCCCCCAGTTAATAAGCAAGCCACTTAACATCTATAAACCTCAAGTTTGTCATTGGCAAATGAGGATTAAAAATGGCACCCACAGCATGCAGTTGTTATGAAGACCGATGATAATACAGGTAAAACCCATAGCACAGTGCTTGGTACATAATAAGTCCTTGATAAGTGTTACCTGTGCACACTAATTATTATATTATAGTTGGTATTATTGGTATTATTCTGAGTCCAGGGTAAATGGTATTTTATCCTATGCACAGGCAATGCCCCATTACAAAAGCACTGTGCCTTAACTTTTTAATTAGTTAATTATTAGTCAAGTACACATTTTCTTATGGAATTGAAATGTAAATGAAGGTCAGATTCCTGTTAACCTTACTCCCTCAGTAGCTGAAATACTTGCATTTACAACAAAAGCTAATGAGAAACAATGTAAGTCATTAAAACAGAAAAAAAAGAGGCAGAATGAAAAAAGATAAACTCATCTTGAATGTTGGTGCTTGAGGAAAAGCAGGTTTTATTAGAGGAGGATTGATTAGATGTAAAGGCAAATGGAGTCTTCTGTGATAATTCTAGAAGGGACCTCTGGGCTTTCTCAAGGGCATGAGATGTGGATGGTACTGGACTTTATTGTATTTAATTGCACTTCAGGGCTCTCTCTCTTTTCCTACCTCTCCCTTTACTGCAGAAAACCTTATTTGTGCAACTGTCTGCTAATCTCAGGAAGACCTTGGGGGCCCAGGCAGCTCCCTCTGGAGCATTCTTTGTCCTTCCTTGGACAGAAGCTGAAAGGAGGCTATATCCACCATTTCATGTGATTCCCTGTGACTGGACTTTTCCATATCAGAGAGTTGGATTTTCTCCTTTAGCTTTGGCTTTTGGCTCTTTGAAGCCTAAAAGCGATGTTTTTAGATTGCATCAAATAGCCACCTTGCAAATACTCCAAAAACACAATTGGAAGCATTTGTTCTCTTTAAACGCTACTTTGTGTTAAAAGAGTTAGTTATTGAAACAAGAAATCCACCCAAAACCAGAACAAGTCAAAGATCCCTTAGACACCAAGATTCTAAAGCATGAGTTAAAAGTGAATGGGTCTCTGTAGCTTATTTGAGACTGAAAGCTGGTGAAGGGTAGAGGGTGACTAGGGGCTGCTGATGACAGCCCCAGAGAAGAACTCTGAAGAGAGAGACTTTCATGTGGAGAAAACATTTGTTATATGAAGTTATTCATTGTCAGAAATTCTTAGCTACTCCATCGAGCTAGTCTTGTCACCATTCCCATCACAGAGATTTGGAAATAATTATTTCCCAGAATTCTGAGTTACAGTGACATCCACAATGAGAAAATGTTCCTCAGGAATTGTCCCAGAAAACCTTGTCCAGAACACATACTCCACTTAGTCACTCTCACAGATCCCTGTGTTTTCTTTTGTAGCACTTATCACAGGTGTAATCTTACCTTTGTGGGATTATTTAAGGAATGTCTGTGTCCTGTGAGACAGTAAGCCTCATGTGGGCAGGACTTCTGCTTTGTTTGCTATGTCCCAAGCTCCGTCCCTGATACCTAGTAGATCTTCAAAGAATTGTACAGAGTGAACTAATGATGCAAAGTGTTGGCTTCAGGATATCTCTCTCAGTCTTCCAATTTCTAGGAGATCAGAGGCAGGAGCTGGTGGCCTTCCACCGTCTGGCGACTGTGTACTATTCCCTGCACATGTACGAGATGGCTGAGGACTGCTACCTGAAGACTCTGTCGCTCTGTCCACCCTGGTTGCAGAGCCCCAAGGAGGGCTTATACTATGCCAAGGTGTATTATCGCCTGGGCCAACTCACCTTCTACCAGCTGAAGGTAAGAGCCAGGCTTCCAAGGTCATCTGAGAGCTACTGTCCAACTATATTCTTTCCTCACCCTGAACCTTCAGGGTAAAGTTGAGAGGGGTAAGATGGGGAGTGTTGTCTCATAGGGTGGGGAGTGGCTCCTCTGGGAACGCAATGACTCTTTTCACTTAGCCCCCTTGGAGACCTCAAAGAGGCTCCCATCTCTGCTGAGGAGACAGGCCCTAGTTCTTCTCTTTCCTTGTCCTGCTGTGACTTCTGGGCCCACTTCATCTGTCAGGCACTATGGGAACATTGGTCTAGTGCCTGTGAGCTCCTCTAGGACCTATGAAAATATATGAGACCCAAAACAATGCATGAGACCCCCAAACAAAAGAATTATAAGCTCCAAAATTAAAATCAAAATTAATTCTTAACTGTACGTCTAAAAATGTTATAGATTAATTAGTCAATTGCAACTCACTTCTTATAAAGTTGTATAAACTATTTTAGGAGAAATCTAGGTACGTGTTAACATGTTTGAGATAATAACATGCAGGGTCTTAGAATGTAAGTAAGCCTAGGTCCTAAGAAGACCATAGCCCTGACTCTTCTGTTTGCTCTGCTGGAGTTGAATCCAGAACTTCTTATTTTTCCAGCCACTTCTAGAACTGTGTGTGTGGTCTGTAATTCTCAGTTACAATTCTGGCCCTTGAACCTTGTCCCTGGGCACTGGCTGCCCTTACCAGAGGTCTCTGTCTGCTCCAGCACAATGCTTAATCTCTTCATACAGTGGCTTCTGAGTCACTCCTGTGTTTGGCCCCCAGGGGACCCTTAGGGCAGCTCTGTTGTCTTTTTCTTATTTGCCAGAGTGTTTCTGGCCTAAATTTATTATTGACTGATGAAGGTTAACGGGAACCAGTCATCCCTTTTTGAGTCTCACCGGAGGAACCACCTGTTCTGCATCCCAACCATTAGGGAGGGACGATGGGGTAGTGAAGGACTCCCCCACAGTGAGCTTGCCTTTGTCCCACAGCTCCCAGGAAGTGGGACAATGTATGTGTGATCTGATTGCATCAACCGAGGGCTCTAGGGATTTCAAGGGAAAGAGCTCAACTCAAAGTAGCTTAAGCAAAGCAGGAGATTTTATTGGCTCAAGGAACGAGGAAGTTCAGGTATAAGTTTAATTTCAGGTAGTTCTGGATGCTGGTACTCAAATGTCATCATGGATTTCCCCACCTCTCTCTGTATCTCTTGGCTCTGAATGTTTCTGCTTCTCTCTGTTTCTTGGCCTCTTCTCCTCTAGTTATTGACAGGCTCCAGCACCCATCTAAAAGGGTGAGCAACCATTTTCTCTGTTAGATCACACTTCAAAGGTCCCAGAGAGTGACTTGGGACAGGTCAGCTTGAGTCATTTTCACATACCTGAAGCTCTGTGCCCAGGATGATGCTGCTTCATGATTGTCTGAGCTTGGGTAAGGTGCCATTCCTGTGCCTGAGGAGGAGGGCCGCCAGGGTTAGCACTGTCACAGAACTGCAGTGGAGTTGGTAGGAGGAATTCCCCCAAGGAACCAGGAGAAGAGGGTGGGAAAGGATGTCAGGCAGACAAAAGCTAGTGTTCTTAGTTTTTCCTGCACTGCCTCTTAGCCTTTCCTGGAAATGTCTGCTAATGCTATCTCTTCTCTGCCCCCATGCTGGGGGTTAGGATGCCCACGATGCCACTGAATACTTCCGGCTGGCCCTGGCTGCAGCAGTCCTGCTGGGTGACGAGGAGCTGCAGGACATCATTAGGACCAGGCTGGACCACATCTGCCAGAGCCCCCTCTGGCATAGCAGCCCCTCTGGGCGCTCCTCAGAGAGGGCGCGGTGGCTGAGTGGCGGGGGCCTGGCCCTCTGAGGACAGCTGTCCCATCTCTGACCAGTTGCATGGTCAGAAGCTACCTCTCTGCTCTAGGCTGTTAATCTGGGGGCGGGGTTCAAGTCATCACCTGGCCCAGCCTCTCATCTCAGAATGGGAAGAGCATAGTCCAGAGGGAGAGGGCTCATTCCAGGTCACACAAGGCATGGATGGTGGAGCAGGGATTAGGGGTCCTGGCTTTGTGTCTAGAACCTTTCCAGTAGACTGTGGCCCTTCCACACATACAGACCCTGAAATGCACTTTCTAGACACACAGTTCTAGAGAAAATGAGACCCCTGCCCCTAGAAAAGCTGTCTCCTTCCCTCAGGGAAGAAATCAGGCATTGCACTGGAGAGAAGACCAGCCCATTGGACTTTGTTCCCTTCACTGACTTTTCTCAGGGAAAGACCCCTCCCCTTGCCAGCAGAGAAACTAGTCACTTGTTTTTTTTCTCTATTCAACCAGAGGGGGTGCCACTCCTCCTGTCACAGGGACTGGCAGGAGGGAATTCACCATGCTATTAGCTCAAAAGACACAGCCTGAGGATGGCCAGGTGGAATGCACAGGAGGTGAGGTCTGATGTGGAGGCACCATCTCCATCCTGCCCCGAGGCTCTGCTCCCTTATAACCTCCCATAAACCCAGGAGAAGGCTCCCAAGCGTCAAAGCCTAAAAATTGAGCACTAAGGAAGTTATGACGTAAATTACATGTAAATAGTGTATATTATTAAATATTGCTCATTTACATTTATTCACACATTTGTGTCCTTAATAAGAGGGAAGATGAAAACTAGTTATTTTTGCATATCTTATTAATTATCTATGAGTCACTAGGTCCGACCCACACAGATAGCGAGGGAATTACCAAGGGTGTGGATGCCAGGAGGTGGGGAGAAGCTGACTACCACAGTATATGAGTCCCTTGATGACGGAATCAGGAATTTGCTAAGGCAGTGAGCTCCAAGTATGGTCCACTGACTGGCTGGGCCAGCAACATAAGCGTCACCTCTGAGATTGTTTGAAATGCGAATTTCAGGCTCCACCTAAGACCTCTGAAGCACAGTCTCTGGGGCCAAGGATCCCTGGCTTGACCCTGTTTTCCAGGTGATTCTAATGCACACTGAAGCACAAGAAGCACTCCTCTGGAACCATGGTTCTCAGAGAATGTGAAAAGGAATCACCCGGGGAACTTGCAGAAAATGAACTTTCTGGTTCTTACCCCAATAATTCTGATTCAGTAGACCTGGGAGACACCCCAGGAACATGCATTATTAACGAGCATCTCGAATGACCCTGATGCTGGCAGTTCACTCTTGCTCGGAAATGTGGACACATGTAAGAGCTAGCTATAGGGATCGCCATCTGACCCCCAACAGCTTAGATTTACTGTTAAGACCCTCTGCCTTTACTTTCTAGCTCCTTGGAGCAACCAGATGATTGGTGGTGTGGTGGTGTGGGATGGGGGTGGGGAGTTGAGTCAATAGTGCATCTTCTAGTCACCAATGCTGTGTACATATTGGTACATCTTATTTTCTCTTAGGAGCTTGGTTGGTTGTTACTCTAGAGTATTCTTCACCAGAAAGGAAATGAAGTGACTTAGTCCACTACCACGTAAGATAGATGTGGTTTTGCTCCCACCACAAACCATAAAATCCCCAAGGGAGGGATGTTGAAGATAGTCTAACCTCCCATGCAGAGTCCTTTCAACAACATTCCTGGGAGACCGACGGGGCACAGGCATGCCAGAATGGTTAACAAATCTCGTGCTTGCAGAAGGCTTGCTTGGCTCTGGGACCCATGCCATGAACCATTCCCCATTTGTCTCAGGTTACAGACCCTCTCTCTTTTTGCGACTGACCTATTACTCTCCTCTGGCCAGATGCCAATTTCTGTCCCTCTGATAGTGTGGTTCCTATAACTGGTATTGGCTGGTGGGTGGAGAGCAAAGAGGGTCATTACCATACTTAATGTGATTTAATGTTTTATTTTAACATTACATTAAGATTTTTCTTCTCCGCATCAGCTACATCTTACTGTTGGCTCACATTGAGCTTATCATTTGAAGTCTCTTCTCACGTGAGTTTCTGTTTGGCCAGATACTTCTCAATTTTTACAAGTATACATATATATATATATATATATATATATACACACACACACACACACATAAATACCTACACACATATATATACATGTATGTAGCTATACATGTATATATATACATAAATACACATAAATACCCACACACATATATATCTATGCATGTATATATATTTAGGTGAAGGGCATTATATCTACCCATTTTATACTTCATTGGGAAATTTGGTTAAACTTTTCTGATTCTGTGTAGATTTTAAAATTGAATTATAGTTGATTTACAATGTTGTGTTAATTTCTGCTGTACAGCAAAGTGATTCAGTTACACATACATATTCTTTTAAAAACTCTTTTCCATTATGGTTTATCACAGGATATTGAATACAGTTCCCTGTGCTGCACAGTAGTACCTTGTTGTTTATCCATTCTGTATATAGTGGTTTGCTTCTGCTAACTCCAAACTCTCAATACACGCCTCTCCGAACCCCTCCGCCTTGGCAACCACAAGTCTGTTCTCTATGTCTGTGAGTCTGTTTCTGTTTTCTAGGTAGGTTCATTTGTGTAATATTTTAGATTCCACATATAAGCGATGATATCATATGATATTTGTCTTTCTCTGAGTCCATCCATGTTGCTGCAAATGACATTATTTCATTCCTTTTTATGGCTGAGTAGTATTCCATTGTGTATATATACCACATCTTCTTTATCCATTCATCTATTGCTGCACATTTAAGTTGTTTCCATGTCTTGGCTATTGTGAATAGTGCTGCTATGAACATAGGGGTGCAGGTATCTTTTTGAATTGTAGTTTTGTTTCGATGTATGCCCAAGAATGGGATTGCTGGATCATACGGGAGCTCTATTTTTAGTTTTTTAAGGAACCTCCATACTGTTTTCCATGGTAGCTACACCAACTTACATTCCCACCAACGGTGTAGGAGGGTTCCCTTTTCTCCACACCCTCTCTAGCATTTGTTATTTGTAGACTTTTTAATGATGGCCATTCTGCCTGGTATGAGGTGGTACCTCATTGTAGTTTTGATTTGCATTTCTCTAATAATTAGCTATGATGAGCATCTTTTCAGGTGCCTCTTGGCACCTGTGTGTCTTCTTTGGAGAAATGTCTATTTAGGTCTTCTGCTCATTTTTCGATTGAGTTGGCTGTTTTTTTGTTGTTGAGTTGTATGAGCTATTTGTATATTTTGGAAATTAAGCCCTTGTCAGTCACATCATTTGAAAATACTTTCAGTCTGTAGGTTGTTTTTGTTTTCTTTCTCATTGCCTTTGCTGTACAAAAGCTTGTCAGTTTGATTAGGTCACATTTTGTTTATTTTTGCTTTTATTTCTGTTGCCTTGGGAGACTGACTGAGAAAACATTGGTACGATTTATGTCAGAGAATGTTTTGCCTACGTTTTCTTCTAGGAGTTTTATGGTGTCATGTCTTATATTTAAGTCTTTAAGGCATTTTGAGTTTATTTTTGTGTATGGTGTGAAGGTGTGTTCTAACTTCATTGATTTCCATGCAGCTGTCCAACTTTCCCAACACCACTTACTGAAGAGACTGTATTTTTTTCTATTGTATATTTTTGCCTCCTTTGTAAAAGATTAATTGACTGTAAGTGTGTGGGTTTATTTCTGGGCTGTCTATTCTGTTCCATTGATCCGTGTCTGTTTTTGTGCCAGTACCACACTGTTTCGATTACTGTAGCTTTCTAGTATTGCCTGAAGTCTGGGAGGATGATGTCTCCTGCTTTTGTTCTTTTTCCTCAGGATTGCTTTGGCAATTCTGGGTCCTTTATGGTTCCATATAAATTTTAGGATCATTTGTTCTAGTTATGTGAAAAATGTCATGGGTAAACTGATAGGGATCTCATGAAATCTGTAGGTTGCTTTGGGTAGTATGGCCATTTTAACAATATTAATTCTTCCAATCCAAGAGCGTGGGATATCTTTCCATTTCTTTGTGATTCTGTGCACTTTGGTAAATCTGGTAAATTTGCCCTTAACCAGGTCAGTTATAAAAATGTTCAGCACATTTCCAAAGACAAGGATAAGGCTATTTTTTAAAATAAGAAAAACATTGTGTTGTATCATTGAAATGACTACATCCTGTATGCAAATTACTCTGCTGAAATATTCTTTAAAAGTGTCTGAAAATTCCGTTTTAAAAATGTGGTGAGGGCTTCCCTGGTGGCGCAGTGGTTGAGAGTCCGCCTGCCAATGCAGGGGACACGGGTTCGTGCCCCGGTCCAGGAAGATCCCACATGCCGCGGAGTGGCTGGGCCCATGAGCCATGGCCGCTGAGCCTGCGCATCCGGAGCCTGTGCTCCGCAATGGGAGAGACCACAGCAGTGAGAGGCCCGCGTACCGCAAAAAAAAAAAAAAAAAAAAAAAAAAAAAAAAAAATGTGGTGAACTATTCCTCCTGGAATCATGTTGATGCTGTTTTTCATGATCCGCAGAGAGTGAGTGAAGTGGTGTTTGGGCCTGGTTTCTATTTAAACAGGTTTTATTATTCATAGGTTGTAGCCAAAGATGAATCAGTTACCCTCTTTTATCCTAATCCTTCCCCAAAACTTAGTGGCCTGCCTGGCTTCTGGCTCCTTGCATCTAATCTAAATAAAGAACAAGGAGGGAATTACAACATTGTGGAAAACCTGTAACATGTTTTATCAGCTTTTAGTTACATTACTTCCCTATTCAACTGAGCTAATGCTTTGAAATCTAATATTGCTTTTATCCTTTTCTTATTTGCTTTTGCATTATTTAAGATGTCTTTATATTGTGTGTGTGTTTGCTTGTGCTTTGTAAGTAAAATGTAACTTTTTTTTAACATCTTTATTGGAGTATAATTGCTTTACAGTGTTGCGTTAGTTTCTGCTGTATAACAAAGTGAATCAGCTATACTTATACATATATCCCCGTATCCCCTCCTTCTTGCATCTCCCTCCCACCCTCCTTATCCCACCCCTCTAGGTGGTTGCAAAGCACTGAGCTGATCTCCCTGTGCCATACAGCTGCTTCCCACTAGCTATCTATTTTACATTTGGTAGTGTATATATGTCAATGCTACTCTCTCGCTTCGTCCCAGCTTACCCTTCCCCCTCCCCGTGTCCTCAAGTCCATTCTCTATGTCTGCGTCTTTATTCCTGTCCTGCCCCTAGGTTCATCAGAACCTTTTCTTTTTTTTAGATTCCATATATATGTGTTAGCATACAGTATTTGTTTTTCTCTTTCTGACTTACTTCGCTCTGTATGACAGACTCTAAGTCTATCCACCTCACTACAAATAACTCAGTTCCGTTTCTTTTTATGGCTGAGTAATATTCCATTGTATATATGTGCCACATCTTCTTTATCCATTCATCTGTCGATGGACACTTAGGTTGCTTCCATGTCCTGGCTATTGTAAATAGAGCTGCAATGAACATTGTGGTACATGACTCTTTTTGAATTATGCTTTTCTCAGGGTATATGCCCAGTAGTGGGATTGCTGGGTCATATGGTAGTTCTATTTGTAGTTTTTTAAGGAACCTCCATACTGTTCTCCATAGTGGCTGTATCAATTTACATTCCCACCAACAGTGCAAAAGGGTTCCCTTTTCTCCACACCCTCTCCAGCATTTATTGTTTGTAGATTTTTTGATGATGGCCATTCTGACCAGTGTGAGGTGATACCTCATTTAGTTTTGATTTGCATTTCTCTAATGATTAGCGATGTTGAGCATTCTTTCATGTGTTTGTTGACAATCTGTATATCTTCTTTGGAGAAATGTCTATTTAGATCTTCTTCCCATTTTTGGATTGGGTTGTTTGTTTTTTTGATATTGAGCTGAATGTAACTCTTTTGACAGAAGTTTTTCTGGGGAAAGAAGTATATAGGGGTGGACGGTTTCAGAAATGAAGGGAGAAACAGTTCACCATGGGGTGGGAAGACCTAGATCTTGGTCTTGAATTTGACATTAAATTATGATGTGACCCTTGGGCATGTCACTTAACCTCTATAAACTTCAGATCTCTGATCTCTAATATAAAAAGTATGACCTCCTGTAGGTTCCTTTTCAGAAATTTCCAAGCTGGTTATTTCCAAGCCATATGAACAGGAAGAGAGACTTGTATCTGGAAGATGAAATCATGTTTTTATGGCCCAGTTTTTTTCTCTTCTCTTTTACAGGTGAGTAAACTGAAAAACAGAAAAGTAATTTTCTCCCTGCCACACAGGTAGTTGTGGCAAAGACAGCAGTACCCTGGGTCCAAGGACTTAGCTGCACAAATGATTCCTTCTGGGCGATTTTCACAGTTTTATGCATGTGTGCATACGTGCACATTTGTGTGCACGTATGTGCACATGCATATGCACACTTGCATTTATCACCATATGTGCCATCTGAACAACCACTTACCAATTGTTTTCTAAATTGATTTACTTCCTTTACTCAATTTTATAAAGGATGACTGGTCTATGCAGAAGAAAAACATATTGCTTTCTAAAAAAAGAATTACATAAATAAAAACAAATATAGTGAAAACAAACAATGCACTAAATTCAAGCTAGATCCTGTTGCTTATGGCAAGTGCCCAGCCTAGGCTTGATCTGGCATTATTTGAAAATAAAGAGATTAACATTTGGCAGGGAGTGTTGAAGACAAACTAACACAGTTCTCCTTGAGCAATCAGGGAAACAGAGCAAGCAGTGCAAACGACTGATCTCCTCACAGTGGGAGTCAGTGCTATTCAATGCCATGTCTGGCTGCACACTTCCCACTTCAGGGAAGCTGGGACTCAGTTGTATAAGAGGCAAGGGGCAGATATGAATATGATCCAGGATGGGAAGCACTGTGATGGGAGCTAATTACAGGGTGCAATGAGAATTCAGGGGAGAGGATTTAACCCAAGCATGGGAGCAAGAGTATCAGGGAGGGCTCCCTGGAGGAAGTGACATCTAAACCGAATCCTGAGAGAGAGAGATATCTACTTCTACATGCAGCCTGGGTGGGGTTCACAGACAGGGTATGTGTCAAGAAAGGTCCAGAGGGTAGAGAGGGTCTGGTGTTTTCTGAGAACAGCAATGAGTTGAACAAAGCTGGAGCACAGTCGGGGCGGTAAGGAAGGGAAGTGAGAGAAGGCTCCAGGGAGGGGAGCTGGAGACAGATCCTGAGTGTGAGGGTGAGCCACGAAAAGGTTCTAAGCAGGTGAGAGAGCCATGCTCAGATTTGTGCTTTGGAAAGATGAATCTGGAAGCAGCCTGAGAACAGATTACAGAGCAGCAGGAGGGAAGGTGGGAGACCCATTAGCTGCATATTGCAACAACACACTCCAGCTTTTATTTGGATTTCACCAGTTTTTCCCCTCAAGTCCTTTTTGTGATCCAGGGTCCAGGGTACCACATTGCATTTAGCTGTCGCGTTTCCCTAGTCATCTCTGACCTGTGATAGTCTCTCAGTCTTTCCTTGTTTTTCATGATCTTGACCTCCTTCCCTTTTGATAATTGCTCCCATTGGGATGTGTGGACAAGGGGAAGGGAAGAATGAAAAATTAAAGAGAATGAGTCGTGCACTCACCAAGGTAACAGTTCCTAGTGGGGGCAAGGGAGTCAGGCATATGTGGGTTAGAATCTGTCTCTTACTAGCTGTGTGACCTTCAGCAAATTAATTAACTTCTCTGAGCCCAGTGTTGTAAGAATTGTATCAGCACACGTAAAAGTACTGAACACACTCAATGCCTGGCACATAGTGTAAACACTAGGTGACCTGATAGATTTGTTTACCTTCTTTATTTCATAGATGAGGAAATGGCTGAGGCACATCTATCTTTGGGAGCAGGGCTTTACCTAAGGGAGAAAGAAGCTTGATCCAAGACTTAAGACAAATGAGGCTATTTTTAAAGCAAATTAATAAAATGGTTTATGTTCTAAAAAATGCCTACTATGACCCAACCATTAGTTTATTTATTTTAAAGTTAAGATTTACTCTTTTCTATACTAGGTTTTATTTGCCACGTTGCAATTCAGTCATATTTTGTTTCTTTCTTGGTGTAAGTCCTGAAATTCGGAAGTGCAGCCAGACTTAGAGCAGTGGCTGGGAATGCTGTCCTGCATTCAAGGGCACCTGGGTCTGAAGTTGGCTGAGTGACTGGGCAAGTTACTCTATACTCTTCAGTCTCAATTTTAACTCTGCTTCGAGTTTTACTTGAGACCTCAAGTATGGATGACTAGGTATGAGCCCTCAATTCATGGTAGCTCCGATACTGAAGCAGGACTAAGTAGATTCTTAGTAAGTGTATCTGGTTCTGGGCTCCATATCTTAAGACAGGGGTGTGTGTTAGGGTTGCTGGTCTCTTGGGACCTTTACCTCTTGGTGAGACCTCTTGGTGGAGGCCTATCTCTTGGATGGGACAGCACATCTTTCCAAGTCTGTACTCCTCTGGTCCCCCAGCCCTAGTCAGTTATTTTAGAACTCAGGGGCATTAGAGGATGGAGGCTGCTGGCTGTCCCAGCTCTGAGAACATGCAGTCGGTTCACCTTCCTCCAAGGGGTGTAGTCTGCTCAGTGAAGCAGAGACATGTGGCTGCTTAGGGGCTGGGGAGGCTCTGCCCAGCTGTGATGTGTGATAGGGCAGAGGTGAGACCAAGGATAACTCAGTCACGGGGCTGCTCAGCTTTGTTTTCGGGAGAGACTGTGGAGGCAGGTGGGAGGGGAGGACACTGTGCTTTCAGAATTATTTTAAAGGTGAGAACGCTGGCTGCCACTTCTAGTGCTGCCTTGGACTCATTGCGCAGGGCATCAGGATAGCTCAAGGGGTGCATTCCCCCCCAGGTAAGCTTCCAGACAGGGTATGGGAGTGGATGGCTGAGGTCTTCCTTCTCCATGAGAAATCAAGAGTTCCAGCAGGGGGCAGTAATGTCTCTCCTAAGTAGTATATCATTACCAAAGTGTGTTCAGGAGCTCTGGATCAGCCTACAGCAATGCCTTTCAAATTTTTTGTTTGTTTGTTTGGTTTGGTTTTTACTATGACACACAGTAAGAAGTACCTTTTACATTGTATCTCAGTATGCATATGCACAAATATACCTATAGTATCTGTTTGACAAAACACCATTTTGTGCTTACACCATGAAATGCACTTTGATCTATTCTATTCATTTTTAAAAACATTCTATTCTAATTAAAAAATATCCAGCTTATGACCTGCTAAATTGATTTCTAGATTCACTAATCTGCAGTTTGAAAAGCACTGACCTGGAGGGCTCTGGCTTTTGTTCTTTCATATATATCATTTGATGGGACAACTTTATTGAGACCAGAAAATGTGTACATATCAAAACAAAAATAATGGTTGAGATTTCTGAATGAACGTTATGCACTAGCCCCTATGCAAAACCTTTTTGAGAACTCTCTCATGTAATCCAACAACATTTTGAGGAAGATACTATTGTTTTTATCTCCATTGAGGTTTAGAAAATGGAAATGGCTTGCTTAAGTCCAGTTAGTAAGTGGTCGAGGTGAGAGTTGAAGTCATGTCTCCCTGATGCTGGAACTAGGGTGCGAACCCATTACATTATACTGTGCGTCTCTATCAGTTGACACATCACTGGGACATGTACCATCACTAATGTGATCATGAATAGAAACAAGGTTAAAATTTGTTTCAGCAGCCTGGAATGTTAGGCTGAAATCAATATGGTGATTCTGGTGAGTCAAAAAATTAATTACTCTAGAACAGGATTGGAGAGAACTGATTTTCTAGGAGATCTTGAAAAATTATGAAGGTTATCACTGACCACAGACAAATAAGTCCAGAAGAAATGATAAACTATCTTTCCCAAATGGAAAATGAAAGGAGGAATAGAAAGTTTATAATTTCACAATGGTGATAGATCAGAACAAATTATAAATTAGATTTTAAAGATTCCAGGTGAGGAGTGGGGCGAATTTGCAAGAGACCCCTAAGCCAATAGTAGAAGACTGTGGATACCTGAGCAAGTGAGGCAGCCAGGTGAACGGAGTTTTGTGCGGCTTGAATGGCAGCAGCAGAAGGGAGGTCACAGATGTGAGAGAATTACCTACTTTTGATATCATGGGAAAGCTGGTGGGGATACCATCATCCTCCAAATGTGTCTTGTGAAACAAATAACCAGGGAGAAGCCCATGCTCATGTTGAGATGTTTTAATTCTTATGCATTAACTGTGTTAGGAACAGGTTTTTTAACTGACTCACAATGTTTAGGAATGCTTATCTATTTTCTTAAGCTTCTATTTTATTTTTATTTGGGATTGCAAATTTTTGCCTATGCAAATTTTACCTATTGCAAATTCTTTATCTCTGGAAAGAATTTTTAAGTAGGTGATCTCTTCTGTCTTTGATTCTAACATTTTAGATGTAGACTGTGATATTTAAACCTAATGTATATGACTCTCAACTACTTTACCTTTCTTTCATGGGCCAAATATTATGTGTGAAGCTGACATTTTTGTTCTTGAACTTTCTTGTAAATTGAGAACTTTGATGTTTGTTCATCTGGGGATATATTGGACATCTGCTTCATAGAGATGCTCATAGGAATGCCCCTGACGTCTGCACATTGCCCCAGACAGCAGTGACACTACTTACTTCTGCTTTCCTCCCCAGGGCAACTGCCAAGGGCCAGGCTGAAATAACAGCTGCCTGGTGATCCCGGTGACCAAACAGCTAATTATTCATGAGATAAACAAAACAGACTTGTCTGTCCTAGAACATGTAGCTTTCAAACTCTGGTGGGTGGAGGGAAGGATAGCCAAACAGATGACTTGGAGGATCTGCATTTTTGGTTGTTTTAAAATCCTAAGGGATTATTTAGATTTATAATCTGACCCTCTTCCAAGTCCTGTGGCATTCCTTTGTTTTCTTTCCAGTTAAAGTCTGTGTCTTCCTTTCTTTCTTCTTCTATCCTTAGATTAGACTCTCCCTCTTTCATGTGCTTGTAGATCCCTGTACTTTTGCATCAGGGCACTTATCACAGTTTATAATTATACTGTCTGTTTGGCTTTTTTAAAAAATCCCTGTGCACCACCTAGATTGGAAGCTCCATGAGAGCAGGGACCTTGCCTGTGTCACTCACCTCTATATTCCCAGAGTTGTTACCGGTGTCTGACACATGGTAGAAGCTCAGTAAAGGTTTGATGAATGGGTCAAAAAGAAAAAATGAATGAATGAAACTTTTGATTCAGGTTGTGACCACTTCTCATCACTTATGAGAGGGAGAAAGTATTAAGACCATAATCTACCTGCTTTTGGCTCATGAGAGACATAGGGAATTAGGTGATAAGGCTGCTCACACTCATAGCAGGTGCTTAGTAAAAGTTTATTGAGAATAATAAGCATAATTTTCATTTGTTGAGGATGAATTGCTATAGATGTGCTGGTCTCTTCCTAATTTTCACTGAAGTACCAATTACAATAAGGGATAATCACAGTCTTTTGCTGAGTCCCTGCCCTGTGCTAGGCATGGTGCTAAGTAATACACCTATAGTATTTGACTTGATCCTCCTAATGACCCTACAAAGAACGTGTTATTAACCCCACTTTCCAGATGAAAGAATCTAGGCTCAAAGTAGTTAAGACACTTGCAGAGATTCAAAATCAGTTCTGTCTGATCTGAAAATCAGTGCTTTCAATAACTATGTAATTCTGGTTTCACATTTTCTTTTTAGAACTTAGGATCTTGAAGAGAACAATTTTCCTTGTGAACATTTGATGGTTCCCCTTTGTCTTAAGGAGAGGAATGACCAGGAAACTCGGTATATACAAGCATTAATCCACCAAGCATTACAAGAAATCCCTTCAGTCCTGAAAGTTCTTTGGAAGTAAGGGTGCCAGGGGACAGGTGATAATTTTAGGATATTTTGGGACCTGAGTGGGCAGAGTGTTTTTTCAGAATCCCAAGGCGCCTTCCTTGGTGAGTCATAAGTTGAGGCTGTGGTGAGATGTAGGACAAAAGACCCAGTCCCTGCCTTTGAGTATCTGTTGGTCTTGTTGGGTGAGACTGGATATGCATATGAGAAGCTCTAGGAAGGAGAGTCTGAGTCAGGGATAGCTCCTGTGGGACAGTGGAAACAGAGCCATCCACCTATCTATCCATGCAACCAACCAACCAACCCAACCATCCAATATTCAACACCTCTTATGTGCTAGGTTCACACTCCAGTGAGCAAGGTAATCATGGTCCATGACCTCAAGGAGCCTGTGGGCTCTTGGGTGGGCCAGGGTCCCAGATGTGTGGTCCCATTATATCACTGACTCCTCTTAATGGTCTCACCCCACCCAGGAAATAACTGCATAGTATAATTGTTCATATAGAACACATGAGGAAACAAGTTCAGGGAGGTTAAGTAAGAAATTAACTCTTACTCAAAGTCCTGCAGGTGGAAAGTGGCATAAGGATACCAATCTAAGCCTCATCCGTACTGCAAGTATTGCATAAAACTGAAGCTAGACGTTTGCTAAATTTCATGGAACTTCAGCTAGATTGATCCTGTTCACCTGAACATCCTGCCCAGGATGAATGGTGGTACCATTGAACAATTCCACTGCTTATCAAATGTGTGATCTCAGAGAAGCTTTCAAGCTCTTGGTAAAATGAAGGTGATAATAGTACTTCTCTTGTGGGATTCTTGTGAGGATTAAGTGAGTTAATATATGTAGGTGTTTAGACTAGTGCCTGGCACATGTTATATAGGTGGTGGCTATGATGTGGTTCTCTTGACAGGTATTTGAGAAGAGTATTCGTGTGAAGAAGATAATGAATTCAGCTTGGAACATGTAGAGCAAACACTTAGAGTTTGCATCCAGCTGGGTGTGAAACCAGTTTAATGTCCATATTGTCCACTTGATGTTATGCGCCATGAGGTCAGAGATTGTCTGGGTCACCCCTGTACCCACAGCACGAGAACAGTGCCTGACACACAGAAAGTACTTGATATTGATTTATTGGATAAATGAATGAATGAATATGTGAATGCATGGTAGGCATTATTTAGGATATAAGTTATACATGGATAAAATAATGAAATAAATAAGTACCCCCTCTGTCCCCCGGCATGAAGGACACCAGCAGATATGAGATAGAGAGGTATGTGAGTGAGTGTGGGCTTCCTGCAGAGACTCCAAATGATGTATGGCCTCCAGGAAGAAGTAGGGTCATTCTCTTTCCAGTTCTTACATGAGCTGTCATTCCAGGGCCCTGAGATGTCCTAGGGCAGGGCTTGCCCTGGAGTTCTCTGCCAGCCAAACTATGTTGCCAATCCTCATGGAAGTAAAGGATCTTTCTTCCTGTCCTTTGACTTCAAACTGGGGTCAAAGGCCTTAGGCTGGTGTAAAAATAAGTAAAGGCCCTGAATAGACGAAGGCCATTCTGCAGACAGCCCTCACTGTAAACATTGGCCTTCCCTTCCTCTAGCCTGAAGCTTCCAGGTACTTCCCTGGGCCCATCATGACCTCACTTGGCCTAACGGCCTGGTGGCTGCAGCAGGTCCTGGTGGTCTTGTGGTAAGAGAATGAGGGACTTCTGAGGGAAGTCAGAGGTAAGTGACAACTCTGAAAATGTGTGTATATGCATACTCAAGGTTATGATACATTTTACTTTTATAAAGGATGTACAGTACCCAATTTACAAATAATAAAATATAAATGCTTTTATTGTAAATTTCACATAGCCAGTTGATTCTCAGAAAATGCATTCGTTGATTTATTCAGAACTCTTGTATCTAGAGTCAACCATGGTTGCAATTGGATAACAAGAACAGTTTTGACATGAATGTTCATTGAGATTTTCATTAACAAGTTAAGACGGAAGTGAAACAACAAAGAGGTTGGAAATCACTCATTTGTCAATAGTGTGAATGACTTTTTTCCTGAATTCGAAAGAATATTGCCTCAGTTTTTTGTGCTCATCACCATGGAACAGATATAGACTTGACAGCTTTAAGTATAATCTGCATTATTAGCATAGCTTTCTTTCTTTTTTTTCTTCTTTTTCTTTTTTGCGGTACACGGGCCTCTCACTGTTGTGGCCTCTCCCGTTGCGGAGCACAGGTTCCGGACGCGCAGGCTCAGCGGCCATGGCTCACAGGCCCAGCTGCTCCGCGGCATGTGGAATCTTCCCAGACCGGGGCACGAACCCGTGTCCCCTGCATCGGCAGGCGGACTCTCAACCACTGCACCACCAGGGAAGCCCCAGCATTGCTTTCTTAAATCTAGACAATCAACAGATCCATAAATTAAGTCTTGATTTGTAGCATTTTCAAATTTCTGTGATATAAATACTCCTACCTTGGCTGATTTCAAGCTGCTAATGTGATGTTGCTGAATATGGGGCTGGGGAAGATGTGCACACCACCATATAGTATCTACCATACACATATGATAGGTGTGAACAGCCTTAGTAGCAAATTCTACTAAACTAATTAGGAAGTGATGAGTTTTGAGTATTTATTACCCTTTTTAAGGTGATATATTTGATCGTAAGTTTATATTCTTTATATAATTTAACTTTTAATAAAGGCTGTGTCTAACAACCAGCTCACCAAATTCCTGAAATTTAATAATTGGCTCTCAGGAGTGGGTTGAGCCAGCTCTAGCATGGCACTGACCCCAGTCTTGTCAAAGAAGACAAGGTTAACGGAGTGGGCGGGCATGAGGCCCACAGGTCTGCCTAGCATTGGAGATGACCTGGGACACATAACTCCTGGGACCACCAGAAAAGGATGACCAAGAGGAAAGAGACCCCCTCTTGTTCAGGAAGAAAAGTAAATTCTCCTGGAACCCCCTTGCATGTTTGAGAAATTCTTCACTCACCCCACTCATAACATCTACTCCTTGGTGTTTCGCATCTTCATGGACCTCCTAGGGTTAAAGCATGCCTAGAATAATATAGTCTGTGATAGTTGCTTGGCTTTTCAAGTGAGCTTTGCAAAGGCAGTGGTCATGTCAGTTTGTCTGCCTCATCAGAGCATTGCCTGCAAATGATTGCATCTTCACTTACAAAACACAGCTGTAGGAATTTTTGTCCTCACTGTATTGGCACTTTCCTTTTGACCTGTGTTTAACGTGGCAGACATTTTGACCTGTGTCCTTTGGCACTGAGGATGCTTTGATTCCATGCTTATAACTGCAAGCATTTAAAGCACCAACATGGTTGAATTTTTGTCAAGAAAGTATTTTTCTTAATTGTCTCATTAAGCCATTTTAATTTCAATATCAGTGTTCAATCAGTGAAACCATTTCTACTTTTTGTCATTTCTTATTTTATCAAAATCAATTTTATAGGGATTCATTCCTTTATGTGAATTTTTACAAGGCAGGCTTTATTTATCAATTGTGATTTATCTGTATCAAATGTAATCATATCAAATTTTAGTTTCTGCCAGAGTGAATTTTCTATTGTGGCTTTATTTCTACTAAGTCCAGTTTTCCGGGTACACATTTGGTTGATCTGAACTTTGTCAGGACAATGTGATTGCCCTGTCAGTATTCAGTCATTAACACATTTTTCTTTGTGTAGTTTAGCTGTTGTCAGTTTTATTTTGAACTGATTATTTTAAACAAAGTAATGAGATACAAATGCCCGACCACTTTAAGTACCTGTGGAGGCCAGGAGTGGGGCCAGTATAGGCAGACTGGAGTAGATATGAATGAAATGCCATGAGCTAAGTTTTCATCCATAGCAGACAAGCAGACAGGCAGATCAGTGGTAGTTACCAATGACAAGAACTTTAGAGAAATGGCGCAATGCCATTTTGCATTAAACATGAAGCACGACGATTTTCTAAAACTACCCAAAGCTTGTGAGCCGTGCGTATAATCCCCACTAAGGCATCTCGACCGTGGCAGGCCCTTGGTGCATGTTGGAGGGTATCGAGTTGAATCGGTATGATGTAACCGAAGAGCCTGGGCTCTGGGCCAGGTGATCTGGGGTCTGAACCCAGCTCTGCCACTCCTTGCTGTGTGTACTTGGGCAAGTCCATTTTCATCCCTAGGTGTCAATTTTATCAACTATCAAAACATGGGCTGATCTCTAAAAGTTCATGGACCTTCTTGAAAATCTGAGGAAATCTATGACATCTGCCTTCAGAATTACACACACCCTCATTTTGCACATAACTTCAGAGAGTTCATGTACCCTTTAATGGCTGCCCAAGGATAATGAGTTAAGAAAACCCAGCCCAGATGATCTGTCAGGACCTGTCTGCGGTTGACATGCCAGTACTTAGGTAGGTGATGTATGTATACATCTGCCAGGTGATGCCTGAGAGCTGACACACACACTGTTGATGGAATAAAAATGGAGAAATCCTGAAAAGAAGGATCTGGAACCCTTACTGTACATGACTGGTTCATTAGTATTTTCATTAATATTATTAAAGTGTAAGAGCATAGACCTGTGGGTTGAGCTGCTTGGGTTAAAATCTCAGCTCTGTGCAAGTTCTTAGGCAAAACACTTAACTAGGCTGGGCCTCAATTTCTGCATCTGTAATATGGGAATATTAATAACTTCATAGGGCTGTTGTGTATGAAACAGCTAGATATTAAATTGTTACTTCTTACTACGTCTTAAATGAACCAATGCTCAGAGAATTTTATATCATAACAAGTGGTAATTGTTACAGTTTGTGGGCTTCAGAGACCATCTAGTTCAACTCTTTCATTTTACCAAGGAGGATCAGAAGAGGGAAGAGCCTTTCCCGAGGTCACCCAACTCACTGTAGTCTGTGTTGCTCCCTGAAACTATTCTTGGACACTGGGAAAAATGTAAACTAACATGATGATCATCGGCATGCCACTTTTCAAGGCAAGAGGAGGCCCGTCTCCTTGGACCAGATCCCATGTGATTCTGTGCTGTATTTGTAGAGTTCTCTGATGCCAGCTGTTTCTGCTTGTAAGTGTAGAGTGATTCAGGACAGTTTGGACATCAGTGGGTATGATTTTTTTGTTAACGTCTTTATTGCAGTATAATTGCTTTACAATGGTGTGTTAGTTTCTGCTGTATAACAAAGTGAATCAGCTATACTTATACATATATCCCCATATCTCTTCCCTCTTGCGTCTCCCTCCCACCTTCCATATCCCCCCCCTCTAGGTGGTCACAAAGCACCGAGCTGATTTCCCTGTGCTATGCGGCTGCTTCCCACTAGCAATCTGTTTTACATTTGGTAGTGTATATACCTCCATGCCACTCTCTCACTTCGTCCCAGCTTTCCCTTACCCTTCCCTGTGTCCTCAAGTCCATTCTCTATGTCTGCGTCTTTATTCCTGTCCTGCCCCTAGGTTCTTCAGAACCATTTTTTTTTCAGATTCCATATATATGTGTTAGCATACAATATTTGTTTTTCTCTTTCTGACTTACTTCACTCTGTATGACAGTCTCTAGATCCATCCACCTCGCTACAAAACACTCAATTTCACTTCTTTTTATTGCTGAGTAATATTCCATTGTGTATATGTGCCACATCTTCTTTATCCATTCATCTGTTGATGGACACTTAGGTTGCTTCCATGGCCTGGCTATTGTAAATAGAGCTGCAATGAACATTGTGGTACATGACTCTTTTTGAATTATGGTTTTCTCAGGGTATATGCCCAGTAGTGGGATTGCTGGGTCGTATGGTAGTTCTATTTGTAGTTTTTTAAGGAACCTCCATACTGTTCTCCATAGTGGCTGTACCAATTTATATTCCCACCAACAGTGCAAGAGGGTTCCCTTTTCTCCACACCCTCTCCAGCATTTATTGTTTGTAGATTCCTTGATGATGGCCATTCTGACTGGTGTGAGGTATGATGATACCTCCTTGTAGTTCTGATTTGCATTTCTCTAATGATTAGTGATGTTGTGCACCCTTTCATGTGTTTGTTAGCAATCTGTGTATTTTCTTTGGAGAAATGTCTCTTTAGGTCTTCTGCCCATTTTTGGATTGGGTTGTTTGTTATTTTGATATTGAGCTGCATGAGCTGTTTGTATATTTTGGAGATTAATCCTTTGTCAGTTGCTTCATTTGCAAATATTTTCTCCCATTATGAGGGTTGTCTTTCCATCTTGTTTATGGTTTCCTTTGCTGTGCAAAAGCTTTGAAATTTCATTAGGTCCCACTTGTTTATTTTTGTTTTTATTTCCATTTCTCTAGGAGGTGGGTCAAAAAGGAACTTGCTGTGATTTATGTCATAGAGTGTTCTGCCTATGTTTTCCTCTAAGAGTTTGATAGTGTCTGGCCTTACGTTTAGGTCTTTAATCCATTTTGAGTTTATTTTTGTGTATAGTGTTATGGAGTGTTCTAATTTCATTCTTTTACATGTAGCTGTCCAGTTTTCCCAGCACCACTTATTGAAGAGGCTGTCTTTTCTCCATTGTATATTCTTGCCTCCTTCATCAAAGGTTAGGTGGCCATATGTGTGTGGGTTTATCTCTGGGCTTTCTATCCTGTTTCATTGATCTATATTTCTGTTTTTGTGCCAGTACTATACTGTCTTGATTACTGTAGCTTTGTAGTATAGTCTGAAGTCAGGGAGCCTGAGTCCTCCAGCTCCGTTTTTCTTTCTCAAGATTGCTTTGTCTATTCGGGGTCTTTTGTGTTTCCATACAAGTTGTGCAATTTTTTGCTCTCGTTCTGTGAAAACTGCCATTGGTAGTTTGATAGGGATTGCATTGAATCAGTAGATTGCTTTGGGTAGTATAGTCATTTTCACAATGTTGATTCTTCCAATCCAAGTACATCGTATATCTCTCCATCTGTTTGTGTCATCTTTAATTTCTTTCATCAGTGTCTTGTAGTTTTCTGCATACAGGTCTTTTGTCTCCTTAGGTAGGTTTATTCCTAGGTATTTTATTCTTTTTGTTGCAGTGGTAAATGGAAGTGTTTCCTTAAGTTCTCTTTCAGATTTTTCATCATTAATGTATAGGAAAGCAAGAGATTTCTATGCATTAATTTTGTATCCTCCTACTTTACCAAATTTATTGACTAGCTCTAGTAGTTTTCTGGTAGCATCTTTGGGATTCTCTATGTGTAGTATCATGTCATCTGCAAACAGTGACAGCTTTACTTCTTCTTTTCTGATTTGGATTCCTTTTATTTCTTTTTCTTCTCTAACTGCTATGGCTAAAACTTCCAAAACTATGTTGAATAACCGTGGTGAGAGTGGCCAACGTTGTCTTGTTCCTGATCTTAGTGGAAATGGTTTCAGTTTTTCACCACTGAGAACAGTGTTGGCTGTGGGTTTGTCATATATGGCCTTTATTATGTTGAGGTACGTTCCCTCTATGCGTACTTTCTGGAGAGTTTTTATCATAAATGAGTGTTGAATTTTGTCAAAAGCTTTTTCTGCACCTATTGAGATGATCATTTGGTTTTTCTCCTTCAATTTGTTAATATGGTTTATCACATTGATTGATTTGTGTATATTGAAGAATCCTTGCATTCCTGGGATAAACCCCACTTGATCATGGTGTATGATCCTTTTAATGTGCTGTTGGAATGTGTTTGTTAGTATTTTGTTGACCTTTTTGCATCTATGTTCATCAGTGATATTGGTCTGTAGTTTTCTTTTTTTGTGACATCTTTGTTTGGTTTTGGTATCAGGGTGATGGTGGCCTCGTAGAATGAGTTTGGGAGTGTTCCTCCCTCTGCTATATTTTGGAAGAGTTTGAGAAGGATAGGTGTTAGCTCTTCTCTAAATGTTTGATAGAATTCACCTGTGAATCCGTCTGGTCCTGGGCTTTTGTTTGTTGGAAGATTTTTAGTCATAGTTTCTATCAGTGCTTGTGATTGGTCTGTTTATATTTTCTGTTTCTTCCTGGTTCAGTCTCAGAAGGTTGTGCTTTTCTAAGAATTTGTCCATTTCTTCCAGGTTTTCCATTTTATTGGCATATAGTAGCTTGTAGTAATCTCTCATGAACTTTTGTATCTCTGCAATGTTAGTTGTTACTTCTTTTTCGTTTCTAATTCTGTGGATTTGAGTATTCTCCCTTTTTTTCTTGTTGAGTCTGGCTAGTGGTTTATCAATTTTGTTTATCTTCTCAAAGATCCAGCTTTTAGTTTTATTGATCTTAGCTATTGTTTCCTTCATTTCTTTTTCTGATTTATTTCTGATCTGATCTTTATGATTTCTTTCCTTCTGCTAACTTTGGGGTTTTTTTGTTCTTCTTTCTCTAATTGCTTTAGGTGTAAGGTTAGGTTGTTTATTTGGGATGTTTCTTGTTTCTTGAGGTAGGATTGTATTCCTATAAACTTCCCTCTTAGAACTGCTTTTGCTACATCCCATAGGTTTTGGGTCATTGTGTTTTCATTGTCATTTGTTTCTAGGTATTTTTTGATTTCCTCCTTGATTTCATCAGTGATCTCTTGGTTATTTAGTGGTGTATTGTCTAGCTGCCACGTGTTTGTATTTTACACAGATTTTTCCTGTAAATGATATCTAGTCTCATAGCATTGTGGTCAGAAAAGATACTTGATACGATTTCAATTTTCTTAAATTTACCAAGGCTTTATTTGTGACCCAAGATATCATCTGTCCTGGAGAATGTTCCATGAGCACTTGAGAAGAAAGTGTATTCTGTTGTTTTTGGATGGAATGTCCTATAAATATCAATTAAGTCCATCTTGTTTAGTGTATCTTTTAAAGCTTGTGTTTCCTTATTTATTTTCATTTTGGATGATCTGTCCATTGGTGAAAGTGGGATGTTAAAGTCCCCTACTATGATTGTGTTACTGTCGATTTCCCCTTTTGTGGCTGTTAGCATTTGCCTTATGTACTGAGGTGCTCCTATGTTGGGTGTATAAATATTTACAATTGTTATATCTTCTTATTTGACCGATCCTTTGATCATTATGTAGTGTCCTTCTTTGTCTCTTGTAATAGTCTTTATTTTAAAGTCTATTTTGTCTGATATGAGAATTGCTACTCCAGGTTTCTTTTGATTTCCATTTGCGTGGAATATCTTTATCCATCCCCTCACTTTCAGTCTGTATGCGTCCCTAGGTCTGAGGTGGGTCTCTTGTAGATAGCATATATATGGGTCTTGTTTTTGTATCCATTCAGCTAGTCTGTGTCTTTTGGTGGGAGGATTTAATCCATTTACATTTAAGGTAGTTATTGATATGTGTGTTCCTATTAGCATTTTCTTAATTGTTTTGGGTTTGTTGTTGTAGGTCTTTTCCTTCTCTTGTGTTTCCTGCCTAGAGAAGTTCCTTTAGCATTTGTTGTAAAGCTGGTTTGGTGGTGCTGAATTTTCTTAGCTTTTGCTTGTCTGTACAGGTTTTAATTTCTCTGTCGAATCTGAATGAGATCCTTGCTGGGTAGAGTAATCTTTGTTGTAGGTTTTTCTGTTTCCTCACTTTAAATATGTCCTGCCATTCCCTTCTGGCTTGCAGATTTTCTGCTGAAAGATCAGCTGTTAACCTTTTGGGGATTCCCTTGTATGTTACTTGTTGCTTTTCCCTTGCTGCTTTTAATATTTTGTTCTTTGTATTTAATTTTTGATGGTTTGGTTAATATGTGTCTTGGTGTGTTTCTCCTTGGATTTATCCTGTATGGAACACTCTGTGCTTCCTGGACTTGATTGACTATTTCCATTCCCTAATTAGGGAAGTTTTCAACTATAATGTCTTCAAATATTTTCTCAGTCCCTTTTTTTTCCTCTTTTTCTTCTGGGACCCCTATAATTCGAATGTTAGTGTGTTTAATGTTGTTCCAGAGGTCTCTGAGACTGTCCTTAATTCTTTTCATTCTTTTTTTTAAATTCTGCTCTGTGGTAGTTATTTCCACTATTTATCTTCCAGGTCACTTATCTGTTCTTCTGCCTCACTTATTCTGCTATTGATTCCTTCTAGAGAATTTTTAATTTCACTTATTGTTGTTCATCATTGTTTGTTCGCTCATTAGTTCTTCTAGGTCCTTGTTAAACATTTCTTGTATTTTCTCCATTCTATTTCCAAGATTTTGGATCATCTTTACTATCATTACTCTGAATTGTTTTCCAGGTAGACTGCCTATTTCCTCTTCACTTGTTTGGTCTGGTGGGTTTTTACCATGCTCCTTCATCTGCTGTGTATTTCTCATTTTGCTTAACTTACTGTGTTTGTGGTCTCCTTTTCACAGGCTTCACATTCCGTTCATGCTTCCTATTGTTTTTGGTGTCTGCCTGCAGTGACTAAAGTTGGTTCAGTGGGTTGTGTAGGCTTCCTGGTGGAGGGGACTGGTGCCTGTGTTCTGGTGGATGAGGCTGGATCTTGTCTTTCTGATGGGCAGGACCACATCCGGTGGTGTGTTTTGGGGTGTCTGTGACCTTATGATTTTAGGCAGCCTCTCTGCTAATGGATGGGGTTGTGTTCCTGTCTTGCTAGTTGTTTGGCATAGGGTGTCTAGCACTGTAGCTTGCTAGTCATTGAGTAGAGCTGGGTCTTTGTGTTGAGATGGAGATCTCTGAGAGAGCTTTTGCCGTTTGATATTACATGGGGCCAGGAGGTCTCTGGTGGACCAAAGTCCTGAACTCAGCTTTCTCACCTCAGAGGCTCAGACCTGATACCTGGCTGGAGCACCAAGATCCTGTCAGCCACGTGGCTCAGAAGAAAAAGGAGAAAAGAAAGATAGAAAGAAAGAAAAATAAAATAAAATAAAATAAAATAAAGTTATTAAAATAAAAAATATATTGTTAAGAGTGGAAAAAAAGCAATAAAGAAAAGAAAGAAAGAAGAGAGCAGCCAAACCAAAAAACAAATCAACCAATGATAAGAAGTGCTAAAAACTATACTAAAAAAATAAAAATAATGGAGAGACAGAACCCTAGGACAAATGGTAAAAGCAAAGTTATACAGACAAAATCACACAAAGAAGCACACACATACACACTCACAAAAGGAGAAAAATGAAAAAAATATATATATATAGGGCTTCCCTGGTGGCGCAGTGGTTGGAAGTCCGCCTGCTAATGCAGGGGACGCGGGTTTGTGCCCCAGTCCGGGAGGATCCCACGTGCTGTGGAGTGGCTGGGCCTGTGGGCCATGGCCGCTAAGCCTGCGCGTCCGGAGCCTGTGCTCCACAGTGGGAGAGGCCACAGCAGTGAGAGGCCCGCGTACCGCAAAAAAAAAAAAAAATATTATATATATATATATATATATATATATAAAAACAACCCAGAAGAGAGCAACCAAATCAATAAACAATGTACCAATGATAATAAGCTCTAAATACTAAACTAAGATAAACATAAAACCAGAAACAAATTAGATGCAGAAAGGAAACCTCAATACTACAGTTGCTCCAGAAGTCCACCGCCTCAGTTTTGGGATGATTCGTTGTCTATTCATGTATTCCACAGATGCAGGGTATATCAAGTTGATTGTGGAGATTTAATCCACTGCTCCTCCTGAGGCTGCTGGGAGAGATTTCCCTTTCTCTTCTTTGTTCACACAGCTCCTGAGGTTCAGGTTTGGATTAGCCCCCCCCTCTGTGTGTAGGTTGCCTGAGGGCGTCTGTTCCCCCCCGCAGACAGGATGGGGTTAAACTAGCAGCTGATTCGGGGGCGCTGGCTCACTCAGGCCAGGGTGAGGGAGGGGTACGGAATGCGGAGCGAACCTGTGGTAGCGGAGGCCAGTGTGACATTGCAACAACCTGAGGCGCACCATGTTCTCCCAGGGAAGTTGTCCCTGGATCACAGGACCCTGGCAGTGGCGGGCTGCACAGGCTTCCGGGAGGGGAGGCGCAGATAGTTACCTGTGCTTGCACACAGGCTTCTTGGTGGCTGCAGCAGCAGCCTTAGCATTTCATGCCCGTTTCTGGTGTCCACACTGATAGCCGCGGCTTGTGCTGTTCTCTGGAGCTCGTTTACGCAGTGCTCTGAATCCCCTTTCCTCGCGCACCCCAAGACAATGGTCTCTTGCCTCTTAGGCAGTTCCAGAATTTTTCCCAGACTTCCTCCCAGCTAGCTGTGGATCACTAGTCCCTTCAGGCTGTGTTCACGCAGCCAACCCCAGTCCTCTCCCTGGAATCCGACCTCAGAAGCCCGAACCTCAGCTCCCAGCCCCCGCCCGCCCCGGCGGGTGAGCATTCAAGCCTCTCGGGCTGGTGAGTGCTGCTCGGCACCGATTCTCTGTGCGGGAATCTCTCCGTTTTGCCCTCCGCACCCCTGTTGCTGTGCTCTTCTCCGTGGCTCTGACGCTCCCCCCCCACTCCCCCCCCCCATCTCTGCCAGTGAAGGGACTTCCTAGTGTGTGGAAACTTTTCCTCCTTCACAGCTCCCACCCAGGGGTGCAGGTCCCATCTCTATTCTTTCGTCTCTGTTTTTTCTTTTTTTTTTGCCCTACCCAGGTACGTGGGGAGTTTCTTGCCTTTTGGGAGGTCTGAGGTCATCTGCCAGTGTTCAGTAGGTGTTCTGTAGGAGCTGTTCCTCATGTTGATGTATTTTTGATGTATCTGTGTGGAGGAAGGTGATCTCCACGTCTTACTCGTCTGCCAACTTGAAGCTCCAGCCTGGGTATGATTTCTACAAAAGCAATTTGTAAGAGCCTCTGATTCTACCTGGAAATTAGTCACCCCAATTCTAATTACAAGACTTTTATGACCCCAGCTTCTGTGACTGGCCGCCCCTCCTAGTGCAGGCATTTCAACCACCCATATGCAACATCTGGGGGTTGCTTAATGTCACCACCACTCAAAGAACTGGAGCTTCTGGGGGAAACTTTTCTCACCTAATCACCTTAGTATCGAACTCAAGCCAAAAACTAAGGTGGAAGCCCACCCAAGACACGTCTTAGTTCTGCTGGGCACTGGACAATACAGGATGATCCCATGAAGACCGGTGTTAGCTTTGGTATTGAAGGAACTGTGGCTTATAGAACTGGTAATAGATTGTGTTGCTACTCTCTCAAAAGAAGTGGACTCCTTCCTCAGAGCCCAGCAAGGGGTGTACATTACCCAGACATAAGTACTTCACTGCCCTGCTGGTTTCAGCAGCTGGTAGGCGGTTGTAAGAACACTGGGCCCACCGCCAGCCCTGTGGGGTCAGGGCACCCGGCCTCTCCAAGCCTTGATACCCTCATCTCCTCTATGGTATAACTGTTTTGAATATTAATAATAATTATAGATAACATTTTGAACACTTAATAACCGTAGTATTCTTAATAAGAGTATTTACCAAGGGCTTCCCATGTGTCTTGCACTGTGTCATGTGCTTCACAGGGATGACCTCATTTAATCTTCAGAACCTGCTCTGGGGAGAGGTGTGGCCTGTCACCTCTAGAGATGAGGAAACAGCCTCACAGAGGTTAAATGAGTTGCCCACAGCTGATGAGGGACAGACAGGGCGCTTGAACTCAGGGTAGTCTGACTCCCAGCTCTGAGCATGTGTCCATCATGCTTTCTCACTGCCTCACATGTTCTCTGCCATGTTCACTCTGTGTCAAGCCTTGCAGCATCTTAAAGGCACTTATAATAAATACATTTATCCTTACACCAAACATGGTATGTGAGTGTGAAAGCTCACAGAGGAGAAAGAGTCCTCTATACGTGCTCATTTTTATCCCACGTGAAGTTATCTGGCTTTCACAGTGAATGTCCCTGGTGTTTTAAAGGGCCATAAAAGGAGGTTAGAAGGATAGAGGTCCTGAAAGGCCTATGGAAACTGTTGACAGATATTCACCAAGTAACTCTAATCTGGGTTTTAGAAAGTTAATTTTGTGTGAGACTTGGGTAGGAACTCAGGCTTGGAGTCAGACCAACTGTGCTCTGATACTTGGTAACTTTGGGACCTTGCAAACATGACTTAACTTATTTGTATCTCAGTTTTCTTATTTGGAAAAGGGGGTATTCTAGAACGTGCCTTACAGGGTTGCTCTGAAGATTGAAAGAGATAGTGTATTTAAAATTGTCCACAGCCTTGTACATAGAAAATATTCAATAAATAATAGCTATTATAAATTTTACCCTGGGTACTGTATAATAAATAACAGCAACTAATATTTACCGAGCACTTGCTGTGTATCAGGAATTGGGTTAAGCATTTGGCATGCATTGTCTCATTTCATGCTCAAAACAGCCTCGAGGGTAGGTATTACTAACATCTCCATTTTACTGATGCGAAGCCAGGGCTTGGAGAATTTCAATCATTTGCCTAAGATCTCACACTTCATGAGTCACAGGGGTGGGGTTTGGACTCGGCTGGTCTGACCCCAGAGCCCATGCGCTTTGCCACCAGGCTGTCCTGATCGCTTTTGCTCCTGACTTGGCTCCTTTGCAGTCTTGTCTACAGGTAAACCTAGTTATCCACTCACGTATCTTTTCAACTAATTGACAGTACGCCATAGTGTGTGTGTGTGTGTGTGTGTGTGTGTGTGTGTGTGTTTTGACAAACGCCAACTCACCTGCGAGGAGAAGTATGAACATTTACTCATGAGGAAACTGAGGCTCAGTCACACATGTTTGCATTTCCAAAGAGGAACTGTTGATCTTAATATGAATATATTTTATTTACTTAATTTTTAATATATTTTAAATGGAAAATGTCCTAGAGGGAAAGAGGGACTGCAAGTGTGACTAGAAATAGGAATAAGCTAGAGAAAAAGAACAAACAGAGCAACCCACTCCACCCCTGCACATTCCACCATGAAATCTCATTTGAGGCTCTCTTGGTTTCCCCAGGATGATTTGCCTATGAGAGAATGCAGAGAAAACTGGTTTTAAGGGGACACAGATGGAATGAGAGGAAGGGTTGTTTGGAAATGACTCATGGAGGAAAAGCAGCCCCCACCCCATTCAACATGCATGCGCACGCACACACACACACATGCACAAGCGTGTGCACACATGTATACCACTCTCCTCCCCTCCAAAAACACATTCTTTTCTGTTTTGTATCCCATTCTCTCCCCAGTGCACATGGATTGATCCATAGGGACGGTTCCTAAATATCCTGGTTGCTACTTGGTGCGTGCCAGATGCCTCTGAGTTTCAGATTGTTGAGTCTCTTGGGTCTCTGTGACTGCCTGTTGTGTCCCTGCCCAAAGTCCCCTGAATGGATAATCCCCAGCATCCATGCACTTGAAGGACGGGACAAAATCTTATCAGACAAGGAAACTACCAGTGCAATCTGGACAATATAGAATTCTACCAACAACTGTACTAATATAAATAAGCAACACTTTGCAATCTCCCAAACTCAGATTCAAGTCCTTCCCTCAGGGTGATCCCGAAGAATACATAATTCTTTTGGCCAAGCTGTGGTTCCTGTTCAATGATTCAAAAACTGAGATGCAATTTCTGGATGTGTGGGAGTTCAGAGAGGTTCCCAGCTATGTTTCTCTTGCTTGAGAGGTGGACCTAAGTTCAGATCTCAGCTCAGGGTACTTAGTATCTGTGAAGCTTTAGCAAATCACTAAACTTTTCTGAGCCATGGTTCTTTCAACTGTAAAGTGGGGATAATAACCTATATCACAAGATTCTGAAATTAATGAGTTAATGTGTCTAAAGCACTTAGCACAGTGCCTGGAATACAGGAGAAACTACATTATGGGTATGTTTAAGCCTATAACTTAAAATAAGACTCATAAATGGAATTCAATGACTCCAAAAGGAACCCAGTGAAATTTAAAGAAAATAAGTTACAAAACAATGACAACAGCAAGTTCTTCCATGACCCAAGACATTTGTTTTCTGTGTGTTGTGTGTATTTCTATGAATGTGTGGTTAAGGTTGTTTATATTTCCATCATGTTTGGGTTCAGTAGGGCACAACTAGACCAGATAAATCAGCATCCCAAATCCAAAGAAGAAAGCAAAGTTACTACCCTTGAAAATGAGTTACAGGGATTATGTTTTTTGAACCGTAAGAGTGAAGACATGACCTGACCTAGGGTTTTTATGCTCTTCTTTGGTGTGAGAGGCAGCTTGCAAAATGCAGATTTGATACAGTATTGTAACTTCCCCCAAATTCCTGTGATTTAATGGAAAGATGATTTGAAATTGGGATGATTTTGAAAAACATAATTATAAGAGCTATAGACCCATAATCGCAGACATGTATTTGGAGCCAAGTTTATAAAACTAGTTTTGTAATATATTTTTAAAACTCAACTTCATTTCACATCCAGTGCAAACCTTTTCAAATTCAATAGGAAAAAAAAATCCTAACTTCAAAATTTAATTTTGAAGTATTTAAAATGAACCCAGCTATTTGTAAACTGTTAGGAAGGGGCAGAGTCTTGCATAAATGATCATAAATGACTTGTGAGAGCAACTCACGGTCATAGAAACTGGTAAAGGAATTTAAGGCAGTGTTTCAGTTACTTATTGTGAGTTACGTTGTGACTTCAAACAACACCTTATTATTTCTCTTGGCCCAGTGGGTTTACTGGGTTCACCTGGGAAGTTCTCTCTTGAGGTCTGTCACGTGGTTGACGTCAGATGGTGGCTGTGGCTGGAGGAATCCAAAGACCCGACTGGGCTGGGCATCCACGACGGCTGCCTCGCAAGCTGGTGGTGGATGCCAGTTGTTAGCTGGGACAGCTGTAGCTGTGGTCAACTGGAGGGCTGAGACGTGGCCTTTCCACGGGGCTTGGGCTTCTTACAGCATGGTGGCTGGGATCCAAAAGAGAGCATTCCAGGAACCAGCATTCCAGTAGACTAAAGTGGAAGCCACAAGACCTCTTATGACTTAGCTTTATAAGTTACACAGTGTCACTTCTGCTGCATTCTGTTGGTTCTACAGGTCTGGCTTAGATTTGGTATGGGGAGGTACTACTCGCTGGCATGAATACTGGGGTGTGTGGCTCATTGGCGGACATCTTTGAAGATGAGATACGAAAGGGGCTTTATGAGACCAGATGGCATTCCCATGTAGGGGAGGATTTTTGAAAATTACTTTCATTTCCATGAAAAAGAGGAAGATGCTTTGTTGCCTGCTTTTCATAAAATCCAGCCGATTTCCTTGAATCTTCCACCATGGAGCTCCTAGCACACATGCACAGGTTTTTATTATCTAATGAGGCTGGAAGAAATCAACCTTATCTCTAAGAGACGCAGGAATGATAATAGACAAGTCACCTTCTCTGCCCCCATATTGGGCAGGCAAGACTCTGCCCCTGGCCAGAGGCAGGTTCAAAAGCAACCTCAGGCTTTTCTTGTGGGCATCTGGAGGAGTGGTGAAAGTGGAGATGGATTCACCTTTAAGTGCACTCAGTATAAAAACTTGGGCCACAGAGTGATTTTTAGGTGAGAAAAACCATGTTCTAAAGTACCCCCTCGGTTTTGGGATGAGGTGTAGAATGAGGATGTGACTTGGTGACCCTTATATACTAGTTAGGTGGTGTGGGAGGGACCAGGACTTTGTTCTAAGTTTTAATCTGATGATCCTCACTGAATCACTCCACCACCTTCCTTGGAAGGTTTTCCTTTGTTTCTGTAAGTGGTTCCTGGGACCTAGTTTTTTTCAGAGTTTTTATGTAGTGAGGCTCTCAGAAAAGTACCAGAAGTTAGCTTGAGTGGGAAACCCAGCCAAATACATGGGGTTCATATGAAATATGCCTGAGACCATGGATGTAAAGACCACACAGGTTTCCTCTGGGGTGGTGCTGGGAGCTGGAGGCCCAGTCTTATCTCTCCTGCAAGCTATGGGAGGGTTTCAACTCGGGTAAATAACTCCAGGTTTATTCATGCACTCAGCAAGTAGTTATTAGATTTCTTCTATGAGCTTAGCACCTTCCCAGGCTCTAGAAATAGACCAGTGAGCAAAATTCACAAAGTCCCTGACCTCCAGGGAGCGTATTCCTAAACATTCCCAGTGGTGGCAAATGGAACCAATCTTTGTTCAGAACAAATATTGTTGGCAATTATGTATTTTTTTCCTCCACACAGATGAGTTATTTCTTTTAAAAAGTTAGACTAGTAAGATGATTGTGGAATGGATATAAAATAATGAATTTCAAATCTGAGAATTAAACACAAAGAATTCCCATGAAAGAGATTAGTTACTGAGTTAATTCTTCATTTTCCAAAATCATTTCATAAACAATAGCTCCCTGGCATGGAACTGGAGTCTTTGAAAACTCTGCCTCTCCTCAGAATTCTTGATATGACCTCATCTTGTTGCATTGTTAAATAATCTCAACCCTTTTGGGTGTAACTGATTTAACAAGTTAACACTTGGTGCTGTTTAGACAATGCGTCCCTTACAGGAGCAAGACGGAGCAGGACTGGGCAATGACGGCATGGGAATGGGATTTAGGCCCCTTGAGTCTGGTTGCCTGAGCAACTCTCATTCTCCCATTTGGCTTGCGATGCCTACAGGTCACCCAAACAAATGGCTTAAAAATTGTCGGAGAAGATATCTGTCGTTTCGTCAAACCTGTTGTGAGCGTGAATGATTTGATTAATGTCCTTTTTTCTAATCATCATTCAACAAACTTATTCAGGATCTACTATGTGCCGGGCAATGTAGCTAACGGAGGTTCCTACCGTGGCAGAATTTAACTTCCACTGGGGTAGAAAGAGAGTACAACAAATGGGTGAAGCTGGGAATGAGTACCAGGGGAAAGTAAGACATGTGATAGGGAATGATTGGGGGTTAGCATAAGTTGGGTGGTTATTCCATTGCGGTGGGAACTAGCCTAAAGATTGGTTGTGTCTAATTGCTGTTCAAACCAGCCTTTAGAAGAGGTTGTGCAGGATAATGAGGGCACTGGACACAGGGTCAGAAGTTCTGAATTCTCTAACTAGCTTTGCACTTAGTAACTTTGTGTGATCTCAGCTTTTTAGGGCCTCCGTTTCTTCACTGACTATCGTTGAGTTAGGACTTGGTGGAAGATCTCGAAGGTTCTTTTAATTCTAACCTTTACAAATCACATTATCTGTGCTAACATTTGATAATCATGTGATCCATGCTAGTAAGTTTTAAGAATACCTGGGCTTGGTAAGATTGCCCATAGAAAGCTAAACTTACTAGCAATGTCTGTTTTCTTATTAATGCTTAGTGTTTAACTGCTTTCTGATTCCAGAGCTCTTTCCCATAAATTTTTCTCTTGATCCTCACAAAAATCCTTTAGAGATGAAGAAATGAGTTTAAAGTAGCTAACTATGCTATTTCACATGGGCAGTAAACATGGGGTCTTTTAAACAGGGCCTAAATGAGAGACAGTTGGTTATGATTGGCTCAAAACAGCCCTACTCAAATGACAAGATTTCCTTCTTTTATAAGGCTGGATAATATTCCATTGTGTGTTTATACATGTATAATCTCACATTTTCTCTATCTACTCAGTTGGTGACAGACACTTAGGTTGTTTCCATACCTTGGCTCTTGTGACTAATGCTGCAACGACATAAAGAAAATCCTGCCATTGTCACAATGTGGGTGAACCTGGAGGGTGTTAAGTAAGATAAGCCAGACACAGAAAGACAAATACTGCACGATGTCACTCATGTATGCAATCTTAAAAAGTCAAACTCTTAGGGGCAGAGAGGACAGTGGTTACTAGGGGATGGAAGCGTGGAAAATGGGGAAATGTTGGTCACAGTTTCATATATGCAGGATGGGTAAGTTCTGGAAATCTAATGTACAGCATGGTGACTATAATTAACAATGCTGTATTGTATACTTGAAATTTGCTAAGAGAATAGATCATAATTGTCGCCCTCCCCACATACACATATACAAAGAAAACTATGTGAGGTGACTGATATGTTAATTAGCTTGATTGTAAATAGTTCACAATGTGTGTGTGTGTGTATATATATACACACATATGATAATCACGTTGCACAGAATTGTACATACAGTTTTTATTTGTCAATCATACCACAAGAAAGCTAAAAATAAAGGAACAAAAGAACTCAGCCCTACTCAAAGACGTTGAAGCAGTGACCTTTAATTTCCTTTCCCACATCAAGGTTCTGCATTTGTGTGTTTTTCTAAAACCACACTAGAGCTAGGACTCTGAGTCTCATGCCACAAAAATGATTGATATCTTTAGGTTACTCTGCTCTTACCAAGGACATGAAGTCCCTTAAGCCTTGATGGAGATATGACAATGTAGCTGAACCTAAATAAAATGACATTCCACTTAAAAAGGAAGGTGGCTACATTGCTGCTGGGAATGCAAAATGGAACAGCCACTTTGGAAAATGCTTTGACAGTTTCTTATAAGTTAAACATACACTTAACCCACATTTCTACTCCAAGGTATTTGTACTAGAGAAATGAAAACTTGTGCGGACAAAAACGTGTGAAAAAAAATGTTTATAGTGGCTTTATTCATAGTTGCCGAAACAGGAACACCCAAATGTCCTTCCACTGGTGAATGGATAAACAGACTGTGGTACATAGACACAATGGAGTACTACTCAATAATAAAAAGGAGCAGATTCCTGATAGATTCAACAACTTGGATGAATCTCAAAAGCATTATGCTAATTGAAGGGAGTCAGATTCCAAAGACTACTTAGTGTATGACTGCATTGATAGGACATTTTGGGAAACTATATGTCAGTTCAGAAAACAGATCTATGGTTGTAGGAGCTGGGAATGGGGGCAGGGATTGATTATCAAGGGACACAAGGGAATTGTTTGAAGTGATGGGACAGTTTTGTATCTTGATTGGGGTAGTGGTAACACAACTGAATGCATTTGTCCAAACTCATAGAACTACGTAACTAAAAAGGATGAATTTGATTGTATGTAAATTATGCCTTCAAAAGCTGAATGCCTCAAAAAAGTAGCAATATGTATTTTGTGTGTTTTGATTTTAAAATGTTTTGAGTGAATAGCTTTCTGTCAGAAAAGCACCCCATTCTTATGCAGTGTCTATTTTTTGAGGATGTCAAATGGGGTCAGAATTAATAAAAGTTCCATCAGGAAGAATCTCAGTTAAACATATCAGCTTCCCCAAGTTGGGGGAACCATGAAAGCCAGTTTAGAAATGATCAATGAATAACCTTTCATTGCTTCAATCTCCAGACTCACTTCTTATCCTCTGTTTTGCAGACTTTTCAAATGCTACCTCTGTAATCCATTGTGCTTTTAGCATCATTGCTCATTTTGACCAGATATAGATTGCAAACTGTTTGAGGTCAGAGAAGTGAGTGGAGCACAAGGCACGCCAGGTCACGCAGGAAGAAGGTTTTCTCTTCAGAGTGTGTTTTGAGGACAGGTACTAGGAAGAGATTTACTTATGGCACCAAGTACAGTTCTTTGAGGGCAGGAACACCCACTAAACCTCTAGGCAGATACGGACATTTATCCTTCTGGGAACACATGCTGACCAATCCCTGCCCATATCCCAACCTGAAAGACCAAGGCTTGGGGAAAAAAATGAAACACTGCCCAGTCCAGGGTGAGGCAGAGGACCGAGTCAGGGGTTTCATCTTAGTCAAAAGGATACACTGTTTTACACATCTCTTTCTTCTCTCTCTTCTGCCATACCTTCCTCGTGAGTCATGAGTAGGGCCCTCAAGGTTCTTCTCAATATAGTTCTTCAGGCAGTCACTATCAATCTGCTGGAGCTGGTGTTTATATGCAGGTCCTTTGACTGCAAGAAACAGAAGGAGAAGTAAACTGGCTTAAATTATTAAAAAAAAAAAAAAAAGAAAGAAATGTATTTGTCCATGAGACTTAAAAACCAGCCAGGTTCCGGGAGCAGGTTGACAGGACCTCAAAGCTGTCGCCATCTCTTATTTCTGCTTTCCTCTATTCCCAAGCATCATGCAATTTCATCATGATGACCAGCAGCTCCACATCTTATATCCCTCCTCCCCAAGTTTTGATAGTAACAGCAAAGTAAAGCATCTTATTTCACGACGCTTTGGACAAAAACCCTGGGTCTGATGATCACTGTGGCAGGGTAGAATTCCACTGTTTGGCCATCTGGGGACACCTGGACCTACAGATGAAGCATATGGGAAGGGGCAGAAACCCCCCAAGTAGGAAAGTAGAGTATTGTTACTGGAAGGGGAATGTTCAGTTTGGTGAGATGAAACCACTGTGTCTTACCTCATTTAAAATCTGATTACTCAGAGCACTTCGGCTCCCAGGTATGCAGAAGCAAGAAGAAGGGGGCTGCATTTGGTTTCCTAGAACATCCATCTGGGTAAACTGAGTCCCACGGTTCAGTATGCATTTGTGGGGCTGCTCCCACCCCACTGAATTTTTGGTTTCTTGGTGCTCCTTGCTCTCTGCCTCCTTCTGGGTCATCTTCTACTCAGGACCTGGCCTGTTCTGTCTACTGCCACATCTCAGGCCATAGTCATCTTCATGGCCAGGTAACCTTCGGCAGAGACAAGATGAGAGTTTCTCAAAATCACTTTAAAAAGGCAATTAAAAAAAAAGGAAACCAGTGAAGCAAAGTGAAAGAAAGTACAGTATTCAAAATGCCTTAATAGGACTTATTATATAGAGCATGTAGTTTAATTCAAATCAAGTAAAGCCTTGCCATCGTATAGATCCCAGAATGTCAGAGCAGTAAAGGACCTTAAAGAGTTTCCAGTTTGGGACTTCCTGGTGGTGCAGTGGTTATGAATCCGCCTGCCAATGCAGGGGACACGGGTTCAAGCCCTGGGCCAGGAAGATCCCACGTGCTGTGGAGCACCTAAGCCCGTGCGCCACAACTACTGAACGTGTGCTATAGAGCCTGCGAGCCACAACCATTGAGCCCATGTGCCACAACTACTGAAGCCCGCACGCCTAGAGCCCATGCTCTGCAACAAGAGAAGCCACTGGAGTGAGAAGCCCACGCATCTCAACGAAGAGTAGCGCCCGCTCACCATAACCAGAGAAAGCCCGCGCCTAGCAACAAAAACCCAACGCAGCCAAAAAATAAAGAAAGAAATAAAGAAATTTATTTTTTAAAAAAAGTTTCCAGTTCACCCTCATTATCTTATAGATGGGGGTACTGAAGCCTTGGGAGGGAACAACTTCCCCAAAGTTAACATCAGCATCAATGCCAATGTCAATGTCAGAGCTGGCCCAGGACCCAACATCTTTTTCTGGTCCAGTTCTTTTTGCAGACATGATGCTTCTGCTGCTCCAACCTCCTAAAATGATTTTTCATAAAGCCCAGATATGTTGAAACAGCTCATTTTTTTTTTTAGCAATCTCTATGCTAGCAAATATTTTAAAGCAATTTATATGAACATATAATATGTTCTCACGGTTCCCAAATAAGAAATTAACAGGGAATGGCATAAAAAGCCTCTCCCTTTCCCCTGCCCCTGTTTCCCCCTATCTATAGGCAATGGTTTTTATTAGTTCCTTGTGTATTCTTCCAGGAATATTTTGTGCATATATAAGCAATATAGTGACATACTCTGCTTTTTTTGTTTTTTTTTGTTTTTGGCTGTGCTGGGTCTTCGTGGCTGCATGCGGGCTTTCTCTAGTTGTGGCAAGCAGGGGATACTCTTCGTTGCAGTGTGCGGGCTTCTCACTGCAGTGGCTTCTCTTGTTGCAGAGCACGGGCTCTAGGCACGCGGGCTTCAGTAGTTGTGACACGTGGGCTCTAGAGCGCAGGCTCAGTAGTTGTGGTGTATGGGCTTAGTTGTTCCGTGGCATGTGGGATCTTCCAGGACCAGGGATCGAACCTGTGTCCCCTGCATTGGCAGGCAGATACTTATCCACTGCGCTGCCAGGGAAGCCCAATTCTTCATTTTTTTTTTTTCCAACTCTCCATTTTTTAAACACAAATTATAGCATGCTATATACTCTGCTTTGATTTTGCTTTTTACACTCAAGTTTTTATCTTGGAAAACTTTCCGTATGAGTATATAGAGAGCATCCTCATTCATCTTTACAGCTACAAAGTTTTGCATTGCACAATGGGGATCCTAGTTTATATAGCTTGTTCTCTAATGGTGTCAATTTTGATGGTGTTCACCATTTGACTATTATAAACAGCACGGCAACAAATAACTTTTACACATGTCATTTCATGTGGTTGTCGTTATATATGTAAGATAAATTCCACAAAAATGAAATAGTAGAATCTTAAGGGTATGTGCATTTGTTGTTTTGATAGGTGTTGCCAAATGGCCCCCAATAATAGGATCCTATAATGTAGAGTCCTATAATTTTTGAGAGTGCCTCTTTCTCCAGGTCCTCTCCAACACACCCTGTTACCAAAATTTGTATCTTTGCATATTTGATAGTAGTAAGATGGTATCTCAACATTTTAAAAGTCAAGCTATAGAAATATAAACATTAATAACTGAATCTCCCTTTCTCATTTCTTCTGAATCCCTTTCCCAGGATACTTTCTCTGATCACTTTGATGATAGGATCTCATTAGGTCACTTTTTTTTTTTTTACTCAAAATACATCATTAGCATTATTCAAAACGTACAGATCTGCATCATTCATTCATACAGCAGTTATTTCCTGAGCATTTATCAGGTTTTAGGCCCTTTAGATAAAGCCTTAAACAAGACAAATACATTCCCTGTCACGTGGGGCTTGTATTTTGGTTGGGAAGACATGTGAAAATGGATAAACAAATAGACTATTACTTAAGAGAATGTTAAGTGCCCTGAAGAATACACAGGGTGACTTGGTAGAGGGGCTAACGTGGGGACACAGCCTGACCCACCCTCTGCCCCTAATATCTTTAAGAACAAATAAGAAAACAGCTACTGGAGGAGCGAAATGCTCTCACAAACATATTACTGATAGTAGTGATGTCTTGTTTATTAGTTTTGGCCTGAACTGACCTGTTACTTTTGTATTATGTAGACAGAACTTTTAGATCAGCATTAAGACTGCTCCGGAGGTGCTGAGCTAGAGACAGAAAAAGCCTTTCCAGTTCCCCTAATGGGCTGGTGCTAAAAACACAAAGGTCAGTCTAATTCCCAAGGACATGAGCCAGAACTCAGTTAAAAGAAAATGATCTCTTCCCTTTCACCGAGTAATAAACAACTCATTGTCTACTGCAGGTTTAGAAAATCCCATTTGGATTTGGAGTCTAGCCCAGCGTTCATCACATGGATTAGGTAGTGGAAAGAGCCCTGCTCAGAGGATCAGGTGCAGGGAGCTGTGTTACTGATTCCTACCCCTTGCTGGATGTGCAAGCCTTAGCGGGAGACTTGAAGACTTCTGGGCAGGTAGCTTGATTCGAAACAGAGTCGCTTGCTGCAGTTCTGACTCTGACCTTTGCCGTGAGTCATGGTTCCCCCTTCAGAAACCAGCCAGATCCCCACCTTGGACTTCAGTCTGGCATAAGTCTTGTCTGTATTTAAGTCCCAGCTTCTCCCAGGCCGGGACCTTGTTTAGCCCCCACTTCTCTCTCCCCGAGGCCCTGGCCCTGTGACCTGCTCTTAGACCTCTCAGAAAATTCTCTGGCCATTACCAGCTACCAGGCATGTAGTTCCATGTCCCTGAGAGCTCGGGAGTGCCTGTCTCCACCTCATCTTGCTGGACCTCTGTCAGGTTGCTCTTTCCCTGGCTAGCCTCCATCTCTGCATTTTGTCACACACCGCCTTCCCAGAGTGTTTCCCCACCACCTTCAGCTGCCCTCAACCTGAAAGCATGTCTGGTTTCTACCTTCTTCCCCTCTGGCTCATACCATGGCCAGAGTGAGAGGTTGGACTAAAGTAGTGGCTTCCACCCAACTTTTTCATTAGCAGTAGAACTTACTTTACACATCAACTTTTAAGTGGAACCCCCAAACAGAAAACAAAACAAAACAAAAACTTGCTTAGGCTAATTAAATTTTCTTAAGAGAAACACATCAGTTTGCTGAACCCAGCAAGCACCAAAGGACCCTAGAATCCCTCAAAATTTAGCTCAAAATTCTGAACTAGGTGATCTCGTCTATCCCCTTCTAGTTTGTAGGCAGCCTACAAAATTCAGTGGCTTGCTCGGGTCACACAGTGAGACCCACCAAATCCAGCTTCTAGAATGTGTTGCTCCCAAACAGAATGTGAATTCTACCGTTGAGAGAGTAGAGATGTTTGCTTCCCTGTGTTACTCCTGCGTCCTCGGTGTATAAGTGCAATGCCTGGCTTGACTTGGGTACTTCATCAATAGTGGTGAAGGAATGAATGAGTCTTACCAAGGAGCTCTTATGTGCTCCCAGCCCTTAGCTCTCAGAATAGAGCTGTGAATAAGGCTGACCAGCATGGTTCCTTCTCTTATGGAGCTCAGAGTTAAACAGGGACTTGAACCTGAAACCGATGATCACAAGGGGTTAATGAAAGAATTGCAACTGTCTGGCCTTTACAGGCAAGAGGACAGAAGCCAGGCAGACCTCAGAATGGCCCACTGGAGTGAAGTGGGGAAGCGGGGTGAAGGTGGGTCCTGACCCCCAGGCCCACCTGTCTCTTTCTCATGCCTTGTTTTGCCTCAGAGATCTGGCCTTCATCATCTTGTCTAAGGGTATAGCTGAGGCCTGCCTAAGGGAAGGCAGTGACCTCAGCTGCTCAGCTGCAAGAGCCCTGCCAAACTCTGTCACAACTACAGTGAGGGCTGTCTCTGCCTAGAGCTCTGAGCTGGGCAGATACTGAGTCTCCTCCCATCGGCTGTATGCTCTGTTCCCTAAGCCCTCCCACACCATCTTCCCAAGCTGTTTTTTCTGCCTGGGGTGGCTGTTTCTACCCCTCATTGCCCATGAAAATCCTTTCCACACTTCAAGGTGAAGTTGAAATACCACCTCCTTCGGGGAGCCTGTCCTGATTACCACCCCCACTTCCTTACCCAGGAGGAAGTGATCACTCCCTCTTCTGGCCTCACATAGTGCCCAGTCTCTCTCTCTTGTTGCAGTGACAGAAGCAAATTATGGTGTGTATTAGATCATTTATCCATTTATTCCACAACTGTTTACTGAGCATCTACTATGGACGGGGGGGTTGTAGACAAGGTTCCTGCTTTCATAAAGTTTGCTTTCTTATAGGAGAATCAGGACAAAAAAGTGAATAAACAAATGAAATATTTTCAGGTTGATAAGGGCTAAGAAAAAAATGCAGGACAGAGAGTTGGTGGTGGGGTGTGTGTATACTGAGTTAGACAGGTCAGTCAGGGACAGCCTTGCTGAGGAGGTGAAATTTGAGCTGAGCTATGAATGACAAGAAGCAGCCAGCTATGGAAAGAGCTGGAGGAAGGGCATTCCAGGTCGAGGGGAGAGCATGTGCCAAGACCCTGAGGCAGGCAAAAGCTTGGTGGGTTTGAAAAACAGAAAAAAGCCTAGTGTGGTGGCAATGAGTGGGATGAGAGAAGTAAGGAGGCGTCAGGGCAGGACCTGGGTCAGCTTGGGCCTCATGTTGTTGTTAAATATAAGAAACCACTGGACAATGGTAAGCAGGGGAGAGGTGAGAACTGACTGATGTCCATTCATTCATTCAGTGATGATACATGCCTCCCTTGTGATGACACAGAAGGAGGTGCTGAGAACACAGGGACCAGAGATGCTGCCTGACCTCTAGTTGTGCAGGTGGAACAGAGGGGCCTCCCCTGAGTAAAGTCATCCTAAGCTCAGGGTCTGGTTTTTGATTTTCTGCTTTGCTGATTCAGATACTTGATCTGTCAGGTTCCTCTTGTTCTTGTTATTGAGAGTATGGTACATGAGCCCCTGCTGCCATTACCCAGGAGTATGTTAGAAATACAGACTCCAGGGGCCCACCTAGACCCACTGACTCAGAAGGTGTATCCCCCATCGATTTGTGCTTACTCAGAATAGAGCTGAGAGGATGGTAATGAGTCAGATGCCAGCTTAACAATTCATAGCTACTAAACTCTTACATCAGTGCATGTCAGAACTTTAAAAGTGCATGCCCATCACCTGGGAATCTTGTTAAAATGCAGATTCTGATTCAGTAGTTTTGGAATGGGACCCCACATCCTGTGTGTCTCTCAAGCTTTAAGGTGATGTTGATGCTGTTGTTCTAAGGAGCACAGAGCTTCGCATGAACTGAATGAAGGGCAGGGAGGCCAAAGCCGGGTGAGGAGGGTAAGAGTGCTGTGAGCCAAGCTGGAGAGGCAGACAGCGGGTAGATCATGCTGCCTCTCTCTACATCTCCCACAGTGTTTTTTTAAACGAAAAAAATTTTTTTTTTTTTTTGCGGCACGCGGGCTTCTCACTGTCGTGGCCTCTCCCGTTGTGGAGCACAGGCTCCAGACGCGCAGGTTCAGCGGCCATGGCTCACGGGCCCAGCCGCTCCGCGGCATGTGGGATCTTCCGGACCGGGGCACGAACCCGTGTCCCCTGCATCGGCAGGCGGACTCTCAACCACTGCGCCACCAGGGAAGCCCCTCCCACAGTGTTTTGATAGTAACTCTGTGAAGTCCTTTCCATGTTGGAGCATAATCCTGTCATCAGGGACCTGGTTTTTTTCATGTCTGTAGCCCCAGCACAGTGTCTAGTTCGTAGTCAGGACGCACTAAACGTAGATTGAATGAGGGCTGATTTGAGATAGGATGGAAAGTCTGAGAAACTGAGTCTAGCTGATGCAGCATGTCCAATGCAATCTTTGCCGAAGCAGCACCCTCAATACCCTTTATTCCAACTAATTCTGGTAACAACTGGGCATATGCCCCAAATTTGAAAACAGCTCCAGAAAAAGCCCTGGCTCTGGTTGAGATAAACATAAATGGAGGCAGAGCTGGACAGGAGGTGTTCTGCAGACTGACATAAGTGGTTGGTCAAGACCTAATCAATTTCAAAATAGAAACTGGAACTGAGTGTAAATGACATGAGAAGAAGGACAGGGGCATGGCCTCCCCAGGAAATCAGATAGGCTGGCAGGACAGCAAGCATTAGCAAAGAGGGAATCTGGCAGCTGAGCCTGGTAACTGGAAAAAAGTCAGACCCAGCCAGGATGAGCAGGCGCCCAGGAGTGAGGGTCTGAGTCACCACTAATGAAACATTAAGCCACACTCTGCTTTTCCTGCCTGCCTAGTGAAAACCATTTGCTCAAATCCTGTTCTATTTCAGGAAACATCAGCTGTATCATAGGAAGTCCTGCTCTTTCCACATTAGGAACAAGAGTCACTTCTCTTTGCTTTTGGATGCTCACACAACACTGGTCCTAGCGGGCACAAGGCTATTGTGCTGCTCACATAAAATAGATAGGTACAGTTGGCCCTGGGAGGTTAGGCAGTCAAGGAAAAGCTGAATTTCAGAGTTGTCACCATAAAGCATGGATTTCAGTCCCTCTGAGGAGCCTTAAAATATTCCCGTGCCAGCTTCCAAGGAAAGAGAACTGTCATATCCCCCTTTCCCTCTCTCCTGTCCTGTGAGAGGTGCTTTGAAACCCTGGCCTCATCTTCCCAGAAGAGAGTAGGGATGCTGGAATGCACCCTCCCTGACAAGCAGATGGCTACTGTGTCTCTGACATTGATGATTTTCCCTGGGACCATTGCCGAGAGCTGCTCTTTGAAGTGGGTTGGGGGCAGGCAAATTGCAAGGGACCTTCTCAGTGGGCGAGAGAAGATTTCCCCCTCCTCTATCTCCTAGACCTGATTTAAAGTGTTACGGTCGATATGTGGTGAGGGCTACTGAGTACAGGAAGCGCACACTGAGAGTTTTATAGGACAAAGTGACCTTAAGGGGTGGGGCTGGGTATTTTTTTCCCCACTGAATACCTTATCATAGCAGGTTATCTAAGGATGTAGAATGTTCAGAAGTTCCTACAAACTTTCTAGGTTTTATTTGGGATCTTGGTAGATATTTCTACTTAAAGAACTTCTATAACACGTGGAAAATAAGTGCATGAAGAAAAAAGAAAAGAAAAACTTGATTTTTGCTAACGAGAGAGATCACCATGTCTGCCAGTTTGAGATGGATTTTGGTTTCTTCCCTCCAAAAGTAAGGTGGATCAAGACTGGTCTTCAGTCGTGATGAAGAGCAAATGTAAGAATTTATTTAGTTGTTTGGTGATCTGCAGCCCACTGTAGCAGAACATACCGGTCTGCGCAGAAACATAGGCAGCTGGGGTTTGGTATCAGCTCTGCCATTAAAGTGCTGTTCACCCTTGGTCTAGTCACCACCTGTCTCTGGGCCCCAGCTCCCTCTGCAAAATAAGAGGCTGGATTAGACATGATTTCCTAAATCCTGTGACCTATTATTATAATATTAAAAACAAATCACATAGTAGACAATTGTGCAGAATTTAATTCTCCTTTAATCCTCCTGATTAAGGAAGGGAGAACATCCCAGAGTAGTGTTAATATAGCTTTAACACCTTTTGAATACTTCCTGATCTTACTTTTACAAAGTGAGAGCTGACTTCAGGCTCAGAGTCTTCCTAAGACTGCACGTATGTGTCTAGATGAGAATCTAATCACATTGCTTTATTTTTGTTTCATTTATTTTTATGGTTACCTTTGTTTTTAAGACAAGTGATCCTGGTTTTCCATTTACAGCAATGATATATAGTTTTCTCCTAAAATAAAAGTATTTACATAGATGAGAACATCTAAAGAAATCTATGAAGGTGATGTTGACATATGGCAAAAACCGTGAGGTTGGCTCTTGAATGGTTGCATGAGGGAAAACCCATCTAGGTGACCTCTAAGTGCCTTTCCAGCTCTTTGGGCCAGTGGATGTGAATGCCCCAGTTTCACCACAGAGCATACTTTGCTGGCCTCCAACTGTCTTAAATGTAAGCTTTGTGTGGTATGTGGCATTTTGGCCACTGTATCCAAAACATCTATAACCACTGTATGCATTCAGTGGGTGGCACATGGTTGGACTTCACTAAATGATTCTGAAGGAATGAATGCATGTCTCAGGTGGAAAATACCACACTGTGATATCTTTTCATGTTTAGGAGCCAAAGAGAAGGAACCCTCTGCATTTCAGACTCTGTGGAGTAGTGAACAGTCACAGGTGGGCACACCCACAAACATGCTTTATGCTTTGAATGTTAACCTAAGTTGAATTTTGTGATATCGTTGACATTTGCAGAACATATGTAATACTATTTTTGTTTTTGAAATAAGTTGGCTCTTGACATCTTAGATCCTCTCTCAAAAAAGGCAAGGTTCAAATAATGAGTGAGTGAATAAGTAAATATATATATTTACCTTTTATTGTTGGTTTTCCTTGTTTTCAAATCTCATTGGCTCTCTGCTTGGAGTATTTTTAAATTGACTGGCTGGTACAAATTATGCTTTAAAAAAGTTTTGGAGGGGGCTATAGACCTGGTGTGTTTGCTGGGTTAGCGTTTGGGCGTGCCACCAGGCTGCTTTGGCTGGATGACAGTTTAAACACAACCAAACAGCTGGTCCTGCCAGGAGAGTCAATGGTGAGAAGATTCCACAGAAAGACGCGTTGGCATGGATATCCGTCCCTTCCCCTGCAGGGGCATCTGAGTGGTCCAAGGGAGACCACTGGATTCAGGGGAGCCATCACTGACCCTCATCCATCTCTTTTTTCTCTTTCCTTCTCCCCTCAGAGCTGTAGGTGGTTCTGACTTTCAGTAGTTGTTGGGAACTACTGCCTCTGGAACCAGAGTTAGTGGAACAGAGAGCAGAGATTGGACTTTCTCATCAGCCCCACCTCATGTTTCAGGTGAAGACTTGTCCCTACACAGGGGAAGGTAAGGGGGTCTGAGATCATCTTTCAGGTAGGGCCATCCCTGCTCTCTCGGCCCAGCTTCAGCCATCTGGTTTCATTTTTTAGCCTCTTCTGAGGGCAAAGGAACATAAAGGGTGAGGTAAATGGAAGCAGAATTATTGAAATGTAATGAAAAACTTTCTAGTTACTTAAGCAGCACAAATAGTTATTACAAAAAGAACAAAGTGATATACTCCACAGGGCTGTTGTGATGAATTGAAACGATGTGAATAAAGGATGGCAGCTGTGTCCCGCCCATTGGATACACTCCATAAATAACAGTTGTGATTATTAATTTAACTTCTTCCACAGTAACTGGCTGCTAGTGGGTCTCAGTAGATGTTTGTTGAATCAACAAATGATGGAACTGGCTGCCTTAGAGGGAGGAAACTAGAGGTGTCCAAGCTGAAGATATATATTACCGAGTTATGGTATTGATACTTCCATCAAATATCAAAATAGAAATGGAAGTGAGCTCCAGTGCTTTAGATCTGTCACCCATCAGCCCAGTTGATGTCCTTCAAGGCAAAGTGGCTTTGACTGGCCAGACAACTGCAGGATGACTTTCCATGTACTCTCCCCTTTCTGTGTAACTGATGTTAAAGTTAGCATGTGCCTCAAATTAAGCCAATATGTCTTCAGACACCAGAGTTTTGCAGCAGCCCTTGAAAAGGGCAGTAGTTGGGGGCAGTGAAGCAAGCAGGCATCCCCTTTCTGGCATGTGCTTTTAGAGTTTTCGAGGTTTGGTGTGAAGATCCAGGGAGCCTGCTCCTGACTTAGTGGAATATTAAGGAGGAGATAAGGTCTCAGAGTCACGTCTTCTGGTAGGAGTTTCTGTTTCTCTTTTTCTGTCCTAACAGTGTGATGAAACTAAACTACCAGAACTCAACACTTGACTCTGGTTGACTGGATTTGAGGGGGATGGCGTACAGGACATTACTGAAATAACAAACAGAATAAAATCCATGTGAAAGTTTCTTTCTGAGCCACAGTCGGTCCCATACTAGATATTGTTGGACTCCCAATGGTATGGGCTGTCCTTGTGGTCAGTAAAATCTTTTAAAGTTCCCAAGCCAAATGGTCTCCACATTCAAAAGGCTGCCCAGGAGCCATGATTCTAAAGGGAAAACGGTCTCAGTTAGAGGCAGTTGTTCGACGGGCATGTTGTGGAGGGCCTCTAGCTCCACAAGAAGCATAAGTTATCATGAAAGACGCAGACGGTTAATGGACAGCTTACTGTGTGCCAGGCAGCGTGCTCAGCCCTTTAAGTGGATTGTCCCTGTCAATCCTCTCAGCGGCTCTGAAGCAGGTATGTGATGGTGGATGCTCATTGTTTGTGGTCCAGGCAGCACGCCTACTGCCCAAGAGCCCTGATTTCCCTTTGGGAGTTAGTCTCAGTGTTTCTGGTCTTGTTGGAATGGTACATCAGCTGTCTCCCTCTCTCACTATGGTGCCTGAGGTTTCTTCAGATCACACTGTGAAGGCAGGGGAGAGTCCAGTTGGAATTTCTCTCTTCCAGAACTTGGAATCCTGGGCTTATCATTTGAGAGCAGAAGAAATCCTCAGGACTGGATTACAGCTCCAGTTCCTGGGCCAGATTTCCAGGTAACTTCTGCTCCTGTTCTGAGTTTTTCCTAAGCCTTCTCTTCTCTTCCCTCTTGTGAGCTGCCCCACACCCTCCAGTGAATTTGAGTTGTCTTGAGTCCAGGTCTGTTTACCTCCAGAGCCCAGGAACTGAACCATTATACAATATTGGATGGAACCTCTCTGTTTCCTTGCAGGCCAGAAGTTCTAAGGGGCTCTGATTCTGCAAGTCTGAGGGTGTACGATTCTAAAATGATATGGTTAATGCCTTTTCTGTGCTTTCAGAGCTGATCAGTGTTCATACCTGTAGGTCCTCCTCCCAAATCAGCTGTCGGTCTGAGCTGTCTGCTGAGTCAGCAGCAGGGTGGGTGTGTGAGGACTTTTAGACTCTAGCTCAGCTGATAGAACACATTCCTTTACTCATGCCGGCCTCTCCCTGCAGGCTCTCTGTACTTGGCCCTGCCTGCCCGGTCTGCTCGCTTGTCCACAGACCAGGGGTTTACGATCCCTTAGGATAAGTCTGCAGACCACACAGGAAAAATCCAAACTTGAGCAGGAAGGGGAAGAAAACAGCAACTAGGATACTTCTTTAAGAGTTTTTGCCCTGGTGGGATGAATTGGGAGATTGGGATTGACATATATACACCAATATGTATAAAATTGATAACTAACAAGAACCTGATATATAAGAAAAATCAAATAAAATAAAATTCAAATATTAAAAAAGTTTTTGCCCTGTTGGCAATCCCCTGGGTGTCCCCAGGGGTGGTCTATCAACTAAGCAGTGTTGAGCAGGGCCTCATGGCAGCTTCGAGAAAGACTTCACAATCTATTTGCGGAATGAAAGATTAGAAATGTTCTCCTGAATCACCACTAAGTAGATATAAACAGGTATTCATATTTAAGTGGCTACTCATTTCCTCAATGTATTCTTCATTCAACGAAGTAGACAATTTGCATTGTGTGAACAAATACATTTTTCCCATATGAGACTCAATAAATCTATTTTAATTTTGGACAAAAATTTAACCCAATTTTTCCTGAGTTGCCCTTTGCCAAAAACTATCGCTTACCATAGGGTGTCCTACAGGCTTCTTCAGTATAGGAGCATGCCTTCCTCCATCTGATCTAGTACAGTGGCTAGCATGGGAGTTTTCAGACTTTTTTTTGGAATGGAATATTTTTTTTTCAGTCATAGTTTTATGCAGGATTGTAATATATGAAACAGATAAGATGGAGCTTCTCTCTTGAAGTGACCCCTGACCTGTTGGCATCCCCTTTACTTTTCCTACCTGGGTCCCTAAGGCAGCTCTGAAGAATCACAGGTGTTGAGGAAGCATTGGAAAACTACTGGCCCAGCACCTAATTTGAACTGAAGTGGGCACGTGGCTGAACAAGATCTGGGCTAGAAAGTTTGCATTGTTCTTTCTCTCTGTGTCTCTCTGTCTCTGTCTTGTCCTCCCTGTCTTCCTTTCCTCGTCCCAATAAGGCTGAGGGAATCAAGAGAGTGGTTTAGGGAGACTAGAAAGGCAGGCCAGTGTATCCTTTAAAGCTGAGGCTCCAGGCAGAAGGCGGGAAGATGGAGTACCGAGCTGGGCAAGAGGAAGCTTCCGGCAAATAGGATGCCGCAGGTTTACAGAAACTGGTGAGAAAGACAAAGATGTTAAGAATAGGTGAGGGTGGCAGCTAAAAGACAGCCGAGGACAGGGTGTCACACGCTGAGCTGTCTGCAGCCTGGAGTATTTAGGTGATGCCCAGGCTTTCTCAGAGCAGGGTCAGACACAGCATAAGGGCCTTTGTACCAGCAGGAAATGTGGCTGGTTTCTTTTGCTTTGCGTCTGTCCTGCTCGCCATGCTGTTAGGGGTTTTTGTCCTCTCTCTAAAGAATATACTCATTATCGGAGCCTCTGAGTTAGTGTTCGGGGCAGTGAAAGTCAGAAACTGGCCAAGCTGACGTATCTATGATTTTATGGTTTGCAAAGTACCTTTCTATACATGACCTCGTTGTTCCTCTGAGGTATGTAGGGAAGGTCTGTATGAGGAATGCTACACAGCACCTGATGTCACAGAACACTGCAGATGCCACCACCATGAGAAAGCAGAGCATTAATGAGCTAGGAAGAGGAATACAGTACAGACAGGCTAATTGCCGTCTTTCCTGTGTGCAACCTTCCACATATGCTTGGCCAATGGGCAGGATGGTAGTGGTTATACATTCGTTCCCAACAGGTCAGAATGGCTTTGGGCTAAGTTTCCTAGATCGTGTCACTCAAGTGTGTCATGTGTACTTGGTTGTCATAGCATGTTGTTCAAGAAGGATGACCTTCTAAGCCAAAGATCACACACTGACTCTCCCTAATCTGTGTTTGGCCCCCAGTTGGGTTTTGTTTGGTCTGCATCAGATTTAAATTTTTGAATTGGTTGCCAACACTAAAAAATTAGAAGATATAAATATCGGCATTTCTGGTTTTCTTGAAAAACTGGAGGATCTGACTAAATTTGTTTTTACAACTGCCCTCTCTCCATGGCAACAGTTCTCCACACTTCCAGAGACCCCACCCAGCCTGCTTGCTTCTTTATGTGCCCCATGTAGCCCCATGCACATTCGAGTTTGAGACCCTTGGCCTAGGTTTTTGTCTTATGTAACTTGCAATGTAGAGCAGGGGTTGGCAGACTATGGCCTGTGAGCCAAATCTGGCCCTCCACATGTTTTTATAAATAAAGTTTTATTGGGACATATTAGACACAGTACTCAGAGTACAGCAGTTGCTAGAGAAAACCTAGCTGAACCCTGATCTAGACCATGGTTGGAAGGTTGACTTTTCATTACAAAATGGCCCATCAAGTGTTTTCTAAAGAGAAGTTTTCACCCCTCAGAGGAATTCTACCAGGGTTCTGAACTAACTTCATTTTCTTTCTTTCCAGACTTTATTTATAACCTACCAAACTGAGAGGGGAAATTGATGACCAACTGTTCCCTGGGTCTGTTCTATTAGGAGGTCATGCAATGTCAGTTTTAGTGGCTGGGCCATGAGGCATTTGGCTTCCTTTCATTTTCCCCTCATCTGCCATGGCCATGGAAAAAGAACAGGACTACCTAGAGTTACTGGCATACTGCTTTTCCGTAGACTCTAAATAGCGTTGCTGTTGCCATTATTATTTATGAGAATGATAGCTTACACGTGTGTAGTGGAAGGGATTAACTCTTCCACAGTATTCCTGCACTTTTTCTCACATTTACTTCTCAAGACTAACCTGCAAGGCAGGTCAGTTGCTCACTCAGCAGCCCTTCTTGCTCTCATCCTCCTTGCTATGGAGCCCAGCCCTAGGTACTGACTGGAAATGCCAGAATCTTGATTTTCTAGCCTTCTACAGTGGCTGGGATGATCACACGATCCTATTCTGGCTAATGACAGATAAGGGAAGCCTTCCTGGAGGCATCTAGGGAACATTTTCCTTCCTCATAAGAAAGTGACATGTGCAAGAGAGATTTCCATGTCCCTTCCTTTCTGTTTCTGGGTGTGGCTTTGTGAAGATGTTATGCTTGGAGCTGCTGTAGCCATCTTGGGACATGAGGGGTAGCATCAGTGAGTGATATGTGGAGGGTGTTGGGAGCAAGAATGAGAAGATCCTGAGTTCCTGGGACATCCTCGAGCCTGGAATCATTGTCTTCCAGATGGTTCTCATTATGAGAGACAGTAATAAAACTTTCTTGTTAAAGCCACTTTGGGTCAGATTTCTGTTATTATACAGCCCAAAGTATCTTAATTTGAATGATCAACTATTACCTCCAGTTTACATAATTTTTAAAAACCAGCAAAAATGTATGTAGTTATTACTATGTGTTATGTACTGTTTTGAGTTCTAAATCGTGGCTCATTTAATCCTTATAATGACACTAGAAAATAGGTATTATTATCCCAATTTTATAGAAGGAAAAAATGACCCTCAATAAATGCAAATACTGCATGAGGCCACATACCTGGTAAGAGGCAGAGCTGGGAATTAACCCAGTCTGGCTCTGGAGGCCATGGGCTTAATCACTATTCTGTGCTCTCTCTCTAGAGGAAAGGAAATGGTTTGTTCCGTGTCACGTGACAAGTTATCTCACAGCATCTGGTGCAACCCTTAGCTTGGGACAGGCACTGGAACAGACCTTATACCCGTCTATCCTTACTACTCTCCAACTTCATCACCCATGGGCTTGTCACAGCCTGAATCTTAGTGGGTACTCAATCCTAGGACTGGATTTCAAGCCTCTTTGCTGATCACCTGCTGCTCTTTCTTCCCTCCTCTCAGCTGCAGGCATCAAACCATTGCCAGCCCAGATAAGTGCAGGAGGGTACCCTGTGCCTTATATCATAATGAGGGACATTACATGGTGGCCATGGATACTGGATTTGAAGTCAGGCAGAGTTAAGTTCAGTTATGGCTCTGCAACTTCTAGCTGTGTTACCATAGGAAAGTCCCTTCCCCTCTCTGAGCCTCGGTGTCCTTTCTGTAAAATGGAGTAACAATGACCTATCCAATGAGGTTGTTTTGAGTATTAAAATGATAGGGGTATAAAATGTTTAACAGCGGCTTCCCTGGTGGCACAGTTGTTAAGAATCCACATGCCAATGCAGGGGACACGGGTTTGAGCCCTGGTCTGGGAAGATCCCACATGCTGTGGAGCAACTAAGCCCGTGTGCCACAACTACTGAAGTCCTCACGCCTAGAGCCTGGGCTCCGCAACAAGAGAAGCCACCGCAGTGAGAAGCCAGCGCACAGCAACGAAGAGTAGCCCCAGCTCGATGCAACTAGAGAAAGCCCGTGTGCAGCAACGAAGACCCAGCACAGCCAAAAATAAATAAATTTTTTTAAAAAGTGTGTAACAAAATACCTGGCACCAAGTAATTAGCCAGTTAATGGTAGATACTATTATTAGTAAGGTTGCTTTTTTATTCTTATTGTCATTATGTTTGAGGCCATTTGTGGGCCAACGTGTCTGTATGAGTTGGGCCTGAAATCCTGGGAGTAAGGGAGGGGGCTCACTGTGGTGATGACGTAGAAGTCAGGAGAGCAGGATGCTAACCCAGTATTGTGATCTCAGGGACTCCCTTTCTCTCTCTGGGTTTATGCTTCCCCACCTGTCAAATGCGTGTATTGACAGGGCCTTTCCCAGCTCAGACAGGGCACACTGTGAGATGCACAAAACACAAGGGCCTGCATTCTCTCCAGGACTCTGCACAGCTCAGGAGCAGTTACCGTCCCTGAGAGTCCTGATTCACTTTTCTTGAAAATCAGCCAAAGTTCCCTATGGGTTTCCAACCCATCAGCCACTAGCATGACCAGTGCCCAGTGCCTGGCACGAGGTACATGGTCAACAATTCTGAGTTGGATGAATGAATGAACTCCATTGAGTGAGTGAGTGGCACCTGTGGCCCCTGAAGGTTGGGCCATTTGGTTTCTTGTAATATAAATATTTAGAATATGACCATTATTATGGTTTTTGGCAACGGTTAATCACTTACTCATGGTCATGGCCTTGAACTGAACCAAACTGTGAGCCAGCACCAGAATAAACTGCATTCAACTGCTGGCCTCAGAGCCAAAGGGAAAATGACTTTCCATTGACCCATGAGCCAGGTCTGATTTTGCAAAAAAAAATTTTACAAACAATCCAATATTTGGCAAATCCTATCAAACCAGGTGCTTCCTTGCATTTTCTTCTAAACCCCTAAACTGGAACAAAATTAGATGCCAGAGAATCCTTCTTTATATTATTGCACAATATATTCATATACTAATAATGTTAGCTAGCAGTGGCAGGGCAATCTGTGCTAAGTGCATTATCTCATTTAGTCCTCAAACAAACCTATAAAGTAGGTACTATTTTTATTCTTCTTTTACAAGTGAGGAAAGTTCAACAGCTAAGTAACTTTTGCCAAGGTCGTATGGCTATTAGAAGGCATGGTGGACATTTGAACCCAGGTCCACTGGATTCCTCAGCATCATGACAGTACATTTAATGAGCATATGTTATGGGGCAGTCACAGGGCCGAGCATTTTGCACGCATATGCTCCATTAATCCCTACAGTAGTGCTGTCTGCAGTGTACCAGTATTAGCTCCATTTTAGAGATGAGGAAGCAGAACTTTTGAGAGATTATGTAACCTGCCTGTAATCTGTGTGTGGCGGAGCCAAGCTATCCCTATACAATGGCAGAGTTCAGAAAACTCTGGGGGAGAGACTTTACTAAAGTCACACCATGAGTCAGTGGTTGAACTGGGACAGGGTTTCATTGAAGACTTTCCATTCACTGCTGGGAGGTGTTGTTGCAGTAACAGTGGGAGGGGACCTGCCATATGGCCGATCCACCGTGTCCCTTGCCCTAATGACAGGAAAGAGAGCTCAGTGGATTAGATCATATGCTTTGGAGTGAAACAGACCTATGTTCAAATCACAGCTCCCAAACTATCTTGCTGGGTGACCTTGGGAAAGACCCTTTCTCTCTCTGAGCTTCTGCTTCCTCTTCTGCAAAATGGAACAATAACCAGGCCTGCCTTCTGGGGTTGCTAGAGGAATAAATGAGAGAAGGCACCTAGAGTATCTGGCACAATGACCACCACACAGGTAATGTGGAGTAGCTGTCGTTATTGTCACTGAAATGATCCACAAGCTGAAAGAGGTTTGAGAACTGCTGTTCCACATGGAGAAGCCCTGAAATCTGCTTCACAATGATGACATTATGGTGGGAAGGAGGCCCAGAAGCTGAAGAGTGTCTGACTCTATAAGAGATACACATGCGGTTGGGACACACACACACATATGCACCTGCATACCTGCACGTCTGGACACACATACCCTTGTGGCATATATGTGGACACACCTGTGTACGTATGCATATGCACACATCACACACAATATACATGACATGTATATGCTCATACACACATGCGCACACATACCCACACACTACATCTATGGCTGTACATGTTCACACATGTTTGCATGTACCCACACACGTGTACATACACACACATCACACGTACACACAATCCCTCCTACTCCTTTAGCTCTCAACCCAAAAGTCACAGCCTTGGGGCAACTGCCCTGACCTCCCAGGTGAGGCCGGGCCTCTCAGGCTGTGCTCTCTGGGTACCATGCATTTTTCCTCTTCAGTTTGCATCTTAATTGTCATTGAACAATTGTGTAATAAGTTGCTTAATTCTGGATTTCCTGCTAGAAGTTAGCTCTGCAGAGGGCAGGGACAAAGTCTGACTGTTCTCCACTGATGGAAGCTCCTAACACAGCCTGGCACATGGTAGGCTTTCGACAGATACATGCCATTGATTGAACAGAACCACCAGAGTCCCTTTTGCATGCAGTCTGGGGAATAGCTGATTCATCGTGGGCCACCTTGTATGGATTTTTTGCCTTGGGTCTATGATGGTGTGTAGACTCACCCAGAGAGATCCAAGCCTCAGAATGCTGTGGAAGCTGGTAAGAACGAAAACTCAACTTTCAAATGCATTCCTAGGAAAACAAGTGTCAGTGGTGGATGGACTGTTAAGAAATCTGAAAGGCAGTTGGCTCCTTGTTGCTTCTCTCTCCGTTTTCCTCTGGGAGGTGAGGGGACTCCAGCAGTTGCCACAAGTAATAACATTGATCAATCACTGCCGGGGCTGGGACAGAGCTGTTTTCTTTTTCTCAGGCCCGATGATAGCAGTAAGCAGGCCCCTTTATACATAAAGAGGGCAGAGGACGATGGACTGATGGAAATGAGAAATGCAGTGCTGGGAGGTTAGAGTAATTTATTTTCCTTTCTTTTTTGATTAAAGCAATAGTTCTGGGCACCTTCTAAGTGCCAGGCACTGTGCTAGCTGCTGGAGATACAGGAGAAAATGAGATGTATGTGGCTTTTGACCTCTGGGTACTCACGTCTGCTGGTGAGATGCACAAGGAAACAGGTAATCAAAATGCAGTGTGATCGGTGCTCCACTGGAGAAGTCAGAAAAGGGGCTCCAGGGAGGATGGGGATGGCTTCTGAGAGGAAGATCTCTGAGCTGAGACTTAGAGAATCAGTACAGTTGGCTAGGCTAGGAGAAGGGGAAAGAGTGGTGTGAGTGGAGAGAAGTGTTTGTGGGCAGGCCCTAAAGGGAGAGAGGGCACAGTACGCCAAGAGACAGGGCAGGAATTCAGTGTGGCAGTAGCCAGTGGGTCCTGGCGGGGGGGCCTGGGGGCAGGGTCCCATGGAATGCATAGTTTGTCCATGTGGATTCTGAAGTCCCTGCCCCAGGGTGGTGGCAGATGGATCCTAGGACTGAGGTACTCGTAGGCTGGGAGAGGACTGCTCTGGGGAGAAGTGGAGTCCATCAAAGGAGGCTGGAGCATCTGGGAGCAGTGAGCTCCGGCAGACCTGAGGATGCGGGATGTGGAAGAAGGAGCTTTGCCATTCACTGGCTACATGACCCTCCGTCCTCTGGGCCTGTTTTTCACCTGTCAAGTGGACAGGGAGACCTAGGTGACCTTCAGGTACCTTCCAGAAGCTGCTACCTAAGCTTTCGTCAGGCTGGATGAGCTGTGTGCTGCCCCCCCTCCCGTAGCCACTCTCTGCCTCACCTCCCATCCCCACAGCTCTTTCTGTCCTTCAGTGTCCACCCTGGCCACCTGGACCTCATTTCCTCTATCACTGCTCGGACGCTGTGTCATACCAGCAACTCATGTCACATCTCTGGGCCTCAGTTTCCACACTGATGGGGAAGTGATGGGGGTGATAATACCACCTATTTTTCCTCCTCATCTTGTGCCCTTCAGGCACAGGCCACCTGGCCTTCTCTCTCCAGCTCACAGAGCTATTTCTTGCCTAGAATTCTTTGCCTCTTCCTCCCCTCCTTCCCCTCCTCACTTTTCATGCTAAGTCTTCCTCCTCTTTCAAATCCAAGCTTAAGCTTGATACCTTCAGAGCAGCCTTCCTCAAGGGATTCCATCGCTTGCTGTATTCCATATCAACACTCTGTATACTTCCTTCTTAACACTCGTCATAGTGGTACTTCACTCAGTTGTGTGTGATTGCTGAATACCCCACTCCCCTTCTAAGATATAAGGAGGGGCAGGGGATATATCTGACACCTGTCCTGGGTGTATATTAGGCCCTGGGTGATGAGTTGTTGAGTGGATAAATGAATATCTTAATGGATTTAATACACTTCATACATATGTAAGTTATTAATTATACTCAAGCCAGGAGTACAAACTTATTTAAACTCAGTTTTTCAGAAATCACCAAGTGTAGTGACATGTTCTACCCACTAGAGGGCGATGTGAAACCATAAAGCTGGGGTATGGGAGGGGGGCGCCTCAGGGACCCCGGCCCCTTTATAAGTTGGTATAACATTCAGTCACTTTGTGTTCTATCCATACCCTGGACTCATTAAATAAAATTCAAAATATATATCGACCATTATGAGTCGGGAGGCTTGCCAGATCCTGTTTGGTCCAATCCTGGACACTAAGGCCTGAGGGACATTGAGGTCCCCCTACCTTCACTGGTCCTATGGCACAGACTTGTTCCTGGCTGTGGGAAAACCCCTCTCTTTTGCAATATTCCTATTTTCTATTATGTAGGAGAGACCATTGTAACTCCTGTCTGTCCAACCATCCAATAAATATTTACTGACTTTCCACTATGTGCTGGGCACTGTGTTAGGTGCTAGAAATTCTGGTGTACAAAACAGGTCCCTGTCTCATGGAATCAATCCACTGTCAAGTTGGGAAGAGCAACACTGAGAAATCATATATTGTTACAAACTGTGATTAGTGTGAAGGAGAAAGTCGGAGCCTGTTAGGGACACCTGATTGTTTCTTGAGCTCATTCTTGGAGGAAGGGCCATTTAGCAGAAACCCAGAGGTTGAGCGGCCACTGGCAGAGGGATCAGAAGACCAGGCTTTTGCCCACAGGCCCATCCAGGCTGCCAGGTGCTGTTGGGCAAGTCCTTTCCCCTCTCTGTCTTCTGTTCTCCCACCTGTATAATTACAGAAACGTTTCAAGCCTAAGCTTTTTTTTTTTTTTTTTTTTTGTGGTACATGGGCCTCTCACTGTTGTGGCCTCTCCCCTTGCGGAGCACAGGCTCGGGACGCGCAGACCCAGCGGCCATGGCTCACGGGCCCAGCCACTCCGCGGCATGTGGGATCCTCCCGGACCGGGGCACGAACCCGTATCCCCTGCATCGGCAGGCAGACTCCCAACGACTGCGCCACTAGGGAAGCCCAAGCCTAAGCTTTTGATTAGGAGGGGCTTGTACCTTAGATATTTGGGGTGCTCATGTGCACGGTTCTCAGTCCAGGAGCCTGGGGTCCAACTCTTGGGTGAAAAGGGGTGCCTGCATGGTGGCCTCCCATTGAGCAGTGGGCCAGGGGCTGAACAGCCAATCTCTACAAGCTCTGGGGAAGCTTTGTTCAGGCATAGAAAGACTGCTGCCTTAAGACCTAGCACAGGGTCTCCCACTGTGGCTCAGACTGCCTGCTTCCAATCACCCGAGGAGCTGGCTACATATACAGATTCTTGGGCCTCACCCCCACAGACGGTGATAAGGCAGGTGTGGAGGAAGGCCCCAGAATCTGCATGTTAAGGAACTCTCCAGGTGATTCTGGCTGGGAATCATTACCCTGGATCTTTCTGTAGAAAGGGTTTATGACACTCAATCTTCCAATTGGCTTTGATTTATGTTCTATTATGGGTATTCCAGAAAAGTTATGGGTAAACTGAATTTTTGTTGTTCAGATTATATCCTCAATAGGCATCTCACTTTAAAGAGTCAACCATTTGTGACGTGAATTTTCACTCCAATGGAGTCTTTCATGTGTGTTAATTTCTGTGAAGATCACACCTATGTATGCTTCACAGACTAATTAAAAACACCAAGCTTTGTAGAAGATTTGCAGTCTTAATTTCCAAAAGGTGGGGAGGTGGGGAAGATTTATAGCAGGAGGCAAAAATAATTAAATTTCAAAGCCTAGAGTTAAGCTCCTCCAGGTTAAAGCACTTATTTATTGTCAAATTTATAATCACTGCCCACCTGGGACAGGTGGGCCCTGGCGCAGGGTCCTCTGAATACAGCTAAGGACCCGATGCCCTTCAATTTGCTATTGCTGAGGAGGCTACAGTCCCATGGCTCCTGCCTAGAGCAACCATCTGTGGGATTAGGGAATGCTCTGATCCTCTCGCTCTGGGCTGAAGAAGGGCCCATGCAGAGAAGTCTTGCATCATGCAAATGTCTTGGCTCTTGATAAGGAATCTTTTAATCAGAATCTTTATCTCTTTGACTTGTTGCTTCAGTTCCTGGCTTGTCCATCAAATTTCTGGAATTTGTGGGGCCGTTGCAGCAGGTGGCTAGGCTGGCCCTGAGCAGAGTTGAGGGCAGTGCTTCTCAGAGATGGGGCCACTCTCATGTGGCTGCCTCATCTGAGAGCTTGTGAGCATAGAGGATTAATAATGGAGATGGTGACCCAGTCAGTTTTGCCTGTCCCACGATGGCCAGAGATCTCTAAGGAAGAGATAGGGAGGTGATGAGGGCCAAGATAATGTAAATGAGCACAAAGGGAGCAGGTCTATTTAGGCTGGTGGCTACTCTAGGTCACACTGAATCAGCAGCCCAGGCTGTTGGATCAGAGACAACAATCAATTGGATTTAGGGCCCAAAGACCTCCTATAATTTGCATTTATGCAGAGGGAGGAGATGGCATCTGGAGGGCCTGGGAAGACGAAATGCAAACAGCATGAACGGGAGTAGATTAATGGAAGCCAGGACCCATGGAAGGGAAGAAGGGAAAAGAGGTTGTTTCAAATGCTAGAGAGAGGCACTGCTTTTAATCATAATTCTTCACATGGGTTTGTTGACCTCTCCACTTCATGCATACTTCCTGTGTACATGAATATTGTCCACTATCTCTCCTTGGCTCCCCCACTAGTGCTGTAAGACAGGCTGGTCATTTCCATATTACTAACGAGGACACTGAGACCTGGAGACAGCTACTTAGTGGCCTGGCCAGAAGAAAGCCTGGGTCTTTGCACTCTTTGCCGAATGCCATTCTGTTAGTAGTTTCCCAAGTTTAGCCTTGATCAAATGATACAATGCAGGGAGCAATTTTGTAATAAGGATGAAGCTGACCCACTCTCTCAGATGCTCTCTCCTTGAGTTCCCACCATGGAACTCTGTTTAGAAGCCACCAGGTTCGCTGGTGCTCAGTGGCATAGGTCACCCAGAGCCACTGGCGCGCCTTGGTGGGGGAGGGGCACTGGCGTCCCGTTACACAATGAAGGCCACGTACTTTAATCTGGTGATGCCCAAAGGAAGGATCAGAAAAGGGAAAGATAGGAAGAGGGATGGCTCAGAAGTAAACTGACAGTTACAAAAGAGATAAGACACGTGCTGCAGTGTCTTATCGGGAATTCACATTCAGTTGGTCATGGGATGAGCAGCAGAGTCTGTGGAGGGGAGTAGGTGGTCAGCTTAGGGCCTGAAGGAGGAGTGACCATGGTGCCTAGTTCAAGAACCTTGCCACGGGGAAGAGAGCATAGCCCCTGGAGTCAGACAGACTCAAGTTCAATCCCTGCTCTGCCACTTTCTAGTTGTGTCCTCGGACCACACACATAATCTCTCTGACCCTTAATTTCTTCATTTGTAAAGTGGGAATAATAATGGATGTGGAGATTAGATGAAATCATGCTTAAGAAGCACTTATCACAATAGTAACCACTAAATAAATGTCAGTTGTGGTCATAATAGTTGTAATGAATAATGTGAATGGAGTGAATTATGTTGAATAATGTAGATTATATTGAATAACGTAAACATGCTTCTATCTCCTCCAGTTGATAGATTCTTCCCTTGATGTCAACCCTTCTGGGCTACCTTCTTAAGTCTCTTCTGCCTTTCTCACCTGAATTATTTTTAACTTTTTTTTTTTCAGATTACATTCACTGAAGAAAAAATTAACCTCATTCTGTGGATGAAGAAACTGAGTCTTGGAGACATAAGGTAACACTGTTAAGTAAGGTGACCAAGCTGATACATGTAGCAGTGCGCACTACCAATACCCTCAGCCATTGCCTCGTAGCAGGGAAGATGGACTTTCCTAAGAATGACAGAGAAGCACAATCAGTGCCTCGACAGGGATGTGCAGAGGGAACTAGCCTAATGCAGGGAATCAGGAAGGGCTTCCCTGGGAGTTAGCAGTGCTGCAAGGGATCAAGGTTTTTCACTGGCGGAATGCCAGAGCTGGAGGCCAGCGATTCCCAGAGGTAGTATGAGGAATGCTTTCAGGGATCTGGAATGTGAGAATTTAAAAAATTGTAATAATTATGTATTCACTGTAAATTATTGATGCGAGGCTCTGTTTTTACACTTATGAAGTGATAGCGGATTTCCTTTTGAAATACATAAATGTGTGTAAGAACAATACTAGGTAAACATTAGCTGTGGTGCACATATATGGCAAAAATCATGATCCCAATAGTCTAATGTCTGAAGTTTGGGAAACTAATTTTGTACCACATTGTTGTTTTTAGAAGAGAAAAACTGAGACTCGGAGATACTAAACGACTTGCTTAATGTCACAGAGTGAGTTGGTGACTGAGCTTAGTCATAGGAAAATGTGTTTCGTTTCTCCCAAATCCTAAAATAATAGGAAAAGTGATAGATCAAGTTTGAGATTCAGGAGACATTTTTGTGTGTGTGTGTGGTTTTATTTTATTTTATTTATTTTTACATCTTTATTAGAGTATAATTGCTTTACAATGGTGTGTTAGTTTCTGCTGTAAAACAAAGTGAATCAGCTATACATATACATATATCCCCATATCCCCTTCCTCTTGCGTCTCCCTCCTACCCTCCCTATCCCACCCCTCCAGGCGGTCACAAAGCACCGAGCTGATCTCCCTGTGCTATGCGGCTGCTTCACACTAGCTATCTACCTTACGTTTGGTAGTGTATATATGTCCATGCCTCTCTCTCGCTTTGTCACCAGGAGACATTTGACAAATGATTCTCAGTTCTCCAGGCAGCCGATTCTCTGATTAGAGTCTTGCGGATGCTTTCCTATTGTTGTTGTTGTTGTTTTTCAAATTAAATTCTTTTCCCAGTCCTTGTCTCCTGGATCCTCCGCAGTGATGGGTGGGCCTTGGCTTTCGAAGGAGGATTTGTGATCGAATCAATTTGCTTTTCTGGCCCCTGAATCATTAGGTTAAGTTCTGACTCTCAGCTGACCTTACCTGGAGATGGGGAGGGACAGACCCAGGATTTCAAGTCTGGATGGGGCTGCAGCCAAGCTAGACCTCTACCTTGGGATGTGGCCTTGAGTTTAACCTCTTCCTCCCTGGGCTGCCTACCTCATGGGGCTGTTGGCAAGAGAACATGAGACCAAGTATTTGGAGGTGAAATGCCTGCCACTGAAGGGGCTGTCATGACCATTCGTGCACTCCCTGTCAGCAGAAGCAATGAGGCACGTGAACAGGACCATCAACCGTCCTGGCCGGCTGATTCCAGAGCACGGGCTGACTGAGGGCTGACCCTGCTCTGATGTGCTTGCATTTACTCAACAGTCAGACTGTCTTCTGAGAGGGAAAACCTGCCACTCATAAAATAATGTCACAAACAAGATCTCGTGTTGATTTTTACAGTCACCCTCAGAGTAATCATTATCATGACTGTTTTGGTAAGGAGGACACTAAAGCCGGGACCTGTGAAACAGATCTGTCCCAGGGTGACCAGACTGGTGAGTGGTGACCTTGGGACCCGCCCACGGAATTTCTGGCTGCCAGACAGGGGCTCTTTCCTCAGTACCTTCACTGCCACCACGCATTCTGCACTGAGCCGGGAGGGTGGCAAAGGCAGGACCTGACCTTCAGCGGACTTGCCCATTTGTTTCTGCAGTTGTCATGAAGTGTCACACGGTTCTCATTTTATGGATGGGAAACAGGCCTAGAGGGAAGAGAGAATGAGAAGAACTACCATTAATCTCTAATTGATTTCTAACCAAATTAGGAAAATCAGCTTTTCCCATAAGTGGAGATGATTGTGACAGTTGTAGGCTGTATTCTTCATTAGGAGCTAGATTTCTAGAAGAATTTGGGCAGTTTGAATTCTTTGCCTCTAATATAGACCTTTCCAGCTTTTATCTGCTCATCCGATTATTGTCATTATTATATATATCTCTAGTAGTCAAGCTTCTCCAGAGACATAGAAGCAGTAGGATGTGTGTGTGTAATATATATATAATGGGTATATATATGTATAGAGAGAATGTGTATATGTATAGATTGATTGATTGATTGATTGGTTGATTGATTTTAAGGAATTAGCTCATGTGATTGTGGAGGTTGCCAAGTCCAAAATCTGCAGGACAGTTCAGTAGGATGAAGACCCAGGGAAGAGTTGCAGCTTGAATCCCAAGGCTGTCTGGAGGTAGAATTCTCTCTTCCCTGGGGGAGGACAGTCTTTTTCTATTAAGTTCTTCAAGTGATTGGATGAGGCCCACCACATTATGGGGCGTAATTTGCTTTATTCAAAGTCAACGGATTAAAATGTTAATTTAATCTAAAAATTAACTTCACGGCAGTATCCAGCTGTGTCTGGCCAAATATCTGGGCACTGTGGCTTAGCCAAGTTGACACATAAAATTAACCATCACAGTATATAAACATATAATATGTGGGATAACATAAGCTAATATTTACTAACCATTTATTATGAGCCAGGCAACATTATCTCATTGAATAATTCCTCCTAATGACTATAGTACAGTACCTTACACATAGATAGAAACAAATGGTGGTTTTAAAAATCAGAAGGCAATTCAGAGTAGAGGTTAAGAAGGAGGGTTTTGGCACCGGGCAGACCTGAGTTCAAGTTCTAATTCTGCCAGCATCTAACTTGGGCCAATTACTTAATCTTTCCAAGTCTCTTTTTCCTCATCTGTAAAAGAGAATTAAAAATAGTACTTACTTGGGACCTCCCTGGTGGTGCAGTGGTTAAGAATCTGCCTGCCAGTGCAGGCGACACGTTCGAGCCCTGGTCCAGGAAGATCCCACATGCCGCGGAGCAACTAAGCCCGTGCACCACAACTTCTGAGCCCGTGTGCCACAACTACTGAAGCCCGTGTGCCTAGAGTCCATGCTCCGCAACAAGAGAAGCCACCGCAATGAGAAGCCCGCGCACCGTAACGAAGAGTAGCCCCCGCTCGCCGCAACTAGAGAAAAGCCTGCCCGCAGCCAAAAATAAATAAATAAATAAATTTATTTAAAAAAAAATAGTACTTACTTCATCAACGTAGCAGGGACTTGATAAACAGTTATCGACAAAATGAAGGTTGAAATAACCTCCAGGGTTATTATGAGAATTAAAGGAGATAATTTATCTAAAGCTCCTCACGTAGTACCTGGCACATGGTGAGAACACATGTAATTATTTTTCCTCTTGACTTCTGCATACACAGAGTCATGGCTGGCAGCTGTTGGGATCCACCTAACAGGACTTGTAAGTTGTGGGTCCAGGAAGGTCTTGCCGCTAAAGACCAGGCCAGAACAGAACAGAAATCTCCCTCATCTGACTCAGAGGCTGGTTTCTCTTACTTGGCATAGTCCTTGGGGCGGTCAGTTCTCCGCTGCTCCCAGAATTCCTTTCTCGGAGCTCTGGCTGTGACTGGGTTTGGCAGGGAGTGTTCTCCAGGTGATGTGGTCTGGAGCCGGATGAGCTTCCCACATCTCTGCCAGCACACCCTGCTCCTTGTTTGCAGCCCGGCCATCAGCCCTGTCACACAAAGCTCAATTTACTGCCTCTCAATGGAAAATAGCTGCCTTCTCCTCCTAACGGCCATGACCTCCCTGCAGACACTCACTCTATCGATTAGGCTAATCGTTCTCATTTATTCTAAGGCAAATTGCATTATTTGCACTTGGAGTATAAGGACATCAGGAATACCACAAACCAGCATTGTGTTAACTAATGCATTCATCATTCAATAAAATATCGTAGTGCACTGAAGACTGGAATCCCAGCTCTGCTATTTACCAGCTGTGTGATCTTAGTAAAATTTCTTAATCTCTCTTAGGTCTCAGTTTCTTCATCTGTAAAATGAGGACAAGGTGAATGCCTACTCAGAAAGGTCATTAGGACATTTAAATAAGTATGTAAGACATGTAAATACATGCCTGATACATAGTAAGTGCTCAACAAATAGTAGCTATTACTATTATTATTATTACTACTGCTACTTCTAACTCTATTTGGTGCCAACAACTCTACTGGGTGTCGTGGGAACAGCAGTGAACACAACACATTCTGTCCCTACCTTTGCGAAGTTTATATACTTGTGAGTAGGGGAGAAAAAGAATAAACAGGTCAAACAAACAACCCCCCCCCCCACCAGATGTGATTACAAATTGTGATAAGTGTCCTAAAGAAAACCAACAGGATGCTTTGACAGACACAGAGTGGGCTGGGGGAAACAACTTAGAGAGGCAGGTAGTGGAAGGTGTCCCTGAGCTGCTACTAGTTAGGCTGAACTCGAAGGATGAGAAGGAGAGGGAAGAAAGGAACAGTAGGAATAAGGAAGAGCACGTATGAAAGCCTCGAGGCAGAAAGAATTTGGCGTGTTCATGAGAAAGGGAAAGGTCAGCGTGGCCAGAGGAAAAGAAGAGAAAAGAGCGGCAGCGAATGCTGACAGAGCACTCGCTCTATGACAGACGCTCTGGGGCACTTCACGTATGTTTAGCCATCTAGCCCCCGTGCCCACCTGAGGAGGAGGAGGTGCTGTCACAGCCCGGATCAGGACCTGCTCGTGACAGTCCACACATTCTCCTTGGCTTTTGGTGCCTGCAGCATTAAGCACAAACTCTTAGTTTGGCATTTCAGATGCTTCAAAACATATATACAATGGAATATTACTCAGCCATAAAAAGAAACGAAATTGAGCTATTTGTAATGAGGTGGATGGACCTAGAGTCTGTCATACAGTGTGAAGTAAGTCAGAAAGAGAAAGACAAATACTGTATGCTAACACATATATATGGAATTTAAGACAAAAAAATGTCATGAAGAACCTAGGGGTAAGACAGGAATAAAGACACAGACTTACTACTAGAGAATGGACTTGAGGATATGGGGAGGGGGAAGGGTGAGCTGTGACAGGGCGAGAGAGGGTCATGGACATATACACAGTAACAAACGTAAGGTAGATAGCTAGTGGGAAGCAGCTGCATAGAACAGGGAGATCAGCTCGGTGCTCTGTGACTGCCTGGAGGGGTGGGATAGGGAGGGTTGGAGGGAGGGAGACGCAAAAGGGAAGAGATATGGGAACATATGTATATGTATAACTGATTCACTTTGTTATAAAGCAGAAACTAACACACCATTGTAAAGCGATTATACTCCAATAAAGATGTAAAACAAAAAAAACAAAAAAAACAACAAAACAAAAAAAAATAGCCCCAACATAACTTTTCAGTTTTATTTCCTTTTTTCATTTTGCTGTTCACCTTGCCCTTTCTACTTGCATAAGTAAACACACTTTCCTTGTGAAAATTTAAAATGATACAGGTAAATTTCAAGTTCCTTTTACCACTGTCTCCCCTTCCCTATCTTTAGCTCAGGTGGCCTCCCCAGAGGTGATACTGCATGCAGTTTGCTGTGAGTCCTTTCAGACATTTCTAAAATCTATAGATTTATGGTTACATCTAGCGAGTACGTCAACATGTAGAAAATATATAGAATAATTTTGTGTTTTTAATAAATAGAACAAGTTATTGAATTGGTCTCACTGGATGATTGACTCATGCCTCCACAGTCCATTGGTCAGACCCAACAGGAGGCTCCGCCCAGCTCAAGGCAGTGTGCGCAGAGGTGGTGGGACGTGCCGGGATTATTATCTTCCCCTGTGCCTGGAAAGAAGAGGACTGAAAAGGGTGAGTACTAGAGGGTTCTACCACAGACAGTGATGTTTAAAATGTCCTTTGAAAAATAAATTTCCTGAAGGAAAAATTGAAGTCATTAAAAAAAAAATTAAAGAATGGTATAGCAGTCTATAGGCATAGACTTACAGCAAAAATAGAGAAGGTGGTATGAGAGTGGACTTTGCAGCCTGGAAGGTGTGTCATCCTGTGCTCCTGTGGAACTGTCAGATTTAGTGACACAGGCTACAGGCATCATCCTGCAGAGCTCTTCAAGCCCACTGCTGCTGCCAGGTGCCCCCACCCAAGCTTTCCAGGATGTCCAGCCTGGAAAGATGCTGACCTCATGTCCCTTTCCCTCTCTGCTCAGAAACTTCAGTAACCCAACCTGCTCGCTGCAGTCCTCCTACAGTTATCCAGCTTAAGACCCAGAGCCCCTCCCTAAAATGCCTGGAGATCTTGGCCCCAGGTAATGGCCTCTTGCTAGTCACCAGCATCCCCCCAACACGTGCTGACTCCTTCCCACATAAATCTCCTACGGCTCCTGAAAATACCATACGGGACCATGCTTTGAGGAGGATCGTGTGTTGTTTTGGCAGCGTTCTGTTTCAAGAAGTTTGGGAATGCAGCTAGAATGTGGAACAGCTACAAGGGGAGGGGAGAGAGAGAAAGTAGAAGGTGGGAGGGTAGGGGGTGGGAAAGGTGGGGTCGTGGTGGTGGGAAAATCCTTGCTTCTCACTCTCAATTCTTCATATTTCTTCTCATTTTTCATATTTTAAAATAAGTGGTCACTTTGGACTGATGTCAAGCAGCACAAACGAGGCAGCTTTGCAGGGACTAAAGGTGTGAGGACTGAAGCACCGTTTTTAGCATACAGCACCCAATAGATGTTATCCCTTAGCATGATTTATAATAAAACATCACACTTGATCCTCATAAGACCCTTGTGAGCAGAGCATATCAGGTACTCTCACAGCTGTTTTACAGACATGGAAACTGAAGCTGAGAGAGTTAAAATGACTAGAGTGAGGTTCTTTAGCAAATCTGTGACTAGGGTCAGGAACAAGGTCTATGGACTTCCCATCCTATGCTGTTTAAGCTGATACCCTACCATTCTGCTTACCTTCTAGTCAATGATCAAAGAAAGATGCTTGTCTGGTTTTTTTTTTTTGTTTTGTTTTTTCACGTACATTAGAGGAAAAGACCCTTTAACCTTTTTAGAAAGTCCTGTGGGCCTCACACTCAAAATATTCGGCTGAATTCCTAATGAACATACTCTGAGGTTTTCACCGGCTTCTCCCTTGTGTAAACATGCTGTGGCTCACCACTAAGGCAATATTATGCCGTCTGAAGCAGCAATTCAATTGAAGCTTCTGTCCATCAACCCCAGTGTGTGCGGGTGGAGCCCTCCACTGAATTACACAGTCATAATTCCTCTTGGTGGGATTATACCTTTTTGGTGGAGTAACATGCATTTATTTGACCATTTGTTTATATTCCACAACAGTTACTGATATGCTTTGAGTGCTGAGAAACTGATACATCAAGATATTTTGAGCTGTTGGATTATGAGTGTTGGGGTATTTTAAAGGGCTTGGAAAATAACATCCCTCTTCCCTGCCCAAGTTGAGAACTAACTGAGCATCAGGAAAATGAAGATTAAGATGTCAGCATTATTACTGACTGAAGCTGGGTTGGAGGGCTGCTGCCTGACTGTGGAGCCGAATGGGTGTGCTCATGCTTCTCACCAGTGCCTGGCAGGGCGGGGCCACCAAAGGCTTCCCAGCAGGTACAGAACTGTCCCCAAGCTTCCTGCATGGCCTCGAGCACAGGTCTACAGCGGTCTCCTTTCTGCTGGAGCCCATCCCAGGGGAAGTGAGGGTGCACCCAGAACCTCGAATCTCTTCCACACTGACCAGTCAGGAAATCCCCTCTTCCTCCTATGAGGAGCACTGTGGGAAGAAAGAAGGCAGGAATGTCTTCAAGATGAAGTTCTTTTATGTGGAAATATGGGTGGTGAGGAAGACTTCCCTCGTAACAGTGAGAAAGGAGTGGAGGAATTTATTAGTGCCAGCCAGTTCTCTGGGAATTCTTCACAAGTTATAGACTAGGTAGCCTGTCTACACTGAAGAATGTTAGAATCTGGGTAAACTTGCATCTGGATTGTCTGTGTTTCAAAGGAAAAATGATTGAACTCTGCTGGTGATGGAACAGAGTCCAGTCTCTAGTTTGGTATCCCAGGCTAGAGCAGGCTGTGTTCACTGGAAGCAGACACAGGGATGGACTTTGGGGTGTTAGATGTTGATATAGGATCAACACCTGTGAAAAGAAAGGGGAGGACACAGGAGTGGGCAGAGGAAGAAGTCAAAGCAGGCCCAACAAAGCTTCAGGTAACCGGGTGGGGAGCTTGGGAGTAAATGTTCCCCTTCAGCATCACCCCACAGTGAGCCAAAATACCCCGCCTCCCTCTGTTGCTGGTGGGGACTCAGGCCCGATGGTTCTCTGTAGCTGAGGCAGACCCTGTGGAGCTGACGGCTGGGCAGCGGGATCTGGGCAGCTTGTGTGCATGTCTGCCACGAAGGCCTTTCATTTCCAGGTCCCTGACTGTGCCTGCTGTCTCATTCTTTGCTATTGCCTACCTTTTTCTTGACACTTAAGTGAAGCCCAATTGCTTTACTTCCCGCAAGCCCTCATGCCTCTGGTTGTCCTCTAGATAGATCATCCTTTCTGTTCTCTCATTCTCGTGTCTGTGACTCCACTTGGGTATCATTTCCTCTAGGAAGATTTCCCCGACCCCCAGGCTGGGCTGAGTACCACTCCACCAGTATTCATAGCATTCTCCTAGCACTTACCAGATGATATTACATTTTCTGTGGACAGACTTATCTCTGCCAGGTCTACATTTGTCTACAGATTGTCTCTTGTTCACCTTTGGACCTGGAGTTCCCAATAAGGTCCTGTTACACGGTAGGTGTTCAACAGACATCTGTCCTCTTATTCCACCCCCTGCCCCTTATGAGAGCCACGTCCTTGTCCAATGAACATTCGTTGAGCACTTTTGTGCAGCTATGACAGGGCGTCACAGAGCAGTGGGCCGCCTTCATTACTGTAGCCATGACAGTGCCTAGAGTAGAATCTTTTACGTTATCATTTTTCGGGAAATACTGTTTTTTTAATCGGGCCCTATCTTCTCTTGCCAAAATTGCTTCAACGCAGCATCTGGAAACTGTGAAGCACTTGAGCAAATATTGCCAGGCACAGGGACAAGCAAGGCATTGGAGAATCTTTGAAATAATTTCTTAGGGGAGGAAGCTGCTAAGGTAAATTGCCCTTCTTGATTTGCTTTTATTTGCGCCAAAGAGGAATTACTCAGAGCTCTATGGAGATAAATGAATCCTAGATGATTAGATCTGTAAAGAGTTTCAGGGTGATGAGGTGGAGATGGGCATGGAGTTTGCACAGAGTGCACGCAACCACACATTCCCCAAGAAAGAGGAAGAATCAGGAAGCTGGAGAAAATTTGACATTGTCTCTCCCCTCAAGTCCAGTTCTCTGGGGATGGAAACTAGTCTCCCGAAATGCTCAAGAGCCGGAGAGGCCACAAGATGCAAACCCGCTCCCCCAAGATTGGCATGGAAATGTGAAAACAAATGCTTTTTGGTCTGCTGGCTGAGCCACAAATCCTGAGCAGAGGCAAGATCTGACAGGCAGAAGCATATCAGGGGCTTCAAACCAGCCAAACGGGAAAAGGAAAGGCCCCTTCAATTGTTTGAGGGAGAAGAGGAAGACCAAAGGCAATATTATCTTTCATCAGCCACTCCCTGTGGGGCAATGAGCTTTCCAAAGAGTACAGCCTCCTTTTAGCAGGGCAGGGAGGAGCCGCCTCTTTCTTCACTAAAAAAGCCTGATTCTGACCAGATATCAAATCTGTGAGAACTGGAACTACTTGGGGTCCAATCAAAGCCAGTCACTGGGTTGGCATTGATTATCTCTCTGCAGTGTGTGTGTGTGTGTGTGTGTGTGTGTGTGTGTGTGTGTGTGTAGGGGTTGGTGGGGAGGACTGTGAGATTTATGCTGCAGAGGTTAGCCAGGTTTGTAAGGAGTCCTGTCTTCTGACCTGTGCACTGGGGACACAGATAGGATTATAAGCCAGTTCCTGCCCCCAAGGGACCAGAGGCCAGTAGGAGAGACAGACGTGCAACATTAATGATGGTAGCAGTAACCGCTACGTTATTGAGGGCTTTCTGTGGACTGTTGTGATCCCATTTATTCCTCATAACGGCACCAAGAGACGTTATTACTCACAGCAACTCTCCATTACACCCACGAGGAAACAGGCTCAAAGAGCTTAGTTACCTATTCAGATGGTAGAAGAAAGACTCAAACCCAAGTCTTTGTGACTCATACTCTAAGCCACAGTTTCTCAACGGGGAGTGATTTTGGTCCCTCCCCACCACTCCCCAGGGGACATTGGCAAGGTCTTGGAGGCATTTTTGGTTGTCACAATGTGGGAGATGGCCATTAGCATCTAGTGGGTAGAGACGACCAGAGCTGTCAGACATCCTGTGGTGCTCAGGTCAGCCCCACCCCACCCAAACAAGGACATATTGTCTATGGGCCCAAAATGTCGATGGTGCTGAGGTTGAGAACTGCTGCTCTAGGCCATCTCTGCCCACTTCATCAAAACAGGTCTCCACCAGCCCCTCATTATGTTTAGCTTAGTTCCTCAATGTTTCATTTATGGTGCTCATCACAGTGTATTATTTTTGTTCGTGGTTTCGTTTGTTATCTGTCTCACTCACTCTAAGCTGCCTGAGGGCAAAGACTGCCTTCCTCCTTCAGTCCTGTATCTCCAACACCTGGCACACTGCCTGGGACATAGTCGGTGCTCTGTAACTATTTGTTGAATGAGTAAATGAGCAAATAAACAGAGAAATTAAACACTCCGTACAAAGTCACAAGAACAAACTGGCAAACATAGTGTTGAATCCTAGGTCTGTCTGATTCCAAATGTGCTCCTGACCCACACGCACAGGACTAAGACAATTTAGTGTCATGGGACAGAGGATTGTCCTCTAGGAGCTCCGAGTCCCGCAGAGGAGAGAGAAAAAGTCTGTGCGTGCCAGGGTCTGATGCCAAATTCAAACTGGGAGAGAAATGAGGGAAGGAAGGAGATGGGAAGAGGCTCAGGGCTCACAAGGGCCCTGGCACTTACAAGTGGAGAGAAGACTTAGTGGAGAGTTTCCCAGGTATTAAAAGAATGGCTTAGAATGACCAGAATCAATCGTTTCTTAGCAAAGATGGGCAATACATTTATCTTCTCCCAGTCCTCAGGGACTCTGGGCCTCTTTTAATTCCCCCAAAATCATGGCTGGGGGCACCACAGAGGCATGTTCAAGTCCTAGAAGCGCCCGAAAGTCAAATTCCAGGCCGGCTTCATCAGGTGAATGAGGGCCTGGCAGCAGTTGTCTCCTGCCCCAGGCTTGTGTCTCCTCTGCAGCCCGCCAGCCTGCCAGTGACAGCCTTTCAAGAGCCAGTGGGAGAGCAAACTCCCATGACTCATGGCTGGGGAAGCTGTCAGGGTGAGGGGAGACAAGGGCACACGAGGGCAAGGGCAGCGAGAGAGTGGAAGGCAAAAGGAAGGGGAGTGGAGTGGAAGGCGGGAGCCAGGTTAGTGACCAAACAGGGAAGAAGCAAGCAAGAGAGGGAGAGAAGGAGGGAAGGAGAGCAATACTATGAGTAATAGTAACGATAGCAAATACTTGGAGTATTGACAATTGCCTCAAATGGTGTGAAGTCCTTACAGTGCATAATCACCTTTAATCCTGAAAATAATTCTATGGTGTAAGTTCTTTTTTTTTTTTTTTTTTTTTGCAGTACGCGGGCCTCCCACTGCCGTGGCCTCTCCCGTCGTGGAGCACAGGCTCTGGACGCGCGGGCTCAGCGGCCATGGCTCACAGGCCCAGCCGCTCCGTGGCATGTGGAATCCTCCTGGACCGGGACACGAACCTGTGTCCCCTGCGTCGGCAGGCGGACCCCCAACCACTGCGCCACCAGGGAAGCCCCTAGATTCTTTTTATTGTGTCCTTTTTATGAATAAAAACAACAAAAAGCCCCACAAGTCACAGAGACCTTAACCAATCTAAGGACACATGGGTTGTTGTTGGTGGATTCAGATGGGAAAGAGGGAAGGAAAGAGCTGGTATGGTAGATGAGTGGAGAATAAACTCAAAGTTCCATAGTGTGTCGGGGGCAGGCAGCAGAGTCCTGGAAACTGAACTCTGGCTCAGAGTCTTAATGAATGTCTGTCTTTAACTGTCTTACTCATCTAGTATCTTAGGATCAGCCCAAGAAGGTTCTTTGCTTGAATGGGCTTCAATGACAGATTATATTGGAGAGTCCTTGGTGACATGTGAGCCCAAGATAATTGCAATGCCATCGTTAGATATTGATTCTTCCTTCATAACACAAACATGAGTCACAAAAATAATCCAATCTTATTATGCCTGGGGGCAAGGAAAACAAACAAAGAAAGGTCCATCGGTCATTTTCACATCTGTGATATTTTCGCTTTGTACTAGGTGTCAGGCTCCATATTGCACCAAAGAGGAAATAGGTTCAGAGAGAGGAACTTCAATTAGTAAGAATCTAGGATCCAAATTTGGGTCTTCTCCAAATCTTTAGCTTCTTCCTAAATACAAATCTTGGGCACCGTATTGAAAGTCATGCTCAGTGTCTCTTAAATGCAATTATTATTATTTTTTTTTCAAACTAACTTCCCAGAATGAAAAGTTCTTTTGAAACAAGACCTGGCCAATTTTTCATGAAGAGAAGATTAATGATAGGATCTGTTTAAAATCATATTGCTTATGTCAAATGTCCTTTTAATTAATTAATTAATTAATATTTTTCGTTGTGTTGGGTCTTCGTTGCTGCGCGGGCTTTCTCTAGTTGCGGCGAGCGGGGGCTACTCTTCGTTGTGGTGTGTGGATTTCTCATTGCGGTGGCTTCTTGTATCGTATCGGAGCACGGGCTCTAGGTGCGCAGGCTTCAGTGGTTGCGGTGCACGGGCTTAGTTGCTCCGCGGCATGTGAGATCTTCCCAGACCAAGGCTTGAACCTGCGTCCCATGCATTGGCAGGCGGATTCTTAACCACTGCGCCACCAGAGAAGTCCTGTCAAATGTCCTTTTGATAACTATTTATAAAAGGGCTTATTTAAAATACAAAAATTTGGTTCCCCCAAAAGTAACATGTGTCCTCCTAGGGACAAATTAATAGAAGCAAACAGTAGTGTTCTTGGAAATCCCTTGGATAAATAATTTTGTACACGCTGTTCCCTTTAGCCCCGCCTTACCTGCGGCTACACCTTGTTCCTCTGTTGAATCAACTCTGCTGAAGTCCTCTTATCCTCTGCACTCTGGTTGCCTTTCCTTCCCTCCACTCCACCCCCTACACCCTCAGCTCCTATGGATCTTTCTTTCCATGTAATTTCTTAGCCCTTCCTATCCATACCTCTTAGAAAGCAAACCCCCTGGGGCTGGGGCCTGGTTTTTCTTCACTGTCACTGTGACCTCAGCGTGCTGCCTGGCTCATAGTAGTTGAACAATAAATATTTGTTGGATGAATGAATGCATGGGTCACCCGCTACTAAACACAGCCTGGCTGGCACTGTTAATTCGAGTTCTCTCCTTCTTTATTTGTCTCTTCTATTTATACTCCTAACAACAACCCTGGCACACAGAATGGGAGCTCTGTTTGTCAAGTGAATCAAGGAAGGAAAGAAATACTGAAATATTGTTTTATAAAACATGCTTTCAATAGAAACAGAATTTATCCATCTTGTGAAATAACATCATATCTCTCCTCTGTCCTGAAGAGAGTGGAGATGAGATGTTCGGTGGTGGAGGTAACTTAACAGTCTCTATAAGTGGGTGCATTTTTATGGTGCGTTTGCATGATCACAGATTCCTAATGCTTCTGGTTGACAGAGACCTTAGCAATCAAGTGGCAGTAGTGGTAATAGTGAAGTTTAACAGTTATCAAGTACATTAGTCCAGGCTCTGTGCCAAGGGTTTTGTTTGTATTAACTCATTAAATTCTTACAACCAACCTGTGAGGTAGGACTGTGTATTATTCCCATTCAACAGCTGAGGAAACTGAGGCACAAAGAGCTACATAAACAGGACTCTCTGAAGACTTATGGGTGTGTGTGGGAGCTTCTAGGCTGCTCTGGGGATGAGGGGAAAGTGCAAGACCATGTGAAGGCAAGGAAGGCTATCAGGCAAGAGCCTGCCCTCCTCTCCTATATCGAGAGCTGCTATTCTGTTAAATGTTTTACGTATCAGGCTCCTGCAAAAATATTTCTTAGGGGAACAGGGTTTTATCTAGCTAGAAAGAAAGACAGATATTTTAGTTTTACAGATAAGATACAAAGATTTCAGGATGTTAAAACACTTGGCAATTGTCATCATGGCTAAGCCAGGTCTAAAAATCTCGACTCCAAATAGTCCAGGAATCTATTTCCTATGCCGTGTTACTCGGGTGCCTGGTATCTCCATAATGGCACTTAAATTTGGTATAACTCATTGACCATGACTTCTTTGTCCAAACTTTTGTTTCCAGATGTATGTTCTGAGCAATACTGAGTAAAATAAGGTTAATTACAAGGTAAATTTAGAAGTATCGGTCTTGCAGAATTGTTAGAGGAAAACAGGAAGGACAAGGCAAAGCTAGACAAGGCAGGAAGTAGAAAGAGTACTCAAGGCATTTGGAGAAGACCAGGGTGTGTGTGTGGAGGTGGGGTACTGTGTATGACAAAATAGGCAGGCTTCTGACCCTGGAATAAAAATGACAACAGCAATAACAATAACATTTTTTTTTGAATGCCTAACATGTGACATGTTCATAAAGCTCAATGCTTTACATGCACCATCACTTTTAATACTGAGGCCAACTAGCTCTCCTTGTTTCCGTGAAGAGGAAATGGATGCTTATAGAGCTGGTAAGTGGTAGAGAGAAAACCAATGTCTGTCTGGCATCAAAGTGCATGCTCTGAATCCCTCAGCTACACTGTGACTTCAAAGCCCCCAGAATCACTGGGACTTAGGCATTTTTGTACCCAGTGGCAGCTCTTGGGACTAGGTCTACCTCAGAGCTAAGGCCCCTGACCCCGACTCAGGGACCCTATGAGAAGCTTGAATTAGATCTACCTTTACAGCAAGCTGAGCCAGTCTAGGGTGATTCAACCACCTGCTACTTGGATGCCTGAGATTCTTTGACCTGGGGACCAAGTCTTCCATTCCCCAGTTAGAGATAAAATACTGAGATTCTTGGTGGCTGCGTTTTAGTCAATGAGGAAGTTGGAAACGATGGCCAAAAGCAATGCCTGCACTTTTATAGCCTTTTAAGATTTTCAAAGTATTTCCCCTCTGTGTTTTTTCAAGGTCATTAGGACAGATGTTACAACTCCTACTTGACGGATCAGATCAGAACGAAGGAAAAATTTATGGAGAGTTACACACATCTCGGAAGTGGTTGACCAAGAACTCAATCCCTCATCTTTTCAGGTCATTTCCTCTTTGCCAGGCACTAGAACGGTGAAGGTCCTAGAAGGGATTAGTAGTGTGAAGGGCAGGAGAGAAGCTCTGCTGACGGGCCCAGTATGGAAAAAAACCGGGTAAGTGACTCTTCAGAGGGTACAGCATTGGCTGGCCCTGCCTCTCTTCAGCTGGGTGGGGGCCCAGAGGAACTGTGCCTGGAGGTATTTTTGTCCTGTTGTTTCAGCTCAGACAGCTCCACTTGGAATGATTTATGATGATTTCTCGGGTTTGTTTTGTAAACACAGTCCATACCACAGGAGGGAGTTACATTCCCACGGTCTTCCTTCACCAGTGGTATTGCTCTAAAATTATTTTGCTTTGGGCTGATACTATACTGTTAAGCGTTCTCAAGTTGTTGAACCTAGAACTTTAAGATGGTGAAAGGCCTCAGAGGTTACCCAGCCCATCTGTCTCATTTTATAGCTGGTGAAACTGAGGCCTAGATATGGGGAAGGACTTGCCTGAAGCACACGGCCAGCTACAGCCAACGGCTGGGCTAGAACATCTATATACCCTCAGATGTTTCTTCCATGATTACTATATCTCTGGGAGGAGAAAAGCAAGCCCAGCAGATACAGTCTACTGCTTCATGGAGCTCAGACTTTATTAGGGGAGATAGACCTAACAGGTAATTAAAAACCACTTTGAGATATCACTTCACACCTGTCAGAATGGCTATTATCAAAAACACAAGAAATAAATGTTGGAGTGGGTGGGGAGAAAAGGGAAACCTTGTGCACTGTTGGTGGGAATGTAAATTGGTGCAACCACTATGGAAAACAGTATGCAGGTTCCTCAAAAAATTAAAAACGGAAGTACCATATGACCTAGAAATTTTATTTCTGGGTATTATCTGAAGAAAATAAAACAATAACTCGAAAAGATATATGCACTCAGTGTTCATTGCAGCATTATCTACAATAGACAAGATATGGAAGCAACATAAGTATCCGTCAATAGACGACTGGATAAAGAAGATGTGGTACATATGTACAATGGAATATTACTCAGCCATAAAGAAGAATGAAATCCTGCCATTTGTGACAACATGGAAGGACCTAGAGAGTATTATGCTAAGTGAAATAAGTCACAGAAAGACAAATACCATACGATTTCCCTTATATGTGGAATTTTAAAAACAAAAACAAATGAACAAACATAACAAAACAGAAACAGACTTCCAGATACAGAGAACAAACTGGTGATTGCCAGATGAGAGGAAGGTAGGGGGATGGGTGAAATAGGTGGTGAAGGGAGTTAAGAGGTACAAACTTCTAGTTATAAAATAAAGTCACAGGGATGTAATATAGGGAATATAGTCAATAATATTGTAATAACTTTGTATGGTGACAGATGGTAACTAGACTTACTGTGGTGATCATTTCATAATGTATAAAGATATTGAATCTCTATACTGTACACCTGGAACTGATATAATATTTTAAGTCAATTATACTACAATTAAAAAAACAAGATAGGGCTTCCCTGGTGGCGCAGTGGTTGAGAGTCTGCCTGCCGATGCAGGGGACACGGGTTCGTGCCCCGGTCTGGGAAGATTCCACATGCCGCGGAGTGGCTGGGCCCGTGAGCCATGGCCGCTGAGCCTGCGCGTCTGGAGCCTGTGCTCCGCAATGGGAGAGGCCACAACAGTGAGAGGCCCGCTTACCGCAAAACAAACAAACAGACAAACAAAGAAAACCAAGATAATTAAAAGTGTTGCAGGGAAGGAGTAGAGGTGCTTTGAGGGCTCATAACAAGGGGGCATAACCTGGCCTAGGGTTGAGTGATGGCTGCCTTTAGGGCATGAGTTTCAGAAGGAGGAGGAAGAGTTGGTCCACGGAGCAGCAGGAGAGACCTCATTCTGGGAAGAGGGACCAGCACGCACCCAAGGCAGGGGGAAGCATGAGTCTGAGGCTCTGAAAGTTGGCCAGGGCAGGAGCCAGGCGCCACAAGGCAAGGTTAGGGAGAGGGGCAGGGGATCCGGCGGGCCTCATGGGAATTTAGTCTGTACTCTAAACAGAGTGGAGAGCCATGAGAGTTTCAAGCAGAAGAACAGGAAAGTGATGAGGTTTGGTTTGATTTTTAAGTCACACCCCTCCAGCTGCTCTGAAAGAAATGGGCTGGGGAACATTGATATAGAGACTGGCTCCTTCCCCTCTGCAAAGTGGCCTTCATGCCTGAGAGTCCCCCATTAGCCTATGCACCACTAGGATAGTGGATTCCAGTTGTGGTTTCTTTTACGGCAGGTGTCAAGCACAAAAGTGGGCACAGGACACATGCTCTGTAAAACCCTCGTGGCCCGATTTGGGGCAAAAGCCAGACAATGGTGTCTTTGCTGGTGTTTGAGGGACACAGTGGAAGTTTGTAGGGCCTGAAGGAAATGCCTGGGGTAGAGGATGTGATGACAAGGGGCAGGGTGCAATCTGGTGGACTTTGATGGCTGGCCTGGTCTAGGTCTCTTGACTTGGATGGGAACAAAGCTGTGCTTGCCAACGTGCAGTTAGAGAAAGCGATGCACATCTTCAAGTGCCTGTGAATGCAGGGAGCTCCAGAGCTCTGACAACCCAGCCCCACAGCAGTCTCTGCACACCAAGCAGGGACATCAGAATCTGGAATTTTCCACCCCTGATTTCCAGTTTAGAAAACCTGTTATATGACTGATCTAGAGAGGGCCCCTCTCTCTTACAGGTCTCAGTGCTTCCTTTTACAGAGTTTTACAGTTCAAAAAGCTATTTTAAATGCTCTTTCCTTTTCCTGTCTCTCCGTTGTTCTATCTGCTTCCCCATCTCTCTTTCATTTTTCCCCTTAGGAGGCAGTATGATGCAGTTAAAAGCAATTGGCTTTAGAGATAGGCAAGTCTGGGTTTGACCTGTGGCTTTTCCACTCGCTAGGTGAGTTGCTTGGGGCACGTTTCCTAACCTCTTGGATTCTCAATTTCCTCATCAGTAAAATGGGTATGTTAATATTTTAATCATAGAGTTGCAAGGTTTGAATCAGGTAATATGCATAATATACATAAGAAAGTGGCACATAGTAGGTGCATAATAAGCTACTATTGCTGATCATTTGTTCAGTGTTTATCTGGTAGCTACTGTGGGCCAGGCCCTGGGCTAGGTACTGGAGTCATAATGTTGATCCCCAAAATACCTCTTTCAAGTCTTGGGCAGGGATCAGTGTTTCCAAAGCCCAATTGTAGCCATGTGAAGAAAATGGCTCCGCCCCCCACCCCCGCCAAGGGAGGATCTGGAAAATGGCCCCAGATCTAGAAATGGATGTAGGTGCTATTTAAATGATGCTGTCAAGGACTTAGGCTCTCACTTTTCGCCATATTTTCCCCTTGCAGTTTCCTTGTTCAGTTTTGTTCAAATTAAAAATCACATCATGCTTACTACCATGTGGCAGGCCCTGGGCTAGGTCCTACAAAGGACTCCAAGGTGAGTAAGTTGTGGGCCTTTGTCAGTCTGAGAGTGACCATAGGATGGCAACTAAGATGGTCATGGGACAAGACCTGCCCCATGAGGCATGTCTGCAGGGGCCAGTCTCTTTAGCTTGATGGTGAAAGACTCAGTGAACCTTCTAATTTCTGAAGCCTATCATAGGAAAAGGGGTCACATATTATTTTGGGGTCCCCCGGAGGCAGAACCAGGGCCCATGGCAGAAATCACCATAAGGCATATTCTGTCTCATTAAAAGGAATGGAGCTTTCTAATATCTTCAGGTGTCCAGCAATTAGGAAAGTCTCTCTGGTAAGCAAAGCAAACTCCATCTCTGGGAATGCTCAGGCAGGGCTGGATAAATACCCATCAGGGTGTTGTAAAGGCAATGCCTGATTTGGGTGGGGGCTTTGATGGGATGGCCTCTAGGCTTCCTAGTAGCTCTTCGATGCAAGGATTCTAAGTTTCCATTGTCTGCCTGCCAGCTTCCTCCCTCTGGGGCTCACCCTGCAGCTTACCTCACTCCTTCCTGAACCTGGCTCCAGAGCCTTGCCATGGCAACTTACCAATCCGGGTCCAACATGTCAGGCCACCGGGACATGTGTGAAATAGATTTCACTCTGTGTTTTGGCTGAAAAATTTAGTTTCGTTATCACATCAGCCCCTTTTAGAAATCTTCCCCCTTTAGGTATGTGGGTTTTCTTTCCCAGATTTATATTTCACACACATTTCATATAAAAAGACATGCCAGCATCTGTTATTATACTTTTAAGTTTGATATTTTGGAAAATCAACATCATAGTAGTTTTAAAGTTGCTGAATTCAAATCCTAGCTCTACTACTTACTATCGGTGTTGTCCTGGCCAAGGCTTTTAATCTCTGTAAGATATTAATATCTTAATACCTGTAAGACAAGGTATGACATCTAGGTCATAGAGATGCTGTATGACTAAATAGATAATAACATGCAAAGAACTTAGAACAATGCTGGCACATTGCTTTCAGTAAATGCTAATGGTAAATAAATAATCATTCAATAATAATGTCATTCACTACACTTCATCTGCTATTTACGTATTAATTTTAGAACTATTTTTTGCACATTTTAGAAGTCAGAATATATCAGCTTTGAAAGCGTTCCAGAAGTTACCAATTTCAACCCATCTTTTTACTGCTTAGGAAATTGAGCCTCAGAGGAGTGAAGCTACTTGCTCATCTAGAGGCAGAGGCAGGAGGAGGGTGCAGGGGTCTTTGTTCTTGTCTGACACCTTTTCACACATCACGATTCCCTAATGAGAATTAATTAAGGGTTACCGAATTTTTCTGGTAGGTTGCTTTAAGAAAATAACAAATCACAAGCATGTAACTAACTAAATAAATACTGAAAGCTTCCAAGGAAATTTATTGTTTAAAGAATTGGAAACAGGAAAATGGGATTTATATACTACTTTCTATCTCTGTATTTGGGAGGACTTTGGACGTTGGCTCCCAGGGATCCAGCAGCCCTGCATCCCTACCCCACCCAGGCATGCTTCCATGCCTTTTAAGAAGCAAGGGTTATCCCTGAGATAACCTCGCATGAATGCCTTTTCTCAACAGCCCTCCTAGTTTACTTCTTGGAATACCAGTTCCAGGGCCGGTGCTCTCAGCCTGTGTGGTTTAAACTATTTACAGATATGCTGCCAAACTTTCTTCAATGTGTGTAAAATTTATTTTTGCTTCAGCTGCGCATCACACTGTTGCAAGGATGCCTGCTGGGGAGAACTCTGAGCTAAGTGGATGCTGTGATGTCCTGCAGAGCTGGGTCAACAGGCTGTAAAGAGGCGTGGTGTGAAGCTGAGGCATTCCAAGGAAGACTTTACTGGAATAGGTGGCAACTTGGTTTTGGGAGTTTATAAGAAAGTTTATGATCAGGACAGAGCCAAATTCAAGTCAACCTTCAACTCAGCACTGAGTGAATCATGCAGCTCTGGCTGTCCCATGGAGAGACCTTGTTTAACACTAGACCCGCCTGCTCCCATTGCCCACATTCCTGATTTCAAGTGTGCTGCCCCAATTCCAGAATTTGAAAATGTACTATGAACAAAAAATCCGAGAGCCATTGTCCTAAGGGTGATATGGAACAGAGTGTCCCCTGGTGACATAATTTTGTGCAATACTGGTTTGAACAAAATTCAACCTGATTCCTCACTGCAGGATTTCTCAGTGCCTTTAATGTGCTAATGTATGTGGTGACTCCTCCAGAGCAGGTGTAGAATGCAGCATTTATCCATCTTTTCTGATCACAGAGTCATGTTTTTCTTTCCAAAAACATATGTGGGGGCTAGTATCCTGAGGAAACACTTTGGCAGATACTGTTTCAGAAGGATTTCACGTTCTTTCTTTTTGTCTGAGTGAAGTCTGAAGGCTGTTATAGGAGGGGTTAATTCAAAGATTGACCCTTGGTAGTCCCCGACACACAACTCAGCCACTCACTTGGACACCTAACTCTATTTCAGGTACTTTTTGAACACATCTCAGGAGGTTTGAAGAGCTACTCACTCTCCCTGGGGAGAGATGGGACCAGTTCTAACTGCAAAAAGGGAAGATGGTAACTCATACACTCTACCTTAGGGTTAGAGCATCTTTGGGGGCTCTGACCTCCTTAGTCAGATATTCTTGTAAATCCCTTTTGCTTACAAGGCTGCTTCCAAGATGTAGCTGCCAGGCTGCCCCTGCACAGGACACACTGTGTGTTGGAACTGATTTCTCTCCATCTTACTGTACACTGTGGAAAGCCTTCATGTTTTGGCCTGAATGTTACAGGCTGGAGCTGATCCTTTGGCCAGCATGTCATTAGCCTGATTAAGTTAATAGCTTGGAATGTCTTTACAGTTTTTTTGGACTCCTTTTTTTCTCATCAATAAATGCAACAAGCACTCACAAACATTTGCTGAATCTACCTCAAGCTAGATGCCATGCTTTGGCAATGCACAGTGAATAAAATAGGGTTTTTTGCATAGATGCATGACAATAAATTAAAATACAGCATGCTATCTGCAAAAAGTGCTGTAGAGACAGAGGAAGAAGTGATCACTTCTGTCTGGATGATCTTTAAGGTTCCTTCCAGCTCTTATGGTATTCTTAGATACCATACCTCCAGGGGATTTTCTTCTCGTTGCAGTCGGCCCAGAGCCTTCTGATCCTCAACACAGCAGAGAAGGTTGAGGATCTCTGTCACTGGGTGCTAGACAACTGTCAGCTGATGTCCTCTTGACTAAATTTCACCTGGCATAGACCTCGACTCAGCCCAGGCCAGCAGGGCCATCCTCCCACTCCCCCAAGTAGGGGTGCATGCTCATCCCGAGCACCATCTACCTTAGACGTTTGGGCTGGAGCAGGAGCTGTGTGCTGTCTTATTCATCCCCTGGACCAGCCTCCTAGTTTGAGAGTGAGAGGATGGGTTTCCACGTGGAAACCTCAGGTTCTAAGCACCTCTCACGGCCTAAAGAAAACAACTAAAATTCTTCACCCAGGACCACAAACCCTCTCAGTTCGGCTGCAGGGCACCCATTTCTCATCTAATCCTCTGTCATCCTTCTGAGACCTGGAGACTCACCTTCTTTCCTGTTCTCATTTCTTCCTCCTACTATTTGTCTTCCTTCTTCTCTCCTTCCACATTTCCAAATACCATTTTCCGAGGATGATTTCAGCAATAATGAAATCGTCAATGCTAATGAGATGCTGGTTATAGTTTCAAATAGAAAAATCAGGACACATGGTCTGATAATCCCCAGCTGACCCAGGCTGTGAGGAAAGGCTTTGGCTCTGAGCACCTTCAGGCACTTCTGGTGTACTCTAGAGAGCTTGGACCATTCTCCCTTCCTTAACAACAACAACAGAAAGTTTTATTCCATCAGGGACAAAATACCCGGAAGCAGCATTGTTAGTAGTTGTAGCCACAGGCCACCCACCCTCTGCCCTTCCTCACCTTCATATCCCCAGGGACGCTGCAGCAAACAAAGAGTTGTGTCTGGAGAGAACCAAAGGTGGGCTGGCACAAGGAAGCCTGGAAACTTGGAATGGGGAGTCCAGGAATGGGAGGGCCTTAGCTGGGGGTAATGAGGAGGAACTCCCTCCAATCCCTTCTGAGTAGTTAGAAATCAGGTGCGCTAATCTCCTCAAGCCTTCAACCTGAGGTCACCACCTCCCCTCTCTACCTGCCTAATCAGGAAACCACCTCCCACCCACCTTACTGATAAGCCTGAGACCACCCACCATTTTCTCAGAACTCTTAGGATTGTCAACCACCATCTCCCTCCCTCCTTTCCTCCCTTCCCTCCCTCCCTCCCTCCTTCCCTTCCCTTCCCTTCCCTTCTCTTCCCTTCCCTTCCCTTCCCTCCCTCCTTCCCTTCCCTTCCCTTCCCTCCCTCCCTCCCTTCATTCCTTCCTTCCCCACTAAATGTATTCCCCTCACCTGTTTCATCTTATTCTTCCCTGGTCCCTCCCTGGAGCTCCCCTCAAGGCTTCTGCAGCACCCCACTTTCTTCTCTTCTCTGGCTCCTGTCCTCCATCTGACATGTGTGCAGAGAAGAGCGGCCACTGCTGACTCCACTGTTCACCCCACTCCTTTGTTCATCTCTGCACCACCACTCTGCCACTGAGCCTGCTTTTTTATGGGTAACCAATGACCTCCCAATAGCTCTTTTTCTTTTTTTATCCTATTCAACTCTTACAGGGTATTAAAATTTAAATTAAAAAAATTATTATAAAAATACCAAAAAATAATACTTGTTTTTTATAAAGAATTCAAATATTGAAGAGGTATGTAGAGTAGAAAATGAAACATCACCTTGGGAATTCCCCGACAGTCCAGTGGTTAGGACTGTGCACTCTCACTGCTAGAGGCCTTGGTTCCATCCCTGGTACGGGAACTGAGATCATGCAAGCCAACACTCCCCCACTCCCAACTCTATGCCATTCCCCAGAAGTAACCACTATAAAATAGTTTGGTAAAAATTCCTCTATGCTGTTGCTTATGAATTTACAAATTTGGGATCATTTTAACATATGCTTCTACAATTGGCATTTTCATTTAATACTGTGCTGCAGATGTCTTTCCATGTAAGTGTGTATGGATACATATCATTTAAAAAATGTCCAACCAGTGTTCCATTTTATGACTATATCACAATTTATTTAGCCAATCTTCTTTTGATAAATACTGAGGTTTAGAAATACCATTTATTTATTTATTTATTTATTTATTCCTTCATGCATTTGTTCATTCGCCAGTCTTCCTTTGATGGCTACTGAAGTTGTTTCCATTTATTTGTTTGTTTACTTATATATTTATGTATTCATTCATGCATGACCCCCATTACAAGCAATGCTGCGGTGAATCCCCTGTACCTTATGTCTTTGCACACTTGTGTTCAGAGTACTGGTCACTGCTAATCACTTTCTTTTTTGACACTTGTTGCATCTCCAGCTTCTGTCTTGCTTCTCTTCTGCCCTTGTAAACCACTCCTTTCCCTGAGCGCACAATGCATGTTCACCCCTTCTGGCTTCTGTCCCATCTCTTCTCCTGAAATGACCACTTCCAACTCATTCTTCTTGCCCCAGTCTTGTGTAGAATCATCCCTGATTCCCTAGACTAATCCTCCCTAATGGCTTCCATTTATGTAGCACTTACTATGTGCTAGGTTGTGTTCTGGAGCAGACGTTATATCATTCCATCCTGTAACAGTGGGATGAGGCACAGACTATAGTGCTGTCAGCATTTAAATGTGATTAAAAACTGAAGCTCAGAAAGTTAAGGAACTTGTCCAGGTCATTCGACTCATTAAATGGAGGAGCCAGGATTCAATCTCAGGCTTCTCCTGCTGTACAATCCGTGAATTTACATAAGCACCACATTACACTTCATCTTCTGCTCTGCTACTCACAGGACCTCACACAAGCACTGACTGCAGCACCTACCAAACCGAATGGTGATAACTTACTCACAAGTTTGTTTCCCTTCACTAGACTGGGAACTCCCCAAGGGCAGACCCTGTGTCTTTTCTTTCTGCATTTCCCATATTGAGTACAGAACCTGTTTTATCTTAGGTGCTGATATGGATTTGAATGAAAGAACCTGTGTTTGCTGATGAAGAATTCTAACACTCCCTGAACCAGGTCAAGAGTCACACTTCAGCACTCAATAACACATGCTGAACTTGAAGTTTATTTCCTGCCAGTTAATGAAAATAAAATACCCTACTCCCAGGGCCCTAATTAACTAAAGTAGAAGAAGCTCTTTAGATTGGCAGGCAGTAGAACATAATAATTTAAGAAACAGGCTCTGAAATGAGCTGACCTCTGTTCTGATCCCAGCTCTGCCATGTATAGGCAAGTTGTTCAATTTCCAAAATCCTCAGTTACCCAACTAGTAAAATGGAGCTGGCGCTAATGACAGTTAACTTAGAGCTAACTGGGTTATCATGAGGATTAAATGAAGAAGGTGATAGGAAACACTTAGCATAGTGCCTGGCATACAGAAGGCACTCAATATATGTTAGTTGTGCTATTGTCGTGAGGACCAGTATTAACCCCCTCAGTCTTTGCTCAAAGTGAAATAGATCAAACATTCATTTCTTTTACCACACTCCAAAGCTTTGACTAGGAGAGTTTTCTTATATCAGCAGGTCTCAAAGATGACTTTAGGAATCAACATTTGTTCTGTGGTTCTTACCCATTACCAAGTATTTATTTTTTAGAGGGGTTGTTGTTATTTTGTTTGGGCTTAATCAGTTTTTTCCAAGGATTACATTTGAGAAAGACCCCACCCCCAGCAACCAAAACCAAAACAAATGTAAAAGAAAACCCCCAACCCCAAGCTCAAATCCCAACAAAAGCGGATGACTCAGTACAAGCAAGCTTTCTAGACCTAATCGATAGATTATTCAATTCCAGAACTGTATGTTCCCAGAGAACCATGCCTACTATTTTAATTAAATTACCTGAAAAGGAGGAAATTCCTTAGTAATGCGACTTGGCTTTGAAACTTGGGATTGTCTTTCCTTGCATGTAACATACACATCTCTTATTACAAACGAAGGGGTCTCTTTTCCAGGTGATATCTGTTCAGGAAATCCAGCTTTAGGGATGCAGGGAGACATGAAAAGGGAAAGGCTTACTTTTCTTTGGTGAGTGTCGGAAGCAGGCGTGGCTTTACATTATGCAAGCACCTGGCTGCTTGCACTGGGATACCTGTGCTGTCAGGGGACAGCCCTTCTGGACTGCCAAGTGCTCCTAGAAGCTCCTAGGGCTGGGTGCTTCTTCTTGCTCCTTGCTTCCCTGGAGTCCTGGCTTCTTGGTTAGATGCTCTGTTTCTGAACTGCTCAGGCCACCACGCAGGAAGGAAATTGTGGGCCAAATGACTAAAACTCTCACCTTGAGCCCAAAGCATGACCCTTCTCTCAGAGCCTCAGTTCCCTCAGCTGAGAGGCAAGGAGTTTCATTTGAGTGTTTCTGAGCTCTGATATTCTGGGGTTCCAGAAACCCTTCCCCAGCCAGGCCAGTGACCTAGTTGTGAAGGACAGTGAGAATGAAGCCGTTGTTTGGAATTCATGGGTGGGGTGGGTAGGGTACCTCCTAATAAACTTGAGTGGGGATTGGAGCAACCTGTTTCTCCAATCCTCCAGTGAGGGCTGAACGAGGCATGTCCCTCCTTTGGCACTGTTGCAGAGACATTTGGAATGCACTTATTAGAGCACATTGGGCTCATGAACCTGACACTTCACCATCTGAAATACCGAAAAAGATAAAAATTGCACACGACATGGAACCCAGGTGATCTGTGGATCAAATCAATATTTCAACTCTGTTTCTCTTCGGAGCTCCTGTCTGAGGGAACACCTCCTCTGTCATCTCAAAAGACTTTTTAATACAGTTTACCCCTGTGTGATTTTGTCCTCAAGAAGAAATGCGGGAGGGCCAATTGGGATTTCTAAAGCTTAATGCTGGACTATTCTGTGCCCTAATGATTTTGAAAGCCTGTGTATTTAGGGAGGTGGTGGCAGGGAGTCTAGAGATGGAAGCTTGGGTTCCAGTCTTGGCTTTGCCACAGCATGGTTGTGCAGTCTTGAGCAAGCTGCTTGATCTCTCTGGGCCTCCGTGTTCTCACCAAACAACATCTATCTGTGGTCCTTTCCTGCCCTGGCACACCACGATGCTAAGTCCCAAAGGCAGAAACGTACAGTCTTGGGTGTAGAATGAGGCCAGATCTACCCAACTATTTTTGCTAGTCTACTTCTTCCCTCGTGTGAAGACATATCTCTGGTATGGAGGTTACACTCCCTTCCCAAGCTCCTCCTTTTTGAAGTTCTTTGTAACGTATCCAAGGAAGTAGGAGAGAGGCATGGATGTTTGAGCCTTGGAAGGGGCTTTAAGGAGAATCATCCAGCTGTTTCAAGAATGCCTCCTAGGGCTTCCCTGGTGGCACAGCGGTTGGGAGTCCGCCTGCCGATGCAGGGGACACGGGTTCGTGCCCTGGTCCGGGAAGATCCCACATGCCGTGGAGCGGCTGGGCCTGTGGGCCATGGCCGCTGAGCCTGCGCGTCCGGAGCCTGTGCTCCGCAACGGGAGAGGCCATGACGGTGAGAGGCCCATGTACCGTAAAAAAAAAAAAAAAAAAAAAGAATGCCTGCTACCCTCATTGTCTGGTGGGAGGTGTTTGGCAAGTTTGGGCATCAGCATTTCGTAAGAGTTAAGAGCCCTGGCTTCAAAGTCAGCCAGCTCTTTTTTCATATCCCAGCCTTGCCAATCATTTCAGTTCATTAGTCAGCAAATATTTATCAAGTGCCAATTTTGTGCTAAGCTATTTTGCATACATTATCACATTTAATCCTCACAGCCCTGTGTAGCAGGTACTGATTTTATCCATACTTCAGATGAGGAAACTGAAACTCAGAGAGGTGACGTGACATATCCAAGGTCATACAGCTAGTAAGTGGCAAAACTTGGTCTTGAATCCAGGTCCAGTAGCTCCAGAGTGATGGCTGTCAGCCATGACCCTCTGCCGTTTCCCAAACCTTATTTTATTTAATTCTTATTTAAATCCTCATTTGCTTTATTGTCAAACTTCCACCTCAGTGCTTCAGAAAAGCCCCTGTGAGTGTGCCAGTCCACATAATGGATTAATGAGCAGATCCACTTCTGGAGGAGGATTGAGTAGGCAGACATTGGACGGTGCAGTGGGAAAAGCTCTGAAGCATGTACGCCTCCAATAGCTCAGGCCTGCCTGGCCCTTACTAGTCATCTGATCTGAGGCATTTCCACTCTCTGAACTTTATCAGCCTTGCTTTCCTCACAAAGATATTGTAAGAATCAATCCAGACCATGGCTATGAAAGGATTTTACAAACTAAACAGTGATGAAAATTGACTCATTATTCTTGTGGTCATACTTCTCTGTTTTTGTCACTCACCAAACTGGACAGCAAATTGCATGTTGTCTTCAAGAATCTTGAAATACACCACCCAATGATCCAAGCCCTGGAGTCACATGAAGAAGTAGTATGAGGCAGGTTTACACTTGGCATTTCTGCCTGACTCATTCAGAAGTACCACATTCTAGACTGTGCAGCATTACCATGGCTGCCACTGTGACATGTGGTCAGCCCAGAAAGGCTGGGATGTGACATTCCTGAACAGATTCAGGCATGAAAAGAGAGAAGAAGAAACCACAGCATTTGTAAACAGACAGCCTGGAGCTCATTTTCTGTACGCTTGTTTTGAAAGCCTGTGGTGGTACAGCTATCTGCCCATCACTGGATTTTATGTCCTTGGGAAGCACGCACTGCCACACACCTGCAGACTGCCTCAGCCAGGGCCTCACACTCTCGGACCACTGATTCCAGGAGGGTTGGGCAGGGGGATCACTTGCTGAGTTAACCACTCAGTCCTCCAAGGAATGAGAGGAGATGAAAACCAAAGGTGCCATCTGCAGGTGGTTGGAGACGCCCTGCACCATTGGTTGCTGAGTTTTCCCGTGTGTGCATTTACTCTCTGCCCTCTGCCATGGCTATCCTAAGGGTGACACGGGAAGAGGATTTTATCCCTTTTGAGACTTTGTGTCTAGTTTGGGGCCCAAGGGGGAGAGAGAGAAGCAGATCCACTGGTCCAGGCTTGGATGAGAGCATTTCTTTAATTAGACAAAGGAGACAGGCTGCCAGAGAACAAGCCAAAAAGCTCCTGGGGCACATCAACATCCCTCCTGTCTAACAATTAGCAGGTAATCAGCTGTTGGAAAATCCTCTGCTTGGGGTGGTACCAAGGAAGGGGCTGTAGTCATCTAAGTGAAAAAGGATGCTGAAAGCAAACACCATTGAGGGAAAAGCCTGCAGAGCTAGTTGGAGACCTGGGCTCCTGTCTCAGCCCTGCCATTGGCCTCTGCGTGAACTTGGCTGAGTCACTTGCCCTCTCTGGGACTACATTTTATGAAAGAGAGTAAGGCAGTGATCTCTTAGATGCCTTCTAACTAGGCTGACCAACCGTCTCAGTTTGCCCATGACTGCCCTGGCTTTACTACTGAAAGTTTCCCATCCAGGAATCCCTGCTTCCAACTGAAAATTCCCCTACTTGATTGTTCTAGTATCTTCCCTCCGGGGTCTCAATCCCTTTCCTCTGTGCTGTAGAAGCCTGGATTCTTTGGATCAGAAAATCCCTGGGACGATTGCTTCTGCTAAGGGGTGTGTCAGGGGTGATATTCAAAGCATGTAACATCCTCTATGACCAGGGCACCAACCCATCAGAAAGGACCAGACCATAAACCCCAGGCTACTCCCCGCCCTGAGACATGAGCAACCCTACACTGAAAGTGGGCTTCCATCTTCAGATCTGTGATAATCCCACCTCTTTTTGTAGTCACACTAGTGACTTCAGGGCCGGTAGAGCTGAAGGGTGACCCAGCTTCTCTTTTGATCCTTGTTCTCAGACTGAAGGTGGTGACTCTCCAGTTTACTGGTCAGATCACCCTCAGCCCAGCTTTTTTTTTTTTTTTTAATCTTTATTGGAGTATAATTGCTTTACAATGGTGTGTTAGTTTCTGCTTTACAACAAAGTGAATCAGCTATACATATACATATATCCCCATATCTCCTCCCTCTTGCGTCTCCCTTCCACCCTCCCTATCTCACCCCTCTAGGTGGTCACAAAGCAGTGAGCTGATCTCCCTGTGCGATGCAGCTGTTTCCCAGTAGCTATCTATTTTACATTTGGTAGTGTATATATGTCCATGCCACTCTCTCACTTCGTTCCAGCTTACCTTTCCCCCTCCCCATGTCCTCAAGTCCATTCTCTACATTTTTATTCCTGTCCTGCCCCTAGGTTCTTCAGAACCATTTTTTTTATATTCCATATATATATGTGTTAGCATACAGTATTTGTTTTCCTCTTTCTGACTTACTTCACTCTGTATGACAGTCTCTAGGTCCATCCACCTCACTACGAATAACTCAGTTCCGTTTCTTTTTATGGCTGAGTAATATTCCATTGTATACATGTGCCACATCTTCTTTATCCATTCATCTGTCGATGGACACTTAGGTTGCTTCCATGTCCTGGCTATTGTAAAGAGAGCTGCAATGAACACTGTGGTACATGAGTCTTTTTGAATTATGGTTTTCTCAGGGTATATCCAGTAGTGGGATTGCTGGGTCGTATGGTAGTTCTATTTTTAGTTTTTTAAGGAACCTCCGTACTGTTCTCCATAGTTCAGCCCAGCTTCTTACAGCCTTTAAAGTTAAGACCGCTCTGGGTACAGATGACTAAATCCAGAGTATAGTTTCTACCCTGAAACTAACTGGGCTGCCAGTTGTTTTTTCATTCAGAGAGGAGCCCCTAAATTATTTGGGGTTGAGGGAGTTTAAAGTCTCAAATAATGGTTGCCATACATGTATCAAGGGCAGAGGAAAGAAAACTCATGTGACCTCTGGCTCTCGCTCACCTCCATGCTTGTTGAGCCCATTTCCCATGACCTCCCTGCCTGTTTTGGTCCTTCCTTCGGTGTCTCCCTCATCCGTTTGTGTTGTGTCTTGCGTGCGGTCACTTGCATTAGGCATTGTGCTACAGGTTGGTGAAGCTGAAGTTGGATATGACCCCTACGGTGACGCTGCAATGTGGCAGGGCAGCCCGACGTGAGCAGCTGTCCTGGGATGTGGCTTTTTTGCTCTAACAAATTGGAGAGCCATCCCAGCATAACTGAGGGTGAGTCATTCTGCCCCCGGCGTGACATCTGGGCCGGGCCTAGAAGGTGAGGAGGAGCTACGGGTGGGAGAAAGCAGGCATGCCAGGCATGGAAAATGGCACACACAAAGGCACGAGCTCTCTCCCACCCCCTCTGACCATCTCCCTTTGTCACTCACTGTGGGTGGCACTGTGGGCGGCAGTGGGTCAGGGATTGCTGGGCCAGAGGCCAAGGCAAGCAGAGTCAGCTCTCAGGCGACTGCCAGGCCCAGGGAGCCCTGGCACATCCAGGAGACTTCTTCCTATTCCCCAGAGCAAATGGAAGCTGCAGAGGTGAATTTCCTCCCTTTCCTTTTCGTTCCTTGGAATACCTGCGTCCTCCTGTATCAAAGGACCAGCTCTGACCCTGCCTTCACCCCCCAGGCCCCTCTCCACTCTGTTGCCAGTCGCTGTCGATCCTAGCCCTCTGGCCTACACTCCCTCCTGTCCAGTTCCACAGCTGCCACCAAGGTTCAAATCCTAGTCATGTCCCACCTGGTTGGTTGCAACAACGTCTACATCAATCCCGTGATTCAAGCCTCTTTGTTCCTTACTGTCCTGTGTGTGCTGCCAGATGAATCTTTCCAAAACAGTGTTTTGTTGACCTCATGCACCTGTTTTGAAATCTTTGTAAGCACATTTCCTCAGACCTCACCGTCCACTGTGTTCAAACAAGGCCACTTTCATATTCACAACCCAGTTGTCTTTGGCTCCTGCCTCTCTGCTGACACTGGGCCTGTCTCTTCCAAATTGTACCCCAAGCAGTTCTGGGAAGCCCCGGGGTAGTGCTCTGAGCATCCAGGCCAGTCTGTGCATGTTTGCTAACAATCTGCACACAGGCCAGACATACACCGAGGAGTGTTTGGAGACTTACATGCTGTGACCTCTAGTATATGTGATTTTTTATTTTACAAAACAAACAAGACACTGCCCCAACAAAAACACCTGGTCCTTTGCCATAGATGATTTGAGAAGCACTGCCCTAGGGGATTCTCATACACAAGTAAGTCTGGCCCCTCTGTGCATTCCCTCATTTGCTCCCTGTTACCCACTGGCAGACCCAGAGTTGCTTTTTCTGGAAAACAGTCCTTACTGCTTCTTTTCTTGGAGCACGGCTGTCAAGAGTCTTCATGCAAGAAGCAGCTTTCTTCAAAAAAAAAAAAAAACAAAAAACCAGCAATTCAGAACATCTGCCCTTTTAACATTAAATTTGGGATTTCCATTTCATTTATTTGTTTATTTATTTATTTGGCTACGCTGGGTCTTAGCTGTGGCACGTGGGATGTTTAGTTGCAGCATGCGGGATCTTTTAGTTGCGTCATGCGGCCTCTAGTTCCCTGACCAGGGATTGAACCTGGGTCCCCTGAATTGGGAGCATGGAGTCTTAACCACTGGACCACCAGGGAAGCCCCTGGGATTTCCATTTCAAATCACTATTTGCCTTCTTTCTCCAAAGCATTTCTTTTTTCCTGTTTAGCATGGTAACTAAAAAAAAAAAAAAAAACACTTTAAAATCAACTTTACTGAAAATTAAGTTCCATACCGTAAAGTGCACTTATTTTCAGTGTACAGTTTGATGAATTTTGACCAGTGGTGATACTTATTAGATCACCACCCCAGTTAAGATATAAAACAATTTCATCACCTTAGAAGGTTCCCTTGTATTCCTTTGCAGCCAATCCCCACTTCCACCTGCAGTGAGAGGCAATAACTGCTCTGCTTTCTGTTACTTCTTCTATAGATTGGTTTGGCTTCTTCTAGAATATCACATAAAATGGGATCATCCAGAATGTGCTCTTTGATGTCTGGCTACTTTCACTCACCATAATGATTTTGAGATTCACCTATGATGTTGTATGCATCGTAGTTCAAGCCTTTTACTTGCTGAGAAGCATTCCATTGTATGTACCACAATTCGTTTATCTATTTTTCTGGGATACTTCCAGTTTTTGGCTACATGCGTAAGTTCTCTGAACATTCATGTGCAAGTCTTTGTTGGGACGATTGTTTTCATTTCCCTTGGGCAAATACCTAGTAGTGAGATTGCTGGTCATATGGTAAAGACTATGTTTAACTTTGAGAGAAATCAACATTAATCCAGAGTCCATGTCTCTTTTGATGGAAATCATATGATTTCTAATGAGACCCCAGCTCCAGCTGCTCTGGAAGATGTCAGTTGTGCCCTGCTCCAGGGACTCACCAAATCAAATTTCACATGGAGTGCTCTGTCTTAGTGTCCTGACACTAATGCTGTTATGATCTGCTGTGAGTTGTGTTGCAAATACTAACCTGTGATAAAAACATATTTTAAAGTACCAATGTTTTTGAAAGATTTGCCTAAGAAATATAATGATATATAGAATCTATGTATATGTAGAATATATGTAGGGTTCAAGGTTATCTTTGGAATACACACATTTTCATTCACTTGCATTCTAATAGGCTTATCTTATCCATTGCTACAACTTGTAGTAAGTGGCTGCATTAGCGTCCAGCCTAAGTTGTGTATAACAAAGACCCACAAAAACAGCAGCTAAATGAAACGAGAGAGAAGTCTATTTCTCAGTCATGTAAAACACTGATGGGGCAGCCTGTGGCTGGTAGGGAACCTCTATAGTCATTCGGGACCCAGGCTTCTTCCAGTTCACCATCCCTAGGGGTGGCCCCTGTCCTCATGATCCAGGATTGAAATAAAACTGTCATATCTACAATCCAGACAGAGGTGTGGGGGAGGGGGAGGACATACTCCCTCCCCTAGGGACACATTCCAGAGCTTGACTTTGCTATTTTTACTTACATCCCATGGGCCATAATTTAGTCACATGGCCAAGCCTCACTACAAGGAATCCTGGGAAGTGTAGTAATGCTCCTACCTAAAACTGGGTTGCTGTATTACTGAGAAAGAAGGGAAGAAGTAATACTGAGGGACAAGAAGCAATTTCTGCCATTTGGCCATTATTGAAATATTATTAATAGTTATTTTGAAACTGTTGCAGTTTCTTATGCCCTACAGCATTTTGGTGGGTAATAAAAGTGTGGGCATGTCTGTAGGAGTGCTTTGTGCCTGGGAACAATGTCTTATAGGTGGTGTTGGAAAACAGGTTCCTTACCCTGATATTCAAGTGGCCACAGATTACTTATCCAAAAATTTCACCCTTTGGTTCCATATTGAGAGCTCTATTTTAGCCAAAAAGGGTCTTAAACAGATCTTTCTCCTTCTCTCTCATCGCTCATGTTGTTTCCTTCACTTAGAACCTTCCTCAGGTTCCTTGAATGTCCTGGGCTCATTCCCCACCTCAGCATTCTTGCATCACCTCACTCTGGGATGTTTTCCTCCAGAAAGCTTTTCAAACAGCCCTCTCCTTTCTGTCATTCAGATCTCATTTCAAATATCAAATGCTCAGAAAGTCCTTCTCTGAGTAAGTCTTCTAATACTACCTCTTCCTCACCCCACCTCATCACCCTACTTTATTTTCTTCATAGAATTTTCTTCACTACCTGAAATGACCTCATTCCTTTACTTGTTTATAGCTTTTCTGTGTCTTCCCCACTGGAATGCTCTAGGAAATCCAAGGGCTTGTCGGCTGCCCCCTGCTGCATCCCTAGCTCAGTGAAGCACCTTAGAGGCTCAATACTACATTGCTTAAATTAACAAGTAACTGGACACCTTTTTCTCTCTCCCTAAATCTACTCATGCTCTAAAGCCCAGCCTACACCCTCCACTTGCCCCATGAAGTGTGTTTTGATCCTTTCCCCTCCCATTTGCCTTATGCCTGACTTCTTCTCAACTTTTAAGTTGAAACTTAAATGCCTCTACCTTGGAAAGGCCATCGCTACTGAACCCAGCTCAAGCAGGTCCCCATTGCTTTATTAGAGCACCCTGCTCATTTCCTTCAGGGCACTCCTCCTGACTTATAATTCTACATTTACTTACTTGTGCACTTATTTTTTGTCTCTCCTCACTGGAAGTTAAGCTCTAGGAGAGGAAAGTTATGTCTGCCTTGTTCACCTGTGTATCCCTTGGGCCCAGCATGGTGTCTGCTATCTACTAGGTGCCCCAGATACTTGAGGATTAATGGATGAATTCCCAACCTGTTCTGTCTGTTCCACTTCCCCAGGGAATAATGATTCTCTCCCATTACCTTAAACTGGTTTTCAATCTTGCAAAATTCCGCATTTAGGCAAGTATTGTCCCACAATTTTGTAAGCTCCTTGGAAACAAGAACCAGTTCCCTCTTTATACCTCTTCACCCCAGCATCCTGGGCTCCCTTAGATAAATTTTTCTATCTATTCCAGGAATATTAATAAGCACTACAAGGAAACTGGATTCTGTGGCCAAAAAGTTTGGTTGGGACTAGGATAAACTTTAAAAACTTTTTTTAAATTGCAGAATTTTACAAGGATTTTAACACGCTAAGGCATGCTATAAATCTCCAAGAGTGAAGATAAAATAGTCAGCCTCATTATTTGTACATTGAACCCTCCATGTCCTTTATTCAGAGACTCATCTTATGTGCCCTAAGCATTTAATGGTACACACCTCCTTTTCCTCTAGTTTTTCCTGTTCCTCTTTCTGCCTCCTTACTTCCTTCCCTGCTTTTTCTCCAGTCAGCCTCCCTTCTTGTTAAAACTCCTTGCAAGTAGCCTTGACCCTGAACCCTCATTAGTGGTGTGCAGAGCACAGATGTAATTGCTCAGCCCTACAAAGACCCACATATCTCTGGGTCTTATTTTCCACTCAGAGGATTTAGAAAATGGGACGATAAAGGATGCTTTCCTGATAAGTGTTTGGGGGGTGCCTTTTATATCTCAGACCATCTGTGGGGTCCATCTCCAGTTTGGAAGATGGAACTAGTGTTCAATCAGGAGCTGTGAGCAGGGTGTGAACCTGCTCCAACCTTAGGGTAGAGCAACAGGATCTCAGACAGCTCTGGGAGCCTTCCTCAGCATTGGACACTTTAATAGAAGTGAGTGTCTGACACCCCTGCTGAGATGTGAGTGTCTGATCTGAACTGTTGAGAAATGTTTCCTGGCTTACTATATGCATGAGGTATTGACTACACTTGCGGTAGCAAGATGAGCAAACCAATAACAGCAACAAACCACAAACTGAACAAACAAATGAAAGACCACCCACATTTACCAGGGAAAGCCCCACACAGCTTTGAGAATACTTATTCTACATAACAGAATTCCAGAATAGCAGTCAGGAACTTAGAGAAAGCATTGTACGCACGGCAAAACTGAGGTCAAGTTGAAGTGTCCGCCCAAGGCCATACGATTGAGGCTGTGACTGAGCAGGGATTAGCATCTGGAACGCCCAATTCTTAAGCTGGTGCCCTTTCAATTTTCCCCAGTGTCTCAGTAAAGGATATTTTTAGTACGTCGTACTTATTAAATAAAGTTTTATGTTCTCTGATGCTGTCTTACAAGCTTGGGAGCCAAATGTTTTATAAGAAACACAAATCAGTTTATTCTATGTATCCATTAATTGATTCCATAGGACTATTTGGGGGCTCAACTCAGTGGAGAAAGAACACCGTAAAATAACTATAAAGCAAGGTGAAGAAGGAAGTATTACTTTTGTCATGTTCCTTTGGGCTTTGTTTTGAAGGTAAGCAGAGACCACCTTCAAAGTTGTCATAAAATCAGAATGTTAGAGCCAGAGGGCAATTGAGAACACCCCCGTTTCATAGATAAGGAAACTGAGGCCCGGCAGTAATATCACTAGGTTAGATTATATGAGCTAATTCATGTAAAATGATTATCACAGTGCCTGACGTAGACAAGCTTCAGTTAATGCTAGCTGCTGTTACTGTAATCACTTTCCTTGTCATCATCATTATCAACTTCATCATTTTTTGCAGAGGGCTCTTTCTGCTCTGATGATCTATGTTCCTTCTATGCTTTGTTGCAATCATAGTCTGGGCTCAGCAGGAGACAGAACCCTTCCTAATTTTATTCCTAGCAGTAGGACGGGGCATCCTCCTAATTTCGTCTCCTGGTCTGTTCCAGCCTGGGCTCCAGAAATAAACCAAGCCAAGCTTGAATGTCTGGGAAACGGGTACCACATTCCTAGCCAGACCCCATTCTTCAAGAAGAGGGAGGGAGAAGAGAATACTCTGTCTCAGCTAAGCTCCTAAAGTACATTATGAACCTGAGACTCCTAAGGCGTCCAGGTCAGGTTCTGAACCCAATGTGGTCCTCCATAGATGGCAGTAGACAGACACCAAGCTTCAGTTTCATTTTTAAGTCCATCACAAGGTGACCTTGGCCAAGTCGTTGTTTCATCATCACAGGGGTACATAAACCTCCTCTCTCCTTGCTAAGAATTTCCCGGGTGGAGTGAAGTGGTGTCATATGCCAACAGGTAGTGGGGGATGGGAAAACTGGCAAAAAAACGCATGATACAGATACAGATGTTAGGGGGGAAGGTGAGCTTTGTTTGGTGTTACCCTTGAGGGACTGGGATCTACAGAGTAGTCTCAAGGCATGAAGGGAGCACACTAGAACATGGAGAGCGATCCAGGATCTGTGCCCAGGGGCTGCTGGAGAAGCAGGTAGTTAGAGCCATTGTCAGCTGCTCTAGTGTTTGTTTTGCTACCTGCCTTGGAAGATTTTTCACCCTCTTTACCCTCTCTCAGTTGCCGGCTTCAAGTAAACAGTTTGGTGAGGTTGTGCCATCAGAAGACAAGGCGCACTGATTTGCTGTGCTTTTCACTTGACACTCACTTTAAACACTGATGTACTTACTGCTTAGGACTTTGGGCATCTTGCCATGATGAGGCTAGTGGTGGGGCAGTGGTGGTGAAGAATTACGCTGTTTATAAGAGCAGTTTCCCTTTGGTACTGTGAGGCATCCAACACCCTTCAGAAGTGCAGGATCCCGTGTGCATCATGTTTTATTTGCCTCTGCCTGAGAGGGCCATTACAGGGTTTGGACTAGACGTTAAAACAATGTGTCACGTACCTCTGAGTAGAGACAATACTGTTGTACAGCCCTCCTAATAAACGACAAAATCTCTGTTTGAATCCAGAACTACCCTTCAACTCCACCTACTTTTTCAAGGAGCTCCTACATGGCTTAGGACTGAATCTTGGCTCTGCCACTGGTAGCTCTGAGATCTTGGGCAAGTTCTTATACTTTAGTTTCCTCATTTGTAAATCAGGGATGATAGTGCCCACCTCAGAGCTGTTATGAGTTTTAAATGAAGTAATGTGTAAAAATGTTTAATGCAGCGTCTGGCAAAGAACCAGCACTTATTGCATATTAATTGATACTGCTGCCACTATTAGTAATTGGGAAACAGGAATAGGAAAAATGGGGAGACGGGAACTGAGCTCAGCCAGAAATTTGTCACCAAACTATGAAATACATACCCTGCAACTTGGCTGGCAGATCACATCACCTTCCTTTCTCAGGTGCTCTAACATGAAGCCTGTGGTACCTAACACAGTGTCTCAAACTTTTTTGATCACGTCCTCTATCAGTAAAATAATTTTAAGTACTCTTCCATGATATGTGCATATTTGCTTGTATACCACTATATTATCAAATACATTATAAAACATATAAAATAAAAAAGTTTAAAACCGAGATAAAAATAAATATCAAGGGAAACTCTAATATTTCCTCCCATATTTGAGTTTTTTGTGCCGGTCTGTGGGTGGGATTGGGGGCTTGAGAGAGGCCATTCTATCAAGCACCTGCTGCAAGGATCAAATGAAATAGCCTCCTTCATTAAGCAGTTATAGGATTTTAGTTTGCTTATCATTAACCCATGTATGCACATAAACAATAATAATGATAAAGTCTCCTGAAAGTTACGCTTCAATGATAGCAATAGAGCTGTACTTTGAAGGGTCTAGTCATCAAAACCTCACTGAAAAATGCCATACCACATACCAAATGCCATTGCAAGAACTGGGAATGGAGATGAATAAAAATCCTGGCCACCCAGCATCTGGGCTTTTAATAGGGAAGACACACACAGTGAATCGACACAGCACCATGTAACATATGCACTGAAAGAAAGTACAAAATCAGAATGAGAGGAAGGAGTAGGGGTTGTCAGGGAAAGCTTCCTGGAAGAAGTGATGCCTGGCTATGGTTTTAAAAGATAAATAAGTATTTAACAGACAGAGAAGAAAGGGTGTTTGGGTTAAAGGCACAGAGAGGAGAAACAGCCCCCACATTCAGTATCCTGATTGGACTGTAAAGTGGGGACAAGTGGACAGAGATGATACTGGACAGGTGGTCAAGTACAGGTCATGGGGCCTTGAGCCTTCTGATGAAGTTTAGTTTGAAACCCAAGAAGGGGGGGATCCATTAAAGGCTATAGACAGGGAGGTGACATGGTTGTATTTGCATGTTAGAAGGATCTCTCTGAAGACCCTGTGAATGGAGGGTTGTGAGGCATGAATCTGGGGGACTCCTGGGGCTCCAGGAGAGAAGGAAAGGGAGCCTGAACTAACTCTACAGGAGAGAGAGTGAGGCTGATGATGGTGTGACAAAATTGGAATTTAGGAATTCAGACTTGGTATAGGCACGGCCTTCTCAGCTCCTTCAGTCTATCAATTCTAGGAGATCAAAGGAAGCCTCTCATTCTTGAGAGGCAGTGAAACTTGAGTAGTAAGTTTCTAAGCCTCAGGTCTAGAGACCCCAATGCCTTAGACTTTTTCCCAGCAAGACTCTTAAGTTCACTGAAACAATTCCTACAAGGCAATCTACAATCCTAGCAGGTATCCTAGCTAATCAGACCACCAAGGCTGCAGTGACATCACTGCAGCTCCTACAGTCCCCAACTACAGACCTGAGCACTGGGTCTGACCTTTAGAGAGGTCAGGGGGCTGCTCCACTGCATTGGACTGGCTTTGCCCTAGACAGGGAAGGCTCAACATTGAGCTCCCCAATGCCAAGAACTGGCACTGCTTAATAAGTGAAGACTGAAGACTACCCTTTTCTGAGTTAATTTAGTCCCTCCCATTTCTGGGATTCTAAGACTTGGAGACACTAGACATGAGACCAATTATTTCACCTACTTTCAGATCTCCAACTTTACTGGAAATATATTCCATCGCTTATGACTCCTTGTACCTACACTTTTATTTTTTTTAACTTTTTTTTTTTTTTTGCAGTACGCGGGCCTCTCACTGTTGTGGCCTCTCCCATTGCGGAGCACAGGCTCCAGACGCGCAGGCTCAGCGGCCATGGCTCACGGGCCTAGACGCTCCGCAGCATGTGGGATCCTCCTGGACCGGGGCATGAACCCATGTCCCCTGCATCGGCAGGCGCACTCTCAACCACTGCGCCACCAGGGAAGCCCTATTTTTTTTAACTTTTAAGAGGAGTATAGCAAATATACAGAAAAGTGCCCAAATTGTTAAGTGAATTTTCACAAAGTGAACGTGCTTGTGTAACCAGCATCCAGATTAAGAAATAGAAAATTGCCAGCATCCCAGAAGGCCCCTCTTGCTTCTTCCAGTCACTACCCTCCCAAAGCCTAATCAATATTCAGATTTATAGCACCATAAATTTGTTCTGCCTTGTTTTGAGCTTGGTAGTTCATGTATTTTCCCTGTTGTATAGTATTTTATTGAGAAAATACACCATGAGTTTTTCTATGGTTAAAGGGGATTGAGTAGTCTCCAGTTTGAAGCTGTTACAAATAGAGAGCTATCACCATTCCTTTACATGTCTTATGGTGTGATAAGCATGCATTTCTGTTAGTTTCCAAAGTGGTTCCATTTATTTATAGATTTATATCCCCACCAGCAGTGTATGAGTGTTCCAAGCGTTCCACATCCTTGTCAATACTTGAAATTGTCTATTTCTTCATTTTAGTCATTCTGGTGTGTGTGTGTGGTGGTATCACATTGTGTTCTAATTTGCATTTCTCTGATGACTAGTAAAGTTGGGGATGACTATACTTTTTGACCAGTCTAGGTTTTTCACCTCCATTTCTTCCCCTTCCAATTACCCTTCACTTTGTCCAACCCTAACTTCTCCACTAATATTGCGGTCTCTAAAGTTGCCAACATCCCACCCAGCTGTAGCACAATACTTGTCCCTCTTTCAGTTTTCCCTAGCATCACTAATGTATCAGTTTGGGCTCCTTCAGATGCCAGCATCCATAAACCCAAAGCAAAGTGGCTTATGTGAAAGAAAAAAAAAAAGGAAATTCTTTAGTTCCATAAGTGGAAGGTATTGTCTTATATCTCAGGTACAGCTTGATTTAACACTCAAATACTGTCATCTCTGGCTCTGCCACCACTGTGTTGGCTCTATGTTCAGATGGGAGATGGCTGTAGTAGTTCCATTTTATACAGTTACAGGTTCAGTTCTCCAAAGCCAAAGAAACAAAGAGCCCTAAAATTGAGTCTTGTTGGCTCTGATGGCCTGTTTGGACCATATGACAATCCTGGAACATGGGAGATGAGCTTAGGCCTGGGTAATAGGTATAACCTGGAGGAGGTGGAGTGGATCAGCCCTGCTCAAAGCAAGGATTGAGGGTGGAGGCAGGTTGATTCCTCAGAAGGAAGTTGGGGTAAAATTACCTGGACAGTGAAAAGATTCCAAAAAGCAAATTCAGCAGTTGTCTACTACGTTTGTGGACCCAGTTCTAAGGCCAGAAACCTTGGAATTATTCTTGAGTTTTTTTTCTTCTTCACCCTTTACCTCCCTCAATTATGACTGCCCATCAATTCTACATCCTAAATAGCTTTCTAATCTATCCACTTCATCCTTCCTGTCACCATTCCAGGCCAAGAAAACATTAACTCATCTTTTGACTTGTGCAATAGTTTTTCTTACATTCTCTTTCTTTTCTCTAAACTCAAAAAATAACAACAACAGGGACTTCCCTGGTGGCACAACGTTTAAGAATCTGCCTGCCAATGAAGGGAATGTGGGTTCAATCCCTGGTCCAGGAAGATCCCACATGCCACAGAGCAACTAAGCCCGTGCGCCACAACCACTGAGCCTGTGCTCTAGAACCCGCGAGCCACAACTACTGAGCCCACATGCCACAACTACTGAAGCCCGCGTGCCTAGAGCCTTTGCTCTGCAACAAGAGAAGTCACTGCAATGAGAAGCCCATGCACCACAACGAAGAATAGCCCCCACTCGCCACAGCTAGAGAAAGCCTGTGTGCAGCAATGAAGACCCAATGCAGCCAAAAATAATAAATAAATAACTTTATAAAAAAAAAAACAATAATAACCTAACACTTGTTGAGGGTTTATTAAATACCCAGCTCTGTGGAAAGCACTTTACTTTCACTACCTCATTCAGTTCTCAGAGCAACTCTATGAAGTAAATAACAGTGATATTCCCCCACCAGATAGAAGGGGAAACTTTAATTAGAAGCAAAATTCTTTACACTCAAATTTCTTCAATGGCTTCCCATTTCTCTACATTCCTGACATCGATTATTATGTAATGAAGTACTTCCAAACTTTACTGTCTTGAAAACAATAACAATCATTTGTTTACATTAAGAATCTACAGTGTGGGCAGGGCTCAACAAGAGAGGCTCATCTCTTTTCCTTGCAGCATCAGCTGAAGTGGCTTGACTAGGGGATGGAGAATCCACTTCCAAGACGGCTCACTCATATGGCTGGCAAGTTAGTGCTGGCTATTGTCTATAAGCTCAACCAGGGCCAAGGGTCAGGACCCTCCGTTCCTGTCCTCGTGGCCTCTCTATGTGGGCCTCTCCATTATCTGCTTGGGCTTCCTTACAACACAGTGGCTGGGTTTCAAAAGTGTCCAAAAAGACAGGAAGTAGAAGTCGCCATTTCTTAAGACATGAGGCAAGAATCTGGCACAGCATTGCAGAGCCCACTGGGAGGATTATCAAAGAATTTGGGGGTCAGGTTTTAACTTGCCACAGCCTAACTATAAAAATCCATAACATAGGGGCTTCCCTGGTGCTGCAGTGGTTGAGAATCTGCCTACCAATGCAGGGGACACGGGTTCGAGCCCTGGTCTGGGAAGATCCCACATGCTGCGGAGCAACTAAATCCGTGCGCCACAACTACTGAAGCCTGTGTGCCTAGAGCCCATGCTCTGCAGCAAGAGAAGCCACTGCAGTGTGAAGCCTGTGCACTGCAACAAAGAGTAGCCCCCGCTCGCCGCAACTAAAAAGAAAGCCCGAGTGCAGCAATGAAGACTCAGTGCAGCCAAAAATAAAGAAATAAAATTTTTAAAAATCCATAAAATAAACTAAAGAGCTTTCCATGATTTGGTGCTTGTTAACCAATCCATTATCTCATTTCATGATAATATCTCTCTGTGAACTATGGCCTTCTTTTAGTTCCTCCAATGTATGAGGTTCTCTTTCACCTCAGCGTTATTGCATTTGCTATTTGCACCCACCTGGAATGCTTTCTCTGTCTTTACCCAATCTCCTAGCTTCAGATCTTAGCATAAACGTCCTCAACCACTACTGTTCTGGGTTAAGCCCCTTTGTTTTAAGCTCTCATAGAATTCCTGGCTCAGTAGGTACATCTTAAGTACATTGTGAAAACAAAGCAGTTGAATGAATGAGAAAATTCACTGCCCCTTCAGTCTGAAATGCTTTTCCCATCTCCATGTCTTCCCATGATGCACCCTTGCTCCACCCAATGTCCAGTTTCTGATTGGATGGACTCTGTATCTTGTAGCATTTCAACTTTTCTTAAAATTCCACCTCCTCCAGGAAGGTGATAATTTCCCACCCAGGATAAACACACAGCTTTCAGAACTCACTGACTCCATTGCTTGTATGAATGGAAGTCTTGAGTGCTTGTTTCTATAGAACTTTTGTCTACTGCTCGTAGTATTCCTTATCAGTATTGTCACTATTTATTTTGAAGATCCTGGAAGGCAGGCACGATTTCTCTCTGATTCACTCTTCTCTGTATTCTTAGAAAACAGGAAACAGATGGCCTGAGGACCAGCAGAGTAAAGTTGAATTTAGGTAGGCAGAGTGTACAGAATGAGCAAAGACTAAGTGTGCTGGGTGTTCTCCCTGCCTTCCGGTGGGGAGAACTTGGTTCTCATCATGCCACAGCCTAGGATCAATTTCTAGTCAGAGAAGGAGACAGTTCTTATAACGGAAAACAATTGCATAGCAAACCAGAGTTCTGGTTTACCACCATCAGGGGCTGTCACTTAGTCTTCCTGGGAATTATCTCCTTACCTGTAAAGCAAGGGCACTTACACAGAAGTTAACTAGGGGCTATTCCAGCTACAGTGATGGTTGATTTTAACAATGGTTAGCTGGAAAACAAAGTTACTGAGAATCACTTATAGGAGGATGTGGTGCAGTGGAGTGGTTATAATCTTGACTTTGGGGTAAGATAATACATGAGCTTAAATACTGGTTTCATCATTTACTAGCTATGTGATCTTGGGCAAGTGACTTATCCTTTTTGAACTTCAGTGTTCTTATCTCTTATTGTGATTGCTATTGTAATGTGATTATTGCGATGATTCAATAAGATATAGTATATAAAATGTTTATCACAGTGCCTGGTATATAGTATATGCTCAATAAATAAAAGCTGTTTTTAAAAGTTATTACAAATAATTACTCTTCTTTAGGGAATAATATGTAGATCAGTTTGGTTGGTATTCAGGGAAACATGTAGAGGAATACAGGGACATATTTTAAAAAGATAGGCTGGGATCATATGTGGTGGTTCTTAAATGCACAGGTGAGGCTTTGGATTTTATTCTACTGGCAATGACAAGCCACTGAACAAGGTCAGGCTTTCAAAAAGATAATGTCAATGTAGGATATAAAAGATCGTGAAGAGAAGACACACTCGAAATGGAGAGACTTATCATTCATTCACTCACTTATTTATTCATTCAGTCTGTCAATCATCTAACAATTATCGAGCCCCTATCTGCTAGGCACTAGTGAGGATGCAGGGAAAGATAGATAATTAATTAAATAATACATAAAATATAGTAAGTTCTAGAATAGAGAAGTACCTGACTCAGAATTTTAGAGGGATTCAAAAATTCTTCCAGAAGGAAGTGATATTTAAACGGAGACCTGAAGTATTAAGGAGGGAAAGAGCATTCTAGGCAGACGAAGAAGTATCAAGGGCAAAGGATACATAGGCCAGAGAGAGCAGGGTGGGTGGGGGACTTGAAAGACGTTCGGTCTTTAAAACAAAAGTAAGGAGAATCAGAACTATAGTGATGACAAAGGTGATAGAGAAGAGGGGATAAATGACTGTGTCATTGTGGAGATAAAAGCTATAGAATATGGGCTTCCCTGGTGGCGCAGTGGTTGAGAATATGCTTGCCCATGCAGAGGACATGGGTTCGAGCCCTGGTCTGGGGGGATCCCACATGCTGCGGAGCAACTGGGCCCGTGAGCCACAACTACTGAGCCTGCGCGTCTGGAGACTGTGCTCCGCAAAAACAGAGGCCACGATAGCGAGAGGCCTGTGCACTGTGATGAAGAGTGGCCCGCGCTCGCCGCAGCTAGAGAAAGCCCTCGCACGGAAACGAAGACCAAACACAGCCAAAAATAAATAAATAAATAAATTAAAAAAAAAATCTATAGAATATGATGACAAACTGGGTATGTGGGATATAAGAGAAGAGTCAAGGGTGACTCTAATATGACAACCCTTCCCATGTTGGTGAACCCTTAACTTAGTTTGCCTTTTACTTTTCAAGAGTGTGTGCTGAATTTGGCTGTGTCAACTTAGTTCAGTTGGGAACTACATATGTTTCCCTTTATGGTCCCAGTCCAGAGCTGTGCAAAAGAGGAACTTGTATAAGATTTGGAAGGCAGAAGTGAAGCAGCAGCCATTAATACTCTCTGGAGGTCACTGTGGTCAGATGCAGTGACAGGCGCAGAGGTACCTCGTAGGTTTCAGGTCATCCAGCTCTTCCTCTTGACAACCAGCAGCTCCAAGCTCACCACCTCCTCTTGGTACCCGCAGAAGCAGTAGCCTCTGAGAGGTAATGGTGTTTCAAACCGCTTCACGTATTACCTTTTTGTGAGCCTACTTTGGTGGCTAGACATGCTTGATTTTTCAGATTTACTATGGTCCCTTTTCTAATCCTTCAAATATGCCTTCAAGACTTTCACTGCCCCAGCATTACCCACAGTTGTCTAAGGTCTAATTTTTATAGTAACTCTCTTATTCTATAATGCTCATAATGAATATACCCCCAACTGAACACTGACTGATACAAGCCTCATAAAGTTCTTAGTAGCTTGGATTTCACTTGTCCTTGAGTATTTCTGGCATACCCAGACAGCCAAGGATGGGCTGATATTAATATTTCTTCCCTTTAAGGAGAGGCATAGATCATAATCTCATTTAGTCTAGCACCACACAAAGACTATTATCCCCTGCTTTAGCTCAGCAGACCAAGGCATAGGAAATGATAAACTAAATGGCTAAGCAGTAACATAACAAAAGGGGAGAGGAGAAAGCATGTTCCAGGAAGAGGGGACAGGATGTGCAAAGATCCAGAGATCACAACTGCTCCTTGTCTACCTTAGGCTTATTGTGGAAATTAAATGAGATAATGAGTATGAAGTCACTTGTTGATTGTATAAAGATGTGCAGATATGGCAACAAACTGGGAGGACCATTTCTAAGAAAACCAGTTTACTTTCTTCTCTTTAATAGTCCTCTGGGATCTTCAGTTCACCTACGTGCTCCTGTCATCATACAGCTAGAATATCAAAGAACATAATTATGTGGTTAGAGCTGGCAGGGGCTAAAGCAGTTGGCTCAGGGAAAACCATTGTCTGCTCCTGAGCCACTAGGAAGAAGGAACTGAGAGTGTCTAAAGACCAGTTTGTTCTCCTTTCATGCCAGGACTTTTCTGGAATGGAAGTGTACTGGCAACCTCAGAATTACTTCACTTTTCCTGCCCTCGGCTCTTTCAATTTACTTTTTCTCCTCTGTCCTTCGGGCAAGTCAGGGAAAAACACCCCTAAGGAATCCTGACTACAACACTTGCTTGTTGTGTGAATGTGAACAATTTACTTCAGCTCTCTGCCTCTCGGTTTCTGCATCTGCAAAATGGGGATAATGACTTATCTCATGGGGTTGTTGTGAGGATTAAATTATTTACATGTATCAAGTCTTTAAAACAATGCACAGCACATAATGAGTGATCAGCAAATGTTAACTGATATTGTTCTATTAAAAATAATTTTTATTATTAGTATAGAATCAAAAGGTCAATTGCAGCCTCCTCGGTGTCCAAATCAAATGTTATATTTTCTACAATTTTATTTCTGGCATTTTCTTCTTAGAGAAATCAAGTGACTTAGAAGTTCAGTGGTTCCTGACTAGTAGTAACATTGCTTATCAATTCTAGTACATGTGAGGAGAAATTGGTCTAATTCATCTATTCAAATCATGGTAACTATGAAGTGGAGAGGTGCCAGTATTTAGCGTGGGCTCTCCACCAGGTACCACTCCATCTTTCTCCTTCTCTTTACAGCCACATGTCTCTATGTGCTGTCTCTACTTCTCCCCCCTACTCACCTGCTGGTCAGCTACCACAGAGACTGGCTTCCTCACCCACCTTGCAACTGAAGCTGGCTTCCCAAAGGTGACCAACAACTTTCTAGTTTCTAAATCCGGTTAACATTTCTTTGTCTGCAGACTACTTCTACCTTCTGAAATTATTCTCCTTGCAGGATTCCAGGATACCACACTTTTCCTCTGTAGGCATTTTCCTAACTACCTTTCTGGGTGCTGCTCATTCTCCAGTCATTTTTATCCTTTTCAATCTTATTCTTTTGTCCAGCCCTCACATGTTGGTGTTCTTCAGGTTCTCTCCTAGCCCTTCCTGTCCTCTCACTATCTACTCCTCCCAAGGGAATCTCATCCATTCCCACGGCTCAGTCATCAGATATACAGAACTCTAGCCCTGACCTTCTGACTCAACCTCATTGCCAGCTAAATGTCACAAAGGTGCTTCAAACTCAGCTTGTCCTGAAGTGAACTCATTATCTCCTCCCACAAAGGGACATTCCGCCCACCTCCTGTATTCCCTCTATCAACAAATCGCACCTCAATTGGCAGGATACTTTACCTGCCTATACTTGAGAATCATCCTAGCATCCCATTTCTGCCTCTCTCTCCCCTCCTCATACTCGATTAATCTCTACATTTGTCAACTTTCTGGGAACAGACATTTTTCTGTTTCTTTTATGCTGGTTCTTATCATCATCATGTGTCTACTGATTGATTGCTATAGCCTCTTAATTGGTACTCTGGGTTTTCACTCTTTCTTTTCTTTTTTTTTTTTTTTCGGAAGCAAAGGAAATCTGTGTTCTTTGATGAAAAAATGGAGAGGCGCGAGCTCCTGCTGTAGAGCACACGATCTCCTCTCGGCAAAGGCCACAGGGCGGGGCTGCTTTATAGGGTTTTTGTAGTTCTCACAGATCGGGTGCAGCTCTGCTGCTCCTGGCTCCAGGTGGTCGCAGTGCCGGGTGCAGCGTCTCTGCGCACGGCCCGCCACCGCCGCGTTGAATTGTGGTGCCGCGCGCAGTGCCGCGCGCAAACGGTTTTCCGCGGCCATCTTGAACTGAGGTACCGTGCACTGCGCTTCTGCACCCGCCCACCGAGCCGAGGCGTCCGCAGCCATTTTCACACTAGGAACTCTGGTTTGAGGTGCTGGGCACGAGACGTCTGCACGCAGCACTCTAGGAGCGAGTGAAAGTAGACTAAGCACAAAGGAAAAAAGGTTAGACTTTATTTTCTTACCCAGATACTACTTTTTTTCCCCTGGGAATTGTTAATGGGCTTTGCCGTTCGGACCTTCTTTCTTGACTCATTTGAATTATTCTCCACCAAGCTGCCAGAATTGTATTTTGTAAATGGAAAACTGACCTTGATGCTTTTCTGCTTAAAACACTTCCAGTAGTTTTAAGGATAAATTTCAATATCTTAACGGAGCTTTCAAGGCCCTATGGTAACCAGTTCCCCTGTCAGCATTACACACGCAGTCCTCCTGATCTTTCAGTTCTCAGAACGTGTCCCCAGGTCCTCATCTGGAAGCTTCTTAAACAACTATAGCCCATTCTTTTTTTTTTTTTTGCGGTATGCGGGCCTCTCACTGTTGTGGCCTCTCCCGTTGCAGAGCACAGGCTCCGGACGCGCAGGCTCAGCGGCCATGGCTCACGGGCCCAGCCGCTCCGCGGCATGTGGGATCCTCCCGGACTGGGGCACGAACCCACGTCCCCTGCATTGGCAGGCGGACTCTCAACCACTGCGCCACCAGGGAAGCCCTATAGCCCATTCTTGAGGTTGCTTCTTTCAGAAAGTTTTTCCTCATACTCAAGTCTGGGCTAGGTCCTCTCCCTCTCCTGGTAACTTTGTTCTCTTCCTTGTGATTTATTTAGAGTTTGGGCTTTGGAATCAGACCATTGGGATCTGAATTCCAGCTCTACCACCTACTAGCTTCTATTTAACCCAGTGAGCTTCATTTTTTTAATCTGTAAAATGGATCTAATAACAAAAACTTTTATAGATTTGCATGTTTATTGAAATAGGGATTAAATGGCTTTTAATTCATTATTTGTATAATTGTTTAAAATCTATATTTTTAATTTGAATTTAAGCTCTATAAGGGCAGGGGCTATACCTACCACTGAATGCCCAGTATCTACTATAGTGCAGGTAGCAGCTCAACAAAAAGACATTGAATAAATTATTAAGCATAACTTGATATTTTGATTTTAAAAAAATTTTAACATTATCTTGGTGGCTTAATAGCCTATTGCATAAATGTCCCAGAAATGATGTAACTCTTCACTTATTATTGGACATTTAGGGTATTTCAGTTCTTCATTATTTTAAATAATACTGTGACAAATATTCTTGTGCATAATTTTATGTCTATATCTTTTTTTAAAAGATTTATTATTTATTTAATTTATTTTTGGCTACATGGGCTCTTAGTTGCGGTATGCAGGATCTTTGTCGAGGCATGTGGGATCTTTCTTGCAGTGTGCAGGTTTTCTCTTTGCTAGTTGTGGCGTGTGGGTTCCAGAGTGCATGGGCTCTGTAGTTTGCAGCACGTGGGCTCTCTTGTTGAGGCGCCACAGCTCAGTAGTTGTGCGCGGGCTTAGTGGCCCAATGGCATGTGGGATCTTAGTTCCCTGACCAGGGATCGAACTTGCATCCCCTGCATTGGAAGGTGGATTCTTTACCACTGGAACACCAGGGAAGTCTCCTTATATCTTAGATTCTTTCTTTAAGTTACTTTTCTAGAAGAGGAATCTTTTTGTTATGTCTTCTTTTGAAAATATCCCAGAACTCTCTGTTTCCTTTTTTATTGCCTACAAAACATGTACCCTTAATGTTTTGTGAATTTTTCTTTCTTTCTAATGGCTTTGGGCTAACTAGTACCCCAAGCCCAGGGCTGAGCCTTACTCAACCTTACTGCTGTCCGTGCTAGGGGTAGATGTTCTTGCTCCTACACTGGAAGCTACCAACATTTAGACCTTTGACTTATTAAATCTATCAGGTTACAGAGAGGGAATAAAAGCAGATTTTTTTTATTCTTCTTCCTCTTCCTACTGCTCTCCTTTGTCTTACCTCCCCCATCCTCTTCCTCCTCTTCTTCTTCTCACACTCACCTTTTTGAAGAAGGAAAGATAAAACTCTTTGAAAAAAATAACAAAAATATATTTGTTATATAATATGGGTAATTAAGGGAGAAAAACAATGAAAAGAAGGGAAGGAAAGAAAGGAGAGAGTGAGAAAAAGAAGTAAAACTAGAAAAAGAAAAAGAGAATGGAATAAAAAGAGACCAGAAACAACATTTTAGGATAGAAAGAATAATTAGAGAATGAGAGAGGAGAAAAAAGGAAAAAAAATACTGATGTAGCAAAGTATACCTGTGGGGCCATTCTTATACATCCCTTTGATTTAAATTTTACCTGACAATATTTCAGAGATTTGAAGAAGCTATTCTGATTCCATAAGATTCATTTTTACTTTTATTTTTGCTTTTCTCTGGGGTAAATTTACCTAATTATTTCCACTGTTCCTCTGGAGACACAGTTTTCATACTCCTCAATAGTCCAGTTACCCTCTTTGGGTAGTATACAGTTTGTCAACTTCCCTATTAAAAGTGTGGTGCTCAGAGTTGGACAGGGTATTCTTGAGTGTTCCTGTTGTGGGATGATGTACAGAGCACACAACAGGACAGTTATCTCCGGTGCTTGGTACATGGAATTCGGTTTACTTTTTTGCTGTTTCTCAAACATTTATAGAAGTGATTCTAAACGTCTTGGTTTTAGATCATTTTAGTCTTTAAAAAAATGATTGAGGAACACAAATGAATTTTGTTTATGTAGATTATATCTACTAGTATTTACCGTATAAGGAATTAAAACATATAAGTTAAAAAAATATTGATTGGGCTTCCCTGGTGGCGCAGTGGTTGAGAGTCCGCCTGCCGATGCAGGGGACGTGGGTTCATGCCCCGGTCCGGGAAGATCCCACATGCCGCTGAGCGGCTGGGCCCGTGAGCCATGGCCGCTGAGCCTGCGCGTCCGGAGCCTGTGCTCCGCAACGGGAGAGGCCACAACAGTGAGAGGCCCACGTACCGCAAAAACAAACAAACAAACAAAAAAATATATATATATAGATTTATTAATTCATTTAAAAATAACAGAAATAACAAAAATAAACCCATTACATGTTAACATAATTAACATATCTTTATGAAAAAATTTCAGAAACAAAAAATAATATTGAGAAAAATCGCATTTTATATCTTTTCATATCTTTTTAACATCTGACTTAATAGAAGACAGCTTGATTCTCATATTTGGTTCTGATTAAATCTGTTGCAGTGTTTTGTTGAAGTGTATAAATAAAGTCTGGCTTTGCTCAGAGGCATAGTTGGAAAATGGAGAAATATTTTAATGGTCTTTTTAGATAATTATGGGTATTCTTCTTTGATATTATGCTAAAACCTGACATGTGGAATAGAGAAGCATATCAATGACCTTTTCATATGTTATTACATTGGTCTAACTTACATTAAATAGATTTTTTACCCATGCATGATTTTGTAACATCATGCATTGCTCAGTGGGAAAATATTGGATTACTGAGTTATGCTGGCCTTCCAAATGTTAACACATTTCATTCTATAATATATTAAAAAAATCTCATTCGTTAATATTACTTCAGTCTCATTAGAAAAATCTTTAAGTATTGGGAAGCTGATGAGTTTATGGTAGCAAATATGAGAGTTCCCACATTCACTTGAAATCTTGAATTTTATCATTGGCAACAAACATTGGTAGTGATTTTCCTTGACATGACAGACTCATTTCATTGATTTTTGAGAAAATGTCTGCAAAACGCCTTTGTTATCTGAGTAATAAAGTTTGTTAGGCAGTCAATCCTTTCAGGTAAAAATGTTCTTTCATGACAAAAGCAGCTAATTCATGTTGCAAATCAAACATCTGCAGGAGTGCTTTTCTTCGAGACAACTATTGTATTACAGTGTCCAGCAGAAGTATTTTATGCCTGTCTTTATTTTGTCACACAGAATATTAACAAGAAGTATACTCAAGGGCCAGGATTTAATAAAATTAACAACATTTATAGCTTAATAAAACACAGTGTTAAGTGAAACAGCCTTTTTTCTTTCTTTCTGGTGCCTAGCAGTAAAGAATACAGTGGTGAAATGTACTTGGGAGTCACTATTTTGATTCATGCTAAGGCACTAGCAGTTTTGCCTGCCATTGCTTTTGCACCATTGGTGTAAATATCGCTGCAGTGAAAAAGGCAAGGTAGTATTTTCTTGAAAATAGTTTTGGCTTTGGGGATGCCTTGAAAGGGTCTTGAGAATTCTCCAAGGTCTGTGGACCATACCTTGCAAACTCACTGTTTCCAGGATGCCTTGTATAGTAGTTTCATTAGTTATGTCGAGTCTTACACTGATCCCATCAGTGATAGCTGGGCTGTCACCAACAGGTTGGGGGTGTCTTTAAAGAGAGAACACTAACAGCAATAGGAACTAACATATCTTAGGTGCTGCGTCAGATACTTTTTTATACACTATCTCACAGCAACAATTGAGGTAGGTTCTGTTTTATCCTCGCTTTCAGATGAGGAAACTGAAGATCAGAGAGTTAAATTAACTTGCTGAAGATCACACAGCTGGTAGGCAGGAGAGCCAGTATGAATATCCAGGCAGTCTGATTCCAGAGCCCATGCTCAAACGGCATTGCTATTGCTAGAGAGGCTAACAGGATGGGCACAGTGAGGGAATAGCCCTTTAGAGGGTCAGGCAGTCAGAGCAGTGGCTGAGAGTCTTGGACCCAAGGGTCTAAGTAACAATTCAAAGGTTTCCTCCGAAACTATTTTTCCAACTGATTCTCACAAAAGCTCTCTGAGTTGGCTGGTCACAGTTCTAATTTCCCTCTTATAGTTCAGGAAGTTGATGCTGCTTAGTAGAGAAGGAACCCCTTAAAGGCCCAGAGTCATATACTGGGAGAGTTCTACCTTCTCACCCAAAGCCAAGCACTCAAGGCCCTTCTTGGTAGCTTTTTCCCCTTGGGGTGTCCTGCTGTCACATGTTATGGTGGGGAACTTGGCAAAGCAGGTGGTGTTGGCACTGATTCTAGAGAGAGAAAGAGAAAGGAAGGGCAAGCCCATTAGCCCTGGTGCCAGAGAGGAAAAATCAACCGAGGTCTGGCAGCCATGGGAGCCCTCCTCACCTCAGGTGCCTGTGACTGAGACTCAAAGCGGTTCCCCATTCTGGAGATGAAATTCCCCATCAAGCAGGAAACAGTTTATCTGCCAACAAAAAAGGAGGGGTGGGGGGAGGGAGCAGGTCAGAAAAGTACACCAAAGGCTTGGAGACTGCTGACAAGGAAGTTTGGAAGAACAGAGAAAAAGGTGCCCCAATGCAGCCCAGATCTCTTTCTATGGAAGGAGGAACTGAGTCCTGCAGTGGGGAGGGAATCTGCCAAAAGTCATACAGCCCATAAAGTAAAAATGCGTGCTGGCCCGCAGGTCCCTGATGCTTGCTTCACAGTACTCCCTGAAAAGAGACCATATCGCAGATGTAGAGAATGGACTTGAGGACACGGGGAGGGGGAAGGGTAAGCTGGAATGAAGTGAGAGAGTGGCATGGACATATATCCACTACCAAATGTAAAATAGCTAGTGGGAAGCAGCTGCATAGCACAGGGAGATCAGGTCGGTGCTTTGCCACCACCTAGAGGGGTGGGATAGGGAGGGTGGGACTGAGACGCAAGAGGGAGGAGATATGGGGATCTATGTATATGTGCAGCTGATTCACTTTGTTATACAGCAGAAACTTAACATTGTAAAGCAATTATCCTCCAATAAAGATGTTAAGAAAGAAAGGAAAAAAGGAAGGGAGGGAGGGAGAGAGAGAGGAAGAGAGAGAGGGAGGGAGGGAGGGAAGCCTGCTGGGATTTCCCTTCTGCTTTCTGAGACCAGAGGAGGCACAACTGGCAGCCAAGGTTGCTTTTCAAGGAGAAGCCCAGGCTCTGGGGACATGTGCCCCTTCTATGAAATTCTTGTAAACATAGACTGAGAACCAGGATAGAATTTTGTTGGTTTATCTGGACCCCTCCCCAGGGAGTTTGTGTTGGTATTCTTTCTGCATGCCACTCTGGGTGGTATTTCATTTCCAAGCAGGTTTCATATTCCATTAGCTCTGAGATTCCTTTCCTTCCAACGTGTGGGTTTTGCCTTTGTTCTTTTGTTTATATTCCCTAGACAATCAAGTTCCTGAAAGTTACAGGCCTCCTGGCTGTGGAAGAAGGGAAATTTCAGGACAGTTCCTGAATGTCCAAGCCTTCAAAGCCCCATGCAGGGCCAGCAAACAGCCTCCACAATCAAGGGGGAGAGCCTTCCTGAGTCAGGGTCTGCTCCAGGTGGAATGTCTGTTCTCAAGTGCACATCCTCCTGCGGTCCCCCTGCCCTGGGGCAGTGCCTGCACTGCCCTCTACACAGGGCTCTGTGTAGAGAAAGCTTTGCAGGAATAAGGGGGATGATTGCTGTTCCCCCAGTTCCTTTCCTCATTAGCAGGCTGAGTTCTGAATTTTAGCAATTAGAAATTAATTCTTTAACTTCAGGTTTTGTTCACTAGGACAAAAGAGAATGTTTTATTGTAGGATGACTTCCCCTCCCACTCTCCTTCCTCTCTTCCTTCTTCTCCTTCTTCTTTTCTGTCCCCAATATTTATTGAGAATTTGCTATGTCCAAGGCCCTGTTCTAAGAGCTGGGAATTCAACAATGAAAGCAGACATCTCTGCCCTGGTGGAGGTAGAGCTGATGGCCCTTTGAGGGAGTCAGACAATATATAATGTGATACACAGTGTAGTTTAAGGGCCTTGAAAGTGACAGTTTAGACTGGGTAGTTAGAGGTAGGCTTAGAGTCAGGAACAGGGTTAGGAGGAGAGAGTGAGGAGGGGATATCTGAGTAGAGATCTGAATGAAGTGAGAGACTGTGCCCTAAAGCCACCTGGGGGATGTCGCCTACTTGTCAGAATGGTCCCCAGGAAATGCGGCAGGGTCTGCCATCCACCCATGGATGGCACAGGACCAGCTTAATCCTGTTTCCAGGTGATGTCCTCCTCTACATTCTTGAAGACAATTCCTAGATCCCAATTAAATCATCTTATCCCAGCAAATTTGGCTGTTATTTCAGCCTAAAGTAACCTTTCAGAGTAAATTTCCCTGTAAAAACATCTATTCCAGAATCTCAAGTTACTTGACCAAGTCTTTGTTTCTTCTTTCATTCTTGATCCTCAGAAGATTCCAGTGTTTTAGAGTGGGAAGTGCCCTTTGAGGTCAGAGGGCCCAACCCCCTCATTTTAGAGATGGAGAAGGTAAGGCCAAGGCATAGGAAGGGCCTTGCTTATGGTTGGTTGGTCACAGGGTTAGGTACAGAATGGCAGAGTGAGGACACACACCCAGGTGTCCTCCTGTCCCAGTGCTTTTTCCCCTTCCACCCCCGCTGCACCACATGACATATGCCCTCTAATCCACATCTATTTTCTATACTTGCAGAATAGCAGTGCTAGCTCATATTTCCCCAGAACTTGGGTTTCCTCTTGCAATGTTGTTCTGTTCTTCTCTGAGAAAGTTTTCTGAGAAGAGAAACTCTCTGTAGGTTTCTTTTTTTCCCTTTTAAACTAAATATTGTCTTTTTCTCTATGCCAGGCTCTGTGCTAAAGGCTTTACACCCAGGATTTCATTTAACCCTCACAAGCCCTTTGTGAGGTATTATTATAATCATTCTTACTGGGAGACTGGGAAACTCAAGTTCAGAGAGAGTAACTTACCCAAGGTCACACAGCTGGAGAATAGTGCAGCCGGAATAAGAACCCAAGCAGTGTGACTCCAGAGCTTGTACCCTCACCCACTAGGCTAGTCTCCTGTTTATGTGTAGCGTCTGGCACCAGCCAGGGCTGAAAGCTCCCGTGTTGGAGCATCTGTACCTTCAGACTCATAGAGCCTCTATCTCTTTGGCCATTTTGGATATTTTCCTCACCTGCATTATCATAGCAGGTGGTCCAGGCAAGGAGCTTACTGCCCCTAACCTTCTGCTGGGAGGCCCTTGACACATAGGTTGGTATGCTTAGCATTACCTGACTTTGGTACCCTGACTACAGATGACACAATACAGAATGGCAGCTTGACCCAAAGACATAATAGTGTGTATGCTCTATCCAATAGGAGCACTGTGCCTTGGCTGGGGACTGGCTGAACCAATCAGACCTTGATTCTTAGAGAGCAGTAAGATAGGAGTCAGGCACAGAACAATGCTCCTACTCAGAGGAGGAAGTGACAGATGCCCACTGCTAATGGAGGGATGAGATAACCTAGTCACTAAGAGTGAAAACAGTCCAGTGGCTGAACAATATTCTCGCCTCCGGGTGGTTTGGCTCTGCGGCTCAGATTGTTTCTTATCTTCCTCTCTGTGAATTCTTAAAATAAATTCCTGGTAAATGAGTAACATGAGTGGGTCCTTGTCCATGCTCCCTGGAAGAGGCACATAACCGTCCTCGGTCTGTGTCCCTTCAGTTACAGCAATCAGTTGAGCTGATCACCCTCCAGTGCCAGGCACCCACGTCGGGCAGGACTTCCACGGTTGTCCATTTTACTGGCCCCTGGCTAGACCTGAGATCATTTTTCCAAAGGGAGACCTAGTGATCATCTGGGAAGATTCCCGAGGCCCACCTCAGACTTGCTGAATCAGAATTTCTGTGGGTGGTGCCTGAGGGATTCATGTACCAAAACTCCTAGGCTGCTTTTATTCCTAAGTGATTTTTATGGATCCTAAAGTTTGACAACAATGGCCATGGAGAGCTGCTTTTGGATCAGATACTCATCCCGGGTTCTACCAAATGTGATCAGCATGCATTCTCTGGAGTAACGTTCCCATGTTCTTTTGGGGGATTGGAGGTGGGGAGCATTGAACTGCAGCAGCCAATACATGCTGATATGTTTTAGAAACTGATTACACCGGAAATTGCAAAATGCCACTCATGAGCTCAATCTACAGATTGTAGAAGTATTATGCTTAAAAGATTTTGAATTGTTTGCCAACCTTAATGATAAGAAGATTTCACACAAAAAATACCGACTTCCAACTTTTGAAAATCTGGAAGCTCTAGTGGCATTGAACCTTCATTCTGTTTGGCAACAACCAACTTGCTGAATAACGGATGCCACCTTTAGGTGGGGCTTGAATGCCCTGACTTGGTCCCCTTTCCCTCTAGTCTCTTCAAATTTGAGGCTTTGTCAGTGGTTAAAGAGAAATGGGAGTGAGCACATTTTTTGGTGGATATGAAGAACATTCCTTCATGTTTAATAGGTCAGTTTTGTGACTGTATTGAAAACAAAAGAATTCAATATGGCTAACTTCACTCATGCCTGACGTGCACCTGATCTTAAAGGCATTTAGTTGGGACCCTGGACACTGACTCCCAGATCACTCTGAGGGTCTGTAACTAGAAGCTGAAAGTCCACCATAAACGCAGAGAATATTAGAATTCAGTTGTAGAGTGCAACACCCTCCTTGTACAGATGGAGAGACGGTAGCCCAGAAAGAGGGAGAGCTCTTCTGGAGGTCCCTCAAGAAGTGGAGTATGGCCAGGGTGCCAGTCCGGACCTCACTCTAGTGCATCATCCAGCTTCCCCCATCTTCATCTATAGCTGGTACTATTTCCTACAAATTTTCCTTACACTTAGCCATATCCTTTTTTCCACTGGATGTTTACTGTATTCCAAGTACAGGGCTAACTATAGTGTTTTACAAACATGTCTGATTTAATTTTTATCTCTGTTTGACAAATGAGAAAACTAAGATTTACAGAATCACTTTACGTATCAGTAGAAGAGACAGGATCTGAACCTAGGTCTGGGTATAATCAGAGCCTTCCCCACTGTGCAGCGTCATATTGACCAGCCCAGCAACCCTGCCAGGGAGGCACCATGCTCTTCCCATTTTACAGATGAAGAAAGCAAGAGGGTAAGCATCTTGGCCAGGATCCCACAGCTAGTAACTGATACAGTCAGGACTGACATCTAGGTCTGGCTTCAGGGCTGGGTGCGTAACTGTGTCTTCATTTGCTGCCCTTCTGTACCTCCTGGGACCACTTGAGGCCTTCCAAGAGTTCATTTGCATTGCTCGGTGTGTAATCACCCTACAGAACTCATTATCATGTAAATTTGGATGTGTAGAGGGGCTGCATCCATTCTGTGCCACACTTAGTATACCTGTGTGGTTAACTATAGTGCAGCCTTTGTGCCAAACATGCTGAGCAGCAGCCACAGCCTAGACACTCAGGGGAAGTGACCTCCGTGAATGGGGACGCTGGAGTCCAAAGACAGGAGGGGACTTCTCAGGTGTCACCCAGTTCGTGCTAACTCTCCAAAGACTAGAGCCAAAACTCCAGGACTCAGAGTAAAACACGGGGCCCAGACCTTTTTCTGCACCATCCTTTCTCTTTCCAACACACAATGCTAGTTCCCTCTTGTTTCATTTTAACCAGTGAAATGCTGTGAAATGCTTCAGTGCCCTTGTGTTGTCTTTATCTTGCTTTGTGAGACATGATGGCAGTGACCTTGTGTTTTTAATCTCACTTTGTGAAAGATGAGATAGTGACCTGTGATGACTCAGAACCCTAACACCCCAGAAAGGGAGGACTTATCAGTGGTTTTCACGCCATGCTCCAGAGAACCCTGCGGTCTCCTGTACGTCCTTCAAGATTTTGAAAATAACAACATTTTTGCCACCAAAAAATAAAAATTCACACAGACTAAGGAACATGTTAATCACCCATTTAAAAATATCTTTTATATATTGGGATTTAGTTTAAGATGTCATTTTGAAGAAAGAATTCTGCTACTAAAAAGATTATAATCTCTTTTACTAAAATACCATGGATCACAGAGCTATAGGATACATCTGCTCAGAGGTAGAAAGTAATCATGGAACAAAGTCAAGCACCCCAGGAAAGCAGAGGAAACAAAATCTTCATCTTGGGCTAACCAAGCACCTTGCTGAAAGGCGATCCTGCCTTCCCAGCATTCCCACCTCAATCTGCTGGGACAGTGACAATGCAACCTCTGTCCCCACTGGGCATGCATTGATCTGCCCCATCTTTGCAATGCAGGCTCTGGATTGCCCAGCTTTTCCCTTGCTCAGACAAAGGTCTGAGCTTGCTGGAGAGTCTTAATATAATATATAGGCTGCCCTGTAGGATTCTACACTCTGGACCCTCCAACCCAGAGACCTGGCTGCAGATTCTGTCCCTAGAAACCTGGGGGCAGGGGTCACTGGTAGAGGGGTGCTGTGAAGGTTTCTGGAAACAGAGCTACAGCTGATGTTTCCTTCTCTGTGAGTACGAGGGATTAGAATGGTCTGTTCACACAGGAACAAACTTGAGAAAAGCAAACAGATGAAGCAGATATACACTCAGGCCTATTCTCCCCTGTGCCTCTCCAGCTCAGGCAGCTGGGTGCATATACACACACACACACGCACACGCACGTACTCACACAGACTCAGATTCAGAGTTGGTTCGGTTCAGCTATAGTTCTGGTTCAGCTGTGGTTCTTAGTGGTTCAGCTGTGGTTCTTAGTAAAGTGGTTTAACTAGTCAGGTCAGGTCTCCTGCTTCTTTCCTCTCCAACCAGCCTCACCACCTGTCCTGCTTGTCTTTTCCCACAGTAGGTCAGTAACCATGGGCTTCTCCGCCAGCCTCCCTGGCAGCTCACCCAGCCCTGAACCCTCCCAGTGCTCATCTCCTCAGCACCATCCAGACTCCCAACGCCTTCTGCTGCTCCTCCTGACTTCTTTCTTTACTCAGGCTGCTCCCCTTTCAGTGCACCACGAAGGCACTTAAACTTCATCTCAGACTCTCCCTTCCTTGCTCATTGTTTTAAATCAACATTACATTAAACCCTGTGGTACATTAAACCGTGTTCATATGTTCTCTGTGTTTTTGGCTTCAGATCCTTGTTTTCTGCCTCCCTCCCACCTCAAATCCACTCTGCAAGGCATTGCCATGTTATTCTTTTTAAAGCAGTGGTCAGATCACGTCACTCCCCTCCTTAAAGACCATCAGTGGCTCTCTGCTGCCTGATGAGGCAGCCTCCCCTTCTTTAGCGTGGCCTTTGAGATGCTCTACCATATGGGGGAAGCTTCTCCAAGCTTCCTCTTTACCTTTCTAGCCCTCCTGCCAAGCCAAACTATTCCCAATTTCTCAAAGGTCCCCAGTACTTGTCCTGTCTAAATACTTGTACCTTCTGTTTGGAATGCTCCACTGCTCAGCCTTCCTCGTGGGACTTCATTCCATCTTTTAAGGTCTAGCTCAAAAGCCACCTCCAGGAAGCCTTCCTTGAACAAAATTCTCTCCCTCTGCTACCACCCTCATTCCTGTTCCCCAGCCAAGGAGGCAAACTCTCACCATTTGACAACTGTTTATGGAACAGCTACTATGTGCCAGGCACTGTGGATACTCAATCATTCATTCTTTCAAATTTCGGCAAATACTAACGGAGTGCTTAGTATGTGGCCAACACTATCCTGATACAAGAGATGTAACACTTACTGCCATGATATAATATCAGTGCAATGAAGAAAATAGAAAGCAGCTAAGTCTGATACACAGGGCATGGTAATAAACAAGTGAGGAATGAACAGGATCCACGGCACTGAGGGACACCTGCTCCAGAGATGTGCAGGCCTAGCTGGACCTGCTCAAGAGCAAAAGTTCAGCACCAGCCTCTGGCAATTCTATGGCTCGTCCTGCATCTTGACTCCTTTGATGTTGATTGACACTGTGGCTGCTGGGCCTCCTTTTTTAGTGCTCTCCAAGGGGAATGCAACCATGAGAAGGGCCTTCAGATGTAGGAGCTCCCCATGACTGGGCCCTGGAGGCTCTGTCCTGATGCCAGGCACCCCACAATCAGAGGAGGAATGCAGGTCCAGGCCGCTGGACAGCACAGGGCAATGCAGCCAGTCAGAACGAAGCCTTCAAAGAAGGGTGAGGGGATTGATCTTTCCTTCAGTGTGCCCGTCTGAAGTCTGTGAGCAGGATGGCAAGCTTCAGCCACGAGTAGTAGCTCAGGTGGGCTGATCATGCTGGACATGATGGACATCGTAGGCAAACTGGCTACTTTTAGCAGGGAGTTCCTCGAGGCAAAGCAGTGCTGGAGGGCGAGCGATTATAATTCTTGCCCCTTTCCATGCAACAATCCTGCAGAGCTGAACTTCCGAGTCCTCCGAAGAGAAAGGAATGATCTGCTGAAGCTGTGCTCAGTGTGATTCTGGTTTTGTGGGCTTTTACCAAGTGTTTATGAAGTCACTTTAAGCAAAGCCCTGCTCCTTTCTCCAGGGTGCTATCACTCCAGCACCTCCAAGACTAACCTACCCAGAACTTAGAAGGAGCCAGGATTAGGCTGTGCCCTGTGGAATTTCCAGGCTCAGGTCCAAGAGAAGCCCTCCCACTTCCACCCCACCAAGTAACTGAATGGTATTTCCTCAGTCAATTAGAAGACCTTTAAAAAGGAGGATAGGAGGAAACTTGCTGGAAAGAGCTCTAGGCAGGCTATTTAGAAACTTCTGTCCTTTTGCCCAGTCCCTTCTCTAGAACCAACGGGTTCTTAGGGACCCAGCTGGAGGCAGTGGTTCTCAGCTTTTTTATAAAACAGACAGAACTTTGAGAATCACACCAAATTTTTGCACTCTCTCCCCACAAAAATCCCCCCCTCTCCCACATACAACCAAGTATATACAGTTTTAGGGTATTCAAGCGATTCCTGAAGTCTACCCATGAACCCAAAGTTTGGTGTCCCCAAAGTGTTGTATGCAAATAAGATGATTTTAGGTGGTATGTGGACAAATACTGTTTTAAGTTTTCACTCCTGAGTATTTATTTTAATATGCCTTGGAATCATAGTTAACGCATCACGCCTGTGATATTGTAAATGTTCTAGGATGAGGATAAGCTAAAAAATTATGACTAGAATTGAAGTCAGTTTTAAAGGGAGCATTAAGTAAATGATCACCATTCCAGGGAACCTGTGTCTGGAGAAAAAGCTGGGAAGCACTACACACATTATGACCCGTGTCATGGATGTGCTGCCCTGGTTTGTGGAAACTCCAGTCTGATTCAACGACCTCGTTGCACAAATGAGGCAACTGAGGCGCAGAGTTAAGTGACCTACCTGAGAGCTCTCAATAGTCAGAAGCAGATTGGAGGAAAGTCCCCAGAGTAGCACATTCCCAGGCCAGTGTTTTTCCTATAAGCACCATTAGTTTTCTTGCTTTCTTCCGTGCAGTTTTAACCTCAGAGGGCAAAAGGAGTCTACCCAGGTTCACTCTGGGAGCAGAGAGAACCAGCAGTAACCTCAAACAGCCAGTTAGATCACTGTCATTTTACAAGGGTTTTTACAAGTATTTTCCTTAGATTCTTCTCACTGCTTATACTTACAAATGAAAAAATGTTTCAAGATGCTTGTCATTCTTCCCACACTGTTCCAGGTTTGCCTGTGTAGAGTCTCAGGAAATGATTTGATGTTCTCCCCTGGGGGTTATTCTGTTTAGCTGGAGTCATAAGAGAGAATCAACTTTGTTTGTTGTGAGGCTTCTTTCAATTTGGGTTGACATTGTGCTCTCTGGTCTCCTTGCCAGGTTGAAAACTAATGGTATGTAATATAAAGACTTTCTTTAAATCCTCTGCCTGGGTCAGCCCCCCTGGGGAGCATTGTTCTGGCTTCTGAATGCATCCCTTTAAGGAGTGTGGTGAGAGGAGAGGATAACAGGACAGGGAGGAGACTGCTGCCTAAATCAGAGGAGGGACGACTGAAGGAACCCGTGTTGAGAGTTCCAGTTGCAGGCAGAAGACTCGAGGAGCCATTCCAAGGTCACTGCAGATCTTTAAAGGGCTGCTGTGGGACCGGGCAGGGCAGGCACACAGTGCTGCAGGTCTGCTGTGCTCCTGTTGGCAGCGCAGGTCTGTGGAACGGGGTGGGCAGGTGGAACAGAATGGGTGAGTGGGCACCTGGGAAAAGAGAGGAGGGGTGCACAGCAGCTCCAGGTTGTCATGCAGGCTAGAAATCTGAATTTTATATGAAATCTGATTTTTAAATGGTGGCAATACATTTCAAAAACATTTGAAAACATTGCTTGGCCAAACAAAACACACCCGAGTCAGATCCCAGCTGTGGACCACTATTTTGTATCTTCAGCCTCTGTGTTCATGAGTTATTTAGGTGTTCCCGGTTCCTGATCCAGTACTTGAGCCCAAGCATGGACTCCCCCTTTTTTGGGTGGCAATTCCTGTGTCATGGTCCTATGAGCAGTGTTCAGGGTACACATGGTCTTAGAACAGCATCTTCACCACACTCTGGGTAAAGTGGGAAGCTCCAAGGGCTGGGGTACTCCTTCTGGAGTGAAGGGAGGGACAGGCAATGCCAGGGAACCTGAAGGAGGTAGCATTGTACCTAGAAATATCATTGAATCAGAGGCAGGATATGAGTTCTCATACCACCTGTGTGATCCCCTAGTTGTGTGTCCTGGAACAAGTGACTTCTCTGGGTCTGTTTCTTCCACTGAAAATGGGAGATGGTATTGGATGGGGTTCTGTGATTTTTAAGACAGTCACTCCTCCTCACCCTCATCCCCACCCCTGTAGGACTTCCAAGTCCCTGTATCCTGTGTCCCTTTCTTCAGTGGGTTTCTGCCAACCCTAGGAAATCCCTCTGCATATCCAGCCTGGGTCAGTTTGCCCTGTCCTGTCACCTTAGGGATCTCTCTTCTGCTTATAATGTCTTCCTTTTCACTGTGCCCAGTAATTCCTACTTATCCACTCTCTGGGCAAGCTTCTCCTGACCCCAGGCCAGGTCTATTCCCCAGTTACATGCACCTTTCCATCAGAGTACTCCCTATAGTTCTCCTACTCATTTATTTGTATGGTTATCAGGTTAATATCTCCTTGGATAGATTATCCTGATGGTCTCTTCCAACCCTGATATTCAATGATTCTGGAATTACCAGCCAACAAGGGACAGAGCACAGAGCAGTGGTTCTCAAGCTTTATTTCTGCCCCATGCACCTAAGAGATTACAGTACACACCCAGCATGAACTGGGCCCATTGGACAGAAACACTCATACGGAGGTAAAGAACACAAACCTGGTCTTAACATTTTCCCTGCTGCTTGTTAACTGTGTGGCTTTTTAGACAAGCCACTCTGAGCCTCCGTTTCTTCTTCTGCAATGTGGAAAAAATAGCTGCCCCACAGGGTTCTTGTGAGGAGTAAGTGAGCTAAATCCCTTAGTCTCCTATTGGGCACAAAGCAAGCATGCAACACATGGAAACCATAAGAATATTTTCAAATTGCAGGTTAGAGTATCCTTACGGTATAAATCCTGGCTGAAGTTTTGGATATTTGCTCTCTTCACCAATTAGCATCCCACTCTCCACCAAAGGACTAAGAAAGATAGGAGGCCAAATCAGTGGTTCTCAACCAGGGCACATTTTTCCTCCAGGGAACATTTTGCAATGTCTGGGAATATTTCTGATTGTCACAATGTAGGGCAGGAAGATGCTATTGGCATCTAGTGGGTACAGGCCAGGGATGCTGCTAAACATCCTGTAGTGTACAGGGCAGCTCCCACAACGAAGAGTTATCTGGTATAAAATGCCAATAGCGGGCTAAACAATAACCCAGGGACACAGACTACAATGGAAAAATAATTTCATGAGGTTTTATATATGTGTGTGTATATACATATGTATATAATACGCATACATACATATATATATGCACACATTATGTCTCCGTATATGCCATCTGTATATGGACCATATACTATATGTATACGTATATATAATCTTGTATGTTCTAAAGTCCATACACATACCGTCAACTGACAGCCAGCACAAATACAGAGCCAGTGCACAGACTCCCAGCCACACACCAGACTGACACTCTGGAGGCTGACTTACCGGAATGGGAAAGTCAGCATTTGATCTATGCACAACTTTTCAGGAAAGTAAACCTTCGGGGAGGCTGAGATGTCCCTGGTTTTCTATGCAGCATGATCAGGGAACATGACATACATTTGTGCCCACACCCTCTTCCTGCTTAATCTCTCCCAATACCGAACAATTCCTGTCCCTGGCCTCTCACTGTTGTGACTTCTCCCGTTGCGGAGCACAGGCTCTGGACACGCGGGCTCAGCGGCCGTGGCTCACGGGCCCCAGCTGCTCCGTGGCATGTGGGATCTTCCCGGACTGGGACACGAACCCGTGTCCCCTGCATCAGCAGGCGGACTCTCAACCACTGCGCCACCAGGGAAGCCCTGGGAAACTCTTTAGGAAGGTGAGAGGCAGAGAGGTGGCAGGCAGCAGGGGAAATGGCAGGGGCTGGCGGTTGTGCTGTGCTACCGGCTGGCAGGGCCACCTTGGTTGACTCATTTTCCCCTCTTTGGCTTTAATTCCCTCATCGGTGAGATGAGAGTGTGGGATAAAACGACACTGTGTCTTCTTTCTGTTCGGACAGTGCTGATTCTTAGTGAGGCAAGGTTGGAATTCCCTTGTTGAAGGCCTATTTTCCCAGCCACTCTGGTAGGCAGGAGACCATAGAAGTTGGGAACAACAGCTTGAGAATTAGAGAATCAGACAAACCTGTGTTGAAAATCCTAGGTCCTTCTCTTACTTCTATGTAACCCTTGGAAATTTTCTTAAATGAGAATAATACTACTACTTACCTCAGTAGGCTGATGCAAGATGAAGTAAGATATTGTTTGACTAGTCTATGACACAATAAGCATTTGATAAATAGAAGTTGCTGTTATCATTATCAATATTATTATTAGGTATTGGGTGATGGTGCTGGTGGTAGTGTGATTAAGAAGTGGTCTTTCTACTGGAAGAAGTTACAATCTACCAAGAGAACCAGATAAGTGATACAGAGAATGATGAATTGCTAAGTAGAAGCATGGCCACTGAGATTCGAAGTGGGGTTTGCATTTGGGATGAAGAAATTCATCCCAGCTGGAAAGGTCAGAGAAATCTTTGTTTAGTGGAAAAGGCAGGATAGAGGCTGGGAATGTTTCAGGATATGTTGGGAAATTCCCTCACCTAAGATGTTTTGTGGATTCTAAGCACCCTCATCTTTACTCTCCTAAGCAGCAGTCACATGGGACAAACAAGTTCTCTCTTTGGTCCACATTCAGCCCAGGTGTCTGTGGAACTGATGGGTTCCACAAATATTATATGTTCTTCCTGACCCTTCTGCCAAAAGGACCTGGGAAGAAAGGGGAAAAAAATACATTCTGTGTCCCAAAAGAGTATTTGGTGGCAGGACACAAGTGCACAAAGGGAAAAAAGAGCAGGAAAATTTGTGTTGGCTCTTCTAACCAGGAGCTCAGATGGGGAGTGTAAAGAGTGACTGTTGGGGCTTCCTTCCCAGTGGATAAGACTCTGCGCTCCCAATGCAGGGGGCATGGGTTCAATCCCTGGTCAGGGAACTAAGATCCCACATGCTACACAGTGTGGGTACCCCCCCGGCCCCCCCAAAAAAAGAGTGACTATCTTCCACTTAACTCTTTGGTTGCTCTGTGAGGCTCACATCACACAAGCTGTGCATTCCCAGCCAGCACACTTTGCTCTCAGGTAGCAAAGCAACTTCCACCGGAAGAGAGGGGCAGCGAGGAGTGAGGGTGAGGCCAAGGCAATGAGGCAAGTCCTGCACAGTGGAACAGAACCCTAGACTTGGTGTCTCAGCCCCTATCAATTTCCCTCATATGTGGAATATAAAAAAATAAAAAATAAATGAACAGGCCAGACCACATGAGAATAAGCATATAAATACAGAGAACAGAGTATTGGTTACCAGAGGAGAAGGGTTGGGGGGAGGGCAAAAATGGGTAAAGGCTGTCACTTGTATGGTGATGAGAGGAAAATAAACTTTTGGTAGTGAGCACACTGTAGTGTATAGAAATTGAAATATAATATTGTACACATAGATATATAATAAAGTTTTATTTTAAAAAAGCCAGCTGGGGGAAGGGCAAAAATTCTGGACTTGGGGCCCAGACCTGGGCTGAAGTCCCACCTTACTAGTTGTGTTATCCTCTATGGCAGTGGTCCCCAACCCCCAGGCCGCACGGCAGGAGGTGAGTGGCGGGTGAGCAAGTGAAGCTTCATCTGCCTCTCCCCATCGCTCCCCATCGCTCGTGTTACCACCTGAACTGTCCTCCCACACCCCCACACACCCGCGTCCTTGGAAAAACTTCCACAGAACTGGTCCCTGGTGCCAAAACGTTTGGGGACCGCTGCTCTACATCACAGGTTGTGATGGTATTAAACCGGAAACCACAAGTAAAGGGACTGCTGTAAAATGCACAGTGTCCCGTGTGAAACAAAGATACCATTCCCCAGAGATGAGGAAACTGAAGCATAACAGGCAAGGTCTTTGCCTGGGCCCAGAGCAGTAAATGAAAGGCAGAGCTGAGAGGAAGGTTCCATCTCTTCAGGCCAGATGGGCAGGTTGCAGGCAGGCCAGGGTCATCTGAACAGCCAGGTCCTTTGCTTCAGCCACAGGAGCCAGGCTGGGTCTGATAAACACAGCCAAAGTCATATCTGCTGCACATTTCAGCAGCCCCAGCCTTTGCCGCCGCCCAAGCACACAGGTTGGTTGTGGGAAGCCCTGGGGAGCCGAGAGGAAGAGCTTGGAGAACATGGGGGAAATTGAGCCCGCCAAGAGAAATGAAAAACACCTTAGCTGGTGTGAAGGGAAGAGGATGCAGAGACGTTATCCACACCTTCAGTGTTTCCATCATCTATGGCAGAAAGGTGAAGGTGACTTTCTGCAGGGCCAGCCCCAGTCCAAAGCCCAGGCTGCTTAAGCAAAATGCCTTTAGACTTCTCTGTCAAAAGTTTTGCACGTAAAGTGACAATAACAAAATCACTGCAATATAAATGTGCAGAATTTCCACAGCTTGGCTTCCAGGTTGGTCCATGGAAACCAACTTGTGTGTACTTTGAGGAATGGAGTGGGAATGGGGAGACTGTAGTTTAGTGACACATTTCCTGACTTTCTGAGTCAAGAGGCAAGGATGCAGGTGGGCTTCCACATCAATTGGCTGTGGTTTGCTGAACAAAGTATCTATCTGCCCTGCTTGAGTCTATTATTCCTCAGCAAGACATCTGGATGGGAAGAGTTATGGGGTCCTTTCTAGGCCTAAAAATGTGAGGCATGTGGGAGAAGAAGGGGAAAGCATGGACATTTATTAAGTATCCCTAGTTGCTGAGGAGTACTAGCTTACATATTTTATATTTATATATATACACAATATATATAATATATAAAACAATAATATATATAATATATATAAATTATATATATATATATATATACACACATACACACATTAAAGTATACCCTTTAAGGTTTCCCTTTGAGGACTGTGTTACTGTGTTATTGTTCCTAGTTTAGATATGAGGAATCTGAGGCCTGCAGAGGTTTCAGACTCATCCAAGGTCACACAGCCAATAATCACAAAGTTGGGATTCAAAGTCATGTCTGTTGCCCTTCAAAGACCACGGTAAAATAGCGGGAGCAATACTCTCGCCCCTGAGAATGATGGTGTCATTGAACATGCATCCTTTGTTTCCCTCATGGGCCTGTGCCATGTCCTAGTTCTGGATATTTTAGGGGAAAGATCTCTAGCTTTGGAGATGGGACAGAGAAGTGTGTGCTGGAGCTGGCTTACACTGTTTTAAAAGAGTCAGTTGTGCGGATCTCTTTCTCAACTCCACATTCAGTGACGTCATGTTGGTGGCTTGAAACTGGCCATGGGAGGAGTATGGAAACAGGCACACTGCAAATCAAGGGCTTGCCCCCACCAAGAGCTGGCTTACTAACACACCATTGGATGTTGTCTTATCTCCATCAACACCTGAGACACTAAGCATTTAGAAACCCAGATAGTAAATGTGGTGTTGCTGTGATATTCAAGTACATGAAAAGTGAACTTGTCTCATTGAGCTGGGTTAGACTGGTTGGGTGTCGGTGAGTATCAGAATTACCTGGCATGCTAAGAGAGAGAACAGAGACCCAGTTTCCTTGAAATAGGGTAGGGCTTACTGTGTTTTTACCACATTCCTCCGTGATTCTGATACCCATTACAGTTTGAAAACTGCTGGTCTATAGTACAGACTGAATAGGAATCCCTCCCTTGACCTTCCTCACAAGAATGATTACTGGAAGTATAAACAAACAAAATCAACACTTAAAAAGGAAAGAAAGCATCATATAAGTGCCACTGAGGCCCCATCTCCTTGACTATAAAATGTGGATAATTCTGCCCTTGCCCATTGGTTATAGAGAAGGTAATACTGTAGTAATGTTTTTATAAGTGGGAAAACTCTGTATGACATGTGGCATTGTGATGATAAAAATAGAGGATGAGTTCTCCTTTGGCTCTACTTTCCTTGGAGTGCTGGGGAACACCCTTTTTCACCTTCTGTTCCCACACCCTATTTTTGAACCTGGCATATTTTGGCCGAGGGATTAAATGACCACTGGGGAGAGCAAACCTGCGTGACTGCCCTGCCCCTGCATTTCCCAGCCCCTCTGCTCCTTGCAGCAGCTGACCTGCCTCCTCCCAGTGCCAATCACTGGCCTCCAGCCCGGGTTGAAGACACCCAGCAGCTCCATCTCCTTTCCCAGGGTTGCTTTTTAAAATCTGACACTTAGCTTTTTATGTAGTAGCTACCTCACCTCAGGAGGCTACTCAGTTTTAATTTTTTATATATCCCTTTCTCCCCTGTGTTTTGCAGTAAAGCCAACCTGACCCTAGCCAGTGACCTCTCCTATTCTTGGGTACAGCTCAAGTCCCCAAGCCTGTGGGGCAAGGGCCAACATTTTAGTGTGCACTTGCTACGATCGTGCCAGCTGGTGTTCCTTCTCAGGGTCTCCCTTCCTCCTTTGGTGTTTCCCACAAGGGAGCTGTTGGCATTTTGTGTGGGATGATTCTTTATTGTCCCGGAAATTGCAGGGAGTTTAGCATTCCTGGCCCCCAGAACTAAATGCCAGTAGTGTCTGTTTTGTCAACAGTGACAACTTTAAGCATCCTCACACATTTTCAAATGGGCCTGTGGGGCTGCTTCTGCTCAGGGACTGTGTTCTGAAGGGCCTCAGTTTCCTCATCTGGTAAATGAACAAGAGAGACTCCCCAGAACCAGAGGGGACTCACTCAGGAGCAGCTACAGGAACTGCCTGGGGCTGGAAGGAAAAGCTGTGTCTCTGCCCTGATCTGACCAAAGCTCTGCTTGGATTTATTTAATCTATAGCGGTTCCACAAAATAACTTGTTTGGAGAAAACCTTCTGTGGCTAAAAAAAAAAGTGTGAAAACCACTGAACTGGATCAGAGGTTGCCAACTGACAGCCCAAGGGTCCAATGTGCTCTGCATACATGTTTTGTTTGACATGGGATTTTAAGATATTTGGAATCAATGTTGAAAAAAAATCTGGATTTTAGGCTTCTCAAAAAAAAAACAAGCAAAAAAGAAAACAGGAAGATTTGGCAACACTAAGCCCAGATTTCTACAAGCAACGGTGGGCTACAGCCGAGCACAGGCTGCCCGCTGAAGTGGAGTCTGTCCTGTCTTCATTTCCTCTACTTGCCTAGCCTCGGAGGCAGCTTGATGTGCAATGTTTGGATTAGATCCGTGGTTCTCAACCCAGAATACCTGGAGGAGCTTTTAAAATTCCAGTACTAGGACCCTAAGCCAAACTAATTTAATAACTGTCTCTGGGCGAGGGGCCTAGGTATGAGGTGATTTTACTGTCCAGGCAGTCATGAGAGCCAGCAGACTCTAGAGGATCTCTAATTTGGAAACCAGCTCCAAGAAGTCCAGATTCATGGCAGGGCTCCTGATCCCTACCTTTCTACCCCTTAGGCTCCCCAGCTTCCTACTCTTCCTGTGGAAACCCTTGATCTGCCCCAGACTCAGCCCATCAATCTCCTTGCTTGATTAGTGGGTTCTCACTTGGCAGATTGTCCACCTGGCCTCCCCTGGGTTGAGTGCTTTCCAGTTGGATCCAGTCATTGCTCTGTTCTTACCAAGGCCCGCGGGCTCAGTGCCCTTTCTTGAGGCCCCAGCCCCTCCCCCCCATCCAGGGAAACTCTGCAAGCCTCATAACTCACCAGCTCCTGTCAGCCTCTACCACAGAAGCAAGTCCAGGCTCCTTCCTAATACTAGTCCTTCTGGCCTCACACCTACAGGACCCTCTTCTCTGGGCCTTCATTTGCATAAACACAGAAAAGCAACTTGTAAAGCAGGGTTCTCAGCCTCAGCATTTTGATATTTTGGGCCAGATAAATCTTTGTTATGGGGGCTGTCTTTGTGCATTGAAGGGTGTTTAGTAGTATGCCTGGCCTCTACCCACTAGATGCCAGAAGGACCTCAATCCCCTGCTCCCCCTGCCCCTGCAAGTCATGAAAACAAAGAGTCTCCAGACATTACTAAATGTCCCTTAGGGGCAAAGATCACATCCATTGAATACCACTGCTGTAAAGTAATTCAAGTTCTCACTTTCTCTTAAGGCGTAGGTAATATTTGCTAATATTCCACTTCTTATGCCATCTACTTACCTGTACACTCTCCAGCCCGTGCCCCCTAGAACCACGTTTCCCTTTATAGTAAATAGTTCTCTCTAGTCCCATCCACCTCTAATGTTCCTTTACCACTTCAATAATAGCACATCAATTCACCCTGCTGCTCAAAAGCCTAAAAGTTTTCTTTGAGTCCTCTGATTCTCAGTTTCCATAACCAGGCCATCAGCAAATCTGTTTTTTTTAGCAAATCTGTTTTTAATAAATTTGTTTATTTTATTTTTGGCGGTGTTGTGTCTTCGTTGCCGTGCGCGGGCTTTCTCTAGTTGTGGCGAGAGGAGGCTACTCTTCGTTGCGGTGCACAGGCTTCTCATTGTGGTGGCTTCTCTTGTTGCGGAGCACAGGCTCTAGGCATGCGTGCTTCAGTAGTTGTGGCTTGTGGGCTCTAGAGCGCAGGCTCAGTAGTTGTGGTGCACGGGCTTAGTTGCTCTGTGGCATGTGGGATCTTCCCGGACCAGGGATCAAACCCGTGTCCCCTGCATTGGCAGGCAGATTCTCAACCACTGTGCTACCAGGGAAGTCACCATCAACAACTCTTAATAGGATCTATGTTTAGACATATCCCAAATCCTTCCACTTCTTTCCATCTCCATTGTTACTAATTTTGTCTATCTTTTTTTTTTTTTTTTTTTGGTCAGGGCTATTTCAATGGCATCATTCTGTCTTCTACAATCCATTCTCCTTCCTGCAGTCAGAGGGGTCTTTAAGAAATATAAACTGTAGATCTAGTTGCTTACCTGCTTAAGAGCCTTCAGTGGCTTCCCATTCTTCAAATAAAACCCAAACTCCTTACTAGGGCCCATGAGGCCAATCTGGTCCCATCCTACTCCTCCAGCCACTTCTCATGCTACTTTTCCCTTATTACATTCCAAGCCATACTGGTCCCCTTTCCACTCCTTAAATCTACCAAATGCTTTCCTGCCTAAGGGTCTTTGCACACACTATTCCCTCTACCTGTAACTTCTTTACATCCTGGTGTCCACAGCTGCTTCCTTCTCAAGTTTCAGATTTCGCCTTAAGTGCTGCTACTGCAAAGAGTCACTCCCCCATCCCAAGTTAGTCAATATCCATTCAGTAAAGTGAATTAATCCATTATATATTTTTTATTACCTTTCAAGCAGTTATTACAGACTGTAATTATCTTGCTTGTTTCTTAGTTTCCTGTTATTACGTATTTTGCCCCACTAACGTACGTGAGGGCAGACATCTCATCTGTCTTATTGATGTCTGTATCCCAGGCCCTAGCACAGTGCTTGGCACGTGGCACAGGCACAGTAAATTTCTGCTGAAGGAACCAGCGAATGGATACCCATAATCTTCAGGTCCCAGACTCCTCAGTGTACCCATAGTGGATGATGATGACAGATGCCCTTCCAGCTCTGACATTTTAAGATGCCACAGACTCTGCACCATTAAAATGTCAATTCACAGTGGACCACTGGGAGTGACATGAGTCAGGGGATTATTACTGTCTTAGTGCCTCTGGGACCATAATAGACCTTCTTTGGTAGAGGGACACTGATTTCTTAAATGTCAGTGCCAGAAAGGAACTTACAGACAATGAAAGCACAGTCTCTTCATTTGTCAAGATATAAACTCTTAAATTTTATCATCCACTGACCACTGTCCCTTGCTACTGAGATACATTAAAAGTTACAGAACACAGGACCATTCTTGCTGAGAGAGTCAAACCACCTTTTTCCACTGGTAAAAAATATTGCCTTTCTCTTGGGCCTGGTGTGAGTGCCCTGACGCTTGGTCAGATGTTCTGGCCATGACCTGTACTTTCTGGTACAAAAGAAGTAGAAGGGAAGGGATCATACCTTATGATTTTCACCGGAAGCCTTGAGGTTGGCAGAAAGGCTGATCTCAAAGAATTTTTGATGATACTGTCTTACACCTGATAGCAAAGGGAAACTGAGTTATTTAGAAAAGTTTACACCCACTCAAAATAGATATGGCTTAGTGCTCAGTTTTCGTTGTCCATCAGCAGAGTATAGAGGAAAAAGTCTGTGAAACTGAGTTGTCAAAGATTATTAGGAAGAAGAGATAAAAGACTAAAAGAAAAGGAAGAAGGAAAAGTTGAAAGTACAAGCTACTATCTGAGATTAATTTGAAATCCCAAGGTCCAAGGAAGAGAGAGTTTCCTCTTGGGCTCCATGCCTCTCTCTGCCAAGAATTTGGTATGTGACAACGTGCAAACTCCATCCTCTGTCTGGTCCTCTGTAAAATGAAAACGGTGGAGCAAATGGTCTTGAAGTAATTTCTAGAGTCCTGTTTATTTGTCGCTTTTTGATTCAAAACCACAGACAGATCCCCAAATAGAGCTGAGAGCGGGCTCTGACATCCTTTCAGTTATGTGCCAGTTTATTCAAAATCAATTGGGGATTTCGAAGCCTGATGGCCCAGAGTGACAGAGTGAAATAACAACCAGTAAAAAGCAGAGCTGCTTCTTTTTACTTAGGCAGTTAGCTCTGCATATAAAGTTCCCGATGACACCTGAACACCATCCCATTTTTTTTTTCCACCAGAGCCTAAAGTCCAAAACACTTTGGATTAAAAAACCAATAATAAAAGCCCTTACATTTGTATATATGCCTTTTGAAGCTTATAAAGTGCTTTTTCTGATTTTATTTCATGTAAGTCTGACAAACAAATGTGAGAGTTATTATTCTTCTCAAATTGCCAATGAGGAAACTAAGACTCTGAGGGATGAAGTGATTTGCCGAAGGTCGCCTGGGGTGCCCATCAGCCTGTGTTTGTTTTCTTCTCCTTTCTGCATACTTCCTCTGCTCTGCTCTGCATCATGGGGACCTCCACCCTGCAGGTTCCCCACCCTGTTGCTTCAGGGAAATTTTGGCTAATGGGAATCTATGATAGAAGACTGGAGGTGAGGAGGGGAGAAGTGGCTGTTTCTCCTCTCTTTCTGTCTCTTGTGGTATCTTCGGCAAATGGCTTCGTGTGTTCTGTGCCTCAGGCTCCTGCCAAATAAGCGCCCTGGCTTCTGGGATCTTGTAACACCACCTTCTCCTCTGTCCCTCCAGACCCAGGAGCAGCAGCATCTTCCTGCTGTTGCTAATCTCTGGTTCTTCACCATCCCCTGTTTGGCTTTGCAGCTCTTCTATCACCTGTGCATCCAATTCCTTATATTAAATTTCTTATTTTGAAAGATCTAGAGTGGTTTCCATTTCCTGGTTGGACCCAGTCCAAATCCCCTGACTGGGTAGTCACTACTATGAGGAGCTATAAGCATGGCAGAAATAGCTTGAGATAGCATATCATACTAGTGTATGTGTGTGCATTTCATTATTAAATGGTGAGAGCCTTTTCACCCAGGAACCGAGTTTATACAGCTTTAGGTCTTGAGGTTCTAGCACAGCGCCTGGCACTCAGCAGACACCAGTACAGTAAATGTTTGTTGACCTTATATATTTGTTTGGTAAAACAAACCCAGCCAGAGTGGCTGTTTAGTTTATATCTCTGCGTGTCTATTTAGACATAAGAATACAGGTCCTTCCAGTCTATACAGTGTACCCCAGTGAGCCATTCGGCCACGCTCTACAAAGCCACACAGGGAACTGCATCATTTGCAATTTCTATGGGATATTTCTGACTTTGAACCATAGTAGTTATTTCAGATGGGAAGATATTAATGAGTTGAAACTTGGAAAAATATACAATTCACCAAAAAAGAAAGTGGATGAAAACCATGGGAAAACAGGAAAATAGTTTTTTCTAATTATGTTAGTTTTCATATGCTTATATAGGCAGAGTTTAACTGAGTATAATGCTGGACTGGGATTGGAAGATTGGGTGTTTGTGTCAGCTCTGCCACTAACCAATTGTGTGGCTTTGGGCAAGTCATTTCTCTCTGGCCCTTGGTTTCCTTCTTGGTAAAATGAAGTAAGATTAAATGATCTCTTGCTAAAATATCCAATAGCTCATCAGTGACTAGAGAATCGAGCCCAAATTTATTGTCATATAAAATAAGACCTCACCTAGTCTGACCCTAACTTACCTTTCTAGCCTCACCTCATTCACCAACCCTCTATGCTGCCTGCTTAGCCAGCTCCTTACAGACCTTGACCTTTAATCCTGTTTTCTCTACTTGCAATTCTCTTCTCTGCTCTCTTCACCTCACTACATGATGTGACTCAGCTAAAATTTCCTTCCTTTTCACAGTGGTCTCATGTTCCCCTTCCTTATGGGATAAAAAGAATAAGATTCCTTGTCCTGAAGAGGCAATGTGGGGTGCTGGTTAAGAGAGTGGACTTTGGGGCCAGAATGAGTGTGTTTAAGCTCTGGGCCTGCAATTTACTAGCTGTGTGACATTTGGAAAGCTACTTGCTGACTATGCCTCAGTGTTTTCATCTGCAAAGTCCTGATCGTAATAGTACCCACATGAAATTTCTTATGTGGAAAGACCTAAGGTGATTCCCATCTTCCTGGTTGGGCACAGACTAAATTACCTGGCTGGGGAATAATAACCAGGATGGGAGCCATAAACATGGCAAAAATGGACTAAGACAGTATATTAGATATATGAGTGTGTGCATTTCCTTATTAGGCAGAACAAGTATTTCCACTCTGATCTAAGCTTATATATTTTTGGACCTCTGGGCTTAAGCATAGTCATTGACATGGCAGGCACTAATGAAGGTTTGCTGAATTTAATCCTGACAAGGATTAAATTAGATAATACATTCTGTGCTTGGCAGTGTATGTGGCACACAGAGATGCTTGGTGATACAGCTATTATGAATATTAACCACTATCTGTTCTCCACAAGGTTTTTACTTTCCTGTGTTACAGCAGTTATTATCATTCCATTTTTGGGCACGTCCATCCCTTTCATTAAACTGTGAGCTAGTCAAGACTGTTATTGACTGAATTGTGTACCCCCCAAATTCATATGCATTGTGTACCCCCCAAATTGATATGCTGAAGTCTAAACCCTCACTATCTCAGAATGTGGCTATGTTTGGAGGTGAAGCCTTTGATGAGGTAATTAAGTTAAAATTAGTCCATTAGGGTAGAACCTAATCCAGTCTGACTGGTGTCCTTCTAAGAAGAGATTAGGACACACAGATAGACACCAGGGATGTGGGTATACAGAGGAAATATCATGTGGCGAAGCAGGAAGGTGTCCTTAGAGGAAGACAACTCTGCCGGCACCTTGATCATGGATGGCCAGTTTCTAAAACTGTGAGAAAATATCTGTTGTTTAAAGCACCTAGTCTGTGGTATTTGTGATGGCAGCCCTAGAAAACTAATACAGAGACTATGTTTTTATTCATTCATTCAACAGATATTTATGGAGCATCTATTACGTGCCAGGCACTGATCTGTGAAATAGGGTATAGAGTGCTGAGAAAACAAGGAAAGAAAAAGAGCTTCTGCTCTCAGGAAACTTATAGCCTAGTGGGAGAGATGGACAATCAAAAGATCACATGAGTAGTGTGGTAAGAATGAGGGAGAGGTTGCTGTGCTCTGAGGGTGCATGATGCTGGATGGGGGTGGGGGATGGTAAGAGAGGGCTGTTTAGTTGAATGTACTGTTTTATCCTCAGCACAGTTGCTGCAGTGCTGTGCTCACAGCTGATAACTGTAAATCTTAGTTGGCTTTTGTTGAAGGCTACAATCTCTCAATTCTCTACGTGGAATAACTAGAATTTTTAGCACTCAAGGAAAGAGAGCCCACAGGCAGATGCTGCCAAGTGTGACAGTTTATAGGGCCCCACAAAGCTGGGGCAGTAGAAGGACTGATGGATGAGAAGAACGAGGAAGTTGTTCTCATCTCAGCCCTGCCACAAGCTGGTGGTGTGGGGACCTACTACAGTGCCCTTGTCTAGACCTCCGTTTCCTCATCTTCAGCAATGATGAGGCTGGGCTGGAGTAGTTCATCTCTAAGATCCCTTCCAGCTCTGTGAAATCTTTTCTGAAATCTAGTTCATATAAGACTAGTACTGAAAAGAGGAAGGAAAGGACAGAGGGAGGCAGGGATGGGGGAGGGAGAAGCGGAAAGAAGCTCCACCATTATTTGCTACGGGACCCTGGGCAAGAGGTTGCCCCTGATCTGAACCTCAGTTTCCTTTTTCTTAAAGTGAGGAAGTTATTTACGTTTAATATTCCTTTCAGTTCATGAAGATTTTATAAGTCTGTGAGTATTTGGAATTCTTGAATCTTCCCTGAACATTAATTTCAACAGGAAAACACCCTTGGGTTAAGAGTGTGCATTGAAGGTAACCCTGATGGCCTCTGTTTCCCTGTGCACTCCATTCAGTTGTGAACACTTACATTGGCTTATCTTTCAAACAGGAAGTTTTAGAAACACAACTCTTTACTAACCACAAATCTTAATAAATAGATCATCAACTAAGTCAATCCGCACTGAAAGAGGTCACAAAAAACATACAAAACTAAGGGTTGGTCTATAGATATTTCGTGGAAAGGAAGTAATGTCTTTTTTCCAACTACTTGCAGTGAGAAACAGTTACTCCAGGTACCTTAAAAGCCAGGTTCTATCAGAATGGTTTGCACAGAAAATAGATCAATTAGAAAAAAATTAAATTGTCATTGTCCAACAATAGGGAGTTGCTTAAACTACTTTTGATACATCCATATGAAACTTTATGCAGCACAGAAAATAGTGTTTAAAAAGATTGTTTTAATTTTTATGGAAATATGTTAACATAAATGTTTCAGACATTACATGAAATTTCTAAAAATCTTAAAAAAAAGATTGTTTTATAACATGTGGAAATACAGTATAGAGATAAATTAAAAAGCAGGATATAAACCATAACTTAGATTAATCTTAATTTTTAAATATATACTATATATCATATATATGTATACACACAGAAAAAAAAAACCTGAAAAAAGAAATAATCCAAAATATTAACAGAAGTAAAATCCAGAAGGGGGAAGTATGAGTGATTTTTATTTGCTTCTTTATACTATTCTGCATATTCAAATTTCCTTCAGTATGTACTTATTTGTTTGTTTAGTTTGCTGAATATTTAGAAATATTCAGCAAATATTTCTTATGTATCAACTATGAGCCAGTTGTGTTGTCGAGACTAAAGACAGAAGCAAATCTCAGCTCTCCCGCAGCATACCCTCTAGTGAGTGGACACAGATAATAAAGAAAAATAAGTAAACGTGCAAGATGATGCAGATGGTGGTCCATGCTGTCAGTGCCTCCAACCAAGGGGATGGGAAGGAGAATGCGTGGGGTCCTGCATCAGCCTTGGTCAGGGAAGGCAACCCTGAGGTGGTGTCTTTAAACTTGAGACTGAACAGCACAAAGAAGTCTGATCTGGGAGAAGAGCATTCCAGTCAGAGGGAACAGCAAGGTTGCAGGGACCTGTCCACACATAGGCTTGGGAAGAAGTTTGACTTCCTACTTTAGCTGCAGCGGGGGCCACAGAGAGCTTTCCCATGGGGAGTAACAAGGTTGCACGCCCCTCAGACAGATGACTCTGGCTGCAGAGTGGAGAGAGGCTCCTGCTGATAGAGGCAGAGTAAAGCAAAGAGACCTACTACGAGACATGTTTTCTTATAATTTGCCAATTCTGTGACATCAGTTTCCACTACTGTAAAATAAGGCAGTAGGGCAAGGTCAGTGATTTCTAAGAGCCCTTCAGTACTTAAAAAATAAAAGCATTATTATTTTGCACACCTTTTAAAAAAGTGTGTAAGCTGCTTAAACCCAGGGCCTAAGTCTTACTCTACTCCTCTTTTGATTCCCTGCATGCTGCCTTGCACCTCACAGGACTGAATGAAGGGACATGCTGTGGGCTGGTATCACTTGAGGTGCATCATTACTTCCCAGCCTGAGTTTCCACTGTGCTTCTGTGGGCTCACCTGCTGAAGCCTTTATCCTGAAAGTAACAGGGAGCCACTGAAGGCTTTTCAGCAAAGGTTGACTTCTGTGTGTTAGAAAATTCACACTGACAGTGATGAAGGGGGTCTGGAGTGGTCCACAAGCAGAAGAAGCACAGAGACAGAGACAGACACGTTGCTTCCTTGAGAATCCCCCTGGGCTGTGATACTGAGACCTGCCAGTGGGAAAAGGACACCTCACCTGCACAAAACCACCTCGACAGGGGGCCCTTACACACTGGGAGAAAGTGCGAGATTCCGCCTATTTATAGTTGGGGGGAAATGAGGCACAAAGAGACAAGTGGCTCATATGCCAAGGATTTCTGGCTTCAGGGCCTCTACTCAGCTAATGTGAAGCCAGGCTGCACTTAGCATGTCATGGGGCGGGAGGACTTTTGCTTGTGCCAGAACAGAAGGGAGCATCAGGGGCTGGGGCAGGGTAGGGAAGGGGGAAGACACGAATCCTGGGCAGAAGTGGTGACAAATGTTCCAATACCTTCATTTTGACACTCCCATAATCCAAGAAGGGCTAAAATTGGCTGTAGAGCTTGTGTTACGAAACCAGAGCAGGTCAAACAAAAGAAATAAGCAAAACTTGAGTCAGCCGGATGATAATCCTTGTGGTGAGCATGCAAATCCAAGCGAAAATAGATCAGAGACATTTTCCCAAGAGACGCAGAACTTGGAGATCCTGGAAACAAACCCATCACGTGAAAGATGGGGAGGCAAAGGAGGGAAGGGAGGTTAGCATCACACCCTGGAGAAGGAGGCAAACTTTGCTGGCAGAGCCAGGACTGGGACTCGAACCCAGCTCTCTCCATTCTGAGATCAGAGCTCACATCACTCCTTCAAAACTAATTATGGGTCTAACGTTTTATTTGCCAAACCTACTGATAGGCAAAAGAGCAGGAGGCAGTTAAAGTGATTTCAAAGCACCCTGTGTATACTCAGTGTGGCCATGCGCACACACACACACGCACAGAGCTTTAGTTTGGCGAAATCTTTCTTTAATTAAGTACTATGGACTAATTAAATATCTGCATTCACTGCCCCAAATCAGAGGCACAGCTCATGGGACCTAGAAGCTATCCTAGTCCAGCCTTTTTATTTTATAGACAAGAACTGGAATCCAGAATGGATGAAGTTGCAGTCACTTAAACCAAGAACCAGGGCACCCTGCCCCTGAGTTCAGTGCTCTTTCTAGCCCTGGCCCTAGCACCACAGGCAGGAAAATTATAACCTTTAATACACATGCATTACTTTATGTTCTTCAGCATGGATTCTCAAAGGGAAGGTGTTGGAGACAATTTCCAGTGTATTACTTTGACTGGGGCCTGAAATCTTGGCACACTGATTAGTGAATTTCAGGAGAAGGCTTTTAACTTCTTTAGAAGTTTTTACCATGATGATAACAATCACAGTCTTCCATTAAATAAACATTTATTGTATGTCCACTATGTACCAGTCACTCTGCTGGGTCATTTATGTACTTTTAATTTCTTAATTTTCATAGTACTATGATACAGGTGTCATCATTCCTGTTTTGTTTTTTCTTCCCCCCACAGTGGGGAATACAGTTTGGAAAGTTTAAACATTTTGTCCAGGTCATAGACTCAGGAAGCGCAGAGCTGGGATTTGACCCTCTGTTGTCTTTTATTATGCTGAGCACCTTAGATATGAAGTGATCTGTACTACACCACGGATACTGCATGGGGCAGTCTCATAGTTCTAGAGGTGTATGAGGCTGGGTTTCTCCAGATCCCATGTTTTTCTGGGCTGCTAAGTTCAGCTGTGAGCTCTATGCTACATCTCAGGTTTATAAGCCACTCCCAGAGGCTCAGAGTGGGGTTTCCAACAACCAGGACCCAAGGTAGCTGGGCTGGGCTATGAAGAGGCCCAGACCAGAGCAAAGATCATTAACTTGTGAGGACTAATCTCCTAGAAGGATTTGGCTTATAGATGTGAAAGGAACATAGTAACAGTGACTCCAGGATGGATGGACTCAGACGGCAGAAAGCATATAGATCATGGGACAAAGTTGTTTTTTTTTTTAAAAAAAAGTTTTATTTATTTATTTATTTTTGGGTGTGTTGGGTCTTCGTTTCTGTACGTAGGCTTTCTCTAGTTGCGGCGAACGGGGGCCACTCTTCATCGCGGTGCGTGGGCCTCTCACTGTCGCAGCCTCCCTTGTTGCGGAGCCCAAGCTCCAGACGCGCAGGCTCAGTAGTTGTGGCTCACGGGCCTAGTTGCTCCGCGGCATGTGGGATCTTCCCAGACCAGGGCTCGAACCCATGTCCCCTGCATTAGCAGGCAGATTCTCAACCACTGTGCTACCAGAGAAGCCCTTTGGGACAAAGTTTTAAAGAAAGGTTTGCTGTTCTGTGTTTTATGTAAATAAAACTTTCATAACAGACCCGGAGAATTTCCTACACATAACAAGAATTTCCTCTAACGTCCCTGATGGCATTTTTGTTTCTGCTTTAATGTCTCCAGGAACAGGGAGCTCATTACCTTTCAGACTCTTGTAATTGTTAGAAAGTTCTAGTCTTCAAATTAGATCAAAAATCTGTCTCCCAGATGTGTTCATGCATTGGGTCCAGATCTGCTCTTCGGTTTACAAAGACTAAATCTGCTTCCTTCCTACTCAGCAAGACTTTGGATGTTTGAAGACAACATTTATTTTTTATATCAGCATTCCCCAAAGTGCGCTGAGCAGAGTAGTAAGTTTTCACAGTGTTAATAGGTGTCCTCTATAAAACAAACATATCAAAACAAACAGACAAAAGCCCATAAATAGCACTCTGTGGGCATGCTAGGTTAAATCAGGTCAACCAGATACGTTTCCTGCAAGGCTGCTCAGGACGTTTACTACGCTGATGCAGAGTATGGATTCCAAAGTGGAAATACTGGGCATGCAGTGTTTCCCAAACTTTCAACCTCGCAGATTTTTTAATCTCAAAACCCTTTTTTTCCCCCAGTATACCTTTTACTATTTTCCATATATACTTTTAGAAACTCTGTTTGGAAAATGCTTCCCTACACAAGTCTAGGTTCTTACTCTTTTCTCCAAGCTAAAAAGCCAGGTTCCTTCAACTATTCATTTTCAGACAAAGTGTTGGGTTTCCTCACAGTCTTCCCTCTGGTACTCTACTAGGGCTGTCAGTTTAAAATACAGGATGCCCAGTTAAACTTGAATTTCAGGTAAACAATGAATAATTTTTTGGTATGAGCATGTTCTATGCAAAATTTGGGACATACTTATATGAAAAAGAATTTGTTGCTTATCTGAAACTGGATGTCCTGTATTTTTATCAGCTGAATCTGGCAAACCTAGAAGGGCCCCGAATGCCCTTCTTCCCTTGAAAAATGTGGCCCTCAGAGCTGGGCACATTATTTCAGATGTGGACCAAGACAGAGACAATTGATAACTTTGTGAGCCACCATCAACTCCGATTTTCCCAGAGACATTTTTAAAGGGATGATAGAAATATTTTTTGTAGATGATTAGAGGCCAATCTGAGACTGATCCAGACTCAGATCCAGATCTGAGACTGATCTGGATCTACTGGCAAAATGCAGAAGCCGATTTCCCATCCCTCACTCCTGTTCATAAGTATACTTAAGTTTCTCTGGTGTGAGTATTAGGGAACTCGATCCAAATACCATTTATAATTCCCTTTTCATGGTCTGTCTTCTCCATTAGACCGTAAGAAACTAAAACAACAGTGACCAACCATGTCTACCTCAGTCATGGCTGTATCCCTGGTAGTTAGTACAGGTTCTGGCATATAGAAGTCTTCAAACATCTTTTGAATGAATGAATGAGCAAATTAGTCACACATTGCTTAGAAAGCTAAGTAAACCAGATAAGCTTACACTCTGAGGAGAAGAGATGGCCAACAGGAGCTTTCCTTGTGGTTGGATTTGTCATCCACTCCAAGCTTTCCCAGATCCATTAAATACAGTTAACCTGTGCTGAAGGCACCTCTATTGGAAGATATGTGTGTAAAACAAGAACACCTAATTGCTCTGACTAAAATAATTTCAACCCAACACAAGCCATTTTCAAGAAATTGAAATACTTCCTGGAGCCTGCAATTTTTATCGAGGTGTGGAACTTGGCCCTTAAAAGAAGGCTGGGCTGTGGCCCAATGTGTGTGGGATTGGGGCAGCAAATCCCACTGGGTCTTCCCACAGGAACATCCTGATCCCAGAGGAATTGGGCAGAGTGAACAAGGACAGCCTCAGTGGAGCCCTAAGTTGCCAGCAGGGCATGTATGGGAAGCTGGACAAGTGATTCCATAGCTCTGACTTGGTGAAAGTGCATCTGGTGACTGTCATGAGGAGCCCAGAAGGCTTGGAGCTTCTGCTCTAAGCCATAGTTGATAGAGCTGGGCCCTGCCTACTCTGAGCTTGAGCTCACACAATCTCGGGGCTTGTCAGTATTGAAAGCATCCTGGGGACTGTCCCTGGAGCTGGCAGTCACTTATCTGCTGCTTGGCAGCTGTGGCTTCTGTGCTGGGGAGTGTTAACCATAAAATTTTAAGTTAAAATGCAGCAGAAAGCAGGAAAATATAGTGAGAAGAGTCCTGGGTCCTAGGAGGGTAGCAGAGTGTGAAAAAACTTCTTTTTTTTCCTTCATATTTCATATGAGTATGAAGACCTAAGTTTAAGTCCCAGCCCTGCCATGTCTTAGTGCCATGCCCTTAAGCAGATTTTGAACCTCAATCTTTTTATCTGTGAAATGTGAACAACCATGTTGACCTCAGAGTTATGAGGATTAGAGAAGATGGCATATAAAAAAGCCCTTTGTAAACTGCTAAGTGCTGGATCAATGTGAGGGATTTGCTACAACAGTAGCCCCATGAGCATAGTGCTGTGGCCTTCAGTCCTTGATGCATCTGGTACTTTGCTGCTGTGACAGCATAAAAGAACCACCCAACTGAAAGAAAAGAAGGATGTTCCTTACACAGCCTGAAGCAAAATAAAAAGAGCTTCAAATTACATTATATAATGCCTTTTAATTATGGAGGAAAACATTTTGCAAGCACATATTTGAAAACATAAAATATCAGTGGGTAGGAGTCTTTAGAATATATACATAAAAAAATCACTTGGGAACATCCTTAAGACCCTAAGATGTAAGGCTCTAGGTGAGCCTTTAATTCTGCATGAATGTTTCTGTTGATCTCCCTGGAGCCTGTCACTGCCTCTGGTCAAGGCCTTTGCTGGTAAACAGGAGCAAAACTACAAGTGTCGTTCTAGTTCATTTGAGGGAAAATAATGCAGGGTATTGTGGCTGATAATTACTTGCTACTTCCTCTGCTGTGAGATGGTACACCCACTGGGGGAAAATTTGTATGTGTCGATATGTATGTACATGTGTTTTCTGTGCCAGGGCAGTAAGGGACACCTCGTCAGACATCTTGCCTTGAAAAGGCTTTCTTTCCTGGCTTTCTCTTTTTCTTCCTCCAGTGTCACGTTTCACACAGTGGTTAGTTATGGAGCACATTACTTGGAGTCCCATTGCAATCCCCATAAGGACCCACAGACCTCTGATTGTGGATCCTTATGTTAATATCTTGGTATAGCTGACTCTGTGCAAAAATTACTTCAGGCCTGGAGCTGGGCAGAGGCTCTGCTTATAAAGTTCTGGGGGGGCACAAGGCAATCTTTATGCAACCTGACCTGCCCACCCTCACCTCCTTGCCTGGGCCAAGAATCGTGAACGATCCTGTTCTGGAAGAAACCCCACCTTGCCACTGAGTGCTTTGAGCCAAGAGAAGGGGGAGCAGAGCTGGAGGCACAGGCATGAGGCCAAGCCACAAAGCCCAAAGCTCCAAAGTCAGAGGGTTCAGATCTGATACACCATTTGCCTTGTCCCTGCACCGTGTACTGGCTTTGATAGGCCTGATGGTACCTGGCAAGGAAGGTGTTTCCCTGCCTCCTGATGCCCACTGGATTTATATGTACCATGAATATAAACACATAAGAGTATGTTCACAGAGGCAGAGTTTGCAAGTGAATACTTATATGTAAGTGTGCATTTTAGGAAAATATACACAAGTGTACATAGGAACACATACGTGTGCACTTACCTATGTGAGAATGCTTTTGTATGGACAAGCATATCTTCAGAGAGTCTTTCAAAATATACATCTGATCTCTGCTGTAAACATATCAATGGCTTTTAAATGCTTTTAGGATAAAGAACCAAAACCTAATGCAGCTTATAAGGCCCTTTATGTGTGGCCCTGCTATGCTCCCTCTCTCTGCACACCTCTACACTGATCTTTGCTTAGTCCTTCTTATGCATGAGGTTTCCTTTCACCACAGGACCTTTATACATGCTTTTCTCCCTGAATGGTAAGTTCTTCCCTTCTCTCCTTTTCTAGAAATTACCTAGTCATCCTTCAGCTCTCAGTTGAAGCCTTACTTCTATGGGGGAACCTTTACAAACCTTTCAGAATTAGTCAGATTCCCTCAAAACACTCTGAATCTCTACATAGAAATTGCCACAGTTAAAAATCTGTCTTCATTAAAAAAGAAACTTATCCCTCCCATTACACAAACTCAATAAGGGCAGAGATAAACTGTTTTTGTTCACTCACTGATCTTCAGCACGTAACAATTCCTGCCACTTAATAAGAACTCAACAGACATGTATTGAATCGGGTGTATACATTTACCTAGGAAGAAGGGCCAGTATAGGAACTTGTGTGCCTGTGTGTACTTAGATAGCGGTGGGACCATGATTACGTGACATGGCATATTTTCTCATTTGGAGCACACGAAAGTGTGCTTAGGAATACCCATGTGTATTTATCTAAGGGAGAATGTTTAGGTTGAGTACACCTGTGTCCTGTACGTGTGAACATATTCATATGGGAGTATACACAAAAGAACATAGATGTGTCCGTACATCTAAGTGAAAATGTATGTGTATATACTTGTGTTGATATAGATGTAGGCATCAATGTAAAAGTCTGTGTGTGTTATGTGTGTTTATTTGGGTATGTGCATATATGGAAGTGTATGTATATGTATGAATCATCCTGCAGCTGGGTGGGTCCTCCTTCAGATTTCTAAGTAGGAGGGTTTATGTAAATTAGGCAAATTGATTCAGATAGACTTTAGTATGATTTGACTTAATCATAGCAGAGTGTCCAGGAGGAAGGAGCACTGGACTAAGAGTCCATCCCTGCAGCAGAATCCTTTTTTCTTCCTGTGCTGCTATTTCTTGGTCTACATGCAGAGGGTTCAGGACAATGAGACAATGATGCTGTTGTGGAGGTACAACTGTGTAGATGCCATGTTGTCACAAAACACATTTTAAATCAAGTGCCTAATTGCTCAATGCACTTTATTATCACCTTCATCTTTCATAGTAACTTTTTATCATTTATAAATTATATTCATCTACATTGTTTTATTTGATAACACAGGGAAATTAGGATTCTGTTTATTTGACAGAATGGTTATTTTTGTGAATGTATGTAGATGTACAGGATCAATTTTTACAAGCCTACATTTTGTGTTCTTGAGCAGGAAGAGTGGGCAGGGGAAGACAGTGAGATCCCTAGGTACCCAAATTGCCATCCTAGGAGCACCTGCATCACAGTCCTCTGGGGGAAGTAGTGACAAAATGCAGATTGCTGGCCCCCAACCACAGTCCTGTTAGAATCTCAGGGAAGGGGGTCAGGAATGTGTATTTTCTCAGTGCAGATCATTTTTGGCCTCTGTAAGGTTTGGGACCCACTGCAATAACAACATAATGTCAAAAGACTCACTACCTAAACCAACAACACAATTTTATAGAAAGAAATTTCTAAGGCTGCCCACCTCAGGCCCTCGAGATTGACCCTTGCTTGGTTCTCTTAGGTTGAGGAGGCTAGGTGAGCATCTGGATTTATAGAAAGACACTGTGGGAACTAAAACAAGAAAGGAAGTCTGACAGGCTTATTGTTGCAATACATATTGTGAGAACTGTGAATCTCTCTCAAACAAAACAATAAAAACCCAGCAGATTGTCAGGGCTGACTGTAGTATTTAGAGACATCTAGTAGAATTTTTATAAAGAGAAACACTAGGCAGTCGCATAGAGACAGAATTGTCTAAAAATGAAGGAATCTCCCCAACAGCAGTTGTGGCTTCTGGGCACAAGGCCTGAGGCTGCAACGCCAATATGGTGTGGTAGAAAAGAAAGCAAGCAGGGATTACCTAGGACTCCAATTCTGCTTTGTCATGGGTGTTGCCGTTATGATTTCAAAAACTGTTTTCCCTTCCTGGAGAAATGAATACATGCAGACACTCCAGTCTTTCCCTCATAGCACTAGAAAAATAATAATAAAACAAGCCACGAGAGATGGTCATCTCCAGGTCCCTGTGTTACCTTGCCACTGACGTTGCCTCTTGGAATCTGGGGTCTCTTAGTACACTAAGGGCGTATGCACTCTCTCAATGCCCCTCCTACCCTGATATTCTCTATTGTGGAGACTCAGATGCAGACACAGACCTGGGCAGAGAAATGGAAAGAGCACCCCATTTCCAGCTGTCAGGAGCTTCCTGACCCTAAAGCAGTGACTTGACTCAGCACAAACCCATGTGCTGTTAGCAGGCGCCTCCCTCTGCCTCCTTCCTGGCCTTGGTGGGGGGAGATCACTCAAACTGTGCCTGAATAATGGTGAAAGAGTGTGCTCCCAACTCTCAGCACAGATTCTAAATGCAGATTCTCCCAACTCTCAGTCTGGTTTCCTAGCTGATACTTAGCCACTGCCTACCTAGAGGGCATAGGCTTGCCCCTTAGCTCCAAGGCTCAGAAATCCATCGGACCTCTCTGAAAAGAGTCCCTGGAGAATAAAATAAAATGCACCCATTAAAAATCTCCTCTCATCATTGTCTCCCTCCTTCTTTCTTACCTGATCCCCAACAGGAGGAAATATTGCCTATCTTAATGGTAAAGCACACGGGCTCTGGCTCAGAATACATGGGTTTTACTGCAGTATGGTCTGTAATCTTCAGCAACTTAGTTGATCCCTTCGAGTCTCAGTTTCTTGATTTCTAAGATAGGGACAAACATAATAGTACCTATTTTGTAGGGTTGCTGTGGGTACTAAATGAGATCATGCATGAGAATTGCCAAGTATAAGGCCTAGTTCATGGTAAGTACACTGTGTTTATTAGCCATCATGATCACAGCAAGTGCTCTATGGAATGGAAACCTGCTGTTGCACTTTTCAAATGGTAGATATTGGTCACTATAAAACTTGATTAGACTATTTTAACACAAGTCGACAGGCTGGGTCAGAGGCACTTAACAATGCAGAAAGAACCCTCCCCTGGAAGTTTGGTGGTTAGTTTCTCATGCTCTGAAAGCAGATCAGAGCCCGTGAAAGGAGCTTTCAAAGAGACAAGTACAGCATAGAAACATCTTTTTCAACCACCAGTAACAGGAGAGGGAGCATTCTGTTTAATTTACAAAATTTATCTCTGTAACCTTGTTCCTCAAAACGTGGTCCTTGGAAAAAATCCATGGGAACATGCTAAACTGCAGATTCTTAGGCCTCAGCTCAGATTTCCCAATCCAGATGCTCTGGAAATGATGATTCTTTTGTACTCCTAAAGTCTAAAAACTGCTAAATACTCTGCCAGGCTAGTAGCAATTACGATATCTGGATCATATTATATATAAAACATATTCAAGGAGGCATTTGTTAAAGTGTTATCAGTGGGTACAAAATTGTATGAATAATAATCATGTATGAATAATCTAATTCTGTTTTTATTTAAAAAAATATTTCTACCCATAGCCATGCTTAGGACAAAGGCTAAAAGTATATACATCACATTTAACAATGGCTGTCTCTAGGTGGTAATGTTGTATGTGATTTATCTCATTTTGTGCTTTCGTATATTTTTAAGTGTTTTACAATGAGTTCTGTTACCTTTTTTTTTTTTTTTTCCTGTGGTATGCGGGCCTCTCACTGTTGTGGCCTCTCCGGTTGTGGAGCACAGGCTCCGGACGCGCAGGCTCAGCGGCCACGGCTCACGGGCCCAGCCGCTCCGCGGCATGTGGGATCTTCCTGGACCGGGGCATAAACCCGTGTCCCCTGCATCGGCAGGTGGACTCTCAACCACTGTGCCACCAGGGAAGCCCTCTATTACCTTTTGAACAAGGTAAAAATGTGCTTTTAAAATAAGAGCCATCCAGCCAAATGTGCAGCACTGAAGACTTCCTGAAATCTTACAGAGTTTTGGAGAAAGAAGGAAATGCAGGACTTATGTAAACCAAACCATCTCTGCTCAGAGATGATTAAACAGGTCTAGAGAAGGGAAGTGACCTGCCTGAGGTTGCCCAGTGATTAGGGGTAGGCTATACAGTTCCCAAGTCTTCAGGACCTTAGGCCAGAGGGCTTTGAAGTGCTCCCTGTGCTGGCCAGGGACCTGCCTCCCTTCCTTTCCGTCCTGTGAGGGTGACGGAAAGACCACAGGAAGTGCAGTGATTCTGAGTGTGGAGAAGGATGTAATAGACTTTGCAGAGAGGACTTTTCAGCTCTCATTATTTTCTCTCTGGGAGTTAGTAGGTCATTTTCAAAAGGCATGGGAAGAGCAGCTGATGAAAAGGTTTAATAGTTTGGAAAACTGCTTAACCGTATTGCTCTATTTCTGGATTTCCCCCCATGGGCAAGGACTGTTGAGATCCTGATTTTCCCCAGAGGTTTCCTGGTTAGGAATGTAGTGAAACCTCTGAAATCCCAAGGAATTGGGGAGAAGGCCAGCTGGAGTTAGGGAATGGTCTGAATACTTTTTAAGAACATTTAGGTCTGTTGTTTTCAAGGACATAGAATCACAGATTTGGAAGGTTAGTCCAGGCCCTGCTCAGTGTAGGAACCCCTTGTGCTTCATCCCACACAGAGCTTTATTTGGACTTCTCTTGAATGCTTCCAATGAAAGGAGACTCACTACTCTGATAGAGAACCTGTTTCACTCTCAGAAAATTTTTCTTTCCCCTGAGCTGGAATCTATCTTCCTGTAGTGTTCTACTTGCCTTCTGGTATTCATCTAAAACAGGTATGCTCCTTTTTCCCAGATGGTCCTTAAATATTTGAAGGCAGTTATCATGTACCAAATAGTCCTTCACAGCATTCTCTTCTGCAAGCTGACCACCCCCAGTACCTTAAACCGTTATTTATATGACAAATGTCATCAACTCTAATTAGAAACAAACTGTTGTCTCTAATTAGCCTCTTAATTAACAGCTATATAAATTCAGAGCTAAGCAGAGCTTAGAGACCACCTGCACTAGCCTCATTATTCTACAGATGAGCAAACTGAGGTCCACTGAGAAAACAGGAAAACTGCCTTACCCAACTAGAGAGAGAGAGACAGAGAGAGAGGAGAGGCAGAGTTGAGACCTGAAATCTAGTTGCATGAATCCCAGTGCAGGCCTCTTTTCGCCTCACCCGGCTTTGCGTTATTCGTGAGACGCAAGAATTTCTCAAGTTCTTGAAAGTGGCTGGGAAGTTTGTTCTCTTAGGTATTTCAAAAATTCCTCCTTAAAATTATATTTGCACTGTTAGTGAAATAGGGATTAGCATAGGGCTGAATTTAGTGGAGGTTATACTGTCAATGGAAAGCATCCTTCAAAGTGTATTAACTCTCATTGCTCTCTGCTGTCAGAAGTTCATCTCCATTGCCCTAAATGCTAGCTCAAAATGGCCAGCACATGTATAGGGCCACCTAGGCCTGCCAAATTTTCCATAAGGTCCAGATACCTGCTCAATGTAGGAGACCTTCCCAACTCTGGAACCAGAAAATGAATTTGCCAGGACGTGAAGCAGGCTGTGTTTCTGCTTTACCCTGTGCTTGTTTTAAAGTTTCGTATCCTCTTTTCAGTCTGGACTGATTCTCTGATGAAAAGACAAAGCAAAGACTCAGAGAAGCAAACTAGACACTTCAGTGATTGGTTTCCTTTCCCAGTCCACAGCAAACTCTGCAGTCACATGCTTCCAGGGGAACATTCCTCCCTGCCCCAATCCACAGCAGTCTCCCTCTTCTCTCAACAAGGTATTGCATTTCCAGTTTTTACACTTGTTCTGGCATGGATTATAAATTGCCCCATGCTGCTCCCTGGTTTCCATGTGTGCAGGAATCACTGCACCTGGGTTCCAGTCCTAACTCTGCAACTAGCTGGCAGTGTGGCTTTGGAAGGTGACAACCTTTCTGAAACTCAGTTCCCTCATTTGTTAGACGAGGACAGTTTTGCTACCTACCTCATAAGACTGTCAAGGTCACATAATGCCTAAAAGGTGCCTAGCACAGTTCCTAACATTTAGTAAGATTTTAGAAAAGATATCTATGTAGTATTATTAATATTATGCTCCAGAATTCAGAGACAGAAACCTGTATTTTTCTCCTGCTGCACTCAGTAGTTGTAAATACCCCGATTGATCCTGGTCTAGTCTTCTTTTGGCAGTAGATACATCGGAAACATTCTAAGCATCGTGTAATGACAGTTCCTATTTCCCAGCTCCCTTTTCCCCAGATTCCCTCTCTCAATAATGATCTCAGTGGGGAGGCCCACCCTGTCCTGCCACTTTGCACACCTGTCAGCTTGCATCTCAGCATAAGGTTCTCATTTGACAGACTCTGAGAACTTGCTGTCCAGGCAAAGACAACTTTATGGTGATGAATCCAACACAAACCTTATGTAAGCAACCTGTCAGCAAACAGAGGGACAGGGAGACACTGACAAATGCCCACCCCCAAAAGAAACAAAGCAGAACAAAAGGAGAGAGAAAGCAAGGAGTTGAGATAGGCCTAAAATGCTCTTGCTTGTCAAAACCCTTAAAACTGGTCAATGTTCTTATATTTAAAGCATTCCCAAATGAACATGAATTAGGCTAAACTGCCTTTTAGCTGAGAGTCTGTGAACTAACATTCATAGCAGAGTTCTAAACTGAAATTACATTAAAATGCATCTCTAACCAAAAGAGTATATATACATTGTTTATTAATAATATTTATTGTCCATGGGACTTAACAAATGATGACGGAAAAGTTTCCAACTTTTTTTTCTTTTAAATAAGACTGTGGGAAATTTCTACCTGGAGTGGCTTGAAATCCCTTCAGGTCATAAAGAGTTAAGGAATCTCCCAATTTCCCTAAATGCTGAGGATATCCTAGTGAACTCTTGCCGAGAAAAAGGAATAATTCTTTCTTTTGTCCCTATCGCAGATTATTTGTTTATTGCCTGCGTTTTGTATTAAGGATGTGAAAGAACTAAAAATATCTGCTGAAATGAATTTGTTAATGTGACAACCCCAGGGAAAAGCTTCCGCAATTGAGGGTGAGGGAAGAATTCAATGACAATGTGGTGGAGAGCATACACCAATTCCTGGTATGACAGCCAGGTTCGCTGGCTTTAGCCCCATCTCTGACATCCTTGGCTTCTTACTTTGGGCAGGTCATCCCCCCTCACAGGCTTTTGGTCTCTTTGGATGTCAAATGCTTTCTATGCTTTCTCTTGCAAGTCTGATATCCCATGAGGCTATGAGGAGTGTGAAGATTAGCTGGAGAAGCTGCCTGCATCTCTGAGTGCAGGGCCCAGAGCAGGAGAAGAATGTGATAATAGGTATGAAAGCCCTTGGAGAAAAAGCAAAGCGCTAAAGGGCACACGCTCTCCAAGGCTCGATGGCACATTCTAGAAACAGGGGCAGCTAACTTTCTCTTGAGAGCTCAGGACTCACCCAGAAACACCCCATCGCTGAGCTGACAGGAAGCAGAGGAGACTAATGCTTTTCTGGTTGGGGACCATGGCTGGGACAGAGGGAAGAAAGGAGTGGAGTCAGCTTCATGAGCGAGTGAAATGGCAATGAACCCTGCAGGCTGATCCTCTCCAGGCTGCCGTTGCCAAGGAGGATGATCCACTTGGTCAAACCTGGGCCAAGCTGTGGCTCAGACACACAGGCAAAAATAGAAAGGGGGTGGTAGAAGAAATGTGTTTACTTTTGTGATTTTTCCTTTACGTGCCTCTTAACACTATTATAATCTCTCCACAAACAGGCAGTAACGGCTCACAGTCCTCGCCTTCATTGATAAACCCTCCAAAACAATTCATGTCTCACAGGCAGTATGTGGGCAGCTGGAGAATCAGCTTGGCAGGCAGCGTGATGGAGTAGAAAGAGCATTGGCCCGGGGTCTGTCACTAACTGGGTGAACCGTGAGAAATTCCTCTCTGACGCTCTGCACAATGAAGTGGTTACATTAGGCAGAATCTAAAAATCTGTTCAGATTTTTGAAGTTTCTAACTGTAGTTCTCAGCCAGGGGTAATTTCATTCCTCAAGGGAAGGGTACTTGGCAATGACTGGAGACATTTTTGGTTGTCACAACTCAGGGGATGCACTGGCATCTAGTGGGTAGAGACCAGGGATGCTGCTGAACATCTGACAATGTGTAGGACAGCCCTTCACAATGGAGAATTATCTGGTTAAAAATGTTAATAGTGCGAGGTTGAGAAATTTCGATTTGTACAGAAGTGACTAGAGTCACAGGGAGAGGGGAAAAAAGGGACAGCAGTTCAGAGGAGGAGGGGTCAAACCGTGTTTCTAGGTCATGAGGTATTCACCAGTTAAGTGTTTCCCAGCTTTTCTCCTTATAACCCACGACCTTTTCATTTCCCTTGGAATTACTGGGCTATGTTTGAGTAGCTTTTTCACAAGAACTTTCTTATCCTTAAAATGCCAAGCCCTGATGCAGTACAAAGATCTCTACTGTAAGACACGGCAAAGATAAAAATATAAGCAGCTACAAAACAAGTAGAACTGGAAGGTGGGCGGTGGGGGCACATGAAGGGATACAACAGATGCCCTTAACTCTGTTTCCATGAGTCAGTGTTTCTGATGTTACAACACAAGAATAATACCCGTAGGAAGAGCAAGATGAGCTGTGCTCAGGGCGGGCAGAACTGATGTGGGGGCACCAGCGTCAGGAGAGATACAGGTTTACAACAGCAGATTCAAAGGCAAATGAACAGGTTAAGCAATCAGTGCGTGTCATTCCACATTAAGTCACTGGGAAGTTATTGCAAATAGTTACCTGCGGTTTTCAGTGGGGGAGGCAGCCACACTCCAGTCAAGGGGTTTTGGAGAAACAGGTGCAATTAAGTCATGGTCAAACAATTTATTTACTGTAAACTTTAGACTTTGCTCAGGAAAACAACCAAAGCTGCCCCTCAAATCCCTGCCTACAACACCCCGTTTGAGCAAATAAGAGGGGCGGGGAGAGTCCATGTTCACAGCAAAAGGTCCGAGAGACTCGAGTTTGTCCAGTCCAAGGGTGCAGGAAGGAAAGTCTCCTTCAGATACAAATTACCAGCAGCAATATATTACCCCTAATACTTGATCAATGAGGTAGATATGCGGGAAAAGTCATTAAAACATAGCAGCCCCAGGTCCTCTGAGACTGAAGCCCTTCAGACATAAACTTACGAGTTCCATGCAAAGAGGAACTGAACTGTACAAGAAACAGTCACTCAAATACGTTTTCTCTTTTTTACAACTTAAAAAAATAAAAAGGCAGAAGGATATCCTTCCTCCTGCACATCTCTATACAAGTTTATTCTAAATTTATTACACTCAAGTTAAATAGTCTGTTTAGTGTTTTGTTGGGTGGGGGGAGAAGGGGTCTTAAAAAGTAGAAAAAGCGCATTACAGCAGTGAGTCATTTGTACTACAGTTCCTCCCTTGCGAATCAGTGTTATCATTGGGCACAGTACCTTGCCGGTTCACAAAGTCTTCCGTGCCTGGGAGATCCTCACACAGCAGTTCATTGTCTTTCTCCTCCCCCAGGTGATATCCACTCTGTTCCCCTGGGTAGTCAGTTCTGCCATTGCTGTTGCTGGGGTAGCCATCCCCAGAGGCCTTCAAGGAAGACTTGCGCTGGCACAGGAGCTCCTGGAAGGCAATCCTGAAATCTGGGCTCCGGCAGTAGATAAGGGGATTGAAAGCAGAGTTGACATAGCCCACCCAGTTTAGAAGGATGTAAACTTCCTTAGGGATGAGGTTATCCTGGATCACATGCACAATGTTGACAATGAAGAAGGGCAGCCAGCACAGGGTGAAAGTGCCCATGATAATGCCTAAAGTCTTGAGGGCTTTGTGTTCCTTCAAGCAGAACTTGGAGGCCCTGCGTTGTCCGGGCCCGCTCCGCCCATCCTGCTCCATTTGGCTGATGTTCTGGGTATGGAAGCGGCCCTCAGATTTGTCGATCTTCTGGAGCTGCCTTTTGGCTACCTGGAAGACCTTGGAGTAGACGAAGACCATGACCACCAGGGGCAAGTAGAAGGACACAATGGAGGAGGCAATGGCATAGGCTTGGTTCGTGAAGAAGTCACAGCAGGTCTCCTTGGCATAGCAGTTGATGGCTTCCTGGTGGGTGGCCCGGTACCAGTGCATCTGAATGGGCAAGAAGGAGGTAAGGCCGGACACGACCCACACCATCAAAACGACCACCCGCGCCTTATTCTTGGTCAGCAGGCACTGATACTTGAAGGGTGATGTGATGGCAAGGTAGCGATCCACGGCGATCACGCACAGGGTCTCAATGCTGGCTGTGACGCACAACACGTCAATGGAAGTCCAAAACTCACACCAGAAGTTGCCAAAAGCCCACATTTTCATGAGGATGTGGCAGGCCCCAAAGGGCACCACCGCCAGGCCCATGAGCAGGTCAGCACAGGCCAGGGAGGTGATGAAGTAGTTGGTGACCGTCTGCAGACGTTCGAACTTGGCGATGGCTGTGATGACCAGCACGTTTCCAAACACGATGGCCAGGACGATAAGCGACATGACGATGCCCATGCCTACCACCCACGCCTCGTCCCGTTCCTGTGTGACGTCTTGGTCCGGTGCGTGGCTTCCGTTGGGCGCCAGCAAAAAGACGCTGCGGTTCCCGGGCTGCCCCATGGCGCGCAAGCTGGCAGGTGAGCGCACGGGCGGCCAGCGCACCAGCCGCCCCTCAGCGAGCGGACCTCCGGCGGGGCGCTGCGGGCAGCAAGCGGGCACCTGGAAGCTTCATTCAGCGGCCGTGGGGTGGATGTGGTGGGGGCGCGTGGTGTTCTCAGCTCCGGGGGTGCTCTGGGCTCGCGGTGCCAGTCAGTCCCAGCCTGCGCTCTGGAGAAACAGCCTCGGAGTGTGCGCTGCCCGTTATGGGCACAGGGCTTTAGGGGAACTGCCCTCCCCGTGACGTGCTGGAACTTTTGACCAATAGCGTGTGCGGGAAGCCCCGAAGGGGCGAGGCCCTCCGCCCCTTCCCTCCTCTCTCCCGCCTCCTCCTGGGGGTGGCCCGGGCGGGGCACCCCCCCACCCCGCCCCCCACGGCCCCGCCGCTCTCGGCGGGCGGGCGAGCCGGCCACCGCTCCCTCCCGGCTCCCTTGGCTGGCGCCGAGGGCTGAAGCTGGGGCTGGCGTGCTTACCAGCCAACCCAGGAGGTGCTGGTTCTTCCGTGGCTGCTACCTGTCTGCGCGGGGCGGCTGTGCGGCCTGAGATCTCGGAGCAGAGGGCGGTAGGCAGGCCTTCCTTCCCGTTCGGAGATAGATGAGAGCGCCCACCGAGACACGCACCGGACAGGCAGTGTACCCCGACAGTCATGCACAGACTTACACGGAACTAGAGCCACAGACATTCATACACCCGTCCAGCGCACCGACAAGTGCGCGCGCAGGCACAGAAGCCGACCGGCACAAAGTCACTCCTGTCCCAACACAGAGACACGGCCGGGGGCAAACCAGGAGCACCCAGAAGCACAAAGACATGGGCACACACACAAAAAGAAGTATGTAAACAACATGCAGACACCCACTTGGAGGCAAGCAGTGCTCCACAGCTAAGGACTTCCCATCCAGGTACTCCAAACTCCTCAACCCTGCATCCCGGACATCCACTCCCTCTTCCCCAACACGGGGGCACGCGGCATATTCCCTTTCAAACATTTGGCAAGACCACAGGAGGTGACTTCAACAGCAGCCGATTTCCTCAGCACGCTTGCCGTCAAGTACTTTTGGTGCCCTCCTTGGGAATTTGCAGGCATTGAGACATAATTTTACACTTGGGATTTCATTCGGAGCTGGGGTATACACGTATGTGCATGGGGACGGAAAGTTGTATGCTTTAATTTTTAATTCTAGGGAGTGTGGCATCACTCCATTATCTGTTAAAATGAAAATGCGTTGAAAATGAGATTATTTTCCTTTCAAGTTCAACTTCCTCAGTAATCCCTTTGCAACTAGAAAAATCATCTGCTGGGTAGTTGGTTGATCTGTTGGGCTGAGCCATATGAAATTGTCACTGTTCTGTTGTGTCTGACTTTAAAAAAATGGCAATTTCATATGGCTCAGATTATTAAGAACGTGTTAACATTAAGAATGTTTTGAAACCACAGAAAGCAAAAGATAATTTCTCTTAAAAAAAAGTCAGACCAAATCTTCAAACTAGGGTCTTTGCCATGAAATACTATCCTTCGCATCTGGCATATGCCTTTACTGTTAAAAGGAAAATATTTTTCAGGATTTGATTTCACATGTATCAGTTGTGCTTTTGAAAAATGGAAAGTATTTCACGCAGTGTAACCAAACATTTTCTAGATTATGTAATAACATAACTATGGCTAACATTTATGGAACATTCTGCTATCCGCTTTTCATGCATTATTCCATCTAATCCTTCCCACAGTCCCATGGTGTGTGTTGTTGGGGGGGTGGGAGGGTGTAACTATTTTTAGCTTAATTCACAAATGGGTCTCAAAGAAGAAAATAGTTTGCCCATGGGCACAGGGCCAGGCAGTGCCAGAAGCAGGAGTTGAACCCAGTTCTGTTTGACTCTAAAATCCATCTTTTAATTCTTTCAATGTACTGTATCACCGCATGCAGAAAGGAATGGAGGATGGGGAAGAAGGATCACAACTGGAATTGGAATATCAGCTTCCAAATCCCCATCTTAGAAGTTTCTAGCTCACATTCCTTAGACAAATTAAAAATGTGGACTCTAATTTCCTCCATGTCTAAATGGGGAATAAAGTCACTTCTATTGATCTGAGTGAGAATCCAATGATATAATGACAAACATAATAGTGTTTTGCACGTATAAATGCCACACAACTATAGGTTATAAATAAAATTTATATAAATTAGTAGTCTAGAATATGTTGTTAGTGTTCTCTAATAGAACACTAAGATACTTTAGGACCAAAGTAACTTGGGCATTTACACTAGAAGTATAACTCAGAAACAAAATTTAACCTACATGCCCTTTTTAACTTCCTTCACTAGCAGAAATTGTTTTTGCATGAAAGATGCCTTAAAAAGCAAGTAGTTTCCATAAAAGCCACGTGTATTAATTAAGAATGTATTATGTTCACATAGTTTGCAAAATATACCCATCCCATATTTGTGTTTTCCAAAATTGGCTCTGGTGTGATGCATTTTAGGAAGAGGCAATGTGCATTATGCAATATTTCTTTAAATATATATCTACCCCAAACTGTGGAACTGAGCCATTTAAAGCCTCCTTCCTCTTTGTGAAGCTATGGAATAAATAAGCATATTGTTTAAACTTCTCATAACAAAAAAGGAACAAAGAAAGCCCTTTTAGGACAAACACTAATTGATCATTTAGATATACACATAAGTCACTTAAAAATTTAACTTTGATTATTTTGGTAAGCACCTTTAAAAAAACCCACAGACATTAAATCTAGAAGGGAGGTCTGCTCATGTCAACAAAGTTCCGGACCATTGTCTCATCAGCCTTGCCAAACGGACAATACCTCTCCCTCAATCTCTTCCCCTTTCTTTTTCCTGCATCACCGCGGCTGGTAGGAATTTCAAAATGTCTTCACGCCAAGAGTCTTTTTCCTGACCTCCCTTTTAGAATTATAGGATTAAAGAGAGTTAGAATGGGAAAGAGTTTAGTAGATCATTTACTTTATTCCCCCCAGTCCTCCATTTTGCAAATGAGGAAAATGTCCAGTCAAAGGTGGCAGGGAAGATTGGGAGTCCAGGTCTGTTCCTGGCCTCACACGTTTTCACTGCCCAACATTGTGGCGTCATTTCCCAGCGGAAGAATGTGACCAGCACTGCTTATTGAGCTTGTGGTCTTAGAGAGCTCATGCTTTAGTTGAACTGGAAAGTTCTTAGTAGATTAAATGCACTTTTATCTGATATAAGAAAAAGCAGGCTCTTTTATGGTGACTGATAGTGTCTAATTACATGTATTTTGTCAATCCCTTAAGACACTGATTTGTCATTTCCTGCCTGCCAAACAGGAAAAAAACCCCACATTTTGATTTACCAAACAAATGTTTGAATAGGAGTAAGGCTGTGTGAGCCAGGGAACGCTCTCACATGAATATCTGGACGCTTTAGGAAAATCTTATCCTGGTCTTGGCTTGGACAAGATTCCTTCCATCTTTTAAAACATTTTTTTGTTGCTGTTGAGGTGTAATTGACAAATAACATTATATCGGTTTCAAGTGTACAACGTAATGATTCAGTATTTGTATTCACTGAGAAGTGATCACCTCAATAAGTCTAGTTAACATCTGTCACCATGCATCATAGTTAACTTTTAGGATTTATTCTCTTGGCAACTTTCAGGTATGCTCTACAATATTATTGACTACAGTCACCGTGCTGTACATTACATCCCCGTGACTTATTTATTTTATAATTGGAAGTTTGTACCTCTTGACCCTCTTCACCTGTTTCACCCTCTCCCCATCACCACTCCCCTCTGGCAAATACCATTTTGTTCTCTGTATCTATGATTTTTGTTGTGTTTTCTTTTGTTTGTTCATTTGTATTGTTTTGTAGATTTCACATGTAAGTGAAATCATACGGCATTTGTTCTTTCTTTGTCTGACTCATTTCACTTAGCATAATTCCCTTAAGGTTCATCCATGTTGTTGCCAATGGCAAGATTTCATTCTTTTTTTATGGTAGAGTGGTAGTCCATTTATGTGTGTGTATATATATATATAGGTAGATAGATTCTATCATATATCATATCATTTCATATCTCGCTTATCCACTTATCTATCAGTGTACACTTAGGTTGCTTTCTTATCTTGGCTATAGTAAATAATGCTGCAGTGAACATGGGGGTGCATATATCTTTTTGAATTAGTGTTTTTGTTTTCTTCAGATAGATACCCAGAAGTGGAATAGCTGGATCATACAGTAGTTCTATTTTTAATGTTTTGAGCAACTGAACCCCCATACTGTTTTCCATAGTGCACATTTCCTCCAGCAGTGCACAAGGGGTTCCCTTTTCTCCACATCCTTACCAAAACTTGTTATCTCTTATCCTTTTGATAATAGCTGTTCTAACAGATGTAAGGTGATACCTCATTGTGGTTTTGATTTGCATTTCCCTGATGACTAGTGATGTTGAGCATCTTTTCATGTGTCTGTTGGCCACCTGCATGCCTTCTTTGGAAAAATATCTACTCAGATTCTCTGCGTATTTTTTTTAATTGAATTATTTGTTTACTATTGGGTTTTATGAGTTCTTTATATATGTTGGTTAGTAACCACGTATCAGATATATGATGTGAAAATATTTTCTCCCATTCAGTAGGTTGTCTTTTCATTTTGTTGATTGTTTCCTTTGCTGTGCAGAAGATTTTTAGTTTGATGTAGTCCCACTTGTTTGTTTTTGATTTTGTTGCCTCTGCTTTGGATTCAGATCCAAAAATTTTTTGCCAAGATCAGTGTCAAGTAGCCTACCACCTATGTCTTCTTCTAGGAGGTTTATACAAAGTGGATACAGAGGGCATGTACCTCAACCTAATAAAGGCCATATATGACAGGCTCACAGCAAACATCATACTCCATGGTGAAAAGCTGAAAGTTTTTCCTCTAAGATTAGGAACAGGACGACAAGGATGTTCACTCTCCCCACTTTTATTCAACATAGTATTGGAAGTCTTTGCCAGAGCAATTAGGCAAGAAAAAGAAATAAAAGGTATCCAAATCAGAAATGAAGAAGTAAAGCTGTTACTATTTGTGGATGACATTGATTTTATATAGAAAACCTTAAAGATGCCACCCCAAAACTGTTAGAATAATTGAATTCAGTAAAGTGGCAGGGTATAAAATAATATACAAAAATCGATTGTGGGACTTCCTTGGTGGCGCAGTGGATAAGACTCTGTGCTCCCAATGGCCCAGGTTTGATCCCTGGTCCGGGAACTGGATTCCACAGTTAGATGCTGCAACTAAGAGTTTGCATGCCACAACTAAGGAGCATGTATGCCGCAATTAAGACCCAGTGCAACCAAACAAATAAATAAATAAATATTAAATAAAATCGAGGGCTTCCCTGGTGGCGCAGTGGTTGAGAGTCTGCCTGCCGATGCAGGGGACATGGGTTTGTGCCCCGGTCTGGGAAGATCCCACATGCCACGGAGTGGCTGGGCCCGTGAGCCGTGGCCGCTGAACCTGTGCGTCCGGAGCCTGTGCTCTGCAATGGGAGAGGCCGCACAGTGAGAGGCCCACGTACCACAAAAAAAAAAAAAAAATCGATTGCATTTCTATATACTTAACAGCAAACCATCAGAAAGAGAAATTAAGAAAACAATCTCATTTACAACTGTCAAAAAGAATAAGATACCTAGGAATAAATTTAACCAAGGAGGTGAAAGATCTGTACACTGAAAATGATGTCATTGATGAAAGAAATTCAAGAAGACACAAAGAGAATAATATTCTGTGCTCATGGAGTGGAAGAATTCATATTGTTAAAATATCCATATTACCCAAAGCAATCTACAGATTCAGTGCAATCCTTATCAAAATTGCAATGGCATTTTTCACAGAAATAGAAAAAGCAATCCTAAAAATTGGAACCACAAAGGCCCCAAATAGCCAAAGTAGTCTTGAGAAAGAAGAATAGATCTGGAGTCATCAAGCTCCCTGATTTCAAGCTATATTACAAAGCTATTGTAATCAAAGGAGACACAAAGATTAATGGGACAGGATAGAGGACTGAGAAATAAACCTGTACATATATGGTTAATTAAGTTACAACAAAGGAGGCAAGAGTATACAGTGGGGGAAAGAACAGCATTTTCAATGAATATTGTTGGGAAAATTGGACAGCCACATGCAAAAGAATGAAACTGGACCACCGTCATAACACCATACGCAAGAATTAACTCAAAATGGAGTAAAGACGTGAATGTTTCCTAGAAGAAAACATAGGCGGTAAGCTACTTGACATCAACCATGAAGAGTCCTTCCATCTTTACAATCCTCTAAGCAGAGAAACATCTATAGATTTTTTTCTAAATGATGGTCTCAAATGTTTGTCTTTAGTATTATCTCTGTACAGTATCATCTCATTAAGCTTACATTAAATGAGACTAAATGCATGCAAAGCTTAGCATGCTGCCTTGGAAAAGAGATAGCCATTACTGAAATCTTATTTTTGAATCAAAATGTATATATACAATACATGTCTTAATCAGATCATGTTGTGAAAAGACACTTTGAACATAATGAGTAATTCATTTTTAATTTGAATTTCTGTGAAAATGAATTTAAAAAGGGATAAAACTTGGTTCCTTAGAAAGAAGAATGATCCTAAAAATGACCATCATCACTGAGTTATATAGCTGGATGGGATGTTAGTGGTTTTTGAATGAAGCATCTCACAGCCTAGTCAGCTCCTTCCACAGTGCAACCACCAAAACTCTTTGACAGCCATCTCTAATGAAAGCAAGCTCACCAGTTCCTTTCATCAGTGTGTATTTCTCCAACTATCCAGATATTGAACTGAAATCCATCTTCTGATAGCTTCTACCCATGGATCTTAAGTCAGCCCCCTTGAGGCCACTCAAACAAGTCTCCTCTCTCTTCCCCAAGATTGTCCTTGAGATTTTGGTAGAATCCCTTAAGAGTTCTCCTGAGCCTTCGACTCTTCAGGTTAAATATTTCTGTTCCCTTGGGTCTAGAGTCTTCTTTACCATCATGGCAGGTCTCTTACTAGTCATACTTGGGTTTGTCAATGTGTAAACTTAACATCAGTACCTAGAATGATCCAAGAACAAGTCATCAAACAATCAGTTTACAATTACCTTGGCAACCATAAAGTAAGCAAGAGCAACCAGCAAAGTTTTCAGAGCAATACCAGATGAATTTAATTTCCTGCTATGCTAGCATTTTATGAGAGACACGCTAATAAATTCTCTGTGTCTCAGGGGGACTGAACAAAGAAAGATGGCATTAAATTAAAGCAGGAGGAACTTCAGATGGTCATATGAAGGACTCTTTGGCCTGAGGACAATTAATCTTCAAAAGGGGCTAAACTCTAGCAGCTTTCCGTGGTTGGGGTTTTGCAAGAGGATTAAACCCTACAGAAAAATATTTGAGTGGTCATTCTTCCCAATTCTCCCAAGGATGGTACAAAACTATTACCCTACTAAGAACATATAATAAAATAGATGCCTTAGGGAATAGGGCTTAATTTCTCTTACTGAATCTGAGTAGAACTGCTTGGAGTCTCGTTTAGCTGTGGGAAGGAACAGTGTGTGATGGTAAATACAAGTCATCATCAATCTGATGCAGAGGAGAGAGCATGAATTGGGGATAAGGAGACCTAGGTTCTGGTCCCAGAACAGCTATAATGTTATCCATAACCTTAAAGAAATCACCTTCTTTCTTAGAGTCTCGGTCTTCGTCCATAGTTGGCATCTAAGAGCCTTCCTTTTCTAAACTGAGCAAGCCTGTAGTGGGAAGGAAGCACATTGAGGGCCATTGAGGAGCTGAGTTCCTGCTCTGAAGAGCTACTGAAGAGTTGGCAAGCAAAAACTGTCAGTATCCCACAGAACAACTTGGTTATGTTTGTTTGGTTTCTTTTTGGCATACTTCACCATTGTGATTCCTGCTATTCTGAGTAGCAGGTGTACTATTATTTACTGAATACTTCTTTTTGACACTGACTTCTAAAACTCAAATACATTTATTTATCTATTTATATTTTTAAAATCAATTTTTTTTTGTTTTTTAAATTTTATTTATTTTTGGTTGCATTGGGTCTTCGTTGCTGTGCACAGACTTTCTCTAGTTGCAGCGAGCGGGGCTACTCTTCATTGCGGTGCATGGGCTTCTCGTGGTGGCTTCTCGTTGTGGAACATGGGCTCTAGGCATGTGGGCTTCAATAGTTGTAGCACGCGGGCTCAGTAGTTGTGGCTCACGGGCTCTAGAGCGCAGGCTCAGTAGTCATGGTGCAAGGGCTTAGTTGCTCCACGGCATGTGGGATATTCCCTGACCAGGGCTTGAACCCGTGTCCCCTGCATTGGCAGGCAGATTCTTAACCATTGTGCCACCAGGGAAGCCCTCAAATGCATTTATTTTTAAAGAAAATTTTGTATTACTGCCATTACCGCAGGAGAAGGTAACCATGAAAACGAAACAATGTTAATAAATTCTAGCTAGATTTTGTTGCCTGCCAAAGTTCTGAGCCTGGGGCCTGCTCTCATTTTATTGAAAAGGAAGATTAGGAAGTGCCAGGGAGATATTAACGGTATTCTAGTAATAAATGGGACTTTCTCCATCTATTTTAAAAGATCGAAATAAAATTGAAAAGCATAAAAATAACTTCAAAGTAGTACACTGTTATTCAATGTAGTGTTACTGAAGTGTTTAAAATAATCTCTTATTACATCTAAAGGTATCTCAGCCCCAGGCTCGGGCTAATGGAACACACTGCTGTGAAGGAAAGAGCCTCGGCTTTGGAGCCAAATGGATCTGGGTTCCAACCCTGATAATGCCCTTAACCAACTGAGCGCTGCAGGTAATATACTTGTGACCTCTGGGCCTCAGAATGTTTGTATGTAAAATGAGGATAAAATCTCTTGGATGACTGTTAAGGAAATAGAAAGAATGTATAAAAAACTGGGTTTGGAAAGGGAGGGAGAAAAACCAAGAGATGAGGCAACAGAAGAAATCAGTCTAAGTTGGATTGGCTGGGGGTTGAGGAGATGAGTCAAAGGAGTGGGGGCCGTTGCCCAGCAGGTGTGAGGAGAGCAGTGGCCTAAGTGTCTGAAGCACAGGAAGGAGTGATGAATTCCGATATAGCCACATCAAGTTGGAGGTTTTGGTTGGACATCAAAATGGAAGTTAAAATATCATAATGTTTAGAAGATAAACAGATTTGGGGTGATGTGTCTGTTGGTGGTTGCCATTACAGTGGAAGCATTCCCTGAATAGCAGTACTCTCAGAGGACACTTCTGATGGTTAAATGAAATAATGCATTTAAGTTACTTAACACAGTGTTTCCAAAAGAAAGTGTTTATCGTTGTCATCATCATCACTGTCATCATTATCGTCATCTTAGACTTTCTAGCACGGCTTCAATTTCACAACACTATATTTGTTTCTCTGAGGGCAGTCCTTTAAGTGAATTAATAAATTTATCCAACATGGAAAAAAAATCCTTTGTATATATCAAACTACTAACAGTGATAACCTTTGGGGTGGATTGTTGGAAGAAGTCTTAGGTTGGATTTTCTAGCAGCAGCTGCTGAGATGAGGGTTTGTGAGCCAGTAATTGTTGAAGGAACAGCTCCCAAGAAAAACCCGTCAGAGAGTGGGAGAAGCAAAGCCAGTGGTGGTTTCAGACAAAAACCCGGGCATGACCTGATTGATCCTTTGAACGGGTGTTCTAGAGCGTCTCTGGAGCCAACTGCTTGGTTTGAAGCCCTGCTTCCTCCAGTTCTTAGCCGTCAAACCCTGAGCAAGTTACTTAATTTCCCTGTGTCTTGACTTCCTCATCTGTAAATTGGGGCTATTGATAATAATATCTCACAACCTCTTGGGGGTGTTCAGAGGAACAAATGAGTTAATATCTGCAAAATGGTTAGAACTGGCCTGACACATAGTAAATGCTGAATTAATTACTGATATTAAACCTAGAGAAGCCATGGAAAGGTCTGCTGGCCATGGAACTGAGGAAACCTCTCACGGGGAAGAGATTGTACATGCAGCCTCTTGGGCTGAAGAGCCCCTAAGTGCTAACTGCCCAGCGCTGGAGCCCAAGAAAAGGAACTGCAGTTGCGGGCCCTGTAGGAAAGTAGGGATGAAACAATTGTAGGGATCAAGAAGTGTCTGCTTGAAGAAAAGAAGCAGAGCTGACAGGGAAACAGTGGGAGAAGGTAAAGCCAACTGTGGCTGGGGAAGATGGGCAAAGGAGGAGAAATGCCTTCCAGGTGCTTGGAAGGGAGCAGGGCTGGCCTCCCTCCAAAGTGGTGCCTTTTGCTGATGCCACAGAGGGAAAGATCTCACTGGCTCAAGGTGAGAAGGTACAGATGCCCCACTGAGTCTAATCACTGCGGGGTGGTGAAACATGTGCTGGCCTGGAGGAGGAGAGTCCATCCTGGCCCTCACCCCTGTTGTGCAACTGCCCCTCACTGGGCCTCAGTTTCCTCAACTGTAAAATGGGAAAGTTGAATCACATGATCCCTTCATAGTTCGTTGGTGGTTGTTACGGGGTCTGAAAGACAACAGGCATAGGTTTTATTTATTATGTGCATATTCTACATACCAGGAGCTATGTGTAGCACCTTACCTGCAGTCTCTCATCTTTTATCTCATCTCATACAGCACTACGAGGTGGCACAGTTATTCCCATTTCACAGATGAGAAAACTGAGGTTTAAAGAAATTAAGCAGTCTGCTGCAGGTTACACCATAGGTAAAAGGAAGAGGAGAAGGGCTTTAGACCCAGCTCTGTCGGATCAAAAGCCTGCCTCTGAACCACTTAGTCAGGATTCAGACTCAATGAAAGTACTGCGTGTTAAGGCTGCTGAGGTGGAAGCGCCCCAGTTGTCAGGGTCTCGGAGCTAGGTTTCACCACACTGCTGGAGACTGGAGTAGTGGCAGCACTGTCCAGTCACCAGTGGGGAGAGAGGTTGGAATTCGTTGGCCATGAGCCTCTGGGCTTCATCCAGCCTCCTTCCTCTACTCATAGTAGCTCCCTATTCCACCTCCTTTCCTTCTCCCCTCATCTCCTGCATGGTCCACATCCCCAGCGCACACGTACACACACACACACACACACTCACACTCACACTCACACACACTCATGTTTTGTCAGCTTCCTCCAGGAAGACTTGCTAACTATGAAACCAGGTTAGATGCCTCTGGTATGTGCTGTTGTGTCACACCAAACAGTAGCACTTGCCCTATGTTAGTATTATTCCTCATTTTGCTTTCTAGTACTAATTTATTCATCTTTGTATCCCTAACACCCCAACTCAGGGTCCAGAATACAGAGGGCAGATACTATACGTATATGTGTGCGTGTATACACACACACACACACACACACACACACACACATATTTACTTAGATATCCTTAAAGTATGCGGCTGAGGAATGTAAAGAAATGAACAAGGCAGGGCTCTTGGCGTTGAAGAAACTCACAGGCTAGTAGTGGAGGTTAGTACATAAACTTCAGTTCCATATAATGAAGTAAATACTGTGAGCTGGGAACTTGATTTTATGCACAAAAGAGGACTGATTCAGTAACCAATTTCCCCACATAAATACTGGGGAGGAGGCATGGGGCAGACTTCCAAAAGAGAAGGGAGTATTGGATAATAAAGAGTCTTTAGCCAAGAGACTAACAGGATTTTAAAAAAGAAAATAAATTGGCACAGCTGTTTCGAGAGTAATTTGGTAGAATTTATTAAAATGTAAAATGTATATATCCTTTCACCTAGCAATTCTCTTGCTGGAAATTTGTTTTTTTTTTTTTTTTTTTTTTTTTTTTGCGGTACGCGGGCCTCTCACTGTTGTGGCCTCTCCCGTTGTGGAGCACAGGCTCCGGACGCGCAGGCTCAGCGGCCATGGCTCATGGGCCCAGCTGCTCCGCAGCATGTGGCATCTTCCCAGACCGGGGCATGAACCCGTGTCCCCTGCATTGGCAGGTGGACTCTCAACCACTGCGCCACCAGGAAAGCCCTGGAAATTTGTTTCTTAAATGTCAGATGTTTATGTAAAGATACTGTTTCACTTGTGATTAAAACAAAACTAATTGTTCAAAAAGGGGAAATGGTTCAGTAAATTAGAAGAAATATATATTGTGACGTGTAGTTATTAAAAAGAATGAAGTAGACCAAAGCTTGCAGACTCAGGAAGTTGTCCACGCTTTATCACTAAGGTATGAGAGCAAATTATATGCCAGATTGTATGAAATGGTTTCATTTTTGTCATGTTCAAAACATACATATGAGAGTTTTGGGGGGCACCTTAGTTACTACTTCTGGGTCCTGCTGAAAGCTCTGGGGGGACACAGCTGCCTCCCAAAGATTTACTGTAACACAGTGAAGTTAAGAAGGAAAATTATGATATGACAGGATGTGTGATAAAGGCTGTAAAAGAGGTATAAAAGAGGCCTGCATTCAACAGAGGGCTGGTCTTGTTAGTTATGTGGGCGAAGACAAAGAGAAATTATAAAAAGTTTCATTGACTTGGTGGCCATTGAGCTTGGCTTGAGGATGGATGTGATTTGGGTAGTCAGGGAACAGAAAGAGAATACCACAGAGGAGATATGATGTGAACAGATGTGGAAGTGGGAAACCTTGAATTATGTTTGAGTAACAGTAACTATTGCAGGAGAGCTATAACACCTGATACATGAGGAGAATAACAGTAAGATGTGAGTCACAGTATGTATTTTGAAAGCCCCTGAATGCTGAGATAAGCAGTTGAGGTTTAAGAGAAATTACAGAAGGAGGCAGGCAGGCCATGTAAAGCTAAAATCTGGAAAAAAAAATTGGTGGTAGGATAAATGAGGCTATTTCACAGAAATGTGCCCAGCAGCCGTGTGCCAAAGGAGCAGATGAGGAAAGAAACCAATTTGGCAAGGGGCGTGATATGGCACTGCTCCTGTGGGCCTTGCTGGGTGACAGGTCTTTGTTTCCACATTTGTAAAGCAGAGTGTTACTGCACTCCTACCTGCCCTCAGACTGGTGGTGAGATCAAGTGCACTATGTGCGTGCAATTGTAGGGCTGGATGCCGGCAAAGGGCTGATTTCCTATAGAGGATTGTGATTAATGCTGCGAGAAAATACAGGACAGACCTCACAAGCAGGGAACTCAGGTTGACACAGGGAGAGGGATGTGTGACAAGCTGTGGGAGCATATGGCGTGGTCATCTGGGCACTGAGGGAGGAAAGGAGGGAGTAGATTGCCATACAAAATCCAGAAACAACAGCAAAAATTTTTTATCTACCACACTGGCAAAATCGAATGCTTTACAAAAACTCAGGGTTGGAACCAGACTAGGATAGACACTGTTATTGTCTCATTGAAATTTAAAGTGCACATATTCTCTGACTCAGCAATTGTACTGCTAGGAATCTAGGAATTTCTCTTGGAGATATATGCACACGGATATGCAAAGGATATATACAAAGGATATTCTTTGCAGTGTTGTTTAGCATAATTTAAAAGCTCCCAAACTGGAAATAACCTAAATGTTTGTAAAAGGAAAATGGCTAAATAAATTTATGTATTGACAGTCAGTGGATTATTATGTAAACATAGATGTTTGTAGCAGCTGTATTCATATTTGCCAAACTTGGAAGCAACCAAGATGTCCTTCAGTAGGTGAACAGACAAATAAACTGTGGTACATTTGGACAAAGGAATATTATTCCGCAGTAAAAAGAAATGAGCTATTAATCCATGAAAAGACATGGAGGAAACATAATGCATATTACTAAGTGAAAGAAGCCAGTCTGAAAAGGCTGCATACTGTATGACTCCAACTCTATGACATTCTGGAAAAGGCAAAATTGTGGAGACAGTAAAAAGATCAGTGGTTGCCAGGGGTTAAGGATGAGGGAAGGATGAATAAGCACAGCACAGGATTTTTAGGGCAGTGGAACTACTCCACATGATACTACAGTGGTGGATACATGTCATTCTACATTTGTCAAAATCCTTAGAATGTACATCAAGAGTGAACTCTGAACTATGGAATTTGGGTGATGATGATTTATCAGTGTAGGTTCATCAACTGTTAAAAAATGTAGCACTTTGGTGGGGGAGGCTATGCACGTGTGGGGCAGGGGGCATATGAGAAATCTCTGCTTTCCTCTCAATTTTGCTATGAACCTAAAACTGCTCTCAAAAAATAAAATGTCTTATCAAAAAAAAAAAGAAGTAGCTCTGTACCAGCTGATATGAAGCAATATCCAAAATATATCATAAAGTAAAAAAGCTAACTGTACAACAGTGTAACCTGTCCCCATTTGTGTAAACAAAGCATCGTATGTGGCATCTTCCTAACAACATACACATCAATAAGGAGATGTGTAAATTGATTAAACAAATTAGTGTAACCATACAGTGGAATGTGGAATTTTATGCTGCAGTTCAAAAGAATGGGATAGTACATGTGATAGATAAAGCTCTCTAAGATATTAAGTGAAAAGGGTTGAAGCAAAACAGTATGTGTATCACCTTTTTGTATAACATATGTTTCTATTTTCACAAACATATTTTGGAAAGACACTCAGAAATAATTAACAGTGTTTGATATATAGGGGACCAGGGACTGGGAGATGGGGCTGGTGCGGAAGGCAGGACAGTATACTTTTACTTTTACTTTTTACTCATCTGCTCTGCTTGAATTTTCACTCTGAGTACTATTAAAAAGCATAGTTTAGGGCTTCCCTGGTGGTGCAGTGGTTGAGAGTCCGCCTGCCGATGCAGGGGACACGGGTTCGTGCCCCGGTCTGGGATAGATCCCACATGCCGCGGAGCGGCTAGGCCCGTGAGCCATGGCCGCTAAGCCTGTGCGTCCAGAACCTGTGCTCCGCAACGGGAGAGGCCACAACAGTGAGAGGCCCGAGTACCGCAAAAAAAAAAAAAAAAAGAAAAAATAGCATAGTTTAATTAAAAAAAAAAGTAATGCACACAGAATTCTAGAAAATACTGTCATGGCCACAAGAGTCTTTTCCTTTGACTACTCCTTTTTGGTGAAGAAATTGAGGTGCAATTTAAACAAAAGTTAGTGAATTCTCTGTAATTATGGAGAGTGAGGGTGGGTTTGGGGAGGGGAGGGGAGTGTGGTAGATAACAGCAAAGAAATCAAAGTAGAAATTATTAGAATTTTTCAGTAACTTCTTTGGAGGGAGAAGAGGAAGGATGTGAGAAGAAACCAGGAGATGAAAATAAAGATGGCAAAAACTTGAGCAAATGCGGAAGCTATAAGAGAGAAGACAGAGCTTGTTAAAGCAGTTTCTGGGGCCTGTTTTCTATTTAGAGTGTACATGAGTGTGTATCTCTGCTGATGCGGCCCTTTTTGACAGTCCAGTGGATTAACAGGGCTGTGAATCATTCCACCTTGGGATTGGAGTGCTTTTGAGGATTGCCTAGCTCAGAAGGGTCCCCACTTCAGCAGAAGGCCCTCAGAGGCAGCCACAGACACAGGGAGGTGGGTGGAGGTCCTGGGTTCCCACTCCAACCAGAGCTGCTCCCCTTGTAGTTGCCTTTTTATATCCTGCCTCTGCATACAATTAGATTTGTGCAAATCTTCCATCGCTAAAAAGATACCCATTAAAAAGATATTCCAACCCTCTCACAGTAGGAATGGGGAAACTGAGATCCATAATGAGGAAGAAAGTTGAGAAATGTCGCAAAGATAGTTGGAGGGATGTGTCAGAAACCAGGGCTTCTGACTCTCAGTCTTTCTTATGGCTTTTTATTCTTATGTTTTAGTTGAGACTGAACAGAAGAGGATCAGGCCTGCAGGCAAGCTTAAATTTCAGTGGCTTAAGTTGTAAAGGAATGTTCCTAGGGAAAAAATACTAGACTCACAAAGACCAAAAAGGAGGAAAAACAAATCAGATTGACAGAATGACAGAGGAGAGTAGACAAAGGAGGAAAGTTAAGCCTAAATATGTTTGAGGATGAAATGGACCATAAAGTGGAAACTTACAGAACTGGACAGCAGGGATTAAAATATATATTAGCTGGTGCAACCAACAAATATGTTTTGATTACCCGCTATGGGCCAGACACTTTTTATACCCGTTACAGTGATGAATAAATGAGCTGCAATTCCTGTCCTCAGTGGATTTGCTGTCTAGTGTACAGTTTGGCAGTTTGCACAAAACAGGACCATGGATTCATTTATACAAGCTCTCATTTGACATACTCTCGTGACGTACTAATTATTTGCAAAGAGCTGCACAGCCTGCTGTGCTGTTTGGCATAAAAACGATGTTGGCCTCAGCCTTTGTAAAGCCCCTAGTCAAGAATGAAACTAGCCTTCAAGGGCAGCTGTTGAGGGGGAGAGACGTAAGGCATTGCTTACTGGTTATGGTTACAGGAAAGTGGAGGAGAGGCTGGGTAAACAGAGCAGCCAGGGGAGCAAAGCGGAGTGTTGCTAAGAGGAAAGGGAAGGAGGGACAACAGAGGCTCCTGCCTGACAGTGGAGCTGACATGCTGTGATGTACTAAGTGGGTGAAGGAGCCAGTTGGTGACCACCCAGCTCAGAGGATGCAGTATAGACTCTCAGACCCTTAGAATCCTAGAGCCACCCATCTCTCTCTGCGTAGTGGAGGAACCTGAGGCCCGCAGGTGGGAAGGAGCTTGCTCTGTCACACAGCAAGTCGGAGGCTGTGCTGGTAGCAGAACGCAGGAGTTTTCTTATTGCGCCATCCTTCCCTGCTAAAAGAATATCACAGAGCTTAAATGCAGTGTATTTTGGAGTCACATAGACCGGGGTCTGCATCCTAGTTCTTCCACTTGTTGCTGGCTTTGTGATCTTAATAACTTTCTTTCTTAGCCTCTATTCCTTCATCTGTACGGTGGTACTGTGGTGGCTTATCTCCAAAACAGTCATCATTGACTCCTTCCCTCCCGTATGCACATGCCATTGCCCCATCAAAAGATGGGCTTTATTCTTCCACCCCCTTGAATCTGGTCTGACTGTGACTGCTGTGACCAATGGATACAACAGAAGTGACACTGTGGCATTTTGGGTGCTAGTTTTTATGAAGACTGGCAACCTCTGCCTATCTACCTGAATAACTTGGTCTGGAGGAAGACCTCTGCTATATAACTACCCAGAGACCTCATGTGAAGAGGCAGCACAAACTAGCCACGAGGTGGAGAAGCCCCTTGGAAAGAGATGCCCCCTGCTCTTCCAGCCACTCTAAATAGCTCAGCCCCAGCCACCATCTGGCTGAAAATGCACGACGAGTCCCAAGCAAAATCCACCCAGCTGAGCCCCTTTCACAATCAAGAGACAGGATAATGAAATGATTGTTGTTAAAGCCACTGAGTTTGGCAGGTGTTTGTTACACAGCAGTGGTAAAGGGAGCATGTACCTTCTGAGGCTATTGTGTAGACTCATGAGACAGTTATTTAGAACAGGGCCTGGGACATGTGAAACTGAATAAATGATAGCTCTTTATTTTAACTAAAAAAAAATAACAAATCCTAAACACTCCCATCAGTCTCTCATGGAAAGTGTATCTGTGGCACCCCTAATGGATGCATTTGCAGACTGCACAGAACAAGCCTCATGAGGATAGCCTCCCAAGTCCCTCATGGGGTGCTCCCACCACACTGGCCTTCTCAGTCCTTCCTGTGAGTCAGGTATTTGTACATGCTGTTCCTGATGCCTAAAAGCCTTTCCTTCCCCCTGTTTACATCATTAGTGCTCACTCATCTCTTAGCTCTCAGATGAATCATCATTTCCTATGGAAGTATAGGTCCCCACCTCTGGGACACACCCTCAGAGCACTATACCCCTCTCCTTCCCATCACTTATCTCAGTTTTGCACCTTTGCATTTGTTTTTGAGATTATTTTATCTGTATCTTTCCAGAAGACTCCCTCGGGGTAAGTACAACATCAGTTTTATTTGCTTTTGCTTATCACTATCGCCCCAAAACCCAGCACCAGCTGGAACCCTGCCACATGTAGATGCTCAATAAATATTTTTGCCAGCAAGCCAGCCAACTCCTGTTTCCTTTGTGCCTTTTCTTCAGGCTAAGCATCCCCAGTCCCTTCAAGGTATAGGACTTGGTTCTGACTTTATTCCTCCTCTCTTCTCTTGACCTCTGGTCCAGATTACTGAGCCCACATGCCCTTCCCTCCCTGCTACCTTCTTGGCTCTGACCTCAAACCCTGTAATGGGTGGCTTGTTTAGTCTTTTTGCTATTTTGGGAGGAGGGCTCTCTAATGCTAAGTGGTTCCTCCTCTCCAGTTGTCTGTTATCAAACAAGGTACTTCCTTTCTCAAACTTGAACAGTGGGTCCCCAGGGCTTTAGGCAAAGCTGTGACATTGGTACCCCTCTTGGGCACCTGGCCCCTCCCTACATCATCAGTTCTCCCAGCACTCCCCCCCACCGCCGCTTCCCTCTCCACTGCCCCAGTTAAGGCACCAATCATTCCTCACCTGGAATATTATCTTTCTGCTACCTCTAGTTTCTTCCCACTTCAATCTCTCCTTCATACCAGGTGCCTCAGAAATTTTCTCAGGAATTTTCTGCTCCTGTTACTTCCCTGGCTAAGACCTTCAATGAACACGCCCCTACCCTCTTTGCCTTTAGCAGAGGTTGCATATTGATAGCTATAGGCCACATTTGGCCTACAGATGTCTTCGGTTTGGCTTAGAGAGAGTTAAAACATTAATCAGGCACTAACATTTAAAAATTGGGGACTTTCACATATTTATATGCTCAGCTCGTCTTAGAAATATAAGTGATCCAGCCACACTGGAAATATGGAAGAATGAGTTGGGGCTAAGTAGCCCTTGGAGCACATGGTCTTGAGTTTGCCACAGCCTACACCACTCCCCAGCAGTCCTCACCTTTCAGGCCAGCGTTCAGCTGCCATTTACATTGAACTTGCAGTGGTGCGTCTCAGGTGTTTCACTTGATATACCACCTTCCTGTTTTCTGTAGGCCCTTGCGTTGCCACCTGGTCCTGGCTTATAAGAATTCTCAATTTCTGAATCTGTTAAGAAGTAGAAAAGAAGGAAAAGAATAAAGAACATTGTCACCAGTCAGACCCTAGTAGTCCAGTAGCATTTGTAATTCACAGAGGAATCTTAATTTTGTGTATGTGGCAGTGAAATTGTAGTTAATTTTTATTTTCTTCTCTGTGCTTTCCTATAGTTACCAAATTTTCTGCACTAAAAATGCATCGTTTTTTGCAAAGCTAGAATTAAGTAGGGGATATACCTACAGAATTTCAGCTATGTCTATAAAATCTAGAGTACTTAGCTCTGCTTTATATCGTTATACTATTGGCTTTGTTATCTAAGTAGATCACTTCTTATCACATGATACTTTTTAGTCCATAAATTAAACTAAATTTAAATTGCCTTTTACTTCTTACAGTTTTACTTTTTTTGGGTAATTGTTTTATTGAAGTAAAAAGCATACATGTAAGTGTAAAAATCTTAAGCATATACTTAGTACATTTTTATAAATGCACTTTAATGCTTCATTTATTTTATTTTATTAAATGACTACACTTTTGTAAACAGCACCCAGAATGAGTAGGCACTTCCACACATATTAGCTCATTTGATCCTTATGATCTTGAGATGCAGGCAGAATTGCAGGCGAGGAAAATAAGGCTCATAGGAGGCAAAAATAAATACCTTGCCTTAGGTCTCCTGCCTGGCATGTGGTTGTGCTGAGACTTGAACTGAGTCTTTTACAGCATGGTTGGACTCCCAACAAGGCCACAGGGGGCAGAGAGCAAGGCCAGGCCGAGGGGACTGGAGAAAATATTGTTGCTGTGCATCAGACACACAGTAGATTTAGGCCCCGTGTGCACACAAAACATTTTTTCTTTTCACTTGCCTCCTCCCACTTGCTCCTGCCTCCCCTGACCCCCCCACCCTCTGCAATTCAGTTATTTGGTCACTTAACTAAATGTGAAACATTACCCTTAATGACTATTTTGGGATTGGTTTGTCTGAGACAGTCACCATATTGGAGAAATGCAGCCCTAGCTTCCTTCCTCTGCCTTCTTTGGAGCATGTAAACAGTAGCTGCAGAATGGGAAGAAGGAAATGTCTTATTTATATGATGGCTAAAGCCTGAGATTGGATCCTCTAGAGTGACATCATCATTCAGAAATCCCTAGCAACTCCCTGGTGCTTCTGCAGTCAAATCCCTGCTCATACATAGAAAGGCCCTAAGAAATCATCTAGTTCTTCTCCCCTGCCACGGATGGGGAAATTGAAGCTCAGAGGAGGGAAGCTCCTTGCCCAAGGACATAGTCAACCTGTGACAGAGCCACGGTTTGAAACCCACTGGCAGGAATCTTTCATAATTATGTGAAATATATATACCTTTGTATCAGATTCTTAGTTTGTGCTAGTTATGTGTCCATTGCCTCTCAGCTTGTATCCCACCTTCCTATCCCTGCTCTGTGATTCTGGAGTTGGGAGTCTGCAAACTATTGTACATTGCCTAGACTTCCATGCTGGGTATCTTGAGGTTTCCCTCTGACAGTAGAGGACAGACCATGGCTCCAGCTCCAGCAACCTTCAGCACACCCTGTATCACCTATGATGTTCTCCAAATCGGAGGTCTAAGCTACAGCCATGTGGTTTCTGCCTGTCTGAGATCTAAGCTTCAGCCATACCTGACACCCTCCTCTAACTCTTAGTTTTTGGTAACATTTCCATTTCCCTTCTATTCCCTCAGTCCTAGGAGTGGGAGCTGCTTCCTGTAGTCACTCATACCTGGATTTTCTCAGCATTCTCTGTTTGCCTTCCCTTTCTTCCAACAACTGTGTAACTTTTATTGGAAATAACTAGCACGGATACTGATCTTCAAACTAAACTCCAACTGATACTCTGCTTAACAAAATTTTGCTTTCTAATTTTTTCCTAAAAATTTTGCTTTCTACTTTTTTCTCCCTCTAACCATCCATAGAAACAAAATAGGTGATGCCAGAATCTGGAAAGAGATGTTAGCATTCATTAATTCAACAAATGTTTACTTAGAATCCATCTGGGTTCTGAGACATAATTTTAGGGAATCTTTGTTGAAAAGATATTTGAAGTCTTGTGGGGAGACAAGCAGTAAACAGGCAAGTATGGTGCCAAGTGATACGCGTCGTGGGAGGTGTAAGCACAGGGACACTAGAAGATATGAAAAAGGCTCTAATCTAATTGGTGGGTTTGCAAAATGTTAGGGAGGAATTATCCTAGAAAACAATATCTAACTGAAACTTGAGGGATGAGTAAGAGTTTGCCAAACAAATTGGTGACTGTGTTAGTTTGTTGGAAGAGATATTATGGGCAAAAATGGTAAGAGAACACGTCAGGGCCTGTTATCGGTTGAGTTATATCTCTCCAAAATTTGTATGTCGAAGTTCCAACTCCCAGTATCTCACAATGTGACCTCATTTGGAAATAGAGTTGTTGTAGTGTGAGGTCATACTGGAGTAAGGTGGATCCCTACAATATGACTGGTGTCCTTATAAAAAGGGAGAAATTTGGAGACACAGGAAAAATGCCATGTGAAGATGAGTGCAGAGATTGAGGTGATGTATCTGTAAGCCAAGGAATGACAAAGATTCCCAGAAAACCACCAGAAGCTAGGAGAGAGGCCTGGAACAGATTCTCCCTCCAAGCTCTCAGAAGAAACCAACCTTGCCAACACCTTGATCTTGGATTTCTAGCCTCCAGAACTGTGAGCCAATGAATTTCTGTTGCTTAAGCTACTGAGGCCACGATGCTTTGTTACGGCAACCCTTTCAAACTAATATAGGTTCTAATCATGAAGAGTATTATAAGCCTTGTTAGTAATACTGTACATTTAATGAGCACTTATACATCATGCTCTGTTCTAAGGGCTTTATAGGAATTAACTCATTTAATCTTCATGACAACTCTAAGAGGTAGGTACTATTATTATCTCATTTTGACAAATAAGGAGAATGAGTACCAAGAGTTCAAGTGACTTGGTGAAGATTACACAGTTAATAAGTGATATTACGAGGCTGGGCTTTGAATCCAGGCTGAGAAGGAACATCTAATCCACTATGTAATACCACCACCCTGTGAAAAGTTAGATTTTTACCTGGAGAGCAATGGCTATCATTAGAGATTTTTTAAGTCGGATTTATTGAGATGTAGTTTACACACTGTAAAATTTACTCTTTTTAGGTGTGTGGTTCTATGGATTTTGACAAATGCATAGCATTTTGCAACCGCCACCATTATGAGCTATGTAGTCACCGTTGTTGGGGGGTTTTCAGGAGAACAGTGACATGATAAAATTTTTGTTTTAGAAATATAACCCTGGCTACAGTATAGAGAATGAATTGGAAGGGGGTGAGCATGGAGACAGAGATAAGAGATGGTGGTGGCCCGGATGTGAGCAATGGTGGTAAACATGGAGAGAAGTGAATGGGTATTAGAGATCTGGAAGAGGTAGAATCCATGGACCTTAGAAATAATTTCTTGGGTCAAATACAATCTGAATGACCCCAGATCATCTGCGATCTTTCAGTAAAGACATTTTTTAACCAAGTTATCTGATACACCAGCAATAATGTCTATTCACCTATTGTTGCTCCTTTTCTGTAACCTACTCTGGCCAGGAGTCTCTCAGTTAGGCTTAGAACAATTAGTATTTACAATGAAACCTGAGCAAATTATATAATTTGAGGCTACTAACTTATACTAAAATTACACCATGAAATTGGATTCATGATGGAAGGTTTATTGACAAAGGGGGAACAGGCTTAAACCAAGCTCCCACATGCATCTAATTTAAATTTGAGGCAATTTCAATAGTTATTTAACAGCTGTGGGCCTTCTTGGGTATTAATGCCTATAGTTCCAATTCCTTGTAGCCTGTGTATACTCATTTCTTACTCCTTCCTTCTCATCATTCTGTTCTTTGCTCAAAACTCCCCTCCCCAGAGTGCCTTCACTGACCACTTCATATAAAACAGCCACCACCCTGCATCTGTCACTTTCAATCTCTGACCTTATTTTATTTTCTTCATGGGCTAATCTTTTTCTGAAATTTTCAACCTGTTTATTCTGTATTCCTCACCCCTGCAACACACCTAAAATACAAAATCCATGAATACAGGCACTTTGTTTATATTGGTTATTATCATATTCTCAGTGTCTGGAATGGTGCCTGGCACATAATGGGCACACAGTAAATATTTGTGGAATTAATGAATAAAGCTATAGCTGACTAAGGAACATCCTCAACATCCAGTCATTTGGATTTGCAGATGAGGAAACTAAGGCCTAGGGAGGGACAGAAATTTGCTTGAGCTTCCAAGCAGGTTGGCTGGGCCCCAGATGTTCCCTAAGTTCCCTGGTTCCTGGCCAAGACCTCTTTTGACTGCTTTATATGGCCTCGCAAACCTGTCCAGTCCCAGCACAGCAGAGTGGGTTAAGAACATGGACCTCGAAAACCAGACCTTGGTTTAAATCTAAACTCTACCATGTGCAGAGGTGTTGCTTTACATCTCTGGCTCTGTCTGACTCACCTGTAAGTCAGGGATAAAATAAAACCTACCTAGTAGCATTGCTGTGAACCTTAAATTGATAATTCAGTCAAAGTACTTTGAGCAGGGGGCCTGGCACAAAATAAATTGCCGATAAATATTGGATATTGCTGTTCTTTCATGAGAACCACCAGTGGGCATTATATCTTCCTAACTTCTAGTGGCTGAAATCATTACTTTTTTTTTTTAACATCTTTATTGGAGTATAATTGCTTTACACTGTTGTGTTAGTTTCTGCTGTATAACAAAGTGAATCAACTATATGCATACATATATCCCCATGTCCCCTCCCTCTTGTGTCTCCCTTCCACCCCCCTTATGCCATCCCTCTAGGTGGTCGCAAAGCACCAAGCTGATCTCCCTGTGCTATGCAGCTGCTTCCCACTAGCTATCTGTTTTACGTTTGGTAGTGTATATATGTCAATGTTACTCTCTCACTTCATCTCAGCTTACCCTTCACCCTCCCCGTGTCCTCAAGTCCATTCTGTACATCTGTGTCTTTATTCTTGTCCTGCCTCTACGTTCATCAGAACCATTTTTTTTTTTTTAGATTCCACATGTATGTGTTAGCATACGGTATTTGTCTTTCTCTTTCTGACTTACTTTGTATGACAGACTCTAGGTCCATACACCTCACTACAAATAACTCAATTTTGTTTCTTTTTATGGCTGAGTTATATTCCATTGTATAAATGTGCCACATCTTCCTTATCCATTCATCTGTTGATGGGCACTTAGGTTGCTTCCATGTCCTGGCTATTGTAAATAGTGCTGCAACGAACATTGTGCTACATGACTCTTCTTGAATTATGGTTTTCTTGGGGTATATGCCCAGTAGTGGGATTGCTGGGTCATATGGCAATTCAATTTTTAGTTTTTTAAGGAACCTCCATACTGTTCTCCATAGTGGCTGTATCAATTTACATTCCCACCAGCAGTGCAAGAGGGTTCCCCTTTCTCCACACCCTCTCCAGCATTTATTGTTTGTAGATTTTTTGATGATAGCCATTCTGACCAGGGTGAGGTGATACCTCATTGTAGTTTTGATTTGCATTTCTCTAATGATTAGTGGTGTTGAGCATCCTTTCAGGTGTTTGTTGGCAATCTGTACATCTTCTTTGGAGAAATGTCTATTTAGGTCTTCTGCCCATTTTTTGACTCAGTTTGTGTTTTTGATATTGAGCTGCATGAGCTGCTTATATATTTTGGAGATTAATCCTTTGTCAGTTACTTCATTTGCAATATAGTCTCCCATTCTGAGGGTCGTCTTTTCATCTTTTTTATGGTTTCCTTTGCTGTGCAAAAGCTTTGAAGTTTCATTAGGTCCCATTTGTGTATTTTTGTTTTTATTTCCATTTCTTCTGGAGGTGGGTCAAAAAGGATCTTGCAGTGATTTACGTCAACGAGTGTTCTTCCTGTGTTTTCCTCTGAGAGTTTTATAGTGTCTGGTCTTACATTTTGGTCTTTAATCCATTTTGAGTTTATTTTTGTGTGTGCTGTTAGGGAGTGTTCTACTTTCATTCTTTTACATGTAGCTGTCCAGTTTTCCCAGCACCACTTATAGAGGAGGCTGTCTTTTCTCCACTGTATATTCTTGCCTCCTTTATCAAAGATAAGGTGGCCATATGTGTGTGTGGGTTTATCTCTGGGCTTTCTATCCTGTTCCATTGATCTATATTTCTGTTTTTGTGCCAGTACCATACTGTCTTGATTATTGTAGCTTTGTAGTATAGTCTGAAGTCAGGGAGCCTGATTCCTCCAGCTCCATTTTTCGTTCTCAAGATTGCTTTGGCTGTTCGGGGTCTTTTGTGTTTCCATACAAATTGCAAAATTTTTTGTTCTAGTTCTGTGAAAAATGCCAGTGGTAGTTTGATAGGGATTGCATTGAATCTGTAGATTGCTTTGGGTAGTACAGTCATTTTCACAATGTTGATTCTTCCAATCCAAGAACATGGTATATCTCTCCATCTATTTGTATCATCTTTAAGTTCTTTCATCAGTGTCTTATAATTTTCTGCATACAGGTCTTTTGTTTCCTTAGGTTTATTCCTAGATATTTTATTCTTTTTGTTGCAGTGGTAAATGGGAGTGTTTTCTTAATTTCACTTTCAAATTTTTCATCATTAGTGTATAGTAATGCCAGAGATTTCTGTGCATTAATTTTGTATCCTGCTACTTTCCCAAATTCATTGACTAGCTCTAGTAGTTTTCTGGTAGCATCTTTAGCATTCTCTATGTATAGTATCATGTCATCTGCAAACAGTGACAGCTTTACTTCTTCTTTTCCGATTTGGATTCCTTTTATTTCCTTTTCTTCTCTGATTGCTGTGGCAAAAACTTCCAAAACTATGTTGAATAAGAGTGGTGAGAGTGGGCAACCTTGTCTTATTCCTGATCTTAGTGGAAATGGTTTCAGTTTTTCACCATTGAGGACAATGTTGGCTGTGGGTTTGTCATATATGGCCTTTATTATGTTGAGGAAAGTTTCCTCTATGCCTACTTTCTGCAGGGTTTTTATTGTAAAGGGGTGTTGAATTTTGTCAAAAGCTTTCTCTGCATCTATTGAGATGATCATATGGTTTTTTACCTTCAATTTGTTAATATGGTGTATCACAGTGATTGATTTGCGTATATTGAAGAATCCTTGCAATCCTGGGATAAACCCCACTTGATCATGGTGTATGATCATTTTAATGTGCTGTTGGATTCTGTTTGCTAGTATTTTGTTGAGGATTTTTGCATCTGTGTTCATCAGTGATATTGGCCTGTAGTTTTCTTTTTTTGTGACATTTTTGGTTTTGGTATCAGGATGATGGTGGCCTTGTAGAATGAGTGTGGGAGTGTTCCTCCCTCTGCTATATTTTGGAAGAGTTTGAGAAAGATAGGTGTTAGCTCTTCTCTAAATGTTGGATAGAATTTGCCCGTGAAGCCATCTGGTCCTGGGCTTTTGTTTGTTGGAAGATTTTTAATCACAGTTTAAATTTCAGTGCTTGTGATTGGTCTGTTCATATTTTCTATTTCTTCCTGATTCATCTTGGCAGGTTGTGCATTTCTAAGAATTTGTCCATTTCTTCCAGGTTGTCCATTTTATTGGCATAGAATTGCTTGTAGTAATCTCTCATGAGCTTTTCTATTTCTGCAGTGTCAGTTGTTACTTCTCCTTTTTCATTTCTAATTCTATTGATTTGAGTCTTCTCCCATTTTTTCTTGATGAGTCTGGCTAATGGTTTATCAATTTTGTTTATCTTCTCAAAGAACCAACTTTTAGTTTTATTGATCTTTGCTATCGTTTCCTTCATTTCTTTTTCATTTATTTCTGATCTGATCTTTATGATTTCTTTCCGTCTGCTAACTTTGGTTTTTTTTTGTTCTTCTTTCTCTAATTGCTTTAGGTGCAAGGTTAGGTTGTTTAACCGAGATGTTTCTTGTTTCTTAAGGTAGGATTGTATTCCTATAAACTTCCCTCTTAGAACTGCTTTTGCTGCATCCCATAGGTTTTGGGTCATCGTGTCGCCATTGTCATTTGTTTCTAGGTGTTTTTTGATTTTCTCTTTGATTTCTTCAGTGATCACTTCGTTATTAAGTAGTGTATTGTTTAGCCTCCATGTGTTTGTATTTTTTACAGATCTTTTCCTGTAATTCATATCTTGTCTCATAGCGTTGTGGTCAGAAGAGACACTTGATACAATTTCAATTTTCTTAAATTTACCAAGGCTTGATTTGTGGACCCAAGATACGATCTATCCTGGAGAATGTTCCATGAGAACTTGAGAAAAATGTGTATTCTGTTGTCTTTGGATGGAATGTCCTATAAATATCAATTAAGTCCATCTTGTTTAATGTATCATTTAAAGCTTGTGTTTCCTTATTTATTTTCATTTTGGATGATCTGTCCATTGGTGAAAGTGGGGTATTAAAGTCCTCTACTATGAATGTGTTACTGTCAATTTCCCCTTTTATGGTTGTTAGTATTTGCCTTATGCATTGAGGTGCTCCTATGTTGGCTGCATAAAGATTTACAACTGTTATATCTTCTTCTTGGATCGATCCCTTGATCATTATGTAGTGTCCTTCTTTGTCTCTTGTAATAGTCTTTATTTTAACATCTATTTTGTCTGATATGAGAATTGCTACTCCAGCTTTCTTTTGACTTCCATTTGCATGGAATATCTTTTTCCATCCCCTAACTTTCAGTCTGAATGTGTCCCTAGGTCTGAAGTGGGTCTCTTGTAGACAGCATATATATGGGTCTTGTTTTTGTATCCATTCAGCCAGTCTGTGTCTTTTGGTGGGAGCATTTAATCCATTTACATTTAAGGTAATTATTGATATGTATGTTCCTATTCCCATTTTCTTAATTGTTTTGGGTTTGTTATTGTAGGTCTTTTCCTTCTCTTGTGTTTCTTGCCTAGAGAAGTTCCTTTAGCATTTGTTGTAAAGCTGGTTTGGTGGTACTGAACTCTCTCAGCTTTTGCTTGTCTGTGAAGGTTTTAATTTCTCCATCATATCTGAATGAGATCCTTGCTGGGTAGAGTAATCTTGGTTGTAGGTTTTTCTCCTTCATCACTTTAAATATGTCCTGCCACTCCCTTCTGGCTTGCAGAGTTTCTGCTGAAAGATCATCTGTTAACCTTATGGGCATTCCCTTGTGTGTTATTTGTTGTTTTTCCCTTGCTGCTTTTAATATGTTTTCTTTTCTTTTTTTTTTTTTTTTTTGCGGTACGTGGGCCTCTCACTGTTGTGGCCCCTCCCATTGTGGAGCACAGGCTCCAGATGCGCAGGCCCAGTGGCCATGGCTCACGGGCCTAGCCGCTCTGCAGCATGTGGAATCTTCCCAGACCGGGGCACGGACCCGTGTCCCCTGCATCGGCAGGCAGACTCTCAACCACTGCGCCACCAGGGAAGCCGCTAATATGTTTTCTTTGTATTTTATTTTTGATAGTTTGATTAATATGTGTCTTGGCGTGTTTCTCCTTGGATTTATCCTGTATGGGACTCTGTGCTTCCTGGACTTGATTAACTATTTCCTTTCCCATATTAGGGAAGTTTTCAACTATAATCTCTTCAGATATTTTCTTAGTCCCTTTCTTGTTCTATTCTTCTTCTGGGACCCCTATAATTCGAATGTTGGTGCATTTAATGTTGTCCCAGAGGTCTCTGAGACTGTCCTCAGTTCTTTTCATTCTTTTCGCTTTATTCTGCTCTGCAGTAGTTATTTCCACTATTTTATCTTCCAGGTCACTTATCCGTTCTTCTGCCTCAGTTATTCTGCTATTGATCCCTTCTAGAGTATTTTTAATTTCATTTATTGTGTTGTTCATCATTGCTTGTTTCACCTTTAGTTCTTCTAGGTCCTTGTTAAATGTTTCTTGCATTTTCTGTATTCTATTTCCAAGATTTTGGATCATCTTTACTATCATTATTCTGAATCCTTTCTCAGGTAGACTGCCTATTTCCTCTTCATTTGTTAGGTCTGGTAGGTTTGTTTTTTTTTTTTTTTTTTTTTTTGCGGTATGTGGGCCTCTCACTGTTGTGGCCTCTCCCGTTGCGGAGCACAGGGTCCGGACGCGCAGGCTCAGCAGCCATGGCTCATGGGCCCAGCCGCTCCGCGGCATGTGGGATCTTCCCAGACCGGGGCACGAACCCGCGTCCCCTGCATCAGCAGGCAGACTCTCAACCACTGCGCCACCAGGGAAGCCCAGGTCTGGTAGGTTTTTATCTTGCTCCTTCATCTGCTGTGTGTTTTTTTGTCTTCTCATTTTGTTTATCTTACTGTGTTTGGGGTCTCCTTTTTGCAGGCTGCAGGTTCGTAGTTCCCGTTGTTTTTGGTGTCTGTCCCCAGTGGCTAAAGTTGGTTCAGTGGGTTGTGTAGGCTTCCTGGTGGAGGGGACTAGTGTCTGTGTTCTGTTGGATGAGGCTGGATCTTGTCTTTCTGGTGAGCAGGTCCACGTGTGGTGGTGTGTTTTGGGGTGTCTGTGGCCTTATTATGATTTTAGGCAGCCTGTCTGCTAATGGGTAAGGTTGTGTTCCTGTCTTGCTAGTTGTTTGGCACAGGGTGTCCAGCACTGTAGCTTGCTGGTCGTTGAGTGAAGCTGGGTGTTGGTGTTGAGATGGAGATCTCTGGGAGATTTTCACCGTTTGATATTACGTGGAGCTGGGAGGTCTCTTGTGGACCAGTGTCCTGAAGTTGGATCTCCCACCTCAGAGGCACAGCACTGACTCCTGGCTGGAGCTCCAAGAGCCTTTCATCCACACGGCTCAGAATAAAAGGGAGAGAAGGAAGGAAGGAAGGAAGGAAGGGAGGGAGGGAGGGAGGGAGGGAAGGAGGGAGGGAGGGAGGGAGGGAGGGAGGGAAGGGATAGAGAGAGGGAGGGAGGAAGGAAGGAAGAAAAGAGGATAAAATAAAGTAAAATGAAATAAAATAAATTTATTAAAATAAATAATAATTATTAAGAAAAGAATTTTTTAAAAGAAAACAAAAAATGGATGGACATAACCCTGGGACAGATGGTGAAAGCAAAGCTATACAGACAAAATCTCACACAGAATCATACACATAGACTCTCACAAAAAGAGGAAAATGGGAAAAAATAATATATCTTGCTCTCAAAGTCCACCTCCTCAATTTGGGATGATTTGTTGTCTATTCAGGTATTCCACCGATGCAGGGTACATCAAGTTGATTGTGGAGATTTAATCCGCTGCTCCTGAGGCTGCTGGGAGAAATTTCCCTTTCTCTTCTTTGTTCGCACAGGTCCCGGGGTTGAGGTTTGGATTTGGCCCTGCCTCTGCGTGTAGGTCGCCTGAGCGCGTCTGTTCTTCGCTCAGACAGGACGGGGTTAAAGGAGCCGCTGATTTGGGGGCTCTGGCTCACTCAGGCCAAGGGGAGGGAGGGGCACGGAGTGTGGGCCGAGCCTGCGGCGGCAGAGGTCAGCGTGATGTTGCAGCAGCCTGAGGCGCGCCGTGCGTTCTCCTGGGGAAGTTGTCCCTGGATCCCAGGACCCTGGCAGTGGCGGGCTGCACAGGTTCCTGGGAGGGGGGGTGTGGATAGTGACCTGTGCTCGCACACAGGCTTCTTGGTAGCGGCAGCAGCGGCCTTAGCGTCTCATGCCTGTCTCTGGGGACCGCATTGATAGCCGCGGCTCGCGCCCGTCTCTGGAGCTCCTTTAAGCAGCGCTCTTAATCCCCTGTCCTCGCGCACCAGGAAACAAAGAGGGAAGAAAAAGTCTCTTGCCTCTTCGGCAGGTCCAGACTTTTTCCCGGACTCCCTCCTGGCCAGCCGTGGTGCACTAAGCCCTTAAGGCTGTGTTCAGGCCGCCAGTCCTCTCCCTGTGATCCGACCGAAGCCTGAGCCTCAGCTCCCAGCCCCCACACGCCCTGGCGGGTGAGCAGACAAGCCTCTCGGCCTGGTGAGTGCCAGTCGGCCCTGATCCTCTGTGCGGGAATCTCTCCGCTTTGCCCTCCGCACTCCTGTTGCTGTGCTCTCCTCCGCGGCTCCGAAGCTTCCCCCCTCCGCCACCCGCAGTCTCCGCCCTCGAAGGGGCTTCCTAGTGTGTGGAAACCTTTCCTCCTTCACAGCTCCCTCCCACTGGTGCCCGTCCCGTCCCTATTCTTTTGTCTCTGTTTATTCTTTTTTCTTTTGCCCTACCCAGGTATGTGGGGGAGTTTCTTGCCTTTTGGGAGGTCTGAGGTCTTCTGCGAGCGTTCAGTGGGTGTTCTGTAGGAGTTGTTTCACCTGTAGATGTATTTCTGATGTATCTCGACCGCGACGACATGGTCTTGAAGCACTTCACCCGGTTCTTCCTGTGCTGCTCCCACGAGCACAGCCGGTGGGCCCAGGGCCTGATACGCCTGCAGAACTAGCGCGGGGGCTGCCTCAACTTCTAAGACATCAGGAGCCAGTCAGTGACGAGTGGAAGAGCGGCCTCAAGGCCATGAAGTGTGCCTTGTTCCTGGAGAAGCACATGGCTCCACCTGCCTCTATGTCTTTTAATTGAAACTTTTTCAAGTATTTTCAAGAATATGAAGTTTTATAAGATTGTCTTTTAAAATTTTTTAGATAGAAGTCTTCATGTAGGATTAAAAACTTGCAATTATGGAGAAACATAAAGCGTTAACAGGAGCAGGTGTCTTCAAGGCTGTGCTTCCAGGCTTAAGGATCTTGGTAGGGGCCTTAAGCCCACTTGCTTTTAGCATAGTCGTTGTCCTTAGTATGTCAGAGCTGTTTTTCCTTCGCCTGTTGCCACTATCTTTCCCCAGTTGTTGATACAACTGTGGGTGTTTTATAGTGAAGTCAGTCTCTGGGTTAAATCTCTCGCTGCCACCTTGGTCGCCACCAGTCACCCCCACGTGCCCCACTGCAGCAGTAGGAGCAGCAGCAGCAGCAGCAGCCGTGTGGCCGTTGCCTCCTGCCTCCTCCTGGGATCATTTCTCATTTAAATTTTAAGCTGTTGATGACAGCAAAGTACTAGGAGATATGTTAATGTATGATGGAAAAAAAGGGGAAAGGGTTCCCCTGCATGGGAGGGAGACACACATATGGAAAGAACTAGTCCCTTCCTCATTAAATCCGATTTTACTCATCTGTAGAGTGGAAGGCTGAGCTCCATAATCTCTATGATACTGTCTCTGGCATCTGATGATTCATCCCCTGAAAATAGAATGAGGTTAAAATGGCTCATGCTGAGTATGAGTTTAGAAGTTGAAGGAAGGTAATCTTGTGTGCCAACCTCTTTTTTTACCCCCCTAACAATAGTGGATTGCTTTGAAATTCATTTCTTTCTTAATGAATAGGTCAACACATGTCTATTATATGCTGGACCCTGTGATGAACCTGGGAATGGCTTTGTCTATGAGAATCTGAATGGAGGGGTTTTCCCAACTTCCTTCAGGTCAAGGGTGCTCCTGGGCCAAATGCTCTGTAGATCACTGTGTTAGTTTCCCTGGGCTGTCATAAACAGGGTGGCTTAAAATAACAAAAATTCATAGTCTCACAGTTCTGGAGGCTAGAAGTCCAAGATCAAAATGCCAGTGGGTTAATTCCTTCTGAGGACTTTGAGGGAGAATCTGCTTCTCTCTCCTCTCAGCTTGGTGGTTTTCCAGCAGTCTTTGGCATTCCTTGGCTTATAGATACTTCACCCCGATCTCTGCCTTCATCATCATATGATGTTCCCCCTGCGTGTCTGTTCCTGTGTCCAAATTTCATTTTTCATAAGGATGCCAGTCATACTGGATTAGGATATACCTCATTACCTTAACTTGCTCATTGGCAAAGACCCTGTTTCCAGATAAGGTCACATTCACAGGTACTGCGGGTTAGGACTTCAACTTCTTTTGTTGGGGACACAATTCAAACCATAACAAGCACCCTTCCAGCCTTAAATAGCAACCCTGAGCCTTCCCTACAGAGAGTCCAAAATGTGTTCTCTTGGCTTTGACTTCCCATGGAATTAGGCTCAGAGCTCCTGAATACCATGAGACCATTAGTACAACCCAAGATTCCATTTGTGTTTCTGGCAGTCACCTCCCATCATGGGCTCATTAAGCTTGTGGTCAATTAAAAGGCCCAGATTTCTTTCATATTAGTTGACAAACCAGTTCATCATACCCAGTGCTTGAACAGCTGATTTATGAAACTAAGTACCAAACTTTACACAGATTCCTAAACAATTAAATTTTGAATGGCTCAAGTTGGTATCATGAGAACTTAAGTTATTAACAACTTTAGGTCCAGAAATAATTTCTTTAGTTGCCATTTCTCCATGACCCCAGGATCCAGTTAGAGGGCTATTTTGTTCAAGCAATTGGTTCCATTAGTCACAGGCCTGTAGCTCCTCGTAAGCATTCTATCCCAGCACTGGAGACTTACTTGTAAGGTCTCCTCAGGCACTGGTGCTGGAGGTCCCCAGATATGGCTGGAATGAGGGTGAGGTGAGTGAGGCACTTGCCTCAGGCACAAATTAATGCAAATATATCCATGATGAGCAAAATATCCAAATTTTAAATAAGGACCAGAATTAGAATGAGGTGAGTGAGGTGAATCATGCAAAAGCAGGGTTAGATACTATCTTTATTTAGAATTTAAATATTTTGTTCATTATGGATGTTTTGTATTCTGATTTTTAAAAATATTGCGTGAAAGTATTAGCTTAGCGTCCCTTTAAAATTTGCACTTTAGGTAAGTGCCTCACTCAACACACCCTGGTCCTGGCTTTTGGTCCAGGTGTGGATTCTTGTGGGTCAGAGTGGAGTCTGAGATCAGCCTCATAACTGGAAGTCAGGATACCTGGGTCTCATCTAGTTCTACTATTAATTACCTGTGTATAATTGAGTAAGTTACTTTCCCTTGGTGGGTCTCAGTTTCTCCAAATGCTAAATTATGTGGATAGAATATGATTTTAAGGTACAAACTAATCACAAGATTCTGTGATGCTAACCAGAGTTCTGACTGGGGGTTGGGAGACTCCCCTCTTTGAGCCTATCTGTGCTATTCACTGACTCTGTGACTTTGGGCAAGTCACTTCCCAGTTAAGACAGACAGACTTTCTTCTCTCCACTAGCTAGGGTGCAATTGAAATGATCTGCAAGGCTCTTTTGAGTTCTGTACTTCTCTGATCCTTTTTCTGTTTAAATGTAAACAAGAATATCCAAACACCATAAAGTACTGGCAACTAGGAACCAGTTGCAAGCAACTATATTTTATCAAAGGGACTTTCTTAAGAGCAAAGTTAGTTATTTGGCAAGATGTCAGGAAGCCTTCTCTACAGGGAAAGAGAATTCAGTGTCAAACAGGCAATATCTAAGTATTGTTTAATTTTGAAACACCCTCATTAGAAACTTGAGTTAGTGTGTTTTGCTGTTGAAGACGAAAGTACGGATCAGGGTACTGTATTTTTCATTGACATGTTGACATTTCATCCAGTGATGTGGAGAGGGCCCTCATGGAAGCTCAGTGTGAGTGTAACCTTGAGAAAGGCTCATGACTTGTGTGGAATTCTTTTTCCACAGAAAATGATAGGGACAACAAGACCTGCTCGTGGGGTTGCTGCAGAAATCAAGTAAGGTCTGAGTATAGATGGAAGTACAGTTTAAGCTAAAGAGTTCACATAAGTTATGAAATCTCATTCAAAATTACCAGAGGGCAATTTGAAAATGCATATCAAAGACGTTTAAAATGACTCAGTAATTCAGCCTCCAGGTATTATGTCTGGGGAACTAATAAAGAATATAGACAAAGATGTAGTTGCTGTGCATTTATTGCAGCACCTTTATAATGGAAACACACTAGCAAAAATGAGCTTTCTGGAATAATAATAGAAGATTGGTTGAGCATGTTGTAATAGCTCCATTTGGCGGAATGTGTTGAAAATGACTTCGTAGAAGCATATTTATTGACATACATAGATGCTCAGAACATATTGTTGAGTGAAAATTACGAAGTAGTATATATAGTGTAAGCCTATTTTTGTAAAAATAGGCATGGGTTATCTCTGGGTGGTGATATGATAAGCTTTATCCCCCCCTTCTTTTTGGTTTTATCTAAGTTTTCTGATTTTTCTACAATGAATATATATGACATAAAATTTTTAAAGGCTTTCTTAAAAACAGAGATATATTCAAGAGATTGTTCTTCTGAAAATAGTGTTGAGCACATGTTAAAAAAATTAATAAGTATCAGAGGATTTTATGATTTTTTTTTAGGAAATGTTAGTGTGGGATCTTGATCTAGAAAATTATATTCATTTTGCCCAAATTTTCCTGCTGTATATTGTTTTGCTGAGTCCTCTGCATATACTTATTCACTGATTCATTCACTGATTCATTCATTCATCTTGCCAACACGTGTTGAACACTTATCATGTCCTGGACAGTAGGCTAAATACTACAATCAGTGCTGCAATATGGTTGCATAATGATTGATTGGCCCCCTTGTTCTATTCTGTCTCAGTTTCCTCAACAGAAACTTCAGCCATCTCCAGAGCTCCTAGAGTTGGCATCACCATTCATTCCACTCCATATCAATTGTGTCATAGTTGCTGCTGATGACTACCTCTAGCTCCCCAACACCCTCTCCTCCCTAATGCCACTCCCATCAAGTTCCTGATTTAATTCCTTCCTCTTTACTTTCACAGCCATATCTTGATGCAAGCACTGTACATTTCCTTCTCCAGGTCATCTAATCTAGCAACCTCCAAGCTTTTTGTGATCAGACATACATCCTTAACCATAACATTTTTGACCACCCAAACGCAATGTATATATTTATAAATCATATGTGCCACTTTCAATCCATTTAGTAAGTATTAGAGTATTCATTTCTTTATGATTTTTTGAAACAATATAAACAGATATGATATTTTCTTCCCATGCTCCAGTGGATCATCTTGTAAACTCCCTGGAATGTTTGGAGACCTTTGCTCTACCTATAGTTCTAAACAGGACACAAAAAGTGACCTTCTTATGTTTTTATTTGTTATAAACTTAGTTACGAACTTTGGTAAGTTTACACTGGCCTCATATTAACCCAAAATGCCTGATCCCTGGATTCAAGGGCTATTACTCATTACATCCCTCCAAATAGGTCTTAGCTGGTTTTAAGCTGAAGTTGTTACACTGGGGTTTCCCAAGGTGTGTTTTATGTGAAGAGTCCTGCAGTTGAATAAGGTTGAGGAGCCCTGCCAACTTCAGCCCTGTTGGAGTCTACTTGCAAATGACCACCCTGAAGGTTCAGAGAAGGCCCTAGTAAAGAGGGAAAAGCAACATTTTCTAGACTGACTCGACCCTTTATTGTGTAACATTTATTCACACACCTTGAAACTACTGTTAGCATAAGATTCTTTGGGAAATACTAAGTTACACAGCTTACTGACTTCTGCCTACATCACCACGTATATATTTGCCATCACCAAGAATGGCTTCCTCCTTCTTATGTCTTTTCCTCACTAGGATCCATGTTCATCCCTTAATGAAATCATCCCAGATGGACCATGACAAGCCACAAAACTTTATTATTATTTAAGAAATCACCTGGTCTTTCATGGACAGCCCTGTATAACAATCAGTTATACATTAGTCTTTTAAAAGTACAGATTGTATATGTTATTTCTCTGCTCAGAATCCTTCAGTGGTTTCCCAAAACATGCAGAAGAAAATACAGCCTCCCTAGAGCCCCATGATCTGCCCCATCTGCTTCTCCAACCTGATTTTCATCCCCTTCTTACATCTTTCTAGTCACACTGGCTTTCCCTCAACCGTGCCAGCTTATTCTTGTTTTGGGATCTTTGCACTTGCTCTCCCTTTCACCTGGGATGCTCTCAGTCCAGAACCCATGTGGATCACTCCCTCTCTTTGCTTAGGATTCTCTCACAGATCACCTTCACAGTGAGGTCATCCTGGACCTATGCACCTCAAGCCCCACTCCCCGCATTGGCTACTTTCTGACCCCATGCTCTGCTGCTTTTTCTCCATAGTCTTACCACTACCTCCCTTATGCCATACAATCATTAGTTTATTTATTTCTTGTCTTTATCTCCCACAAGAATGTAAGGCCCAAAAGGGAAGGGAATTTGGTTGCCTTCTTCATCACTCTATCCCCAGAGCCTGGAAGAATGGTTGGCACATAGTAGGAGTTCAAGAAATATTTGTGGAATAAGTGAATAAATAAAAATGGCTAGTCAAGGTTAAAATTCTGGTTGTTTGCATGATTTAGTGAAATAACTGGGCCTCTATTTATGTTTCTCTCCCATAGGGCTGTTTTAATAAATGGGACTGACTGATTATTTTTATTATTATACTCAGCTCAGTAACCCAACTACTAGACTATAAATTTGAGAAGAAAGGAATAGTATTTTATTTATTATTCCATAGCCCACTGACACAAGCACAGGATCTTAAGAATAAAAGGCACTGGAAACTTGATTCCTTCTAGTTCTGATTAGCACAACTCGCTAAAACTTGGAGATACGTAGCTTTCTTTAGAGTATTTCAGTTTGACAGTAATGAAAGCTTTATTATGTTTTTTATTATTTTTCAAGGCAAAATGCAATTTTAACCTTCAGCATGCCAACTTTGTTCTTTATGAAGAATCTATACAGTCTGAATGGCTCCTAAATACAGTTGTAGGTGTTCTTTGTTGTTGTTTGTATTGAATTTTAGGCATTTTCTGATTTGCAGGCAGTGGGTTAAAGGTACTGAGGCTGGAAAACCTTGGACTACACATTCACTTGACTTCCTTCGGAAAAAAAAGGAGATGAGAGGCCTTAATAAACATTGAGTTGAATTCGTTGGTAAACAGAAATGTGCCCAGCTCTAATATTCATTTCTGGTATGACAGTGGGCAAGTCACTTGACCACTTTTGCAAAACGGGTATAATGATAGTACTTGCTGCATATGGCTATTATGAAAATTAAATGAACAATGCATGTAAGGTGTTGGGCACATAGATATTATTCGTTCATTTTATTGTTTTTTCTGCACTGACTCCATTGCCTAGCACATAATAAGGATGGAGAAAACGTTAGCTAATATAATTATTAACTCAGATACCTCCTTTTCCCTAAAGTTTGCAGACTGATCCTTTACCAATCAATCGATGCATATTTTCAGAGGTTTTTCCTGTATTTGGCACTCTACAAGGCATTGTAAGAGGGTATGTATACATATGAGATATGTACTTGAGATGATTGTAAGTCAGGGAGAAAGCATAAATGTATAATATCATTTGAAAACTGGGAAGACTTGAAAATGGACTGTAAATGATGAGACGCCTGGATAAGTTACGCTCTGAAGGATAAATACTACTTGACATACAGGGAGAGGAAAGGGCTCTCCAACGATGGAGAACATAGAGAGGAAAGGGGCAAGATCCAAAAGGGAGAGGTGTGGTGACAAAGGAAGGGGGATTGATAGCCAGGAGGATAGTGAGACATGCAAGGAGAGATAAAGCCAGGGAGAGATAAAGCCAGTATGGGAAGAATCATGGGTCTTGGTGACTATGAATGGTTAACGTAGAGGCAAAGGAAGAAGACGGACTATCAGGTTTTCAGCTTGGGCTGCCAGAAGGGGTGGTGCTGTCTGTAACTAGATGGGGGTCCAAGAGGAGGAGTGAGTGTAGGGTAGAAGAGGAAGTAAATGGCACTGTGAAGACGGAGAGTAGCTCTGAGATTAAGTTCCTGGGGAAGGTTGGAAGGAATGAGGAAATGGAGGATTTGGCTTAAGGAAAGAGATGTTTCCCAGAGATTGGAGGAGGGATGGGGGGAAGATAATACCAGTGATTAAATCAGATGTGCATAAAAGTACATTGATAATAAGTATCATGTAACATGCCCTTGTCAAGTATTATCTCATTTAATGCTCATGGTGGTTCTATGAGACAAATTCTTTGAGGATTACATAAAGGCCAAGTAATAAAGGTTGCTTGTCCAGGGTCACACAAAACCTAAGAGCAGAGATCAGATTTAGATTCAGAGTCAGACTCTAGAATCCACTCCTCAAACCTTTTGCTGCCAGTTGTCCAAGGACAGGGAGGGCTATGATGCATGCAGGAGTGAGGCTGGGGTTAACTCAGGAATAAGTGATAGGCTGAGAGAAAAACTGGGAAGTGGCGTTGGGGAGAAAGGAGAGGCCAGAGTCCTGCGGGGTGAGTTGAGGATTGAAGGAAAGAAGTCGTCCAGAAAAATCACTGTGGGAAAGTATGTTGGGTAGAAAAATGCGAAGGAAAAAGGAGGCCTGACTCAGAACAGCATGGGGATCTGTTCACAGTGGGGCAGAGAAAGTCATTTGAGGTGAAGCCTGGAGACACACGGAAGGCTTTCGTCCTCATCACCAGGGCAGCCTTTTAGAGTTCAGGGAAGGAGTTTTCAGTATCTCTCCTGTAGGCTGAACATCGCTCTTTCCTGAGTGGGTAACTCTGAGATCTGGATCTGCTTAGGGTGCAGTGAAGTTGTGGCTCTCTGTGGGTCTGAGAGGCAGAACAGACCAAGATTCAAACTCAGCTCCTCCACCACTGGCTGTAGAGCCAGGGGCCAGGAATCCTTGTGCCTCGGTTTCCGTAACTACCCAGCACCCACTTCAGAAGAGTGTTGTTAGAATTAAGTAAAGTTTCTAACATAGGCTGTTGTAACTTCCCTAATGTATACATTACATCCTGAGAACTATAAATGGCTATACCAAATAAAGGGAAAAAAAGATTCAAACCATGGCTATTGGTTATTGGTTTAAAGAGAATTATATTCCAAAAACTCTATATAAGCTGTTGAACTTTAGGCATTATGTAGATATCATATATCACTATTATTACTTGCTGTAAGCCAAGTAATGATTTTTTTTCTAGACCCAACTCATTGGGTTAGCCTTTTGCTTGTCCTTTTGCCATCTCTCTCATTCTGTTATTCACTTTTCACTGAATGACACCAGTTTACACAAAGTACTTTTCACTTATATTATCTCATTTCATTTTTAAAGCAAACCTATCAAGTAGATGCATTTATTAGTCCCATCTTATAGATGAGGAAGACTGAGGCCCACATACAGAAGGTGACTTCCTCAAGGCCCCATGAATTTTCTACCTCCAAAATCGTTTTTTTTTTAAATGTGAAAATGACTCTGCCAACACCCCTCAAAAAACGGCTGTGTTGATAAAATAAGAGACGTGATTATGCCTTGACCACATAAAAAATTTTATAGTAGGTTGTGGGGTTTGGGAAGCAAGGATGGAGGACAGAGGAAACCAGGATGACTTGGCTTGGAATCCTGGCTCTGCCTACTTGGGCAAGTCACCTAACCTCTTTGAAATTCCATTTCCAGTTACTTATCATCTCTAATCCCTTAGCTTCTGAAAACATATAATAATCATTTTTACTAATGGAGTTGTTATGAGGATTAAAAGGCATAGTGCATCTGAGCATTGATCCTAGCCTAAAATACACTGAGTTAATTATGAATTCCTTCATCTTTTATTTCATACAGTCTCTCGTTGGTCCACAAACCACCTATTTATCTTTAATGCAAGGAGGGCCCCTCCCTTGCCAGCTTCTCGTAGATGTAGTAAAATCCCCTAAAGATTTTAGGAGCTTGGTCTAGTGGTTAGAAAGCAGAGTCTGAGTCACAAAGTCTGTTTCCAAAGTGAGTCACTTTGTAGCTAGCATTTTGTCTCAGCAAGAGTCAGCTGGGGAAGAAGGGAGACCCATCAGTGGAGTAGGGGTTAAGGATGGGACTTCTGCTTTCCATGGAGAGCAGCTCTGTAAAGACCAAGTGGTGTTTTACTGGATGAATTATTTCAGTTTATCATTGCTTCCATTGTTTACATGTTACCAGCTCCTTTCTTTTTACTCCTCAAAAACTTGCCCTTGGAAACATCAGTTGTACTTGCTGTGTGCCCCTGGCCAGGTCTCTTCCCCTCTCTGTACCTCATTCTCATCTGTTAAGTGATGGGATTGTGTCTGACATCCTTAAGGTTCATTCTTCTTTGGCATTAAGACCCTCTGGGATGGGGAATGGAGACTCAGGTGTGTTCTTTCTGTGCCAAGGAAAAGAACATGACATGATCATCACACCCAGCTTTTCCTGGTCCCTGACACATCATCCTGTAATTTTTGACTGGCTCCCAGGGCACCTCATGCCAGAGAGTTATTTTCCATCCTCCCTACAGCTCTGCCATTCTCCTGGCATGAGGAAAATGGTGCTGGTGCTAGAGAGATTTAGAATTTTCAGGGGGACAAAATACCCCAAGGGCTGCTTGCTTCTTTAAGCCCCCAGGTGATGGCTCAGGAGCCAGAGGGATGGCTTCAGCCTGAAACAAAACCATTCATCAGGGGTCATTTCCCATTTATGGCTGGTTGTTGTGGTTACCAAACAGATGGACATATATGGAATTGTATTTTCCCCTCTCGCTCAAGTTTTTAATAGTGAGGTGGGGCCATTGTAGGATTAGCTTAGAGCTGTGAGTCACTGGGTACAGGGCATGTTCCTATTTGTCTTAGCATTTTATTATTATTATTGAAGTGTGTGAGGCCCTGTGGATACTGAGCCCTAGCTCCACCACTTCTTCTCCTCCAGATGGCCTCCGTGTTCCCATATGCATCACGAGCACGATGAGGAACAGCTACGTAGACATTCAGTAATGAAAGACATGCCTGTTGAAGTTAGGCCAGATTTCTGCATACCTGACCAGTTTGCAGGCTTATAATAGTTGAAAAGATTGGAGAATTTTCAGAAAGGGGAAAATGGAGAGAACATTGAATTGGGAACCAGGAGTTTAAGCTCAATTATTAACCATTATATAAACTTGGGTGAATGATTTCACTACTTTAAGAGAGCAGGGTGATGGGGAGAGATAAAGAAAATAAAGTTCATCCAGTTTGCCAGAACCAATTAATTGGTAGTTGCTGTCTGATGTGGCATGCTGAGAATTATGGGGCATGATTTGGGCTCCAGGGAAGAAGACCCTCTAGGAAAGTGACAGCACTGGGACTCTGTGTGCAGAGCTGGGTTCAATTAGCAATGTCCACCACTGGCTCTAGGGGCAAGAGTGTCAGGGGGTGTCAGCCATTCAGGTACTAGATGATCTCTAAAGTCCCATTTAGCTCCAAACATTTCATAATTAGAAATTAAAGAAAGAAACTTGTCCCAAATCTGTCACCACTTCAATTTTGTCAGTGGGACTTGATCACCAGGGTATCTAATTGTCAAATATAGCTATATTCCTGGAAAAGTGAATGTTTCTGGGACTTTTGTTACATGCACAGCACACATTAGCTCTGAATAAGATTCCAAATAAGAACTATAAAGAACTTTAAGTCATCATAAAAGAGATGTCCTCTACAATTTTCAAGGGGACTGAACGTAGGGTGGATGAACAGCATGTGCAGTTTTAGAAACAAGTGTGTTCCTAATACTTACTGCTTTCATATTATAAACTTCAAAACACAACCTCCCCACCTCCGTTTCCCCGAAACCCCTTTCAAATCTTGACTCATGTATGGGGCATGTGTTTAGAAGGCATAAGAAATATTGCCAGTCATAAAGCTGAGGCAGCTTTTTGAGAAGAGTAAACGATGTTTGGATGCAGAGAGGGGTTGCTGGAGTGACAGAAAGTGAGGTAGGAGTCTTTGGTAAACACAAGCTCTAATACACCAACTAAATTTTGGGGCTGCTAAAAAGCTGAGCTAATCTTCGGCTAAATTAATAGACGTACAATAAGTGTAAAATTTCTCCATACTGTAACCTAGCAGATCTACATATGGGCAATTATACTCTTGTCTGAGCATCATGTGATCAGGATGGCGAGATATTTGGAACCACGTGTGATTGTGCACGATAGGAAAGTCAGGGAGAAGAGAACTGGGGAACCAGAGTTTTATTAGGGTTCCCTCTGGGTGTCTCCCATCTCAGCTGTCACCGCTCAGCCCCATTTCCTCCTTCTACAGTTGGGATTCCTCCACAGTGACATAGGCCGGGTTTTCTGGGAAAACAGACTGTAAGATGGAGATCTGTTTGGAGAGTTATTCAGAACATCAGCTGTGGAGAAGTGAAGGAAGTGGGGTGGGGTCAAGGGAAAAGTTAGGCTGCAGTGCTCTCACAACAATGGCCTTAGCCCACCCACCACGTGGGGGTCTGGAGCTGGGAGAGCTCTTCAGAATTGTCCTGGGTGGAGGCACAGGAGCCAGGTGTTTCTACTCTATATTAGCCAGTCACCGGATGTGGGCTGTCTGCACCTGGAGAGGGCATAATCATGCTCAAGACAGTTCCCTTAGCTCAGAGGAAAGACTCAGCTGTGAGCCTCCAGCAAGCAAAACTCATGGCATTTGGGGGAGTAAATGCAATGTATCAATCCTGAATCTGGTGGCACATCTGGTGGCCCATCACAGCATCCACTGCAATGAGGCCAAAGACATGGCTACCGGTAGCCCTAGATCTATACTTTCCTAGCCCTATGACTTCAGAGAAAAAAAGAGTCTCAATTCTGGCTTTAGTTTTAAAAAGTCGGAGAAGACTGGGTTGGCTTGGGGCACCAACTCTGGCCAGACGTTGAGGAATTATGATTGACTGATTTTGAATGTGGTTGACCATTATGGCAAAGTGGATGAAACTGGTTAGCAGAAGAAAGAGTGATAGCAGTACTGTGGGGAGCAGCCAGCTTTTGTCATGTTACCTGTCCTGGGAATGAGGGAGCTCATTGGCTCTGCATAGCATTAGAAGGCAAAAAGAGAGTGAGTTCAGCTCCATGGAAAATTAATTCTCTTTTAGTAATTAAAAATGCTTTCTAGGGAATTCCCTGGCTGTACAGTGGTTAAGACTCCATGCTTTCACTGCCAAGGGCCCAGGTTCAATCCCTGGTCAGGGAACTAAGATTGCACAAGCTGTGCTGCATGGCCGAAAAAAAAAGCTTTCTGTGGGGAAGAAGCTCCATAACTAGAAACATTCCAGCAAAGGCTATATGCCTCTCTTTCCAGTACTCCGTAGAGAGATTTTCTATATTTGGATCACATCAGAATTAAATGAAGAACTTTAAAACGATACTGATTGCTGGGCTCTGTTATGAGAAGTTCTGATTCAGTAGGTCCAGGGTGAAGAGTCCATTCCAGGACTCTTGTATGTTTTAAAATCTTCGTATTTGATTCTTATAAGCTGCCAGGTTTGGAAATCCCAGAATATGAAGCAGATATTAACAAAACTGCTCTGTTGAATTGTTTGAAGCACCAGAGGGAAGTATAGGAGGCAGGTAGAGACAAAGGAACTGAGTTTGCTTGTCCACCCTGTCACCCCGTTCTCATAAAGGTGATATCTAAGCCATCTATATGGGACAGAATTTAAAATCCACTATACTAAAATTTTAGACTACTAGCTCTAAAAACTCATTGACCCCCATGGATATTCCAGGTAAAATAAAGCAATAACTGTGCTCATTGTTCTTTACTGTTTCGGATAATTTTGCGCATTTCTGAACTGAGACTTACTTGGTGAAAAGAGGTTTATTAGATCTGTCTTATTTGTAAATGTTTCCTCAGACTTGCATAAGGCACAACTAATTGTGGGCCCAGGAGTAAAGAAAGAAAAGCGAGTTACCTTTGGAAACTTTAGAATTATGACCGGTCTCTTCTGATTCAGCAGAGGAGATAATTTGGGAGTGACCGAAGATATTTTTCCTTCTTTAAAAAAAATGCATGCTTGCATAATACTATGAGGCAATTAAAAAAAACAAACTCTTTTGAAACTATTAAGCTGTTAACCCCTTGTCTTTGATATCTTCCTGTCATTATCAAGGTGCAAACAGAGATTTTATGCAGCTCTACATGGGTTTATGCAATCTATTTTATTTTTTCCACTTGGCATTATTTTATATATGCATCTTTATGGCTCTTGTAGTTCTTTCTTTTATGGCTATGTAGTATTTCATTGCCTTAATATGCCATGGTAGACTTTTATCTTACTCTAATTTGGGGTATTTGGGTAGTTTTCATTTTGTCAGTATACATTTGGGTGGTTTCCTTTTTGTCACAGTGCATTGCGTTGCCATGTACCATCTGGTACCCGTCCTCACCTGTAACTGCCCCACTTCCAGAATTCCTAACTTTGAAGCTCCTTTCCCTGACTACAAATTCTCTCTGGTCACTATTGTCATGTAAGGTTTTTAGCTTTAGTACATAAGGATTGCTCAAGAAATATCAGCTATTATGATAATGACTGTGATGATAATCATGATTATTGAATTCAGGGTCAGTGTCTTACTCATTGTTACCCAATTCACTACCCAAGAGTGTCTGACCCACAGACATCCCATCACAAAGTTATTTGCTCAATGAATGGATGATTTTAATATTATTTTTATCAAATGTTCTTTCTCATGTTAAATAATAATCCATTTTACCTTTTTTAATATAAAAATATCACAATGAATTCCTGGAAGACAGAAAACATATCTTATTTTTCCTTTTATTCCCAATACCAGTCTGATTTCTGTCAAAATTTGATAGAGAATTTTATGAAAACTCTTTTTGATGGTTTCTGCTTTCCTTTACTGTGTTAGTAGTTTTCTTTGAATTTTTCCAGTTTTGTTATGATAGGATAAACTATATTTAATCACAGATAATGAGAATAATTTTCTTACTATATGGATGAATTCTATTTGCATAGATTCAGTTTAGAATAGTCTCATAATAAAACGAATTGCTTATAACAATTTTCTTGTTATTTATGAACAGGGAGTTTTCTAAATGAAAATTTGAAAGAAAAATTTCCTGTAACACCAATTATCTTTTTGTAATAACATTAACAGTTCTTTAAAAAATTTTCCAATTTTCTCTTGGTTTTTTGGTAAGTTTACACCTCTTTCTTTCTTTCTGGTCACTTTTGGTCATTTTTAGTTTTGTAAAGGCTCAACCATGTCACTGTAAGTTCAAATATATTAGCATGACACTGTGAATAATACAAACACTAACTTCTTAAGGCACTTTTCCCTTAATAATTAATTTCCTTAATAATTAAGGAAATAAATAAAGTAGTAGTAATGCATGCATATATTTAAATAATTCAAGATATAGTTTTTAATGAAAAATAACAATTCTCTGCCCTACATATTCATATCTTAGCTCCAGTTCCCAGAGCCAACCACTTTCAACTCTTCTAACTGTAACCTCTATTATCTACTTCAGTATTTCTGCATAACCTACTTATGCTGCCATTAGTTTTTCAGGTAATCTACATGTGTCTTAGTTCTGCTCTATTCTCACTCTCAGAAATCCTGGGACCCCAATTCCTGGGTGGCTGGTTCTGCAGCTGCCCCCTCCTTCCAAGATTTTGTGGGCATCCCATGTTGGAGACTGTCTTCTCTTCTTTTTGACTTACTACTTTAAAAAAATATCTTGTCTTATCTATTTAGTAGGTGTCAGGAGGATATAGAGATAAAGCATATTCACCACTTGCCATGCTTAACTACTAGTCTCTAATAACTTTTTAATGATTCAGTTAATTAATTAATTAATCATGATAAATAAACTAATCTCCATGCTCAAAATTCAGAAGGTATAAAAAGTTTTAGAGTGAAAACACTCCTTTTACCATGGCCCCTGGCCGAACAGTTCTCTGCAACTAATGTCAGTGGTTTCTTGGACAGCCTTCCAGAGATACATTATGCATGTATGTGCAAATATATGAATGTTATTTAGTTCCTCTATACACAGAATTCTGCACACTGCTTTGTTCCCCTCACTTAGCAATACGTCTTGGAGAACATTTTTTATCTTTATATAAAGAGTTTATCTTTTAGTGGCTACATAATATACCATGATTTATTTAAGCAGTTCCCTGTTAATGTTCACTCATATATTTTCTAATATTTTGCTCTCATGACCAGTGCTGCAGTAATTAACCTTGTTTTTTTGTCATTTTGTAAGTCTGTTAATTGATTTGTAGGATAAATTCCCAGAAGTGCAGTTGCTGGGTCAAAAGTACACCCATTTGTCATTTTGTTAGTCTGCTAAATTACCCTCCAGATAAGTTGTATAACTCACATTGTTCATTTTGGCAAAGTTTTAACGTGTATTTTTCTCATTACGAGTAACGTGGGTCATCTTTTCATATAATCAAAGCCACTTGAATTTCCTTTTCTGTGAATATTTCATCTATTCTTTGCCCACTTTTATAATGAGTGTTGTTCTTTATCATTTTTCAGAGGCTCTTTATATGTTAAGGAAACAACATGTGGTTGATCATATGAGTTGCATTTTTCCCAGTGTGTCATTTGTCTTTTAATTTTGCTCATAGCTTATTTTGCTGTGTAGACATTTTAAATTTTTATGTAGTCAAACATCAAACCAAATTAATCAAACATCAAACCAGAGAGGATTTTTTACAGGCCTTGAAACCCAGTGGAATTTGCCCCTTGGGTTTCAGACTCACTTGGGACCAGAGACCACTTTATTCCTTCCCATTTCCCCCAGTGGGAATGGGAATGTCTATCCGATCCCCATCCCTGCATTTTGGATCCAAGCATATAACCTATGTTCTAGTTTTGCAAGACCACAGATAGAGAGAAATTTTGTCCCTGGATGGATGAAACCCAGAATCTCATTCAGGCTTGATTTGAATAATTTAGATCATGAGGTTTGGGACTTTTTGAATTGATGAGATTTGAGACTTAGAGTTGATGCTGGAATTGATTAAGACTTTAGGTGATGTTGGGGTGGAATGAATGTATCTTGCATGTGTGATGCACATGAATTTTGAGGGGCCAGAGGATAGACTGTGGTGGGTTGAATAGTGTCTCCCCCAAATTCATGTCCACCTGCAACCTCAGAATATGACCTTATTTGGAATAAAGATCTTTTAAGATGTAATTAAGGTGAAGGTTGAAATGAGATCGTACTGGATTAAGGTAAGCCCAAAATCCAATGAGAGTTTCCTTATAAGAGACAGAAAAGGAGACACAGAGAAGAAAGTGATGTGAAGATGGAGGGAGAACTTGGAGTGATGCATTTATAAGTCATGGGACACCACAGATTGCTGACAATCACCAGCAGCTAGGAACGAGGTGTGAAACACTGTCCTTAGACCCCAGAAGAAATCAACCCTGCCAACACCTTGCTATTTTAGACTTCTGGCCTCCTGAACTGTGAGAGAATAAAGTTCTGTTACTTTAAGCCACCCAGTTTGTGATAACTTGTTATGACAGCCCAAGGAAATGAATAAACACTAACCTGGAGTATAGGAAAAGGCAGAGAGCTGGCAGTGTATGGGAATACTGAGGGATGATAGTTAAAATCATGGCAATTTATAGGTTCACTCATTTGACAAATATTTACCCCCTGAAACATCTGAACTCCTCTTTGGTGCATATCTTGTATATACTGGGATATACTGGGATATATTTATTACAGATATATTTATTACAATATGCTCACATCCTGGGATGCCTAGGTTGAGAAGGGCAAAAAGATGAGATGGTGAATCTTAGGAAATACCATAAGTAGAGCAAGCCTCAGGGAAGAGTTGAGGAAGGAAACAGAGAAGTGGTTGGGGACACAGATGGAAGACTGTGAAGGAGCTTTATCACTGAGGTCAAGAGGGGAATGGTTGGTGGTGGAAACTGCTGAGGGGGCCGTTTGAGTTGGGAAGCCTTTTGGATTAGACCGTTGAGGTCACAGATGACTTATAAGAATGGTGAGAGCCTTGAGAATCAGAGTTAATGTGTTAAGGTGCCATTTTTTCAGAATCTCAGAACTAATATCTTCCTCACAGGTTGTCTTTTATTATCTGTCAGTTCATCCCCCACAAAACATGGGCCAGTACTGCACCAGGTACAAGTGTACAATGAGAAACAAGAGGGCATGGTCCCTGCCCTCTTGGAGATTAAAGTGCATTCAAAGAAACAATATTAACCGATACAATTATGGAAAGTATTATTTTATTTCACCTGCAACAAGTGTTATGAAGGAAAGTGCATTGGGAACATATGAAAGGCCAATCTTACCTAATTTTCTGGGGGAACTGAATGAAGTAGCTTGTCATGGGAGCATGTGGCATATCTTATGCTTAATATGCACCAACTGATACTAAAAGAAGTCTTTTTGCTTTAAAGCTGAAGAAACTTAGGCCCAGAAAAGTTCAATGACTTGCAGTGTGTTGTTAGAAAAGCCAGGATTATAATTTAAATCTTAGTCCTCTTTCGTGTTCTTCTCTAAACTATACTAACTCCCATAATCACACAAACACACGCACACGCAAGTACGAATCTCTACCTATATCTATATCCACATCTATATCTATTTCTGTATACACATATATGATGTATCACTTATATTATTAAAAAGTATAGTTTATGAAATATGAGTCAGTTTAAATTTTGGATTGCACCCATACATGAAGAAAACATTGTATATAATCCTGTCTCTTTACCTATATTGTCATTGGCCACCCAGGTTCTTTCTAGAAATGGATGAGTTATACATCATTAATTATGGAGTGGTTATTTTATCTGTGGCCTGGGGATTCTCAGCTCCTGAGCCTTTAGGAAATACTCCAGTGATGGTGTTACCTTTGTTGGGGCTATCTGTGTCACAGGCTTCCCTGCAGGGCTGGAGAGGATTTTCATGGTGAGAAAATTTTATTTACTTGCACAGCCCTCACCCCTGGTGACTCTCATGGCTCCATTGCCCAGATGTCAGTTATGACGGTCTCTGCAGGCCAGCCAGGGCTCCTCATACTCAGTGAAGAGGTCTGCTCTCTAGCATTTACAGCCTCTCCTCTGAGTTGGGGCCACTCAGGAAATCCATGTTTACGTGTACAGGCAGTGCCTTCTCTTCACTGTAATGTTGTTCTGGAAAAAGCAGTTGAAAAGCAGATTGCCAAACAGCAGGTTTAATTTTCCCAGTAATGTTATCATTGGTTCTTTGTTGGTGACCAAGGATTCTGCATCAAACCAGTCAAGAGGAAGACCAAAAGCAGGTCTGAAAAGCAAAGGTACAGCTATCAACCACCACTAATATTTGAGGTTAATACGTTATGCTTACTTCCAAATCTGGAAAAACAATCATAAATAGATTGTGTCCATTGATTATTGCAAGGGGCATCTTATGCCGTAAGTAATACATGCAGGACATGAAATTTAACCTATGTCATTAGGCTGACAATATTTTTCTTACTGTGGAAAGGGAGAAAGCAAATGAATTTGGGGACCAGGTGCATCAAGTGTGAATTTTGGCTTTATTACTTCTAGCTAGATCACTTAAAGTTAAATCTCTTCTGAGACTTTTTTTCTTCCTCTGTAAACTGGGAATGATTTCTACACTAAGGGCATATTATGAAGATTTAAAGAAAGTAAAGAATGTAAAATATCTAGCACAGTGCCTAAGTATTTTTTTTTTTTTTTTTTGTGGTACGCGGGTCTCTCACTGTTGTGGCCTCTCCCATCGCGGAACACAGGCTCCGGACGCGCAGGCTCAGCGGCCATGGCTCATGGGCCCAGCCGCTCCGCAGCATGTGGGATCTTCCCGGACCAGGGCATGAACCCATGTCCCCTGCATCGGCAGGCGGACTCTCAACCACTGTGCCACCAGGGAAGCCCCTAAGTATTGTTGACATTCAACAAATATTAATTTTCTTAACTCTGCATTTTCCCTTTATTTTTCAAATGTAGAATGTCTGGAGGATGGTTTGAATGAGTCAGATCTCTGACAAAAACTACTTTGATAATTTTGAATGTCTTGTGGGAAGAATATTTTTAAAAGTACTAAGCTAGTTGTTTTTTTTTTATCTCAAGTTACCCCTAACAGTTTCTACAGTTTTTATAGCCCATGGTTAAATAATACATAATCTGATAGGAAAACACTGTTAATTTGCAACAAGAAAAAAAAAAAACATGAGAGGGAAAAAATATTTCTTGAATCTGGATTTTACATGTAAAGAGCCAAGCCAGAAAAGTCCCAGCAAAGATTATTTATCGACCATGGATTAGAAGGATGGAAATAAGAAATAAGAGCAACTCCTGCCATACCAGGGCAGGGGTGGGAGGCATGTGGAAATACCCCAAAAGGTTTAGGAGATAGCAGGTAATAGATGCTAGGAAGTGGCATGGGAAGGATGTAACTTCATATTTGGCAAGGTGCATAGCATTTATGTCCATGTGGCAGGACAGTGTAGAGAAGCAATGCCAAAGGGAGATGCCTGGGTGAGTGGGGTGGGTGCGGGAGGAACCCTGATCACTTCAGCTTGGTGAGAGTTTCCTGGGCCCCCAGAGAGAAGTGTGAAAGAGTTGAGTGTTTTGACAGACCAGAGGGACTGTGTTTGGGCTGAGAAGGTCCTAGACTACAGACATCTTATGATCAGAGTCCATAGTCAATGGACATCAATAGTGGAGGCCAGTGCCATGACCTCAAATCCAGTTTGGGGAATCATATCCAGCTGATACCAGTGGAGGGTGCCCAGAGTCTGGGGCCAAGAAGGTCAGTTAGGTTCTGGATTCCAGCCTCCAGATTTGATATTCCTCACTCCCTAACCCAAAGATGCCATGCTTGGGAGCTACCCCGCTTTCCCCTAGATGCCACTGCAGGACAGAAGGGGAGTGGAGAACCCTGAGTGGGGTAGAATAGTCCTGATATGGAAATTGAAATATGCATTGCTTCAGCTTATACCTTGGTGGTAAAAAAAACTCCTAAGTTTAAAAAAAAAATTAAATTTCTGAAAAAAGTTTTTTGGAGGGAAGGAGCATTTAGAAAGAAAATTAAATTCTGTTAGAAAAGTAGGGAATTCCCTGGTGGTCCAGTGGTTAAGACTCCAAGCTTCCACTGCAGGGGGTACGTGTTTGATCCCTGGTCGGGGAACTAAGATCCCACACGCTGCACGCTGTGCGCTGCTTTTTTGTGGCCAAAAAAAAAAAAAAAAAAAATCCATTCCTGGCCATTTGATTTTTTGAGTATAATTTTTATACCTGCTCCAAGCATAGGACTTCATTCCTCCTAAGCTGATCAGCAAGAGGAGGATATCCAAACCCTTCATGAGTATAGTGCATAACATCTTTTAGTATGAATGCCTGTTTACTTGCCTGTCTCCCCCACTAACACGAAGGAACCTGAGGCCATAACTGTATGCTGTTCACTTTCCCCAGTTTGGATAGGACTTGGCATATGGCAGGTGCTCAATAAATATTTGTAGAATCATTTAATGTCACTGACTTTATTGCTGACACATGAGATAGATGTGCCTTTTAAAAAATAACGGTAGGAATCTTTTGCATGACCAAACTGTACACAAATGCATCTATAAACATATATTAAAATTGAACCAGTCTCATATTAGGAAGGCTGAATTGAATGGAGCAAAGTGACCATCCTGTGTAAGCAATGAAGTTCCTAGAAATCACAGTGCTTTTTACAGAACAAGATTGCATATTACTATGTTACATTTAAAATTAAAAAAAGCATTCAAGCTGTGCTAAATCAGATGTCATCTTATACTTGATTCTAGTATTGACCAGAATTGTAGGAACCAACAAGTATAAAATAACTAATAAAATTCAGAAAGTTCTGTTTACTAAATATAAGTGCTTTGCAAAGTACACTAGGCAAACTAGTGGTGGAATATGGATAATTTTAGAGGCACATAGATGAACATCTTAATAGTTATTTGTGTGTTTTAATGAGTATTAGAAAAAATATGACCAGCACAAAAGCCCCATGATATCACAAATCTTATTGCTTTGGGTGAAACTAAAGTAGGTATCTGAGTATAAGAGGTGTGTGGATTTGAAGAACAATGTGAAGTAAAGAGTAGCACAGGAGGTACAGTTTTGGCAAAAGGCACAAAGGAAGCACTGAGATCACAGAGGTTTGGCATGCCCAACATTAACTGTTTTTATTAAAAAAAACTTCAATTATTTCCCAGTTGGTTTATTTTGAAGTGGATTAGACAGAGTGGATGGATTGCCTGCTTTGTAGTTTCCTGGTTCTCATCAGGGGGTAATTTCCCCTGATGGAGCAAGTCAGGGGGCTAGAATCCTCATCTCTTACATGCAGAGGTTGGACTGAGCCAACAGTTTTGAGACTATATTCCTTAAAACTAGGGTTCCATACTTCCTGATTTGCCCAGGGCAGTCTCAGTTTACATCGGTTATCACAGCATAGTTATTAATGGAGTCTCTTTTCATGCTCAAGTGTCCTGATTTGGCAATATATCATATGGCCCCTTTACTTGGAGCCAACTCAAAGCACTCCAAGCAGTGGGTACAGGGCTGGGCATTAAGGAACATGAGCAGGCATTGCTCAGGAGCCCCTATTTCACATGGAGCAGTTATACTTTTATATAGTAGGGTTTTGCATAAGATCTCATTTGGGGGACAAAAAGAGGATTATAAAAATAACAAAAACAAAAACTAAAACTGCTTCACAAAATGAACTTCAAGTTCCTTTCTCTCTCCAGCTCAGTTTGACTGAATTCAGTGTATTCAGTCCCTGTGGGGCTGTCTGGAGATCTGAAAGTGAATGAGAGAGCAGTGATTTGCATCACTGTGTGCAAAGTCTCAGGAAACAGCAGGCTAACTTTCCAGTCCACTGTCAAGGAGGAGAAATAGCAGAGCATTGTAGTGTTGGCTTTTCTCTCCTAATCGCACTTCTTTTGATTCTAGGTGTCGCTAGCACCAATAGACTGAAGACGTCTGCAGAACATCAGGGTTCTTCCTTCACAGTTAAAACTCAGGTAACATGGCTTTGTGAGATTAAGATAATCTTAATCTCAGGACTTCTTTGATATTTCACATCTCTTTTTAAACATCAGTATATAAAGCTGTATTTCATAGGCCACAGGGGATAAAAATAGGGTCATGACAACAAAAGACAATGTGTCTCTGGCTCTGCCTTCTCTATGGAAATATCAGTTGCTCTCAATTTTTTCTGTACAGTTTTAGGAGTCCCCAAGAGGAGTCTCCCATGTAATTCAGAGACTGGCTCTCCAATTGGCCAAATGGGATCTGCCATTTCTCTTGTTGTGTTGATGTCTGGTTGCTAGTGTCCCTGCTGGTGGCAGTTATGCTACCAAGAGGGCCGGGGTGGAAAGAGCATCAGCATATGATATCAGATTCTGCTCACACAGAGTCATCATACTTCCATCATACTTTCATCATACTACCAGAAGACTCTGGCTTCAGGTTGCCTAGAACAAAATCCTAGCTTTGCCAGTTGGTAGTCATCCAGCTCCTCAGACATCAGTTTCCATGGGGGAGACAATGATACCTGCTTGACTGGGCTGTTTAAGAGAGACGATTGTGTAGAGTTTAGTACTTTGCCTTCATTAAATGTTAGTTATTTCTCTTATTACTACTATTGTTTTGAGTCACTCCCTCCACCCTTCTCTGGACCACTTCTCAGAATACTTTTTAGTGTCTCATGTAAATAAGTTTCTGACAGACCTGCCGCATAGTTCTTTCCCTTGAATCCTAAAGAAAACACAGCTTAGGCTTAAGCTGTGTGTCTGCAAATAATTGATTAAATTCCAATCATTTAGAAGTTGAGCTAAGTATTTAAAAAGGTACTTTATTACATTTATTATATAAATTAACTTATTTGTTTATATTATTAAACAGATGATACAAGCACATGATATATTTAGGCAAGACAAAAACATTTCCAATGAAAAATGTACCTCCTCCTCTCTCTATATCCTCAGCCTCACTGCCTTGAGGCAACTGACTTCAGCAGTTTCTTGCATGTTCTCCCAGAAGATTTTATGCACATATGCTGATGTACATGTGTGATTGGAACAGGTCTGGGTTTGCTTCATCATTTTAGTGTAATAAAAGTCTCAGTTGCCAAGTACGAAGATTGATAGTAAATGAAATCTGTCATGCTTGAGGGATTTGCCTTCCTTAGGGTAGTGTAAGACTCTTAGGAGGTTAAAGGCTATGGGAAGTGAGGAAAGCTGGGTCCTAATAACAGTGCCGGCGCCCACCATTATGACTCCTGCTGTGGCTGCTCCATGCTGCTGGCCGTTACTGGTCCTGCACATGGGCTCGGAGGTGGCTGTCATACCCTTTCTCTGCACTGAGCCAGGCTCAGCTACAGAGACCTTCCCTGCTTCTCTCAGGAACATATGGCTTAGGGTCTATGATCCATAGATATTTAGCAGTCAGTATTCCAGAAAGTTATCTGTAAAAACTTGTGAACCGCTACAATATTACTTAATCTCAGATAAGCTATCTCTCAGTTGGAGCTTTCCTTCTCTTTAATGCAAAGCCTGAGCTTCCATCCCTTCTGGAAACACTCAGAAGTATCCCCTACATGCCTAGAAAGGGCTGGTGGGATTTGTCTTCCCTAATCCAACAACTTTTGATTTTGGCTGTAAAACCAAGAGCTCCTGACAAGCCTGTAGAGCAAGAGTGCCGTAAAATCCTGTCTGTGAGAAGAAAGATTTATTAGGAGCAAGGAATACAAACACAGAGACAGTTATTCCCTTCAAGTAGTTTACTGTCTAGAGTAGAAGAAAGACAAATGAAAGATTTTAAGCAGTGTGCAAAGCATCAGCGTAAAAGGATGAACAGATACAGTGAAACAGTGGAGATCTCAAAATTAGATTTGGGGAACATCCTGGAAGCTTTGTGGAAGAAGTGATGCATAGGTGCAAAATTTTTAAAACATCGTTTAAAAATAAGGCATTTTTGTGTAGCATGAAATGTTCAGACATCAGTTATATAAACTTGAGCTGGAATTCTGGGCTGTACCATTTGTCAGTTGTGTGACACTGGGCAGGTGATATGCACATTCTTTTAAAGTTTTGTTTCATCATCTATAAAATAGTGATGAAAATAGTACTGATTTCATTCTGTTATTGTGAAAATAACATAAAGCACATACAGTTCTTAATCTAGTGTCTGGAACATATTTACTATTCAGTAAATAACTATTTGTTATTACTTTTATTGTTATTATTTCACACATTAATCAGTATGTGATCTAATCAGATTTTCTAAATATTTGGCCTTCTCTGTATTTTCAGAAATATTACAGAAATGCTTCATTCTTTTATCAGAGGAGGTTTTGGGGTAGAGGTCACAAAATGCACTTGGGTGTATGAGGAATCTATGAGAAGGTGCCAGAGAGGAGGCTGTGTGGGACCCTGGGTGAACGCCAATCAATCGGGATTTTAATCTGGAAACCTCCCTGTAATTTGGAAATGACTCTGGAAGCCAAGGTGGGAAGGGGTGGGGCTGCTCTGGGATTTCAGCATCCCTAACTACTTCAAATCTCTTCCCAGCTTGAGTGCATTGCAACATCAACAATGAGGCAGGCGCCTACCCCACCTTCTCTGGACTATCTTCTCCATCTCCAGAAAAACACAAACAGAATGGAAGGAAGGAAAAGGCACAATGGGCAAAACATTAGGAAACACTTTCCTTTTAGAGTTTCTGGCAGCGAGCAAGCTTTTCTGTTTTGGGGTACAGTTATTTGGACATTTAAAATATCATAGGGTCATAGAAGGAAAGCTTTATGGAGATCTGACAAGACTAGTCCATCTGTCGATTTTATAGATGAGAAAACTGAGACCCAGACAAGTCCACAGAGGAAATGAAAAGAATCAAAGTTGATGAGATCTGGAATCAATTATCTGAGGGGTTTCTAGAGGGAAATAGCAAAAGGCTGACTGAGGACCAATGGGTGGTAATGTCAGGGGACACATTTTGTTCAATAAAGAAGGTTAATAACTTTCAAAGCTGCTCAGAGATAAAAAAGGATACCTTGGGAGGCTAGGCCACCACCTAATAGGAGTGTTTCAAAAGTTGTAGGGTGGAAGTGGTGAAGAGAGAAGAGGAATAGTGGGTCTGATGACCCTCTAAGAATCCTTTCAACTCTGAGCTTCTAATGTGTTTAAAAGCAGCCAAAGAACGTTAGGATCCTTTTTACTTGGTGATCCAGTAATTTACATTTCAGTAAATTCAGTACATTTCAGGTACTTTCAGTAAATACAAATAAACTTACCTGTATTTCTGGCTAACCCATGTTCTAGAGGTGGGAAATAGTAAAGAAGGGCATTTGGAGTTGAAACACTTATTGTCTGTATGCTTTTGGGAAAATCACTGGCATAGTCCCTGTGTCCTCATCTGGAAAACAGGCAGTTGTGTTGACTGAATAATGTAGCATATGTGAAAATGCTTTGCTAAATTGCTGAAATGATTAATAATATTTAAAGATGGAAAATAGCAGTGAAATATAGGACCACACAGGTTAAGACTTCTGTGTGCTGAAACTATTTATAAATATAATGATTTTCTTTCATAGCTAATTCAGGGCATAGCTAGAATTTCAAATGATTCATGACTTTTGTGTGTGTACAAACCAGAGATAATCCCCAGGTTTCCAGGTGAGAAGTTTTCTCTAGCTGGGAGGGAGCTAGGCAAGTAGGTCACCTTACAAGAGAGGAACTCTTGTAATCAGCTCTAGGATGACCAAAGTTTGTTGTGGCAGAAACTTTTTTAAAGTCTTTATAGTTAAGTTGAAATTTAGATTATCTTGTCCAACAATCTGGAGCAAACACCCTAGCTCCACCACTTATTAGTTAGGATAACCTTGGCCAAGTTATTTCAACTCTTTGAAAGTAGATATCCTCATCAGTAGAACATAATGGTTGTAGAATAGTGCCTGGAACATAGTAAAGTTTTAATAATTATAAGTGGTTGTTATTATTATTGTTGTTGTTGTTTATTTCATTATTAGAAGTTAGTGCCCAGAAAGGAGTCAGGACTTGTCCAGGGCCACACAGTGAGGTGTACACTATGAATAAAATCCATTTTTTTCCCTTGCAGATTATTTCTTTTTTCAGTACAGCCCCTTTGCTTTCTAGCTAGCAATCTGTGTTCATAGATTTCAGCTTGTAGAGGCCATTAAGCTACTGATCAAATTCCACAGCCCTAACCCAATTTCTACCAGCTTCCACTTGTACATCAACAGTCTCAAATCCTACTCAGACTTGTCAGTGCAGCTTAAGTCCAGCCACCTCCATGAAACCTTCCAGTATGTGGCCCAGAGAAATATTGACAACCCCCTACTTGGAAGCAGTGATCTTAAAGCAAGTCCAAGTCCTTTTGCAAGACCTGTCACTTCCCCTCTCTGGACTTTTATTTCCCCAGTTGTAAAATGAGAAGGATGTAAAAGAGTCAATAAACAGTTGATTGCTGACTGGGGGCTGGGCAATGTGCTAGACGACAGAACAAAAGATGATTTAGACCAGCTCCCTGTCCCCAAAGATTTTATAGTTTACTGCAAGAGACAGGAGAGGAAATGTGAAGTTGTATGGACTGTTATAAAAGTCTCTGCTCCCCAAGCAGTAGACTCTTAACAGAGATTTGAATAAGTAGGTGGGGAAAAATGAATGTACCAAGAGTGTGGGGAGTTAGAAAAAGTGGTATTCAATTTAGGTCTTCTTAACAGGGAAGGAAAGAGGAAAGGAAAGAAGGGTGAACAGCATGTACAAAGGCTCAGAGGTATCAAGGAGTAAAATAAAGTGGTTAATTATGGCAAAAAGTTTTGTGTGCTGGGGAAAATTTAGGGAGGGCAGTGATGGCAACAGGGGAAGTAGAGGAAGATGAAATTGAAACTGGTCTCTTGTCTCCCTCATTAGACTATTGGCGAGGGGAGGACAGAGATCTCAGTCACCACTCCTTCCTTTTTTGTTTTGTTTTGTTTTTCCAGCAAATAGGATGTGAACAAAAACATTTGGTGAAAAAACCAAAGGAAAGAATCATATGCCATGAGAATTATATGCCATGCTCTGGCATTTGGACTTTCTCTTGTCCAAACAGGGGCTCTGAAAGTTGTTAAACAGAAATAACATAATTAGATTGGGTCTGTGGAAAAGATGGGTAGAGGACAAAGCAGGGTAGAGGACAAATAAGAAAAGATTGAGACTGGAAGTAGGACAATGTGTCAGGAGACTATTTCGCTCATTTGGGAGAAGGATAAGGCTCTGAAATCAGTGGAGGTAGATGAAGAGAGGAAATTTAAAAAAAAAGAATTGCTGGGACCTGGGAGCTCGCTGGTTGTGGAGAGTGAAGCAGGCACGAAGCCTCAGGAATTATTGAGATTTCTTTCATTGGAAGTTGGTGAATGGTATTCTGTTTGGCCTTTTGGGTAAAAGTTACTAGTGAGTCGTCTAGGAAAATGTGGCCTCGTAGGCAGTTGATATCTAAGTCCCTTCCAGGTCTCTCATTCCAACCTGTTCTACCTAATTTCAACTTTGCACTGCCATCTCTCTAGTAAATGTTAATAATACATCTCGCCTGGACTACTGCAGCAGTCTCCCAGCTGTTTCACCCACATTAATTCCATTCTCCGTGCAGCGGCCAGAATACTTCTGAGACAAAAATATGATCATTTTCTCTTTCCTTAAAGCACTTCAGTGGCTCCTCATTACAATGTATCATTCACAATGTCCTAGATACAATCAAAATTACTAACATACAAAGAGCAGGAAACTGTTGACTCCTACTTGAGAAAAAAGGCAATCAAAGGAGACTGACTTTGAGATAACCCAAATGTTGGACTTGGCAGACAAAATTTTAAAGCAGCTATTATAACCATGCTCAGAGATGCAAAGTTAAGTAATTATTGTAATTAATAGACAAATAAGAAATCTCAAAAATACTATAAAAACTGAAAATTCTAGAGCAGAAAAATGCAGTATCTGAAATAAAACATTTACTGAATTGACTTAACAGTGAGGAGAGATGACAGAAGGAAGAGTCAATGAACTTGAAGACAGAGCAATAGAAATAATTCAATCTGAAAAAAGAGAAAAAGACTAAAAATAATTTAATACAACCTTTGCAAATTTTAGGGATCATATTGAAAAGATGAATATATAAGTGGAATCCCAGAAGGAAAGGATTGAGAGAATAGAACAGAAAAAATCTTTGAAGAAATAAATGTACAGATAAATTTACAGATTCCAGAAGAACAGTAATCCCAAATAGAATAAATACAAATAAGACTATATCTAGGTACATCGTAGTCAAACTGCTGAAAACAAGAGATAAAATCTTGAAATCTGCCTGAGAAAAGTGGCACATTCTATAAGGGAATAACACTACATATCATCTCTGACTTCTCATTAGTAATGATGGATTCCAGAAGAGAGTGGAACTACATCTGAAAGTGCTGAAAGCAAGGGGAGGTGGGTGGGGGAAACAGACAAACTTCTCAACTTGGAATTCTACATCACTAAAAACATCCTGCAAGAATTAAGGTGAGGGCTTCCCTGGTGGCGCAGTGGTTGAGAGTCCGCCTGCCGATGCAGGGGACACGGGTTCATGCCCCGGTCCGGGAGGATCCCACATGCCGCAGAGCAGCTGGGCCCGTGAGCCATGGCCGCTGGGCCTGCAGGTCCAGAGCCTGTGCTCCGCAATGGGAGAGGCCACAACAGTGAGAGGCCCGCGTACCGCAAAAAGAAAAAAAAAAGAATTAAGGTGAAATAAAGATGTTTTCAGATAGAAGAAAACTAGAGAATTTATCACCAGCAGACCTACACTTCAAGGAAAACCAAAAGATGTTTTCCAGGCCAAAGGGAAATCATACCAGACTGAAACATGGTTCTTGCAGTAAGAAAAGAAAATATCAGAAATGATAAACATGTGGGTAAATATTTTTTAAAAAAGTAATTTTTCTTCTTAACTTCCTTAAAATACATATGACTATTTAAAGCAAATATTGTAACTTTGAATTGTGGAGTTGCTAACATTTATGTATGTAAAAACTATAATAATTATAGCATAAAGGACAGTGTTGGGGGTGGGTAAATAAATGTATATGGTTACAAGTTTCTTTCATTTAACATAAAGTAACACAATATTAACTCTAAGCAGACTGAAATGTTAAAAATATATGTTGCAACCCCCTAGAGCTACCACTTGAATAATGAAAATAAAACAATAATAATGCAAAGGCATATAGCTAAGAAGCCAATAGATAAAATGGAATTCTAAAAAAAAAATATTAAATTATCCCTAAGAAAATCAGGAAGGGAAAAACAGAAGAACAAAAGACGAGTGAAACAAATAGAAAATAAATAGTAAAACAGAAGGCCTAAATCTCCATTAGCATGTTGACTCCATAAAGACAAAGACCATATTCATTTTTATTCATGATTTATCTGAATGAGTAGGTGAGGGAGTGAGTGAATAAACGTATGCTCTGAGCAACAGCTCCTCCAGTCCTGGGGTCTCCTTGATGACTTCTTGTGATAAACAGGACATATTATACATTTGTTGATGTTCTGCTCACCAGAAAGTTTTCAACAATTTGGGTTTGTAATTCTTCGGGTAACTTCTTGAAATATATGGAAAGACATGGGCTAAAAGTTGAATTGGATAATCCTTTATATTGAAATTCCGCAAATCTACTTGTCAAGAAAATCAGTCCCATTTCTCTACATGGAAACCTGGCTGTGGACAGTGTTGCCTAAGGAGGCCCCCCAGGATTTGGTGGGTTACTTTGGCTTTTACTGTGAGACATGACTGTTGAAAACTAATAACAAATAATTTAATTATATGATTGATTTTGATTTGGAGGGGATTCCAGCTGTAGGGAAAAGTAGAAAGTCTCGAGTCACGTTCAAGTATTTCATGGAATGAGAATGAGAGGCAGAGGATTCTTCTAAGGACCAAAATAGTCTAAATTTTTCTGAAATGATGTTTAAATATTGATACTTGGAGACTTTTTTTTTTAGTACTCCAAGGACCTCTTCTTTGGAAGATAACTCCTAACTGATGAGTTCCCACTGAGGATACAGTTTTCCTATCAAAAGTGAGGGGTGGACTGAATGACTAATACATTTAGCAACTATTTGTCAAATATTGATCGTGACCACTCAAGATTTTAATTTTTTCTCAGCTGAAAAAAATTATGCTTAATGGGGGAACTCACTTTAACAGAAGCCAGATATAGTATAAAGAGAGCAGATTGGGAATGGGGGGATGGTCCTCATTCACCAGTTATTTATATGATGTCTGCTTTCTCAAAGGAATTTTGGGATTCCGTGGGAGACCTGAGGTCAGAAAACCTCACTTTCACTCCCACTCTGCCACTTAGCAGCAGGTTACGCTAAAACAAACCACATGACTTCTCTGAGCCTCCGTTTCCTCCTCTGTAAAATGGAGAAGTAATAACATCTTTTCTACAGACCTAGGATGAAATGAGAAAATAGATGTGAAACAGTGGAGCGCTGGATGAGTATGAGAATAATCACAACCAAGAAGAAAAATTTTATATTTTTTTCTTTATGAAAAAATTACATTTTAAATTTGTTTGCCTTTTTACTTTTATGGGGCTTGAGGCAATACTAAATACCTTGCATGTTCACTTTGATGTCTTCTATAATGCTTTTATTAGTAATAGTGCCATGTTAAACAGCAAACCAGTCAGTAATATACCCAAACACATAGGGAACTAAATATACAATAAAGGGAGTATTTAAAATCAATAGAAAAAGAAGGATTATTCAGTGAACAGTTTGGGGAGGCATAAAGTTCAATTCTTACCCTTATAAATTCTATGAGAATACAAAATTTAAATGTAGAAATGAAATCATAAAAGTACTAAAAGAAAATATTGATATATATTTAAAAAATCTTGCTTGGAGTGAGGAAATTCTTTCAAAGCAAGACACAGAAACCTAGCAGCTATAAAATGTGTGATTCATTTACCCATATAAATGCCTGCTAGGCAGAAAAATAAATTGCAACACATAAGAAAGATGGTATGCTATTTTTTTTCTGTTAAAGAGCTTTAACAAGTTTGGAAGAAAAACAATGAAACTGGTTAAATGATATGAACAGGAAATCCACAGCAAATAAATAAAATGACTTCTAAATTTATGAATGTGTTCAACCTCATTCATAATTAAAGAAATGTAAATGAAAACACTGAAATGCCATTTTGCCACTCATAAGGTTAACAGATATTGAAAAGAATGGCAATATAGCAGAGATTTATCTTCATATGCTATGTGTGTGAGAGTACAGTTTGGTGCAGCTTCTTTGAACAACAATTTGGCAAAATCTGCCAAACTTCTAAATGCCCTTCCTTTGGACAGCAAAGATGTACGTACATGATCATTTATTATAATAGTTTATTTTGTAGTAGCAAGAAGCTGGAAAAAAAAAACCTTTGTTGTTCATTAGTAGAAAACTATTAAAAATTTATGGAACATCTGTATAGTAGAAAAACATGACACCATAAAGAAAGAATGAAGTAGAACTTTATTATAGCTCTAAGGTATATTGTTACGTGATTAGAGCAAAATCCTAAACAGCAGGTATGGTATGTGCCCTTTGGGTTATAAAGAAAAAAAAATTTTTTTTTGCATATTTATATTAGTAGTCCCAAAGGAATTAAAAGGCAACTGCTAAACAAATGTTCTTTAAATGGATTAATTCACTTGCTTTAATCCATGACATAATAGGCTCTGGCTGCCTGTGAGGAAGACATAATTTTCAAGGCTGGAATCTCCTCTCAGCATTCCTCCTCATTAATTTTTAATGTGCTCAGAAGAAACATTCATACACACACACACACACACGTGTGCGTGTGTGTATATACGACCCTTTAAATAATGAATAAGGAAGAAAGGAAGGAAGGAGGGAAGGAAGGGAGGGAGGGAGAGAGGAAGGGACTTGGTCTAGCAACATACATGGTTAGAACCTTAAGATACCAGATGTAATTATGCCCAAGGAAAAACTTTTGACTCAAAACTTAAAATTTTTGAAAAATTTTTAAGCAGAGATTGATAACAGTTAAGACCAAATAGAAATAAAAAGTGTGCCTCATGTGTTTATTTTATTTAACATTTTGTTTCTCAAGAACATTTATTTCCTTTTTAATGGTTATGACATTTTAGTAAACTCTATAAAACATGTTATTCTCATTCTTGGTTTAGGAACTTTAGGAACTCTCTCCATCTGGACAATGAAATTGAAGGTACTGCATCACCACTTACCTTGCTCATGGATAAAATACCCAAGAGAAATCCTGAGAATATTTTGGGCAGAGCTTTCCGTGGAAACAATTAGATAACATTAGCAGACAGCACACAATTTGAAAACTATCAAGTATGGAAATATAGACAAATTTCAGTAGGTGTTATGAGTAGTAGGAATGGAGTTGGGATCGCTGTGGGCTGGAACCTTTGGCTGGGTTTTCATAGAGGACTTGGCAATGAAAATAGGACTTGGAGTAGTTGGGAAGAATTTATAGAGAAAAATAACAATGGAAAGGTGGGTCAGGAGCACCAGCAAAGACAGAAGAAAGGCACAGGATGTGCTTGAGACCCAGTAAGAGAATTCAAATGACTGGAGTACAGACTGTGAGTGAGGAAGGCAAAGCAGATATAATAGGCCAGGCTCAGGACTTGCATGCTGAGGAGAGATGTAGCCATGTGGAAGCTATTGGAAGTTCTTGTGTCTAGGACTGACATGAAGAAAGTGTGTAAGGAAGATTAGCTGTATGATGGGTAGATTAAGAAATGGAGGGACCAGAGGCAGGAAGAACCATTGCAAGGGTCTTGTAGGGCTACGACCACAAGGAGAGAGCCAGGAGTAGGCAGGTAGTTCTGGAATAGACACTACCACTATGATTTTCAAGCTTGGTATGCTGACCAAGCCCTGCAAAGGAAAAAACATTTCTTATGGTTCCCAGTGTTGACATGTTTCTTTTAGTATAACGTTATCTACATGTACATAAACGTAGGAATACCTTGTTCATTTTATAGCTTGTATACAACTAAAATGACAAAAATAAAGTTATAAACTGAATGCAAATAAAATGACAAAGTAACTACAATTTAAGTGGACAAATTTAATTACATATGAAAGATAGTCCTGTTTGGCTGAAAGGAATTCTCTGCTTACACCTGCTCTGACAAGGTCCTTTGGAGTTTGATTTGTCTGTACTTACTTGAGCCTCAGATCTCCCATCACAGGTTTTCTATTTGCATTGTTGCAAAACTTTTGTTCCATGAAGTTCTGTGATGTCATTTGGCTTCCACTTGCTGTGAAGACATCACTTATTCATTAAGACTTCTTTTTTTTTTTTTTATTACCCACGACAGCTAAGTAGTATTACTTGAGGCCAATGCCAATTTGCTTACAAACACAACAAATACAGGCACTTAAATCTCATAAATAGTAATGCAGGTGACCCAAGTATTAAAAGTGTTTGAATGGTTATAAAAGTCAAAGGAAAATTATAACATTATCGTAGGATGCCCAAGAATTTGTGGATCTCTGAGACTCCACTGAGAAGTAGAATACCTATAGAAAGGTTTCCTGGGCTTACAGCCCCTTTCTAAGGGAGCTGCCTTTTCTAAGCCTCTGCTACTTAAGTGACCATGTCCTGTGCCTTATCACCCATTGGCCTTTCCCCACCCCCACCCTCTCTGGCCACTGTGGGTTGGGTCAGGAAGGGAGGGTGCACTTGAGCCAACGATATGCAATCCACTGGCTAGTCAGTAGCCAGAAATTTTTAGACAGCAAAAAGAGAGTTGGCTGTATTTCATCCCTCTAACTTCTCTCTCCCAAATATGGAGAGAAGTTGCCAATTGACAACACATATGAATGCAGAAAAGTGATGTCAAATGGGGGCTAGAGACCTATGTTGCCCATGAGCAAAGTGAAGTTATGGGGAAATGGACACTGAGCATTCTGAATCACTCCTCAGTTGCAAGTATCAACAGAGCCAGCACAAGTTATGTTAATCAAAGAAAGGAAATGTCATTGCTCCAAGATGGGCAGGTCAGTCATTTCACCTGGACCAAGTTTCTCTCCTTCCAGTGGTTCTACTTTCCTCTATGATTGCTTCATTTCCAGATACCACATGATGGTAAGAAGGAAAGTGGACACACCTCTCCACTAAACATTAAAAGTCTTCTTGTATCTCGTTAACTCTAACCAAGTCTATAGGCCCATCCCTGAAGAAATTTGTGGGACCTCCAAAGTCTAATACTGTTATTCACGTGCCCCATCCTGAGAGTGATAAATGGTGTTGTCAGATCTTCTTAAAGTACATGGACTGAAAACGGGAGTGTGTTCCCCAGAGGAGGACTAGGACAAGGATGGAGGGATGTTTGGCAGCATCATTACTTATCCACTACACATCTTGTCTCTGCACCCAGTTTCTTTGTAAAATGATAATAGTAATCCTGCTCTGCGCACCACTCAAGATAGTTGTGAAAATGAAATGAGGCAGTGGGTATAAACACATTTCTAAACTATAAAGTACATACAATATGAAATAATATTGTTTCAAGGGCTTGCTATCCCCCCTTGTCAGGTACACAAGAGCATAATCGAGCTGCATGGGCACTTTTCACCCTACTGACTGCAGCTTCAAGTTTCCTGGGACCAGTTCCTCTTGCAGGATTCAAGGGTATTCCCCTTAGTTTATTTTGGGCAGCACATGTGGTTCACAAAATGCAAATATTGCTATTTTAATGGCAGCTGCTAGAGGTTTACGGAGTCATTAATTTTAATAGTCTGAAGGCTTTCTCATTATCCAGAGTCTTTCGCTTCACAGTTAGAAGGCATGTACAACTTGCATATTTACTGGAATCTGGACTGGCAGAGAATGATTATAGCTCAAAAGAGGAGGGGCACTCTAAGAAAGCTGACAGTTTCTGCATGTTAAAGGCTTCCTTGATTTTGAAATGTATGTGATTCAAAGAGCCAAAGAACACTATACTCTTTGTGTGTCTTCTTTTGGACAGTGCACAGTTTGATGCAAGAGTTGTTAGGGTAGATTGGTGTTTAAATAAGCAACCCCTCAGGAGGGAGGGTTAGTGGTGAGAGGGGCAGCAGACTTGGAGCCCAGAAAAAACTCTCATGTGGCAAAAATAATAGTTAATCAATAGGGCCTACTTGCTGGGTTTCTTTGATGTGAAAACTGAGCCCAGATATGCCTGAAAGAAGCTGGAAACTAAGGCATAGATGGAGCAATTCTGATTGGACTTTGTGTTCTAAATTGGAAAAATGTAGGTGAACTTCTTGGATTTATATCACTGTGTTGAATACAAATCCCATCCTCAATACCAGGAAAGTTCAGTATGCACTTTTGGCTGTATTTTCTGTATAACCTGTGTCAATGTAAGGATTATGGAATTTGTTATTAGATAACATTTGGAGGAAGATGGCTTGGAAATACAGCAATTACTGTACAGTCTGCAGGCCACTCTGGCAGAGTGCCTTTGTGTGAATAACAAAATGGCATCTGCTCCAAAGGAACCAAGAACAGGAAAGCTCTTTCTCCTCTGGGCTAACACAGTGCTTTACCAAGGCCCATGGCTGGCCCTGGCAGCCCTCTTGGCTGGGGTCCTGTGTGCAGGCACAAGGGTATACACACTCCCAGGGAGAAAACCTGGCAAGGTATGTATCCTAGTTTGCTTGAATTAGGGGAAATAGGAGGGACAAAAGAGTCACATTTGTTGTTTTAATCAGCATTTTGGGGGCATCTCCTTGAAGCAGAGTTTCTTAAGGAGGGGACTTAATAAGAATTTACTGAAGAAACATTTTTAAATTTGGGTGCATAATTCTCAACCCGAGAAATTCCTATTTAGGATGTCTGGGTTAAGGGCTAGACATGTGCATCTTGAAAATACTTTCTGGAATATGCTGATGCTCAGTCCTGATGTCATCAGTTATGTTCCTTTGGGGTTCACTGGATGTTCTCTTTCCCTTCCTCACTGAGTTCAGTGGCTCCTTGATATGTGGCCAGATATATCCTTGTGAGAAACCACTACTCCCCACTTAGGGCTTCACTATGATGTCATTCCTGCCTCTTCTGAATTCCTTCAGCACTTTGTGTTGCTCACACAATATTTATCTCCATGTTCTGTATTGGAGTTATTTATGAACGTGTCTTATCTCCTAACACACAAGTCCCAAAAAGGCTGAGACTCTGTGACACCCAGAGGTCACCCACTGGGGCCCTTGGATTGCATCCTGTCTGTAGATATGTTTTCCTTGGCTTAGAGTATTTAAAACTTTTTTGAATTACTTGCCAGCTTTTAAAATCATAGAGGTATTCCTCCCACCCCTGACTTTCCCCCTAAATATAATGACCATTGTGCAATAATTTTTCTGTTGAAATATCTGAAGTCCTGTCAACACAGGCCCCACATTCCTGCATTGCTGCTATTGACTAGAGCTGAGTAAGTTTCCCATTTCAAATGGGGATTGCACTCTCCAGTTCACTACAGTCCCCACCACTCCCTATTGTATTACACTAGACTGCTTCTTTCATTAACCTTTCTCTCCTGGCACCTGTTAGGCATTTGAATTTGTAACCCCATTAAGCATTTTTGATTTCTTCACAGTATCTGACTTTTTTAGATGCTTCAGAAATATTTGTCACATGGCAAAATGAAAGTCTAAACTGCTCCAGGGGTATGGGTGCTTAAGTGGACTTTTTTCTCTAAGCTGCCAGATAGGAGTTCATAAGAAGAACAAAAGAGTATATTATATTAGATTTTGTATTGTGGTTTTCCCCAGTCAAGAATTATGAGCTTGTTCCTCATTTTCAGGAGCTTTATCTAAATCTCTTTACTTACCAGTTGCCAAGTAGCTAAGCAATCCTCCTCAAGCTAGAGGAAATTGATACTAAACATGGGAATTTGAGTGAGCAGGTTGTTCTCACCCAGTCTCTCCCTGAATTTTTCTGTGTTAACCTGCTATTTGTCAGGGCTTTCAAAATTGGCTTTATGTAAATCTCCACTGGAAAGCCCCTTGGGCTGAACAGTTCTTGTCCAGGAGTATCCTTTTTTATGGCTGCCAGGATCATCATCATGGTTTTTAGGAGATATAAATGGAATAGTGCTTTCAGTGCTGATTTCTGAAGTAGCAATCTCACCTCCTTAGCTCTCTAATTAAAATTTCTCAATGTCCTCCATTCCCACATCCTATATAGGATGTGAACCACTTGACAAAATTTTAGGAGGCATGTGAGAATTTTATTGGTCTTGTGCTCAATTTTCTGGTTACCTGTTCTTAATGGCAAATGATACTGTCTTTCTGTATATAGTATTGACAATATTATTAAGCTTTCCTTTAAAATATTTTACATAAAAGTTAAGTTTATTGAAAAAAAATAAGGAAGTAACAGTTCTGTTGGAATGAGGCTGTGGCAGAAATGCTAAGTTTGCTATGGGTATGACACATGTTTGGGAAAGACTAAATTTTAAGATAAAAGTCTGAGGCCTTCTGCAAACAGGCCTCAGCTCCTACCAATGTCTTTCCCCCTTTTCCACTCTACATCCTAATATAACAGGAACATTTTACTGTTCCTCAAATATCCTGGGAGGTTTCCCCACCTTTCAGAAATGGTTTCACAACGGTTAAATGTCTTCTTCCTGGAGAGCATTGGGTATTCTCTCTGCTAAAAGGATCCTCTGGGCCCCCACTCCCACCTCACCATCTTGTTCCTATGACTAATGGTTCTCATCCTTCATTTGCAGCTACAATGCATCCTCCTCCAGAGTCCTCACTGGACCACCCTATATAATATAGGCCTTGCCTCCTATTTCCTTCACAGCATCCTACCTTTTTCCTTCCCAGTTCTTCCAACAAACTGTATTTAAAAAAAAATCTATTTCCTCTCTTGATTAGTAAATGTCTCTCTCACTGCATTGTGAGTTCCTTGAGGACAGGGCCCTTGTATCCTGTTCACTGCTGCATCCCTAATGGCCAGGAGAGTGCCAGGCACACATAGTTGCTCAGTAGATATTTGACGAATGAGTGAATGTTCTTCCTGCCTTTGTACCGTGGTGAATTCCTTCTTATCTTCAAGGTCCATCCAACCCATGAACTACTCACCTGAGGACTTCCTGCACCTTCCTCAACCAAGACAGAATAGTCTCTCTCCTATCTGGGTCCACAGGCATCATCTCCACATGACCATTACAGTATCAAATACATTGTATTATAGCCAAATACATATAATCAAATACATTGTATTATAAAGGTCTATTTATCCAAAAAGACTGTGTGCTTCTTGAATACACAACGCCTCCACCCTGGCCCCGCCATCTAGTATTCATCCTCTATTTCTAACCATGATGCAACTCACACCAAGGGAAACCATCTCCTTCTAATGACTTTGTATCCAGAGCTGACTGGGGTGGGAAGTGAGGAGGGAGAGCAAAGACAATGAGAAAACATTCTTGGTATTTATGGGATGTTCAAGCTAAGTATGCATGGCTTGTAGATGTGCCCATAAAACTATCTTAATAAAAGATGTTATTTCTTTAGAGAATTGTTTGACTTAAGGTAAATCCTCCCACTCAGAAATCTCCAATGTGATGTTTCCATCTGCAGAAAAAACTGAACTTTGCCAACTAGTGGTAGAAATCATGAACTGCAGACATACATTGATTTTTCATTTATTCTCTTTCTCCCGCTCAGCGTCTATTTATTGACCACTTAGTATGTGCCAATAATTGATGCAGAGAAGTCTCTGTCCTTATTTAGTTATTCATATATTGATCACTTTCTATGGGTGGTGAATCATGTTGTTTGGAGCTTTAGTGTCTACAGGTTTAGATAAACAGACCCAAGGGAAGCCAGGTCTATTGGTGCAAAGGCCAAACACTGGCATCTCGGGGCTCATGCAAGTTGATTTTTAAAAATATAAACAAGTTGGAGAGACTTACACACACACACACACACACACACACACACACACACACACACAGACAGACTACATGGACTTCTGGCTTCTCTGGCAAACAGTGCCCTGCATTCTTGCATTTCAACAGTTGGCCGGAGCTGAGAAGAAGCTTGTCCTTCTAGCTGGGGTGACTCCGTCAGCCCCGCATCAACTGTCTCGTCCACTTACTCATTTGCGTGTGATCTCTTTTTGGACATATCCAGACACTTGGATTTTGATTCTCTACCTTTATTCTTAAAGAAGGACATCTCCAAATCTCTCCAATACTTCCAAGAAGGCCCCTCTTTCCAGTAAGTGCAATTATAACTGCACAATTATCAGTAATATGCTTCTTGATGACCCCTAGATTAAGGGCCATTTACTCCTCTGTGTTTCTGTCCTTAAGAAAAACCTCTTTGCTCAAATCCCGCCCCCTCCCCCCATACTTGATTATTTCCCTTTCCTACCTTGCTTGGTGAGATAGAAGATTCTTATGGAGATGTTGAATATTTCTGCCACTTATTTGTTCAACAGAGACTTAATGAACATTTCCTAAGGGCTAGGGCCTCTGGTTCATATGGGAGATGTAGCTGAGTATGCAACATACATACCCTCATTGGGGCTGGCTATGTGGCCATCATAAAAGGTCCGTAATGCCATGGGAAAGTATACAAGGAATGCATAAAAGGAGCGCTGGACTTAATATAGGGGTAGAAATGGATTGAAAAGTGTCCCTAGAGAAAGTAACATTGAACCTCAACCCTCAGGATCAACAGGAATTAGCCAAGGGGGGATAAAACCTGCACAGATGCCCAGATTCAAGACACTGTTGAGCGTGGAGAGAGAAATTCAGTAGTGCCTGTGAACTCTTTGCAGAAGCACAGACTTCATTCTACAGGTGATGGGGAGCAAGAAGAACCGACAGTCAGCGGGTAAATGTAAATGTTCACATCTTCGTTTTCAGAAGATCCCTCCACCCAGAAATCCATTTTAAGAAATTTGGCTGAGAGCTAGGGCTGCTGGTTCCTTTGAACACCTCCTAGTTCAATTCTGTATGGGACAGTTTTGTGGTGAAGGACTCGGGAAGAAGCACCTTTGGCATCCTGAAGGCACGGTGCTGATGGCTATTGTCCCATCCCTGTAGCAGTTTTTGTTTTGCCCTTTAAATTCTTGTTTTTCTGTCTCCACTTTCCTGGGAGTTCTCTCTGTTTTCTCCGTAGTTCCTCGTCACTTTCCATGTAATTCAGGCATCTTCCTGGAGCTGCTGTGGGTTTGCGGTTGCCTAGAGAACCACAGCAACAAGGCCCTGAACTCCCCACCCACCCCAGGGAGCCCTTATATCAAAAAGTTAGCTTCAAAGCCTAGTTGGAAGTAGTCGATATGAAGCAAAAAGTCAACAAACATTTCCCTGGAGTCTTGGCACCAGAAGGTCTTTTTCTTTTTCCTTTTGCTCAATTCCCAGCTGGTTAGCAGCCTGAACTTCTGCCTACTCATCCGATCCCCATGGCAGCTACCAACTGGGCTGTAGTAGTGCCTGTTGTGGTAGGATGTGATCCTCCCCCCATCCAGGAGCCCTTTCCTTTTCTGACAGCAGGCCAGTCTCCTTTTAAAATGAACTGGTTTAGGTTCACCCCATCCAGGAGCCCTTTCCTTTTCTGACAGCAGGCCAGTCTCCTTTCAAAATGAACTGGTTTAGGTGCCTAACACACCCACATTCTGGTTTGAGCTGCTGTGATTGCTGGCTGTGTCATCTCAGGAAACTTATTCCACCACCTTGGGCTCGGGTTTCCTTGTCTGTAAAATGGGAATGATAGTCCCTGTTCTGCCTACTTCACAGGGTTATTTTGGAGAGGAGAAAATGACTCTACAGATTATTCAACCATTTACAAAACAGTTATTGATTACTCAGCCATGTGCCAGCTGTTGGGGGATGAAAGCCCTTGTTAAACTGTAGCGTGCTACACAAATATGACATTCTCAGATGCAAATAATTCACTACCGACTGGGTCAGATTGGGTGTGTTTGTTCTGCTTCCCTCACCTGTCTTGCCCCCAGGTAGAAGCAACCACTAGCTACCCGAGTACTGCCCGCCCATACGCATTCAAGGCAAAGCTTTAGTAAGAGAGTAATAAATAGAAGATATCAGCTAGCAATCAAAAGATGTGTGGTGGCTGTGTTGTGTTTGGAAGCTTAATTAAGTCCTGCACCAGATGCTGTAAGAGGATGGTCAGCCATATTTTCCCTATTGCTCCAGCACTGAGAAGAAGGGCCCAAACAATGGACAAAGAGGAGTTAGTCCCTTATTCCAAAAAGAGTTTTCAACAGTTGGGGCCAGGACATCCCTCTCCCCACAAATCCTCAGGGCTTCCTAAAAGTCAAAACTGGCCTTCCACCGTGGGCCTTTCGGCTTCCTCCATCTTCCCCTCCAGGCTACGTAATAGAAGTCTAGGAGAGGAGAGGAAAGGAGAGTCATTACAGGGTCATCTTTGTTGGGAGTGAAGTGCTCATGAGAAGGTGTGTAAGGGTTAGGGTCCCAGTGGGAAACAGATGGGACCTCACATTAGAACAATCTAGGGAACGTTTATCTACAGAGAGGAACCACAGAGGCTGGTCAAGCAGGGGTAGTAGCAGCAGAGCTCTCACCACTTCTAGGCACAAAGAAATGAGGGGAAGGAACTGAAACCAGAACCCAGATGGAGAGAACCCTCTTTAGACCAATCAGAAATCTTTTTCAGTGGTTGGCCAGGGTATTGATGAGCCCCATATAAAAGTGACAAGAGTATTGGAGAGAAAGGTGAAAACATGAGAGCTATTTGGAAGGCAGACTTCACGAGGCTTGCAGATGGAATGGATTGTGAAGGAAGAAGGAGAGCGAGGAAAGGGAAACTTACAGGTTTCAGGCTTGGGCAACTGGGTGATTGATGGTGCTGTTAATTCTAATTGGGAATGCAGGATGGAGGTTGGGAGGGTTGGAGGATCTATGTTCAGTCTGGAACCTGAAGGTTGAGATGACTGTAAAGCATCTAGATGGAGGTGTCCAGTATTCAGTTGGATATGGCATCTGAGGCTCAGAAAAGAGACCCCAGCCAGAAATACAAAATTATGCTATATGTGAACAATTATAATTACATTTATTAAAGGCTGCTATGTAACATGTACATGAGGCTGTGAAATCTAATGCTTCATAGGTGAAGAAATCAGTCCTTGGCATTTTGAAAAATTTTTTTTGCTACCACCCTGGAATTATGGCCACACCTGGAAAAGATAATACCATTATGCTGGCCCATGCTAATTACTGTCCACAAAATAGCCATTTTGTGGTAGAGGAAATTGAGGCCCAGAGAGATGAAGTATAGTATTCTTGCAAGTGACCAAAATCTCAGTTTAAACCAGCTTAAATAAACAAAGAAATTTATTGGCTCAGATCCAGGGGTGCTTTTTGGCTTCAGGCACAGTTTGATCCAGAGGCTCAGAAAATGTCATTAAGGCACAGTGTCTGTACTTTTCTGTTTGTTCTGCTTTTCTTCATGCATTTGTTGACTTCATTCAGACTGGCTCAGATTCATGAAAGCAAGATGGCTGCATCAGCTCCAAGCCTCACATGCTCATGCCTTTAAATCTAGTGAACAGATACCAAACTTTTCTCTCACAGAAGCCCTTTTACAGGTGTCAAGTCTTCTCATTGCTCCAAGCAGGTCCTGTTCTTAGCCCTGATCCATCACTGTGGCCAGAGGGTTAGGATGTGCCAATTGGATTGAGACAGTAGAGCTTACTCGAGAACTGGAAGAAGTGTCAGTCCCACATAAACATTAGGATTTCATAATAGAAGAGGGGTGTATCCACAAGTGAAAAACAGCGCGGTCACCTGAGAAGAGATGCTGGAGAGGGGAATAAACAATAACCATGGGAAGAAGGGACCTGTTTGAGGTCACCCAGCTTGTCAGCATCAAATCTAGAGCTCAGGTATTCACCCCATCTTACTTTCTTCAAACCCTACTGCCTCCTGAAAGCTTTGTTTCCACCAGTGTTCCTAGAGACTTCAGGTGGTCAGAGACCAGGAATGGGTTAATAAGAAAAGTAGTAGTACTAAAAAAAACATTAGAGAAGTCACAAGTCCTTCAGGATCTTCCTCTGGTCCAGGGTCACAAATTGGCCAAAGTTGTCTCCAGAGTAACAAAAGGAAAGGCACTGCCCCAAGTGGGCAGGCAGGAAAACAAGCTGGTCAGAAAAGCTGCTGCTGACCACTTCCCCAGCCCACACTCCCTCAGCCTGGAAGAAGTCAGACCATAAGCAGCCAGGGAACTTTCAAGACCTGCAAAGAGCCGGTTAGGACCAGTCCACAGTGGTTTCTACACGCATCTCCAGTTCATTATTCACTGTCAAGTTATTCCATGTGACTGTATCACTCTTTTCTCTCTGTCTTTTCCAGCCTCAAAAAGTTTTGCTGCTTCTGGTTATTTTTAGCTCAGTTTGGCCCTTGGGGATCATCAAATCCAACTCTCTGGTTTTGCAGAAGAGAGAAATGAGACTCAGTGTTTCTAAGTGAGTTATTAAGGCCACACACTTCCTATCAGAGTTGGTTGCCCTACTTGGGTCTCCGGGCTTCCAGCCCATGGATTCCATGGCACCTGGCTGCTTCCAACCACCTGTTTGTGGTCTCCGCAAGGTGACCAGCTGGGCTGTGCCTTATTAAAGAGCCAAATGTGGTCCCAGCACTGACAGACACAGGTCATTTTTATCTTAGAAACAGGGTGGATTCCCAAGGAAGATTTGCAAGTCGATTTTTCAGTTTAGGAACAGTTCCCATAGAAAAAATGTTTTGTTTTATTAGGTTCTCAGTCTCACAAAGCCCACTGGACCTGAGATACCATAGACCAATAGTGAAAATTAGTTAATTCCTGTTTCTACTCTTAAGGGGTGGATACTAAACTTCACTTTGGGACTTCTTTACAGGAAAGCTTTAGGGGCCTCCACAGGATGCTTTTCTTTGGCATTTTGTTTGCAGCCTGGGGCCCACTTAATTTCTTTGCTCTTGAATGATGGCTTCTTTTTTTTCAGGGCTGGCGTCAAGGGTTTGCACTCTGTGTAGTTAGTTGTCCCCGGACCCACACTCAGCATGTCCTGTGTTTAGTTTAATGCTCTGTTGTGGCTATCTTGAAATTCTTAATAATTTTATCTTTGAACTTGTGTTTTGTAAGTAAAGTCCAATGGGACAATGGAGCATTCATGTGAGCAGAGGAGATACATATGTAATATACGTGTCCACTGCTGTTCCCCACAGACCCATTTGCATACAGCATTCACGATGTCCCATGAACATGGAATTCAGCTGCACCCATGATGCATGGAAGTTCAGTGAAACTCACGTGAGTACCAGGCAAGTGTGTTATAGGTACCACTGAGAGGCCATGCTTCTGTTCAAGTCAGAACTTGCTCTGAAAACAGAAGGAAGACAGTAGCATCCTAAGAAACACGAGTGACCAAGGGTCCCCCCATCATATCCTTTCTTATTCATGTTACTTCTGTGTATTAGACAATACTTAGGCTGAAAATTAGGACACAGGAAGAAAGTATGTTTCTTTCCTATAGTTCCTTTCTTTTCAGTCCTTCCTTATAGGTAAGGTGAAGGTAGGCAGTGTTGGTAGAATGTACAGGTAACAAGAAGTGAAATAAAAGTTGAGTTAGTACTTTTGTAGCATTTCCATTGTTCTGGTAAGAAGGAAATACATATACATGTGTGAACTACAAAATACGTATTCAGCATATGAATTTTGGGGGACACAGTTCAGCCCGTTACAAGGGCTTTTACACTCTTTTTTTTTGGCGGTACGCAGGCCTCTCACTGTTGTGGCCTCTCCCATTGCGGAGCAGAGGCTCCGGACGCGCAGGCCCAGCGGCCATGGCTCATGGGCCCAGCCGCTCCACGGTATGTGGGATCTTCCGGGACCGGGGCACGAACCCGTGTTCCCTGCATCAGCAGGCGGACTCTCAACCACTGCGCCACCAGGGAAGCCCTACACTCTTTCTTTTTATAATAGCCTTGAGGGAGCAGCCAGTACACTTATTTTGTAAATCCATTCATTCACTAATTCAACAAATACTTACTGGGGACTTACCAATTGCCAAGCACCAGCTAGCTGCTAATGATATAATGACCAAGAAGACAGGCAGGTTCCTGCTCTTGTGGAAATTAGGCTCTAGTGGGAGACAGGCAAAAAACAATTAAGCAAATAAAACAATTACAGACAGTGGTAAGTACAAGTAAGATCCTGCACACAGTGCAGTGATAGAAAATAAAGTGGGTTAGATTTTTGATAGGGTCATCAGGGAGGGCCTCTCTGAGAAGGTGACAGTTAACCAGGTTTAAGCACTGAGGATTCCTTAATGCAAATGAGCTCAGTAGAAGAAAGAGTCAGCAGGGGAAACAGCGAGTGTTCCCATAGGTGGGAAAGAGCTTAATATGTTCTAGGTATTGACAAAATGCCAGTGTGTGGGAGCATAGTGTGTGATGTGGTGGTGCAGTGAGATGGCAGGAGCAGGAAGAGGCAGGGCTCTGGAGGCCTTGGTTTAGGGCTTTAGGATTGATTCTGAATGCAGTGGGAAGTCACAGAAGGGTTGCTGGCAGGACAGTGGCCTGGTCTGCCCTGCAGTGTAGAGGATGACTTGGTGGTGGGCAGGAGTGGGAGGTAGAGAAACTGAGTCCCGGAGGTGTTCAGTGACTGCCATTCACGCCACTTCTAAAAGGCAGGGCCGGGCAGGTAGACACTGAAAGCTGGGACGTGCTTTCATGGAGGATACATGGAGGAGGGTGCCCTCTGCTGTTCCAAGTATTCTTTAACCCTCCTTTGAAGGCAGGTCTTCTAGGAAGTGAAGAAAGGAACCTCCCAGCTCTTGATTGTGAAATTCTCCAATCACATTTCCAAAATAGACATATCAACATTTTGAAGTGAAGAAAAAGAGGGGGTGAAGACCTTACCAACCAGAATGTGCAACCTTTTCAATAAAGCTGGGTTGGAAATGGAATAAGCTGGCCCTTTTATTTTTAGGAGTAATTAGTCATGTTACTTTTTTTTTAAATTGTACATGCTCATTACAAAAAAAAATCAGGCAATACACAAGCATAAAAAAGCAGAAAATTACTCCAGATCTTACCACTCAGATGTAACAAGTAATAACATTCAATGAACATTATTTTAGTCATGTGCATGCATATAGATATACAGGTTGGATAAAAATGTCCTCTATAAAGATCCCTCTACAGTTAAAACAATTAATATAGCAATTTGAAAGACACAGTCATTTTTTTGTTACATATTTCAATTGTAGTTATATGGATATATTTATGGATATATTTATATAGATATATTATATAGATATAATATATATAGATATAAATATAGATATAAATATATATATCTATATATTTATATAGATACATTTATATAGATATATTTGCAAACATTTTTTTGCAAAGGGTCACAACCATTCTGCTCTGACATTATAGCAAGAAAGCGGTCAGAGACAATACTTAATGACTGAGCATGACAGTGCTCCAATAAATCTTTATTTACAAAAGCAGGTGGTGGGCTGGGTTTGGCCCGAGGCTGTAGTTGGCTAAACCCCTACTACTAAAGAGAATTACTGTGCTTATTTTCCTTCCACCTCACTATTCCAGATTTTGCTTATAATATTTTCACTTTGTTAAGGCTCTGATATGTATATTCTTTTATGCTTCCTTCATGTCCACACACGATTAGCTTTAGCTGTGAAATTAAGTAAACTTGATGTTTACCTTAGTCCATTTGGACTGTTAAAACAAAAACACCCAAAGCTGGCTTATAAACGACAAGTATTTATTTCTAAGCGTTCTGGAGGCTATGAAGTTCAAGATGCTGACCTCAGTAGATTTGGTGTCTAATGAGGGCCCACTTCCTAGATGGTCATCTTTTTGCTGTATCCACACATAGTGGAAGGGGTAAGGGATCCCTCTGGGCTCTCTTTTATAAGGGCATTAATCCCATTCATGAGAGCACCACCCTCATGGCCTAATCACCTCCCAAAGGCCTTACCTTCTAATACCATCACCTTGGGCATTAGGATTTCAACATATGAATTTTGGGTGGACAAAAGTATTCAGACTATAGCAGCATTTCACAGTACTTCTCTTTTTCATCGTTTTTTCACTCATGAGTTCTTTATTTTATTTTTATTTATTTTTTTAAAACCCATGAAATATTAAGGGATAAATTTAATAAACTATACAATACACACAATGAATATCACAAAACATTGCTAAGTGAAATCAATCCTTAAATAACTGAAAGAATATAGCATGTTTGAGATTTAGAATACCCAATGTCTTTTTTTTTGAATTTTATTTTATTTATTTTTTTATACAGCAGGTTCTTATTAGTCATGTATTTTATACACATCAGTGTATACATGTCAATCCCAATCTCCCAATTCATCACACCACCACCCCAACCCCCTGCCGCTTTCCCCCCTTGGTGTCCATACGTTTGTTCTTTATTATTGAGTTCTTTATTATTATGAGTTCTTTATTATTGTTCGACTCTTGTTCAGCTGGGATTACAGTTGATTCTTGAACAATGTGGAGGTAAGGGGCACTGACCCCTGTGCAGTTGAAAATCCTTGTATAACTTTTGACTCCCCCCAGACTTAACTACTAATAGCCTACTGTTGACTGGAAGACTTACTGGTAATATAAATAGTTGATTAACACGTTTTGTATGTCATATGTATTATATACTATATATTCTTACAATAAAGTAAGCTAGAGAAAAGAAAATGTTATTAAGAAAATCGTAAGGAAGAGAAAATACATTTACTGTACTGTACTGTATTTATCAGTACTGTATTTACCATAAGTTTACATTATCTGAATTGTCTGTCAGTACCTACATTAATATTGTCTTATATGATACAAAACACTGTAGATGTTATACGTAATACTAAGACTAGACATCAAAAATGAAAAGATAATATGCAAAAGCAATTCATATTTATTTACAAGGATAACAATTCGTGCATTGATAACAAAGAAGCAGCAATCTAATTGCTTTATGGTAGCCTAGCTTATACACTAATTTATAATGTTGTTATAAAATTTTTATGGCATACAGTATTCCAGTCATATGCATAATACAGTATTGGAAACATTGTTAACCTTTTTTTAAAAAAACACTTACCTGGGATGAATACGCAGTTTCTCCACTTATGGGAGAAAGAGGGCTAAACTATACAGTAATGTAATTCTTTGAAAGCAAAGTTATAAAACAGTAAGAAAACTAACATACTATTAATTTTATATTAAATATCCCTATATAAGGATAGACTAGTATCTACATATATTTTATGCATTCATGACATAACATTTCTTAATTGTTTTGATATTTCTAGAATACACAGTTTGTGACTTTTTTTTCAGATTTCCACAAAATTTTCCGATGTATTTATTGAAAAAAATCTGCGTGTTAAGTGAACCCCTGTGGTTCAAACTTGTATTGTTTAAGGGTCAACTGTATTTGTCAAATAGCTTTGCTTAGTTTGTTTTGTTTTAAAACGAGTTCATGGGTATTATATTTCCTGAACTCTTTCATATCAGAAATTATCTGTCTTTTATTTCCATACTTGGTAACACCCTGACTTGGTCTAATATTCTTGGGCACACTGCTCTCAGAAGTTTGTAGTCATTGCTCCACTGTCTCTGGGCATTGGAGTTGAAATGGAGGAGCCTTGAAACCCACCTGACTTCTTCCCCTCATGTGGCTGACTTGCCTTTATCTCCCTGAATGTCTGAAAGATTTTTTTCCCTTAACATTGAATAGTTTAACCAGGAAAGATCTCAATTTTGATCATTCTCTATCAAATTTTCTTAACCTAAGGTGTGCCCTTCTTATCTGTGAATACAGTTTTTCCTTTCAGGAAATTCTTCCTAGGTTATGTCTTTGAATTCATTTTTGTTTTTCTTTATACTCTAAGGATGTAAGGTCTCCATGTTGGATGATTTTTTCTCTATATATCTTCTTTCATCTGTTCTTTAATCACACTGTCTTTTCACTCTGCAGTTTCGATGATTATCCCCAGCCGCTTCTCTGTGATGTTTTCAACCCCACTTTTCTCTCTTTTGCCATTTATAACTTATTAAATCCGTAACAACGTTGTTTCATTTCTCTGTTTTTTTCTTAGCTCTACAATCACTTCTTTCATCTTAGTCAATTGTTTTATGATTTTTCTTTGAGGTCTTGTCTGATTGAATTTGTATCTTAATGAATTCTTCTCTATAATGAAGCATTGAAAGGGAATCAGCATTTCTTCTTTGGGTTTTATTTTCTTCCTGAGGGTTTTTGTTTGTTTGTTTTATCTTTGTCTTGCCTGATATATTACTCATTTTCATTGTAGTAGATTTGTATAATTTCTGTACTACTTCTTTTCATTTTGCTCACGTTTAACGATGAGTAACTTTGCTTTTAGCTTCTCTGAAGTGGTGTAGATGGATTCTCCTGAACACCTTTCCCACTTTAACTGGGACCAACTTGTCTACCCTGCATCACAGGATTGTTTAAGAGCTGAGTGCAGCTTTCTATTTACTTTTCAATTGACGACATCATTTTGAATTCCCAGTATTTTGTTGACTAACTCTGTTTTGGGAGATGGGTGTGACCTTAGGAGTTGTCCTCAGTCACATTGGAGTCTCTTTTCTTTTCATGGCTACCAAACCTAAAAGATAGTGGTTCAGGTGCTACTCTTTTCCTCTCTGGTTGCTGCTGATTAATTATTGGCCTTAAAGAAATAACAACTTCATCAGATGTGGGAAGAAGTTTCTGTGATCTTGTTTTACTCTGCTATCTTTACGTGGAAGTTGGGTGTTGAAGAAAGAGCCAAGTAAAATTTTGGAAGGATTGAGTTATGAAATGGAACAGACTAGATGAATGTTTTTTTTTTTCAGACTTCAAGAAAGACTAGATGAATTTTAAAGTCGCATTTAGTTACATCTTCTGAGACATGACTAATATAACAGTTGAGGTCACGCAACCACTAAAAATTGTCAGGGGCTTCCCTGGTGGCACAGTGGTTGAGAGTCCGCCTGCCGATGCAGGGGACACGGGTTTGTGCCCCGGTCTGGGAAGATCCCATGTGCCGCGGAGCGGCTGGGCCCGTGAGCCATGGCTGCTGAGCCTGCGCGTCCAGAGCCTGTGCCGCGGAGCGGCTGGGCCCGTGAGCCATGGCTGCTGAGCCTGCGCGTCCAGAGCCTGTGCTCCTTAACGGGAGAGGCCACAACAGTGAGAGGCCCGCGTACTGCAAAAAAAAAAAAAAAAATTCTCAGGAAGTGCAAAAACAATTTAATGATGAGGCATTGCAAGTTTTAGACCGCTAGAGGGCAGGACTTGGCCACAACTTGAAGTAGTTCCATAATACAACTATTGTCAAAAATATTATACTGGATTTCATTTAAACTATTGTAAAAAGTGCAAAAAGGAAAAACAGTGAGGGGCATGGAGCTAGAATTATCTGGCAGACAAGAGCTACTCACTGGTAAGATGGATCCCATGTTTCTTTCCCTGGGCATCTAAATCCAACCCCACTTATGAGCTCATTTCTGTCAGTCCCCCCAGTCTTCTATGTTTGCAAACTATTAAACCACACCCCAGTTCTCAGTCATCTGTGCTGTTTTCCAGCTAGAGTGCAGAAAGGTGAAATGACTTGCCCAGAGTTACAGCCACCTACCTTGTAAATGGTAAAGACCTGAAATGGAGCACCCCTGTATTCTGGGCTCCTGGGCCTTCTACGGGTTTCTCCAGTAGAACAAGCTCTTGCTTCTGATACTCTGTGTTCAGGATTGCAGCCTAAAGAGAACCAATGCCAGCAAGAAATAAATCAAAGTCCTCCCTTCAGCCCTAGTTGTCTGCAGCTCCCTGTGGCATTCTGCGTTGTTACTCCTGACTGAGTCTTTTGTGGCCCAAGGATAAGCCTCTGTACAACAAAGATGATGGAAACCTGCCTTTGCTGGCAGCAGCGTAACATTTGTTTCTTAGACTAGATCTTATTGTTGTAAGTACCATTTGCCAATATGAACTTTCAGCTTCTTGCTCACCAAATTCCTCCTTATATCAATTGCAGTGCTTCAACAGGGAATTTAAGGCTCAGTTTTTCCTTCTTGGGCTGCATTCTTAGCCTCAAGTCTTTAGTGAAATGTTTAATCATGTACATTTAAGATAAATGTCCACTCATCATTGTACTCAGGGAAGCTCTGAACCCACAATATCACTCAAACCCTGCCAAAGATTTCAGGTTGGGGTATAAAGTACTCTGTCATAACAGATATTGGGAGTATCTTCAACAGGACTGCATCCTTACAGAGAAGAGGCATTTTATTTATTTACTTTTTATGTAGATTTTATTTGGTCTGTCCCAGAAAATCATGTTGTTTTCCTTGGGATATACGTTGGCTTAAATACTGTCGTTAGATTTTCACAAAACCAGATCCCTCCCAACAGGAAGCAGGTAGGTTTGATCTTTCCTTCATGATGAGGTGTAAGCATGAGCTATAGCTGGTGTGGTGCAGTTCATTGTGGGTTAAAGTGTCCAGTACTCCCTCCCCAGCACCTCCCCCCTATCTTTTACGCTGGAAAAAGATGCAGAGAATTACACTTTCTACCACTGGAGTTGCTTTGTTTGGACTCCAGCATGGGGGCAATGATATATGCTTATTGTTATTTTCCATGGTGAAGAAATGAATAGAGCCTCGGATTAGGGCGGGGGTTGGCTCCGCTTCCTCCTTTCTCTGGGGCTGAAGGGAGTAAAAGCTTGGACTTGGGGCAAAAGAGAAAAACAACAAAGCTCTCTTGGAGGAGGTGACCCAGTCCTTGAACTATACCTCTGTGTAGTGGGAAAGGAAACCAGTTTCAGACCTATAGATCCTAGGAGCTGTGCTGCTTAATATTGAGTTCAAAATTTCTTTTTCCTTGCATTATTCTCAAGATTTCAATAGTATTTTATCACTCATGTGCTGGATTATGGAGAATTAGGACAGGGCTTGTACCCTCCTGGTGTGGGCCATACCAAGACAGGGGGCATGTCCTTCAGGCTGTACCCTTTAACAAAGTCTTGTAGTGAGAGCCTGTAAAACAACGGTGAGATGGTGAGAGGTGACCAGCAGAGGGGTGCAAAGCGGTGGTCCATAGTGAGAGATGGTAAATGATGATCAAAGTGGATTTGTTACAATGTGGAATTATGCCCTGAGGATTCTCAGGAATAATAAGGAGAAGCCCCCCCACAATAAATATGGATATTTCATAATAAATAAATAAAATATAGGATAGGGCCCAGCAAAATTAGTTGGATATTAAGCAGAAGGGCCTCCCTTGAACACTAAAGAAACTTGAGAAATTGGGGGTACCTATTGTTAGGGCTTTCTTGTTCGATTGTCTGCAACTTTCCATTTCCTAAAATAAACTCAAATGAAGAAGGCTGGGACAGAGCTTCCCTGGTGGTACAGTGGTTAACAATCCACCTGCCAATGCAGGGGACACAGGTTCGATCCCTGGCCCGGGAAGATCCCACATGTCACGGAGCAACTAAGCCCATGTGCCACAACTACTGAACCTGCGCTCTAGAGCCCATGTGACATAACTACTGAAGCCCGTGTGCCTAGAGCCTGTGCTCCGCAACAAGAGAAGCCACCGCAATGAGAAGCCCGCACACCACAACGAAGAGTAGCTCCCGCTCACCGCAACTAGAGAAAGCCCATGCACAGCAACGAAGACCCAACACAGCCAAAAATAAAAACAAATAAATAAATTAATTAAAGGAAAAAGAAGAAGGCTGGGATCACCTTTATTGACAAGTTCAAAGAAGAAAATGTATATTATCTTATGATCAATGTCTGGCTGGAGTGTACCTAAGGGAAAAACAGAGTGGAATTCATTGCTAAGCAAACATACAGTTTAGCCCTAGAGGGAAATGCAAGATGTTTACAATGCCAAGAACAAGAACGTTAAAACTAGGAGCATATCTGCAGAGAATGGAGCCATGTAGGTAGTGCAAAGAGCAGCCTATTTAATTACTTTATGGTTCTAAAAGGTGATGGGAAAATCCTGTGTCTTAAATAGGAGTGAGTTTAGTATTACAGAGAGTTATAGATCTATGGAGTGAAATGAGAATCTCAGTAAAGGTGCGGCTAGGTGTAACAATGTATCCTATGCTTAAGTAAAGTATTCCATAGAAGGAAGATTGGAAAGATTGATGAATAATAAGTGATATTGGGAATAATTGGAGAACAATTTGGGAAAAAAATTATCTTAGAATGATACCTTATACCATGATATACTGGAAAATTGTTAAAATAATCTTGAATCTATTCCTCCTTCCTATGATAATAAACCTTAACTTTGCTTGGGGGAATAACCTCTTCTTTTGCATGTGCACTGTGGGTGGGACTATAAATCAAGGTTCATTGCCTTTTTCTGGTCAAGGGGTGGCTGTCACCCAAGTCAGAACAATCAGAGTCTGTCTCAAGAAACTGTGAACAGAGCAAAGGAGGAATATGTATTGAGTACCTACTGTGTGCCAGGCAGAGGTCCCTGCCCCCATGGAGCTTACGTTCTGGTGGGTGAGGAAGGGGGCAGAGGACTGTAAGTGCCCCTTCCTTTTGCTGCCATATTCCTTTTATGTCTGATGAGTGGTTTCTCCTGCCAAGATCCCCAGAGCTGCCTGGTTATTCCCTCTCCAAGCCAAGCTCATCAGCTTTCACTTCAATTCTGTAAATTCTCCCCAGTCTTTCCAGTAAATTCCTTTTTGGCTTAAATTATTCTGAGTCAATTTATTGCCTGCGAACATAAATGAAAAATAAATTTCATATGATTTAAATAAGTGATTTTCAAGCTTCAGAAGAATCACAGAGGGTGGTTAAAAATACACATTTCTATGATCCTTCTAGAGAAATTTTGATTAATTAGGTTTGTCATGGGTATTAGCGATGGGCATTAAAATAAACAAGCAAACAAAGGAGGTAATCTGGTGCAGATGATTCTCAGACCACCCTTTGAGAACCATTAGGTTTAAGAGTCAATTATGGGCTTCCCTTGTGGCACAGTGGTTAAGAATCCGCCTGCCAATGCAGGGGACACGGGTTCGAGCCCTGGTCCCGGAAGATCCCACTCCTGAGCCTGCGAGCCACAACTACTGAGCCCACGCACCACAACTACTGAAGCCCACACACCTAGAGTCCGTGCTCTGCAACAAGAGAAGCCACTGCAGTGAGAAGCTCACGCACCACAATGAAGAGTATACCCTGCTCGCTGCAACTAGAGGAAGCCCGCGTGCAGCAACGAAGACCCAATGCAGCCAAAAATAAATAAATTAAAAAAATTTTTTTAAATAAAATTTAAAAATTAAATTAATGACGACAAAAGATTCAAAGAAATGCCAATAATGCACTAGCTAGGGTAGGCTGCAATTATCAGTCTCCTGCCCCACTGGTGGCAGTTTAATTGGGATTGAGGAAACTCTTGGAAAGCTATATTCCCAGAAATGACCAAGGTGTTCTTCTCTATTTTTGAGGTCCGTGAAACCTTTAATATAAGACTTCTGCTTTTAGAATTTATTGCTATAAAGGAATAAGTCCCAGCTCATCCCAAAGTCCAGCTCCTTCAGTCCTTCTGGCCTGAGACTTGTTGTCTGTTAAAGACATAAGGGCCCAAGTTCCAACACTGCTCTATGCTAGGGCTGCCAGATTTAGCAACAATTAATAATAATAAAATATAGAACATGCATTTAAATATTATGCAGGATATACTTATACCAAAAAATTATTCATTGTTTATCTGAAATTCAAATTTTAACTGGACACCCTGTATTTTATCTGACAGCTTTACCCTAAGCATACATATCCCATCCTTTCTCTCCTATGAAGCTTGCAAAAAGACCCCCATTGAACAGTCCAGGAAAACCTCCAGCTCCAGGCATTAGTGGTACCTTAGATGCTTGATTTCTTAGAACCATAGAGCACAAGGGCATGACATTTTTCAAACTTTCACATCTACTAACTCAACCAGGGACCTTTAATTCAGAAGCTAGGGTCACTTTTAGTGGGGTGCCTTGACTCTTGACCCTCAGACTCTTGACCCTCATATAGCCAACAATGACCCTGGGAGTAGGTGGATTCTTGAACAGCCAGAGATCAGTCCAGAGGAAGACTCAGTCACCTTCTTCAAACTTTGCATTCCTTGTGTGGTAAAGGAGTGTGAATAATACTATCTCCCTTCAGTGAAAATAAGAATATATATTTTCTTTTTTTGTGTGTGTCTGCAGAAACTAAGAAACCAGACAGATAAACAAGAGACAAATCAAAGTGGTTACCTGTAAGGGGTGAGAGTGGGAATGGGATAGATGGCGATAAAGATGGGGGGTACTTCTCAGGTATAGCTTTTTGTATCATTTTAGTTAGGAACCATGTGAGTGAATTATACACTTGAATAACCTCCCTTGCAAGGCTGTTCTGAGGATAAAATGTGGTCATGCAGGTACAGTGCCCAGCACACTCAGGGGTACTTGTAAAATGGTGCTAACATTATTTCCACCACAGCACCTTGAACCTGTAGGGGACCTGTTCCTTGTCTGGCACCTAATGGCGCATACACTAAGCAGTGACAAAAATCATCAACTTTGTTCTCAGGGAGCTGTTCTAATATTTATTTAAACCCTAAAGTTTGTGGTGACTCTTGCTTCCATGACTTCTGCATTCTTTCCTTCCTGCCTTGCTCCACCCATGTCTAGTCCAGTTTGGTGCTTCATGATTTCATTCTGGCTCACTACTACCCACCCGTTTTCCTTCCACCAGTTAAATGCTACCTCTTCTTGGACAGTGCAGCCAGTAACTTGTTATGTCTTAGATGAAGCAACTCTAATAGCAGGTGTCAAGAACTGTACCAAGGAAAGAGTTGGCTCTGAGTGGATGTGGTCTTGTGGGAAAGCAATGAAGTGAGGAGATTTAGGAGGCATTTGATTAATACCAGTAATTTAGAGATTCATTTGCCATTACTGGATTCCAGAAACCCTTCAGGCTGACTTCATCCAGTTTCTGGGAGTGTCTCTCTGGGTCAGGATTTTTTTTTTTTTTTTTTTTTTTTTGCAGTACGCAGGCCTCTCACTGTTGTGGCCTCTCCCGTTACGGAGCACAGGCTCCGGACGCGCGGGCTCAGCGGCCATGGCTCACGGGCCCAGCCGCTCCGTGGCATGTGGGATCTTCCCGGACCGGTGCACGAACCCATGTCCCCTGCATCGGCAGGCGGACTCTCAGCCACTGCGCCACCAGGGAGGCCCCTGGGTCAGGATTTATTTGTGATAAGATTCACTTTCCAGCAATGAAAACAGAAGAAAGGAAGAACAATAGAAAAACTTGTATTCCAGATTTATGAGAGGTGGCTGGGAAAGGAAAGAGATAAGGACTGAGGGGCTTTAGGGCAGGAGGTGTGGAAAATTCCTGGTGTGAGTAGCCCAGCTTCAGCATTCAAGATGGGGATACACATCTTCACTGGGCTGTTGCCATTTGTTTAATGGGTGATCCAAGTTCTTTCTGAACCTGTAAAATGAGGACACCAGAAGGCCCTGCATCCTTGGCCAATCATGGAACCTCAAATGAGTCTACTTCATTTACTGTAAATTTGTCTTAGCAAGAGCTACTCCTAGGAGTTAAATGAAATCATGAGCCAGTGATTGGGACTCTAGATTCAGAAAGCCGGGGTTATAATCCCACTTCTGCCACTTGCTATCTTTGTGACCTGGGGACAAGGTATTCAATCAGTTATTTTTTCCAGTTTCTTTATGTAAAAAACAGGAATAAAATGTATTGAGCACATACAGTTGTTATAAGGACAAATAAAATGATCTATGTAAAACATGGAGAACAATACTTGGCAGAAAATAAGTGTCCAGTGAATGTTTCATGGAGTAGTGATGGTAATATTAGTAGTGAAAGGTAATGCATATAAAGATGGGTGCAAAGCCTGGCACATAGTAAGTCTTCCGTATGTGGTATCTGTTATTACTCTGGCTTCTCCTACCTTCAGGATCTCCTTACAACTGTGTCTGCCCCCAAGTTCTGCTCCAGCTCTAGCCCTTCCCTGAAACAGGAACTCCATCCCTACGAGCAGGTGTGGACTGAGAGTAGTTTGGTGCCCTGTGGTAAGGGGAGTGATGCAAATGGGCATTTCTTGTTTATCATGGCTATGATTTTCAAGTCCTCAGGACTGTACTTGTGCCTGGTTTTCTGAGGTTATTACTGTATCTCTGCCACATCCAGAACCTGGCAGTGTGTTCCAATCTGTCCAATAAACTGATTCCTCCTTCCTTTGGCTTGTTTAACCCTACTCGGGTCCTATTTCAAAGCTACCTGGGACTGTGATACTACCACTCACATGATGCAGAATATTCTCTGGGCATTGACACTTGCTACAGTGCTCAGCTCTCTGTATGAGCTACCCTGGATATCCAAGCCTGCTGAGGCTGGGTGGAACTGTCTGTAAGCCTGCTGCCCTCCTTTGGGGGACCAACTCCTTATTTAGCCTAGGATGCTCCTCTTGAGCTTTTTGTCTTATGTTTCCTGTCTTCCTGGTCCCAGTTCAAAAATGTTCATGAAACTTTCAATCATGGGGTTCTATTACCCCTTGTTGAACTCGAGAAGCATATTATAACTTCAAAAATAAGTCTCTGTGTTGTAGAAAAGGAGCATATGTCAAAGATACGGCAGGAAAGGTCTTGGGTCAGAATTTCCTTTGAAGCTCAATAATGTGGAGGTATCTGGAGAAATAGACTTACATTTTTGTTCACTCCATTTTTCTTTTAAAAACATTTTTGGTAAGTATGTGCTGGCACCTAGCAAAATCTTGGGACTTCTCTCTGTCACAGTTTTTGTCTGTTGTTTTTTGTTTTTTTACTTTTCTTGGGAAAAAATGCAGCAAGCTCAACTATCAATGGAAAACCTTAGGACGTGGCATTTATTAAACAAATGTTGAAAACTAGTGCAAGTTATATTCATGATACTACTGTATTATGTTTCAGCAAGAAGTGTTGCTTGCTAATTTCATCCTCCAAGTGACATTTTAGAAGGGTTCATTGAATTGAGGCATTAAATTAGGATCTGGACATGAAACCTCTGAAAGTTTTGGCTTCTGAGTAAGGAATGTAACACTTAGAATACAAATTTGATTTTATACCCTGAAATCACTCTATCTTTAGTTTGTGCATGAATACATTTTTGAATTGCTCAAGACTTTCATTGCTAGATATGGAAAAACTGACTGTAATGAAAACTGGGTTATTTGGGTTGGAGCTATTATCTCTATTTAGGTATATGTTTGAAAATTATTAGCATAAAAAGTTAAACATGCATATTGCACAATGCCGTGAGTGATTCAGATTAATATTGCTTTTCTCTGCTCTCAATGAACATGCAGTTTGGTAAGGAGAGAAGCTAGGAATAAGACAATTATACTAATTCATGCAATTTGCGTTACCTACTAAAACAAGACACTTTTCAATAAGTAATGGAGATACAGAAATGAACAAAATAAAGTATCTACCTTTACAAAGTTTACATTATTGCTTAATAGGATCTTACTTAATAGAATTTTGAATTACAGGTTTCAGAGGAAGAGAATTTTTTTTTCCACCTGCGAACTGGTGGTTGAGAAAGACTTTTTTTTTTTTTGCGGTACGCGGGCCTCTCACTGTTGTGGCCTCTCCCATTACGGAGCACAGGCTCCGGACGCGCAGGCTCAGCGGCCATGGCTCACAGACCCAGCCGCTCTGCGGCATGTGGGATCTTCCCGGACCGGGGCACGAACCCGTGTCCCCTGCATCGGCAGGTGGACTCTCAACCTCTGCGCCACCAGGGAAGCCCAGTTGAGAAAGATTTTGACATAGGGTGTGGAAAGGTTCAAGACTTAAGGAGTCGTCTTAACAAAGGCACAATGGTGTAGATATGCAAGATGTATCCAGAAAGTTTGGCTATAGTAAAAATTTTACTGCAATAATAAGTGGAAGCATGGACAGATTATGAAGGAACACACTTCTAATTTTCCTTTCTATAATGTTAAATCTAATATTTTAAACAAATCACTGAGCATAGGCAACTCCTACATATAAGTTTTAAGGAACCCAAGGATCAAAATTTGGAAACATTGGCCAAAACATCTGATTGCATTGAGAATTTTTCAGGTAGAGAAGAAAGTGGAAATGTTAATAAGAAGAAAGTAACCGATTGGCTGGTCTTCCATTTGATGGGGTTAACTCACCCTGGGTTAAAATGACCTTGGCAAACACAATGGTACTGATTAAATTCCTACTCAAAACTGGCATAACAAGAATTTTTACCTAGCCATGTTCAATTGGAGTTCCACCAGTCAGGAAAAGTAACATGTGTCTTTGACATGGGGCATTGATTCTTGATGAAAGAGTAATTTCAGACAGAAGGTAGCTAGGTCAGTATAGAATTAAAATGAAAGGAAGCTGAAAATTTTAAGCACCAAGCTGGAACATTTGATAAATTGTCATCTTCTCTCTGGGAAAAACTCTACCTCACTTTCTGATGAATTACAAACCTTCCCAGTGGGCAATACTAGTCACACTGACCATTCTTAATCAGAATTTCTCATTTTTAAAGACCCATTTTCTTGGGCTATGAGAGAACTACATGTCAGGGATTATATTGCTTGAGTCATATTTTAGTCTTCTCCATCATATATGAGAGGCACCCTAGTTTAATCAGCAGCACATTCTTAGATCTTATTACTTCTGCAGATGGTAATCTCATCTGCTTCACATGGCTTCTCTTGGAGGGTGACTCATTAAAAAAAATTTTCATTGCTTATTTTCTTAGTATAAAAGTAATACACATTTGATGTAGGAAATTTGAATATAAACATAAACAAAAGGAAAAAACCCAAATCTTCTATAATTCCATACATATGAAAGGAAACATATTGTATATACCTTTTGATAATTTGCTTTTGCTACAATGATTTAAAAAATCTTTCTATGTAATTAAATATCCAGGTATGAGATTCTTTTCTTTTTATTGAAGTATAGTTAATTTACAGTGCTGTGTTAGTTTCAAGTGTACAACAAAGTGATTCAGTTATAGGCATACACACACATACATATTCTTTTCCATTATATATTATTACAAGTTATTGAGTATAGTTCCCTGTGCTATACAGTAGGTCCTTGTTGTTTACCTATTTTATGTATAATAGTGTGTATATGTTAATTCCAGACTCCTAATTTCTCTCTCACCACACTCCCCCCATCCACGCTATCCCCTTTGGTAAGTGTAAGTTTGTTTTCTATGTCTGTGGGTTTATTTCTGCTTTGTACGTAAGTTCATTTGTATCATTTTTTTAGATTCCACATATAAGTGATATCATACATTTGTCTTTGTCTGACTTACTTCACTTAATATGATAATCTATAGGTCCATCCCTGTTGCTGCAAACGGCATTATTTCATTCTTTTTTAAGGCTGAGTAATATTCCATTTTGTGTGTGTATATATACACATACACACACACAACACACACACACACATATATTATATATATATATATATATATATATATATATATGCCACATCTTCTTTATCCATTCATCTATTGATGGATATTTAGGTTGCTTCCATGTCTTGGCTATTGTAACTAGTGCTGCTGTGAACACTGGGGTGCATGTATCTTTTCGAATTAGAGTTTTCTCCAGATACATGCCCAAGAGTGGGATTACTGGATCAAATGGTAACTCTCTTTTCAGTTTTTTAAGGAACCTCCATACTGTTCTCCATAGTGGCTGTACCAATTTACATTCTCACCAACAGTGTAGGAGGATTTTTTCTCCACACCCTCTCCAGCAGTTATTATTTGTATACTTCTTAATGATGACCATTCTGACTGATGTGAGGTGATACCTCATTTTAGTTTTGATTTGGATTTCTCTAAGAATTAGTGATATTGAGCATCTTTTCATATGCCTTTTGGCCATCTATATGTCTTCTTTGGAGAAATGTCTGTATAGGTCTTCTGCCCATTTTTTGATTGGGTTGTTTGTTTTTTTTGATATTAAGCTGTATGACTTGTTTGTATATTTTGGATATTAATCCCTTTTCAGTAGCATTGTTTGCAAATATTTTCTCCCAGTTCGTAGGTTGTCTTTTTGTTTTGTTTATGCTTTCTTTTGCTGTGCAAAAGCTTTTAAGTCTAATTAGATCCCATTTGTTTATGAGATTTTTTAAAAATAGCTACACAGTATTTTATTGAGTGCATATTCCCTGGTTTACTTAACAAATCCCATGTTGTTGTATATTTAGGTTAAATATATTAGGTTAAACGTTTTGCTGCATTGAACATTCTTGTAGTTTATTTTTACTTTTGTTTAACTTTCCCACTCAGTCATGGTTATTTTCATGAGAAGTTTCTATATGTAGAATTGCTTGGTCAGTCTACATCCACATCTTAAGGCTTTTGCTAAATATAGTCAAACTGATCTCTTAGAAGGTTGTATAATGTATATTCTGAACTGCATTGTTTGAGGATGCTTGTTTTCCTAGATGAAGTGTGTTCTTTTTGACTTTGTCTCCAAATTATGGAGTTTTCAAATTTAGAACCTATGAATTATTTTATAGATGGTGACTGTATGGGAAGAATAGTGAATTCCTGCCAATGATTCCTGCCAATGTTTGTTACATTTGTTAATAAAATGAATAAATTAGGTAAGAAAGTTGTTTTTAGAAACAGTAGTACCAAATTCAAAGTCTTTAGTACAATGGAAAGGACTGAATATCAACGTAGGTGACATGGCTTGAATTCTGGCTGTGTATTCTTAAAGAAGTAAAATTGCTATAAGCTTCAGTTTTCTCATCTGTACAAAGAGCCTCCAATCTGCCTTATCTATTGGTAAGTGAAATGAAGACCATGTGGTCTAGATTGACTGATTCCATTCCCACTTAGAGGGTAGGCTTTGATTGATATAAGCCCAAAAGTATAATCCTCTCTCCCTTACCTGGTAAGGTTCAGGGATGAACAACCCAATTTATCCCAGTCAGCACATAGAATTTGTAGTAGATTATGCTATGTTCAAAGTATATCAAGCTCATCCCATCTACCGATGATCCGACCAAAAGATCTTACTCCCATCCCACTGACAACACACTTAGGCAATGATTTTCTTTGCCCCATAAAATGTGGGTGGTACTTTCATGTGCCACTTCCAAGTGGAAGTTTTAAGGGGCAGCATGTGGTTCTGCCGTCACTCTTCCCTCTCCCACAAGAGTAATAATGCTCTAGAAATGGGCTGCCCCTTCAGTCTTAGTCCCAGAATGAAGAGGACATGGATGAAGTCTCAGCTGTTCCATAACTGCCAATATGCAAGCTGAATGAGAAACAAACCTTTTATTGCTTTGTAAGTCGTTGAGGTCTTAGGGTTATTTGTTACCACGGCACAACTTAGCCTAAGCTGACTCATATACCATTTCTTGGGCCAGAATGAACATTTTTCAAGAGTGGGTGCCTAACCTAATTTGGTCTTTTAGGGATGAAGCTCAGAGCATTTGTGTTACATCTGGGAGAAGAGTCTCTCTCTTTCTTCAGATGCTGTAATATATAGTGGTGTCACTAAGAACTGCTGTAGCATTTTGTTACTATACTAGAAATCAGTCAGAGGAAAGAGCAGACAGAGCAGATAACACCAAGAGAACTGCAGAGAAAGGGAACAGGAGCCCCAATCTTAAATCAGTACCTGAAGCTGACCTACCTTTGAACTCCTCAGTTAAATGAATCAGAAACAACAAATTTCTTTTACAGTTTGTGTTTTCTTTTATTTGTAGCCAAAAGCATTGTGGCTGATTCAAATTTCTTTTGCAGTATGATTCAGAAGAACACAATTTGCGAAGCATGAAAATAGGACAGTACCATGAGATGATAATTTCTGATAAGTGCCTGTGCTAATGGTGGTTGAAAGAGGACAAAGGTGAAACTCAGAAGGTTTCCAGAAGATGAGCAATTCTGAGATTAGGGTGCAATACAATTGTTCCACTATGAGGTGGAAGGTGAAATGGATGGATGGAGGATAGGGTGAAGAAGAGATGGTCCATGGTTTCATACATGCTGATTTCTAGAAGTCCTCTGTACCTTCCTGTTCTTACAATGCTAGTAGTGCTTCTCTCTGCCTTAGTTGACCTATAGGACTTCAAACACTGCCTGCTTAGCTAGATGTCCATTTCCATCCCACCCTGTTTTGTCACAGTCCATATACTGTGGCCTCTTCCTGGATAGGGGGCTTAATTAATTAGCATTTGTAAGATGTTTTAGCGGATTAGGGGTAATTAGGAAAGCAGAGCCAAGAGCTTTTATTACCTTCCTCTCTGCTGTCTCTTTTCCTGCCTCTTCTGAGGAACTGGCATTGATGTTGACTTGAATGAATTTGAACTTGTTATACTGTATCATTTCATTTTTCATTAAATAGATTCAGAAGTCCCCCAGGTCCCATATGGGAAACGCTTTCTAAGGATCAGTCATTTCTCCTGTAGACGAGGCAAATTCAGTGTTGATAAATAATCCAGGCTTATAATCGCCATAAAGGGCAAAGTGTCTGAAAGCTACAGGTGAAATCTGCTGGATTCTTACAGCTTTCTCTTACAAGAACCCCCCCTCCACTACCCGGCTTGGACATCGCAGTTATCCCATGGCTTCCATCTAGTAATTCCCTCCCCATTAATGCACCATGCTCTGAAAACTAGACAGTTTTAAAATGCTCTCTTTTATTAACATCTTGATTAAATAATTTTTGCTGTGCCTTTCTTATTTTACCATACAGAAGATGAATCAGTTAGGAACTGTATTTGGGGGCTAGTAACAGAAACCTGAAATAACATGGTTTAACAAGATGGAGGTTTATTTTTCTCTCATATATAGGCAGTCTGGTGGCTGACTTTTTATAGTTATTACAGTTGTTCTATGACACAATCTGTGCCCTAAGCTTCTATCTTTTTGTTCTATCATCATTAGCATGTGACTTCCAATTTTAAGGTGCAAAATGGCCACTGCAGCTCCAGACATCAAGTCTATATTCCAGGCAGGAGGAAGGAAGAATGGGAAAAAATGCAAAAGAGCCTCCTACCTAATTTAGCAGCCCTCCTGAAAGCCTTATCCCATACTTGCTTACCTGGCTACCCTTTTCATAATGTGATGCTGGATAAAGTAGTTTTGTATCAGTGCACATTGATGCCACCAACAAGATCAGGTTTCTATTATTAAGGAAGAAGTGATGATGGGTAATTATCAGCTTCTGTCACACCACATTCCTGAAGTATGTCTTAAATAATAATTCTTACCTGAATAATAATTACTAATATTTGTACAGTGTATTAGGGTGTCAAAACCAAACCCTTCAATGGTCACGGCCTCTTGTGGTCCTGGGTGATTTAGAAGAACACAGAGACCATTTTATCCAGAAGAACATTAGGAAATTTTATTTGCTACAGGGTACCCAGCCATAACCCATCTGAAAGAGAGACAAAGGGAGAAACCTTCTCAAAGATTTTAATAAGTTCAAACATTATATTGACTTCCCTAGACGCCTCCTAGTAGTTTCACCTGCAGTTACTCTGGAGCAAAAGGGACAGAATATGAGGTTCTGGTGCTTCCTTTGCAGAGACCCTGTCTAATCTCTTGCTCTTCCGGTTGGATTTATGTCATTTCCAATATCTTCAGCAGTGGGGTTTTTTTAAGGTGAGTTGCTTAACGTGTTAGTCATCAATTGGAGTGCATCCCAACTGGGGAATCAGGAGGTCATTGCAGAATTCTAGACCTGGGGCAACAGGAACAAAACAAAAGATATTCATTGTGCAACTATCTGGCCATTGACAATTTTCAAAATTGTTCTGCCTTGGGGAGATAATGACAGATGGTTGTGTGTGGGGTGAACGGTGTGGGCAGTGCAGGGAAGAGACAAATAGAAAAAGACTGGACAATCTTCCGAGTTTGATGTAAGGAAAATACCCAGCAGATAGCAGGTTAGCAGGTGCTCACTCAGTGTTAGTTCCCTGTGCCTTTGTGGTTCTGGGACTAGGAAGTTTAAGAACTGTGAGGGAGATTATCTCACAAAGACATTTCATTTCAACTTATTTTTGTGCTATCACCTAGAAATAATGAGAGAAACTGAGGCAAAAGTACTGAGACCTTTTTCCTACCAAGGGTTAGAAAATATTTCCTCCACCATCTTCTTGAAATCATGTAGTATTTGTGGGTTAGACTTTACCCAGAAGCTGTTTCTGTCAGCAAAATGCAGCTTCCTTCTGTCCCACCACCCACTTCTTAGTTCAGGTATGGAAAGATGTCATTTTTCCTGTGAGGTCTCTTTGTCCTTGTCTTCTGCCGATGCTATCTTAGAACAGCCATCAGTATGCAAAGTTCAGAAGCAGTGTCATTGTTTGGGAAGAGCATATGGAACTTGAATTTCATTTCTCCCCTGGGACATATGCTGTAAAGGCAGATTCTAAAGATTGCAGTCAGAGTATGTATTGTCACACTGGAGAGAACTGAAAAATCCACTGAATGTATTTCAGCTTCATGTCAATCATTTTATATTTGAGTGAAAGTAGTGAGCTATTTGTTGTATATCACATTTAACAGAGGTGGTTAATACACTGCTTAATATCCTTCAGTGCATTCCCAACTCTTTGGAGAAAGTCTGAACTCCCTAATATAGTCTCTAAGACCTTTTGTGACCTGATCTCTGGCCATTTACCTTTTCAGCCTCATGTTTTACTACCTTCTAATATATACTTTATTATCTAGCCATATCAAGCAAATAATAATAATAAAAGCCCACATTTGGGGGCAGCATCTATGCTGAACACTTAACATAAACCTCATATAGCTCAAAGTAAGAATCCCAGAAATAGGATTGCTGAGTAAATTAAGGTCTCGGGGTATGCTCCTTATAGGCGCTTGTATACATTGTTCATTGCTGATTGTTGTTCTGTTCTTTTCACATTCCCTGAAACCATCATGTGTCTTTGATCACAGTTTCTACCAATGTCCCTTAGTTGGATTCCAAGTTGATGCGGCTGGGCTGCAGGGCCATTCTTCATACTGCGCCAGGTCTGCAGTCAACCCGATTGCTAGCTCATCTGCATCCTCTGAGCTGAAGCCATTTCCTTTTTTTTTTTTTACATCTTTATTGGAGTATAATTGCTTTACAATGTTGTGTTAGTTTCTGCTGTATAACAAAGTGAACCAGCTATATGTATACATATATGCCCGTATCCCCTCCCTCTTGTGTCTCCCTCCTATCCTCCCTATCCCACTCCTCTAAGTGGTCACAGAGCACAGAGCTGATGTCCCTGTGCTATGCAGCTGCTTCCCACTAGCTATCTATTTTACATTTGATAGTGGATATATGTCAATGCTAATCTCTCACTTCGTCCCAGCTTCCCATCCGCCCCCACATGTCCTCAAGTCCATTCTCTCCGTCTGCGTCTTTATTCCTATCCTGCCTCTAGGTTCATCAGAACCACTTTTTCTTTTTTTTTTAGATTCCATATATATGTGTTAGCATACGGTACTTGCTTTTCTCTTTCAGACTTACTTCACTCTGTATGACAGTCTCTAGGTCCGTCCTCCTCACTACAAATAACTCAATTTTGTTTCTTTTTATGGCTGAGCAATCTTCCATTGTATATATGTGCCACATCTTCTTTATCCAGTCATCTGTCGATGGGCACTTAGGTTGCTTCCATGTCGTGGCTATTGTAAATAGAGCTGCAGTGAACATTGTGGTACATGTCTCTTTTTGAATTATGGTTTTCTCAGGGTATATGCCCAGTAGTGGGATTGCTGGGTCATATGGTAGTTCAGTTTTTAGTTTTTTAAGGAACCTCCATACTGTTGTCCATAGTGGCTGTACCAATTCACATTCCCACGAACAGTGCAAGAGGGTTCCCTTTTCTCCACACCCTCCCAGCATTTACTGTTTGTAGATTTTTTGATGATGGCCGTTCTGACCAGTGTGAGGTGGTACCTCATTGTAGTTTTGATTTACAGTTCTCTAATGATTAGTGATGTTGAGCATCTTTTCATGTGTTTGTTGGTGATCTGTATATCTTCTTTGGAGAAATGTCCACTTAGGTCTTCCACCCATTTTTGGATTGGGTTTTTTCTTTTTTTGATATTGAGCTGCATGAGCTGCTTGTATATTTTAGAGATTAATCCTTTGTCAGTTGATTCGTTTGCAAATATTTTCATTCTGTGGGTTGTCTTTTCATCTTGTTTATGGTTTCCTTTGCTGTGCAAAAGCTTTGAAGTTTCACTAGGTCCCATTTGTTTATTTTTGTTTTTATTTCCATTTCTCTAGGAGGTGGGTCAAAAAGGATCTTGCTGTGATTTATGTCATAGAGTGTTCTGCCTATGTTTTCCTCTAACAGTTTTAGAGTGTGTGACCTTACATTTAGGTCTTTAATCCATTTTGAGTTTATTTTTGTGTATGGTGTTAGGAAGTGTTCTAATTTTATTCTTTTACATGTAGTTGTCCAGTTTTCCCAGTTTTCCCAGCACCACTTATTGAAGAGGCTGTCTCTTCTCCATTGTATATTCTTGCCTCCTTTGTCAAAGATAAGGTTCCCGTATGTGCATGGATTTATCTCTTGGCTTTCTATCCTGTTCCATTGATCTATAGATTTGTTTTTGTGCTGGTACCACACTGTCTTGATTACTGTAGCTTTGTAGTATGAAGTCAAGGAGCCTGATTCCTTCAGCTCTGTTTTTCTTACTCAAGATTGCCTTGGCTATTAGGCATCTTTTGTGTTTCCATACAAACGGTAAAATTTCTTGTTTTAGTTGTGTGAAAAATGCCATTGGTAGTTTGATAAGGGATTACGTTGAACCTGTAGATTGCTTTGGGTAGTATAGTCATTTTCACAGTGTTGATTCTTCCAATCCAAGAACATGGTATATCTCTCCATCTGTATGTATTGTCTTCGAATTCTTTCATCAGTGTCTTACAGTTTTCTGCATACAAGTCGTCTCCTTAGATAGGTTTATTGCTAGGTATTTTATTCTTTTTGTTGCAGTGGTAAATGGGAGTGTTTCCTTAATTTCTCTTTAAGATTTTAAATTGTGAGTGTATAGGAATGCAAGAGATTTCTGTGCATCAATTTTGTATCCTGCTACTTTACCAAATTCATTGATTAGCTCTAGTAGTTTTCTGGTAGCATCTTTAGGATTCTCTATGTATAGTATCATGTCATCTGCAGACAGTGACAGCTTTACTACTTCTTTTCCAATTTGGATTCCTATTATTTCTTTTTCTTCTCTGATTGCTGTGGCTAAAACTTCCGAAACTATGTTGAATAATAGTGGTGAGAATGGGCATCCTTGTCTTGTTCTCGATCTCTGAGGAAATGGTTTCAGTTTTTCACCATTGAAAATGATGTTGGCTGTGGGTTTGTCATATACGGCTTTTATTATGTTGAGGTAGGTTCCCTCTATGCCCACTTTCTGGAGAGTTTTTATCATAAATTGTTGTTGAATTTTGTCAAAAGCTTTTTCTGCATCTATTGAGATGATCATATAGTTTTTATCCTTCAGTTTGTTAATATGGTCTATCACATTGATTGATTTGCGTATATTGAAGAATCCTTGCATTCCTGGGATAAACCCCACTTGATCATGGTGTATGATCCTTTTAATGTGCTGTTGGATTCTGTTTGCTAGTATTTTGTTGAGGATTTTTGCATCTATGTTCATCAGTGATATTGGAGTGTAGTATTCTTTTTTGTTTGTAACATCTTTGTCTGGTTTTGGTATCAGGGTGATGGTGGCCTCATAGAATGAGTTTGGGAGTGTTCCACCCTCTGCTGTATTTTGGAAGAGTTTGAGAAGGATAGGTGTTTGCTCTTCTCTAAATGTTTGATAGAATTCGCCTGGGAAGCCATCTGGTCCTAGGCTTTCGTTTGTTGGAAGATTTTAAATTGCAATTTCAATTTCATTACATGTGATTGGTCTGTTTATATTTTCTATTTCTTCCTGGTTCAGTCTCAGAAAGTTGTGCTTTGCTAAGAATTTGTCCATTTCTTCCAGGTTGTCCATTTTATTGGCATAGAGTTGCTTGTAGTAATCTGTCATGATCCTTTGTACTTCTGCAGTGTCAGTTGTTACTTCCCCTTTTTCATTTCTAATTCTGTTGATTTGAGTCTTCTCCCTTCTTTTCTTGATGAGTCTGGCTAATGGTTTATCAATTTTGTTTATCTTCTCAAAGAACCAACTTTTAGTTTTATTGATCTTTGCTATTGTTTCCTTCATTTCTTTTTCATTTATTTCTGATCTGATCTTTATGATTTCTTTCCTTCTGCTAAATTTGGGTTTTTTTTGTTCTTCTTTCTCTAATTGCTTTAGATGTAAGGTTAGGTTGTTTATTTGAGATGTTTCTTGTTTCTTGCGGTAGGATTGTAGTGCTATAAACTTCCCTCTTAGAACTGCTTTTGCTGCATCCCATAGGTTTTGGGTCATCATGTTTTCATTGTCATTTGTTTTTAGGTATTTTTTGATTTCCTCTTTGATTTCTTCAGTGATCTCTTGGTTATTAAGTAGTGTATTGTTTAGCCTCCATGTGTTTGTATTTTTTACAGTTCTTTTCCTATAATTGATATGTAGTCTCATAGCATTGTGGTCAGAAAAGATACTTGATATGATTTCAGTTCTCTTAAATTTACCAAGGCTTGATTTGTGACCGAAGATATGATCTATCCTGGAGAATGTTCCATGAGCACTTGAGAAGAAAGTGTATTCTGTTGTTTTGGATGGTATGTCCTATAAATATCAATTAAGTCCATCTTGTTTAATGTATCATTTAAAGCTTGTGTTTCCTTATTTATTTTCATTTTGGATGATCTGTCCATGGGTGAAACTGGGATGTTAAAGTCCCCTACTATTATTGTGTTACTGTCGATTTCCCCTTTTATGGCTGTTAGCATTTGCCTTATGTATTGAGGTGCTCCTGTGTTGGGTGCATAAATATTTACACTTGTTATATCTTCTTCTTGGATTGATCCCTTTATCATTATGTAGTGTCCTTCTTTGTCTCTTGTAAGTCTTTATTTTAAAGTCTATTTTGTCTGATATGAGTATTGCTACTCCAGCTTTCTTTTGATTTCCATTCCATGGAAAATCTTTTTCCATCCCCTCACTTTCAGTCTGTATGTGTCCTTGCTTTGAAGTGGGTCTCTTGTCGACAGCATATATATGGGTCTTGTTTTTGTATCCATTCAGCCAGTCTATGTCTTTTGGTTGGAGCATTTAATCCATTTACATTTAAGGTAATTCTCGATGTGTACGTTCTATTACCATTTTCTTAATTGTTTTCAGGACGTTTTTGTAGGTCTTTTCCTTTTCTTGTGTTTCCCACCTAGAGAAGTTCTCTTAACATTTGTTGTAAAGCTGGTTTAGTGGTGCTGAATTCTCTTAGCTTTTGCTTGTCTGTAAAGCTTTTAATTTCTCCATCGAACCTGTGAGATCCTTGCTGGGTAGAGTAATCTTGGTTGTAGGTTTTTCTCTTTCATCAGTTTAAATGTGTCCTGCCACTCCCTTCTGGCTTGTAGAGTTTCTGCTGAAAGATCAGCTGTCAACCTTATGGAGATTCCCTTGTAGGTTATTTGTTGCTTTTCCGTTGCTGCTTTTAATATTTTTTCTTTGTATTTAATTTTTGATAGTTTGATTAATATGTGTCTTGGTGTGTTTCTCCTTGGATTTGTCCTGTATGGGACTCTCTGTGCTTCCTGGACTTGATTGACTATTTTCTTTCCCATGTCAGGGGAGTTTTCGACTGTAATCTCTTCAAATATTTTCTCACACCCTTTCTATTTTTTAAATAAATTTATTTATTTTCAGTTTTACTTTATTTTTGGCTGTGTTGGGTCTTCGATGCTGTGCACACGCTTTCTCTAGTTGCAGCGAGTGGGGGCTACTCTTCGTGCAGTACATGGGCTTCTCATTGCAATGGCTTCTCTTGTTGCAGAGCATGGGCTTTAGGCACGTGGGCTTCAGTAGTTGCAGTGCATGGGGTCAGTAGTTGTGGTTCGTGGACTCTAGGTCACCGGCTCAGTAGCTGTGGTGGATGGGCTTAGTTGCTCTGTGGCATGTGGGATCTTCCTGGACCAGGGCTTGAACCCATGTCCCCTGCATTGGCAGGTGGATTCTTAACCACTGTGTCACCTGGGAAGCTCCTCTCAGACCCTTTCTTTTTCTCTTCTTCTTCTGGGACCCCTATAATTTGAATATTGGTGCGTTTAATGTTGCCCCAGAGGTCTCTGAGACTGTCCTCAATCCTTTTCTTTCTTTTTTCTTTATTCTGCTCTGTGGCAGTTATTTCCACTATTCTATCTTCCAGGTCACTTTTCCGTTCTTCTGCCTCAGTTATTCTGCTATTGATGCCTTTTAGAGTATTTTTAATTTCATTTATTGTGTTGCTCATTATTGTTTGTTTGCTCTTTAGTTCTTCCAGGTCCTTGTTAAACATTTCTTGTATTTTCTCCATTCTATTTCTGAGATTTTGGATCATCTTACTATCATTACTCTGAATTCTTTTTCAGGTAGACTGCCTATTTCCTCTTCATTTGTTTGGTCTGGTGGGTTTTTACCTTGCTCCTTCATCTGCTGCGTATTTCTCTGTCTTCTCATTTTGTTGAACTTACTGTGCTTGGGGTCTGCTTTATGAAGGCTGCAGGTTTGTAGTTCCTGTTTTTTCTGGTGTCCTCCCCCAGTGGGTGAGGTTGGTACAGTGGCTTATGTAAGCTTCCTGGTGGAGGGGACTGGTGCCTGTGTTCTGGTGGTTGAGGCTGCATCTTGTCATTCTGGTGGGCAGGGCCACATCTGGTGTGTGTTTTGGGGTGTCTGTGAACTTAGTATCACTTTAGTCAGCCTGTCTGCTGATGGGTGGGGTTGTGTTCCTGTCTTGCTAGTTGTTTGGCATGGGCTGTCCAGCACAGGAGCTTGCTGGCCGTTGGGTGGAGCTGAGTCTTAGTGTTGAGAGAGAGATCTCTGGGAGAGCTCTCGCCGATTAATGTTACATGGGGTCAGGAGGTCTCTGGTGGTCCAACATCCTGCACTCGGCTTTCACACTTCGGAGGCTCCGGCCCGAAACCGGGCCAGAGCACCAGGACCCTCCCAGCTGCATGGCATGGAAGAAAAGGAAGAAAACAAACAAACAAACAAAACGAACACACAGAACCCCAAGACAAATGGTAAAAGCACAACTAAACACACAAATATCACACAAAGAAACATACACACACACTCACAAAAAGAGGAAAAAAGAACAAAAAAAGGAAGAGAACAGTGAAACCAATAAACAAACCCACAAATGAAAACAAACATCAAAAACTAAACTAACATAAACATAAAACCAAAAAAATCAAATGCAGAAAGCAAACCCTAAGTCTACAGTTGCTCCCAAAGTCCACAGCCTCAGTTTTGGGAACACTCATTGTCTATTCATGTATTCCACAGATGCAGGGTACATCAAGTTGATTGTGGGGATTTAATCCTCTGCTCCTGAGGCTGCTGGGAGAAATTTCCCTTTCTCTTCTTTGTTCGCACAGCTTCTGGGGTTCATCTTTGGTTTTGGCCCCACCTCTGCGTGTAGGTCGCCTGAGGGTGTCTCTTGCCCACCCAGACAGGAGGGGTTAAAGCAGCAGCTGATTAGGGCTCTCTTGCTCACTCAGGCTGAGGAGAGGGAGGGGTACAGTAGTCAGAAGTGGGATGGAGGGAGTGCCTGTGGTGGCAGAGTCTGGCATGTAGTTGCAACAGCTTGAGGTGTGCTGTGTTTTCTCCTGGGGAAGTTGGCCCTGGATCACAGGACCCTAGCAGTGGTGTGCTGCACAGGCTCCTTGGGGGTGTGGGTTGTGACCTGCATTTGCACAGAGGATCCTTGTTGGCAGTGGCGGCAGCAGTAGCGGTCCGTGCCCGTCTCTGAGGTCCAAGATGATAGTCATGGCTCGCAGCCATCTCTGGAGCTTGCTTAGGCGGTGCTCTGCCATCTGTGGGCACACAGAGCAGGGAGCCCCTCTCCTCACACACCCCGAGAGACCTCAATGGTCTTTTGCCCCTTAGGTAGTTCCAGACATTTTCCCAGACTCCCTCCCGGCTAGCTGTGGCGCACTAGCCCCCTTCAGGCTGTGTTCACGCCGCCAACCCCAGTCCTCTCCCTGGGATCTGACCTCCGAAGTCCGAGCCTCAGCGCCCAGCCCTCACCCGCCCCAGCAGGTGAGCAGAGAAGCCTCTCGGGCTGGTGAGTGCTAGTCGGCTTTGATCCTCTGTGTGGGAGTCTCTCTGCTTTGCCCTCTGCACCCCTGTTGCTGTGCTCTCCTCCGTGGCTCCGAAGCTTCTCCCCTGCCCACCCCCCATCTCTGCCAGTGAAGGGGCTTCCTAGTGTGTGGAAACTTTTCCTCCTTCACAGCTCCCTCCCAGAGGTGCAGGACCCATCCGTATTCCTTTGTCTCTTTTTTTCTTTTGCCCTACCCAGGTATGTGGGGATTTTCTTGCCTTTTGGGAAGTCTGAGGTCTTCTGCCAGTGTTCAGTAGGTGTTCTGTAGGAGTTGTTCCACGTTTAGATGTATTTCTGATGTGTTTGTGGGGAGGAACGTGATCTCCATGTCTTACTCCTCCGCCATCTTGAAGGTCTCTCTCTCCTGCAGTCATTTCCTTGAAGCCTCCTGGGGCTGCTGTTACACTTGCATTTCAGAATGTAGATTGACACCTGTCCTTTGTTACCCTTAGGGGAGCTCAGTCTTGTTACCTATGCCATCTCGGTCAGCTGTTATGGGTCAACATTGCTTGCCAGAATGCAAAATAAATGGCACAGAGGAAATTAACAGAGTAAACTATACATCTTGATCAATACTTTCCATGCAGCCCGTTCTTGAGCTCTCAGTTGGTGGTGAACAACTGTGTGCATATAGAGTGCATTATAATGATCCATTTTGTGTAACTTACTGTAATGATTTATATGGATATACAGTATATTTTAATAAAAATACATCAAAGACAACTTTATTACAAAGCAGCATTTTCAGTAGGGTCTAGCTGTACATGTTTCCTCATTTAGTTCTTGCAAAACCTTTGATTTAAATAAATTAGATTAAGTACTGTTATTATTACAGATGTGGAAACCGAGGCTTAGAACAACCTCAGTGGTGTGTTTAATGTGGCATACAGCAGAACAACTCAGCCAGTATACCAGAGGGAGTGCACTAATAGCTCTCAGGTTGAAATCAGCCATAGATTTGGGGATGGGGGGAGAGAAGAGGGCACAGTAGGTTTTGTTATTACAATTTTAGACATTCAAATTTACTAACAATTTCATACATGCATCTCAACACAGACTTGTATTTCTGTTGAAAAATGAAAATTTGTAGGAATACTAGGTCCTGCCTAGCATCAGTCACTGGAGCTGTGGGGGTTGATCTTTTTGAGTGCAGCATGCCCTCCGCAGTTTGCCACAGTCTCACTACTCTCTCTTGTCCTTCCCAGGACCTAACCGACTCCACTCATTCACATTACCTCTGGCTCCTATGGCCATTTGAGGTTAAGACCACTGAATAACACACACTCTCTCTCTCTCACTCACTCTCTCTAGCTCCTCCAGAGCACTATAGTTTGCCCTTTCCGTCCTTTACAATTGCTCAACTGTCCTATCACTTTAACTCAACCAGTACAATTCACTTCCTTTCCTGCCTCTCTATCACTCCCTCTTCCCAACACTTTCCACCCCTGCTAACACATGCCTCTCTGAGCACTCTGGGCAAACCTCTCTTAGTCCTTCTGCAATGTACTGTAATTGTCCTTTAAATGTGTTGTTCACACAAGCCTACTGACAGCTGGGAGTAACATAAATCTCGAGGCCTAGCTTGCTCGTGTTCAGTAAGGATTTGAATGAGTAGATGAATGAATAAGTGGATGGATGGATGGGTGAATGCATGACTTGTTGACCAGAACTCAGGTGAAACCACTTTCTACTCTCCTTTCCAGAGTAGGGGAAGTGAATATTAAAAGCCATCGGTAGTGATCTACCCTTGGCTTTTGACTGGAGCATAGCATGTGCTTGAACTGCTTGCTGGTCTGCTCAGCTATTGCTTCTAAACCAAAAATATCCGGGAGGAAACAATATGATGTCTTTTTCTTCCCAAAGGAACTCAGAGCAGCAAATACTATTAAACCATTGATAAAGCTGAATGGTCATTTAGTTTTTAAGAATTGAAAAGAGCCAGTCTGTAGGATCTTAGTCGCTATAGTTGAGTGCTGAATTTAGCCTGAACTAGTAGTAAAGGCAATTCTAGTCCACTTAAGAGAAACAGTTATTAAACAAGACATTCTAGCCAGAAAGTTAAAAAAAAAAGCCTCCTTATCTGATCACGTTACTGAAATATTTTAGTTCACTCTTATTTCAACTAGGCATTCTGCCATCTGCAAATAATGATATTTTACATATACTTTCCCAACAGTTAGATTTTTTTTCTTCCTTTCTAACCATTACAATTGCACAATTCTCCAATCCAACATTAATTGTGAAGTTAAATGCCAACCTTGTTCTGGCCCCTTCTTAAAAAAATTATCAAAGTAATACATTCATAGGGTAAAAAAATGAAGCAGAAGGCTCACAATAAGAAACAGCTGTCCCTTATCCCTCCTCCCCAGTTTCTCTCTCTAGTAGCAATCATTTCAAACTATTTTTAGTTATCTCTTATTTTAACTAAATATTTCTAAATGCTCACCTTTACTGCTTTTCTATAGTTATTAATTTTAGATATTATGTACTTGACTCCTTGTTTTAGAAGATGGTGGTTCAACTCTCATACCATCCTTCTTCTACTCTATCCCCTCATCTTTCTCCATATGTACAGCAAACACTACTATTTTAAAAACAAAATCTGTATCCAGTCATTGTTACTTTTGCATGCAGTAGCCCCTCAAAGTCGCCTTGTTTCTACTCTTGTCTCCTTACATTCTAGTCTTAATAGCAACCAGAGGGCTCCTTCTAAAACGCAGGGAAGGTCTTGTCTTTTCTCTGCTCACAACCTTGCAATGTTTCCTCAACTTACTTGGTGTAAAAGCTCAAGTCCTTACAATGCCCTTCAAGGCCCTGCACTATCTGACTCTCATTACCTTCTGATCTAGTCTCTTGCTACTCTTTGCTTTGTGTACATCTTTCTAGACATGTTGGTCTTCTTGTTCTTTGTCAAGCATCTCAGACCCACTCTTACCTTAGGGTCTCCACTAGGGCAGTTGCATTGGAATGTAACACCCTTCTAAATATTTTTATGGTCAACACCCTTACCCTCCTCTGAACCTGCCCCCCTCCTGCCTCTTCTCATCATTTTTAGGTCCCTTCATTCTGTTAATTGTAATTTTTCAATAGCCTTTTACTTTTTCAGTAGCAGTTATAACCTTCTAACCTACTGAATTTATTTACTTATGTCTCAGTTTGTTGTCTGTATTCCTGCTCCTTGCTAGAAGCTCTGTGAAAACATGGATCTTCATTTTGTTTACTAATGTATGCCACATACCTAGAAGAGTGCCTAGCACATAGTAGCTGCTGAAAGAATTGGATAAGTGAATGAATCAATATTATGATTAAATGTGACACACTGTAGGGCCAGGTATAGTGTCATGGGGAGGTCATTGCCTTTCTTACAGTTTTCCTTTTCTCCAAGAGTTTATAACTATGCTTTTTTTCTCTTATCCCATCTGTTATCCATTCATTCTAACTTTCATCCCAAATGTTCTGTAATATCAGGGTTTCGCTTTTAAGGAGAATGACTGATGTCTCTCTAATAAGTATAATTTTGGCTTTGTCAAAAGATTTTTTTATCATGTTAAGAGAGCATTCTTACACTATTTTAAAACAGCTTTTTTTTTTTTTTTTTTTTTTGCGGTACACGGGCCTCTCACTGTTGTGGCCTCTCCCGTCGCAGAGCACAGGCTCCGGATGCGCAGGCTTAGTGGCCATGGCTCATGGGCCCAGCCGCTCCGCGGCATGTGGGATCCTCCCAGACCGGGGCACGAACCTGTGTCCCCTGCATCGGCAGGCGGACTCTCAACCACTGCGCCACCAGGGAAGCCCAAAACAGCTTTTTTTTTTTTTTTTTTAAATTATTTATTTATTTTATATTTATTTTCGGCAGTGTTGGGTCTTTGTTTCTGTGCGAGGGCTTTCTCCAGCTGCAGTGAGCGGGGGCCACTCTTCATCGCGGTGCACGGGCCTCTCACTGTCGTGGCCTCTCCCGTTGCGGAGCACAGGCTCCAGACGCGCAGGCTCAGTAGTTGTGGCTCACGGGCCCAGCCGCTCTGCGGCATGTGGGATCTTCCCGGACCGGGGCACGAACCCATGTCCCCTGCATTGGCAGGCGGATTCTTAACCACTGCGCCACCAGGGAAGCCCCAAAACAGCTTTTTAAAGATATAATTCACAAATCACACAATCATTCCTTTAAAGTGTACAGTTTGATATTGTGGAAGAATTATGTCCCTTCAAAATTTATATGTTGAAGCTCCAACTTGCAAGACCTCAGAATGTAACCATATTTGGAGATAAGGTCTTCAAAGAGACAATAGTTTAAAATGAGGCCATTAGGGTAGGATCCTAATTCAATATGGCTGGTGTCTTTATGAAAAAGAAGAGACACCAGAAGTGCAGATGCACAGAAGGATGACCATATGAGGAAAATGAGCAGCAAGAGGGTGGCCATCAGCCAGCCAAAGAGAGAGGTCTGGGAGGAGACCAATCCTGCCAGCACCTTGTTTGTGAACATATAGCCTCTAGACTGTGAGATAATACATTTCTGTTGTTTAATTCATTCATTCTGTGATATTTTGTTATGGCAGCCCTAGAAAACTGATACAGATGTTCTTTTAGTATATTCACAAATATGTGCACACATCACCACAGTTAATTTTAGAACTATTTCATCACCTCATAAAGAATCCCCATACCCTTTAGCTACCAGCACCTTCTACCCTCTCTGTTCACCCCAGACTTGGGCAACCGCTATTTTGTGTCTTCATAGATTTGCCAATTCCAGAAATTTCATATTAAAGACATCATATAATATGTGGTCTTTTGTGACTGACTTCTTTCACTCAGCAGATTTTTAAGGTTCATACATGTTGTAACATGTATAAGTACTTCATTATTTTGTGTGTGGCCTAACACTATTCTTTGTGTGGGTATACATTTTAATTTATCCATTCACCAGTTGATGGATATTTGGGTTGTTTCCACCTTTTGGCTATTATGAATAGCCCTGCTACAAACTTTTGTGTACAAGCTTTTGTGTGGACATATGTTTTCACTCTCTCGGGTATATACCTAGGAGTAGAATTGCTGGGTCATAAGGTAACTCTATGATGAATTGTTTGAGGAACTATCAGACTGCTTTCCAAAGTGGCACCATTATATACTCTCACCAGCAGTATATGAGGGTTCCAATTTCACCATATTCTCACCAACACTTGTTATTATCTGACTTTTTTATTATAGCCGTTTTATTAGGGGTGAAGTGGAATTTCATTGTGGTTTTGATTTGCATTTCTCTGATGACTAATTCTGTCAAGTATCTTTTCATGTGGTTATTGGCCATTTGTATATCTTCCTTGGAGAAATGTCTGTTCAAGTCTTTCGCTCATTTTTAAATTGGGTTATTAATCTTATTGTTATTAAGTTGAAAGACTTCTTTATATTTTCTAGATACAAGTTCCTAATCAGATATATGATTTGCAAATATTTTCTCCCATTCTATGGATTGTCTTTTCACTTTCTTGATAGTGTCTTGCAACACAAAAGCTTTTAATTTTGCAGAACTCCAGGTTACCTATTTTTTCTTTTGTTGCTCATGATTTTGGTGTCATATTTAAGAATCCATTTCCAAATCTGAGTTTGTACAGATTTACCCCTATGTTTTTTTCTAAGAATTTTGTAGATTTAGCTTTTAGATTTAAGCCTTTAATCCATTTTGAGTTAATTTTTGTATGTGATGTGAGGTAGGGGTCCAACTTCATTCTTCTGCATGGTGCTATTCAGTTGTCCCAGCGCTATTTGTTAAAAGAAAAGACTAGTCTTTCCTGAATTGAATGGTCTTGGTATCCTTGCCTAAAATCAGTTGGCCACAGACACATGAATTATTTTTGGCTTTCAGTTTTATTCCACTGATCTATATGTCTATCCTTATGCTAGTACTATTCTGCCTTAATTATCATTGTTTTGTAGTAAGTTTTAAAATTGTGAAGTTTTAATTCCTCCTACTTTGTTCTTCTTTTTTAATATGGCTGTGAATATTCTGAGTCTATTGCAATTCGATAAGAATTTTAGAATCAGCATGCCAGTTTCTACAAAGAAGTCAAGTGGTATTCTGACAGGAATTGTGTTCCATCTGTAGTTAAATTTGGGGAGTATTGCCAGCTTAAAATATTAAGTCTTCTGGGCTTCCCTGGTGGCGCAGTGGTTGAGAGTCTGCCTGCCGATGCAGGGGACACGGGTTTGTGCCCCAGTCCGGGGAGATCCACATGCCGTGGAGCAGCTGGGCCTGTGAGCCATGGCCGCTGAGCCTGCGCGTCCAGAGCCTGTGCTCTGCGACGGGAGAGGCCGCAACAGTGAGAGGTCCGCGTACTGCAAAAAAAAAAAAAAACAAACAAAAAAAAAAACAAAATATTAAGTCTTCTGATAGTGAACATGTGATGTTTGCCATTTATTTAAACCCTTTAACATTTCTTTCAATATTGTTTTATAATTTTCAGAGTATAAGTTTGCATGTCTTTTGTTAAACTTATTTTTAAATGTTTTATTCTTTTGATGCTAGTGTAAGTGGAATTGTTTTCTTAATTTCATTTTTAGATTGTTCATTGCAAATGTACAGAAATACCATTGACATTGTTCTTTTTTTTTCTTTCATTCTTTTTTCTCTGTGTTCTTTGGATTGTGTAATCTCTATAGATCTCTTCATGTATGCCAGTTCTTTCTTCTGTCAGTTCAGATCTGCTGTTGAACATCTCTAGTGAATTTTTCATTTCCACTATTACACTTTCAACTCCAGAATTTCCATTTAATTCTTTTGTTAATAATGTCTCTTTACTAATATTCTCTAGTCAATGCAACATTGTCATCATATTTTACTTCTTTAATCATGGTTTTCTTTAGCTCTTTGAACATATTTTTTTTTTTGATGGCTACTTTGAATGCCTTGTCTGTTAAATCTAACACTTGGTTGTCTCACAGGCAGTTTATTCTATCTGCTTTTTTCCTCAGTGTATATTTCATACTTCTCTGTTTCTTTGTATGTCTTTGCAGTTTTGTTGGAAACTGGATATTGTAGGTAGTATATTGTAGCAACTCAGTACTGCCTTCTCCCTTGTTGCTTTTCATTTCTGTTTGCTTAGTGACTGGATGGATTATTTTAGTGAAGTCTGTTTCCCTCCTGCATAGTGTTAAGCATCTGATTTTGCTTCTTAGGGGGTGCAGCCTTGTATATGTCTACTGTCATTTTGGGCTGACAAAGGTTTTGGTAGTGCTCTCTTTGACCATGTTTTTCCCTGTCCACAACCAACTGTTAAACTCCATTAACTGCAGGTTGATTACTCCATTAAAAAAAAAAAAAAAAAGGGGGCTTCCCTGGTGGCGCAGTGGTTGAGAGTCCGCCTGCCGATGCAGGGCACACGGGTTCGTGCCCCGGTTCGGGAAGATCCCACATGCCGCGGAGCGGCTAGGCCCGTGAGCCATGGCCGCTGAGCCTGCGTGTCCGGAGCCTGTGCTCCGCAATGGGAGAGGCCACAACAGTGAGAGGCCCGCGTACCAGTAAAAAATGAAAAAAAAAAAAATGCCCTGGAATATAAATTGCTCCACAGATGAAAATTTAGTCTCTTTTGAAGGAACAGTACCCAAGGTCAGTGTTTGTGATTTGTTCTGACCCTAAATGTCTCCTCCCAGCTGTGCCTTTCCCTGGTTCTCTTGGATAACTAGCTGGTTTACAGTTCAGGCTATAAATCCAGTGAATCTACCAATCTCCTCCCAATTGCCTTTAACCACAACTTTCACTGTTCTTGAGAGTGTCCTTAGGCTTGAACTTCTCTACATTCTATTCCAAGTGAAGTCAGTTCCTTTGGGAAGAGATTAGGATCTACCTACGTTATGGCCTGCTTCTTCCCTCAGGCAAAATATCTGAGAGGGTTCTGGAGCTGAGGGTGGGGATAATGAACCATTTCTCTCCAAGTGATACCACCACTTTAGGAGCTGAACTCCTGGTGGAGGTGGGAGCAGTAGCCCCAGTCTTCTCGGCTTGCCTGTCCTGCATGGCACCACCGCCTTAGGGCAAGGGCTGTTGGGACTCCAATATTCTCAGAGACAGCATACCCAAGGTAGAGCCTTCACACCACAAGTGGAGGGTGAGTGGAGGAAGAGAGCTCCCACCTCTCAGTGGCATTTGTCTGGAACTTAGCCTCACCAGCAGGTAGCTAGGGGCAAGATGAAAAGTGCTAACGTTCTGCTCCTCCTGGGAAGATAGCCCTTTGACTGGGAGCTGAGGGAGAGGGAGACCCGTTTTTCTATCTGCACCAGTCTGGAGCAGAGTTTCCATCTCACTGATTTCAGAGGGAGAAGGACAGAGTATGTCTCAGTTGAAATACCAGACTTGCTATTATTACCAAACTTTAATAGATTTTCTTGAGTAAATTTCATTTGCTGTGTTTCCTTGGGACCATTTCCAGAGACTCTAAATGGTTGTTGTTTTTTTTTTATATATATAATCTTCACCAGTTTCATTGGAGAGCAAGTCTGTGGAGCTTGTCATGTTGTCATGCTGCCCTTTACTATTTTTAAACCATCCAAAAATCAGGAATGGGTCTTAGGTTCTGTCAAATGACTTATTGCTTCTATCAGTGTGATTTTTTTGTGTGTGATGAAGCTTTTGAAATGAAAATATTAAGTAGAATATATTTCCCTTTTGTTGTATTCTTCTAGCATGCCTGTATTCTGCTGACATCTTCTAGCATGTAATAATTTATCACTTTATTCAATTTGCTTTTTTTATTGAAAAGTTTATGTCTATAAGGGGAAAGCTCACCATTGGTGTGTGTGTATGTGTATACCCTGATCACTATTAGGAATAAAACCAATTTTTTCTTTTATAGTGGTTTAGGTAGTTTGCTCTTATTTTCTTTTTTGGGGAATGAAATAGGTAGTTAGGTTACTATTTGCTATTTGAAAGTTTGGAGAAGTTTTGATCAAAACAAGTATATCCAGTTATGTGTGTGTGGTGTGTGAACAATTTTTCAACATATTTAGTTACTAGATATTCAAGCTTCCTCTTCCTTACTGTGACTGTTTTGACGTTTTACATTATTAGGATGAAAATGTGGAAAAGTATAAATAGTATAGGCCTTACAGATCTGAATTTGAATTCCAACTGCATCTCTTAGTAGCTGGGTGACCTTGAGTATACAGCTTCATCTCTCAAAGCTTCAGTTCTTTATCTCATGGGGTTATCACAGCAACAAAAGGAAAGAGTGCACATAAAACACTCAGTGCTGTGACTGGGTACCAAGTCAGTACTCAGTAAGTGATAATTCCCTTGCTTTTGAGAAAATAATTTATTTCAAATAGAACTTAAAATAATTAGCATTTAACTGTGCAAAATGTTTCCTGATAATTTTTTCCTATTATCGTGGATGCTCTATTTCCTGCCCATTTCTAATTATATTAGTTTTCAAATTAGACTTGCTGTTTTTGGCCATTTGTTAGTCTTTTCCAAGTTATCTTCCAAGTTATCTTTGGTTATATCAATCACTTCTTTATATTTTATTTATTATTAAACTAATTTGTTGTTCATTTTATCACATTCACAGTTTCTTATCCTCTTTTTTACTCATTTCCTCATCTTATATAATAAGGTGATAATTTAGTTGATTTTCCTTTATTTTTTAAAGAATGAAGACAAAGTTATGAGCTCTCCTCTAAATATTGTTTCAACCACTTTCCATAGATTTTTGATTCATAATTATTATTCTCTTTATATTCTGCTGCTGGATTCTGAGCACATGATTAGAACCAGACTTTCAGGGATGGACTAGAAGTAGGGACTAGTTAAAGAAGCTATCACACTTGTGAGCTGAAAAGCTATACCCAACTATCTAGACTGAGAATACTGTTGGGTGCCAGAATATCTGGGGCTTAGTAATAAAATCAACCAATACCAGCTGAATGCCTATTATGTGCTGAACACAGTTCTCCTGATAGCAATTTTGCATATGTATCTCCTTAATTCCCACATCAGTATTGTGACCCTTCTCTCATTCCTTCTTTTCTGCAATTGAAGATATTGAAGTAGTCAGATGACTTGCCCAAGAGCACAGAGCAAGTATAATCCATTCATCAGGAATCCTGATTAGATGTTCTCTTCACTGCTATGTCCTGTCACCCCATTATACATCTCTCATAGGCTTCTTCTTAAGCCAAGTTGTATTCTCCAGACTGTCAATGGTGAGCATTGTTATCTTTTAATTAATTTTTTGGGGACAGAAATGGTTTGTGTTTACTTTGCAGTGTTACTTAAGATGAGTTACCCTAAGAGAAAACAAGGGTGTCACTGGGAACAGTTTTCAAAGATAGGAGAAAACTTACATGTGGAAGAGCTTACTGATCTATTTCACAAGCTTCCATAAGACCAAGCTAAGTAAGAACAAGGTGTAAAACACTAATGGTAGCTACAGTTAATTAAATAACTACGATTTGCCAAGCATTGTGCCATAAGAATATTACACGCATTATTTCAGTTAATCCTTATCACAGTCACAAGAGGTGGGTATTATTTTTTTTATTCTTCCTTATTTATAGATTGGGATATTGCCACTCCAAAGTATTAAGCAGTTCATCCCAAGTTGCAGAACCAGGAAGTGGCACAGCTGGCAATTAAATTTAGGTTATCTGACTTCAGAACCAGAGACTTTATCTTTTTTGCTTAATTGCCTCCCCTGGAAGCTATAAGAAGGCAGACTATTAATCAACACAAAGGAAAATATTAAGAATGTTCTACTTCAGGAGGTGGTGGACATTTTTGTTTCTGGAAGGATCCAAGCAGAGGCTTGTGATCCTCTGTCCACAAAAATAAGAGGAAATCTGTGACCTGCAGGCCACCGTGATACTGACCCTGAAAAATACTCTAGAATAATTGTAAGAAATAGGGTAGTATGTGGTAGAAAAATCAGACTGTCTTGTGAGGTAGTGAGACTCCTGCCAGTGAGTCAGGTGGGGTAAATGGTATATCTTTTTGCAGATAGAGTCTAAATTTGGATGTGTAATTTAACTCAATGGCCATTTAATTTTTTCTGATGACATTTTAAGGACGTTTTACAATCGAATATCTTAAATATTAATTTTGATTTTTTTCCAGAAATAGACATTAGAACAGCAGTGTTCAGGTTTTTGTGTATGTGTCTTACATTCAAACACTAAAAGTTTAGAGCTTCCCTCAAGGGATCAAGAGATTCAAAGAGCTCTAAACAAGTCAGCAATAACTGCAATGTAAACACTAATCCCAGGTACCGGTGCCTCAGATAGTCTGTAGAAGCATCCATAGTTTGTACTGTGTAAATTCATCACCCATCCGCATTGGGGAGCTCCTAGGGGAGAGCCTTTTATTGCTCTCTCCTGCTCCTCCTGTACTCATGCAGCCATATGCCAGCAAACATGCATCCTTTCTTAGATGCCAGCTGGGTACTGAGCTGTACCAATTATTTAAAACATGTTCTACCAACTCTACGTTATTTCAGTAAACCATTCAATTCAGCGTTACACCTGACAAGCTGCTGTAACAGTGTGAATCAACAGTTAAAGCAAAATTAAGTTTACACATTGAGTAACTGTAGGAGCACACCTGTGATGAGACCATAGTACAATTCTTATTATGTGATGAGCACTTAAGAAACTGTTGTATTTTGACCACTAATGCTGCCTGGGACACAAGCTGGTGGCTGAATTAAGAAGCCTTTTATCATTACTGTCCATGAACTAGACATTGTCAGTAAATCTGGAACATATCTTAATTCAGAGAAAAGATCTGCCCCTTATTTTATCGTGGGCTAGAATAACCCCTATCTGAAGTCTTCAGACTGCATGGGGAAATCTGACTGTGACTCAGTGACCACTGTTGCCCAAGGTGAACAAACTCCATGAGCCCCTGTTTCCAAGCCTCATACCCTTCTGTTGACTTATTGCTATGCAATCTAGGCAAGTCACTAAATTTTTGTGATCCTCGATTTCTTTACCCGTAAAATGGTTATATTAATATTTTCTCTGTAAGATTTTACTGTGGAGGCAAAATGAAGTAAAGACTATGAAAGATCTTTATAAACTATAAAGTGCTATGAAGGAAAAAGAGTAATTATTATTTTAAAAGTGATGTTCTGGCAGAGCCTGGACTGTAGCCGAAAGCAAGCTGACTCAGAAGCAGGTTTGTAGGGGAACTGGAAGCCTGCTGGGGCATTTCTAAGGAAACCAGCAGAGAAATGTACGTTACTGAGCCCCATCCTTATCTGCCCACTGCAGAGTATCTACCAAGAGCACAGACAGTGCAAGGGACCGGTCATGGATAATTTGGGAAGGGAGAGAAAGTGGGAGCAGGCTCCAAAGAAGGAAAATATTTCTCTTGGTTACAAAGAGGAAAACACTTCCTGAATATTTCTAATCGACATGTATAATGCCATCTGGAAGGCAGAGGGAGAAAGCTGGCTCTTAGGTTTCCTTTCAGAAGGGGAAGCCTTTGTCCCTGGCATCATTTTTTTTTTTTTTTGCGGTACGTGGACCCCTCACTGCTGGGGCCCCTCCCACCGCGGAGCACAGGCTCCGGACGCGCAGGCCCAGCAGCCATGGCGCATGGGCCCAGCCGCTCCGTGGCATGCGGGTTCCCCCCGGACCGGGGCACAAACCCACGGCCCCCGCATCGGCAGGCGGACTCCCAACCACTGCGCCACCAGGGAAGCCCCCCCGGCATCATTTTGATATTTGTAAGTAGATGAAGTTTAGTAGCATAAGCCCTGGGAGTCCCTGGGCTCAGCTGATGGGTTCCACTGTCAGCTTCTTTGTTGAGTATAACAAGTTCAAATAAAAATGAATCTTGTGACCCTGGGAATGAAATTGTGGAAAGTTCTCAATGTGTCCCTTTGAATCTCTGCAACATCTCTCATATGATCCCCTTCCTTGCCATGAATACTTCTCCTACCATTGTCGTGATTTCCATGATGGGTTATTTTCCTTGCTCACTTTATACCTGAAATGGAGGATACCTAATAAGCGTTCTAAATTCAACTTTCCTTAATGGAACTCCTTATTGCCCATTCTCACCCTTAAGAGTGCTTCTCCCCCAGCATTAGAATTCTAGCCACTATTGGACCACTTAAGTTACGAACCTTGAGGTTATTTTGACCCTTTTTATTGTCTTACCTAGTATAATATCAAAACATCCTACTGAATTTATCTTCCTTGATCTGCCTAGTCCACTGGGACTTTCCAGATTTGGGCCTTCACCATATCCTGCCTGGACCATGGATTTGGGCCTCACCTCTAGCTTTCAGTCACTTTAATACCTCTTCCTGAAGCAGCTAAATCCACCTTTTCAAAAGGCAGACCAGTGTGTGCCTTTCACTTACTTGAAAGCTTTCGCTGACTTCCTGTTACCTACAGAAGTGCACAGTTCGCTGACTTCCTGTTACCTACAGAAGTGACCAAACAAATAACTGTAGTGTCAAGTGGGGCTTAATGCAGTGTGGTCTTGAGCTAAGTTCTTGGCATGGTCAAGATTCCTCTACAGACAAATCATTGTAGTGAATACAGAGAAGACTGGATACATAATCAAAATTGTTTTTAAAATTGTATTTTCTGAAAATTCCATTGGTCATGAGCAGTATTTAGGTCCCTGAATTACTTTGGGCCTGAATAACTAGGACTAGCAGAGCTGTGATAAATGAGGGATGTGTTAAATAAACAGACTAGGAAGTCGTTTCCATTACAGGTTTGTAAGCATGAAAAATGGACTTGGGACCATCATTATTGAGAGTAAGTATGTGGGGCTTGTTGAAGAAAGCCATTTATGGCTTGTTTTTAACGCTAGATCACACTCAAAATTATGTATATTTTTTAGTTGCCTGTATATTCTTGTTTTAATCACTGTCTATGATATATGGTTTAAAAAAGATTTAGAAAACATAATATCTAGTCCTATTAGAAATAGAAATTTATTTTTTAATTTTTTAATTTAATTTTATTTATTTTTTTATACAGCAGGTTCTTATTAGTTATTCATTTTATACATATTAGTGTATACATGTCAATCCCAATCTCCCAATTCATCACACAACCACCACCCCTGCCGCTGCTTTCCTCCCTTGGTGTCCATACGTTTAGAAATAGAAATTTTTTGCTGAGGTCCCTTTTTCTAATCATTCTTCCATTTAGGGACTGACTTAAAAATTAGACTGTAGGATCTTCTGGGTGACAGTTCAGATAGACACATGGAGAGAAGAAATTGGGACCATAATAACTGATCTTGGTTAAGACTAATTAAAAGCAAACATAAGATATACTCTCATATGCTTAAAATATTCACATGGATTACACATGGAATGATGAGCAGCGGTTACTTCTGCAACTGGGTGGGAGATTTTTACTTTGTATTTTATACCTTCTACATAAGGAATTTGCTTAACCATGAACATGTAGTACTTCTACTAAAAAATAATTACACATATTTATATGTATTGCTATGGAAAGGATACAAAATATATTGTAAATTGAAAAAAGTAAGTGGTAAATGTATATTACATAATTCCATTCTAATTAACAAATATATATTTTTTCCTGTAAGCAAATATTTATATATCCATATGTGTGTGTGTGTATATATATATATATTTGATGAGAAATGTCAAATTATTTTCTTTGAATCAAATGAAATCTGACTCTTGAGTCCCCATTTTGACAGGAGGACAAGAAATTCAATCCTCATGATTTTGGGGGAGTTTCTCTCCCTTCCTAGAGTCACATACAAATTAACTGGTCCCCCGAATAGCCAAAGCAATCTTGAGAACGGAAAATGGAGCTGGAGGAATCAGGCTCCCTGACTTCAGACTATACTACAAAGCTACAGTAATCAAGACAGTATGGTACTGGCACAAAAACAGAAAGATAGATCAACGGAACAGGATAGAAAGCCCAGAGATAAACCCATGCACATATGGTCACCTTATTTTTGATAAAGGAGGCAGGAATATACAGTGGAGAAAGGACAGCCTCTTCAGTAGTGGTTCTGGGAAAACTGGACAGGTACATGTAAAAGTATGAGATTAGATCACTCCCTAACACCATACACAAAAATAAGCTCAAAATGGATTAAAGACCTAAATGTAAGGCCAGAAACTATCAAACTCTTAGAGGAAAACATAGGCAGAACACTCTATGACATAAATCACAGCAAGATCCTTTTTGACCCACCTCCTAGAGAAATGGAAATAAAAACAAAAATAAACAAATGGGACCTAATGAACTTCAAAGCTTTTGCACAGCAAAGGAAACCATAAACAAGACCAAAAGACAACTCTCAGAATGGGAGAAAATATTTGCAAATGAAGCAACTGACAAAGGATTAATCTCCAAAATTTATAAGCAGCTCATGCAGCTCAATATCAAAAAAACAAACAACCCAATCCAAAAATGGGCAGAAGACCTAAATAGACATTTCTCCAAAGCAGATATACAGACTGCCAACAAACACATGAAAGAATGCTCAACATCATTAATCATTAGAGAAATGCAAATCAAAACTACAATGAGATATCATCTCACACCAGTCAGAATGGCCATCATCAAAAAATCTAGAAACAATAAATGCTGGAGAGGGTGTGGAGAAAAGGGAACCCTCTTGCACTGTTGGTGGGAATGTGAATTGGTACAGCCACTATGGAGAACAGTACGGAGGTTCCTTAAAAACCTACAAATAGAACTACCATATGACCCAGCAATCCCACTACTGGGCATATACCCTGAGAAAACCATAATTCAAAAAGAGTCATGTAGCAAAATATTCATTGCAGCTGTATTTACAGTAGCCCGGAGATGGAAGCAACCTAAGTGCCCATCATCAGATGAGTGGATAAAGAAGATGTGGCACATATATACAATGGAATATTACTCAGCCATAAAAAGAAACAAAATTGAGCTGTTTGTAATGAGGTGGATAGACCTAGAGTCTGTCATACAGAGTGAAGTAAGTCAGAAAGAGAAAGACAAATACCGTATGCTAACACATATATATGGAATTTAAGAAAAGAAAAATATCATGAAGAACCTAGGCGTAAGACAGGAATAAAGACACAGACCTACTAGAGAAAGGACTTGAGGATATGGGGAGGGGGAAGGGTAAGCTGTGACAAAGCGAGAGAGGGGCATGGACATACATACACTACCAAACGTAAGGTAGATAGCTAGTGGGAAGCAGCCGCATAGCACAGGGAGATCAGCTCGGTGCTTTGTGATCGCCTGGAGGAGTGGGATGGGGGGGTGAGAGGGAAGGAGACGCAAGAGGGAAGAGATATGGGAACATATGTATATGTATAACTGATTCACTTTGTTATAAAGCAGAAACTAACACACCATTGTAAAGCAATTATACTCCAATAAAGATGTTAAAAAAAAAAAAAGAACAAATTATCTGGTCCCACTTTCCTATGGTGGCCACCAATACCTATTTTGTCCACATTTGCATGGGCAATAAGTTGTTTTACATGCTAAGCTTGGTGGAAAATCTTTGCTGAGACTAGACTTTCCCTCTGAGAGATCCCTCTGAGGTCCTGAATTCTCCTTGAGGGTGGCCCTGGGAATTGAAGCCCAGGTTCGTATTGCTTTTGGAATGCAAAATCTATGTCCTCTTGTCTGTCTTGAGGATTGTCTATCTCTAGTACCTTCTGTCTTAGCACAAATCACTCCACAAGTTCAAGGTCCGGAAGCAGGTTTTTTTTTTGCAGTCATCTTTTTTGGGCTCTGAGTCAAAGAGACACAAAAGGCCTGGAATTCTTGGAATTCACATGTGTGTACTTGTGTGTGAGGATTTGTGCACATACATTTGTCTTAATGCTCATGCATTTACACACATGCATATGTGCATGGGGGTTTGGTAAAAATAGAGTGAGAATAAAACACAATTTACTATCTTAATACATCATTTTGCCACACTCATTTTACAGATAAGGAAACTGAGGTTCAGAGAGATGAAGCAACTCGTACAAGATTAAGCACTAATAAGTGGGAGTGATAATTTTAAATCCTGATCTCTCTAGCCCCAAAGCTCATTATAATTTCCTCAGACTTAACCATAATCACATTTTACAGTAAATACAAAGACTGGAAATTTCAGGCAGACTTAACCAGATTTTCAGCTTTTTAGCTGTTTGAAAACTTGTAGGGAAAATGCCAAACTGCTTGATTTTTTTCTTCCTTTTCAGACTTCTTCTGAAGGGTGGATGCTCTGGTAGAGAAACAACTTCGAGTCCTAGGAAGACAGTAAGATAAAAACCATGAGGTGCTAGGACTGGAGGAGACTTTAGGGACCATCTAGGCTGTGGTTTTGACTTTTTTCTTCTAAGAAACACTGTGCTGCTAGGTTATTCGGTTTTAAACAACAGAAACCTACTCTGCCTAATGTATGCCAATGAGGAATTTATGGAGAGGATCTGGGATAAGTCACAGATTCCAAGGAAAGTCGACATACCAGACCTTAGAAAGAGCAGGTCTGGGCCTCCGAAGAGCAAAATTCTGAAGCCGTCTTTTCAGTCATTTCCTGGGAATTAATATGTTCCAATTTTGTTCTTTCCTAGAATTCCATGTTTTAAACTTATATTCTCAGAGAATCTGATCACCCTGATATGGGCCATGGAACCACCCCTAAGTCCAGAGAGGTTAGGGGCCCTTGACTGACACCCCATGAGACCATGCAAAGTAGGGGTGGGGGTAGTTGACTTTGCCCCAAGTTACCCAAATCTGGACAGAACAGAAACCACAACCTAGACTTTCCAACTCGAATCCTGGGCGGCCCCTACTTTTGATATTATGATTATTGTGCATTCCATATGCATTCCATTCTAAGTAAGTTCAAATTAGAAGCTACATTACATAGTTTACTGGGGGTAGTTTTAGGTGCTAAGCATCTTTTCAAGGATTTTTAAAAAAAACCATATCCAAACAGTCAAGAAGAAAAATTGCAAACATTGTGGGAAGTGATTATCATTCATCAACTGAGATCAGACATCCTGCAAGACTGTTTTGTGTGGTTGATCTGCTACCTGATTAGAACTGAATGAAATCTGGAAACCCTTATTTGTTGGTTCTCAAACCTGGCTTTGTGTCAGAATCCACTGTGGATTTCCAATAAGTGCTGGCTTTGGAGCTGTTTGACCTGGGTTGGATCCCAGCTTTGTCTCTATCCAGCTGTGTGATCACATGAAGGTTGCTTAAGCTCTCCAAGCCTCAGTTTCCTCAACTTAAAATACTGACAATTTTACTTTCAAATCATAAGGTTGTTGGGAGAATTAAGCAAAATCCTTTGTGGATTATATTTATCATTGTGGCCTGGCACCTAATACATGCTCAGAAATGTTAGTAGTACAGTCCACTGGATTCTTCTTCCTTTACCATGGCTTTTTAGGCTTTGCAAAACCCTTTCACACACACAACTCATCAGTCTTCAGCAGCTCAATAAGTTCTCTTATAAAAGCCAGAATCACGTATGACCACAAAACAGGTTATTTCATGAAAGTAGAATTTCAGAAGTAAATTGGAATTGATCTGCTCTTAGAAATGAAAAGTATTCAATCCAGAAGGTTCACTATTATGTTTAAGTCAAACAGTGCTTGAAAAAGCAGCAGAAAATCGTATCAAAAGCAGAGTAAGTTTCTCTTCCCTTTGAAGGTGATGACTCCTTTCTGGTGGAAAAACAGCAGTCACTGGGGGACCTACTATCTACTTGCTCCTCTTTGTGAATGAAGAGGCTGCTAAGCCGGGGGCCAGGAACCAGAGCAGACAGATGGTTAATTACCTTCTTCTTCCTTTCTGTTAGCTAGAAGCCTCCTCCTTGTAGTATCAGGGCAAGAAGGATGGGCAGGTAGGTAGTGGGCAAGAAAGTAGCTGGCACAAGATACCCACAGAGCAGCAATTCCCTGCCAGCACTTGGGGAAACCTGAGAGTTGACGTCAAACTTCCTGTAATCCTAGGAGGGATCTGTTTCCAAGAAAACAGGCTATGATGATTAAGAAAGCAGTGTTCTGATCAAATCTGCATGCAGATTGAATAGTGAATCATGCCAAGTTTTGTGAGAAAGGTTACAGTTTGTGAGCAGGTGTTCATTTCACCCAAGTTTTTTTGCAACTAGGTAAAACTAGATTTGCATATAATATTCATGCCTTTTCTAATCTTCGGTAGCTATTAACAGTGATTTTGGCTTACCAGGTTTCTTCCCCCCTTCAAGCACCCATACCTCTGAAGGGAAGAAAGATAAAATTGCAAATTCTGTTAAGTTGTCTTTTTCAAATGCTTTCTCAGGTTATACTATGAGTTTTTAGGTTCTGAAAAAGAAGTGAACTTGTGAGCTGAAGCCATTGGAACAGAATTAATAGTGGCAGCCTTAGTTAAGGCCTGGAGAAAGTTCTATATAGTCCTATGTAGTTAGGTTAAACACCAAAGGGGAATTATTACCAATAGATATTCTACAAACTAAAAAAGCAAGGGAATTTACAAGAGAGGTTTTTAAGAAACCTAGACTTTAAGATTTTTAGTCTCTTGTTTTGGTTTTCTGTTGATGTGTAACCTAGTTCCTGCCCCCTTGCAAGCTAGTGGCACAAAACACCACCGTTTTATTATGCTTCAGATTCTGGAAGTCAGGAAGTCAAGGGAAGCTTGCCTCTGCTTCACAATGTCTAGGACTTGAGCTGGAAACACCAGAAGGCCTGAAGTGACTCAACAGCTGGGGGCTGGAATCATCTCAAGGCTTACTCACTTATATGTCTAGAGGTTAATGCTAGCTGTCTACTGGGGCCTCCGTGGGGCTGTTGGCAGGAACATCACACGTGGTCTTTCCATGCGGTCTCCCTGCTTCCTCATAGCATGACAGCTGGGTTCTAAGAGGACCAGGTGGAAGCTGCAACCCTTTTTATGACCTAGCCTAGGAAGTCATGTGAGGTCATTTCTAGTCACAGTCTCACCCAGATTCAAGGGGAGGAAAAAGATAGACCTCATCACTCTCTGGAGGAGTATCTACTTCATATTGAAAGAGGAGCATGTGGGATGGGATATTTGCTGTGGCCATTTTTGGAAAATATAATAAGGCATACATTTCAATATCTTCAATCAATTTCCAGAGCTTAAAACCCCTCCACGATTTCTGATGACACTTACGATGAAGTTCAATATCCTAAGACGGCCTCATATAATCTGACTCCAGCCTCTCTTTGACCTCATCTCCTGTACTCTCTACCTTGCTCTGAGCTCCTGCCACACCAGCCTCTTTGCTGTTCTTCACCACATCAAGCTCCTTCTCACTTGGGAAACAACAAGCATGCTGTTCCCTCTGCCTGGTATACTCTTCCCCTCTTTATAATGTTCCTTCCCAAGGGGGGGACTAAAGCAGGATTATTTTCTGTTTTGAACTTCTTAGCCCTGTTTCTGCAAATTCTCAGATTCACACATGTATGCCTTTCTTTGCTCACACCCTTTACCTCAGAGCCACTGACCCTGACAGAGGGGTGTAGAGAATGTTAGCACTGCAAAAAATGCAACCTCCTTTTTACCCTTCCCGTGTCTGAGCAGCAGGATGAAGGAAGTGAGGATCCCAGGCCCTGGCAACCTTGATGTCACCAGATGCTGGCTGTCTGCTTCTGACATGGGAGATGACATGTCCCACATTGTTTTTGTTTTTGTTTTTTTCCCAGATGGGGCACTGCAAGTGGAACTCACATGTTCCTACCCCTACAAGTAACTGCCTCATCCTAGCAGGGGCAAAGTGGCTTATGATATGGGAGTGAAGGCTTCAACTGAGGCCTCAGTTATCTCTTAGGGACACCTGGGGCCAGAGAGCAGGCCAGTCACCTTTACACATGTTGAAGGCACTTTTCCTGGAACCAATATAGTTCCACTACTTTAAACATTTAAATGCTTCCCTCAAGCAGCAACTTCAACACTGACAATTTAATCTTCTCAAAAGAAACACTTTCTTATAATCCAGAAAAAAATTTATGGCAAACTTTTTCTGTAAAGGGCCAGATAGCAGATACTTTAGACTTTGCAGGCCATATATTCTCTGTCACAAGTACTCAGTTCTGCTGCTGTAGCATGAAAGGAGCCATAGACAACATGTAAAAGAAGGGGTATGGCCATGTTGCAATGAAACTTTATTTATGGAACTGAAATTTATATTTCATATCATTTTCATATGTCATGAACTATTCTTCTTCTTTGGATTTTTTCCCAACCATTTAAAAAGTAAAAATCAATCTTATCTCATGAGCTGTACAAAAATAGGCAGTGGGGCCAGATTTGGCTCACTGGCCCTAGCAATTTAACTCATTACTTTGGAATACTCAGTTCTCTCCAATTTACAGTTTAAATCATTATGTCAAATGATTTGCCAGGAACAACCTGGCTTGATGATACTGCCTTTTCAGTATTTATAACATGGCATCACTCCTCTCTGCTTTGTTAACTATTACATATTCTTTGAATCTCAAATTTGTAATTCTATTTTTAATTTTTTAAGGAACCTCCATACTGCTTTCCATGATGTCTGTACCAATTTACATTCCCACCAACAGTGCAGAAGGGTTCCCTTTTCTCTACATCCTTGCCAGCACTTGTTACCTCTCATCTTCTTGGTAATAGCCATTCTGGCAGGTGTGAGGTGATACGTCATCAAGTTTTGATTTGCATTTCCCTGGTGATTAGTGATGTTGGCACCTTTTTGTATACCTGTTGGCCATCTGTATGTCTTCTTTGGAGAAATGCCTATTCAAGTCCTTTGTCCATTTTTAAGTCATGCTATTTTTTAATTTGCTGTTGAATTGCTTGAGTTCTTTATACATTTTGGTTATTAACCTCCTATTAGATATACAGCCTATATGTTATATTGCAAATATTTTCTCCTCTTCCGTAGGTTGCCTTTTTATTTTGTTGATGGTTTCCTTTGCTGTGCAGACACTTTTTAGTTTGATGTAGCCCCACTTGTATATTTTTGCTTTTGTTGTCTGTGCTTTTGGTGTCAAATCCAAAAGTTATTGCCAAGATTTATGTCAAGTTGCTTACTACCTGTGTTTTCTTCTAGGAGTTGTATGGTTGCAGGTCTTATGTTTTGGTTGATTTTGTGTATGGTGTGAGATAGTGGTCCAGTTTCATTCTTTAGCATGTGGCTATTTTTTAGCTTTAAAAAAGAAGGAAACCCTGCCATTTGCAACAAGATGGATGGACCTGGAGGATATTATGCTAACTGAAATAAGCCGAGCACAGGAAGACAAATACTTTATAATCTCTCGTACATGCAGAATCTAAAATAATCAAACTCAAAGAAGCAGAGAGTAGAATGGTTATTGTCAGGGGTTCTAGGAAGTGAGAAATGGGGAGGAGATGGTCAAAGGATACAAAGTTTCAGTTATGCAAGATAAATAAGTTCTGGAGATCCACTATACAGTATGGTGCTTATAGCTAACATTACTGTATTGTACACTTTAAATTTGCTAAGAGGGTAGATACTTATGTTAAATGTTCTTACCACGCACACACACAAAATAATACAGAGAACAGGAGGAAACTTTAAGAGATGATTGATATGTCTACGGTTATGGTGGTGGTGATGGTTTCAAGTGAGTTTTATAAACTCACTGAGTTGTATAGATTAAATAGGTACAGCTTTTTAGCATGCCAATCATACCTTAATAAAGTGGTTGAAAATCTCAATGGGAACTTCAGTTCTTAGAAAAGCCTTTCAAGAACCATAATTGGAATTAAAGTATGTTTTCTCATAGGTTCTTGTACTTTTGGGCACTTATAATTTGTATTTATGTCTTTATTTGTGAGATCAGGTAATTACACCTGATCTCCTACAAAACTGCAAGCATCAGGAGAAGAGAAACCATGGTCGTCCTTTTCACCACCTGTTGTATCCTAAGCTCTAGCAAAGTGCTCGACACATAGCGGGGACTCCATAAATGTTTGATGAATTAATGAAATATAGTTTCCTTTTATCTGTTCCTCCTCCTGCTTTGAAGCGAAGCAGGGCCCCTAAAAAATGGCACTTGAAAAGTCAGACTAACTGTGGAGGCAGTAGGAGAATTTCTTGCTCAGGTCTTAAAATGAGGGCAGTTAGAACTAAACTCAGAACTCAAACATGGAGAAGAGTTTGAGTTGCAACAGGGAATCACTTCCCACATTCTGAAAGCTTGACCTCTGTTAATTAGGTCATTGTTGCTCCTAGCTCCCCCTATTTCATACTACTTACTGCAGTTGTAATTACACATTTATTTTTGTGATCATTTTATTATTGTCTTCCCTCCATGAATGGAGGGATTATGTACATTTTGTCTAAAAATTGTCAAAATAGGAAGACTTTTAAGACAAACACAGAACTGGGAAATTGTATTAGATCAGATAAATGAGCTGGAAAATGAGTCCATTAGGCACCTTTATTTGGAACACAGTTTTTGGTCAACTTTATTTTTCAGCTCTTAATTTTGTCTAGTTCTTACATTGTCAGGTTACTATAACTCTGACTGATGCTCTGACAGGTTTAGAATATGTTTAACATATTGTTTTAAGATAATGCCAGAGAAAGGCTGAGAATTTATTTATTCATTCAATGAATATTGAGAAATGCAAGATTACAAAAATATGGTCCTAGCCTTAAAGAAGCACAGTGTGGAATATGCATACCACTTCCCTTCCCCGTCCCTATCCCATCCTTGGCTTGCTCTTGATTCTGTAAATTGGCATTTGGTTTAGATCAAATCTGAATTACTCTAAGGAGCCCATGACCAACAAGAAAGTTTGCACTGGTTTCTGGCCCTCTCTCTTTTCCTGAGATATTAGCATAAGTGAGGGGGGACTGTCGTGTCTTGGATCCTCTACAGACTGAGGATCCCCTTTCTCTGTCCCTGTGTGGAGTGAGACCCCAACAATAAGATTTGGCCACAACTCTGTGTGAGGAATCTCCTGCCAGTGAAGGAAAGAAGTCTGAAGGGCACTGGATGGCAATTTGGAAACCTTGGTTTCATCCTGGCTCCTCCTCAAACTCACTACATAACCTTAGGCAAATAACTTTTCTCCTATAGGACTTTAATTTCCTATAAGAACAAGAAAATGAAAAATTAGACAAATGACTTCTAAGGTGTTATTCAGGGCTCACGTTCTCACTTTCTACTTATCACTGTACTCCTGTAGTTGAGAAAGCACAATTATAAGATACATTGTTCTTAGTTTACTAACCATCCTGTTTGGTTAAAATTAATTTTTCACTGTCTATAAGAAAACAAGTTCAACCCCTTTATTAGGTCTCTGGCTGAAAACAGATGAAGATTAACAGGCTTTATGGTATGAAGTGGCAATTGAAATTTTTTAAGGAAGGGGAAGGCTTCACCTTGATCTTGAAGATCCTTTTGGGGGACTTCTCTTTGGATGAGCCCCAACCTGATAACAGGCAGAGGGAGAAGGCTTTTATAATTCAGAACAGTTAACATTTATTGAGCATCTGTTAGATACCAGGCACAGACCTAATTGCTTTGTATGTATTAGCCTCATTTAATCCTCTCCACAACAGTGTATCATTCAAACAGAAAATTGAAAGAGTTCTCTTCTAACAGGCCAGCAAGGAGCAGGATGCCTAACATCAAGATGAAAGTATTAAGGGAGCAATTAAAAATGCATTTTTATGAGTTCATGGCTCTGCAATGAAATACCAGTGTTTATTTTATTCACCAAAGACTTTCTAGCAGTCTTTTTGGTCCAAAGCCACTAGTTATCTCATGTCACTGCAGCTTAAATCCCATGCTTAATTGAAAAGGATAATGGAGAGGAATGAGGTGAGCCTACTAAAGAGAAAAAGACCTGAACAAGTAGGTGAAGGGGAGTATGTGTTTGCTCTAGATTTATTAGCCCAGGGGATAGTTCATGTAGTTTTAAGTGAGAGAGTAGTTTGGAAGGGTAAATTGAGGAAAATTACTAGAAAGATTTATTCTATGATAAAGTTACTGTGTTTGTTTGCAGGGGACTCAGAAGCCAGATTATGAATGCTTGGAAGTGACAGATACAAGCAATTGTAGGAAGTGCTAGTAGGCAACAAGGGCTCATTCTGGAAAAAGGTGGAGGCTACTTCAGGATGAGGAAGGCCCAAGAATGTGTGTAGGAAGGGAGCAAGTAGTGGAGGGAAGGAGGGAGAAGGGAGAGAGCTCGAGAAAGGGAGAGTCAAACTCTCCCTTTAGCTGTTCTACTTGGATCTCTCAAAGTTTTTACAAAATCAATATTTCCCACTTTGCGGAAGAAAACAAGTTCAAACCCATTTTATTCTAAACACTAACTTTATCATAGAATAAAATGGTGCTGAACTTGTTTTCATTCTATCATAGGATAAAAACAACCCCTTCCCGGGCTTCCCTGGTGGTGCAGTGGTTGAGAGTCCGCCTGCCGATGCAGGGGACGTGGGTTCGTGCCCCGGTCCAGGAAGATCCCACATGCCGTGGAGCGGCTGGGCCCGTGAGCCATGGCCCCTGAGCCTGCGCGTCCGGAGCCTCTGCTCCGCAACGGGAAAGGCCACAACAGTGAGAGGCCCGCGTACAGCAAAACAAAACAAAACAAAACAATCCTCTCCCTAGTTTTACCCATCTCATTAAAAAGCATAACCCAATTGTTTATACCTGAAACCTGGGAATCATTCTTGATTCCTTCCCTGACCCCCTACATTTATAAAACAAAATTTGTTGAGTCCCTATCATGTAGCACACTCTGTTCCACATTCTGGGTATCTCATGGAAGCTTCTCCCATTCCAGTGCAAAGAGTCGAACAGTGAAAAAAAAAAAAAAATGAAATAACACAACATGTTAGAAGGTGGAAAGTGCCAAGAAGAACATTAAGACAGGAAGGGTTATAAGGATTGCCAGCGTGGGGGCATGCAGTCTTAAAGAACATGGTCATGGAGGGCTTTAATGAGATTCATTTGCGCAAAGGGGAGAAGAGTTGAAGGGGTGAACCATGAGAGGAAACTGGTGAAACATCCTGGGGAAAATTATTTCAGGCAGAGGGAAGAGAATAGCTGACAGCATGGCTTTAATGTTCAAGAAACAGCAAGGAGGTGAGTGTGGTTGGAATGAGAGGGAGATGAGAGCAGAGTGGTGAGGGGAGGGGCAGATCCTGCAGAATCCTTACCTTACACTGAGTCATAAGAAGAGCCATCAATGGGTTTTGAACAGAGAAATGACACAAGAAGTCCTTTCAAAATATTCCTCAAGCGCTTTTACATCTCTCTGTCTCTACTGCCACTATCATTGTCTAAACCACCACTAGCTCTCGTTGAAATTCTTGAAAATCTCATTCCTGGCTTTTACATTTTGTTACTCACCCTGTCAAAACTGTTGTCTGTGCAGCAACCACATGATCTTTGAAATGTATATTGGATTATAACACACTCCTGGCTAATAGTGCTTCAGTGACTGAAATCTTCTCCACCACACATAGTCAGTTTCTTTCTTTTGTACTCTGCTAAGGGCCACATGAACCTTCTTTCCATTCCTCAGCCCCCTGACTCTCTCTGCCTGCAGCTCTTTGTACCTGCCTGGAACAGTCCTCCCCCAGCTCTTCATAGACCAGACCCTTCTCATCTTAAATGCCTCATCCTAAGAGATGCCCATCCCCACTCTTCCTCTGTTAGTCTCCATCAGAGCTCCTTTCTAGTTCCTGCACCTCCCCTGTGCAGTTGGTAAGGATGTGTTTATTTGTTTGCTTGCTTTTTAAGTTGTCTATTTCTCCTGTTAGACTGTGAACTCTGTGAGGGAAGAACTCCTCTTACTCATGGTTGTGTCCCCAGAGCTGGCCATGGTGTCTGGCAGGTTGTTGTTTGCGCTTGTAAAAAAAAAAAAAAAAAAAAAAGACTGAATGAATAAATGAAAAGAAGAGAGAGAGGGTCATAGATACAGACCCTGCAAGGACCTGTATATTTTTTGTTCTGTCACAGTCAGTTTGGGCTGCTATAACAGAATATCGTAGACTGGGGGACTTAAACAATAGACATTTATTTCTTACAGTTCTTGGAGGCTGGGAAGTCCAAGATCAAGGTGCCTGCAGTTCTGGTGTCTGATGAGAGTCCTCTTCCTAGTTTTCAGACTGCCAGCTTCTCATTCATCCTCATATGGCTGAGAGAAAGATCATTTCTCTCCTGTCTGTTCTTACAAGGGCACAAATCTCTTTCATGATGGCTCCATCCTTGTGACCCAATTACATCCCAAAGGCTCCACCATCATATTGGGAGTTAGGATTTCAACAAATGAATTTTGGGGGGACATAAACATTTGGTCCGTAACACTATACAAATAAATTGTATTATTAGGATAAAGGAGGTAAGCTTTGTAAGTAATAAAAAGCTATCGTTTTATAAGCTGTCTTAAACATTTTCCAAAGAAAGGGCAGCAAATATAATGTGAATACTTAAAGAAGTGACATTCTTTTTACTTTGTAAAATGATATTTTTAGTATGTTCATTTCTCTTCTAATTGTTACTGCATTTATTTTGGTTCCCATGAGAACCTAGAGAGGGACTTTCCCTATTTTCCCCACCCCTTTGGGCTTCAGTAAAGGAAAATGGACATAAGGGATTCTTCAGGAACTGCTTCAAAATTCACTGTTCATCAGGTGGTTGACGATAGCAAGTACTTGCTGGGACTTGCTCAGTGCCAGATACTGTGCCTGGCATTGTGGAAAAGGAGGTGAATGAGATAGTGCTTACCAGGGAGGTTGGTGGCCACTACCTGAGTCATTTCAAAACAGTGTAGTAAGTGATGTGATGGGCTTTGCACAAGGTGTCAAGTGCAAAGAGATAAGTCAAAAGAGCTTCTGGAGAGACAGTGCCTAAACTGTGTTTGAATATTGTCCTGTAGCTACCCAAAAAATGGAAGGGAGAGAGAGTGGGAGGAACTCTCTCATCAATTGTTAATTATTTTCCAATTTCAATTTAAAATCATTAAGAAGAATTGAAGCACACAAGGAAAAAAAAAGAGAGGAATTAAACCTCCGAAAAGTAAAAAATACATCCTGCCCATTGCTTATGTCCTGTGCAAACGATTGACATGAGTCTAGGTAAAGAAAATTATGAACTATGTAAGAAAAGGAAATAACTAGACTTTTGTCATCTTAGGTTTTCCCAGATCAAAAAGGTCGAATAGCCACCTTTGGGATGTATTCAATAATATCATGTAAGAGAGTACCTTAGAGCAGGGGTCCCCAACCCCCGGACCTTGGCCTCTTAGGAACTGGGCTGCACAGCAGGAGGTGAGCAGCGGGCAAGCGAGCAAAGCTTCATCTGCCGCCCCCCATCGGTCCCCATCGTTCGCATAGCCTGAACCGTCGCTACACCCCCGCCCCCGAGGTCTGTGGAAAAATTGTCTTCCACAAAACCAGTCCCTGGTGCCAAAAAGGTTGGGGACCGCCGCCTTAGAGTACATGTGGGGTGGGGAGGGGTGTATCAATCTGAAAGGGGGTAAACCTGACCAGGTGACTGTTGGACTCTGCAGCCAGTAGGAAGGCTGATAATGCCACAGGTGAGGGGGTGATAGAGGGGGGTGCCCTGGTTGGTCTAGGACTAGTGTTTTATCAAAACACATCCAGCTATGTACAGTCATTTAAAAATAAACCAAATCCTTTGTAAATATGTCTCAACAACTGAAGTGGAAACATAATCCCTAAGGACTTTCAAGTTCTCTCTTTTCCTGCTTTCTCCTAGCTACCTCTCAAACTGCAGATTCTCCCTTCCAGTTTCTCTGCCCTCTCTCTCCCCATATCCTCATGTTCCTTATGTTACCCTCACACACATCATTTCCTTTTGATCCTGCATCTTATAATCCCAAGAATGATAGGGAGGATCTCCCTTCCCAGGCAAGGAAGGACCTTCAAAAGCTAATTATTTTCATTCTGTCAGATGCTCATTAATTGAATCTGCAGAACTCAATTCTGCTACAGACATAGAATCCTAAGATGTGAGAAGCAGAAGGAAATGCGGGATCTTAGTACAGTGCTCTTGCTTTACAGATGAGAAATCTGAGGTACATAGAGGGGAAGCCAGAGTAGTTTCTCAGGACCAGGAACTATCTGATAAGTGAGGCCATATGTTCATATTTTAATAACTAAACTCCCTTGAATGAGGCTCAGAACTTAATTTCCTTATATTGAATTCCCATCCCCAGAAGATTCCTATTGTGTCACAGTGGGAATCACAGTGCTACCTTAAAGATTCTTCTCATGAAGCCAGAATACATTTTTCCCTTCTACTTCTATGTTTGAACATGGTAATAATGTTTTTAAAAATTGCCTTCCTTGTTGGCATTTTTATTGATTCTTTCCCGGTAACTACCCAACATAATTAAATGCATAATATGGAGCAAAATGTATAGAATCATCCAAATGCTTATTCTTGGTATGATCTGCCAAGTTAAAACCTTGTAGGGAGAGAGTTTAGAACAAATGATAATAACAACGAGGTGCCTGGCACTGAGCCTAGAGGCTTGCATGCCTCGCTCAAGCCTTACAACACTCCTGTGAATGATGGGCCGTCATGTTTCCATTTCAGTAAGTCAAGGTTTAGAGAGATTAGGCTCCAGGTCAGATGGTAGAGCCAGACTCCAAGCCTACGTATGGTAGAATCAACGTCTGGGCGCTTAATCCGTCCATTTTACTCATCAAAAGACAAAATAAATCGATTCAAAGGTGTAATAACTTTACATTTCACAGTCTAGTTGTCATAGATGGATGCCATGAGAGTAAGCAGTTTCCACTGTGTGTAGAGCCCTGAAAATGATTTAATTTGGGGGGACTTTTTCCTATGGGCTGTGAGAAGGCTCATTAGATAGCCCCTTTGGGGTAGATCAACCAAAGTATCTGGTGACAGTTTCAATGTCTTATCAATTCCTGCCCTGCAATTGTATCTCCTTGTTCCTCCCTGTTCTCCAGTGTGTGTCTCCTGGAAATCTTTTTGGATTTCTGAGTCAACAGCAAAGTCAGTCCTTCCTGAGCAGGTCATGTGGCCTCACTGGTCACACACACACACACACACACACACACACACACACACACACACACACACACACACACACACACACACACACACACACACACACACACACACACACACACACACACACACACACACACACACACACACACACACACACACACACACACACACACACACACACACACACACACACACCATGATTGTCTCTTTTGCTTCACAATTCACTGTCAGTGTTTTTCTGGTTCAGGTACCAACATAAAACTATCTTTACATTCCTTTGATGATTATTACAACTCTGCTTGTCTATTAACTTTTTTTTTTTTTTTTGCGGTACGTGGGCCTCTCACTGTTGTGGCCTCTCCCGTTGCAGAGCACAGGCTCCGGATGTGCAGGCTCAGCGGCCATGGCTCACGGGCCCAGCCACTCCGTGGCATGTGGGATCTTCCCGGACCAGGGCACGAACCCGTGTCTCCCGCTTGGCAGGCAGACCCTCAACCACTGCGCCACCAGGGAAGCCCTGTCAGTTAACTTTTAATTATTATTAAAAATAAATAGGGGGACTTCCCTGGTGGCACAGTGGTTAAGAATCTGCCTGCCAGTGCAGGGGACACGAGTTTGATACCTGGTCCGAGAAGATCCTGCATGCTGCGGAGCAACTAAGCCCGTGTGCCACAACTACTGAGCCTGCGCTCTAGAGCCCGCAAGGCACAACTACTGAAGCCCGCGCGCCTAGAGCCGGTGCTCCGCAATAAGAGAAGCCACCTCAATGAGAAGCCCGTGCACCATAATGAAGAGTAGCCCCTGCTCACCGCAACTAGAGAAAGACCGTGTGCAGCAACAAAGACCCAACACAGCCAAAAATAAATAAATAAAATAAAATAAATTTACTAAAAAAAATTAGACAAGTTATCTGTAGCTAAGTAATTTTTAAAGAAAAAAACTTAAAAAAATAAATAAGTAAATAGGATACAGTCACTGTTAAGTAACTAGGCTTTAATCAGGAATGAAAGCATAATGTAATTTCTCTTCCTTTCTCATCAGCCCATGGAGAAATCCAAATAGTGGTAGCAACTGTTCTTCAAGGTTAACATATTTTCCTGTAACTTTTTGTGGACCTAAGAATGCCTTAACCTAACAGGTGACCCCCTAGGAAGGATTTTAGGCTTGGTAGTGGTCATCCATGCTTGTGGCATTAACAATGTGAATAGGTGCTTCATTTCCATTTCTAGCCTAATCTCTCATCCAAGGTACCAATGCTTAACCTCAGATAACTTGGAGGCATTGCTTTCTACATGTCCTTCAGCCAAAACAAATTGAATAAGTTTAAAACTGGACTCATTGTTATTCTAGAACTGTACTCTTCAGTATGCCATGTGTGACTATTGGGCACATGAAATGGAACTAGTCTGAGTTGAGCTGTGCTCTAAGTGTCACCCACACTCAACTTCAAAGACTGAGTACAAGAAAAAGAATGCATAATATCTCATTAATGGTTTTTATATTGATTACATGCTGAAATGATCTTTCGTATGTATACAATTAAATAAAACATTAAAATGCATTTCAGCTGTTTCTTTTTACTTTGTAAAATGTGGCTATTAGAACATTTAAAATTATGTAGCTTATGTATATTTCTGTTGGACAGTGATATGCTAAAATATCAAAGCTGGGAGGGATTGTCTAATCTCATCCCTCATTTTATGATTGAAGAGGGATAATAACTCATTATTGAGTAAATTTCACATACCTGATAATGTACCTTAGCACTTACATGTATTATCTAATTTAATCTTTACTGCAATCCTATGGTAGGTACCATGGTTATGCTCATTTTAGAAATGAAGTCTATGGAGGGGAAGTAGCTTGTCCAGTGTTGTAAAGCTTGTAACTTGGATGCTCTCTGTGTAGCTTCAAATTCCTATGAATGATGAAATACACAAGTACTTTTCAAGACATAGATACCATGGGTATGCTTCCGTGGTTCTCTCTCACTGAATCCACCTTTCTGTGGTAGCCACAGTACTATGGGCTAACTCCTCAACTATCTTTGCCTCCAATTCTGATCTCATTTCTCTTTGAAAAGAACATATACCCAGTTTAAAGGAAAAAGTCATTCCCTTGGAGCAGGGACCTCTACGATTACTGCAAAATTGATTTTATTAACTACCAAAGTCAAAGGAAAGTGACAAAATGTTAAGCTCTGTGATGGAAGGTGAGTTTCCATTCTTCCTAAAGCATCTTGCCTGTCACAGCAATGCATGCCCATGTGCCTGTGCACACACACGCACACTCATACATGTGTTCACACACGTCGCAAATCACTCTTCCCAGACTTAGTAGACATTTACAGTGTTTCATTTTCTCCCTAAAATCATGATGATTTTGCTTTGTGTTTAAAAGTCAATTGGCTAATTCATTTCAAAGGTGACTCTTCATATACATTTTATTATATATAAAATAGATAACCAACAAGGACCTACTGTATAGCACAGGGAGCTCTACTCAATATTCTGTAATAATCTAAATGGAAAAAGAATTCGAAAAAGAGTGGATATATGATTAACTGAATCACTTTGCTGTACACCTGAACATTGTACAGCAAACATTAATACAGCACAAACAACACAACATTGTAAATCAACTATACTCCAATATAAAATAAAAATTTTTTAAAAAGAAAAAAAGGTGCCTCTTTGACTTTGTGTTCTTAATCTGGAGTTTGTTGTAATTACTGGTGCCAACAAGAGATATCTATTTCAACTTTGTACCTTCTTTCCTTTTCTTTCCTCAAGGTACTTTATGACCCAGGCTGCCTTCTGGATCAGAAAGATACTGGAAGCTGTAAAACACACAAAGCCAGGTTTTATCACCTATGTGTGCAGAAGGACACCAGCCCTGAGTGTGTGCCACTTCATGCCCCTGTCACGTGATCCTCTGTTTACCTGACTCCACTTTTCCGGGTCCATCCCTGGATAGAGGATGAAAGAAGCCACAGTAAAACCTGGCTGCCTGGGGCTAGCTGCCCATTCATAGAGGTGAGTTGCTGTGTTCCTATGTTCATGTCTGTTTAGAGTATGTGGAATGCACTCTCAGGCTACACCTGCTGCTCTTAGCCCTGAGAGTGTGGCCCTCAGCACGAATGTGAGGACAGCCCAGTTAGCCTTTGGGGCGAGGCTGCTTCATTTCTCATCACTCTCAGCCCAGGTGTGGTCATATCCCCTGCTCCAGTTTCCCTCAACACAGCTGATGCCAGCTGGTGTTCCAGAATAGCTGTGTTATAAATGCTCAGGACTCTTTTCAATTAAAAAATATTTTAAACACATTCGGAAAAAAGTATATTGCCTTTTTCTGATCATCAAGTAAGATATGTAGAAAATTTGACAAATGCTGAAAAGTATAAGTAAAAAAAGCAAGCATGAACTATGATTCTGCCACCCAGAGACATCCACTGCTAATATTTGGGGAAATTCCTCAGGAAATTCCTCATAGATTTTTAGTCCTGTACCACAGGCATTTCTACAAGTAGGATGCTATTAAATGTGCTGTTAGGCATCCACTTTTTTCTCTTCATATTATTTTGTGAATATTTTTACATATCATTTAGTAGTCTATGAGACCTGTTTGAAAATGTTTGTATGTGTGTATATACATGTACACAGTGCTTTCTAGTGATTTCTTCCATAATTTAAAATTTCTCTTAGATGGAGAATTATCCTGCATTCTGTATAACATTAATCTTCATGTGTGGTAGCCCTAGAGCTCCCCTAAATCATGTATTTTGGTGTTTTACTTCTTACTCTGTGGCCTCTCCATGACTTATTATATTGTCTTCATATTTTATTTTTTACATCAAAGTTTTAAAAAATCACATAATGCAGTGCTTATAGGAAAGAGATAGTCATCTGTCTATTTTTTCAACTATCCAAGAATCATTTGTCTCCAGAGAAGAGAATTTTTCGTTTGAGTTCATCTATCAGGACTGTTCAATTTTGCAAATTACAGAAACATCAGCTGTATTGGTTAGGAATAGGTTTACTGAATATAATAGAAAATACAAATTAATAGTAGGTTAAACACTTTATCATTTATTTTCTTGGGTAAAAAGATGCCTGAAGATATGCAGTCAGTCTTTGCTATGTAAGCTCCACATTGATCAGGGACCTGGGCTCTAATTTCCCCACCTCCTCATGGCTTCCATTTTCAAGGTTTCAAAATGCTTGCTTCTGGAGCTCCTCCGTCCACACAACAGGAAGGAGTAAGGAGCAAAAGAAAGATGGCATGCTCTAGCCATATTAAGAAACTTGAAGGAGTCTTCCTGGAAGTTCCATACAGAACATCTATTTAAATTTCATTGGCCAGACCTCAGCCAAGTTCTGGGAGTTTGAGAATGTAGTCATTTATTTGGGATCAGTGCACCACTGAATAAAATTGGGGGTTTATTACCCATAGAAGTAGATGAAGAATACTGTGTAGGCAATCAGGAAATATATTGCTTTACATAACTAAATAATTCAAGGTTTATCTATGGCTTCAGGTACAGTTTGATCCAGCTGATGATAACATCATCGGACTTTCGTTCCATTTCTCAGAGATCCTCTGGCTCATCCTCCTCATGCATTGTTTTTACCCACAGATGGGCTCTGCCTAGAATGACAGAGTTGACTGGAGTATTTTATGATATTGTATCCTACACCTCACTGCCCAGAGAAGGACATTTTTTCTTTCTTCATTTGTGGTTGTTCATTGACCTCCCAATATCATATTCTCAATTCCTTCTCTGGTCACCTCTGCAACTTTAAATAGCACAATTAAACCTTCATTTCTTATTCCATTAATCACAGGGATGGACATCTCTTGACTCCCACGTTGTATGATAAGGACATTTACCACACGTTTAACCATTTACCACACCTTCTCACTTTTACCTGTCAAACTTTGCCAGTTTTACCTTTATTTATATAATGTTGAGATGGAGAAATATACGTTCTGAGCATCCTAGTTAAGTCTTCTTAAATGCCCCTAGGCTGATTCTAGAAGCTTAAAACAGAAAATAACATTTAAATCATTATGATATTATAAATATTGTCCTTGAGCATCCAAATGGTATGCTAGGTGGTCAAAGAAACAAGTCTGTGCCACTCTAGTTAAAATCCTTCTAGTTTTGTTGTTGCTGCTGCTGTTGTTGTTTGGCCATGCCGCACGGCACACGGGATCTCAGTTCCCTGACCCGGGATCAAACCCGTGCCCCCTGCAGTGGAAGCGTGGAGTCTTAACCACTGGACTGCCAGGGAAGTCTCCCAATCCTGTTTTTAAACACCACCAAACACCTTTACCATTTCTATAAGTTTTCTAAGATCCTGTTTAAACTGATTCACCTTTTTGTGTTTTTCCATAGAGAGGTCTTTTCCATGGTCATCTAGGCCAAATTAGACCAAGTGCTCCCAAGACCAGCAGCTTGGATATCTTATATCCAAGATGTAGGTCTGGAGCTCTGAAAAGAATTCTGGGCTAGAATGTAAAATTTGGGACCTGTTAGCATACAAATGATAAAGCAAGCACAGTGGATGAAATAGTATAGCGGCCTATAGAGAGTAAAAGAAGAGGAAGGGCTTTGACATTTAAGTGTTCGCCAGAGAAGGAGCTGGCAAAAGAGACTGAGCTTTTCAGATTTCAGCATGAGAGAATCAGTGAGCTGGGGGAGTAGCAGAGGTGATGTTGAACCTCGCACCTGGAACAGGGGTTCTTGCTTCAGCATTCCTGGCAGATGGCACCCAGCCTGTGCTTTGATACCTACAGTGCTAGACGGCTCCAAATGTTGAGACAGTCTTACACCAAGCTGAATTGTTTCTCCATAATATCCTGGCCCCTGTTTCGCTTTCTCATGCATGAAAAATCCAGCCCGATTTTATTGTGTCTCTCTGCATAATAGCTTTTGAAATAGTATGAGATAGTTAAGCACCCAATACATATAATATCATCAACCATTAATGTTGCTTATATATTGTTATTATTATGATTTTTATTTCATGGTTGCTCTCAGCAAAGTCTTTGAAGTCAGACAGCCTGAATTCTAACCTTGACTCTGACCCTTTCTAGCCATGTCATATCATCTCAATACCAAGTTCCTTAACCTTTTTTAGCGATGTGATTAGCAAATCATATGCACTCAATAAATGTTTGTTATGTAATAATAAAAAACAATAACACATACCATGAGCTCCATTTACCACTTGTGCTACCTTATTAACTTTTAAAATGTGTTGAAATGATCTGTGTCCAACCCTATCTCCTATAATTGGCTCTGGGTGCTTTGAAAAGAGGGATCCATCTTCTTATCTTATTCATCATATCCCCATGGTTGAGCACAGGGTCTGCCACAGAGGAAACTAGTAAAACTTTTGTGGGACAGATATTTGCCAACCCCCTAGCTACCCAGGTTGCCCTTCTTTAAACATAAAATGATAGCTCAAATCATCCACTAACCATCCTATTGTAAGTGCCCCCTTATTATCTGTGGGAGACCCCAAAGGGATTCTACACATGTACCTGGAATCCAAAGATGTCAGCCATACTCACCTTGTCCCTCTTTGCTCTGACCACCTCTGTTGCCTTCAGTGCTTCTTGGTGACAGGTCACTGCTGCCTCTGCCCTTCATGGGACTGTTGGTGTCTGTGCCAAGGAGTCTGGCTCTGAATGACCTGCTTCTCCAGGTGCAAGGACGGGCTTCCTCCCTGGGTCTGAGCTCTGCTTCATTAGTTGGGCCCTGAACACAGAGTATTGACTTGTGCCCAGCCTCTCACAAATCCTTCCTGAAGTGTCCTATTGGTTTTTGCTTCTAATCCCTTCTTGCTACAACTTAAACCAGTCCAAAGAATCTGGTGGGGTGAGAGGCCACTCCATATCCCCAACTTTTCTCTTCTTCCCACTGTAGCTTCTACCCTCATTAGAGCCCCATCTTCTAGTTCCAGGGAAAAAGCTTCCAAATTTATGAATGGAACAAACTGATATAAGGCAGGGGAGGATGGGCAGCGTGGAGGGAGAAGCGACTTGTTCATATTAGGCAAAGCTAGTCAAAAGTATCCCACTAAATAGAATATCCCCAAATACCCTGGTCCATGTTAAAATTAGTTTTGCCATATCCTGAATGTGGTGGTGGTTACATAACTCTATACATCTGTTAAAACTCACGGAACTGCACACCAAAAAATACAGTTAATTTTTACTATGTACAAATTTTAAAATAAGTTGTACAGTTTCAGTTGTGCCAGAGTTTTACCTGGCAGATCACACTCATGATGTTTTTCTTATGACTTGGCTGTTCTTGGAAGATTTGATTTTTATTGATAATAAAACATGGATTAGTTAACGGCCTTTTCAAACATAAATAGATTAAACCCAACAATACCAGGATGACTAGAGGACAAAGAACAACAAGCACAAAAAAGGGCCAGGAGCCTCTTATCTGGACAGTGATAACTCTGCTTGGCTGCCCTTTATTTGCCTCTATTCTCTGCTAATTCAGGCATCCGGCTGTTCAGTGTTCAAAGCAGGTTCATACAGACTTTGCCACATAGCAAGTTACTAAAAAGAGCCTATCTTTGAATTCTTGTGGTCTCATACTCTCTTGCTTAATACTGTTAATCCCCTTTGGAATAGACTGACTTCTGGACAGCTCTTTTCTGGCCAGAGGCAACCTGAAGCTTCTCTCCTCCTTCTCTGGATCCTCATCCACTTTTCATTTGCAGACATAATGTCACAGCATCTGAACCACCTGTTCCATTTCACAGCCCCTCCTGCACAGTAGCCTATATCTCCCAAAGCCACATCCTCTCACAGAAGTGCATGATCATCCTTTCATTCACAGGGTTGTGGGTTCCTTTGGCCTCCAAGAGCCCTTGGTTCTTGGGCAACTCTGACCCACTGGAAAGCACAAATGCAAATCCAACTGTCCGTTCGTATTTCTATCCATTCAACTCTTACCAAGGAGTATCCACTCTAAGCCAGGCTCTTCCTGAAGTTCAGAGTCTCTTACCTCTAGTAGCTTATGTTTTACTGGAGAGGCAGAGAGTAAGCAAGTAAAAAAAATACATCAATGAATTAGTTACAGAGTGAGATGAGGACTGTAGATGACATAAATGGAGTGCTAGAACAAAAAATAATGGGATGGGGGATAGCTGGTCAAGGGGAATCCTCTCTGTACAAGAGATACATTAGGGCCAACCAGAGGAGAAGCATTTCAGGTTTATGAAACAGTAAACGCAAAGGTCCTGAGGCCAGAGAGCCGTGCGTGACTAAAAACCTATAGACCAGGATGGCTAGAACTCAGTGGGAGAGCAGAGTGTGTGAGCTGGGGTAGAAGAGGTAGCAGAGTTCAGGACAAAAGCTCCCTGGAGGCTGAATTGAGGAGTCTGAGCAACAAGCCTCGCTCATCAGGTCTGATTTGGGTTTGGGGGAGTGGGAGATAATCATACACTCCAGGATGTGTAGCAAAGTAAGAATAAACACGACCCTCTGTGGGAAATTTGATTGTTACAAACAACAAATTGCAAATGTTTCTCCATTTTCCACTTTAGAGGAGGCTTGTTAGAAGTTGTTTCCTGACATAGAATGATTGTCTACAACAGGGTTCCCCAACCCCCAGGCTGCAGACTGGTACCGGTCTGCGGCCTGTTAGGAACTGGGCCACACAGCAGGAGGTGAGCAGCGAGGGAGCGAAGCTTCATCTGCTGCTCCCCATCGCTCGCATTACCGCCTGAACCATTCCCCTTGGCCATCCCGACCATGGACAAATTGTCTTCCCCTAAACCGGTCCCTGGTGCCAAAAAGGTTGGGGACCGCTGCTCTACAAGGTAAACTGAGGACTCCAGTGAATGAATCATGTGAATGACATGTGCCCAGGGATGCCACAGTGTCTTGTTCTAGGGTCTTATTTATTCTGTGGTGTTTATTGAAATGAAGCCAGCCACTCTGGCTTCATTATAGGAAAGGTATTCACAGTTTGGTTTCCGTTATTTTGCAGCTGCATTAAAACTCTTTGTCCAGCTGTTTAAATTTTTAGCAGCTCTTAGTGGATGGAAGGTATGCAGACTTCAGGTTTGTGAGTTCAAGAGAAGCTTTGATTTATTTCAGCAGTTTGGATTTGATTTCCATCTTCTTTGTTCCTTCCTCTTTGTCTCTGCCTACTTTCTTTCTCTCCCTCTCCCTCTCTTTCTCTCTCTCTCTCATACACACTCTATCTTGCAGCTAAGGCACCCAGAGTCAAATAAAGTTAAAACAAGCTTTGAAACTTTTAAGATAACCCCCATGGTGTGTTGCTGATAAGGTGCTTCAGTCCGTGGCAGGCTGCTATGCAGTAAATACGTAACAGGACATTTGTACCAGTTGAGCAAAGTGTGGACAACCAGAAGAGAAAAAATAGTAGTTTTTTTCTGTAGACTAGAAGAAATTAACAATAGAAAACCTTAATATTTTCAAGTTTATACATGAAATAATAGAATCAAAGCTTTCTTAATCTCCTGTGAATGGTGTTTCTGGCCTGGTAGCTCCACTGAGCTGTTTGTACCAGAGGCTTCCTGGCAGGGAAGCTTGGCCTGGAAGGCAGAACAGCCTGATGCCTGGCACATCTCAGGGGCTCGTAGTGGCCATTTATTATTTTCAGGCTGTCAGCTTCCATTTTGCCTTCCTAACAGCACCCCAAATTTACTGGGGAAGTAAAATCTCCCCTACTGTGTGTAGTCTTGGTGAAAGGACTAGATCTTTCCTTCCTCACTCTCTGATTCAGAACAGGGGAAGGAGGGGATACAAAGTTAACTTCAGCCTGTCTGGTGTGTTCTCCAGTGACTTTGGACTTGGTTGAGTGACCCAAGGATGGAGAACTGGTAGAGGCCATTCGCCATATCAGGAGGGATGGCACACGGTCCTGATGGAGTTCCTCTGTGAACCAGGTGCTTCACTTTCTGCTTTTTGGTTCTCTGGAACTCTTCCTGGTACCTGATTCTCCAAGCTTGGCTTCCAGTAGCTCAGCAATTCTGTATGTCCCTAAATAACATTCCAATAATTTCCCTTTTGCTTAGGTTATCTAGAGTTCTTTTCTGTTGCTTGCTGTTGAAGGCCTTAATTGAGATGGTACAATAAATGTTCCCAGACTGAATGAATTAATGGAATGAATTATATTTCAAGCCTTTTGTGATTTTCCCCTTCTTTTGTCATAGTCAGAGAATTAAATCTCATCTGTAGATGAATTTTCTTGGAATTTGGAAAAATATCAAAGTTTTATACAATTTTCCTATTGGAGGCAAAGCTATTTTAAAAAAACAATTAAACCTAAGTTTTAAATATAGGCTTATTATATGGTAGTTAGGAAATAAAGATAAACATAAAAAAGAATATAAAAATTCATAAACATCTTTCTATATAATAAATATCAGTTGACAAAACAATGTTTGATAACTGAATGGTATCTCATGGTAGAGATAATATATTTAGAGAATCCCCCATTACATTTGGGCTATTTCCAATGATTCACTCTTATAAAAGATCCTGCATTGAACATGCTCTTAGATAATCCTCTGTAAACATAGGCTTATTATCCTTATGATACATTTTAAGTAGTAGAATTGTTGGACCAAAGAGTTTGCATGATTATAATTATTTTACTTATAATAGTAGCCCCTTTTAAATGAAGTGGATAAAAAGGAACTTTTATTGTGGGAGTCTTCTTCAGCAAAAGCAAAACAAAAACAAACATAAAACAAAGAAAAGGAAAGAAAAGTCTATGATTTAAGCTATGAATCAAAGCAGTCCCATTTAAAACCTCATTGCATTAACTGAGGTGCTTCAATTGACCAGCCCAATTAAATAGAGCCAGACGGTACAAGAAAAATTATTAATAGCCCTGTCTGTTCAACACAACCAGACATTGCACTTGCTCTCTTCATCCATTCATTCAAGAAATGGTTATTGAATCCCTACTGTGTACCTGGCATGGATCTAGGGGCTGGGATGTAGAAAGGGAGGTAAGACCTGTTGTCCACCTTGGAGGCACTCACTACCCAGTGTCCAAGCAGAACTTTAAATAACTCACAGTCACACAGTGTGGTGGTAACTGCTGCAGTAGAGAGAGGAAAACAGCATTGTGGGAACAGGGAACCTGGAGCAGTTTCAACCTGTGCATGTAAAGTCCATTCTTCTCTCTCGTTCCCTTCTCTCCCATTAGAAAGCACCAATTGAAATGGAATATACCTTGAAAAATGCAAAGTTCTTTGTATTTGAGAAATCAAGGAAGGGAGAGATCACGGACAGCTCCATGGAATCCATGAGCGTTGAGGAGAGGTACGACAGGCAGCATCTGGAGGAGGGCACTCTGGAGAGGACATTGTGAGCACTGGTACAGACAAAAGAAAAGCAAGTGTTCAGGGAACAGATTGCTTGAAACACAAGGTTTGGGTATACCAAGAAGGCTGAAAAGAGGGGCTGCCTTGGATTGCTGTTAATAATAAGACAAGGCATTCATGTGTACCTCCATAAGTAAAAGAGAGGCATTGCATTAGTTACCTATTCCTGGTGCAACAAATTACTTAGTGGCTTAAAACAACCCAAATTCATTATTGTACAGCTGTCTAGAGCAGAGGTCTGACATGAGTCTTACGGCACTAAAATCAAGGTGTGTTCAAGGCTGCCTTCCTTTCTGGAGACTCTAGAGGAGAATCTGTTTCCTTGCCCCCACCTCAGCTTCTGTATTCCTTGGCTTGGGACCTTTCTTCTTCGTTGAAGGCCAGCAACAGCTGCTCAAGTCCTTCTCACACTGCATCACTCTTGACCTCCTCTCATGCCCATCACTTCTACTTTCAAGGACCCTTCTAAAGGCCCACCTGTGCAACCAGGATAATCTCTCATCTCAAGATCCTTAACTTAATCACATCTGATTCAGTCCAATGGGAATAGGGAGGAGAGAACAGCTGCCTGTGGAAGAGTGGGGAGAGACTCCCTAGGAAATGGGAAGAGGTTGAGTGGAGACTGGGGAGAAGGGGAAGAGAGGTAGAGTTGTCAGAGATGATTCAGGCTTTGCACTCCCAGGAGGGTGAGGATAATGGTGTCATTCATCAGGAATATTTGGTTTAGGGAACTGGCATAGTGGTAAATTTAAGTTTGGATCCTTAGAGAAATAACTGACTTTTCCACTTTCAAATTTTGAATGGGGATATAACATCAATAAAGATTCAAGACATCTACAATCCAGGGAGAGAAATAATGGGTGGGAACGGCTGAGAGTGAGGAGTGTTGACACAGAGACAGGGCACAAAGAAAGTAAAGAAGAGATACCTAGGGTGGGGAGAGACTGAGATGGGAAGAGAGAGATAGAACAGAGAAAAAGTGTACAAGTAAGATGGGGAAGAAACACAGACCATGAGGAAGACAGACCAGGCTGGCAAAAGAAGGAGGAAGAGAAAGGCAGGAATATCAACAGAGAGAATCTCAGAAAGGGACCAGCTCAGAGGTTTCTGGCATGAATACATTAGTCAATTTAAATTTCCAGTTCACTTGGGTTGTGCTCACAATTGTAAGTTAATCATTTTTAAGATTGTCTGGAAAGATTTATTTACTTTTGCAGGTTAATTACTGTCACAGCTCCTCTGTTTGTCAGGCTTCCACGTAGACTCTGTGGTCCTGGAGGGGGTGAATTATCCTACCTATAGGACCTTTGGCCCCTCACCTGTCTCATCAATGGAAGACTTCTTTCCTCTTCCCTTCCCCAAATGGCCTAACTCTTGAATTGTTTTGTCCCTGGAATCTGAGGCCTTGGAAAGATGTGTTGAGGAAAAATGTTTTTCATTCTTTCACAGTTCTTCACAGATATTACAACGCACTAGTGACACACAGGCAGGAGCTTTGGACAGTCTCAACACAACTGGGAGTTTATGGTCCCTGTTTTACAGATGGGAGCAGTGGGTCTGGGCTTTCGTCTAACCCCATACTCAAGGTCACAAGTGGAAAAAGCTGGGAGAATAGGCTTCTGCAGATGGGGGAAGCAAAACAAGTATTGGCAGGATCACTTAGGAAGACCAGTCGATTGAAACACTGACCCTGGAAAACCTGGAAGCCTTGTATCTAAGGGACTACGGATCTCACTCTGAACCCTGCTCCCAAACTAACTGTGCCCAGGCAGAGTCAGAGGCATGAGAAGGAAGTAGGCTGTAGATTTCCCTTAGCACGGACACCACAGGCACTTTCCGTGTTCACGTTTATTATCTTTCAGTAGAGGAATGAGTACTCAGAGAGGTTAACCAAGTTGCCCAGGGTTACCTAGGAGCCAGCAGTGAGCCCAGGGCTAGCTTCCTCTGTTGGGCAGCGCTCCCCGGGGAAGGCGCCCTGCTGGCCCGCCCCGAGGGGTGAGGTCCCTCCGTCACCCCTGCGCCCACTGCCTTGCGCGCCCGGACGCGCCACAGCCACCCTCGGCGTCCGCAGGGGGCGGCCGCGAGGACCACGCGGGCTGGGGGCTGCTGAGCCTGAGGAGCCAGTCTCGGCCGGCCGGGAGGAGGACGATGCTCGGCCAGCCCCGGTGAGCCTGCGCTGCGGTCCCTGCGCCCGCAGACCCGGGCGGGCCCGCGCCTCGCGCTCGCCAGCCTCCCAGTGCGGGGGATGAAGCCTGCACCCGAGGGGGCGGCGGGGAGGGCGCAGGCAGCGGCTGGGAGCGCGGCGGCAGAAGCTCGGCTCCGCGGCGAGAGGTGGCGGGTCCGGTCCGCCAGGCGCCTCGTTCCCTCGCCTCAGGCGAAGGGTAAGTTGCGGCGAGGGCGCAGGGGTCATGACCCTGCGAGTCCTCGTGTTGGCAGGGACGCGGCGGGGGCGGGGCGGCGCGACGGCGACGCGCTGGGGGCTCTGGACTTATGGGACCCGGCTTTACCTCAGGGATGGGCTGCATGGCGGCTCAGGCTGTAGGTGGGTTGGCTGGTCGTGTAGGACATGCCTCCAGCGTGGGACCACTAGGGTTGGGGCTAGTGCCCTACACTTGTGTACGTAAGTACTTGTGAAACTGTGTGTTCGCTGGCTCTGTGAGGTAGTGTGTGTAAAGGGTGTGTGTGAGAGAGACATAATATAGGCTGTGCGTATATAACCGTGTGTGTGTGTGTGTGTGTGTGTGTGTGTGTGAGAGAGAGTGAGAGAGAGAGAGAGAGAGAGAGAGAGAGTGGGAGAGAGAGGGAGAGACAGGGTACATGTGTGGACAGTATGGATGATCCTGGATGTGTAACGGAGTGTACTACTCTGTCTAACTCTGTGTGTGTGTGTGTGTGTGTGTGTGTGTGTGTGTGTGTGTGAGTGAGACAAGATATGCATACCCGGAGTGTATACCTGGCTGTGTGTGTAAGTGACCGTGAGTGTGTGGCCATGCTGTGCTGCATGAAACGTTCGCTGTGGCTGCCAGGGCTAGCTTCCTGTGGTTGTCTTTCACAGAATCCCAATCCCAATTTAAGATGCATTTCTTCTCAACTTGCTACCCAGTGTGTGGCACTGTGCTGTTAGTTGCCTTTGGAAGAAGTGGCTGTTGATACAGGGAAGTGATGTCTGGCAGAGGTGGAGAAGTCATGGCATGAGCTTGTCTTCCTAGAAGACATTGGCTTGATTTCCCATTGGTTCATTAAAATACACAAAAAATGTTTCTTAGGGTACAGGTTTGGCATGAACCAAACGGTGGCTTTTGATGGAAGGACACTGAGGCTAGTTTGCTCTCCTGTCTTAATATTGCTGGGACGGAGTCCCCAGGTCAATAGCTGTGGGTGACCCTGGAGGTGGTGGGTGGTGTTTGCCTAGTCCCCTGTGTGAAACTTCAGCATCGGTGATGAGGGAGGAGAAGTTGCTGTGTGCTGCTGGTGAGCCCAGATGATGAAGGGAAAGGACACTGGTGATGGATGCAGTTCCCTAGAAACAAGGAAGAAGTCAGGACATGGGATGAGACTCGTGGAGCTCTGAGGAGCAGCTCTCAAGAAACGATGAGTGCGGAAAAAATTAGTATAAAGTAAAGAGGATTTGCATCATCCTCAAGTCGTTTTTCTGTCTTACGTTTATTTTTTCCATGCCACCCTTACTGAGCCTACACTCACTCCTGTGTTTTGGGAAATGTCTTCGTTATAATTATTATTGTGCAGTTCAGTGGGTCATCATTTAAACTCCAGGAGAACTGTAGCACATCAGGCTAGCAGGAGCTTCAGGGAGTGTTCAATTCAGCACATGTTGAGCAGACAGAGGTCCTAGGGCTCAGAGGACAGTGATGCTCTTGGTTCCTCTGAGTTATCTGGATTTCACTCCTGAAGCTGCTCCTTCTAGGGGCCACAGTGGCCTTGTAACCTCCAAACTGAATGTGTTTTCTTCCATTCGAGTTCTCCTGGACCTCCCTGACACTGTTCATCCCCTCATCTCTTTCCTTAACTTCACAGGCTGAAGAACAGCACCTGAAAGCCGGCATAAATACCTGCTACCCAGATCACCTCCTGACTATCCCATCTATTACTGAACCACCACCATCCTTCAAGTCACCCTGGCTGGGAACTGAAGTCACCTCTTTATTTCTCCTCTTTCTTTGTCAGTAGCGACCACAGCTTAATCAATAGTCGGGTCTTATCCATTTTTGCTCAATGTCTCTTGAACCTAATTTTTTTGTTTGTTTTTTATTCCCACTTCCAGCACCTAATCAGGTGAGACCCATATTCAGGGATTTCCAGAGATAGGAACAGATGTAGACTGTGATCATTGAAAAATGCAAAATAAAGGCACATAGAGAAGTCCCTTGATATTATCAGTGAGTAATAAATAAGTTCTTTGGAAGAATCTGGACCTTCTGATGGTTGTAGTATTATGTGACCTAGATCAAGTCTCTTGGCCTTTCTAAATCTCAGTTTCTTCATATGTGAAATGAAATGGAAGATTTCAACTAGAATCTATTTGCTAAATCATATCCAAGGTTTTTTCCAACTCTAAAATTATCTGATTATCATTGATGTTCTTTGTTTTAGTGAGAAAATTTTATCCTAATGTCTTATGATTACCTTCCAATATCTAACCATCTTTTTAAAAAAAGAAATTGTTTGTCTTCAGGGAAAGGAATTAGGCAAAGGGAAAAGGGTGAAAATGCACTATTGACTTAGTTTTGTGGTTGAGCATTAACTGCACACATCAAGCCTTAGAGTTGAAAAGGTCTTATAGGTCACCCATTCTCACCTCCATCAAGTGCCAAAATCTTCCATACTATTGCCTTTTTGAAAATTAAAAAAAAGAAATCTGTCAAGCCTTCTTAAGATAACTTCAAACAACATTGTAATTCAGGGTTTCTCAGACCTCTTGTACCATTAATGGTTTGGGCTAGATAATTTTTTGTTGTGAGGGCCTAGCTTGTCCATAGTAGTACGTTTAGCAGCATCTCTGGCACCCATTAGATGCCAGTAGCAACTCCCTGTTGTGATAACCAAAAATATCTCCAGATATTACCAGTATCTCCTTGGGGGACAAAGTACCCCCCAAACACCTGTTGAGTACGACTGTTGTAATTCAAACACAAGTCTTGGGGTCTTGAACAGACCTTACAACCAAGTATTTTAGTAGATAGATGAACTGCTGTGTTGCTTGCTGCTTTTCCACCCCCTTCCAAATTAGCCACCCTCACATGTTCACCTTTATCCCTCCTGGTTTCTCACTGCCTTGTTGCTATGTCTGGAAATGCTCAAGATGCTGCTGAAGGCTGAGGAGTGTTTTAGAGACAACATAGTAATGATCCTAATAACTTACATTAATCCAGCCCTTATTATGTGCTAGACACAGTTCTAAATGCTTTACATGGATAATCTCATTTAATCTGCATTAAGAATCCTGTAAGAGAGATACTTTATTCTCTCCGTCTTAGAGGTGGGGTAACTCATACTTAAGAGAGGTGGAATAACATGTCCAAGTTCATTAGCTGTGAAGTGGTAGAGCTGGGGTTGGGTTGTGTGCTCCAGAGTCTTTATTCCCCACATTAAACTGCCTCTGAGAATGGGATCTTGATGTTACAGGGTAGAAATGATCTTAAACATTGTCTGTTTCAGTTGTAGAATCAAGTCTGCTTCTAGGAAGATTAGAGACTGTGAGGTTGATAGTTGTGTTCAGTTGACATATTGTGACTTCTTAGCTTTTTTGTCTTCTCTCTCTCTGTAATTCAGGTTATTCAGAAATAGCTCTAAGGCATATGCAGAGTGAGAGAGGTGGTGGCAGGGTTGGTTAAATTGGGGGAGAAGGGCTCAAGGGAAAGGAAGAATGGCAGAAAGAAGCAAACAATGGATGAGACATTTCTTTTTCCATTAACTCCTCACTATTATCTAAACTTTTGATATCTCTTTTATCACCCAAACTAAAGTTGCCATATTTTTATCAATTCCCTCCTTCTGTATTCTTCTTGGCCTGCCCTTTCATTCTTCCATTCTGCTTGCTCTTTTTATACTTTGGGGCAGTAGAAAGTAGTACACATTTGGACAAAGGGAAATATAAGTGTGATATAAATAGCCACCAAACAGGCTTATCGATGGGGCTAACCTTAAGTACAGTCAGAGTAAGAATGACTACTTTACCAATTACCATTAATATTGAAGATCCAAGGCAAGCCCTAAGAAGGTTGACTTTAAGACCCTATATCAACACACAGATTGCTGATCCCCACTCCTAGAGTTTCTGATTCAGCGCTTCTGGGTTGGGGTCTGAGGATTTGCATTTCTAACTGATTCTCAGATGATGCTGATGCTGCTGGTCCAGGGACCACAATTTGAAAACCACATGGTTAAGACCCTATAACCAAATAAAGCTCACAACTCACCCACTTGAAATTTTTTAAATAAAAAGATATCTTATTTTTAAGATAACTAAATATTTGGATTTAGGAGAATCAATAAATAAAGCAAGATTGAAAGACAATAACTGCTAGGGGCTAATTGACATCTCTCACGAAGCGTCTAAGCTTTGCCTCTTGTTTTGAATTTCAGAAAAATGTGTTCTTTTTCTCAGCTGTGATACTTCTGAGTTAATAGTTATGATCTTAGATCTTTTCTTGTTCCCTCCTTCCACCTACCACTCAATTTGGGTGATAAAAGTCCTCATTAGTCACAGAATAATCCCAATAAAAAGTACTTTAATATCTTGTCTACTGTCAGATAAATTCTGACCAGTCTTTCTGAGATTAAGAAATATATGTTATCTGTGCATCCAGCTTTTGCTTCCTGTTGCTTTGTACATTTTTCCCTTTCGAATCATCAGCAGCACAATGAAGAAACCCAACAGAAACTCCAGTCAAAACATTAATATGTAACTGATTAATTTTTTTTTAAATTTCAATCAGAAAAGTTTCTTTTAAAACCAAATTTCAAACTCAGTCAACTCCTTCCTTCTTCTTGACTGCCAGCATCAGTCTCTTTTTGCATGACCACACGTCCTCCACCTAAACAAGGTGTCTCCGAGTACTTACTCAGAAAGATTTAGTTATTGTGAAACTCAGATGCAATTAAAATAATGTTTATTGGATATTTACTCTGTACTGTGGAGTTGTTACACCTAGTCTTTTTAAATTTTTCAATTAGTCACTGAGAGATGAGGGGTTTTTGTTTTTGTTGTTTAGAGATGAGGAAACCAAGGCCTGGAAATTTAAATAAACTCTTATATTATTAGAAAGCTAATTGTATTAGTAAATATATATTTTTCCTCATACATAATAAAAGCCAACTTTAGCTTGCTTAAACAGAAAGTGAAATTTATTGGAAGGATAATGGGGCTTCTCATAGATCAAGGAACTAGACCCCAGGAAGGACAGAAACCAGGTCATCTCTGGAGAACTCAGTTGCAGGCATTCACAATCTTCTCCCCATTGCTCTTCAGTTAATATGACACATTCCCACAAGTGTGTCTCTTGGTTCAAACTCTCAAGAGAAAGGATCTGATGGCCCAAGGTCATAGCAGAAGAGTAGTTGCCGTGGGCTCATGCTTGTATTGTGGTAGGTATTCCTAGTAAAAGTGGTCTAGAAGATGCTTGAATGAATATCTCCTGTTGTCACATACCTAGTTGGCAGAGACAGAATTTGAACTCAGGTTTGACTCTAAATCTGATGCATGTCTCCTGCCAAAGGGATAGTTGAGAGAGAAACACATTAATTTGGCATGTAATAATGGCCATTTGCCTTTGTTTTCAAGGTCCTCCCCATGTTAACCATTCCCTGTGTAGGGTCCTGCACCTTTCGTTTGTGCATACTTCCTGGTTTCTCATACTTCTGTGACTGCATCCTGGCTCCTCCCTGTCAATCTGGTCTCTATGCCACGTGGCCTGGCTTCTCACTCTGCTTATGCATGTCATGCCTCTGGCTCACCTAGCACAGCTCTGACTCACAGGTTGTATGAGCTGAAGGGATCTATCATCTTGTCCCATCTTCTACCTCTATAGTAAATAATCATTTCTAAAATATGAAAAGCACTTACCATGAGCATTGCTGAGAGCTCTATATCTGATCCAACTCTTCTACCAAACCTGTTGTTGCCTTTTTGGGGGTTTATTTCCCAATATTTTATTGTAAAAAAACTACTTAAAAGTTGAAAGACTTGTATAGTGAATACCCATATACTTACCACATAGGTTCTACAATTAACATTTTACTAACTTGCTCTATCATATTACTATCTATTCACTCCTCTATCCATTCAGCAATTCATTTTTTGGATGATTTCAAAGTAAGCTGTTGTTCCTTTTTTTAAAATTTTTTATTTTTATTTTTTTAAACATCTTTATTGGAGTATAATTGCTTTACAACGGTGTGTTAGTTTCTGCTTTATAACAAAGTGAATCAGTTACACATATACATATATCCCCGTATCTCCTCCCTCTTGCATCTCCCTCCCACCCTCCCTATCCCACCCCTCTAGGTGGTCACAAAACACCGAGCTGATCTTCCTGTGCTATGCGGCTGCTTCCCACTAGCTATCTGTTTTACATTTGGTAGTGTATATATGTCCATGCCACTCTCTCACTTCATCCCAGCTTACCCTTCCCCCTCCCTGTGTCCTCAAGTCCATTCTCTATGTCTGCGTCTTTATTCCTGTCCCTCCCCTAGGTTCTTCAGAACCTTTTTTTTTACATTCCATATATATGTGTATATGTGTTAGCATACACTATTTGCTTTTCCCTTTCTGACTTACTTCACTCTGTAGACAGACTCTAGGTCCATCCACCTCACTACAAATAACTCAATTTCATTTCTTTTTATGGCTGAGTAATATTCCATTGTATATATGTGCCACATCTTCTTTATCCATTCATCTGTTGATGGACACTTAGGTTGCTTCCATGTCCTGGCTATTGTAAATAGATCTGGAATGAACATTGCGGTACATGACTCTTTTTTTTTAATTAATTAATTAATTTTTGGCTGTGTTGGGTCTTCGTTTCTGTGCGAGGGCTTTCTCTAGTTGCGGTAAGTGGGGGCCACTCTTCATTGCGGTGTGCGGGCCTCTCGCTGTCGCGGCCTCTCTTGTTGCGGAGCACAGGCTCCAGATGCGCAGGCTCAGTAGTTGTGGCTCACGGGCCTAGTTGCTCTGTGGCATGTGGGATCTTCCCAGACCAGAGCTCAAACCCGTGTCCCCTGCATGGCAGGCATATTCTCAACCACTGCGCCCCCAGGGAAGCCCCATGACTCTTTGAATTATGGTTTTCTCAGGGTATATGCCCAGTAGTAGGATTGCTGGGTCTTATGGTAGTTCTATTTTTAGTTTTTTAAGGAAGCTCCATACTGTTCTCCATCAGTTTACATACCCACCAAAGGTGCAAGAGGGTTCCCTTTTCTCCAAATCGTCTCCAGCATTTATTGTTTGTAGATTTTTTGATGATGGCCATTCTGACCGGTGTGAGGTGGTACCTCATAGTAGTTTTGATTTGCATTTCTCTAATGATTAGTGATGTTGAGCATCTTTTCATGTATTTGTTGGTAATATGTATGTCTTCTTTGGTCTTCTGCCCATTTTTGGATTGGGTTGTTTGTTTTTTTGATATTGAGCTGCATGAGCTGCTTGTAAATTTTAGAGATTAAACCTTTGTCAGTTACTTCATTTGCAAATACTTTCTCCCATTCTGAGGGTTGTCTTTTCAACTTGTTTATGGTTTCCTTTGCTGTGCAAAAGCTTTGAAGTTTCATTAAGTCCCATTTGTTTATTTTTGTTTTTATTTCCATTTCTTCAGGAGGTGGGTCAAAAAAGATCTTGCTGTGATTTATGTCATAGAGTATTCTGCCTATGTTTTCCTCTAAGAGTTTTATAGTGTCTGGCCTTACATTTAGGTCTTTATTCCATTTTGAGTTTACTTTTGTGTATGGTGTTAGGGAGTGTTCTAATTTCATTCTTTTACATGTAGCTGTCCAGTTTTCCCAGTACCACTTACTGAAGAGGCTTACAATGGAGCACCATATACTCCATTGTATATTCTTGCCTCCTTTATCAAAAATAAGGTGACCATAGGTGCATGGGTTTATCTCTGGGCTTTCTATTCTGGGCTTTCTATTCTGTTCCATTGATCTATATATTTCTCTTTTTGTGCCAGTACCATACTGTCATGATTACTGTAGCTTTGTAATATAGTCTGAAGTCAGGGAGCCTGATTCCTCCAGCTCTGTTTTTCTTTCTCAGGATTGCTTTGGCTATTCAGGGTCTTTTGTGTTTCTATACAAACTGTGAAATTTTTTGTTCTAGTTCTGTGAAAAATGCCACTGGTAGTTTGATGGGGAATGCATTGAATCTGTAGATTGCTTTGGGTAGTATAGTCCTTTTCATAGTGTTGATTCTTCCAGTCCAAGAATATGGTATATCTCTCCATCTGATTGTATCATCTTTAATTTCTTTCATCAGTGTCTTATAGTTTTCTGTATACAGGTCTTTTCTCTCAGGTAGGTTTATTCCTAGGTATTTTATTCTTCTTGTTGCAGTGGTAAATGGGAGTGTTTCCATAATTTCTCTTTCAGATTTTTCATCATTAGTGTATAGGAATGCAAGAGATTTCTGTGCATTAATTTTGTGTCCTACTACTTTACCAGATTCATTGATTAGCTCTAGTAGTTTTCTGGTAGCATCTTTAGGGTTCTCTGTGTATACTATCTTGTTATCTGCAAACAGTGACAGCTTTACTTCTTCTTTTCCAATTTGGATTCCTTTTATTTCCTTTTCTTCTCTGATTGCTGTGGTTAAAACTTCCAAAACTATGTTGAATAATAGTGGTGATAGTGGGCAACCTTGTCTTGTTCCTGATCTTAGAGGAAAAGGTTTCAGGTTTTCAATATTGAGAACGATGTTGGCTGTGGGTTTGTTATAGATGGCCTTTATTATGTTGAGGTAAGTTCCCTCTGTGCCTACTTTCTGGAGGGTTTTTATCATAAATGGTTGTTGAATTTTGTTGAAAGCTTTTTCTGCATCTGTTGAGATGATCATATGGTTTTTCTCCTTCAATTTGTTAATATGTTTTATCACATTGATTGATTTGCATATATTGAAGAAACCTTGCATTCCTGGGATAAATCCCACTTGATCATGGTGTATGATCTTTTTAGTGTGCTGTTGGATTCTGTTTGTATTTTGCTAGTATTCTGCTAATATTTTGTTGAGGATTTTTGCATCTGTGTTCATCAGTGATATTGGCCTGTAGTTTTCTTTCTTTGTGACATCTTTGTCTGGTTTTGGTATCAGGGTGATGGTAGCCTCGTAGAATGAGTTTTGGAGTGTTCCTCCCTCTGCTATATTTTGGATGAGTTTGAGAAGGATATGTATCAGTTCTTCTCTAAATGTTGATAGATTTCACCTGTGAAGCCATCCAGTCCTGGGCTGTTGTTTGTTGGAATATGTTTAATCACAGTTTCAATTTCAGTGCTTGTGATTGGTCTGTTTTATTTCCTATTTCTTCCTGGTTCAGTCTCAGAAGGTTGTGCTTTTCTAAGAATTTGTCCATTTTTTCCAGGTTTGTTCATTTTAATGGCATATGGTTGCTTGTAGTAATCTGTCATGATCCTTTGTACGTCTGCAGTGTCAGTTGTTACTTCTCCTTTTTCATTTTTAATTGTTTATTTGAGTCTTCTCCCTTTTTTTCTTGATGAGTCTGGTTAATGGTTTAATAATTTTGTTTATCTTCTCAAAGAACCAGCTTTTAGTTTTATTGATCTCTGCTATTGTTTCCTTCATTTCTTTTTCATTTATTTCTGATCTGATCTTTATGATTTCTTTCCTTCTTCTAACTTTGTGGGGTTTTTTTTCTTCTTTCTCTGATTGCTTTAGGTTAAGGTTAGGTTGTTTATTTGAGATTTTTCTTGCTTCTTGAGGTAAGATTTTATTGATATAAACTTCCCTCTTACAACTGCTTTTGCTGCATCCATAGGTTTTGGGTCATTGTGTTTTCATTGTGATTTGTTTCTAGGTACTTTCTGATTTCCTCTTTGATTTCTTCAGCGATCTCTTCGTTATTTAGTAGTGTACTGTTTAGCCTCCATGTGTTTGTATTTTTTACAGATTATTTCCTGTAATTGATATCTAGTCTCATAGCGTTGTGGTCAGAAAAAAAAACTTGATATGATTTCAATTTAAGAAAATTTACCGTGGCTTGATTTGTGACCCAAGGTATGATCTATCCTGGAGAATGTTGCATGAGCACTTGAGAAGAAAGTGTATTCTAGGGCTTCCCTGGTGGTGCAGTGGTTGAGAGTCCGCCTGCCAATGCAGGGGACGGGTTCGTGCCCTGGTCTGGGAAGATCCCACATGCCGCGGAGCGGCTACGCCTGTGAGCGATGGCCGCTGAGCCTGCGCGTCCGGAGCCTGTGCTTCACAACGGGAGAGGACACAACAGTGAGAGGCCCATGTACCGCAAAAAAAAAAAAAAAAAAAGTGTATTCTGTTGTTTTTGGATTGAATATCCTATAAATATCAAGCTTGTGTTTCCTTATTTATTTTTATTTTGGATCATCTATCCATTGGTGAAAGTGGGGTGTTAAAAGTCCCCTACGATTGTGTTACTGTCGATTTCCCCTTTTATAGCTGTTAGCATTTGCCTTATGAATTGAGGTGCTCCTGTGTTGGCTGAATAAATGTTTACAGTTGTTATATCTTCTTCTTGGATCGATCCCTTGATCATTATGTAGTGTCCTTCTTTGTCTCTTGTAATAGTTTTTATTTTATTTTTTATTTATTTATTTTTTTTTGTGGTATGTGGGCCTCTCACTGTTGTGGCCTCTCCCGTTGCAGAGCACGGGCACGCAGGCTCAGCGTCCATGGCTCGTGGGCCCAGCCACTTCGTGGCATGTGGGATCTTCCTGGACTGGGGCACGAACCCGTGTCCCCTGCATCGGCAGGCGGACTCTCAACCACTGTGCCACCAGGGAAGCCCTGTAATAGTCTTTATTTTAAAGTGTGTTTTGTGTGATATGAGCATTGCTACTGCAGCTTTCTTTTTATTTCCATTTGCATGGAATATATTTTTCCATCCCCTCACTTTCAGTCTGTATGTGTCCTTAGGTCTGAAGTGGGTCTCTTGTAGACAGCATATATATGGGTCTTGTTTTTGTATCCATTCAGCCAGTATATATCATTTGGTTGGAGCATTTAATCCATTTACATTTAAGGTAATTATCAATATGTATGTTCCTGTTACCATTTTCTTAATTGTTTTGGGTTTGTTATTATAGGTCTTTTTCTTCTCCTGTGTTTCCTGCCTAGAGAAGTTCCTTTAGCATTTGTTGTAAAGCTAGTTTGGTGGTGCTGAATTCTCTTAGCTTTAGCTTGTCTGTAAAGGTTTTAATTTCTCCATCGAATCTGAAGGAGACCCTTGCTGGGTAGAGTAAACTTGATTGTAGATTTTTCCCTTTCATCACTTTAAATATGTCCTGCCACTCCCTTCTGGCTTGCAGAGTTTCTGCTGAAAGATCAGCTGTTAACCTTATGGGGATTCGCTTGTATGGTATTTGTTGCTTTTCCCTTGCTGCTTTTAGTATTTTTTCTTTGTTTTTAATTTTTGATAGTTTGATTAATATGTGTCTTGGTATGTTTTTCCTTGGATTTATCCTGTATGGGACTCTCTGCGCTTCCTGGACTTGATTGACTATTTCCTTTCCCATATTAGGGAAGTGTTCAACTATAATCTCTTCAAATAATTTCTCAGTCCCTTTCTTTTTCTCTTCCTCTGGGACGCCTATAATTTGAATGTTGGCGTTTTCAATGTTGTCCCAGAGGTCTCTGAGTCTGTCCTCAATTCTTTTCATTCTTTTACTTTATTCTGCTCTGTGGTAGTTTTTTCCACTATTTTATCTTCCAGGTCACTTATCCGTTCTTCTGCCTCAGTTATTCCACTCTTGATTCCATCTAGAGAATTTTTAATTTCATTTATTGTGTTGTTCATCATTGTTTGCTCTTTAGTTCTTCTAGGTCCTTGTTAAATGTTTCTTGTATTTTCTCCATTCTATTTCTGAGATTTTGGATCATTTTTACTATCATTACTCTGAATTCTGTTTCAGGTGGACTGCCTATTTCCTCTTCATTTGTTTGGTTGGGTGGGTTTTTACCTTGCTCCTTCGTCTGATGTGTGTTTCTCTTTTAATTTTGCTTAATTTATTGTGTTTGGCGTCTCCTTTTCAAAGGCTGCAGGTTGGTAGTTCCCGTTTTTTTTGGTGTCTGCCCCCAGTGGCTAAGGTTGGTTCAGTGGGTTGTGTAGACTTCCTGCTGTAGGGGACTGGTGCCTGTGTTCCGGTGGATGAGGCTGGATCTTGTCTTTCTGGTGGGCAGGACCATGTCCGGTAGTGTGTTTTGGGGTGTCTGTGACCTTATTATGATTTTAGGCGGCCTCTCTAATGGGTGGGGTTGTGTACCTGTCTTGCTAGTTGTTTGGCATAGGGTGTCCAGCACTGTAGTTTACTGGTTGTTGAGTGGAGCTTGGTCTTAGCTTTGAGATGGAGATCTCTGGGAGAGCTTTCGCTGTTTGATATTATGTGGGGCCAGGAGGTCTCTGGTGGACCAGTGTCTTGAACTCAGCTCTCCCACCTCAGAGACACAGGCCTGACACCCGGCCAGAGCACCAAGACCCTGTCAGCTACACGGCTCAGAAGAAAAGGAGAATAAAAGAAAGAAAGAATGCAAATAAATAAAATAAAATAATTAAAATAGAAAATTTAAGTAAATTATTAGAAATAAAAAAATTAAAAAGTAATAAAAAAAAGGAAAGAAAAAAGCAACCAAACCAAAAAACAAATCCACCAATGACAACAAGTGCTAAAAACTATACTAAAAAACCAAAAAGCAAAAAACAAAAAAATGGATAGACAGAACCCTAGGGCAAATGGTAAAAAGCAAAGCTATATAGAGAAAATCACACAAAGAAGCATACACATGCACACTCACAAAAAGAGAAAAAGAAAAAAAAAATATGTCTATATATGAAAAAAAAGGACGAGAGCAACCAAATCAATAAAGAAATCTACCAATGATAATAAGCTCTAAATACTAAACTAAGATAAACATAAAACCAGAAACCAGTCAGGCGCATACAGCAAACCCCAAGTCTACAGTTGCTCCCAAAGTCCACCACCTCAATTGTGGGATGTTTCGTTATCTATTCAGGTATTCCACAGATGCAGGGTACATCAAAGTTGATTGTGGAGATTTAATCCTCTGCTCCTGAGGCTGCTGGGGGAAATTTCCCTTTCTCTTCTTTGTTTGCACAGCTCCTGAGTTTCACCTTTGGATTTGCCCCTGCCTTTGCGTGTAGGTCGCCTGAGGGCATCTGTTACCCACCCAGACAGGACGGGGTTAAAGTAGCAGCTGATTAGGGGGCTCTGGTTCACTCAGGCCAGGAGGAAGGAGGGGTACGGATGTTGGGTGAGCCTCCAGCTGCAGAGGCTGGCATGACATTGTATCAGCCTGAGGTGTGCCTTGTGTTCTCCCGAGGAAGTTGTCCCTGGATCACGGGACCCTGGCACTGGTGAGCAGCACAGGCTCCCGGGAGGGGAGGTGTGGATAGTGACCTGTGCTCGCACACAGGGTTCTTGGTGGTTGCAGCAGCAGCCTTAACGTCCCATGCCTGTCTCTGGTGTCTGCGCTGATAGACATGGCTCGCGCCCATCTCTGGAGCTCATTTAGGTGGTGCTCTGAATCCCCTCTCCTCGTGCACACCGAAGCAATGGTCTCTTGCCTGTTAGGCAGGTCCAGACTTTTTCCCGGACTACCTCCCGGCTAGCTGTGGCTCACTAGCCCCCTTCAGGCTGTGTTCACGCAGCCAACCCCAGTCCTCTCCCTGGGATCTGACCTCCGAAGCCCGAGCCTCAGCTCCCAGCCCCCGCCCGCCCCGGCAGGTGAGCAGACAAGCCTCTCAGGCTGGTGAGGGCTGGTCGGCACCGATCCTCTGTGTGGGACTCTCTCCGCTTTGCGCTCTGCACCCCTGTTGCTGCGCTGTCCTCTGTGGCTCCAAAGCTTCCTCCTCCTCCCCCTCCCACCCCTGTCTCCACCAGTGAAGGGGCTTCCTAGTGTGTGGAATCTTTTCCTCCTTTACAGCTCCTTCTCTGAGGTTCAGGTCCCATCCCTATTCTTTTGTCTCTGTTTATTCTTTTTTGTTTTGCCCTACCCAGGTACGTGGGGAGTTTCTTGCCTTTTGGGAAGTCTGAGGTCTTCTGCCAGCGTTCAGTAGGTGTTCTGTAGGAGCTCTTCCTCATTTTTGATGTATTTGTGGGGAGGAAGGTGATCTCCATGTCTTACTCCTCTGCCATCTTGAAGATCTCTCTTAAGCTGTTGTTTCTAATTCTCGTTTTTATCACTGGGAAACTGAGACCAAGACAGGTGACCTGACTTGCCTAACGTCATTCCTGAGGAGGTAGTGGATTTAATGCTGTTGCTCTGACTCCCCCAAACCATTTTCTTAACCGCCAAGCAGCATTGTATCTCCTGGAAGGGGAGAAAGAAAGACTCACTCAGGGTCACTTAGTGGCAGGGCAATGACCAGCACCCAGGTCATCTGATTCTCAAGCTCCTGAAATTTCCATTGCATTGAGCCGTGATAGTCTACTTTCCACGTAGAAGCAGTGTTTCTTCTGCTTCACAAATATAGGTACTTTACAACCTACCAAATCTCTGGAAAACCTGAGTTTTGACACAGATGATTTTGCAAAACACTCTTCCTTCTCAACATTTTAAAATAATTTGTGGAAATGATAGGCTGGGAAATTATCATTCTAGATAACTTTTTACAGTGTTCAGAGAACTTTCACATGTGTTATCTTATTTGAACTTCATGAGTTATAGCAGATATGCAAGACAGGTGGGCTGGATATCTTAAACATGTTGAACAGCTGGAGACTTTGTGCTTATGGAAGCAAAATGAGGAACTCAGTGTCACATACTGCTATGAACAAAGTTGGGCTTTCATAAAAAAAATTATTCTCTTTCAGGTGGCAGTAGACATTCTGTAAGTTTTGATGAGCTACATAAATATCTAATTAATAAAACTGAACTGGAAAAGTTGATCTGGATCCTTTATGGTATAACTTAATGGTTGAAAGGTCTGAGCTCTGGTGTGGCCTTGGATAACATCTTCTTTCTATGCCTCAGTTTCCTTGTCTGTGAAATGGTATAATTGTAGTACTCCTTTGTAGCATGATGTGAAGATGAAATGAGGCAATGCATGTGAAAAATTTGGTACTTAGTATGTGTTAAACAAATATCAGTTACAGAAACATGTCATTACTCCTCTCCTCCTTCTTCCCCAGGAGTCTTCTCTTCTGTGTTAAGTGGGCCCCTTTAAAATCTATGGTTTGGTTTTATATTTTCCAAGAGGTTTTTTGGGGAACTATTGGTAGGAAACTGTGGGCAGCAGCCTTTTGGGAGGTAACATCTTATTAGTCCAGTAAAGATGCAGCTTCTGCCCAAGAATTTACATCTAAGCTCTAAATAGCACACGTCCTTTGAGATTGCACTGGCGTCCTTAATTGTATATGATAATCAGCACATGATATCTGAAGTAGAGAGTTCTGTATACACTGCTTTCTACTCCAGGAGGTTCAGGAGAAATAGAAAAGAGTGAGGACAGAAGAGGTATATATGCTGGCGGAGACTTTTCTTTTGGCATGCATAGCAAATACTGTAATCCTGGTCTCTCAGCTGATGAGGCATTTAAACAGATACAGGAAAACAATTAAAGAGGATTTCAGAAGGGCGTGCTCACCTGGTGGATTGCAGTCCAACCTTGATGTGTTTTCCAAACTGCTGTCCATGAATCATCTGCACCAGAATCACTGAGACATTTGTTAAAATGCAGATTCCTGGACCTGGTGATTCAGATATTCTTTGAGTGAGGCACCTGAATCTGCAGTTTTGCAAGTGATTTTTAGGTATTCGAATGTTTGAGAACCACTACTGTCAGCAGCATAATTCTGCGAGATACAAAACACTAATTTGGAAGCTTAATTTAGATGGAATGCAGATTTTGGCTTGACCTGCTCCCAGTTCCAGGCCTCTGAAGTCGGTGGTGACAAAACCCTTTGGGTATTTTCAGGTTCAGCTTTCAGGGACCTATTCTGTAGAGAAGAAGAATAATTTCTGTAACCACATCCCAAAGTAGGGGTGATCAGCTCCCAGGTGCCTAGCTGCCTTTGTGGAGAAGTAGAGTATGAAACATATAGACTCCAATGACTGAGGCACTGCCAAACTGGAGACCACCTTGATACAATAGCTGGCTAACATTATATTGTGAACTTTCTGGGCACCTGCTTTGTAAGTATTCATTTTCATTTATTTTTTGCAGTAACCTTGTAATATTGGTATTATGCTTACCCCTGTTATACAGATGAGGCCACTGAGGCTAAGAAAAGTAAGTAATTTGTCCAAGGGCATACTGGTAATTGATGCCTTGAATCAGGGGCTGGCAAACTATCTGATTGGCTGCCTGTTTTTGACTGGCCTGCGAGCTCAGAATGGTTTTTACATTTTGTAATTGTTGAAAAAAATCTAAAGAAGTATACTATTTTGTGACAAGTGAAAATTATATGAGATTCAAATTCAGTGTCCACAAATAAATTTTATTGGAAAACAGTCATGCTCATTCATTTATGTATTGTCTATGGCTGTTTTCATACTATAACACCAGAGTTGAGTAGCTGTGATAATGATCTGATGCTTGAAAAAGCCTAAAACATTTGCTAAATGGCCCTTTACAGAAAACAAAAAACAAAAAAACAACTGCCAATCTCTGCTTTAAACCACTATGCTAGCATTTCCCAAACTTCAGTCATTTGAGTACTACCCTTGTGATTCTTGCCACCTTCTCATGCAAACATCTGGAGCATTATCTACATAGCACTTTTCTTTAGATCAATTAGTTTTCCTTAAACAAATTTATTTTACAGAGAAAGAAAATTATAAGTGGAAACCAGTACCAATTGCAAGAGATGGAAGGTAACTGTAAAAAACAAATGCAAAAAACACAATGTATCAGATTTCAGCTAAATAGTTGGAGCAGATACTATCAACTGTTCCTCCCATTTTCCCACAGATCCCCTTACCATTTCTGTGTATACCATCCTGACTTCCAATGATGAACCAACATAATTTTTGGAGGGCTGCCCTCAGTCTGCTGAAATCAACCTTTCTCACAAGCAGAATGGATTGGAGATGCCTGGGAATCCATGTCCCCCTGTGGACAGCTCTTAAGCAATACATAATGTCTGTGGGAGTATCAGTACCCCAGTTCCCTCCCCATTTGTCCAGGATAATTCTGAGGCATACGTTTTACACTGTTTCCCAGAAGTTCCCTGTGGGATTAAGCTTCAGTGTCTTATAAGCTGCCTTTCATCCTCTTTCCTGTATCATTACTTCCCTGCCAGTGTACCTGCACCTGCCAAATCAACTATGTGCATCTATTTAATCCTCACCTCAAGATCTGCTTCTTAGGGGGACCCCAGTAAGACAGTAGTGTTTCTAACAAAAGACGGTGAACCTTCAACCTGTTTTTTATTATAAAAGAGAGATTACCAAATATCAGGAAGGACTCGAAGATAAGCTAACACGTATATGAATCCTTTTCTTCAGTGTAAACAACAGTGATTAAAAAAGAAAATGAATAAACACATTTTTTTACCATATGATCCAATGGTACTTCTATCCACCTATTGCCTAATATCATGTGCTTTCTCCAGGAGACATGAGAAAACTTTGGGAGATCTATGTTTTACCTTAAGGAGTCATCCCAAGAACCGCAGCATCAGCAATACCTGGGCATTTGTTAGAAATGCAAATTATTCATTCTAAACTTACTGAATCAGAAACTTGGGGGTAGGACTCAGCCATTGTGTTTTAACAAGCCTCCAGGTGATTCTTATGCATGCTTAAACTTGAGAACCACTGCTCTACAGTAAACAGTCTCTTATTTAGTTCTGCTCTTGCTGCATTCCTGGATTTCATCAGAATTCAGAATCATCCAAGACTTCCTTCGTCCCCTCAAACGTGACTGACGGATGGTTTTCTGGCTTCTGTTTGAGCCTCCCACTGAGGTGGACCTTGTTACTTGCCAAGGCACACAGGTCAACAATTGGGCAGCTCTGATGTCAGATGATTTACCTCATAATGCGGTTCAAACTTCTCTTGAGACTCCCACTATCTCCCCTTTGGCAACACAAAGACAAGGCTACTTGCTTCTCTAATTATGAAGTTGAACTTTCATATCATGTCATGCCATTCATTCAAAAATACTGGTCGCGTACTGTGTCTCTTTCCATGTAGAACCTGTGGCCATATTGGGAGTGAGACATTAATCAAGTGATCAGAAAAATAAATATATAAATAAATGACTTGAATCTTCTTTTTTTCTTCAGGAAATATCCAGATCCACATTTAATTGGATCTGATTTCTTGTAACCTCACAGTCCTCATCATGTTATTTGGGGGTGGTGGGGGATCTATACCTTAAAAAAATATGATTTCTAGAAATGCTGTAGATATACTCCATTCAGTTCTACATGAAATGGAAGTTCATATTCCTCCTTTACATTTCCTGTAATCCATTTTTTCCCCAGAGGTAGAATGGGTATGCCTCTTAAATATTCTTTCATTGGTTAAGGGCTGTTTTCAATATCAGTTTTTTAATAAAGGGACTATAGCTGAGAAATGTTTTCTTACCTAGAAAGAATATTCTTAATTATTTTGAAAAAAATTAAAAGCCATTTTGCATGTTCATTGTATATATTAGCATGGTGGTCCCTTAAGTGTAACTGAGTTGGCATCTGTTTGGATTTTCAGTTATGGAAATGAAACAGCTAGAAGGTTTTTATTTAGACTAAATCTTTCTAGATGACTTAGCACAAGTGGCATTTTGACTACCAGCCCTAGAAAGAGACACTTGCAATGAAGATCCAGCTCCTGGAATACAGACTCTTTTTTTTCATGGTTTATATGCATTTGCACTTGTGAACTACCATCACTTAGTGTCTAGATAAACAAATAATGTAAATGTTTTCAGGACTAATTTACAGAGAGAAATTCTTTTAGAGGGTATGATCAGCTGATTGAAGTAAAAAAAAAATGGTGAAATAACATCCTATAAATTCCAAATATTTCCCAGAAAACAAAGTCATAGTAAATAGCTAAGAAGAGGGCTCTTTTTCTTCCATTTAGTGAGAATTTGCACGGTTGCAATTTTTCAGATGATCCAAGAGTTTTTATCACAGTGAAGGTTACTAGGAAATCATGATCACCATGGGATGCAGAAGACTATTTGGGGGAATGCTTGTGTGTTTGATCCTGGTGAGATTGGCTGTTTTGGTACATATGGCTGGTAGTGAGTTAGGGTAATGAGGTGATGAGGCCAACAACAAGCATTTGACAGCTAACTCTTAGCGAATATCTGGCTTTAGTTAATTGCACATTACATTGCTCTTCTTTTAGTCCCACCTGTTCCGAAATGTCTGTGATCATGCTCAGGAGATGGAGCCTGTTTGGGACAGTATATGTGAATTGATCATACATTTTTTTAATTTGGAAAATCATTCAAAACACTTGGTCTTTTGCTGGGGATTTGAGCAGAACTAACACAGACTATCACGGTCCTACAGTTTTAGCATTGGAAGAAACCTTATCAGTCACCAGAATCACATTTCTTGTTTAGACATCCTTAAATAATTACCCACAAGCTGCCTAAATGCCTCTAATGACAAGCAACTCACCTTTTCAAAATTTCCTTTAACTTCCGAGAAGTTCTAATTCCTTGAAATTTCTCCCTTTGTTCACCCTGTCCAGTACTCTCTGGCCTAGTTGATTCTACAGTTGGGACAGTTCAGACCTAGACTGATGAACAGACTTGCTTAAGAATAGGAACAGTGAGTTAGTAGCGGGTCAAGCTAAGTGACTCCTGGTCCAGTGTTCCTTCCATTGTGCCAAGCTCCCACCCTCAATTTGGCAATTAAGATAAATAATGTTTTACTTATTCCTGACACTTGTCCAAAACAAAGGTATTGGAATATGCCCTTTGATGTAGAAATTTAACCCATGTAGGCATACTCTATAAAGAAACGTGGTCAATCCATGCACAGTTATGCATGAATATCCGCCCATGCGGCCAAAACCAAAGGAAAAAAACCGAAGTGCAGCAAAGCAAACTGAGGTTATGACATAGCTCCAAGTTGGCAGGTGTTGGCACTGTACCAAACTACATCAATATTTCACTCCAATAGGTGGGGACTATTTACAGGTGAGCCCTGTGCTCACACTTCTCATAATAGAGATGCAACTACACACCTTCTGTTAACCATTAACAGCTGTTCCACAGCAATCTTTCAGAGTATTCTGAGTAAAAGAACAAGGGTAAAGATGGGGTGTGCTTACCTTCGGGGTTTGCCCTTTAGTTTTTTAAAATTTGTAAGCCAGAAAACTAAGGGTTGGAATCAGCATTTGGTGGCATAAAGAATTTCACCTCTTCCTCCTCCTTCTCCTCCCATTTTGAGGAAAGATCAGTCTCAATGTATCCAACAAGGAAAAGAAGCTCCAAGGAATCTGATGGAGTTGTATGTTGCTTTACTTTTGTGACAGATAAAGTGTTTTGAGTAATTAGTGACCTGATGTCCTATTGCTGAGATAATACTGAGACCTTCATTTGTACCTCACATGGTAGAAGGGTTTATTTGGCTCCCTCTTCCACCCCTTTCCCAGGACTTGCTGTGCTTTTTTTCTGATTATGATGATCTAGGAGTGTTTCTCTGAAGGAGATAAGGATACAGCATGACTATCATTAAAACACACACATACACATGCACGTGTACCATATGCACACGAGGTCTAATTGAATTTCAAATTAGAACTTTCAAAAGGGATATTATATAGCTTATATCTGAGCATGGGAGATGCTCTCAGTTGATTGTACTTTTAATTAACTGGGTAGTATTTTGTTAAGGAGTCAGAAATATAAGTATGCAACATAAAAGCATGGTTCCTTGCACACATCTGTCACTCTGAGCAGTCTTCCCAGCAAGTGGTGTCCCTATAATCACAGCTCAGATTAGATATCCCTGGTGAGCACGGCAGAAAATAGCAGACTATAATCAATGAATCAATTCAGGATAAGTACTAATCACCAGCTTCTCTTTTGTTACTGTTCCTTTATCTCTAACAAAATGCATGTTCTCACTGGCTTGTTAAATGGCAGTCATTTTAAATTTGCTCATTGAGTTTCCATGATCAAAATATAACAATGTACATTGCTATGAATATATGATTTTCCCCATGTTGTAACATTTTCAAATGCAGTTTCAATGAATGAACTTTAGCTAGCTTTTAACTGTTTTCCTTACTTCCAGCTTTTCTTCCTTCTCATCTGTATACAAATACAATGTGGATTTTCTTGTATATAACTAAGGATTTTTTTGTTTGTTTCAAATAATGGTTGGAACCCAACTCAGATTGGCTTACAGAGGAAAAAAGAGAATTTTTTGGCTCAATATAATTGGGAAGTTTAAGTATAAAACTGTCTTAAGACACTGCTAGACCTTAAGCCTCAAATTATCTCATCAGGACTCGGCATTCTCAGTGTTGCAACTCTGTTTTCCTTTGGATGTTAGCTTCGTTTTCAGAAAAGCTCTCCCCACAAAGTGGCACTGATGGCCACCAGCAGCTTTAAATTGAAAGTCTATCAGTTTAGCTACAGCAGGGGAAAGACAGGCTCTTTCTAGCAAAAATCCCAGGGCTGGCTTTACAGTCTAGCTGGTGAGTTAATGAATCCTTGTGGCTAGAGAATGGACTATTCTGATTGGCCAGTCCTGGTCATGTGCTCATCAGTGGGATTGAGGCAGGGGAGGCATTCCACAAAGGAAAATCAAGGCACTGTTCTCAGAGAAAGAGGAAATAAATGGTCAGCAGAAAATTAAAGCAAATATTCAGTTTCATGAGGAGTTTCCCTTGTTAACAGTGGGAGGAAGTGTGATAGGATGACAAAAGCTATGCAAGATAAAGCTTGAGTTTCAGAATTCACAACCCTGGATTGAATTCTCAGTTTGGTTAAGTGCTAGCTGTGTGACTTTGGCAAGTCAGTTAACCTCTTTGACCCTTAGTCTTTTCATCTAACAATAGACATAAAGTCTCAGAGGTTGGAGGAGAACGAAAAGGACAGGATTTGGCACTTGTTAATACTTAGTAAAGAGTAAATAAATAAGATGAACTGGTTTTTGATACTTTTAAAAATTACAGTATTTATTCTGGAGTGGTTCATATACTACCTCCCAGAAGGAAAGTCACAAGCTCTCAAACCTCAGTTTCCTCATTTGCAAAACGAATTAACTACTTAGTTGACTCAAGAAATATCTATGAAGAGAATACTTTAGGCATTTTTCTAGGCACTGAGGTTATAATAGTGATCAAGATATAACTATGCCCTCTGGAAACTTATATTTTAGTAAGAGAGATAGATCACTACTAAAGAAGCAATGGCGTATATATAAGGTGTGTACGAAGAAGAAAAAAATAGAGTGGATACAGAGGACGGAAACTTTCAGAAAATGAGGTCTGAAATTTTATTTAGATGGTCAGGGAAGTGACAGCCTTATTTCCTGTGTCCCTAAGGAAGTAAGGGAGTGATTTACATGGTAGCATTCCAGGGAGAGGAAACAAGTGAAAAGGCTCTGAGGTGAGAGCCTACTGTGATGGTCAAGGAAAGACACAAAACCAAAGAGTTCAAAGGTGGTGAGGGGGTGGGGCATGGCTAACGTTGAGTTGGAGAGGAGCTGGGACCAGATCATGATAAGGAGTTTGGATTTTATTTTAAGCATGACAGAAAACCACTAGAATTTTATATAGGCAAGAAATGATCTGACTTCCATTTAAAAAATATTCTGGCTACCTGGGGAGAAGAGATGATAGTGGAGCTAGCAGGAGACCAGTTAGGAAAGTTAGGAGAGTAGTTAGGACACCAGTTGGGAAAGGAGATGGTGGCTTGGACCAGTGCTGGTTTTGGAGGTAATGAAAATAAGTCAGATTGAGGAATCATTTTCAAAGCAGAGGGAGTGAGTTTGCTGATAGTTTGATTGTAGGGTGTGAAAAAATGTGTTTTATCTGTGCGACTGGATAAATAGTGGAGCCATTTACTGAGATGGAGAATACTAGGGGAGGAGTAGGTTTTTGTGCTGGAGTGGGAAATGAAGGGTTTAGTTTGAAATGCTTTTTAATCATACAAGTTGAGATGTCAGGTAGGTGATATGAGTGTGGGAAAGGCCTAGACTTTATAACTTTGGAAATCTCTAGTGAACAGACTTTTAAGCAATGGGAATGGATGTTAATCTGTTATTTTTTGCTCCTTCCAGAAACATAGGTTATTTATACAATCTGTATTAGGACACTAGCTAGTGAAAATAGGTAACTGTATTGTTATGATTAAAATAGTATGAGTATTTTCAGTTTTTTTAAACCGTTTTTGAGGGTGGGTAATCGTATCCCTTTGAGAATCTAGTAAACTCTTGATCATCATCTGCCTAGAAAAAAAATAGATGTGCACACGCATCATCTCACTTCAGGAATGATTTTAGATAGAGGAGTACAAAGGATGGAACCCTGCCGCTTCAGTAGTTAGGGCTTTGTACTTATGTACTTCAAATAAAAGATTATTCCAGATTCAAAATGTAAAAGAGATAGAAGTAGACAGAAGTGCTTTGCTTGAGATCAGAGTAGGGGATTGAGTCCTGTAGGCTGAGCCTTCCTCATACCTGTCACAAACCCAGAAGTGCCCTTGGGAGCCCTTGTTAATCTTAGAGGCTTTAAAGAATAAACTTTGAAAAACACAGAGAAATCCATGTCCTTTCCAGCTCTGGTGGCCTGCCATTCTTTTCCTGGCTGCCAGGCATATTATGTTTGGTTCACCCTGACCAAGGAATCCAAGGGCCCAGGCTGAGTTTCATGGTTTTATGTAGATAAACAGATTTACAGTTTCTTCCCTGTAAAATTTTATTGGAAAACCAGCAGATGGAATTATAGAATGTCAGAGCTAGAAGTAAACCCAGAGATCATCTCTTCCAATCCCTTCTGTTTATTGAGAAGTAGAGGATGAAGTTAGAAGGAGAAAGGGTTTTGCTTAGGGTAACCCCAAAGGAAACAGACTGAGATCCACCCCTACATTCTCTGGTTCACCATGTTTTAGAACAAATGTGGTGAAAAATATAGGAATTCTTCTGAAAACTGAAACTACACAGCCAGTTCAGAGAGCTGACTTGGTGGAGATCAGTGAGTGTCCATCCATTAAAGGGTATAAGGTCTTCTGAGGGTCTATGCTAGAGGAACTTACAGTAGTTTGAAAGTTGATTCCTCTTCAATTGTGAGTTCTTAGCCTGGGGTTCATGGAGGGGCCTCAAGGAATTATGGGCTCCCCAGAAAGTGTGTATGTATGTACATGCACATCTATTTTTTTTTCTAGGAAGAGGGTTCTCAGGAGTTTACTAGATTCTCAGAGATTTATCCATCCTCAAAAAGGGTTTTTTAAAAAAACAATCTGAAAAATCCTCATAGGAAACAAGATGGCTGACCATTTTAGGCAGTGTACTATTTTAATCATAACAATGCAGTTACCTGTTTTCACCAACTAGCGTCCTAATGCAGATCATATAAACAAGCTATGTATCTGGGAAGAGCAAAAAATAAAGATTAAACATGGAGTAAAAAGAAATACTTCTACGTTTTAATCTGTAAGAGATTAGTCAAATGTAAAGAAACTTTTTGCAGTACTCAGCTGTGCCATACCTCAGTATGCCAATAGCTTTTTGCTGTAGTGTTATTTATTAAATACTTTTCTGACATGCTACAAAAGTCCTAATAATTAGGAAGCAATGATTATTTGGCATTTGTTCCCTTCACGACTTTTATTTTCCTACATTACATTTTTGTCTAATCTCTTTTTTATTTCCCCATTATAGTACCCTGTGCACACTGAAATCCAACTCACCCATGCCTATTTCCTGTAATGGACGAACTTGATGCTAATGTGAGGTATGTTACATTTCTGTATATATTGTGCTGTAAATTGTGGTAATTTGAACTCTAAGGTCTCTGAAAAGTCTGTTGTAGTAGAGTTACAAAGCTAATAGATGGATTTTCTTCAATATTTCTTATATAATTGTGAGTGTGGTACTGTTTGATTATTAATGTTTTTTCATTTCTGCTTAAATGATAAATATAATATGGCTATAAATGATTCCAGATGCCTATACTAAAAGTCTGCATTACGGGAGATGCTCCTCCATGAAAATAGATATTCATCTCTGTAATAGGAAGAAAGAAGATGTATTTAAATGGGGGTAAAAATAGCTTAAGAATATTTATCTGTACATCTAAACTTTAGATATATGTTTAAATAGCTTTTTGTGACAAGTGCTAGTTTGCCACTTCTTTTATCAACCAGGTCATTAGATTATGTGACATGATGGTTGCATGGTATAGTTACATAAAGCTAAATGATTTTTGTTTTGTTTTTCTGTAATTTCCTGCAACCCTTGGAGATCAAATAATAGGATGGCTTCTAGGGATTTTTTTTTTCTTTAAAAGCTTGCTGCATTTTATTCGGTACAACCAAATATTGTGGAGAAAATTGTATTCAATAAGGCTTAAATATTATGAATTGGCATTTGAGGCTGAAGATATCATCGATATCAGTAGCTGGAAGACATGCTCAAAAAATACATTCTTGGTGCAATCACAGGAGCAGTTTTTCTTTCATTTGAGATCTGTAGGAAAGCACATTTCAGGTATAGGTCAGGGGCACTATGCCTCTGTGTTTGATGTAGGAGAACGCTGTGACAAAATGGAGCTGTCAAATATCTTGACAGAAACTCACACAGAAACTCGAGTGTAATGTGACTGGAGCTGCAAAGATGTACTATCACCCCAATGCAGGGGTTCCTTAAAGATAGAATATGTCTCATGAATAATCCCTGGCACATGGTGGGTATTTAATAAAGAGTTATTGATCAGCCAGTAATTGTACATATATTTCAAATAGGGTGATGTTCTAGTACACTTAGGTATGCACAGAGACTCTATATTCAGCAGTAAAACATTTTACACTCCCAGTGGAAGCATCGTGGACTTTGATATTTACCAAACACACTGACTTGGTGCAGTCTTAGGACTTTAACAGAGATTTTTAGGCTAGTACCACATACTTAATTTTCCTCTGAAAATTTGTGGCATTATTTGCACGGAGAAAGCAAAGTGGAATCTAGAGAGTCTCCATTTTATTTTTATTAATTAAAAGGCCAAAGTGAGCAGTGTCAATGGTGATAAGTTTATCAAATTATTTTAAGTTTCAGACATTGTATTAAACTGGATCAGTTGGTTAAAATCAGTACTTCTTTCTGGATGATTCAGGTAGTATGATCCCTAACATTTCCAGCTTTTCAACGTTTATTTATAGCAGCATTGGATTCTAATAGCAGAATACAATTCAATTAAATGAACATTAGCCATTCTCCTGGGTGCTGTAGATCTGCAATGCAGGCTACAAGATGATATCACCCCTCCGAATCTTGTCTCTGGACTATCCTCTCTGTTTGATTTCTAACCTGATCCTGTCAACGTATGCTCATCCTCACCTACTCCCCATCTCTACCCACAATATTAGTAACATGCAAGTGCCACAGACTTTCCAGCCATTTCCTTCTCAGCCCACCCTCTGGGTGTCCATAGTAAAGGACCTTTATTTACCAAATCGTGATGCATGGATCAGTAGTAATGCATGATGATTTTAGGTGGTACATGAATATCTGTTTTATTTTTAAAAAAATATTTATTTTAAGGTAACCTTATGGTGGTAATACTATTTTGCCACTGATAGTAGTGAAATAGAGTTTTCTTTTAAAATACATTTACTTAAAATTTGAAAGTAAGTTTTACTTAAAGAAAAAATTATTAGCAGTGTTTTATCATTATTATTATTGGCCATTTTGGGTTTTTGTTGCTGCACGTGGGCTTTCTCTAGTTGTGACGAGCGGGGGCTACTCTTTTTTTTTTTTTTTTTTTGCGGTACACGTGCCTCTCAATGTTGCGGCCTCTCCCGTTGCGGGGCACAGACTCCGGACACGCAGGCTCAGCAGCCATGACTCACGGGCCCAGCCGCTCCGTGGCATGTGGGATCTTCCCGGACCGGGGCATGAACCTGTGTCCCCTGCATCGGCAGGCGGACTCTCAACCACTGTGCCACCAGGGAAGCCCGGGGGCTACTCTTTGTTGCAGTGCGTGCGCTTCTCATTTTGGTGGCTTCTCTTGTTGCGGAGCACGGGCTCTAGGTACGCGGGCTTCAGTAGTTGCAGCACGTAGGCTCAGTAGTTGCAGCACGTGGGTCCTAGAGCGCAGGCTCAGCAGTTGTGGTGCACAGGCTTAGTTGCTCTGTGGCATGTGGGATCTTCCCAGACCAGGGCTCGAACCCATGTCCCCTGCATTGGCAGGCGGATTCTTAACCACTGTGCCACCAGGGAAGTCCCTATACAGCAGTGTTAATTATATTTATCACGTTGTACTTAGGCGTTTGCATCTTTTACCTGCCTTCATCCTTGTTAAGAGAGTAAATCCTAAGAGCTCTCATTGCAAGAAAAAGTATTTTTTTTCTATTTCTTTAATTATGTATCTGTATGAGATCATGGATGTTCACTAAACTTATTGTGGTACTCATTTCATGATATATGTAAGTCAGCTCATTATGCTGTACACCTTAAACTTATACAGTGCTGTAAGTCAATTATATCTCCATAATGCTGGAAAAAAAGAAAAATAATATGTACTTTAAAAATATTCATTAATAAATGAATGTGAAAAAAATCACAAGGGTACTATGCAGATGACTAGGGTCCAGAAACCCATGTTCTAGGAGTAACTAGGTAGAGTAAATTTTATCATTTGAAGAATAGGAACCAGAAATTTTTTTTTGGTAAGGAAATGTCTTCACTTGGTAAAGTGCCTGTATAGAGTGAAAGCCAAAGGGTCTGGGTCCCTGCCACAGGAGAGGAATTTTTTAACTTGCTCTGAAGACAGGAAATTGAGTGACCAGAGGAGGGAGAAGGTAGGAAGAGAGAAGATTCAGAGAAGGAGAGTCTGGATCCTGCTTAGCAGAAGGTGGGATATCTAGCTGCGTGGTGGCTGTAAGACGTTGAGAGGAGTTAGGTTGCATCTTTTTGTTTGTTTGTTTAAAAATGCATGATGTGTGCTGACCTCTCCCAACACTGAGTTCTTCAGCAAAATTTTCTACCTTGGCTAGGAAAAGAGTGTGGAATGTTTACTATGTGTGAGGTCATCATGAGCTATAAACTTAACGTGTATTATCCTTCTAATTTTTAAAACAATCCTCTGAGGCACATCATTATTATCCCCATTTTACAATGTGTGATAATTAAGGTACGAAGAGGTTAAGTAAACTGCTCAAGGTCATAAAACCACACTGCCTCCTACTATACTACAGATATTTTATATGAGTGTGTGTGTGTGTGTGCGCGCGCGCACACGCGCATGTGTAAATTGGTGAGATGCCTGACATTCCTGTCTGGGTAAACGTAGTTTGGAAGAGAGAATGCATGTGTGAGAATGAGCAACCCAAAGGCATAGGATGAGTGTGAATCTGAAATCTGAGAGAAAGATTTCTGCGGGCTATAGAATTGAGAGTCTCCAGCCAATTTTCCCCACATATCAAGGAACAGAGAAGTCCTAGTTGACACTTAGGGCTAAATAAAATGTCTAGCATTTAAGTATTTTGTCAGGTCATACTGGTTACTTAATTTTTGGTTTGTTTGGTTTCATTTAATTGAGTTTGCTATTTCACCATGATCCTTGCTATTGTATATCTACCAGTGTTATTGACTATAAACATCAGAAACTAACTTGCTGGGTTTCCCTGGTGGCACAGTGGTTAAGAATCCGCCTGCCAATGCAGGGGACATGGTTCGAGCCCTGGTCTAGGAAGATCCCACATGCCACAGAGCAGCTAAGCCTGTGCACCCACAACTACTGAGCCTGCGCTCTAGAGCCTGCGAGCCACAACTACTTAGCCTGCATGCCACAACTACTGAAGCCTGTGCACCTAGAGCCCATGCCCTGCCACAAGAGAAGCCACCGCAATGAGAAGCCCACACCACAATGAAGAGTAGCTCCTGCTCGCCGCACCTAGAGAAAGCCCGGACATAGCAATGAAGACCCAACCCAGCCATAAATAAATAAATAAATTTATAAAAAAGAAAGAAAGAAAGAAACTAACTTGCTAACATATTCAAAGGTAATTTTTGGGAAGCTACAATGTATATGTTCAAAGAATTAAGGTGAAAATTCTGGGGGACCAGGTTTGTAAATAAACAAGAGCTTCGAGAATTCTAGTAGAGCTAGGAAGTGGAACAGTGGCCAACCATGGGAAGAAGTGGTCAGTACATTTCTGTGTCATGGATAATGTCCAACCATTTCCCCTTTCTATATGCTACTCAAGAGTCAGAGTCAGACATCTGATTGACCAGGCTAAGTCCATTTCATAATGGGAGGCAGGTATCACTCAAGATGACATGCAGTGGAGGAAAGTTAAATCCTCCAAAGTAATTGATGCTTTTTAGGAAGGGGGAATTGAGGCTTGGTAGCCAAAATATGTTAATGTCCAGCTCCATTCGTTTTGTAGCGGTTGGATTTATTTATGGTATTTCAATAATGCTGCTCCATTGGTAAATAAAAATATGTGAGGGTTCCTTCATTAGTTTGATATAATTAGTTAAGCACCTAAACGATGTGCGAGGAAGAGTTAACATAAGTGCCTGTTCTTAAGGATCTCAAGCTAGAAGACAGTTGCACAAATAGCATGTAATACAATGACAAAAGAACCCAAATAGTGGGCTATACAATGAGCTGTATTCTCTGTGAACTAACTATAAGGGAGGACTAAAAAAAAAAAAAAAAAAAAAAAAAAATGCTAGGTTTGGATTTTAGAAATAGGAGAAGCATTACAAGCATTATTTCCCTTAAGAGCTTTCACTGCAGAGAACAGTCGATATAGGATGGATTGACTCAGGATGAAAAGCTAGCAGTGAATCAGGCCCTGGTTGGAGCGGCAAGTTCCTGATGAGTCCTGTCCCTTGGTAAATACCGTAGTGTCTCACAAACTTAGCAGTCACCCCTTTCCAGGCAGTCTGACACCCACCTGATGTCAGTTTTTGGTCTGTTTGCTTCTTGTTGGGGCTCTAGAGGAGACAGCTGCATTCTTTTTGAAGGGTTGAAGAAAGGAAAATGGAAACAGTGGCTTCAGTGATTTTGTAGCAGATACTCTTTGAGGATATCATTGGCCTGTGTTTGGGCAGCGAGCCTGGTGGTACCTTACCCCAGTGCTATCCCCAAGCCCCTGAGGCTGCTTAATGCAGCCCTGAAACACTGCCTGACTTCAGAGATAACCCATGCCTTCTGTTTTAACTACCAGATTCTTCCCACTGACATGTGGTTTTCCTCAGCTCAAGTGTGATCCCTAAAGGCCACCCAGGTCTCCGTTCTTTTCTTCCTGCTGTTTATTACACTTATACAGTTTCTGCTTTCTAAGAATTTTTTTTTTTCTATCAATTTCTAGTTCCAGAAAGTACAGGGTTCAGGCAGAAGATGTAAGGGGAGGAAAAGTCCAAATATACACACAGTTGTTCTTTGAAGATTTCTCAAGATAAATACCTCAGACTTTGAGTGGAGAGAAAGTTTATTTTTTAATCTTGATTCTTTTTAGCTGTGGCTTCTTCCTAGCCTTGACTCAGCGCCCTGCCCCAGTACACTTTCCTGCTGCACTGCCTCTCTTTAGTAAGAATACCTTGGTTTAATACTGTTTCTCCTCTACAGAAAAACTGTTGTGCTTTCTCATTAATGTTTCTCACTAGCAACCAAAAAAGCATCATATAGGAATGATTAATCATATAAATGGTAGCATTTCCCTCCTTTTGCTACGGTTTCTAGCAAAGTCAGAACCAAATTTATAACTACCACTGGCAACTATAGAAGATCTCCAGGCACTTATTATGGCTGTAACATGCCCTTATTTTATTTTTCCAGCCCTTTTTGTCACTTCATCTTACTTTGTTTGCTTTCTTAACTGCATCTTATATTGTTTATTTTTATAAGCCACTTTAAGGAAAGAAGGAAGAAAGATAGGGAGAAAGGAATCCAAGAAGAAACCTTTTTTCCAAGGGAGAATCTTTCTTCCTTCTTTGGTAGGGCTTGATGCCATGTGCTGGGGAGCCAGTAATCATTGAACAGAAGATCAAGATGGCAAGCTTTTGTATAAAGCACAAAAAATCTGAATAAATGCCAAAAGCTGAATACTCTAAAATATAAAATACATACACGATGTAAGTACAACCACCTACTGTACACACATCACAACATTAATTAAAAGCCGTAACAAAGAAGAGTATCTGGCTTCGAGTTACAGTTAAACTTTGAACAACATGGGTTTGAACTGCTTGGGTCCACTTACATGCAGACTTTTTTCAAAAGTAAATGCTACAGTACTGCATGGTCCGAGATTGGTTGAATCCATGGATGTGGAACTATGGGTACTGAGGGCCAAGTATAAGTTATACACAGATTTTTCAACTGCTCAGAGGGTTTGTGCCCTTAAACCCCAAGTTGTTCAAAGGTCAACTGTAATTACCCAGTTGCTTTAATTCTGTCATGGCACTAATTTGCAATTCATTACTTCAAATCAAGAAATAAAATTAATTGTAAATCGATGTGCCTATGAGAATTAATTGAAATCCAATTTTAGCAAAGAGAAAAAAGAACAATTTTTAAAATAAGGGAGTTGATTTCTGGTTTGATTATTAGTACTGGTGACAATACTTATATTTCACTGAAGTCTCAGGATGAAGTTGGAATTTTTAATGCTAAATATTCTAAAGCCTTGAAATAACTCCCTAGAGTTTAAAATCAATGTGTGCAAGTTGTCAGCCCTAAAGACTTACCAATATGTAATTGATTTGGAAGCAGAGTTAATTCATGTTTGTAACCTGGCAGTTGCAACTGTGAACATGTGCAACTTTAAGTCAGTGAAACGTTTTGCAGGAAATCTCTCTTCAGGCTTTGAAATTGTGACATGTATTAGCATATAAGGAGAAAGTGAGTGGGTACCATTTAAAATGGGTTATTTTTATGTTGCTTTAGAAATGTAAATAAGAATCATACTCAACTTTATTGCTTGACTGATACAATGGTGATTATTCAGTTAGTCTTCTAATTAGATCATGAGCATAGTGACTATGAACTGGAACCTACCCTGTAGTGGAAACCCCTGTTCCTCATGGGGTCACAGGGGACCTTAAGGGAGAGGGTGACATTTATGTTCCTAAAACAATGGTCTCTTGCAATGGGTGAAATTCGCTGGTTGTGGCACAAAGCTAGCAGTCCTCTACATCAGGGGGTCCCCAACCCCCGGGCCTTGGACCGATAGCGGTCCACGGCCTGCTAGGAACCGGGCGGCCCAGGGCAAGCAAGCGAAGCTTCATCTGCCACTCCCCATCACTGACATTACCACCTGAAGCATACCCCCCCACCCCCCACCCCCCGCCTCTGTGGAAAAATTGTCTTCCGTGAAACCGGTCCCTGTTGCCAAAAAGGTTGGGAACCACTGCTCTACGTGATGTCACACTACACAGCTTCTGAATTACATATATCACAGTGATTTCAACTGGCAGCATCACAGGAAGCTGGAAGAGTGGGATTTTGGGAAACAAAATTGTGTGGGTTCAAGTCTTGGCTTTCTCATTTACTAGCTATATGACCTTGAACTAATTATTTCATTTTCAGAGCCTTTAGTTTTGGCATCTGAAAATGTTTTTTTGTAAGGATTATAATGTAGGTAATACTCTTAGCATAGTATCTCACACATACATGGATCGAACAAATGGTAAGTGTTGTCTTTAGTGCTCACAGTAACCATGAGATATTGGCTTTATTACCCCTAGGACTGATAATTAACTACTCTGTAAGTTTCTTGATTGCTTAAATTTGGTGTCCATTTAATTGGCTGACCTTATTAATCAGTTGTTAACTTTTTTTGACTATTTGTCCCGGATTGTGCCCATTCTCTGTTGAGGAAACTGAGGCTCCCAGAGGTGATAGAAACAAGGGGCATAATTGGGATGAGACCACGGCTCTTCTGTGCTCTCTATTCAGCACTGTTTTCTCTTTACTCTGCAGCTTCCATGAATGTGGATCCATTCCTTTTTGGGAATTGGAGGATCTAGGGTTCAATCCTGTGACTCTTTGACTCTTAGTCTTGTGTTCTATTCAATAAAGACAGCTCTCCATTATATGCAATGCATCCCTAGATTGAAGATCTTTGTTTAGAGGAAAACACCTCTGACTTGTTTCTTTCTGCTTCTATATTTATCAGTGTCCAGTTGGGAAAATAGAGGCTGTTTAATAAATTTCAAGAAAAGGAGGTTTAATGCAGGGCATTGGTCACAAAGCTCCCTGGAAGGGCAAGAAGAAGGGGATGTTAACCAGAGGTCATGAAGCTTCACGGATCCGCTGCAAGCCCTGCTCCCATCACATCTGTTGCTTAAGGAATCATCATTTGCTGCTGCTCTCACTGCTAATGGCACCTCCAGATATTGGAGAAAAAGGTTCTTTTTCCTTCTCAAAGTCCAGTTTCCCATTCTGAACCTCCTATGGAGAACATAACCAGAAGCTAGCTGGCAAGGAAGTATGGAAAATGTAGTTTTTAGGCTTCTACCCTTTCTGATTGAGATAAGTGCCATCATCCAGAGTCACATTTCTAGTAAGAAGTGAAACCAGTGTTTTCACCCAGTTTGTTTGATGTCAGAACCTAAGTTTCAGTTTGCTTGTGCAAAAATTTCTGTGTTGTAGAGTATCTGTTCTATACATTTTTAGACTTGGGTTCCCAAACTAAAGGCCTGGCACATATGTTTTTCTGGCCTGTCTCAGTTTTTTTTTTTTTTTTTTTTTTTTAACATCTTTATTGGGGTATAATTGCTTTACAATGGTGTGTTAGTTTCTGCTTTATAACAAAGTGAATCAGTCATACATAAACATATGTTCCCATATGTCTTCCCTCTTGCGTCTCCCTCCCTCCCACCCTCCCTATCCCACCCCTCCAGGCTGTCACAAAGCACCAAGCCAATATCCCTGTGCCATGCGGCTGCTTCCCACTAGCTATCTACCTTACTACGTTCGTTAGTGTGTATATGTCCATGACTCTTTCTCGCCCTGTCACAGCTCACCCTTCCCCCTCCCCATAACCTCAAGTCCGTTCTCTAGGAGGTCTGCGTCTTTATTCCTGCCTTACCCCTGGTGTCTCAGTTTTTAAAAATTGACTTAAGCACCTGTGGGGAGGCTGGGCATTCTCCAGTTTACCAGAGAAACAATGAATCCTGTTGCCTGCAAAGAACCATTACATTACCTTCCATAGCTACAGCGTCCAGTTGGTCAGGGAGTTCGATCTACCTACCACACCCTTGAAGGCTTTTTATTTTATCACTTAAATTTTGAAAACAGTGGTAAGAATCATTTCTAATTTTATAGATCATATTATGACACTTAGTACCTGCTATTTTTTCCCTGGAAATTTGTCTTATTATCATTTAGCAAATAGGGTTGTACTGAATTAAAGAACTTTTTTCAATTAAAGAATTGGAACAGGTTTCTAAGTAAATATCTGCTAAGCGATTACCACTTGATCAGTCAGGTAATGATGTTCAGGCAATGTTCTTATTTCCATTTCTAAAGAACTGTAAGAATAATCTTTTTTTTTTCCACTCTCTTCCGCCTACTCACTTGCTCCTGAGCTTATAATGGCTTTATTAATTTAAGTGCTTGCAAAAAGTATTATACAAAGTACTCATCCTTGAATGTTCCATACTATCGTGCCCTTTGCATAACAGATACAGATGCATATTTATTGTAAGGTCTCACTGTCAACAGTGTAACTGACATTTTTAGCCTTACCTTATCTCAAATGCCAACATTGTTCATTATGTATAATTATTGCAATCCAAACTGTCAAAAGTTGAATTCTAGAAAAAGTGTATGTGTAGATAGTATAGAACTCTGAAGTTGCTTTTTAAATATGAATAAAAGACAATTTCTCAGCATTCAAAAAATATTGGTAATAGTAAATGAAGAAAACTAGATATGGAAGGTTCAGAAATGTGACCAGTCTGCACAAAAGAGGGAAAAGTCATGTCAGATATTGTGGGAGGATGACTCTGAGTACAGGCTGAATTACAGTGGATGACAGGAGTTACGGGCTCAGGGACTCAGGCGACTGTTATACTTGTCCAAGGGATGGTGGATAAGGACCGGAACTAGGAATGAGGGAGTAGGGATAGAGGGAGAAGACACAGATTCTAGAGGAATTTAAGAAGTAGAATTCATGGTAGAAGGTGACCAATTGAATGAGAAAGAAGAGGAAGACATTTTGAAGGTGACCATGGAGCAGTAGGGTGTCTGAAGAAATAGAGCATAGTTCGGAGCTGGTGGAGATGGAGGAAACTGTGAGACATTCTGGTGATAAACATCTAATAGAAAGTTGGCTAAATTGGTGTGGGGCTCAGAGGGGAAATGTTTGGGGAAAGATTCTGATCCCATCTGATGCATGATGGATCGAATGGAATAGAAATTGATCCCCAAAGCTCTAATTATCTTCTAGACAAGAGAAAAATGAATGTAGCTCTCTAAATATTAATATCAAAGAGACTGCCTGTATATGAAACTTCTTCCTTCTTGAGACTTCAGGGGTTATTTCATTCTCTAACTTGCAAGTAATAAGGAAGTTTTGCACAATTAGGATGTGTGTAAGAGTTACAACTATGACCCTACTGAATTCCTAACCTCAGAAAACTTATGCAAGCAAGCCACCTCCTGTACATCTGGAAATACTAAATTATTTCCTTTGTAATTTCATTTCTAGTCAGTGTGATTGTGGGAATTGAGTCTAATATTTTTCATGGTAAATAAATTATTTATGACTCATGGGGTTATGATGTAAGAAAGGCACAAGTATTTGGAAAATAAATAGTGCATTGATTTACTGTGAGTTTTAGACAGGCTATGTTAATTAAGGATTTCAACCAATGTAGTACTTTAGTAAAGGATAGGATAGAATTCCCTCTGTAAAAGGGAATGTTTTCGTGGCTTGTCCTGGGATTGAATTTTATCATTGCATCACTGACAGAAGTTTTGAAAACAAACTGAGTTGCCCCAAAGAATCCTGAGAATCAGAAAAATCTGGCAGATTTCTGTTTGCAACTACAAACGTGTTATTTTCTATGGTTGTGTTACTGATGGGCTATCCAGTTTGACACTGCTAATTGACAGGAAGAAGTACCAGCCAACCAGTCTTCTAGCTTGTTGAGAGATTTTATAGGCCTCTCAGACCAGTTCTCTGGTGAGTCAGCCTGAGGTTGGGGTTATGACTTTTTTATACTAGTGAAAGAGGAATTGGCTCTGAGTAAAGATCAGCTTTGGAATCTGGGAAGCGCATTTGTGGGAACAAAAGCAGAAGAGAGAAACATTCAATCTACTTCAGAAAAAACTTTGCTTCTAAGAACCTCCACTTTAATTGTTTTCAGGAACATTGATGCTGCTAATTAAAAGTAGCAAAGTAGAAAGGTATTTAAAATATCTCATCTAGTCAAAAAGCCCTAAGCAGTTAGTCATATTTTTAAAAAATTTGTAATTCATATTTGATTAATTGTGACATGCTTCTATGCAAGTTATGCTGAACTGATGAGGTTTTACTCTGTGGGAAAAAAAATAACTAGTAACCTTTTTACACCAGCTTAATTTTAGGACTGTTTTATTTAGAATTATGTAACCTTGACTCTGCAACCCTCTCCTCCTCTTCCTGTCATTTCTGTCATTAGACCTCACCATTTCTTTTCTGAGCGATTGGCGTCATCGCCAAACTCCTTTCTTGACTATGGCTCTCCCACCTCCAGTTCATTTAGAAGTCACATGACTGGCCATCTTTCTATAGCTTATGATTAATCATGCCCATCCCCTGTCTTTTGTCAACTTCCTATTCACACTTTGAATTCAAACTTATCTTCTACAGACCCACAAGCCTTCCCAACCTCTCCAGATCTCTGTATACAAATTGCTATTATCAATTGTTTGTAATTGTCAGAGTTGATTGTAGTTATTTGTTTAATATGTCTACCTCCTCTGCTGGATTTCATGTGGCCAGTATTTATCACACTGTCTGGCATATTATAGTGTTGGAGGAATTTAACTAAAATTGAGAAAGCCTTTATATTTCACTTTACAACTCTTTAGACAAGATCTCATCATCACTCCAGGCCTGTCATAGACAGGTTTGTGCCCAGTAGATATTAGCAGCCACCACCTCTTCCTCCCACCCCCCATACACCAAATTTCACTTGGAGTTATGGATTCGGAGGCTATGAGATTTGGAGAGGAGACAGGAGGATGGAAAGAACACCAGTTCTCTATTTGAAGTTGAGAAAGCCTCTCCGGTGGGGCTGTTTACAGATTTGCAGCATGACCTCTAGTGACAGGTTTGGTGCTCCCTTTATTTTGCGTCCTTTGCCTGGGATGGACTCTTCTGCAGTGCTGCCACCACCATTCCTGCTGTGTCTCACTAACAGGTATCGAGCACTCAATAATGTAGGTGCTGTGCTGAACCCTTTATCACTACTTTTTCATTCACTCTATATAACAATTCTATGAAGGGTGTGATCTTATCATCTGCATTTTATAGGTAGTAACACTGAGACATAGAAAGATTAATTAACTTGCCCAAGTTCATACAGCTAACACATGGTAGAGTCAAGGATCCAAACTTAACGAGGTCTGACTCCTGAGCTCTGTCTCCTGACTCCTGTACTGCAGCTTCCTCTGTACCACGGTACCACGATGGTGCATTACTGATGCTGGTATTATTATGCCAAGCTCTCAGACCACCATTACTCATTTACTTCTACGTCTGCTACTACTTCAACTATTATTATTAATTCTCTTATTTCTACTGTATTTAGAACCACAACTTTGAGCTCCTAATACTTTCTTTGTTCCAAATACTATGCTAAGTGCTTTATCAACAGTGTCACTGGGGAACAATACAGGTGGCCAACTCTGAGAAAGAAAGCCTGTGTCATCCCAGAGAGAGGAGCCCGTGTGCTCTGTGATCAGAGGAGATTATGCCCTTTTCAATAGGCTTTCTGTTTCTCTTTGTCTCATTCTCCAGGAATTCTTCCTCACCTCTAATAAGAAATCCATTAGTTGTATCGCTTCTGGTTTTTTTTTTCCCCATATTCAGAGGAGACTGAGATTGGGTGGGGACCTAGAATGTTAGCATAATTATGGTCCTTCAGAGACCTTAAGAGAGTTGAAGCCTCTCCCATATCAGAATTCCCACTGTGGTGTCCTAGAAAGTAGATACCTGCTTCTGCTTGAAAATTCCACTCCTCTTTTTAAGTATGTCCAGATAATTGGTTAAATTAGACTTAATCATCAGTTCAATCCAGATTATTATGTATTTCAGTGAAGAAAAGCAACCATGGTGAGACTGTCAAATTATGTAATATTTTAATAGTCAGGTCTGGCAATAGGTTTTATTTTACAGACTATTAAGTTTGCCCTCTGCACCTTTACTCGTTCTCTCATTTTCTGTGCTGTTGTTTAACATGCTACTTCTTTGTCCAGTTGCTGCCCCTGTCTCTTCCCACAGAGCAGGCATCATCTGCATCTGCCTCCAGGGAACAGGTTTGCTGGGCTGGACGGCTTTCCTTAAGACAACTTCAGGGGGCTAGTTCTTTCCTATCTACTTGAAAGCCAGGAGCCCATTTCCATCTCAGTCCCTGGGTTTCCCAAGCAGATAACTCTAGTTTAAGAATGACTGATGCCTTTTCTCTTCTGTCACCTTTTCCTGTTCCCTGCTGTCTTCCTCTTCTACATTGTGTTCCTGGCATGTCACCTTGCATCCCTCTCTCCCTGTCTCCCCTAGTTCTCTTTTTCTCTTGCATTTCTACTCTGCTTGGCACTTCTACTCTCATTTACAACCCATCGTTTTCATCCTCTTCTTTTTTCTCAATATTTTTATCTCCCCTAACCCCTTACTTAGTTCATTGTCAAACATTTTTCTTTTGTTTTACAAATGGATTTTTAGGAATACTTGCATACAAACTTGACAAGTGTTCACCAACTATCTACAATATGTATGGGTGTTTGTGGTTGAAAAGAAGTGTGAGATAACAGTTCTGACTAGTGATAAGACCTCATATTAATAGTTTATTTACAAGGTATTTCAGAGTTTACAGTGTGCTTTATTTTAAAATTTTTATTGGAGTATAGTTGATTTACAGTGTTGTGTTAGTTTCTCCTGTATAGCAAAGTGAATCAGTTATATGTGTACATATATCTACTCTTTGTTAGATTCTCTGCCCATATAGGTCATTACAGAGTCTTGAGTAGAGTTCCTTCTGCTATACAATAGGTCCTTATTAGTTATCATTTTTTTTTTGGCTGCACCACATGGCTTGGGGGATCTTAGTTCTCTGACCAGGGATTGAACCCATGCTCCCTGCAGTGGAAGTGCAGAGTCTTAACAACTGGACCACCAGGGAAGTCCCTAGTTACTTATTTTATATACAGTAGTGTGTATGTGTTAATCCCAATTTCCCAACTTATCCCCCTCTCCCCCTTTCCCCTTGGTAGCCATAAGTTTGTTTTCTACATCTATGACTCTATTTCTGTTTTGTAAATAAGTTCATTTGTACCATTTATTTTTAGATTCTACATATAAGTGATATCATATGATATTCATCTTTCTCTCTCTAACTAACTTCATTCAGTATGACAATCTCTAGGTCCATCCATGTTGCTGCAAATGGCATTATTTCATTCTTTTTTATGGCTGAGTAATATTCCATTGTATATATGTACCACATGTATATCCATTCTTCTGTTGGTGGACATTTAGGTTGCTTCCATGTCCTGTCCACATCCATTGTTACCTAATTCTCACAACATCCAGCAAAATAGGGCAAGTATTATTACCCTAACTTACAGATAAAGGAAATGAATTTTTTTTTTTTTTTTTTTTTTTTGCGGTACGCGGTCCCCTCACTGCTGCGGCCTCTCCTGTTGTGGAGTTCAGGCTCTGGACACGCAGACCCAGTGGCCATGGCTCATGGGCCCAGCCGCTCCGTGGCATGCAGGATCCTCCCGGACTGGGGCACGAACCCGCGTCCCCTGCATCAGCAGGTGTACTCCCAACTACTGTGCCACCAGGGAAACCCAGGAAATGAAAATTTGACAGGTTATGAAAAAGATTTTTTGTGCTTAAGGTCACACCACTGGTATATGACAGAACCAAGATTAGAATCCAGGTGTTTTGATTCTGAGTCCAGTGTTATTTTTACTATACATTGGGCAGTAAGTACACACAACAGTATCATAAGTATATCAGCATGGTAACAGTGGTGTTATATGGTGCTAAAATGTAAGTAGAGAGACATGATGTAACTAGGTATTTGTTCTAGGTTGGGATATGTGGAAGTGTTAACTGAAGTCTGGTGAGAAGTGGTGGAGACCTAAAGACAAATTATCCATCAGGATAGGGTTGTTTACAAAGAAACATAACAGGTACATGATGGAATGGTTAGTCCATGAAGTGATGTTATAACAAGCAGCTGGCATCAGGCAAACCCAGCAAATGGTAATATTCCTACCCAGCAGTGGGGAATCTGGAAGTTGACCATTTAAAATCATATAGATCATTGTCCTTAAGGAAGTTTCTCAAGATGTACTAGGGACCAGTGGGAGGAATGGTGAGGGAGACCTCTGACGCTGAAGTGACTGGGGTATGGGAGGTTATTACAAGAGGAAGTCAGAAACATAGGGGTGCATTTGGATACCAGTCAAAGCTGGAATTCAAATTGGCAGCTGGGTCTCAGGCTCCATACTGAAACCGAGAGCCCAGAGCTGGGATGTAACCCAAATGAGCAGTAAGGATGACTTGATGTCGAGGATTGTCAGTAACTCAGCATGAAATATTGACGTGACCTTTGAATTCTCTTGATTATGGATGGACCAGATTTCCAAGGCAGGTTCTAATAAAGAAAATGTGCCCTACAGACCATTTGTTGAAAAGGACAAAATAAAGGGAAAATTCAGGGTGAGCTTACATCAACAGGGGAGCCTTCATGAGAAGTTGCCTTTGAAATACAGGAAAAATATAGATTATCCATGTAGTGGCTAAATATTGGAAGAGTGCTGTGAGTCAGAATTCTTCCAGTTTCAGGCCAATTCAAAGTAGCTTAAGCAACAATGAGAATTCATTAGCTCACCAAACTGAAAAGTTCAGGAGTGCAACTTGCTGGACCAGGGTCTCAAACAAGATCCTTGGAATTGGTCTCTCTCTCTCTCTCTCGACTCTGCCATCCTCTTAAAGCAGGGCCTTTCAATGTAGCAATGCCTTTAAGTTCTAGGCTTACAACCTGTCAGCTTCTAATATGGATAATACAAAGGTCTTCCTTCCTAACAGAGTCCCACAATTAAGTCCATTGGATCAGTTTACATCCATGTAACCATCTCTAAACCATTATGGTTTGCATTATATTTCTGTTGAAATGTCTAGGGGAATTAAATATGGCAATTGGCAAGGCCTAGATTCTGTGCTGTCCCTGGAGATGAGATGGGAGAGAATAGGCTCAGTCCCACCCAAACCGCAAGATGGTTCCCCCAAGGAAAATGGAATTCTTTTACCAAATGAAGAGGGGATGCATGCTTGACAGCTTAAAATTGCAGATGTTCAATACAGGGGCCAAAATCCTTGCTTAAAGGAGACTAACCTCAGAGATCTTTGAGGTTGAGTTGTGAAGGAAATCCTTTGTTCACTGACGTAAGAGTGTATCATTTTGCAAATTTTTGTATAATTGTATCATTATGTAAAATTATTGTATCACCATGGTGGACCAGACAGAGTTTAGATCAGGAGTTTGATGTAGTTGGCACGTACTGAGAGATAGGTATGCCAGGTGATAGGTTCCAGTGAAATTGACAAGGCCGTAAGGATCAGGTGGCTCTTAGGATTCAGAGAGAGCAAAAGTCCAGAGAAGACGACTAAGAGAGCTGGATCCAATTGTGCTGGTTGGTAAATCACACTAGAGTTTTTCATTCCAAGATACAAGCTTGGTTTTCATGCTCAGTTATGTATGAGCAGCCCTGGAACTCTTGATAACAGGTAGAAGACTTATGCTAGAAATACCTCTCAGTGAACTGGCTTCTTGTTAGAAAATGGGAGACACAAAGTTCAAACACTTCTTTTGAATTTCAAAGCATTTCTTCTTGTTAACAAGCATTAATGACTCTCCCTCATTCAAACAAACGATTGCAGTTGACAGTAGAAATGTACATCTCACTGTAACTAATGATGCTGCTGATACTCCTTACCAATTTATGGATATTATTCTGACATATACAAATATGATTGTATACATATATGGTAAGTGGTTGTACACGTGAGGAGGTGATGGTGACTGTTCTTCTAAGTAAGTGTATATTCCTGAGTGGGTGTGAGTTGTGGTGTGGATACAGCAGTTGTTGAGTCTCAATGTGGTTTTCTTTTTTAACATCTTTATTGGAGTATAATTGATTTACAATGGTGTGTTAGTTTCTGCTGTATAACAAAGTGAATCAGCTATACGTACACATATATCCCCATATCCCCTCCCTCTTGTGTCTCCCTCCCACCCTCCCCATGCCACCCCTCTAGGTGGTCACGAAGCACCAAGCTGATCTCCCTGTCCTATGCAGCTGCTTCCCACTAGCTATCTGTTTTACATTTGGTAGTGTATATATGTCTGTGCCACTCTCTCACTTCGTCCCAGCTTACCCTTCCCCCTCCCCGTGTCCTCAAGTCCATTCTCTATGTCTGTGTCTTTATTCCTGCCCTTCCACTGGGTTCTTCAGAACCATTTTTTTTTTAAGATTCCATATATATGTGTTAGCATACAGTATTTGTTTTTCTCTTTCTGACTTACTTCACTCTGTAGACAGACTCTAGGTCCATCCACCTCACTACAAATAACTCAATTTCATTTCTTTTTATGACTGAGTAATATTCCATTGTATATATGTGCCACATCTTTATCCATTCATCTGATGATGGACACTTAGGTTGCTTCCATGTCCTGGCTATTGTAAATAGAGCTGCAATGAACATTGTGGTACCTGACTCTTTTTGAATTATGGTTTTCTCAGGGTATATGTCCAGTAGTGGGATTGCTGGGTCGTATGGTAGTTCTATTTTTAGTTTTCCACTTACAGCACATCTGAATTTGGACCACATTTCAAATGTTAAATAACTACGTGTGGCTAGTGGCTACCATAATGGACAGTGCAGTCCTAGAATCAAGTTCCAAGATCAGCAGATTACTTGAATGAGCCACCACTGTCCATTCTTATCCCACCCCTCATCCCAACTGCAAATGATACTAGTCTGTTACTCTGTATTCCCATGTCCTGGTTCTGTGACCTTACCATCCTTCTGGACAGTTTTTGAGGCTGTCACTACCAAGTGACCAGTTACTAGACAAGTGACTTAAAACCATTTTGCCAATGCAGATGGTTCAACCTCTGATTTTTCCTCTGTATACTTCTCACTGGGTTCTGCTATAGGTGTCCTGTCCTTGCCTGACCTTGTCCTGAGTAAACATCTAAGTCTTTCCCTCGTTTTCCCCCAATATACCAACAAGTTTAATTTCCCACACTCAGTTTGTCTATTGCCTGTTCTTGTACCTGGCTGTTTATTTATTTTTTTAGGGGATTCTTTTGTATATATGTCCATGCCACTCTCTCACTTCGTCCCAGCTTACCCTTCCCCCTCCCCGTGTCCTCAAGTCCATTCTCTGCATCTGTGTCTTTATTCCTGTCCTGTCCCTAGGTTCTTCAGAACCATTTTTTTTTTGGATTCCATATATATGTGTTAGCATACAATATTTGTTTTTCTCTTTCTGACTTTCTTCACTCTGTATGACAGACTCTAGGTCCATCCACCTCACTACAAATAACTAAATTTCACTTCTTTTCATGGCTGAGTAATATTCCATTGTATATATGTGCCACATCTTCTTTATCCATTCATCCGATGATGGACACTTAGTACCTGGCTCTTTATAATGGATATTTTTAGCATGAAATACCTCAGAGCTTAAAAGGTTTTTTTTTAATCCTTTTTAATAATATCAACTGCCTCATTTCTGAATAAACAGGCTACATTTTCCAAGCTCCTTCTTTTCAACTGATATGTTTCATGTTTTTCTGTTTTATTTTGTGACTCTATCAAGTTACAGCTCATTTCCTGCTTCGGCCTTTTTCTGATCTTCCTCCTACAGCTTCCACAGTCTTGGCTGGACCAGGCAACCTACACAAAGTAGTGCAGGGACTCCCTCCTCTTCAGACTTTCAGCTGTATTTCTAATCTTGCATTGCATCCGTGGCCAGGCTGTGTGGGCTCCTGCTGGCTTCAGTAGTGCTTTTCTTGGGCTTCACTGAAGATCCCTATTGATAGCCCATGTTGTCTCTACGTAAAATTTGGTCTGAGGCAAGAAGCCGAACAAAAACAATTTTATTTTGAATTGAGGTCAGTGCCTTAGGTTTCCATTCCATTTTTGTTTTCTTTTTTTTTTTTTTTTGTGGTACGTGGGCCTCTCACTGTCGTGGCCTCTCCCGTTGCGGAGCACAGGCTCCGGACGCGCAGGCTCAGCAGCCATGGCTCACGGGCCTAGCCACTCCGCGGCATGTGGGATCTTCCTGGACCGGGCCACGAACCCGTGTCCCCTGCATCGGCAGGCGGACTCTCAACCACTGTGCCACCAGGGAAGACCCCATTCCATTATTAACTTAAATGATTGCCCAGTTTTCAAAAATAATTTACTTTCTTGGTCAAGAGAGGCATTTTTATCCAACTTAGTAAAATATCTTTATTTTCTTTGAACTGGCCGTGCTTGTGAGTGCATTTGTTTTGCAGGCATCATTAATTGTAGTTCATTAGGACTAAACATATTATTCAAATCCCAGTATTTGACAGATCAGATCAATGAGACCCAGTGAAAGACCCAGTGGTCCTAAGTCCACGTACAATGAGTTATAGGCAAAGCTGGGGTGAGTTTCCAGGTTTACTGACTCCAAAGTCAGAACTCTTTATCACTATGTTCTTTTTTTTTTTCAAATTCCCTCCCTTCCTTCCTTCCTTCTTTCAGTTTTTTCTAGGGAAGCTAGAGCAACTGCATTAAAGTATAACCTTCACAAGGTATATTCCAGATACACACTACTAAATCAAACGAATATGAAAGCAGTTGGAATCACTAGTATGTGTTACAATCTTCAGTGATTTCTGTGGTTGCCAAAGCTCAGATAACAGTGACAGGTAACTTGTATTAAATTGACTGTAGCCCTTAGCCTTGAACTTTCAGTGTTCCTGTTTATTTCTTGAATGAGGATTTTAATGGTTAACCAGATTTGTGGTTGATCTGAAGGAGCACTGATAAGTTGAGCAATCTGATAGGAGGCTGCACCTGGCAAGGTCCCCTGGAAAGAGAATATGAACGGGGTAAAGGTGTGTGCAAGGTTAAAAGAACAAGGGGTGGTGGAGTACCCTCTGGCTCACACAGCATGGAGCTGTTACCACCCCTGTGTCTGAGGAGCAAAGAGAGAGAATTATTAACAGAACTGAAAGAGGATCTGTAGTTGGTTGTAGAAGTTTATCCACGAGGAGCTGTCTTCATTACAGCGATACAGCTACTGCCAACTGGTGGACCAGCAAGGAGGGAGATGGAGATATTCCCTGACTTGACTCTCTTGTTGATGCCTCCTGTTGACTAAACCCAACCAGAAACCAGAGGAAAGGGAGCTGATTGATATGATTCCTGCACAGAGCCCAGGTGGAGAAGGGTGGCGAGCGGATCTAAAGGAGCAAATGGAGCACAGAGGATAATGGTACCCCCTTTCCCTGGTAACAGCTCCCTGATTATGCTTTAGGGAATGACCCCTCCTTGACTCTTGTGCTTTTGTGTTTATTGGGTATGGTAGACTTTGTCCCCAGACTCCAGAGTGAGCATGTCCTCTAGGCCTGGCCCCCCTCAGAGTGCCTGGCCTCTGGCCACAGTGGTTGGTCATCAGAGTGACTCCTAGGATTAAATCAGAAGAATGCTTTTTCCTCTGGAATTCCTGAGAACATAGAAGCCTAGAGATGCTGACTAGCCATCTGGTCACTATTAGGGGAAAGCCTTCCCAAGAATTAAGCCATTACAGAAGAGGGAATTGCTGGGAGGTAGAGGGAGTGAGGCCTTGTCCCAGTGACCTTATTTGAGTCCATGGATCCCACTATGCATTCAGCTAGCCCCTGCTAATGAAACTTTCAGCCATATAGCTATACATTTACTTTTGCTTCAGCCACTTTGAGTTGGGGTTTCTGATGTGTAAGACTGAAATTCATTAATGTAAGAAGCCAGGTTAAGAGACTTGTACTAGGTTCATGCTAATAGAAATGGAAAGGAAATAATGGTATGCGACTGGGGAATTAATAAAGCTAGCTGTGGTTATGTTCAGGAGATGAACAGGAAGATGCAATAAGATTAGTAAAATTATCTGTAACGGTCATTTATTCTGTTAATTATCCCAAGTTTTATGGCAGTGCTTAAATAATTATGGCATAGTATAGAAGCCATTAAATACTATGTTGGCTATAGTTGAGTTTATAAGACATGTTATGACTTCACGTATACAGGTGATGCAATTCTGTAAGAAAAATAATCTGTGTGCATATGCACAGAAAATAATCTAGAGTGATATGCACCAAGATATTTACATTGGTTGTTTCTTGTGAATAGGATAATGGATAGTGATGTTCATTTACGTGTCTGTATTTTTCTGCTTTTTTGTTAATGATTATGCATTGCTTTGTAATAAGAACAAAATAAAACAGACTTAATTATAGTCAACAGCATTATATTTTTCACCACAACTGAATAGGGTAAATGCTGATCACAGGGAATGGGAGTTGCTGCTAAGGAGATAGAAAATGCCCTTGTAATTAATCAGTTAGGTGAGGTGAACTGGTGTGGATGGGGAGGAAACAAGCAGAGATCAGGCTGAAGGCTGTTGAAATAGCCCGAGTTATAGGTAATGCAGGCTTGAACTTGGCAAATAGAAATAGAGGCCATTTTTACCTAATTTCGCCATTCAAGCTGATAATCATTACAACATACTGTGCCAACTTTGCATCGAGGAGAATTTTCAACACATCTTGGAAAAATAAACCACCAGAAAGGCTTAAAATAAGTGTGCCTTGTCCCTTCTCAGGCAAATCCAGGAGCATGTGAGTCAAAAAGTACTAACTCCTGTGGTTATCAAGACAGTTCACTCACAGGCTCCTATTTCTCCTTCGTGCAGATGCTCAGGATCCATTCAGTGAGCTCATATGTGGCCCTTGTTGCCTAGCAACATGAGTGGAATTGCTATGTTTGCTTCTTAATCACTGTGAAGTCTTGTCCTTTCTTTTATATCAAAAAATAGAAAGGGGAGAGGGAAAGAAAGACTATGGAAAACAAAGTGAAAAAGAAAATGCCCAGACAGTATCTTCCAGCTGCAAATTAATTCATAGCATCTGAATAAATTTAGGCAGGGGAAATATTTTTTAAAAATATTTTTGGTTTCACCTGAGGGATTGATTGACAAATGAAAGTCCTGAGTCAGCATTTTACCTGAGCAGTTGGCAAAAAAGGAGTTCACAGAACGCCATCATTTCTTTAGGAACGTTCATCTGCAAGGTCTTGAGGGCTGGAAAAAGCCCCCACTCATTCTTTTTCTTGGATAGTTGTGATGAGCAATGTTTTTTTCGGAAAGATAACATCATACTAGGGTTGTTTTGAAACCCCTCTAGTTTCTTTCATAACCCTCCTGGAACTTATAAAATTGGTATAAATTGGGATTTTTTAGGTTCTACAACTCCTAGGGTAGTGAATTCCATTATTTACTTTTCCTTGAAGTGGAATTTCACTCAAGGGTTCTCAGGGTCAGTGCCTAAGGTATATTTTCACATAGTAAAAAATCATCCTTAAAAATTTCTTAAGCTGTAAGCATTAAAGTACACTATACAAAAGTGGAGACCAGAATGCCCTCTTTCAGTAAATCCACATCACCACTTTTCTTCTCTTGAGAACAATATTAAGTAATTGTCTCATATTTTGCAGAAGCATGCTTTTGGAAATTCAAAAATGCCTTTCTTTGATTACCAGAATTACAACCAGAGTAGCAAGGATTGTACCCAGTGAGGGACAGTGGGAACCAAGTTGACTGAATGAACAGCTGATACCCAGTTCCCTTCTCATGCTTATTTGGGGGCATGTGGTCATTCAGTAGAACAGTGAGCAGAATGCCTGTAGTATTCAATTGGTCCCTCCCTTTCTCTCAGAGTAAGTTAAATGAATACACAGTGCAACTTCATTATAAATAGTGTGCTTTATTTTTATGTCTAATATCTTACCAATTTTTAGGCAACAAGGGGATCCCTACTTCTATTATTCAAGAAATCAGTGAATAAATAATTATTTACTCTTAATCCCTATTGCCAGCACAGAATCAAAGTACTGCAGACTTGAAAGGGATCCTGAGTGAAGTGAACCAGTCCCCTACCTGACATAAGAATCCCTTCTGTATTAATATCCCTAATAGAATATATCATTTTGATTAACCACCTAGGAGTGATGGTTGAAGATCGGGCAAGCTCAAAAACTAATAAAATATTAAGTCCTACTGCTTCTATCTCTTAGAACATTGTCATCTCTTCTTCTGGCTTATTGCAACAGCCTCTTCCCTGGTCACACTGAGGGACTGATGGAAATGTTCTCTTGTCTCCCTTCAATCCATTCTGCACACTGCATCTGGAGTGACATTTCTAAAACGTGAATCTTGTTATGCTGCTTCCCTACTTAAAAGCCTTTAGCAGTTTCCTGTTGTTCTCAGATTAAAATCCAAATTTCTTAACATGGCTTTTAAGAATTTCTGCAATTTGGCTCCTGCTCTGTCTCTTTTGTATCATACCACCCTCCCCTTTACTACTTGCATCCAGTCCTAGTGCAGTACTTCCATTTTTCCATCTATTGCATTCGCTTACTACTGAGAGCATTCTTCCCTGTTTCTTCACCTGGTTAGTTATATCACATCCTCCAGGTCTCAGATGTTGGTTTCACCAGGAAGCTTTTGTGGACCACCCAAGCTTGTATTACCTGCCCTTCCAAGCTGTCCCCCTAATATTTCATTATAGCACTTATGATTTTGTATGATAATTGCCTATTTATTTGTTTCCTCTACAAGGTCTTAAGGTATATGAAGGCAGAAACTGTCTTGTTTTATCCAAATTCTTAGCATAGTATATGCTCAATAAATATTAGTTGAGTAAGTGCAAAGGTAAACCAGGTTTACACTTTGGGCTCTGACATAGCCGTAGTTGCTTCTTGATAAGATAGCTCTTCATCTAGACAAGACTATATAGACTATATTTTTGGATGGACTTCAGATCTTGTGGTGTGGTCCAGACTACCTGAGTTTCCAGTTGTAGTTAGACAGTACAGAGTAAGTGTCTAGGCTTCTGGACTATTCTTAATCTTAGCTGTCTGTCTCCAGTGTTCTGACTGGAATCCACTAGGGATCACGGACTTGGCAGTATAAAACTTTGCCAAGTTAACTTTGAAAGTCTAAAGAAGTAAGTTTCATGTTTTTTTTCATTTCTACATTAACTCACCTAAAAACTAGTCACTGAGTGAGGTGGGGCTTAAACCATGGAACTTAATTATGTTTTAGGGTCTAAGTATTCAAATATAGTAGGAAGGAAATAATAGAGAATCTTCTCTTGGTAGTTCCTACACGTCTCGTTATTCTTAGGAATGGACCAACTTGGGTCATGTGCACCATGATGAGCCAATCACTGTTGCCAGAGAAATTTGGTTCTCTGATTGGCTGGGCCTGTGTCACATGCTTCATCTCTGGAGGCAAGTGGTGACCCTCCCCCGAGGCCACTTGGACTGTGAGTGGGAGTGGAGAGATTTGTCAAAGATGATTTAGGGCCCTGTTAGGAAAAGAATGGGGAAAGGATGCTAGAGAGAGGGGTATAAAAACAACAAAGATCCATAAAAAAAATGACTAATTTTATTTCCTTCAACTATTTTCAGTCAATTATGACCCTTCTATAATATGCATTATTGCTGCCTATGGTAGAGAATTGGACAGGCCAGGTCAGTGTTGGAACTATCTCAGACTGTCTGGTCCAGTCTGTGCCCACTGCTTTTTTCAGTGTTTATGTGGTGTTCTGAGAAAATGGATAGGAAGTAAATATGTGCCTAGGCACTGTGTTAAGAGCACAGGTATTTTATTTCAGTATTTTATAAATGAGGGATTGGATACCTGAGAGACGAAGCAACTTCTCTGAAGAGGAAGGAATACTATTAGACTCCAGTCCAGATCAAGCTGATTCCAAAGGCAGTGCTTTTTCCCCACAATACATTTTTACTTCTCCGATGATGAGTAAGGTTTAACTGAGACAGGATCAGCTTTATTCTTCAGAAATGGTTTACTGTAGTATTGCTCAAGTGAGAGGGGTATAGAAACATTACCAGGTAGGCTTTATGTCTACAGAGTATCCACATCCTTCAATCAAATGTTGCGTACTTCCAACATGCTATTATTTTTTATATGAGGCTAATCCATGGAAGTTAACTGAGTTATAGACCCCTTTTATACATATATAAAAAGATAGGTTCCCATCACTAAGTTCTTTTTACAGACTTGAGCCATAGCATCACATACACAAATTGTCATAAAATATACAGTACCTCAATAGCTGATTTTTAACCATCATTACATACAGGCTTGAGTATATATGTTACTCTCCTTCATAGTGGTAGCTGTGGAGTATGAGGATCAGGAGCTGTCAGATACTTGTTTTCCCCATGTAGGGAAATCTAATTTGCAGTAGCAGAGAAAGACTCAAACATGTGGAGAAAAGCAGAGACCTCAGGAGAACACACAGGAACGTGTCCTGGCCACATTAGATTCCCTAGGTCCAGTTGGTCCTAATACCCAGCTCAGCCAACACCCTTTATTGTGGTTATGTGAGATGTTTCAGTGAGTTTCTATATTGCCTGAGCTATGAAATAGAATGGGTATAATGATATCTTACTTTACATCACAGTTTACAGTTTGCAAAATGCTTTCCTTCCCTCATCTCGTTTAATACACTAGGTAGCCAGCCATCTTCTCCATCTTCTTACCCAGATGGCCCTGGGAAGTGGTAGAAAAAAATGTTATTCATGGAACAGCTGTGCCTGTGATTTTACTGTTTTTACAACAGTTGCAGCTATATGAGGGATGAAGTATTCTGTATTTGTAACCTTCTATATTATGTAAGTGGCATTATTATCTTGTTAAGATGTCAGTTTTGATAAAGGTGTATCTGGAATCCTTTCAAATGAAAATTGGATTATAAAATCAAAGGAAGACATCAGGAAGACTAGGAAATAACTTACGTAAGAGAAAACAGATAGAGGAAGAGCCTGATGAGAAAAGCAAATATGATTAATTAATTATTTTTAAGTAAAATTTTTATTGAAGTAGAAAACGTACCTAGAAATGTGCCGAGACAAGGATACACCTTGATAAATTTTCTCAAATGAGAAGACTTATGTAACCAACACCCAGACCAAGAAATATGTTTCCTACACCAGAATGCTCAGTCACAACCCCTCCCCATCAAAGGTAACCATTATCCCACCATCTAACATCATAAATTAGTTTTGAATTTCATTTAAATGGAATCATAGATTATGTGTTCTTTCACTCATCATTATATCTTTGAGATATCTTTATATCTTTTTTCATTTTCTTGCTTGTAGAAGTTGTTAGTCCATTCTCAAGACCATTAAGTATTACACTGTAATGAGTGTACCACAATTTATTTATTCATTTTACTGTTGAGTCTTTGAGTTGTTTACAGTTTTAGGCCATTATGATTAATGCTGTACAGACTTTTTTTTTTTTTTTAGTGGATATGTACACCCATTTCTTCTGAACCTGAGCTAGCATTGAGATTGCTTGGGCCACAGGATATGAGTGTGTTCAGCCTAAGAAGAAACTATCAGTTTCCTATCAAAAGTATATGAGAGTTCTAATTGCTCCATATCCTTGCCAATGCTGGTATTTCTTTTCTTTTTTTTCAATGCTGGTATTTCTAATGAGACATTTGTTCAAGTATTTTGCCCATTTTACTTTTGAATTGACTGCCTTTTTTTTTATTGATTGTTAGGAGCTCTTTCTACAATTCTGGATTAAACTCCTTTTTTCTGCCTATATATGTATTGTAAATATCTTCTGCCACTCTCTTAAAGGTGATTTTCTTTTCTTTTTGGGCATCGGGTCTTTGTTGCTTCACGCGGGCTTTCTCTAGTTGCAGTGAGCGGGGGCTACTCTTCGTTGCGGTGTGCGGGCTTCTCATTGCGGTGGCTTCTCTTGTTGAGAAGCACGGGCTCTAGGCGCATGGCCTTCAGTAGTTGTGGCTCGCGGGTTCTAGAGTGCAGGCTCAGTAGTTGTGGCGCATGGGCTCTGCGGCATGTGGGATCTTCCCAGACCAGGGCTCAAACCCATGTCCCCTGCATTAGCAGGCAGATTCTTAACCTCTGCACCACCAGGGAAGCCCCAAAGGTGATTTTCAATGAACAGAAGTTCTTAAAAATGCAATCCAGTTTATCAATAGCATTTTTTATGGTTAGTACTTTTTTTTAATATCCTTTTTAAGAAATTAGGTTACCTCAAGGTCAAGAAGATATACTTGGAAGAGTTCTTCAAGAAAATTTATTACTTTATCACTCATATTCAGATTTATAATCCATTTGAGATTGAGTTTTTATATGGTATGTGGCAAAAATTAAAATGAATTTTTTCAATATAGATATTTAATTGACTCAGCACTGTTCATTAAAAAAGGCATTTTCCCCCATTGCACTCAGTATTCTAAGTCAGTGATGATTATGTGGGGGTTTGTTTCTGGACTCTGTTCTGTTCTTTTGGTTTGTTAATTTCTTCTTATGCCAACACCACACTGTCTCAATTACTGTAGTTTAAGACATTTGATGTACGATATGCATCTATAAATAGCATCATTTAAAATTTCATTTGCTAATTATTTTGTTGCTGTTATGTAAAAATAAAATTTACTTTTAAATTGACCTTGTATCTAGCAAATTTGCTAAATTCTTTAATTCTAACAGTTTGTTTTCATATTATTTGGGATTTTCTATATATATAACCATATTTCTTTGCAAATAATGACAGTTTTAATTCTTTCATTCCTATTTTTGTACCTTATTTTCTTGCCTTATTACCCTGGCTAGGATCTCCAGCACACTGTGTCTCCAGACATAGTGAAAGTGAACATCTTTGCCTTCTTCTTGATCTTATAGAAAAACTTTCACTATTTCTCTATTAAGTATGATATTTGGTGCACAATATCTTTATATGATATTCTTTTATATTAAGGAAGTTTCCCTCTATCCCTAAGTTTGCTAAGAGTTTTTTTCTTTTTAAATTACAAATGGAGGTCAAGTTTTCTCAAATGCTTTTTCTGAGGTGATAATATGAGTATTCCTTATTTTTTTAATGGGAGAATTGCATTGATTTGTGTTTGAATATTAAACTAACTTTACATTACTATAATAACTAATTTATTGTTTTAGATATTGTTGCATCCAATTTGTTAATGTTTTGTTTAGGATTTTTGAATCTATATTTAGGAGATAAGTTTGCTATAATAATTCTTCTTGTAATGTCCTTTCAGATTTTGGTACCAAGGTCATTCTGGCCTTTATTTTCTAGAAGTTTTTGTGTAAGATTAGTGTTACTCATTTCTTAAATGTTTGGAAGAATTCACCAGTGAAGTTATCTGGTCCTGGAAACTTTGTGGAAAGGTTTTTGGTTAGAGATTCAATTTTCTTTGATAGACGTGGGCTATTTAGATTGTTAAAATTTCTTATTGAGTCAATTTGGTAAATTGTGATTTTCTAGGAATTTGTCCATTTAACCTAAATTTTAAATGTATTAACATTAAATTGTTCATATTCTCCTTTTATTACCATTGTAATGCATATAGAATCTCTGCTATGTTCCATATTTTATTTCTATGCTAGTAACTTGTGCCTTATGTCTCTTTCTAAAATTTCTTTAATAATATCTGTCTCGGGTCAATTTTATTAGTCTTTTCAAAGAAGGAAGTTGGGGTTTATAATTTTCTGCACCGTTTGTTTTAATTTCTGCTTTAGCTTTTTCTGTTTCCTTCATTCTACTTTCTTTGGGATTCTACTTTCTTGAACTTGCTCTTGTTTTTCTAACTTCTTAGGTGAATATTTAAATAATTTTAAAAGTTTTTATTTTTTATTATATTCTCAGTAAATGCTTTTTTACAATATATGCTTTTAAGGTTATAACTTTACCTCTAAGCCCTGCTTTATTTACATCCCACACCACAGATATAATCTATATAAAATATATCATATTTTAATTTTTATTCAGTTCAAAATACTTTCCATTCACATTTTGATTTCTTCTGTGACCCATGGTTTATTTAGAGACATACTGCTTGATTTCCAAATATTTTTTAAAAATATTCTAATTTTGCTGCTGATTTCTAGCTCAGTTCCACTGTGATCAGTGGATTACTCTGAATGTTTTAATTTTTCAAAAAATTTCTTGAGATGTGCTTCTGATCAGCATATGGTCAGGTTTGATAAATTTCTGTGTGTACTTGGAAAAAAAAATTCTGTCATTGTTGGGTACAGTGTTCCATGTGTCAGTTAGGCCACATCTGTTAACCCAGATCCTCTATCCTTACTGATTTGTGTGTGTGGGGGGGGGGTTTGCTACCAGTTCATGAGAAGAGAGTGTTAATGTCTCCCACTCTGATTGTGGATATGTCTATTTTGCCTTTTAGTTTTGTCTCTTTTTTTTCTTTATATGTTTTGAAGATATGATATTAAATACATAAAATTTTGGAATAAATATATCTTCTTGATGAATTGATACATTTGCCATTTTGAAACATTCCTTTTTACCTCTGAAATACGTCTAGCTTTAAGTTTACCTGTTCTGATATTACAATAACTATATCAGTTTTCTCTTAGTTAATGTCATATATGTGCATGTGTATATGTATGTGTATATACATGCATGCATATTTTTATATGTATATATATATATTTGACCCTTCAACAATGTGAGGATCAGGAGTGCTGACCCTCCCAGCAGTCGAAAATCTGTATATAATTTATAGTTGGCCCTTGGTATACACAGTTTATCTGCATCCCCCATTCCACATTTGTGGATTGAACCAACTCTGAATCCTGTAGTATTTACTATTAAAAAAAATTCACATATAAGTGGAACCACACAGTTCAAGCTCTGTCATTCAAGGGTCAAGTGTATTTATATTTATGTTTATATTTTACTTGTGTCCTTATACTTAAGCTATATTATAAGCAGCCTATATTTTTTAATCCAGTCTATCTTTTCCTTTTTATTGGTGTATTTAAACTGTTTACGTTCCAATATATTTGAGTTTGTGTCTATTATTTTAATTTTCTAGTTGTCCTACCTGCTTTGTGGTTATTTTCTTTGCTTTCCTGACTTATTTTGGACTAATAATTTATTTTTTTATTATTGTATTAACTTCTTTATTAGCTTGTTAGATGTACATCCTTTTAGTCATTACTCTAGATATTAAAATGTGCACTAATGTGTTATTAGAGTTTAAAACTAATTTGTACTTTTACCACTTCTCAGACAACCCTAAATTCTTAAATACTTTTTCATTTATCTTCTTCCCTTCTTTTATGTTTTGCATGTTAAGTCTACATAGATGTTGAACACCGCACTATGTATTGTTTGTACAGTTAGAAATAATTTAGATTTATGCATATATTTAACCTTCCCATTGTTCCTCATTCCTATCTGTATTCCCATGTTTTTCTTTGGGGTCATTTTCCTTCATAAGGAGAACTCTCTTTAAGATTGCCATGGGAGACTTCCCTCGTGGCTCAGTGGTTAAGAATCTGCCTGCCAATGCAGGGGACACGAGTTCGATCCCTGGTCTGGGAAGATCCCACATTCCTCAGAGCAATTAAGCCCGTGTGCCACAACTACTGAGCCTGCATTCTAGAGCCCACAAGCCACAATTACTGAGCCCATGCACTACAACTACTGAGCCTGCAAGCCACAGCTACTGAGACCACATGCTTCAACTACTGAAGCCCACACTCTCTAGGGCCCACATGCCACAACTGCTAAGCCCGTGTGCTGCAGCTACTGAAGCCCACGCCTGTAGCCTGTACTCAGCAACAAGAGAAGCCACTGCAATGAGAGAGGAGCCTGTGCACTGCAACGAAGAGTAGCCCTCGCTCACCGCAACTAGAGAAAGCCTGCATGCGGCAACGAAGACCCAAAGCAGCCAAAAAAAACCCAGATTGCCTTTAGTGCAGGACTAATGATGGCAAATTCTCTTAGTTTTACTTGGGTGAAAGTGTTTTTATTTTTCTTTCACTTTTTAAGGATATTTTCACTGGATATGGACTTTCTAGGTTGACACTTTTGTTTTCTTTCAGCATGGCAAAAATATCATTATGTTGTCATTTGACTTCCATACTTCTTGTTGAGAAGTCTGGTGTAAATCTTTTTGCTTCTTTGAAGGAATGTCTTCTCTGGCTGCTTTACAATTTTTCTATTTGTATTTGAGTTTAAAACAGTTTTTATTTTTTATTTGGTGCCTAGATGTGCCTTTACTTTGTACTTATCTTGGTTGGGTTCATTGTATTTCTTGAATCTGGAGTTTGATGTATTTTAGTAGTTTTAAAAATGTCTTCAAATAATGCCTTTGCCTCTTTCTTCTTTTCACCTTTTCTTGAATATTGTGTCTACGTTAGATCTTTTCAATGTGTCCTATCTACCATGCTATTTTTTTCCATTTGAGTTTTATCTCCAAGATTCAATCAGCATTTTTCTACTTACCTATCTTCCTATTTTTTAATGTTCTCTTAATCCGTATCCAATCTGCTATTAAATCCATCTATTACATTCTTAATTTCAATAATTGTATTTTAATGTTATAGAATTTCCATTTGAGTTTTTAAACAGTATTTAAAGTTTTTATTGTGAAATTCTGTCTATCTTGTCATCTATTTTCTTGGACATATTAATTACAGTTATTTTAAAGTCCATGTCTTTTTTAAAGTTCAAGGTCTAGATCCCCCACCAGTGATTCTACCAGTGATTCATTCTATCATTCAACATGAATTTTGTTACCAGAAGGAAAGCTACTAGGCAGGCAAGCCCAAGGACGTTAGCCACACTGCTAAAGGAGTAGGTTTAAGTAAAAGTAGGTTTAGTTAGAATCTATTAAGCAAATGTTTATTTAGTACCTGCCATGTGCCAAGGCACTTTAAAAAATGCTAAATTATGTGGCTTGAAGATCTCACTGACCACTAACTTTCACTTATTTCACTTATTCTCATCTCATCTCCTGGCTTTCTGAGCATCACCTTCCTATTCCATCTCTTCATCCCCCTTCCTACCCCACTGCAATCTATCCTTCCTTCACTTTCTCCTTATTCCTTCTGACTGTCCTATTCTATTTGCACTTTTCCTGGTCTACTGTTTCCTCTTAATCTCAGAATCTTCACTTAGAGTTCTCTGGAGTCAAGCTTGATGGATCCTTAAGTAATCTCAGATGAACCTTTCTCTGCCTCCAACAACATTTAGTCAAGAGCTTTGAATGCCTGGCTAAGAACTGGACTTTGAACAGTACACAGTGAGACCCAATCTAGGGTTGACATTAGGGAGTGACTGAATTTGAGGTTTGTTTCAGAAAGATGAGTTAGGATTATTTGTCAATGAGTTAGGGGTAATTGTACCATTTCAATGAAAACATCAAAAAAAGAGTTTACTGGGACACATTCAGAGACTAGTAGTAGGGCATTATCATCAAGCCCTAATGTTTTTATAAGCACATTTTCACACACGTGTTTGTCACTTAAAATGGGTGTCAGATAGCTACAGTCTATACATTTTGGGGTTGTGAGACTTCTCATTAGCATTTGTTTAATTACTGTGTCTTCATCTGCTGCTCTAGGTTTAATAGAAGCACAAATGCCATATGCTGTGATTGATTTCCAGCCACAGTCTTTGATCGGAAGTCTGTGGGCTGCAGATTGGTGTCTGAAGCAACTGATCTTCTGCACGATATTTTTAACTAACTTGGAAAGATAACAACATGACGTTGCAATGATTATTAGTCATAGCAGTAAATAAGTGTGTCACTACTGTAACTCATGCAGCTCACAGTTTTATGGATTTCATCCCGGTAAATGGGTGGTATCATTTTTAGAATTTATATCATTTAAATTGGAAAAAGATTTTTAAAACAATCTTTTGAGGATGCTGGAGGGTGGAGTGAGTAGGGGGCCATAGAAAATTTAGAAATTATCTCTCACATCTAGCATAAAGGACTAGAAAAGGACAAACTGAGTTATTTATTACATTTGGAATCAATATTAATTGCTTTCAGCAAGGTGATTTATATAGAATGGTCGATGTGTCAGTCTCAGCAGGCTAATAATTAATATAATGATGTCATATAAGTTAAAGCAACAAATATATATGAAGATTTCTCCTGCTACAAATGTTATATCACTGTATTGTAAGATCTTTAAACAGGTCTCTGGTGTTTGGGGCATTTTTCGTTCTTTGTGGGTAGAGTATGTCCTGTGTCCTGGGTGCTGTCAGTCATATCCACTTCAGTGAATTATTTGGAAGAGAAGAATGTGAGGATGCAGATGCCTTGGGAAATCCATTTTCTGGCTTTGGGAGGCAGTGGAGGATCTGGCTTTGGCAGGAGATCAGTACAGGTGGTGTTGGCTCTGATGCCTACCCAAATCCAGAATGTGAGCTGTGCCTTCTGTGCCCAGTGGTAGTAGCAGCGCTGAAATTTTCCCTGGAGTACTCCCATAATGTTGTTTGTGTTTTTTCTGATTGAGTGGCTCCAACCCCAACTCTTTAGTCTTCCTAGAGATTCTGGAACTTTCTAATGTTTTTTAATAAATGGCTTTTCTATCTAAGTTAGCTAAAGAGTATTTTGCTGTTTGCAACTAGAAATGCTGACTAATAACTCATGTATGATCCTATATTTGGTTAAAAGAGATTATGTTTCCATAGAAAAAAAAAGTCACAGTGCTTATTTCTGCCAGATGGAATTTCTAGAGGTTTCAATCTTTTATGTGTTTGCTTTTCTTTAGTTTTGAAATTTTCTACAATAAGTAGAAAGTAGTTCTTATGTCACAGCTTCTGGGTAGTAAATACATGGGAAAACTTGTTACTTTATAGCATTAATCCATTAATGGAAGATGAGAAATGAGAAATCCTATTGATTTTCTGAGATTAGGTTGAAATTATTGTAAAAAAAATTATAAGTCATAGCCATAGCTCTTTGTGAAGATTTATGAGATCGGGTTTGTTGCCAGCTTTGCCTCTGACTAATTGTGTGACCTTGAGTACCTCATCACCTCTTCGGGCTTATGTACTTTCATTTGCACAGTGACTGGGGTTGGGGTAGATGAATGATTTTTAAATTTGGCTCTGTGTAGCCTCTGTGTTTCTGGCAAAAGAGAGGTAGATTACGTGTGCCTAGGGCTGCAGTATCCTATACTGTAAATTAAACCAGAAGAGACTGACGTGTCTGTCTTGCATGTTGGATTTCAAAAGTTTTTTAAAAATAAAAAAACAGTTTCCTGGCTAGTAACAGATCTGAGAAACTATGGACCTAAATTATCTCTAAGGTCACTTTTTGTCCTAATATTCTATGATTTCATTACTTTTCACACTGAATTGCCCTTATTATAATACTAGGTAGCTTTACATACACACACACACACTCCTAATGCAAAAGTACAGAATGTTGAACATCAACTTTTTACTGTTATAATTTCTAATCATATCTAAGAAACTAATTCCCCTTTAAGAGCTTACTTGCCTTAAGACAAGCATTTATGTTTATGAAGAGTCTATTATTATATTTGCCATTGAAAGTATGTTTATAGGACATAAAATATCTTATTATTAGGAATATATATTATGCCGTGACTGAATATGAACAGATGAAAGTAATTCCACTAGAATTACCAAAAAAGTAGAATATTGTTGTTGACTACAACAATTTAATATGCTTTCACTACTAAGCATAATGAAGAATAACAGTTTCATCATCAGGAAAGATATAATAATTCATGCTGAGAAGCTTGCTCATGGATTTTATGGATCAGCTCATTGATTTTTTTTTTTTTTTTTTTTTTTAACATCTTTATTGGGGTATAATTGCTTTACAATGGTGTGTTAGTTTCTGCTTTATAACAAAGTGAATCAGTCATACATAAACCTATGTTCCCATATGTCTTCCCTGTTGCGTCTCCCTCCCTCCCACCCTCCCCATCCCACCCCTCCAGGCTGTCACAAAGCACCGAGCCAATATCCCTGTGCCATGCGGCTGCTTCCCACTAGCTATCTACCTTACTGCGTTTGTTAGTGTGTATATGCCCATGACTCTCTCTCGCCCTGTCACAGCTCACCCTTCCCCCTCCCCATAACCTCAAGTCCGTTCTCTAAGAGGTCTGCGTCTTTATTCCTGCTTTACCCCTAGGTTCTTCATGACATTTTTTTCTTAAATTCCATATATATGTGTTAGCATACGGTATTTGTCTTTTTCTTTCTGACTTACTTCACTCTGTATGACAGACTCTAGGTCTATCCACCTCATTACAAATAGCTCAATTTCGTTTCTTTTTATGGCTGAGTAATATTCCATTGTATATATGTGCCACATCTTCTTTATCCATTCATCCGATGACGGGCACTTAGGTTGTTTCCATCTCCGGGCTATTGTAAATAGAGCTGCAATGAACATTTTGGTACATGACTCTTTTTGAATTTTGGTTTTCTCAGGGTATATGCCCAGTAGTGGGATTGCTGGGTCATATGGTAGTTCTATTTGTAGTTTTTTAAGGAACCTCCATACTGTTCTCCATAGTGGCTGAACCAATTCACATTCCCACCAGCAGTGCAAGAGTGTTCCCTTTTCTCCACACCCTCTCCAGCATTTATTGTTTCTAGATTTTTTGATGATGGCCATTCTGACTGGTGTGAGATGATATCTCATTGTAGTTTTGATTTGCATTTCTCTAATGATTAATGATGTTGAGCATTCTTTCATGTGTTTGTTGGCAGTCTGTATATCTTCTTTGGAGAAATGTCTATTTAGGTCTTCTGCCCATTTTTGGATTGGGTTGTTTGTTTTCTTGTTATTGAGCTGCATGAGCTGCTTGTAAATTTTGGAGATTAATCCTTTGTCGGTTGCTTCATTTGCAAATATTTTCTCCCATTCTGAGGGTTGTCTTTTGGTCTTGTTTACGGTTTCCTTTGCTGTGCAAAAGCTTTGAAGTTTCATTAGGTCCCATTTGTTTATTTTTGTTTTTATTTCCATTACTCTAGGAGGTGGGTCAGAAAGGATCTTGCTTTGATTTATGTCATAGAGTGTTCTGCCTATGTTTTCCTCTAAGAGTTTGATAGTTTCTGGCCTTACATTTAGGTCTTTAATCCATTTTGAGCTTATTTTTGTGTATGGTGTTAGGGAGTGATCTAATCTCATACTTTTACATGTACCTGTCCAGTTTTCCCAGCACCAATTATTGAAGAGGCTGTCCTTTCTCCATTGTACATTACTGCCACCTTTATCAAAGATAAGGTGTCCATATGTGCATGGGTTTATCTCTGGGCTTTCTATCCTGTTCCATTGATCTATCTTTCTGTTTTTGTGCCAGTACCATACCGTCTTGATGACTGTAGCTTTGTAGTATAGTCTGAAGTCAGGGAGCCTGATTCCTCCAGTTCCTTCTTTCGTTCTCAAGATTGCTTTGGCTATTCGGGGTCTTTTGTGTTTCCATACAAATTGTGAAAGTTTTTGTTCTAGTTCTGTGAAAAATGCCAGTGGTAGTTTGATAGGGATTGCATTGAATCTGTAGATTGCTTTGGGTAGTAGAGTCATTTTCACAATGTTGATTCTTCCAATCCAAGAACATGGTATATCTCTCCATCTATTTATATCATCTTTAATTTCTTTCATCAGTGTCTTATAATTTTCTGCATACAGGTCTTTTGTCTCCTTAGGTAGGTTTATTCCTAGATATTTTATTCTTTTTGTTGCAATGGTAAATGGGAGTGTTTTCTTGATTTCACTTTCAGATTTTTCATCATTAGTATATAGGAATGCCAGAGATTTCTGTGCATTAATTTTGTATCCTGCCACTTTACCAAATTCATTGATTAGCTCTAGTAGTTTTCTGGTAGCATCTTTAGGGTTCTCTATGTATAGGATCATGTCATCTGCAAACAGTGACAGCTTTACTTCTTCTTTTCCAATTTGGATTCCTTTTATTTCCTTTTCTTCTCTGATTGCTGTGGCTAAAACTTCCAAAACAATGTTGAATAATAGTGGTGAGAGTGGGCAACCTTGTCTTGTTCCTGATCTTAGTGGAAATGCTTTCAGTTTTTCACCATTGAGGATGATGTTTGCTGTGGGCTTGTCATATATGGCCTTTATTATGTTGAGGAAAGTTCCCTCTATGCCTACTTTCTGCAGGGTTTTTATCATAAATGGGTGTTGAATTTTGTCAAAAGCTTTCTCTGCATCTATTGAGATGATCATATGGTTTTTCTCCTTCAATTTGTTAATATGGTTTATCACATTGATAGATTTGCGTATATTGAAGAATCCTTGCATTCCTGGAATAAACCCCACTTGATCATGGTGTATGATCCTTTTAATGTGCTGTTGGATTCTGTTTGCTAGTATTTTGTTGAGGATTTTTGCATCTATGTTCATCAGTGATATTGGCCTGTAGTTTTCTTTCTTTGTGACATCCTTGTCTGGTTTTGGTATCAAGGTGATGGTGGCCTCGTAGAAGGAGTTAGGGAGTGGTCCTCCCTCTGCTATATTTTGGAAGAGTTTGAGAAGGATAGGTGTTAGCTCTTCTCTAAATGTTTGATAGAATTCGCCTGTGAAGCCATCTGGTCCTGGGCTTTTTTTTGTTGGAAGATTTTTAATCACAGTTTCAATTTCAGTGCTTGTGATTGGTCTGTTCATATTTTCTATTTCTTCCTGATTCAGTCTTGGCAGGTTGTGCATTTCTAAGAATTTGTCCATTTCTTCCAGATTGTCCATTTTATTGGCATAGAGTTGCTTGTAGTAATCTCTCATGATCTCTTTTATCTCTGCAGTGTCAGTTGTTACCTCTCCTTTTTCATTTCTAATTCTATTGATTTGAGTCTTCTCCCTTTTTTTCTTGATGAGTCTGGCTAGTGGTTTATCTATTTTGTTTATCTTCTCAAAGAACCAGCTTTTAGTTTTATTGATCTTTGCTATTGTTTCCTTCATTTCTTTTTCATTTATTTCTGATCTGATTTTTATGATTTCTTTCCTTCTGCTAGCTTTGGGGTTTTTTTGTTCTTCTTTCTCTAATTGCTTGAGGTGCAAGGTTAGGTTGTTTATTCGAGATGTTTCCTGCTTCTTAAGGTGGGCTTGTATTGCTATAAACTTCCCCCTTAGAACTGCTTTTGCTGCATCCCACAGGTTTTGGGTCGTTGTGTCTCCATTGTCATTTGTTTCTAGGTATTTTTTGATTTCCTCTTTGATTTCTTCAGTGATCTCTTCATTATTAAGTAGTGTATTGTTTAGCCTCCATGTGTTTGTATTTTTTACAGATCTTTTCCTGTAATTGATATCTAGTCTCATGGCGTTGTGGTCAGAAAAGATACTTGATACAATTTCAATTTTCTTAAATTTACCAAGGCTTGATTTGTGACCTAAGATATGATCTATCCTGGAGAATGTTCCATGAGCACTTGAGAAAAATGTGTATTCTGTTGTTTTTGGATGGAGTGTCCTATAAATATCAATTAAGTCCATCTTGTTTAATGTATCATTTAAAGCTTGTGTTTCCTTATTTATTTTCATTTTGGATGATCTGTCCATGGGTGAAAGTGGGGTGTTTAAGTCCCCTACTATGAATGTGTTACTGTCGATTTCCCCTTTTATGGCTGTTAGTATTTGCCTTATGTACTGAGGTGCTCCTATGTTGGGTGCATAAATATTTACAATTGTTATATCTTCTTCTTGGATCGATCCTTTGATCATTATGTAGTGTCCTTCTTTGTCTCTTTTAATAGTCCTTATTTTAAAGTCTATTTTGTCTGATATGAGAATTGCTACTCCAGCTTTCTTTTGGCTTCCATTTGCATGGAATATCTTTTTCCATCCCCTTACTTTCAGTCTGTATGTGTCTCTAGGTCTGAAGTGGGTCTCTTGTAGACAGCATATATAAGGGTCTTGTTTTTGTATCCATTCAGCTAATCTGTGTCTTTTGGTGGGAGCATTTAGTCCATTTACATTTAAGGTAATTATTGATATGTATGTTCCTATTCCCATTTTCTAAATTGTTTTGGGTTCGTTATTATAGGTCTTTTCCTTCTCTTGTGTTTCTTGCCTAGAGAAGATCCTTTAGCATTTGTTGTAAAGCTGGTTTGGTGGTGCTGAACTCTCTCAGCTTTTGCTTGTCTGTAAAGGTTTTAATTTCTCCATCAAATCTGAATGAGATCCTTGCTGGGTAGAGTAGTCTTGGCTGCAGGTTTTTCTCCTTCATCACTTTCAGTATGTCCTGCCACTCCCTTCTGGCTTGTAGGGTTTCTGCTGAGAGATCAGCTGTTAACCTTATGGGGATTCCCTTATGTGTTATTTGTTGTTTTTCCCTTGCTGCTTTTAATATGCTTTCTTTGTATTTAATTTTTGACAGTTTGATTAATATGTGTCTTGGCGTATTTCTCCTTGTATTTATCTTGTATGGGACTCTCTGTGCTTCCTGGACTTGATTAACTATTTCCTTTCCCATATTAGGGAAGTTTTCAACTATAATCTCTTCAAATATTTTCTCAGTCCCTTTCTTTTTCTCTTCTTCTTCTGGAACCCCTATAATTCGAATGTTGGTGCGTTTAATGTTGTCCCAGAGGTCTCTGAGACTGTCCTCAGTTCTTTTCATTCTTTTTTCTTTATTCTGCTCTGCAGTAGTTATTTCCACTATTTTATCTTCCAGGTCACTTATCCGTTCTTCTGCCTCAGTTATTCTGCTATTGATCCCATCTAGAGTACTTTTAATTTCATTTATTGTGTTGTTCATCGTTGCTTGTTTCATCTTTAGTTCTTCTAGGTCCTTGTTAACTGATTCTTGCATTTTGTCCAATCTATTGTCCATTCTATCTCCAAGATTTCGGATCAACCTTACTATCATTATTCTGAATTCTCTTTCAGGTAGACTCCCTATTTCCTCTTCATTTGTTAGGTCTGGTGCATTTTTATCTTGCTCCTTTATCTGCTGTGTGTTTTTCTGTCTTCTCATTTTGCTTATCTTACTGTGTTTGGGGTCTCCTTTTTGCAGGCTGCAGGTTTGTGGTTCCTCCTGTTTTTGATGTCTGTCTCTAGTGGCTAAGGTTGGTTCAGTGGGTTGTGTAGGCTTCCTGGTGGAGGGGGCTAGTGCCTGTGTTGTGGTGGATGAGGCTGGATCTTGTCTCTCTAGTGGTCAGGTTCACGTCTGGTGGTGTGTTTGGGGGTGTCTGTGGCCTTATTATGATTTTAGGCAGCCTCTCTGCTAATGGGTGGGGTTGTGTTCCTGTTTTGCTAGTTGTTTGGCATAGGTTTTCCAGCACTGTGGCTTGCTGGTCGTTGAGTGAAGCTGGGTGCTGGTGTTAAGATGGAGGTCTCTGGGAGATTTTCGCTGTTTGATATTATGTGGAGCTGGGAGGTCTCTTGTTGATCAGTGTCCTGAAGTTGGCTCTCCTACCTCAGAGGCAGAGCCCTGCCTCCTGGCTGGAGCACCAAAAGCTTTTCATCCACAGGCTCAGGATAAAAGGGAGAAAAAGTAGAGGGAATTAGTAGAAGTATGAGGAAAGAAAGAAGGAAAGGAGGGTAGGAAGGAAGGAAGAAAGAAAGAAAGAAGCAAAGAAGGAAAGAAGGCAAGAAGGAAAGAAGGGAGGGAGGGAGGGAAGAGGGAAGGAAGGAGGGAAAGAAGGAAAAAAGACAGAAAGAAAGAAGATACAGTAAAAATAAAATACAGTATAATAAAGTTATTGAATTAAAAACTTCTTATTTAGAAAAAAAAAAAAGGGACGGAAAGAACCTAGGACAAATGTTGGCAGCAAAGCTATACAGACAAAATCTTACACAGAAGCATACACATACACCCTCACTAAAAGAGGTAAATGGGGAAAAATCCTAAATCTTGCTGTCAGAGACCACCTCCTCAATTTGGGATGATTCGTTGTCTAAAGGAGGGAAGGAAGGACGGAAAGAAAGAAAGAAAGAACGAAGGTAAAGTATAATAAGGTTATTAAAATTAATTATTAAGAAAAAAATTTAAAAAAAAAACATGGACGGATAGAACCCTAGGACAAATGGTGGAAGCAAGACTATACAGACAAGATCTCACACAGAAGCATACACATACACGTTCGCAAAAAGAGGAAAGGGGAAAAAATCATAGATCTTGCTCCTAAAGTCCACTTCCTTAATTTGGGATGATTGGTTGTCTATTCAGGTATTCCACAGATGCAGGGTACATCAAGTTGATTGTGGAGCTTTAATCCGCTGCTTCTGAGGCTGCTGGGAGGGATTTCCCTTTCTCTTCTTTGTTCTCACAGCTCCCAGGGCTAAGCTTTGGATTTGGCCCTGCCACTGCGTGTAGATCGCTGGAGGGCGTCTGTTTTTTGCTCAGACAGGATGGGGTTAAAAGAGCCGCTGATTGGGGGCTCTGGCGCACTCAGGCCGGCGGGGACGGAGGGGCACAGAGTGCGGGGCGGGCCTGCGGTGGCAAAGGCCGGCGTGACTTTGCACCAGCCTGAGGCGCGCTGTGCGCTCTCCCGGGGAAGTTGTCCCTGGATCCCGGGAACCCGGCAGTGGCGGGCTGCACAGCCTCCGCGGAAGAGGGGTGTGGAGAGTGACCTGTGCTCGCACACAGGCCCCTCGGTGGCGGCAGCAGCAGCCTTAACGTCTCCCGCCCGCCTCTGGGGTGCGCGCTTTTAGCCGCGGCTTGCGCCCGTCTCTGGATTCCGCGCTTTCAGCCGCGGCTCGCGCCCGTCTCTGGATTCCGCACTTTCAGCCGCGGCTCGCGCCCGTCTCTGGATTCCGAGCTTTCAGCCGCGGCTCGCGCCCGTCTCTGGGGTTCGCGCTTTTAGCCGCGGCTCGCGCCCGTCTCTGGAGTTCCTTTAAGCAGCGTTCTTAAACCCCTCTCCTCACGCCCCAGGAAACAAAGAGGGAAGAAAAAGTCTCCTGCCTCTTCTGCAGGTGCAGGCTTTTCCCCGGACTCCCTCCCGGCTAGCTGTGGTGCACTAACCCCTTCAGGCTATGTTCAAGCCGCCAACCCCAGTCCTCTCCCTGCGCTCCGGCCTCAGCTCTCAGCCCCGCCCGCCCCGGCCGGTGAGCAGACAAGCCTCTCGGGCTGGTGAGTGCCGGTCGGCACCGATCCTCTGTGCGGGAATCTCCCCGCTTTGCCCTCCGCACCCGTTGCTGTGCACTCCGCAGCTTCGAAGCTCCCCCCTCCGCCTCCCGCAGTCTCCGCCCTCGAAGGGGCTTCCTAGAGTGTGGAAACTTTTCCTCCTTCACAGCTCCCTCCCACTGGTGCAGGTGCCGTCCCTATTCTTTTGTCTCTGTTTTTTCTTTTGCCCTACCCAGGTACGTGGGGAGTTTCTTGCCTTTTGGGAGGTCTGAGGTCTTCTGCCAGCCTTCAGTAGGTGTTCTGTAGGAGTTGTTCCACGTGTAGATGTATTTCTGGTGTATCTGTGGGGAGGAAGGTGATCTCCGCGTCTTACTCTTCCGCCATCTTCCGCCTCGGTCCCAGCTCATTGATTTTTTGTAGCATATTCAAAATACATTCTGGGGAATTGAAGTAGATTGAAAATCTACTGTGGTTAAGGCATTGGTCATTTGGAGGCACTGAGGGGAAATTAGTAAGAGATAAAAGCTTAAAAGAGAGATCAGATTATCTATGGTCTGAATTTCATCTTAGATTTTGAGTTTTATTTTGAAGGCAATGGAGGGGGGCCGTAAAGGTTTTTAAGCAGAAGAGTGACGTAATTCAATTTGAATTTTAGAAAGATCAGTCTGGCTGCAATGCAGATAATGAAGTAGAGGAAGTCAAGTCTTGTGGCAGAGGGAGTAACTAGGAGGCATATTTCAGATATGAGATTAAAAAACTAAATTAGTTACATTAGAGATGGAGGAAAGTAGATGCATTCCATTAAAGAGATAGGAGCTGTAAGACTCACATATTCCGATGTGGGAGTAAAGAAATATGAGGCCTATGAAGGATGATGTGTTATTTTCTCAGTTTTCTTTTTTAACATCTTTATTGGAGTATAATTGCTTTAAAATGTTGTGTTAGTTTCTGCTGTATAACAAAGTGAATCAGCTATAAGTATACACATATCCCCACATTCCCTCCACTTGCGTCTCCCTCCCTCCCACCCTCCCTACCCCACCCCTCTAGGTGGTCACAAAGCACGGAGCTGATCTCCCTGTGCTTTGGGGCTGCTTCCCACTAGCAATCTGATTTACATTTGGTAGTGTATATATGTCCATGCCACTCTCTCACTTCGTCCCAGCTTATCCTTACCCCTCCCCATGTCCTCAAGTCCATTCTTTACATCTGTGTCTTTTTTCCTGTCCTGCCCCTAGGTTCATCAGGACGATTTTTTTTAGAATCCATATATATGTGTTAGCATACGGTATTTGTTTTTCTCTTTCGAACTTACTTCACTCTGTATGACAGGACTCTAGGTCCATCCACCTCACTACAAATAATTCAATTTCATTTCTTTTTATGGCTGAGTAATATTCCATTGTATATATGTGCCACATCTTCTTTATCCATTCATCTGTTGACGGACACTTAGGTTGCTTCCATATACTGGACGTTTTAATAGTGGTGCAATGAACATTGTGGTGCATGACTTTTTGAACTATGGTTTACTCAGGGTATATGCCCAATAGTGAGATTGCTGAGTCATATGGTAGTTCTATTTTTAGTTTTTTAAGAAACCTCCATACTGTTCTCCATAGTGGCTATATCAATTTACATTCCTACCAACAGTGCAAGAGGGTTCCCTTTTTTCCACACCCTCTCTAGCATTTACTGTTTGTAGATTTTTTGATGATATGCATTCTGACCAGTGTGAGGTGATACTTCATTGTAGTTTTGATTTTCATTTATCTAATGATTAGTGATGTTGAGCATCCTTTCATGTGTTTGTTGGCAATCTGTATATCTTCTTTGGAGAAATGTCTGTTTAGGTCTTCTGCCCATTTTTGGTTTGAGTTGTTTGTTTCTTTTGATATTGAGCTGCATGAGCTGCTTGTATATTTCAGAGATTAATCTTTTGTCATTTGCTTCGTTTGCAAATGTTTTCTCCCATTCTGAGGGTTGTCTTTTTGTCTTGTTTGTGGTTTCCTCTGCTGTGCAAAAGCTTTGAAGTTTCATTAGGTCCCATTTGTTTATTTTTGTTTTTATTTCCATTACTCCAGGAGGTGGGTCAAAAAGGATCTTGCAGTGATTTACGTCAAAGAGTGTTCTTCCTATGTTTTCCTCTAAGAGTTTTATAGTGTCTGGCCTTACATTTTGGTCTTTAATCCATTTTGAGTTTATTTTTGTGTGTGGTGTAAGGAAGTGTTCCACTTTCATTCTTTTACATGTAGCTGTCCAGTTTTCCCAGCACCACTTATTGAAGAGGCTGTCTTTTCTCCATTGTATATTCTTCCCTCCTTTATCAAAAATAAGGTGACCATATGTGCGTGGGTTTATCTCTGGGCTTTCTATCCTGTTCCATTAATCTATATTTCTGTTTTTGTGCCAGTACCATACTGTCTTGATTACTGTAGCTTTGCAGTATAGTCTGAAGTCTGGGAGCCTGATTCCTCCAGCTGCACTTTTCTTTCTCAAGATTGCTTTGGCTATTCGGGGTCTTTTGTGTTTCCATACAAATTGTGAAATTTTTTCTTCTACTTCTGTGAGAAATGCCATTGGTAGTTTCATGGGGATTGCATTGAATCTGTAGATTGCTTTGGGTAGTATACTCCTTTTCACAATGTTGATTATTCCAATCCAAGAACATGGTGTATCTCTCCATCTGTTTGTATCATCTTTAATTTCTTTCATCAGTGTCATAGTTTTCTGCATACATGTCTTTTTTCTCCTTTGGTAGGTTTATTCCTAGCTATTTTGTTCTTTTTGTTGCAGTGGTCAATTGAAGTTTTTCTTTAATTTCTCTTTCAGATTTTTCATCATTAGTGTATAGGAATACAAGAGATTTCTGTGCATTAATTTTGTATCCTGCAACTTTACCAAATTCATTGATTAGCTCTAGAGTTTTCTGGTAGCATCTTTAGGATTCTCTATGTATAGTATTATGTCATCTGCAAACAGTGACAGTTTTACTTCTTTTCCAGTTTGGATTCTTTTTATTTCTTTTTCTTTTCTGATTGCTGTCACTAAAACTTCCAAAACTATGTTGAATAATAGTGGTGAGAGTGGGCAACCGTGTCTTTTTCCTGATCTTGGTAGAAAATGTTTCAGTTTTTCACCGTTGAGAATGATGTTGGCTGTGGGTTTGTCATATATGGCCTTTATTATGTTGAGGTAACTTCCCTCTATGCCTACTTTCTGGAGGGTTTTTTATCATAAATGGGTGTTGAATTTTGTGGAAAGCCTTTTCTGCATCTGTTGAGATGATCATATGGTTTTTCTCCTTCAGTTTGTTAATGTAGTTTAGCACATTGATGGATTTGCATATATTGAAGAATCTTTGCATTCCTGGGATAAACCCCACTTGATCATGGTGTATGATCCTTTTAATGTGCTGTTGGATTCTGCTTGCTAGTATTTTGTTGAGGATTTTTGCATCTATGTTCATCAGTGATATTGGCCTGTAGTTTTCTTTCTTTATGACATCCTTGTCTGGTTTTGGTATCAGGGTGATGGTGGCCTCGTAGAATGAATTCGGGAGTGTTCCTCTCTCTGCTATATTTTGGAAGAGTTTGAGAAGGATATGTGTTAGCTCTTCTCTAAATGTTTGATAGAATTCGCCTGGGAAGCCATCTGGTCCTGGGCTTTTGTTTGTTGGAAGATTTTTAATTGAGTTTCAATTTCATTACTTGTGATTGGTCTGTTTATATTTTCTATTTCTTCTTGGTTCAGTCTCAGAAGGTTGTGCTTTTCTAAGAATTGTCCATTTCTTCCATGTTGTCCATTTTATTGGCATAGGGTTGCTTGTAGTAATCTCTCATGATCCTTTGTATTTCTGCAGTGTCAGTTGTTACTTCCCCTTTTTCAGTTCTAATTCTGTTGATTTGAGTCTTCTCCCTTTGTTTCTTGATGAGTCTGGCCAGTGGTTTATCAATTTTGTTTATCTTCTCAAAGAATCAGCTTTTAGTTTTATTGATCTTTGCTATCGTTTCCTTCATTTCTTTTTCATTTTTTTCTGATCTGATCTTTGTGATTTCTTTCCTTCTGCTAACTTTGGGGGTTTTTTTTGTTCTTCTTTCTCTAACTACTTTAGGTGTAAGGTTAGGTTGTTTATTTGAGATTTTTCTTATTTCTTGCAGTACGATTGTAGTGCTATAAACTTCCCTCTTAGAACTGCTTTTGCAGCATCCCATAGGTTTTGGGTCATCATGTTTTCATTGTCATTTGTTTTTAGGTATTTTGTGATTTCCTCTTTGATTTCTTCAGTGATCTCTTGGTTATTAAGTAGTGTATTGTTTAGCCTCCATGTGTTTGTATTTTTTACAGTTCTTTTCCTATAATTGATATGTAGTCTCATAGCATTGTGGTCAGAAAAGTTACTTGATATGATTTCAGTTCTCTTAAGTTTACCAAGGCTTGATTTGTGACTGAAGATATGATCTATCCTGGAGAATGTTCCATGAGCACTTGAGAAGAAAGTGTATTCTGTTGTTTTGGATGGTATGTCCTATAAGTATCAATTAAGTCCATCTTGTTTAATGTATCATATAAAGCTTGTGTTTCCTTATTTATTTTCATTTTGGATGATCTGTCCATTGGTGAAAGTGGGGTGTTAACATCCCCTACTATTATTGTGTTAGTGTTGATTTCCCCTTTTATGGCTGTTAACATTTGCCTTATGTATTGAGGTGCTCCTATGTTGGGTGCATAAATACTTACACTTGTTATATCTTCTTCCTGGGTTGATCCTTGATCATTCTGTAGTGTTCTTCTTTGTCTCTTGTAATAGTCTTTATTTTAAAGTCTATTTTGTCTGATATAGGAATTGGTACTCCAGCTTTATTTTGATTTCCATTTGCATGGAATATCTTTTTCCATCCCCTCACTTTCTGTCTGTATGTGTCTCTAGGTCTGAGGTGGGTCCCCCGTAGACAGCATATATTTGGGTCTTGTTTTTGTATCCATTCAGCCAGTGTGTGTCTTTTGGTTGGAGCGTTTAATCCATTTACCTTTAAGGTAATTATCAATATGTATGTTCCTAATCCCATTTTCTTAGTTATTTTGGGTTTGTTATTGTAGGTCTTTTCCTTCTCATGTGTTTCCTGCTTAGAGAAGTTCCTTTAGCATTTGCTGTAAAGCTGGTTTTGTGGTGCTGAATTCTCTTAGCTTTTGCTTGTCTGTAAAGGTTTTAATTTCTCCGTCGAATCTGAAGGAGACCCTTGCTGGGTAGAGTAATCTTGGTTGTAGGTTTTTCCCTTTCATCACTTTATTAAATATGTCCTGCCACTCCCTTCTGGCTTGCAGTTTCTGCTGAAAGATCAGCTGTTAACCTTATGGGGAGTCCCTTGTATGTTATTTGTTGCTTTTCCCTTGCTGCTTTTAATATTTTTTCTTTGTATTTAATTTTTGATAGTTTGATTAATATGTGTCTTGGTATATTTTTCCTTGGATTTATCCTGTATGGGACTCTGCGCTTCCTGAACTCGATTGAGTATTTCCTTTCCCTTATTAGTGAAGTTTTCAACTATAATCTCTTCAAATATTTTCTCAGACCCTTTCTTTTTCTCTTCTTTTGGGACCCCTATAATTCAAATGTTGGTGCGTTTAATGTTGTCCCAGAGGTCTCTGAGACTGTCCTCAATTCTTTTCAGTCTTATTTCTTTATTCTGCTCTGTGGTAGTTATTTCCACTGTTTTTTCTTCCAGGTTACTTGTCCGTTCTTCTGCCTTAGTTATTCTGCTATTGATTCTTTCTAGAGAATTTTTAATTTCATTTATTGTGTTGTTCATCATTGTTTGTTTGCTCTTTAGTTCTTCTAGGTCCTTGTTAAATGTTTCTTGTATTTTCTCCATTCTATTTCTGAGATTTTGGATCATCTTTACTATCATTACTCTGAATTCCTTTTCAGGTAGACTACCTATTTCCTCTTCATTTGTTTGGTCTGGTGGGTTTTTACCTTACTCCTCCATCTCCTGTGTGTTTCTCTGTCTTCCCATTTTTGCTTAACTTACTATGTTTGGGGTCTCCTTTTCTCAAGCTACAGCTTTGTAGTTCGTCTTGTTTTGTTGTTGTTGTTGTTGTTTGTTTGTTTTTTTGCAGTACGCGGGCCTCTCACAGCTGCAGCCTCTCCCGTTGCGGAGCACAGGCTCCTGACGCACAGGCTCAGCGGCCATGGCTCACGGGCCCAGCCGCTCCGCGGCACTTGGGATCCTCCCGGACTGGGGCACAAACCCGCGCCCCCTGCATCGGCAGGCGGACTGTCAACCACTGCGCCACCAGGGAAACCCTTCCCGTTGTTTTTGATGTCTGCCCCCAGTGGCTAAGTTTGGTTCAGTGAGTTGTGTAGGCTTCCTCGTGGAAGGGACTTGTGCCTGTGTTCTGTTGGATGAGGCTGGATGTTGTCTTTCTGGTGGGCAAGGCCACGTCCAGTGGTGTGTTTTGTGGTGTATGTGAATTTATTATGATTTTAGGCAGCCTCTCTGCTAATGGGTGTGGTTGTATTCCTGTGTTGCTAATCGTTTGGCTTGGGGTGTCCAGCACTGCAGCTTGCTGGCCATTGAGTGGAGCTGGGTCTTAGCACTTAGATGGAGATCTCTGGGAGAGCTCTTGCTGGTTGATGTTACATGTGGCTGGGAGGTCTCTGGTTGTCAGTGTCCTGAACTTGTCTCTCCCACCTCAGAGGCTCAGGCCTGACACTAGGGCAGAGCTCCAAGACCCTGTCAGCCACATGGCTCAGAAGAAAAGGGAGAAAAAAAGAAAGAAAAATTAATTAATTAATTAAAAGATAAAATTATTAAAAATTACTAGAAGAAAACATTTTAAAAAAAGTTATAAAAAAAAAAGAAGAGAGCAACCAAATCAATAAATAAATCCACCAGTGATATGAAGCACTAAAATCTATACTACGATAAACATAAAAATCAGAAAGAAGTTAGTCGCATACAGCAAACCCCAAGTCTACAGTTGCTCTCAAAGTCCACTGCCTCAATTTTGGGATGATTCGCTGTCTATTCAGGTATTGCACAGATGTAGGGTACATCAGGTTGATTGTGGGGATTTAATCCAGTGCTCCCGAGACTGCATGGAGAAATTTCCCTTTCTCTTCTTTGTTCGCACAGCTCCCGGGGTTCATCTTTGGTTTTGGCCCTGCCGCTGTGTGTAGGTCACCTGAGGGCGTCTGTTTCCTTCCCAGAGAGGATGGGGTTAAAGTAGTAGCTGATTAGGGGGCTCTGGCTCACTCAGGCTGGGTGGAGGGAGCAGTACAGAATGCGGGGCAAGTCTGCAGTGGCAGAGGCCGGAATGACATTGCAACAGCCTGAGGCGCGCCTTGTGTTCTCCCGGGGAAGTTGTCCCTGGATCACGGGACCCTGGCAGTGGCAGGCTGCACAGCCTTCTGGGAGGGGATATGTGGATAGTGACCTGTGTTTGCATACAGGCTTCTTGGTGGCTGCAGCAGCAGTCTTAGCGTCTCATGCCCGTCTCTGGTGTCCGCACTTATAGCTGCAGCTTGTGCCCCTCTCTGAAGCTTGTTTAGGCAGTGCTCTGAATCCCTTCTCCTCGTGCACCCCGAAACAATGGTCTCTTGCCTCTTAGGCAGTTCCAGAACTTTTCCTGAACTCCCTCCTGGCTAGCTGTGGCACACTAGCCCCCTTCAGGCTGTGTTTGCGCAGCCAACCCCAGTCCTCTCCCTGGGATCTGACCTCCGAAGCCCGAGCCTCAGCTCCCAGCCCCCAGCCACCCTGGTGGGTGAGCAGACAAGCCTCTCAGGCTGGTGAGTGCTGGTGAGCACTGATCCTCTCTGCGGTATTCTCTCCGCTTTGCCCTCTACACCCCTGTTGCTGTACTCTCCTCTGTGGCTCCGAAGCTACACCCCCTCCCACACCCTGTCTCTGCCTGTGAAGGGCCTTCCTAGTGTGTGGAAACTTTTCCTCCTTCACAGATCCCTCCCAGAGGTGCAGGTCCTGTCCCTATTCTTTTGTCTCTAATTTTTCTTTTTTCCTTTGCCCTACCCAGGTACGTGGGGAGTTTCTTCCTTTTGGGGAAGTCAGAGGTCTTCTGCCAGCATTCAGTAGGTGTTCTGTAGGAGCTCTTCCTCATTTTTGATGTATTTGTGGGGAGGAAGGTGATCTCCATGTCTTACTCCTCCGCCATCTTGAAGGTACCCCCTTAGACAGTTTAATGGAATAAAATCAGAAGAAAGAGTAATTTGGGAGAAAATGATGAAAAGTTGTATTTTGTAAGGGAGATGTGAGGTTCGAATTTCTGCTACTTTACTAGTCCGGGAACTGGCAAGCCAAGAAAATATCGTAAAATTGGACCTGACAGGTCTCCTACCTGAAGAAAGTTCAGATATCTTCTGGAGAGAAACATGCCGAACCTAGGTTGTCTAGAATTCTCACAAAGTCCCACCAAAGAAGAACTGAGTCCAAAATTGCAAAGTATATGAGAGAAAAGGTTGCTTTCACTAAGAGTCAGCAGACCCCCAAATCAACAGGATTTTAACTTAGAGAACTTGAAATAGTAGACCAATTTAATAGAAACTACAAAATAATCGTTTACAGTGAATAAAGCTATAAAAGAAGGAATCAAAACCATAGGACAGTCATCAGAGGCAATATTCAAAGAAATTATGGCCGAAATTTTTCCAGAATTGATGAAAGAGATGAGTACTAATGTATAGGAATCACAATGCGTCCTAACTAGAAAAAATGAAGAGTAAATCCATTTATAAACACATTTTAGTGAACCTGTGCAACATTAAAGACAGAGAAGACTAAAAGTTATCAGAGGAAAGAACAAGGTTATCTACAGAGCAGCAGCAGACTTTCAGCAACAATAGAGGCCAGAAGATGGCCTCTATCAAGGGACTATATCAAGGGACTATTACCTTCAAAGAGCTGAGAGGAAGTAATTATTAATTTAAGTACCTGTATCCAATCAAAAGTCTTTCAGTATTAATTCTGAAACAACCACATCTCAGACAAGACTGAGAGCAATTATATATCAGTCCCTGACTTAAGTATTAAGGGTGGAATTTAGGAGGAAGGAAACTGAACCAGAAAGTAGAAATACAATGCAAAAAGCAATATTAAGCGAAGAATTTGATGAACATACACATAATACTAAGCAAGTATTTGTTATGCTGTTCTATAAAAACAAAATAAAAATAATGGTAGTGATTTGGTGAAATAAAAACAAGATAGACCTGAAATCCCGGGGAAATAGCATTTTAGATTGGAGGCGTATTACAAAGACCTAGTATGGTATTAGAGTAGGAAAAACATCTTTAATGAGACACAAAAATCATAACCTAATAGTAAAAGATTGCTAAGTTTGACTACACTAAAATTAAAGCTTCTGCCTGGCAAATATACCAAAACAAAATTTAAAAAACAAGCCAAACTAGAGAAGTTATTTGTGAACCATATAACCACTGCTTCCCACTAGCTATCTATTTTACCTTTGGTAGTGTATATATGTCAATGCCACTCTCTCACTTTGTCCCAGCTTCCCCTTCCCCTTCCCTGTGTCCTCAAGTCTATTCTCTACGTCTGCATCTTTACTCCTGTCCTGCCTATAGGTTCGTCAAAACCATTTTTTTTTTTTAGATTCCATATATACGTGTTAGCATACGGTATTTGTTTTTCTGCTTCTGACTACCTTCACTCTTATACACTGAATTTTAGTGTACTGGTAATTTCTGGGGAGGGAGGGTGAAGGAATCAAGGCTTATAGCTATACCTAGTTTTTCCCCATCGTCGAAGTCCAACACTGTCCTAGAGTTTAACCTGTAGTCAGCTGTGATAGAACCCTGCCATCACACTTGCTCCTGGACCTCAGAGTTTTTCTCCGGTAAATATTGCTCAGGCCTGGGTGTCTGGTCTTTTCATCCTTGTTTTCTGAACTCAGTGTATTATTTTCCTTACTTTTTGCAATGTTTGAAATGTTTCATAATTTATAACTGTTCTAGAATTTAAAAGAGGCTCTTAATCAATAATGCCAGGTGGTGCCGCAATTAAATCAGACAGATGCTGAGAAAAGTCTATTGGTCCTGTAGTCACAGAGCTGATTAATGGTTTAGCAGGGGAGACCCAGAGCTGGTTGGTGGCAGAGAAGGAACTAGCTTTGAGTCTTAGGAGTCTTGTTTTTTGAAATTTCTTCCATCTGATCACAGTGCTTTCTGTTTTGGTTAAAATTACTTCCAATGTCCCTAAATCTAGTTAGAAGGGAGCAGGGAAAGGCTGATAGTAAAAGGGATGAGGTAGGAAAGGCCCAGGGTAGTTACCCCCCCCCGCCACCACGCAGAGGCTGTCATGGCCAGCAGAGGAAGTGTAAGGGTGTGGGGGCTGCCAGTACAGCTAGCAAGGCGCCTTCCAGGCACAGCTTAGATACCTGCTGCGAGGTGCTGAATCTGATTTACTGACTCTCGCTTCTTGGTGGGACTTTCTCTGGAGCCCAGGTGGGAGGATGTGCAAGAAAAGAGAAGAGAATTCTCCAACTGGAGTTTCCCTCTGTTCAGGACTGTCTTGTTTCTTCAGAGGTTTGGTTAAAGGAACATTATTCTCTTCTAGAGTAAACAGTAATTAGTTATATAAAGTGGCAGAAAAGATACAGATACAAATTAGTGAAGGAGGATGAAGGCACAGATATATCATTATGTGGGAGGAGCAAGCATCCTACCTTTCAGAGTGCTGCTGGGAGGAAAAGCCTGAAAAAGGTGGGCTCAGCCCAGACAGAAACTTGATGATGTTCTGAACGCCTGCCCCATACCACCCAGCCTCCTCCCACCTCCAGGACCTCAAAGCATCCCTACCCTGTACCAGACCAGTTTGGTGTGATATAAGCAAGTTGAGTTCCATCCCAAATCTACCACTACCTTACTCTGTGATTTAAACATGCCGTCTGCCTTTCTAAACTTCACTTTCCTCATTCTCAAATGAAAGAAGTGGAATCAGACCACTTCTACAGTTTTTCTACCTCTGATATCCTATACAGCTATAAATATCTTTAAAATATTTCTCTCCATGCCACAAAATTAGTCCTGGATCCTTTACTCATGGTCATGTTTTATCTAGTGCTAAGAGCTGGGGAAATTACATTTTAGCCCTGATACCAAGATGGTAAACTCAGATATCTTCCGGGACCAGGGAGGTAATATAAATTTCTGAAGCAGGCAGGTGTGACATAGTAGGGGGCTCTGTGGGTGTTGGGGAACTGGAGAGTGTCTGCTTACCCAAAGGCATTCACGTGCAAATGTTTCATAAACACCATGCTGAACAAACAAAGATTTTCTGGGGCTGGGTTTGGGCCAGGAGCCACTAGTGTACAGCCTCTGATAAAAGAAAAGGAAAATCTGTGATGGGATTTCAGCCATTGATCACGGGAGGTTTAAGAGGATTGGGGCAGCAGGGAGTGAAGAAATGAGAGATGTAAGGGCATATTACAGTCAATCATCATTTCCTATCTCATCCAGCATCTATCTAACATTTTAGACAGGTAGCCTGTGATAGATTTATCCCCAACCTCACCCCCTATTACACATTAGTTGAATTCAGTCAGTTGGATCTTGAGGCAGGTCCTGGGCTTCACTTTCCTCCTGTTTCACATGAAAGGGTTGGAGTAGCTTTGTTCCAAGATCTCTTCTGCATCATATGTTCTACAAAGCTAAATATGAAATGCCTTCAGGATTCATTCATTCAACATAAATTGCCAAGCATAGCTCACAATTATTTACCAGATGAAGATTGCTTCAGGAACCTAGAATTCTAGAGCTGAAATTCAGTGTTCATTTGACAGATATTTATTGGGTGCCAATTTTGGTTTCAGGCATTGTTCTGGCCTCTGGAATGCAGTTGTGAGCAAGGTAGACAAGATTTCTATTCTTATTCAGACCAGCAACAAGCATGTTGGAAAAAATTAGTAAGATAATTTCAGCTGGTTACATGAGCTAAAAAGAAAATGGTTGAGTAGAGATGATAATCTTTCAGGGGGTGGTCCAAAAAAGTGGCATTCAAGTTGAGACCTAAATAATGAAAGAATGCCATCCAAATAAAATGAAGGAGGAAGAGCAATCAGATGGAGGGGACAGAGAGTGTGAAAGTCCTAAAACAAGAACAAGTTGACAAGTTTGAGGAAATACAACCAAGACCACACTTAATGGTGCATAGAGAGAATGAGAGGTTAGAAAATGAAAGGACCACAGGGATCAGATTTTGTTTCTCAGTCATGACGGTAGACAGCAAGGCATGCCTTGTGATGGTGTACAAACATTTAAATTCAGGAGTATTCAGATATAGACAAAAAATAATGCAAGAGGCATCAGCAGGCTGGAGTTCTACTCTGACACCTGCCACTGGCTGCTGTGTGATCTAGGAAAGTCTGCAAGTCACTTCACCTCTCTGGGATGCAGTTTCCTCATCTGTAGAATGAGTTGATCATAGCAAATACACTTTGAGGAGTGCCCCCACTAGAATATAAGGACTATGAGAACAGTGGTCTTGTTTCAGTTATTTACTGGTGTATCTACAATGACAGTGCTGCACATACATTTGGCACTCGATAAATACATGTTGGATAAACCTTGAATGATCTTTCTAGCTTTAGCATTCAGGATTCTGAGGCAATCTTCAGTGAATATTCATTAGTCTTGTTTTTGTAATTTGTGCCTTCCACAGCCAGTCTAGATATAAAGTTGTGAGGGTAATACATATTGTTTGCTGAGCAATTAGATTGACTCTGCATATATCCCCTGGTTATACATTGGATAATAATAAAATAATTTGAGTGAGATTCCTGGATTTAACCAGGCTACCACATACTGAGGGCTTGCAGTGTGCTGGGCACCATTATAAGCACTTTATGTACATTATTTTATTTAATCTTAAAATAATCCTGTGCGTTGGGAAGTCTGACACTCAGAGAAGTTAGGTAACTTTCTCAATGTCAGGCAGCTATCCAGGACTCAAACCCAGGTCTGTTTTGGGCAGTGTCTTTATCCACTATAACAAATTGCTTTCTGAATTGTTGTTTCTCATCTTGAATAAAAATACAAGTAGTTCAGGGCTGGTGAAGGAGGTCAGGGGTATCAAGAATCCACACTCCTTCTATCTTTCCATCTTATTGTCCCTTATGTAAGGCATCAAATTTAAGTTGAGAGGGAAGAAAGGGGAAGGGATGATGCTCAGGAGAGCAAAAGCTTTCCTTAACTCCCTAGCCAACTTCTGCTTATTGGCTAAAATTTTATCTTGTCACCCCTGGCGGCAGGGGAGATTGGAAAAGAGAGTAGCTTGATGGAGCTGGGCATAATGGTGCCCCCAAACAAAATTGAGGTTCTGTCACCCAGGAAGAAGGAGAGGATGGCTACTGGGAAGGTAGCTGTCAGTGTTTTCATTATGTGTGTAGAACAACCTGGCCACTCAATCATCACAGAGAATCTCTGCTTGCTCACTAGTGCTTTTAAGCTCTAGTGAGCTATTTTCACTTTAAAATCATTTATTTGGGTTTTTATATGTAAACACACACACAGAATGAAAGAAGCTAATTACTAAGCAGAGCCTTGTTGGGGGTGGGGAGGTATACACCAGTTGCCTGGTGGGGTCATGTAATTGGAGAGGATACAGCCCTGAGCGAGTGAATTCCTGCTGCCCATCTAGTCCTGGTTCTGCCTCTACCTCATGATTTTAAGAAAATCCTTTCTTCAGTTTTTCCATCAGTAAAATGAAGAGTTTGAACCAGATGAAATCTAAAGCGTCTTTGAGTATCACCCTTTGCTGACCTTATTTATGTTGATTATGGATTGACATTTGAAGAGAATGAAGGGCGTTAGTTTAATAGGAACAAAATGTTTTATATGCTTTTATAAGATGTGAGAGAGCTTCTGAATACCACGTGTCTCCACTGAAAGTTGGGTAAGAGGGGGTGAAAAGCTTTAAAATAAATAACAGGTAAAATTATGTAAAGGAAGTTGTATAACCAGGAAACAAAGATCAAATGTAAAGGCCAAGAGGGCTGCATTTTGCACTTGGCAATGCAAATTCCACCATCAAGTTGGTGGTAAGAGACTGGAAGCTTCTGGATTCTGGTGTGGTCGGTTCCAGGACTAGAGTTTCAACAATAGCTCTCTCTAGGATATTAAAGAAGCAGCCAAAAAAATGACCAAGCATCTTCCCAGGGAACAGCAGCTCCTTAGAAATGCCTTGCAAAGTGCTCACCGTCTCCACGGTCTTTTCCTGGCTTGTGTGAGGAGTGGGTGTGTGGAAGGTGCTACTGTAGGCTTTTGGGGTTCTCCTTTCTAATGTAAAAGTGATGATGATGGTGGTGGTGGTAGTGGTGGCAGCTGATATACATTTGTGAGTGTTCATAGTATGTGCCAGATCCTGTGATAACTGCTTTATAGATATTATCTCTAAGCCTCAATTTATTCATCTATAAAATGTGGGTGTATTAGTCTCTGCCTCATTCTATTGTAGAATGCATAATTTTAGAGACCTAATCAGCAGCAGTCACCCAAGGAGCTTCTGTACTAGCCTTATTTCAAAAGGTCTGTCCGGAAAATGAAATAATGAAAACAGAGAGACTAATCCTGAGTATACTGAGTACCTGGAAGTGTTTGTCTTTGTTTCTTTGTATCCAAATGACTTTTTCGTTGTAGTGAGCACCATTGTCTCCACTGTATGCCCAAAGCTTATGGGGCCAAAGTGGCTCACTGCTGAGTGTCAGAACTTGGAGATGCCCCCAAGATTTCCTGCTCCCTGGAGTACATGTTCCTTCTCCTATGTCCTTAATGGAATACTAATCTAGGTACTGCTGTGAAGGGATTTTGCAGATGAAATTAAGGCCCCAAGTCAGCTGACCTTTAAATAGGGAGATTATCCAGGTAGGCCTGAGCCAATCACATGAACCTTTTAAATCTAAGTCTAGAAGTAAAGTCAGGTAAGTCAGAGAGGGAGTTGATGTGAGGGAAAATCCTACTGGCTTTAAAGATGGAGGAAGCCCCATGGCATGGAATGTGGGCAATCCGTAGGCGCTAAGAGTGGCCCCAGCTGACAGCAGCAAGGAATGGGGTCCTCAGTCCTTCAACTGCAAGGATCTGAATTCTGGCAACAACCATGTGCACTCAAAAGAGGACCCAGAGCTCCACATGAGACCCTGATCTGCCTACGTCTTGATTTCAGCCTGTGAGATCCTGAGAAGAGAACTCAGTCATACTGTGCTCAGACTTTTGACCTATAAAACTATGAGCTAAAGAATGGATGTTGTTTTAGGCTGTTATCTAGCTATAGAAAACTGATGTGCTTACCATGAGGCACGTGACTACCCCGTGACAGAGCTAGGATTTGAATTCAGGCCTGGCTAACTCTAAAGCTTTTGTTCTGAATCTCTCTTACACTGGGGAATGATGCAAATTCCAAATTTTATGTTAGATATTTTTTTAATTTATTATATTTTTTTACACAGCAGGTTCTTATTAGTTATCTATTTATACATATTAGTGTATATATGTCAATTCCAATCTCCCAATTCATCCCACCACCAGCATCCCCCGCTACATTCCCCCTTTGGTGTCTGTACGTTTGTTCTCTACATCTGTGTCTCGATTTCTGCCTTGCAAACCGGTTCATCTATACCATTTTTCTAGATTCCACATATATGTGTTAACATACGATATTTGTTTTTCTCTTTCTGACTTACTTCACTCTGTATGACAGTCTCTAGGTCCATCCACATCTCTACAAATGACCCAATTTCGTTCCTTTTTATGGCTGAGTAGTATTCCATTGTATATATGTACCACATCTGCTTTATCCATTCGTCTGTCAATGGGCATTTAGGATGCTTCCATGACCTGGCTATTGTAAATAGTGCCACAATGAACATTGGGGTGCATGTGTTTTTTTGAATTATGGTTTTCTCTGGTATATGCCCAGTAGTGGGATTGCTGGGTCATATGGTAGTTCTAATTTTAGTTTTTTAAGGAACCTCCATACTGCTCTCCATAGTGACTGTATCAATTTACATTCCCACCAACAGTGCAAGAGGGTTCCTTTTTCTCCACACCCTCTCCAGCATTTGTTGTTTGTAGATTTTCTGATGATGCGCATTCTGACCGGTGTGAGGTAATACCTCACTATAGTTTTGATTTGCATTTCTCTAATGATTAGTGATGTTACGAAGCTTTTCATTTGCCTCTTGGCCATCTGTATGTCTTTGGAGAAATGTGTATTTAGGTCTTCTGCCCATTTTTTGATAAGGTTGTTTGTGTTTTTAATATTGAGCTGCATGAGCTGTTTATATATTTTGGAGATTAAACATTTGTCCGTTGATTCGTTTGCAAATATTTTCTCCCATTCTGAGGGTTGTTTTTTCGTCTTGTTTATAGTTTCCTTTGCTCTGCAAAAGCTTTTAAGTTTCATTAGGTCCTATTTGTTTATTTTTGTTTTTATTTCCATTACTGTAGGAGGTGGGTCAAAAAAGATCTTGCTCAGATTTATGTAAAAGAGTGTTCTTCCTATGTTTTACTCTAAGAGTTTATTAGTGTCTAGTTTTATATTTAGGTCTTTAATCCATTTGGAGTTTATTTTTGTGTATGGTGTTAGGGAGTGTTCTAATTTCATTCTTTTACATGTAGCTGTCTGGTTTTCCCAGCACCACTCATTGAAGGGACTGTCTTTTCTCCCATTGTATATCCTTGCTTCCTTTGTCATAGATTAGTTGACCATAGGTGCGTGGATTTATCTCTGGGCTTTCTATCCTGTTCCATTGATCTATACTTCTGTTTTTGTGCTAGTACCATATTTTCTTGATTACTGTAGCTTTGTAGTGTAGTCTGAAGTCAGGGAATCTGATTCCTTCAGCTCTGTTTTCTTCCCTCAAGATAGTTTTGGCTGTTCGGAGTCTTTTGTGTCTCCATACAAATTTTAAGATTTTTTTTTTCTAGTTCTGTAAAAACTACCATTGGTAATTTGATAGAGATTGCACTGAACCTGTAGATTGCTTTGGGTAGTATAGTCATTTTCACAGTATTGATTCTTCCAATCCAAGAACATGGTATATCTCTTCATCTGTTTGTGTCATCTTTGATTTCTTTCATCAGTGTCTTATAGTTTTCTGCATACAGGTCTTTTGTCTCCTTAGGTAGGTTTATTCCTAGGTATTTTATTTTTTTTGTTGCAGTGGTGAATGGGATTGTTTCCTTAATTTCTCTTTCTGATCTTTTGTTGTTAGTGTATAATAATGCAAGAGTTTTCTGTGCTTTAATTTTGTATTCTGCTACTTTACCAAATTCATTGATTAGGTCTAGTAGTTTTCTGGTGGCATCTTTAGGATTCTCTATGTATAACATCATGTCATCTGCAAACAGTGACAGTTTTACTTCTTCTTTTCCAATTTGTATTCCTTTTATTTCTTTTTCTTCTCTGATTGCTGTGGCTAGGACTTCCAAAACTGTGTTGAGTAAGAGTGGCGAGAGTGGACATCCTCCTCTTTTTCCTGATCTTAGAGGAAATGCTTTCAGTTTTTCACCATTGGGAATGAAGTTTGCTATGGGTTTGCTGTGGGTTCCTCTTCGATTTCTTCAGTGATCTCTTGGTTGTTTAGTAACGTATTGTTTAACCTCCATGTGTTTGTGTTTTTTTACGTTTTTTTTCCCTGTAATTGATTTCTAATCTCATAGTGTTGTGGTCAGAAAAGTTGCTTGATATGATTTCCATTTTCTTAAAGTTACTGAGGCCTGATTTGTGACCCACGATGTGATCTATCTTGGAGAATGTTCTGTGCGCACTTGAGAAGAAAGTGTAATCTCCTGTTTTCAGTTGGAATGTTCTATAAATATCTAATCTGTCTGGTCTATTGTGTCATTTAAAGCTGTGTTTCCTTATTTTCTGTCTGGATGATCTGTCCATTGGTGTCAGTGAGGTGTTAAGGTCCCCCACTATTACTGTGCTACTGTTGATTTCTTCTTTTATAATTGTTAGCATTTGCCTTATGTATTGAGGTGCTCCTCTGTTGGGTGCATATATATTTATAATTGTTATATCTTCTTCTTGGATTGATCTCTTGATCATTATATAGTGTCCTTCCTTGTCTCTTGTAACATTCTTTATTTTAAAGTCTATTTTATCTGATGAGTATTGCCACTCCAGCTTTCTTTTGAATTCCATTTGCATGGAATATCTTTTTCCATCCCCTCATTTTCACTCTGTACGTGTCCCTAGTTCTCAAGTGGGTCTCTTGTAGACAGCATATATATGGGTTTTGTTTTTGTACCCATTCAGCAAGCCTGTGTCTTTTGGTTGGAGCATTTAATCCATTCACGTTTAAGGTGATTATTGATATGTATGTTCCTGTTACCATTTTCTTAATCGTTTGGGGTTTGTTTTTGTAAGTCCTTTTCTCCTCTTGTGTTTCCCACTTAGAGAAGTTCCTTTAGCATTTGTTGTAAAGCTGGTTTGTTGGTGCTGAATTCTCTTAGCTTTTGCTTGTTTGTAAAGCTTTTGATTGCACTGTCAAATTTGAATGAGATCCTTGCCAGGTAGAGTAATCTTGGTTGTAGGTTCTTCCCTTTCATGTCTTTAAATATATCATGCCACTTCCTTCTGGCTTGTAGAGTTTCTGCTGAGAAATCAGCTGTTGACCTTATGGGAGTTCCCTTGTATGTTATTTGTCATTCTTCCCTTGCTGCTTTCAATAATTCTTCTTTGTCTGTAATTTTTGCCAATTTGATTACTATGTGTCTTGGCGTGTTTCTCCTTGGGTTTATCCCGTATGGGACTCTCTGTGCTTCCTGGACTTGGGTGGCTATTTCCTTTCCCATGTTAGGGAAGTTTTTGACTATAATCTCTTCAAGTATTTTCTCAGGTCCTTTCTCTCTTCTTCTTCTGGGACCCCTATAATGTGAATGTTGGTGCATTTAATATTGTCGCAGAGGTCTCTTAGGCTGTCTTCATTTCTTTTCATTCTTTTTTCTTTATTCTGTTCTGTGGCAGTGAATTCCACCATTCTGTCTTCCTGGTCACTTATCTGTTCTTTGGCCTCAGTTATTCTGCTGTTGATTCCTTCTAGGGTAATTCATTTCAGTTATTGTATTGTTCATGACTGTTTGTTTGTTCTTTAATTCTTCTAGGTGTTTGTTCTTTAATTCCTCTAGGTCTTTGTTACACATTTCTTGCATCTTCTCAACCTTTGCCTCCATTCTTTTTCCGAGGTCCTGGATCATCTTCACTATCATTATTCTGAATTCTTTTTCAGGAAGGTTGCCTATCTCCACTTCATTTATTTGTTTTTCTGGGTTTTATCTTGTTCCTTCTTCTGGTACATAGTCTTCTGCCTTTTCATTTTGTCTATCTTTCTGTGAATGTGTTTTCATTCCACAGTCTGCAGAATTGTAGTTCTTCTTGCTTCTGCTGTCTATCCTCTGGTGGATGAGGCTAAGAGGCTTGTATATATTAGATATTTTAAATTGCTAAGTGCAAGTTTAAAATGCAAGTAAATGATGTGGTTCATTTCTGTGGATGATGTGGAGTAAATACAATGATGTGGAGTAAATACTGAGAACTATGAGGAAAATAAATTACCTGGAAGTTACACATTCTATGCATAACTCAAACTAAAATATTATTAAAATGAATGTGAAAAAGGATGGTTGGCCATGCCACCAGCCCTAGTTTAAAGAAAGAATGGTGATGTATAAATACTTAAGTGTAGTTATCTAGTTGCCAAATTAGCCTGACAGGATCTGACAGCTATGAGTGAGCTGAAGAAATTCTCCTGTAAAAAAAGAATGCCTGGAATTTGGACAAATAGAACTTGGTGTGCAGGAACCTAAAGACTGGACATTGCCATGGGTTCTACAGTGTTTTGAAGTGCAGCTGATTTCCAAAGGCTCACACAAGTAACAGAGGTGGGCAAAGGAACATCATAATTCTCCTGTGGAGTGACCATGAATTGGGCTTGGGGTAAGGATGCCATCATAAGAACCCTTCGCCATAAGGCATAGACAGTAGCTATAAATAATAATAATAATAATAATAATAATAGTATTTGTCAAGGACTCCCTGTGTGCCAGACATTTCTCTAAATGCTTTACCTGAATTTCCTCATCTAATCCTTAAGCAGTCCTGTGTGGTTGGTACTTGTGATTATCTCTGTTTTAAAGATGAGAAGCCTAAAACACAGAAAACCTGAATAACTTGCCCTAGGTAAATATTAAGCATTAAGCAGAACTCAGGCATGTCTCCAAAGGCTATTTTCTTAGTTGCTGTACCCATCTCCCTGGGGAAAAAAGCTAAAGTTCTAGGAAAACGTATTTTTGTTAGTGAGGAAAGTATATTTATATGATCAAGAGATAATGTTAAATGAAAGTATACATGTTACATTATCACTTACATAAAAAGGAAAGACACACATGTTCAAACAATGCTATATATATTGAGTAGAAAAGAACTAATATATAAAGCAGAAACTAACACACCATTGTAAAGCAATTATACTCCAATAAAGATGTTTAAAAAATAAGAAAAAAAAAAAAGCTGCTCAAGCCAGTATAAACTGAATCATAAAAAGGAAGAAAAAAGAAAAGAACTAATAATTAATATCAGTAGATATCCCTGGAGTGTGCCTAGAATGAGGCTTTGGGTACTAGTCAAAGTGAGGTTTAAGGTTATTTGAAATGTTTGAACTTTTTCTCTAGAGTATTTACAATTTATTATGATGTAGGTCAAACTAACAAAATGGCACATAGTATAATGGAAAAAATTCCCACATACTGTTATCCAGGATAGGAAATAAGGCATGACAAATACAGTTGAGTCCCTCATGTTTGCATCTCCTTGCTTCCCTCAACAGAGGCGATTGCCCCCGAGAATTTAGAGTCTATTGTTCTGTTGCATTTCTTTATACTTTTTAGTATGTAAGCATGTATTCCAAAAAATATATTAATAGGTTAATAAAATATTCATGTTTCATGTTTTTAACTTTACATAAATAATATACTGTAAGTATTATTCTACAGCTTACTTTTTTAAACTCAGCATTGTATGTGCAAAATGTATTGATATTGGGGCTTCCCTGGTGGTGCAGTGGTTGAGGGTCCGCCTGTCGATGCAGGGGACACGGGTTCGTGCCCCAGTCTGGGAGGATCCCACATGCCGCGGAGCGGCTGGGCCCGTGAGCCATGGCTGCTGAGCCTGCACATCCGGACGGAGCCTGTGCTCTGCAACGGAAGAGGCCGGGAGAGGCCGCAGCGGTGAGAGGCCCGCGTACTGCAAAAAAAAAAAAAAAAAAAAAAAAGTGTTGATATTGATGTTTATCTAGTTTAATTTTTTTCACTCCTGGGTAGTAGGCCATAATTTATTTTTTGATTCTCTTGTTGATGAGCATTTAGGTAATTCCCAGTGTTTTGCAGTTACAGAAAATTATTTCATAAATTATCATGTCACTTTGGGTATATGTGTGCATTTCTGTAGGTTCTATGCCTAAGAGTGGTTTTTAGGGTATATACATCTCAACGTTACTAGGCAGTGCCACAATCCTCTCCAGTGTGGTTGTACTCCTACCAGCAGTTCATAAGAAGCTCCATTGTTCCAGATCTCTGTCAACACATGGCCATGTCAGATATTAATGATTACTAATCCAATTTTGTTAACTGAAGAATGTGTTCATGTTTTACCCATGTAATTACAAAGAAAGGGAAGGGGGAGGAGAGAGAGAGGCAGAGAGATAGAGAAAAAGAGAGAAAGGGAAAGAGAGAAAGAAGGAGGAAATCAGGCATAAGGCATAGGAAAGAAAGGAATCCTGTTGCTAAACTAGAGTGTGGCTTTGGTGTTTGGTTAGGGCCAAACTGGAGCCCCAGGCAGGCTGAGTTGAGGTGTAGACCTCTAGGTAATTGACGAGGGCTGCTTGCCTCTCCTTTTATTAAAGGCTATAGTAGCCCCAGAACTGGAGGTTGAGAGGAGCCTGTAGTGACTCCAAGCTGGTGAGAAGAGACAGGTAGAAATAGGTAGACAGAGAGGAGATGCACTCAGAAGCTCTTCTCTTGACTGGACCATCAGCCAGTCAGCCCTTTTATCTACAGATGTTTTGGCTCATTTTCAGGGTGCTTGGTCGTTAACTCTCATGCGGACCTAGTCATTAGTTATCCTGTAATGCTGGCTTCCTCTTGGGATATAGTAATCAGCTCCACTCTGAGGACATTTTAACAGCATAAACCAGAGAAAATTATTTTATGTCACTTGGCGATTTATGAAAAGTAAAATGAATTCCATGGTGGGTAAAAATTTGACTTAATGCAGAATATCAAAGATAAATAATTTACCTGAGAACGTAAGAACTGCCCTATGTTATAGGACTCATGGTCCCTCAAGCCCAACCTTCCATCACTGACTCTGGCAATGGGGAGGCGTTGGGGGGTGATGAGGTGGCCCTTTCTCTGCTATGTCAGCTTTGACAGGTTAGCAAGTCCATTTTTGGCATACACCCGTTCAGGGGCTTTCCTGCACACCACATATATAGACTTAACAGTATTTAGTTAAGAGTGAGTGAATGAAATTAATCTTTTTGAACCTGAGTTTCCTTGTCCAAAAGTATCAATTATAATAACAATCCTAACTGCTCTGAAAAATGTACATTAAATAAGAATAACAAGGAAAGCTTTTGCTAACTGAAGGCTGAATTCAGATGTTAATTTTAAAAATCTATTGTGTGTGTGTGAATGAGACAGGCTTTAACGCAATTTCTCACGTGTTTTATCCATTGTTGCTTAGTCTGACTGGCTGCTAATGGGCTTGGGTGAACAACAGATCATTTCCTCACCTAACCATTTGCTGTCCTATCTGTTGCTGAATAGACTGCTAGTCAGGTTCTTGTTTTTATAAAGAATCCTGATAGCACTAAAAAGCTTGCTATAGGGGTTTCTCCCAGTGGAAATCTTTTGCCTTGCTTTCTGTTTGATTTTTCAGATCATTATCTCTCCTTGGGGAGAGAGGTAATGTGATTGACTCTTGTGGAGAAGAGAAGCAACGATGGAATGATGATGGTCAGCCCATGTTTTCGTCTGCTTTAGTTGAGTAAGATTCACTCCAGTGCTTGGCCATTTAGTTGGTTTGAGAACTAGTTATTTCTCTCTAAAGATCTGGCTGCATTTAGTAAAAGGTTCTACAATGCCTAATTCTTTTTATATCATTGTGATAAAGGACTCATGTAGAAACTTAGAACTATGGGCTTCCTTATTGTTCCGTTAGTCTATCAGATAGAGGATAGACATTATGGTGTTTTTTGACTTACTGTCCTCTAACCTTTCCTCGCACCCGTCTGATGTTGGGGAGCTCACTGCATTGGAAAGCTTTGTAGGGCAGCTCTGGTGATTAGGGTAGGAATGAAAAGTACCAGACTGAAATGCCAGAATGTCTTATCTGGACCCGTGAGGTACACCACTGCTCACTGTGCATTATGCTACTCACTGTTCTCTCCTTCTGGGCACATTGTAGGCCTGAGTTCTCTTTCCCTCTAGAATGGCAACTGGCAGCATTTAAGATGGTGGCTACTCCATCAGTCTGGGTCCCTGAGTGAACGTGATGAGCAGAGGCTCCTTGACCACCCACCATGGACACATACGTTGAGTGAAAAATAAACCTTTGTTCTTTGAAAGTACTGAAGATTGAGGGTTGCTTGTAACCAGAGAAAAATCTAGCCCATTCAGACTGACACAGTGATGATTGAAGGCCCATTCTCAGTAACCTTCTCAATATAGCATTTCAGCTATACAAGTGGATTAAACTTGTAATATGAGAAAAAAAAGAATTTGTCATTTTGTCTTTGGATGAGTTGAATTCTACCGTCCAGTGTTTTCCCTCACTGGTCCCAGTCACACTTTTTAGAGCTACTTGACAGTATTTCAGAGACTAGAGTTAGGTACCCCAGCACCTTTGAGTCTTTTGGTCCTTAGGCTGAAATCCCCATTTCCTCAGCTGCTCTGCTTGTAATGCTGGGAATAATTCGAAGGGCTTTTTAAAATTCTGGTAAACTTTGTCTAGATATTTTTGTATCTATGAATAATTATTATCCAGGACAGTTCTCAGGGTAGCCTTAGACTTCTAGCAACTTTAGCATGCATATCTTTAAGATCCCATAACCTGCCTGGGGTGTGTCATGTTCTAAGGTAAGAAGGGTGAGGGCTAGTGAAAAAGTGTTAGGATCAGTGGATTGACTATCCTGAAAGACTGAAAGAATTGCTAGAGTCAGACTGCTGAAGGAATGAGTTCTAAAGATAGGAAATGATGGTTGGAGAGTGAGATATTTGAAATTGAGATTGTTGGGAGTTACAGCTATTGGTAATGACAAGTTCAAGGTTTGAACATTGGAGTGAGTAACTGAGGAAGTATGGAACACAGCTTACTGAAGAACAGGTTTAGAAACTTGTAGTTCTCAAAGGAGTTTCCAAAACATTATTTAAGAGGTAGCATTTATATTCATCTGTATTCCAGACTATGTATTTTAACTTTTAGATTATCTTCATAAATTTTGCCACTGATTATGAAATTTTCTCTAACATATTGGAACATTTATCCTAGTACATCATAGGTTCTGGAGTTAGGGAGATCTACATTCAAATCTTGAATTTACTGTTTACTGGTTGTATGACTTTGGGCACATCAATTCAAATCTTTGAGCTTCAGCTTCTTCATCTGAAAATTGGATAGAGTAGTAATACCCATCTCTGTAGACTTGTTGTGACAATAGAATGAGTTAATGCATGAAAAAGAGCATTCTTGCTGGCACGTGGTGGCACTCAGGTAATGATAATAACTATTCTTTACCCCATTATTATTAAAGCAGAGAGGCCAAAGAGGCCTGAAGGATTGGAAAGCTGCCACAGTCAACCATAAGGGAATATCCTAATTATATTACATTACATTATGTTACATTACATATTACAGCCTAGCATTTATTTTCAAGCTAACCAAAAAATTAATTTTTCTATCTAAGAAGTTTCTAGCATGGAAGCGTTTCTACCCCATAAATTATTGAGAATGAATAACACACACACACACACACACCAGAATTCCACAAACTTGATTTGCAAATATTGTCAAATTAGATATTTGTAAGATAATGAAATACAGCTTTTTACAGAAGATGTGTATTACAGCTGTTAAAAATCCTTCAGGACTATGAATGAGAAAAGCTTGAAGCTAGAACTTTCTAATTTTCTTGATAGACAAGTGGTATGCTGCCTCTGCCCCTGCTCTTTTATTTCCAACCTTTGACATTCACTGATCTTCTTTAACTGCATATTTCCAGGATTGATAAATCAGGAATACTTCAGTGCTTTCATTTAGACAAGACACCTGAAGTTCAAGAGAACAAAACAGCCAAGCTCTTGAAAGTCATTACACTTTGCTAGACCAGTGATTCTTGACCATATCAGGTCAGGCACTACTCTGCCCTTTTTTAAACAAATATTTTGTAATACCCCTTGACTATACTGAAATGAGATCCATGAGTAATATAACCTGTCTATTCACAATTAAATTATGCACATACTTCCTTAACTGCAATACAAAATAGCAATAAAGCAAAAGTTATTTATAATATAGTATTTGTTTCATTATAAATGCTCAGACTTGTCTACAGTAGGAAACATAATAAAGTAGTCAGATATGTGTGGCTTGTACATTAAATCACTGTGAATGCAACAACTACTAATGAAGTCCAGCACAGGTGTGTTGGGTTGTCAACTCTAATACCACGAGTACCACGAGTGACATCACTGTTGGTGACATTTAGAGAATCCCTGTTCTGAACAAAATGAAAGTGTAATTCCCCTTCATTTAGTGTATATAAATTACCATGCAAAAAATTATTTGTGTTTATATGTAAAAGGAGTTAAGTGCTAAATTGGGTAACTATAAACAAATTTTTCACTTATACAGATGGCTGATAGGACATTCTAAAATCATGGAGAATGTGGGATGTGATTTTTTAAATGAGAGATTGTCCTTCATATTGTAATGTCACCTGTCCTCTCACTAAATGCCTATAGTGTTCCCCAATCATAACCACAACCCACGGCCCCACAAGTATCTCAGAGAACCTCTGGGGGTGTTACCACTTCTACTGAGAATCATGTTCTAGGTATGTTGACTGGAGTACATATAATTAAAAGGTTTTAAAATTTCTAAGGCCAAAGTCCATCCAAATATAACTCACAGTTGTCCCTCTACACTCTAGACATGTCAAAATGTAAATCTGATCATGTCATCCTTAATGCCAACCTTCTTTAAACAATTTGTGACTCCCCACTGAACTCATAATGAAGACCTAAATACTTAGCGCAGCCTGTGGTCCCCTCCTGATCTGACCCTTGTTGGCCCCAAGTGCTGGTGGCTCTCCTGGCTCCCAGCACTACAGTTATGTTGGTCTTCTTTCAGCTGCTGGAATAAATCACATCATTTTCACCACTGCACTTTCAGCCCTGGCCCCTGACATTTCATACTTTTTTTCAGTCAACTCTTGCGCTTCCTAGAAATTGCAGCTCAATGATCACACCCTCAGAAGAGTGTTTGCTGATCTCAAAACAGGGTTAGCACCACCACGTATACCTCTTCTCATAGCCTCCACAGCAGGGGTAATTTTACATATATGTATAGTTGGATTCATGTCTGTCTGCTCTGGTAGCCTTTGAGCTTACTGAGGGAAGGAACCATGCCTGCTGTCTCTTCTCAGTGACTGAAATACTTAGCCCCTCACATATTCCATTGAGTGCATACACAGATGACTGAGTAGACAAAGGGATGGTTGAATGAAAAAATGAGCAAACATATGCCTATAGCTAAGCTGACATTCCTGGGTCAAGCCTAGTTGGGTCAGTGAGTTTGTTTTCTAATCACAGCAGAGCTCACACCCAACTGCTTAGAGAAATTAATGCTCTCATGTATGACTTATTTGGCAAGAACAATATGTTAACCTTCTAGTGTGAAGTGAGAAGGGGTGTGGTTGAGAAGTGCAAGGGAAGATGAGATTCACAGCAGAGGGAGTAGTACTTCTGTATTCTTCAGCTGAATAAGTAATAAATAAATCTATTCTTGTCATTTCAAATTCCGATAATACCCTGAATGAAAAAGTTTCCCATTACCTTCTAGTCCTCTGCCCAAAACATTTATGATTAACAATTGGTTGTACATTCTAATGGCCATAACCTCTGAATTTAATTATATATATATATGCATAGATGCAGACATAGCTCTCCTTCTCTCCCTGTTTTAATTTTCCTTCAAATATAATTTTATTTGGATATAAAATATGTAAAGTCTTGTGGAAAAGATAGCATGTTCGATTTGTAAAGTAGATGACTAAAGTACCTGAAAGCAGTACTTTGGTCAAAATAAATAACGACATGTTATTTGTTATAGATGAATTGTGCCTCCCTCCCACTCATATGTTGAAGCCCTAACCCCCAGTGTAGTGGCATTTGGAGATGAGACCTTTGGGAACTAATGATAATTGGATTTAGAAGAGGCCCTCATGGTGGGATTAGTGCCCTTATAAGAAGAGATACCAGAGCGCTTGCTCTCCCTCCACTGTGTAAAGACACAGAGAGAAGGCAGCCTTTTGCAAGTTAGTAAGAGAGCTTTCACCAGGAACTGATCTGCCAGCATCTGGATCTTGCACTTTCCAGCCTCCAGAACTATGAGAGAATAAATTTTTGTTGTTAAATTTTTGTTGTTTAAGTCACCCAGCCTGTGGTATTTTGTTATGGCAGCCTGAGTGGACTAAAGCATTATTGTAGCAGGTGATATAACCATAATTTCCAGGATAATCTAATGGCATCATTTATTCCTTAATTTAAACAAATATTTGTTGAGTACCTACTATGTGCCAAGAAAACAAAGGCTCTGCTTTCATGATGCTAACAGTCTATTGGAGAGTAGGGGTGAAGGGGTTGGGAGATGCATTCAGTAGACACTAAAAAGCAAAGAAACATATGCTAGATAAATGCCATGAAGAAAAATAAAGCACTGGAAGGAATTTTACAAAATTCAGATGTAAGAAATGCCAGATTTCTTTTAATCTCTAAATTAGTAAACTTTTTAATGAACCTTCAAATGGGTTTCAAGGGGAAATTTAATCTCAGACATTTTGTGGACTTCTTCCAGTTTCCGGGACAAGCTGGACCTTTTTTTTTTTAGTCCACTCTGATTACCACACCAGGCTAGTTGTCCACTTTTACCTGGTCCAAGGAAGAAAGGAGGTTTTGCTGCTTCCATATCAAGCTTGACACTGGGGCCTTTGATTATAGCGGTTGGTCTCTATGGGTGCCGAGAGGGAGTGTGGTGTTCCCTTTTGCTGTTCTTGGAATCTGCAAACCCCTGCTTTCTCCTTGTTATAGCTCTACAGATCTCCCTCCCTCCTTAGTTAGCTACTTCTGCCTTTAGGTCAGGTGACTATGCTCTGGTGCCAGAAACTGCTGCCTTCAGCTCTGCAACTTGAAAAACCCATAACCAATGTTGCTGATAACTCAAAACACAAATTTTAGTTATCTTCTTACAAGAGAGAAGAAAGATAACCATTCATTCCTCCTAGTCTTTTTTTTGTGTGGTTTTAATAAAATGGTCACAAGTTAATCTCTCAACAGTTATTTTCCTGGACCTTTATGTAAATACACATTTTTATAAAAAGTTGAACTTGTGATTTACTGTTTCATACCTGCTTTTAGCACTGAGCAATACTTATGAGAACTTTCCCCTGTTGTTAAATATTCTTTTCAAACCTGGATTTCAGTGGCTGTGTAAATATTAAATAAATATGAAATTGTTGATACCCAAATTTAGACAATTAGGTTATCTCCAGTTTTCCTAATTAGAAGCAATATGGTTGTGAGTTATAATATATATATATATATATATATATATATATGTATAAATCTTTAAGAGCAGCTCTAATAATTTATTTCTTTAGGATAAATTCTTAGAAGTGGAATTATTGGAGCATGAATGTTTTTAAGATTCTTTTTACATTTGTCATAAGCATAGTCTGGACATGCATTTATGAACTGTAATACAATACAGTTCTTAGATTTGCCAGGTGGGAATGCTCCAGCAGTCATTTTTGTTTGTTTGATTTTTTGTTTTGTTTTTGTTTTTGTTTGTTTTAACATCTTTATCGGAGTATAATTGCTTTACAATGTTGTGTTAGTTTCTGCTGTATAACAAAGTGAGTCAGCTATACGTACACGTATATCCCCATATCCCCTCCCTCTTGCGTCTCCCTCCCACCCCTCTAGGTGTTCACAAAGCACCAAGCTGATCTCCCTGTGTGATGCAGCTGCTTCTCACAGCTATCTGTTTTACATTTGATAGTGTATATATGTCAATGCTACTCTCTCACTTCGTCCCAGCTTACCCTTCCCCCTCCTCGTGTCCTCAAGTCCATTCTCTACGTCTGTGTCTTTATTCCTTTCCTGCCCCTAGGTTCTTCAGAACCATTTTTTTTTTTAAAGGTTCCATATATATGTGCCATATAGTAGGAGCTTAATCAATATCACAGTCTCCCCACTTCCAAGGAGGAAGTTTTAAACCTAGAAGCAAAGAAAGTAATTTGCAATGGAGAAATGAGGGTTAGGGTAAAGGGCATCTTTCAAAATGCTGTAGGTCAACTGGTCTTCAAAATTGTAGTCCCAGACCAGCTGCATCAGCGTCACCTAGAAACTTGTTAGAAATGCAGATTTGGGGACTCACTCTAGATGTACTGAATCAGAAACTGTTGGCGGGCCCAGTGCTCTGTGTTTTAATCAAGCTTTCCAGGTAATTTTGGTGCTCCCTTGTGATTCTGGAACACCACTGCTTTGAAGCTCTTATTATGAAAATGTTTTATATGAATTATTTAATTTAGTCCTTCTGTTTTTTTAAAAAAAGCATTTTTAAGAAGAGAAGCATACTGTTAAAAAAAAAAAGTTAACTGGGCCACCTGAAAAGTTATTAAAAACCCAACGTAACATAAGCCAAATAATAAGAAATTCTTTCTCCCTCAGAAAAGACTTCTACCTAATTTGAAAATATAGGATTCCAGGTAAGTGTACATCTAGAGCATATCTGGAATGTGGAAACAAAGATCACACGAATCAGAACAGAGGCTATTTATCCAGAGCTTGCTATAGCAAGTCAGCCATCATCACTTGCATTTAGCAAAGACTCAAAGTCAGGAGGCAGAGTAGAAAAGATTATAGTGAAAAAAACAGGGCTTCAGCTGTGCTCTAACCAGAGGTTGTTGACCTAGGAAAGCAGGAGGTGCACAAACAAGAAGTGGGACATCTAATGTAGTTGCTTTGGGGAGCATATTTGGCTTTCTGTGGTTAGTCTTGAGCTGGAAGCAGGCAGGAGGAGAAAAATAAGGAAGCTAGCAGTCATTGAACAAGTCCTGACCTTCCTGGGCTGGTTGCCACAGAGATTGTCAGCGTTTTATTGTTATTTATAGGGTCTGGCTATTGTTTGTATGTCAGTCTCTCAAGAAACCTAGAAAGAAAGGGCACATATATAAAGGAATGATGTATGCTTTAAAAAGGTTACAGTTACATTATTTATCAAGTTTTTTGGTTATAGGGAAAAACAGTTAACATACTCATGGACCCTACTATTTCTGTTTTGATTAACAAGGCATTTTGAACATTAATTTATATAAGAAATAGTGCCAATCCAAATATTATCCGAATTTAACTTTCCTACGTGTATTCCAACTGTCACGGATTTTGTTCATGGGGAGTAATAGAGGTAATGAAGACAATGCATGCATGACATAATTAGTGGTAAAAAAACAACATATTCTGTCAAAGCAAAAATTGCACTGGACAAAGTTAACAGGTAAGGATGACTTCTTTCAAAGCTATTGCAATAGAGAGAGAGCCCAGAATATAATCTGAGCTCAGTTTCACTGAAATGACAGTCAGGAGAGGCTTTCAGAAATGGAGTGGGGGGCAGGGACCCTAAGCCATCTGTGTTTGCTAATTGACCTTTCCCAAAGGAAAGAGGAGGTAGTTTTACAACTTGGAGCAATGTGCCCACAGAAGGTAGGAAGATAGGCTTCTACCCTTTTATAGAGACTGGAGATGGGGGCTTTCTCTTCCTTGATGATTACATTTCAAAGGGATGGTTACCAGACCCTTGCAGAAGAAGACATCCTAGCTTGGAAAACTGGCAAGAGGCTTTTAAAAAGATTTACATCCCAGGGCTTCCCTAGTGGCGCAGTGGTTGAGAGTCCGCCTGCCGATGCAGGGGACATGGGTTCGTGCCCCGGTCCGGGAAGATCCCACATGCCGCGGAGCGGCTGGGCCCGTGAGCCACGGCCGCTAAGCCTGCGCGTCCGGAGCCTGTGCTCCGCAACGGGAGAGGCCACAACAGTGAGAGGCCCGCGTACCGCAAAAAAAAAAAAAAAAAAAAAAAAAGATTTACATCCCAAAGGGCCAGAGAAAGAATTTACAATTACAAGTTTTCTGAAGTATAACGCTCTAAGAAAAGGGAAGCCAGAGCCTAGAGTCAGGAAGAAGTCTATCTAAAGTTTAGTCAAGCTGAGTGAAAAGTTAAGGCCCTCTTGTTCAACACCCAGTCTTTTATTGCTATAGAAAACACCAGGGACCTTACACTTAAGGTTAATAAAATTCACACTGAGAAGAAAACATCCAGTTTTAGTCAGACTCTCATTTAATTCAGAGTGTTTTTGCATTCTTTGTGCTGACTGTTGATTGGTAAGAAAATGAACACTGTTTGCTGTAATTTAAATGCAATTATTTCATAAAGGATTGTGCAGTGGTGGGCAGGATGGGTGATGAAAGCCCTCAGATAGGGAGTATTTTGAACTGCTTGGAATCCTTAATGGATGTACTGTGTGTATTTTCAAGAAGAGCGTTTCCTGTGTGGTTGACACAACGGTGGCAGAGGAGAAACATTCCGCAGAGATCATTGGTCCAGTGATGGAGCTCTGTTGTCAAACATAATTTTATTGCAAAGCTCAATACATAAAAAGAAAAGGAAGAACTACTATAGTTATGCTGCCTCCTTGCTTCGCTTCGTTCCCAGAAGTGGCCCTGTGGTATTCCCAGGGAACTATCAAGAAACACATTTTTTTCTCACTTGACACTTTCTTTGCACTTGGCTTCCACAGCAACACACTCACCTGGTGCTCCTCAGGCACCCCAGTGATGTCTCCTCTGCTTTCTTTCTCAGTTTCCTCGGCTGGTTCCTCCTTCTCTACTGCATATCTCAGTATCAGAGTTCATCAAGACTCTGGCCCTCTTCTTGAGTGATTGCATCCTTCCCCAAGGCTCTAAATTCCATTAAAATGCTGGAAATCCCAGTGTGTATCTCTGGCCCCATCATCCTTTCTGAGCTCCAACGTGAGTATCCATTTGCCTACTTGACATCTACACCTGAATGTTTTATACATATCTCACACTTAACATGTTTTCCCATCTAATTAAATTGTACCATCGTTTACTCAGATGAGCAAATCAGAATTATAATTTTCATTTCTGCTTCTTTCTATCCACTCATGGAATCTTTTGTTCTTACCTATCCCTTTACTTCTCAAATATACCCACTTCTCTCCATCTCCACAGCCACCACCCTATTCCAAGCCATTGTCTTCCCTTACCTGAACCCTGGCAAGGGCCCCTGACAAGTTTACTTACTTTCTCTCACATTTACATCCCCACTGTCACTTTTCTCCTTAAATCACTTTATTGTTTTCTCATTTGTTGTCTAATAAAACATGAACGTCTCACCAGCACATCCAAAACCCTCTGGATCCAACTTCTGACTACGTTTTGGAGCTCATTTCAGGTTCTTTATTCTGTGTTCATTCTTCTCTGATAGTACACACCAGATGTCTTTCCTGTCTCAGGGCCTTTGCACTTGCTCTTCTCCTGGTTCCTCTAACTCATGGATCCTTCATGTGTATCAGAAGAGCTATATCCACTGTCCTCTGATTGCATGTTTTCCCTTTAACCTAGTTGTTCTCTATCACCATCATGCCAATGTCCTTGATAGTCTTACTGCCCCAAGTGTGATTCACGAACCAGTGGCAAGAGCATCACTGATGCTCTTCATGAGCCTATGTATGGGCTTGTGAGGAATGCAGAACCCCAGACCCCACATCAGACCAAATAATGAGAATCTGCGTTTTAATAATATCCCCAAAAGATGCATATAAACATTAAGGTTTAAGAGTGTAACTTTGAAACACTGATCACAAATTGTATTTCTTTGTTAGTTGTATACTTGCTTATTGTCTGTTTCCATCAGTGGTGTGAATTCCATGAAGGTAGGGACCTTGTCAACCTTTACTGTTGTATTCCAGTACTTAGCATAGGTCTTGGCATATGGTTGGTAATAAATACATATCTGATAAATGAGAGATTTATTCTAACTTCCTCAATTGATCCAGGATAAAACTGAGGCTCAGAAAAGGGAAGTGACTTTTTTGAAATTACATAGCTATTGTTAACGAAGCCAGTGCAAAAAAAAAAAACAGAGAGAGAAAGGTATTCTTGACTACTTAACAAAGTTTAGTGTGTGTGTGTGTGTGTGTGTGTGTGTGTGTGTGTGTGTGAGAGAGAGAGAGAGAGACCTTGAAACCAATTATTCTGGATGATATAACAAGGCATAACCTAAAACTTCCTTAGCTATTGTCCCTAATGGGCTTCTGATATTAATAACAGTGATTACTTATTTATACTATACTTTGTCATTTACAGAGTGTTTTCACGTATACTAACCTATGTGAAAATTTACCCAGAATTACTGTCATGTTTTCATTTATTAAGAACAGAGAAAGTGGTAAACAGAGCAAATTTGTAGAATTTCTTTATTCATGGATCAAGAGATCACTGGAAAAGGAAAAAAGAAGAGAAAGTAAAATTTCTCATAAGAATAACTGTCAAAGAACTGATTTAGTGGAGTGGATAGCTCTTTGGACAGATAAGAATTGTCTGGTGGTGGTTGACAGTAGTCTTGGAGGGTATCAGAGGTAATCCAAGGATCTAACATAGAGTCAGTAGAAGTGGTTCATAATTTATTTTAATTATCATTACTGGACTTCCATTTAGTTCAATGGACAGTTCCACCTAATTAAAAATGCTATGGTTACATTTTGCTCTTCACTCACAGTTTAAAGTTCAGCTATTTCTAGCTCCTAATTGGCATGCCACAAATAAATCATAACATTGAACTTGCAGTTCTCTGAGCCTGACATTCCCACCTAATTTGAAATATACATTCTCTGGAGCCAGAGGTGTTCACCTCAGACTCTGAATCTGTTCTTTTCTCTTACAAGAGGAAAGGCAGTGGAGGGGAGATTGTTCTCATGGTGAGGGTGTGGTTGATGGACAATCCATGTTCTGAGGATATGTTAGGATCACTGTCCATAGACAAGAAAGGGACCTAAAATCATCCAGTCCCACCTGCCTCCAGTACAAGAAACTATACAGCATCCTGATACAGGGCCATCCATGTATTCTTCTTTTTTATTGTGATAAAATATATATAACATAAAATTTACCATTAATACATAAAGTAACCATTTAACATGTACAATTCAGTGACAATAAGTTCATTCACAATGGTGTGCAACCATCACCATTATCCATTTCCAGAATTTTTTCATCACCCCAAATAGAAATTCTGTACTCATTAAATAATTCCCCATTCCCCTCTCATACTACTTTGCTTCTCTATGTATTTGCCTATTCTAGGAATCTCATATAAATGGAATTATACCATATTTGTCTTTTTGTGTCTGGTTTATTTCATGTAGTGTAATGTTTTCAGGGTTTATTAATGTTGTAGTATGGATCAGAACTTCATTTTTTTTTATGACTGAATAAAATTCCATAGTATGTATATACTACATTCTTTCTGTCCTTTCACCTGTTGATGGACACTTGAGTTGTTTCTACCTTTTGGATATTGTGAATAATGCTGCTATGAACATTGGGGTGAATGTATCTATTCATGTCCCTGCTTTTGATTCTTTGGGGTGTATACCTAGGACTGGTACTGCTGGATCATATGGTCATTCTATATTTAGCTTTTTGAGAAACCACCAAACTGGTTTCCACAGCAGTTGCACCATTTTACATTTCTACCAGGAATGCACAAAGGTTCTAGTTTCTCCACATTCTCACCAACATTTGTTATTTTTCAGTTGTGTTTTGTTTTTATAATAACCATCCTAATGGGTGTGAAGTGGTATCTAATTGACACCTAGGTATTCGTAAACACTTCCTGAGCCAGGGCACTCAAAACAATACCAGAAAGCTATTGTGGATCATCCATTACTAAATCTTGCCTCCCTCTAGCAGTGATTCTCAACCTTGGTTGCACATCAGAATCACTTGGGAGCTTTTAAAAATTCTAATATTCAGGCTGCAAACAAGACTAATTAAATCAGCGTCTTTGAGGATGGGGGCCTAACATCAGGATTTTCTAAGGCTCTTCAGGTGATTTCCGTATGTAGCCAAAGTTGAGAACCACTGTTTACAGCCTGCTCACTGGTCCTACGTAGTCACACAACCTCAGGTCATAAAGTGTGACAACCCTATCACTGAGCCTTCACTGACAACCCCCATAAAATAGCCATTTCTTCACCCCGCCACTGAGAGTTCTCTCTTCCTTTCTCTCCTTGATTTCTTGCCATAGTTCATATTACTAGCTCACTTCACATATTTTCTTGCTTATCTATTTATTGCTATCTGTTTTGCTTATTTTTGCTTCCCTAAGACTACAACAATGCTTAATGCAGGATAGGTGCTCAGAAAGTATTGTTGAATGTGCACATCCACCAGAGGGCAGACAGCAGAAGCAAGAAGAACTACAGTCCTGCAGTCTGAAACAAAAACCACCTTCACAGAAAGATAGACAAGATGAAAAAGCAGAGGGCTATGTACCAGATGAAAGAACAAGATAAAACCCCCAAAAAACAAATAAATGAAGTGGAGATAGGCAACCTTCCAGAAAAAGAATTCAGAATAATGATAGTGAAGATGATCCGGGACCTTGGAAAAAGAATGGAGGCAAAGATCGAGAAGATGCAGGAAATGTTTAACAAAGACCTAGAAGAATTAAAGAGCAAACAAACAGAGATGAACAATACAATAACTGAAATGAAAGCTACACTAGAAAGAATCAATAGCAGAATAACTGAGGCAGAAGAACGGATAAGTAACCTGGAAGACACAATGGTGGAATTCACTGCTGCGGAAAAGAATAAAGAAAAAAGAATGAAAAGAAATGAAAACAGCCTAAGACACCTCTGGGACAACATTAAATGCACCAACATTTGCATTATAGGGGTCCCAGAAGGAGAAGAGAGAGAGAAAGGACCTGAGAAAATATTTGAAGAGATTATAGTCAAAAACTTCCCTAACATGGGAAAGGAAATAGCCACCGAAGTCCAGGAAGCACAGAGTCCCATACAGGATAAGCCCAAGGAGAAACACGCTGAGACACATAGTAATCAAATTGGCAAAAATTACAGACAAAGAAGAATTATTGAAAGCAGCAAGGGAAAAATGACAAATAACACACAAGGGAACTCCTATAAGGTCAACAGCTGATTTCTCAGCAGCAACTCTCCAAGCCAGAAGGGAGTGGCATGATATACTTAAAGTGATGGAAGGGAAGAACCTACAACCAAGATTACTCTACTTGGCAAGGATCTCATTCAAATTTGATGGAGAAATCAAAAGCTTTACAAACAAGCAAAAGCTAAGAGAATTCAGCACCAACAAACCAGCTCTACAACAAATGCTAAAGGAACTTCTCTAAGTGGGAAACACAAGTGAAGAAAAGGACCTACAAAAACAAACCCAAAACAATTAAGAAAATGGTCACAGGAACATACATATTGATAATTACCTTAAACGTGAATGGATTAAATGCTCCAACCAAAGGACATAGGCTTGCTGAATGGATGCAAAACCAAGACCCATATATATGCTGTCTACAAGAGACCCACGTCAGACCTAGGGACACATACAGACTGAAAGTGAGGGGGTGTAAAAAGATATTCCACGCAAATGGAAATCAAAAGAAAGCTGGAGTAGCAATACTCATATCAGATAAAATAGACTTTAAAATAAAGAAGGTTACAAGAGACAAGGAAGGATACTATATAATGATCAAGGGATCAATCCAAGAAGAAGATATAACAATTATAAATATATATGCACTCAACATAGGATCACCTCAATACATAAGGCAACTGCTAACAGCTATAAAAGAGGAAATTGACAGTAACACAATAATAGTGGGGGACTTTAACACCTCACTTACACCAATGGACAGATCATCAAAAATGAAAATAAAGAAGGAAACAGAAGCTTTAAATGACACACTAGACCAGATAGATTTAATTGATATTTATAGGACATTCCGATCAAAAACAGGAGATTACACTTTCTTCTCAAGTGCACACAGAACATTCTCCGGGATAGATCACATCTTGGGTCACAAATCAAGCCTCAGTAAGTTTAAGAAAATTGACATATCAAGCATCTTTTCTGACCACACACTATGATATTAGAAATGAATTACAGGGAAAAAACCGTAAAAAACACAAACACATGGAGGCTAAACAATACATTGCTAAATAACCAAGAGATCACTGACAAAATCAAAGAGGAAATCAGAAAGTACCTAGAGACAAATGACAATGAAAACACGACGATCCAAAACCTATGGGATGCAGCAAAAGCAGTTCTAAAAGCCTACCTCAAGAAACAAGAAACATCTCAAATAAACTATCTAACCTTACACCTAAAGGAACTAGAGAAAGAAGAACAAACAAACAAAACCCAAAGTTAGCAGAAGGAAATAAATCATAAAGATCAGAGCAGAAATAAATGAAATAGAAACAAAGAAAACAATAGCAAAGATAATAAAATTAAAAGCTGGTCCTTTGAGAAGATAAATAAAATTTATAAACTGTTAGCCAGACTCATCAAGAAAAAGAAAAAGAGGGAGAGGACTCAAACCAATAAAATTAGAAATGAAAAAGGAGAAGTTGCAACAGACACCGCAGAAATACAAAGCATCCTAAGAGACCACTACAAGCAACTCTATGCCAATAAAATGGACAACCTGAAAGAAATGGACAAATTCTTAGAAAGGTATAACCTTCCAAGACTGAACCAGGAAGAAATAGAAAATATGAACAGACAAATCACAAGTAATGGAATTAAAACGGTGATTAAAAATCTTCCAACAAACAAAGGTCCAGGACCAGATGGCTTCACAGGTGAATTCTATCAAACATTTAGAGAAGAGCTAACACCGATCCTTCTCAAACTCTTCCAAAGAGTTGCAGAGGAAGGAACACTCCCAAACTCATTCTATGAGGCCACCATCACCCTGATACCAAAACCAGAAAAAGATACTACCAAAAAAAAACCTTATAGACCAATATCACTGGTGAATATAGATGCAAAACTCCTCAACAAAATACCAGCAAACAGAATCCAACAACACATTAAAAGGACCATACAACATGATCAAGTGGGATTTATCCCAGGGATGCAAGGATCCTTCAGTATATGCAAATCAATCAATGTGATACAACATATTAACAAATTGAAGGATAAAACCATATGTTCGATCATCTCAATAGATGCAGAAAAAGCTTTTGACAAAATTCAACACCTATTTATGATAAAAACTCTCCAGAAAGTGGGCATAGAGGGAACCTACCTCAACATAATAAAGGCCATATATGACAGACCCACAGTAAACATCATTCTCAATGGTGAAAAACTGAAAGCACTTCCTCTAAGATCAGGAGCAAGACAAGGATGTCTACTCTCACCGCTATTATTCAGCATAGTTTTGGAAGTCCTAGCCATGGCAGTCAGAGAAGAAAAAGAAATAAAAGGAATCCAAATTGGAAAAGAAGAAGTTAAGCTGTCACTGTTTGCAGATGACATGATACTATACATAGAGAATCCTAAAGATGCCACCGGAAAACTACTAAAGCTAATCAATGAATTTGGTAAAGTTGCAGCATACAAAATTAATGCACAGAAACCTCTTGCATTCCTATACACTAATGATGAAAAATCTGAAAGAGAAATTAAGGAAACACTCCCATTTACCACTGCAACAAAAGGAATAAAATACCTAGGAATAAACCTACCTAGGGAGACAAAAGACCTGTATGCAGAAAACTATAAGACACTGATGAAAGAAATTAAAGATGATACCAACAGATGGAGAGATATATCATGTTCTTGGATTGGAAGAATCAATATTCTGAAAATGACTGTACTACCCAAAGCAATCTACAGATTCAGTGCAATCCCTATGAAATTACCAATGGCATTTTTTATGGAACTAGAACAAAAAATCTTAAAATGTGTATGGATACACAAAAGATCCTAAATAGCTAAAGCAGTCTTGAGGGAAAAAAATGGAGCTGGAGGAGTCAGACTCCATGACTTCAGACTACAGTACAAAGCTACGGTAATCAAGACAGTATGGTTCTGGTGCAAAAACAGAAACATAGATCAATGGAACAAGATAGAAAGCCCAGAGATAAACCCACGCATCTATGGTAAACTAATCTATGACAAAGGAGGCAAGGATATACAATGGAGAAAAGACAGTCTCTTCAATAAGTGGTGCTGGGAAAACTGGACAGCTACATGTAAAAGAATGAAATTAGAACACTCCCTAACACCATACACAAAAACCAACTCAAAATGGATTAGAGACCTAACTGTAAGACCGGACACTACAAAACTCTTAGAGGAAAACATAGGAAGAACACTCTTTGACATAAATCACAGCAAGATCTTTTTTGATCCACCTCCTAGAGTAATGGAAATAAAAACAAAAATAAACAAATGGAACCCAATGAAACTTAAAGGCTTTTGCACAGTAAAGGAAACCATAAACAAGATGAAAAGACACCCTCAGAATGGGAGAAAATATTTACAAACAAATCAACGGACAAAGGATTAATCTCCAAAATATATAAACAGCTCATGCAGCTCAATATTGAAAAAACAAACAACCCAATCCAAAAATGGGCAGAAGACCTAAATAGACATTTCTCCAAAGAAGATATACAGATTGCCAACAAACACATGAAAGAATGCTCAACATCATTAATCATTAGAGAAATGCAAATGAAAACTACAATGAGATATCATCTCACACCAGTCAGAATGGCCATCATCAAGAAATCTAGAAATAATAAATACTGCAGAGGGTGTGGAGAAAAGGGAACCCTCTTGCGTTGTTGGTGGGAATGTAAATTGATACAGCCACTATGGAGAACAGTATGGAGGGTCCTTAAAAAACTAAAAATAGAATTACCATATGACCCAGCAATCCCACGACTGGGCATATAACCAGAGAAAACCATAATTCAAAAAGACACATGCACCCCAGTGTTCATTGTGGCACTATTTACAATAGCCAGGTCATGGAAGCAAGCTAAATGCCTATCGACAGACAAATCGATAAAGAAGATGTGGCACATATATACAATGGAATATTACTCAGCCATAAAAAGGAACAAAATTGGGTCATTTGTTGAGATGTGGATGGATCTAGAGACTGTCATACAGAGTGAAGTAAGTCAGAAAGATAAAAACAAATATCGTATATTAACACATGTATGTGGAACCTAGAAAAATGGTACAGGTGAACTGGTTTACAGGGCAGAAAGTGAGACACAGATGTAGAGAACAAACGTATGGACACCAAGGGGGGAAGTGGTGGGGTGGTGGGGGTGCTGTGATGAATTGGGAGATTGGTATTGACATGTATACACTGATGTGTATAAAATGGATGACTAGTAAGAACCTGCTGTATAAGAAAATAAATAAAATAAAATTCAAAAAAAAAAACTTTGGGGTTATTTAATAATGAAGCATTCAGAGAACCCCTTTAATTTTTTTCCTATTTATTTTAACAAAATTTTCTAAGGAAAATTTATCATAAACATATAAATAATTTTTAAAGCATGTTTTAAAGAGAATATTCTATATACTTAAAGCATCGTCTCTTGGTTAATTAGCTGTTTTAGTAAAGAGGGTATATTTTGCTTTAAGAAGTTTTCTTTATAATATGTAACTCTTATACAGTTAAGAGTTGTATGTTAAACGCAGCAAAAAAATAAACAACAACAAAGTATTGTGGAATGAATGAATGAATGCATAAATCTACTCTTATTTCAAAGGACCATCCTCAGATAGTTAAAAATAGCTTTTATGTCTCATCCTTGGGTCTTCTCTTGTCTAGGTAAAAGCTTTTCTATACCTGCAGCCTGTCTTCAAAGACATTGAAGAATAAACCTCACCATTATGAACACAGTGTCTTTCACTCAGCAAGTAATTGTGCACTTCCTATGTACTGCATCCACCTTTACACTACACATGCTGTAGATTAGACACCGTGCCAGGTGCTGGGAATTGTGGTGAAAAAGATAACCAAAAGTGAGTCTGTGGGGGTAGGGCACAGACAATAACATAAGTAATTTCAGATAACAATAAATGTTATAAAGAAAATGAAAAATGTTTGTTGGCTGTGGCACATTAAATGGGAGTTAATTTTAATCTGAGACCTGAATATTGAGAAGAAGCATTCCAGGAAGAAGGCACAAGTGTAGAGACCTTGAGGGGGGAACAAGTTTCAGAGGGGCTCTGAATCAGAGCCTCTGAGAAGGACAAGGAAAAGAGCATTATCACCTCCTTTATTAGACACTTTACCTCAATTAACATGGCCTAAAATCAAAATAGTTTTGGATAGCCAAAACATGCTACTGAATTCTTTTTCCTCATTGAGTTAAATCTTACTTGTCCATTTTTCGTACTGTCGATAGTTGGAATTTAGGTGTGGAAGGGTGATTTAGATGGACGTACCTCAAATTTCTTTTCATCTGAACCCTAGTCATAAGGACTTAAGTGAAGCAATAAAACCACTTGTGAGCAGAGTGGAACTTTCTGACTCCTTATTCCAGTTGTCACCTTGTCTTCCATGCCAGGCCTAATGGAAAAAGTTTTGGACAAAGCCAGAGCCCAGACTTCATGGGCTGCTGCGATTTGGGACCAGCAGCCATCTTGGTTTTCAGTCAGAAGAGCTCAGTAAAGACAGATCTTTCTTGGTTCAGTGGGACCTGTGTTCCTAGTGGTGGCCTACAGAACAAGCAGCTTCTCCCAGACTAGCCACTAATGTGCTCTGACAACTCAGTTCCCCTCTCTGGGCCTTAGTTTCTCTGTATTGAAATGTGCGTTTGGGTCTAAGAGTTTTAAGATCCTTTGAAACTTCATTTAAAAAGAACATTTTACTACTCTATTAAAAATGAAACTTTTCCTGTAGCTTCTGAATAACCTGCATTCATTATGCTTTTATTGATACGGGACACTCACTTCCAAGTTAGTAAGACAAAATGCTGAGTTGACAGTAGGAGGCCAGGGTTTATAGAATCAAATCAGTTGCTGAAATTTACAAGAACACAAATTTGAACTGTTATATTGGGCACCAAAAGAAATGTAGTTCAGGGCAGTGAAAGGAGTCCCTGAGTTTATTGATTGTCTGCTGTCTTTCCAATGGGCTTTGCAGAATACGGGATCAGTTTGTCCAGGTCAGCCATATAAGAACAGCCTTCAGCCATGACCTACTCCTTGGACAGCCCACATGCACACAGCAGCTTCTGCGTGGGCTGGGATGCGGTACTGAAAACAGGGTGGTCCTTGTATTCACACAGTGGTTCAACTTACTGTCATTCACTCATTCAAAGTCATCTTTCCTGCATTCGATAAATATGAATGATACATTGAAATTGAATTTGTCAGTGGATAAAACAGACGGTGTCCCTGCCCCATGGAGCTTACAACCTAGCTGAGTAGGTGTGCCAAACAAGAATCAACCAAAAAACATTTCTGAGCACAAGCTGAGGTCAGTGCTCTGAAGGAAAGCCTCAAGTTCCCTGATGGAGAATCACTGTGCAATCTCAAGATAGTTAATCCACCTCTCTGAGCCTTCTCATTATGTAGGAGTTAACCGGGATAACATGTAAAGTGACAAGTGCAGACATTGGCATATATTAGGTGCACAATATATGTGTGTTGCAGCTTTGATAGTGAAGTTACCTTCCTGAAGATGAATGAGGAAAAGACTAATTTTCTTTCCTGTGTCTCAGAGTTTCCTTCAATTCTTTCTGTTTGTGTGTCTTCCAGTTCCAAGGAGGGTTTCGGGTCAGTGGAGAAAGTTGTGCTGCTCACATTTCTGTCGGCTGTTATCCTGATGGCAGTCTTGGGGAACCTGCTGGTGATGGTGGCTGTGTGCAGGGACAGGCAGCTCAGGTGAGTCACGTGAGGCAACCTCATGAGGAAACCTGGGTGGAGTTCTGGGCTGTCCCTGGAAAACTGAGGTCTGAATTTATAATTTCCATTATAATTTGTAGTTATGAAGGGAAAAAGATTCATGGGAATGATGTTTGGAAAATAGAGCATGGAAAAAAATCACGTATAATCCCATAGTTCTAACATAACCAGTAGTACAAGCACATAAGTGAATTTCTATCCTGTCTTTTTTCCTCTGTTTCCTATGTTGTTTTTTCTGTAATAGTTGTGATCACTCTATATATAATTGCTGAGAGCACATCTAATCTAACCTCTCCACTTTATTAATTGGTTCAGAGAAAGGGTAGATGACTAGTAGTTGATCTAGGATTTAAACATGGGTCTTCTGCTCTTTTTGCTTCATCCTTGGCTGCATTTAGAATCACTTGAAGACCCTTTTAAAATTACTAATATGTGGCATGAGTATGTCCCATGCAATATTTGTGATATATTAGAAAATTATTCATTGTTTATCTGAAATTCAAATTTAATTGGGCGCCCTATATTTTATCTGGCAAACTTGGGGGTGGGTAAGTGGGTTAATCACACAGAGTCCCTGGACTAATTGATCTGGGGTGAGACCTGGGCATCAATACTTAGAAAAATTTACTAGGTGATTCTAGTGTGCAGGCTAGATTAAGAGCCACCAAGCCGTAAAGGGGGATAAAAGATGCAGTCCTATCTCATCTGCTGCTTCCTCTTTAAGCAAGACATGCTCTAATCAAGAAAGTGTAAAAACTAAATTCTAACAAGTGTGGCAAATGTGAGGCACATGGTAGTCAAAGAGTGGAAGACGGTGGAATTTGACACTTTTTTTTAAGGGGGCCCCTTGGGAGGGTGTTCTGAGAATGACTAAACCGAGGCCTAAAGGGTAGATGGAGTGTAGCTAGGCCAACGGTGGGGAGAGAGAGCACCCTGTAAAAACCCTTGAGACTCAGGGACTCTGTGCATCGGGGGCTCAAGTCAGGCCATTGTGGTCACAGGGGAGGGCAAGAGAGGGCTTCTGGTGCAAAGGGGTCTGGAGGAGTCTGAAGTGACTGGACCACGCATGTGACAGAAGGGGAAACGGAATCTCACAGAATATGTTGCACATCTGACTTTTCTTTCCTTTTCTTCCCTCCCTTCTTTCCTTCTTTCTTTGCTTCCTTTCCCGCCTCTTTTCTCTCCTACTCCTTTCCCCCTAACCTCCTTCCTTCATCCTTCCCACTGCTTCCTCCCTTATACTTTTTCACCCACAGGAAAATAAAAACCAATTATTTCATTGTGTCTCTTGCCTTTGCGGATCTGCTGGTGTCAGTGCTGGTGATGCCCTTTGGTGCCATTGAGCTGGTTCAAGACGTCTGGATTTATGGGGAGATGTTTTGCCTCGTCCGGACATCTCTAGATGTCCTGCTCACAACGGCATCGATTTTTCACCTGTGCTGTATTTCTCTGGATAGGTAAGGCCAGAGCCATTTGCGTAGTGGAGCTCCGTGCTGGAGACAACAGCCGGATGGCTATTGGGCTGTGTCTTTCTTTCTTCCCTAATTCATTAGAGGAAATGAATCTCAGAGAGGTAAATCTGGCTATTCACGTATTCATTCACTCTCCAGCTTTAGCACAGCACCCTTTTTAGTCAGGCATTCTCTAAGGTGCTGCAGACGTAGAGATTAGTAAGGTCAAGAACCTGCCTGCAAGGAGCTTACAGTCTAAGCTGCAATCATGTTTCCCACAGATAGAGCCCTAAGTTGTATACTGATGGCACGAAGAAAATTCTGAGGATGCTGAGAAGCAAGAATTAATCTCTCTGCCCAGTAGGCAGCAGGGTGGTTCAGAACGAGAGTATTCTGTTTGAACATGACCTTCTGAAAATGTGTCTGTATCATCATTTTGTGTGCATATTTAGGTTTGTGCCTGTGACTGGGGAGCCTCTTTTCCAGAAAGTCAAAGGTGATTATAAAATCCCAAATAATGGTTTGCTTTTTGGACCCAAGCTAGCATTTCATTCTTGTTGCATAAATGTGTTCTTCTTCTTCACATTTGACTTCAGGAGGCCTAAAGATTTCTATCTTTGCCTCATTTGTTGGAGGTGCATGTTTACCATTTGTATCAGCACTTTTCATTTTCCAATTCCTGCTTATTTATATTCAATAATAAAGTCAGAATGCAGTTGAAAAGTCATACTATTACACTAACATATGCTGCCATCACTGTAGTCATATCTTAAGGGTAGTTCCCAAAAGAAAGTGTGGTGTGAAATATCTCATGTTAGCAGAATTGCCAGGGACAATCTCTTACTGTCTCTTGATTAGTCCAGAAGACCCAGCTTTCCACCTAGTCTTGGGATAGGTCACTGTTTCTTTATTAGAGGAATAGGAAGAATAGTTGACTTAAAATTAGAGATTGTGCTATACCTAAAATATATACCTTTTACTGATGAACCTAGTGGCAGGGCAGGAATAAAGATGCAGACGTAGAGAACAGACTTGAGGAAGGGGAAGAGGTGGGGGGGGAAGGGGAAACTGGAACGAAGTGAGACAGTAGCATTGACATATATACACTACCAAATGTATAATGGATAGCTAGTGGGAAGCTGCTGCATAGCACAGGGGGATCAACTTGATGCTTTGTGACAACCTAGAGGGGTGGGATAGGGAGGGTGGGAGGGAGGCTCAAGAGGGAGGGGATATGGGGACATATGTATATGTGTAGCTGATTCACTTTGTTGTACAGCAGAAACTAATACAACATTGTAAAGCAATTATACTCCAATAAAGATATAAACATTTTTTTAAATAAAACAAAAAATGTACCTTTATACACTAAAACCAGAGTTTTCCCAGGTAATTACTCATGCTGTGAAAGATCCTTAGGGACTGAAACCAGCTGAGGGAACAGCAAATTCATATCCAATTTTATGGAACAGGTGCTTATTGATTAGAATGGCATGCGTAATGGCCTGATCTATTTAAATTGTACATGTTCTCTCTCTCTTGCTCTGCCAAGAACGTATAGATGAATGCACATAATTTAAATGCAATGTATAATGAGATTCCACTCTACAACTAGAGAGGGTAACATGGGTAAAACAGAACTGTTGGTTGGCAGGCAGAACCATAGTGTCACAATTTGAAATTTGTGTTTATTAGCTTATTTGCAACAATCTGATTTCAGTGCATGAAAGACTTTTTAAGACAGTCAGTATATACTGTAAAAAAAAGTTCACATTAGAAAAAATAAAATGTGAGGAAACAGAAAATATATGGACATCCTGCAGGGTAGCCTGCATGTGATCGTTGCCAAAATAAGTGGTGAGACTAAAAGTATTATAGGAACTTGGAGAAGGCAAAATTGAGGAGATCAGGGCACCTGGAGGTAACCTTGAGGTTTGGGCAAAAAGCCTGAGTGGGTGGGGAGTGAAGAATGGGGGAAAACGTAGAATCATCTTCCTGATGTGGATGGTTTTCTCTGGGCAGCCTTGAGAGAAGAATTGAAGGTTTCCTAGGAAGGTTTGGCTTCAGAGTTCCAGGTTGACTATCACCTTTTGAAACCATGAAATTTTCCCTGAGTAGGCCTCAGTTGTCCTGAAGCAGTATGGGCTGGTAATTAAGAACCATCGGCTTTAGAATGGAGGTAATCCAGGTTCAAATCCCAGCTCAGCCAGCTTTTAGTTCTGAGAATGGTGATAAGTTACTAAGCCTTGCTGAGCCTCGGTTTTCTTACCTCTGAAAATGCGGACAGTAGCACCTATTTTATCAGATGGCAGTTAGGGTGAAGTTAGATGATCCATTTAAGGCATAGCATTGGCCCAGCTTGGTGCAGCCCTCCATGTTAGTGGGTGTTAGTTCCAGTTTCTTGTAACTATCCATACAACTCATGATCTTTCTTACCAAACTTGGACCTCCTGCTCAATGCATGGCTTTTCCAGCAGCTGCCACATCCAGAAACCAGGTAGTTACTCTAGACGCGGTCTTCCCTTATCCCCTACATTTAAATAATGACAAGTCCTACTGATTTTCCTTCCTGCACAGATCCTAGTCTATTTCTTCCCATTTCTGTCATCCTAGTGCAAGCTAATATCATCTCTTGTATGTCGCTGCAACAATCTCCCATTTTATCCCCACTAATTTATCCTCTATTTTATCCCTGCTAATCCGCTTGATACTTACAAGATCTCAGTGATCTTTTAATACTGCAGCTCTTATCCCGTTGTTCCTTTGCTTAAAACCCTTCAATGGCTGTTCATTGCATCGAGGATAAGACCAAATTCCTTGACCTGTAGGGTTTTGCACCATCTATTTCCTGTCTGTGTTCCCATCCCCATGTCATGCCCTTCATGCCCTTCACCAGCTTCACTCGACATTTTTTCTCTTTTTCCAGTGCTCTGTGCTCAGCCACTTCAGCCTTGGCTCATCCCTCTGCCCAGAAAGCTCCTTTGCTCCCTCCTCTCTTGAATGTCTTTCACATTTTAGCTCAATCCTCTCTTCCTTGCAGAAGTCCTCTCTGAGCCAATCAAAACCATCCTTCTCCTTTGAAAACTTAGTGCAATTGTGATTAAAACCACAATTGATTTTTCTTTAATTTTTTCTTAAATGTCTCTATCTCCCCCAATGGGAAAAAGATCAAGGACATGAATAAGGACAAGGCTCCTCCCCTCACAGAACTTACCTTTTAATTGGGAGATTGATAGTTTACTAGTAATTACATAAACACTGACTTAGGTATTTTGTAAACACCATTGAACAAATGGACCGTTCAGCACATTCTCTTTTTTTAATAGTTCTGCCAATAATTCCATTTCCTTCTCTGATAGTGGACATCAAAATTCTAATACTGTAAGTTAAATGGAGTCAAATGGTTTTGTTTTCTTCTGGGAGTCTTGGAAACTTGCCATTTATCTCCCATCATTTCCTGTCCCAAGAGTGACATTCTCATTGAGGTAGAAGGTTCACTCTGGATGTTACAGGACATTTTAGCCTGCAAGAGTATGATTTATTTACATCTAGCTTCTATTTTGCTGTATTCCTCCCAGCATGACAATTGGGCTGCCATGAGACAGCCTGAAGTACAGAGTGAATGTCTCAGAGAGGTGTGATGTTGCTGCTCGCCAAGTGACTCCTAGCAAGGTATCTTGTCCTTCTCTCTAAAGCTGCCCTCAGTCTTTGGGGGTGACTGATATAGGGTAGTGCCTCTCGAGCAAGAATGCTCACCTTGATTCCTAATTCCACCCAGATGGCAGACTTCTGTATCAAAGTAAAATGCAAGACTTCATTAATATATTATTGAATGCATTTCTCCAACCACCATCTTCTATCCACTGTGCTTCCTGGTGCTTTGAGAATCGAAACCTATTAATGAAAGTTTATTGACTCATTAGAAGTATTTTCCAAAATATGATTTAAATACATGCATCATATAGTATGGGTCACGGGAGGTCAAAAACTGCATTAAAGCTTTACATACAGTTGATTATTTTAAATCTGAGTTACTGTGAAAATTAAAACCAACCAAGTATTTGTAACAGAGTACTGGTTTTTAAGTGGAACATAATGCAGCCATTAAAAACCATGAGAAATAGCTCATGTGTTGTCCTAGAAAGATATCACTGGTTTATTGTGTGGGGAAGAAAAGCAAGTTTCAGACTTTAATGTTTAGAATAATTCCACTTTTTTTTTTTTTTTTTTTTGCGGTATGCGGGCCTCTCACCGCTGTGGCCTCTCCCGTTGTGGAGCACAGGCTCCAGATGCACAGGCTCAGCGGCCATGGCTCACGGGCCCAGCCGCTCCGCGGCATGTGGGATCTTCCCAGACCGGGGCACGAACCCGTGTCCCCTGCATTGGCAGGCGGACTCTCAACCACTGTGCTACCAGGGAAGCCCTAATTCCACTTTTATAAAGTAAATATATAGATGTTTGTATCTGGGTGTACATGAATGAGTGAGTGTGAGAGAGAGTAGGAATGAAATTGTACCAAACTATTAACAATGGTTATATGGGCACAGTAGGGGGTAGTGTTGGCTAGGCTGGATGGTCGTTTGGATTTTTGTTGGGAGCCTTCATTTTTACTAATTTCTGAAATATGTATTCAGTTTTCTCTTTACTAGAAGTTAATACTTCTTGAATGTAAGCATGTCCACAATAGCCTTTTAGCTGAAAGTGCTCCTGGGACAGCACATTCCTCAAATCGCTGAGAACATTTTGACTTTAGTGTTAGAAGTTCCCTCTGAGGTCAGAACAAGGTGGGGAGCATGGACATCTTTCTGACCAGTGAGTTCTCTCTGCCTCCTCACAAAATGCCCTAGGATCTACCCCCAAGGGAGCCTTCACCATCTCCTGTTGGCAGATTCTTCCTCGCGAGCACCTTCACCGTCATCTTCGATCACCCCACCCCAGTTCATGACCTTGTGTTTGATCTATTCCGGCAAGATCTTTTATAATCATCACAGTTTTTAAAAAATCATAATAATAATACCTGAGCATTGTAAAAAAAAAAAAAAGTTATTTCACAAGTAAAAATGTCCCCATTTCTTCCTCTCCACTTCCACCGCTGTACACCCTAGAGAGTTAACAACTGTAAATAGTACCCCCCTCTAAATCCCAATCATTTCACATACAATAAGCAGACTTGTTATGAACATGTTTTTAGTTTATTCAAATGGGTTTATTAAATAAGACTTTGAAGACGGCTTTCTCTGTATATATCCTAATGAATTGCCTGAGTATAGTGTTTTTACCAACTTGCTTCTCGGATGATGTATTACTGAGGTCTTTTTCAGCATCATGTAACAGAAAATAAACTGATTGGTTCATAGCTGAAAAGTCAGGCTTCAGACATGGCTCTGCAGGGCTTGAACATTATCATCTAGTCTAGCTCTCTCCCTGTGTCTCTGTCTCCCTCTCCTTTTTGTCTCCTTCTTTCCTTCTCTTTCTCTCTGTGTCTCCCTCTCTGTCTCTATTTCTCTATGTCTGTACCCATATTTATATCTGTCTCTTTGTCCCTATGCTGTTTTGTTGTTGGATTCATTCTCAGGCTGTGTTCAGAAAAATAGCTATAGGCAAACATATGTCTTAAACCATCCTTAACTCATGAGTCCAAAGAAGAGAAACAAATGCTATTTCTCATTGAAGAACTTTGGTTGGCTTTGCTTGAGTCAGACGCTCTCCTCATGACTAACCATCGTGGGGTGGGGATGACACATCAGGTTGCTGGTCAGAGGTGAGGCACTGTGACCGCCAGCTTTACCAGAAGCATATGTTGCAGGAAAATGGCATTTCCTTCTGGAAAGAGGGATGTTGGGCAGACGAGGATAGCAGATATCAACTTCTCTTAAGCTGACCAAAGGACTTACAGGTATCTTTATGGAGCCTCTACAACATGACAGAGGTGTGTCATCCCCAAGTCTTCTTTATATTATGCCACGTATTGCTAGATCCTTCCACTGGCTTCATATGCCATACTTCTCAGACTTTTAACCATTCCTATCCTCTTTCTCTGATCATGCTGTATTTTGCCCTGCATTTGGCTCAAATATAGTTCCCTTTAAAAAAGCTATTTCACTTCATTGAGGGTACCATCATCTATAGCACTGCAAGATTTTCTCTTTGATATGTCCATCTGAATTGTCACCCTTCCGCTTGGCAGCCCAGGAATTTGATGTGTTTTATCTGCAAAAATCCTCCAACAGTTTCTCAGTCACAGATTTTCTTTTAAAACAATTTTGCTTGTACAGTAAAACATACAATTCTGACTTAAAGATTGCATATTTCATCCTGTGCTGGAGATAAGTGTGCCTGCATTTCTTAACGATCTCCCTGGAGCATAACTCAATTTTGCAATGTATAAATGAAAAGTGTCTGTCACTGTGAACTTGTGTCACACAATTACATTTGTTTTCCCAATAGGATTGAAATACATTTCTGCAAGGAGTGGGGATTATAAGTTTCCCCTTCTCACATACTCTTTGAGGTTCATGCTTTGTATGTAATAATAATATTTGTTGAGTTTCATGCTAGAGGATATGAAATCTTATTTTTATATTAATTTCATCAAATACTTATTGAGTGCTTACTAATTGCCACAAGGTGAGTAGAGCACTGGAGGTGCAGTGGTGAACAATCAGAAAAGCTCTGAATCACAGAGATTTTAGTCTAGTGGAGAATACAGATAGTGAATAGGTAATTATAGTAAAATTGGTGGTCATTGAAATAGAATAAGGGGAAGTCAAGGAAGTTGTTGGAGCATGTGACCTCCAGTGCAGGGAAAGCTTTCAGAAGAAGTGATGCTGAAGCTGGGATCTGTAGATGATGTAGATGCCAGTAGGTGAAGGGGGAGAAGGTGAGGTATGGGGAGCGACAGTTCTAGACATCAGCATGTGCAAAGCCCCAGAGGTTTTTCAGTTTCACATTATCAAATATAGGCTAAATTCTTAGCTTATCTTTCAGTCCTTTCCCCAGAATTATCCTCAGTCTTTGTCTTTCGTATCTCTACTCCCACCCATGAGTGGTCTGTTATCATTTCCTGAGTATGGTGTGTTTCCTCGTAATTCCATGTTGCACCTGTATCTTGAGTTTCTTTTCTTTTCCTGGTGGACCATCCACCCTTCTTCAATACTCACCTTCTCCACTAACTGGCTGAGCTTCATTCCCAAAGAAAATTTGTTATTTCTTTCTCTGAGCTCCCATAGAATGTTAAATATTAACATAGCAGTTATCACTCATTTTAATAATTGGTTTATTTATCTGTCTCACCCTAGACTACCAGCTCCTTGAGAGTCAGCCTTTATCTCATCTGTTTCTGTGTTCTTCTTACAGATCCCCTGTAGCTGCTCCAGGCATGTTTAGCTGAGCATAGAATGCTCTCAGATGTGACTTGTGGTTTGATATGACTTTAGTGTTAGCTTTTCTCCCCTTTTAGAAATCTTGATATATAGATATATAAGAACGAGGCCTGGGGTGCTAGGTTTCCTGGATTCAATCCCAGATTGACCAGTTACCAACTGTATGATCTTAAGGAAGTTATTGAAATTCTCTGAGTTTAATCTTCTCATCGGCAAAATTGTATTAATTATAGTATATTCCATTTGGAGTTTGTGAAGACTAAATTACTGATTATATGCAAAGAACTTAAACTAGTATGTGGCAACTAGTAAGCATTCAATAAATGTTAACTACAGTTATTCCATTATTGTTTCCCTTTCCCAATGCAAATTCCTGGTGACTCTTGTGGGTGCCTTCCTAGACACTGATACTTGTCTTTTTCTTCCTATTTGCATAGCTGAGTGTCCTTCAAGGTTAGACCCTCAGCCTTCCAGCCCTGGGTATCTCCCTTCTCTTTTTTGGAGACCTCACCCATCCTGTGGCTTTGCTTGCCTGCCCTCATCTCTCCTGCAGTCTTGTCCCATGCTGGGTCCTCTGCCTCTGTTGAACAGCTAGCTGCCTGTTCGACATCTTGCCTTAAGCATCTTTCTGTCTTCTCAAACCCAGTGTGCTCAGAATGGAAATTTCCATCGTAAACAGATATCCTTTTCCACTTTGTACATCAAAGGTGCATTTATTAGTCAACTTTTAGTCATTTAAAGGTAATTCTCTGAGGACATCTTTAATTTATTTACCATGACCAGCTGGATGCCAAGTCATAGCTATATTTTCATAAATATCTTTCAAACCCATCTTCCTCCTCTTTATACATTTTTTCATCCCATTTCGGATTATTGCAGTAGCTTCTTAGTTATTATTCCTGTGTATTATCTTATCTATCAGGTTAATCTTTAAATATGTCTTTTTTCTTGTGTCCTCAGCTAAAAAAGCTTAAAGGGCACTGCATACTTTCCTTCCTCTTCCTAGATAGGGTTACTTCTGTCTAGCCTTGCTTTTTGTCAGCATTACTACGGCATGGACTTTGGCAAATGTAGGTTTAAGTCCCAGTTTTACCATATCCTGGCTGTGTGATGTTGGGCAAATGGATTAAATTCTCTGGGCCTCAGTTTCCTTATATTTAAAATGTGGATGTTGAATGTTGCCTTGCAGAGTTGCTGTAGGAATTAGATATAATGTAGAATATACTTCTGACACAGAATATGTTCTCAAAAAATAGGTGGTGTGTATAGTAGGAATAGTAGTAATTGTAGCAGAGAAGGAAGTGGATAATTATTACAGTTAGAAAAATGCTATGTCACAGATATCTCCAAGGTACTATAAAAAACGAGGATGGAGTTCCCTGGCAGTCCAGTGGTTAGGACTTGGCTCTTTCACAGCTGGGGCCTGGGTTCACTCCCTGGTTGGGGAACTAAGATCCTGCAAGTCACGTGGCATGGCCAACAAAACCCCCCCAAAAAACAAAAAAACCAGGACAGAGATGGAGAACCAATCTATATCTCTGACAGAAGGGAGTCTCTCCCCTTTGGTCCCTATTCATGATCTCATGTTGATGCATGCTAGATTTTTTATGTAACAGCTCCTGGCTCTGAGAAACCAAGGGTCCTCTTAACAGTTGGGCCTCGGACTGGCATACAACACTTCCAATGTACTCTGTTGGTCAAACAAGTCTCAGGGCAGCCCTGTGGGAAGGGGGCAGATGCCTTACCTCTGGATGAGAGAAGTGGCCATCCTTTTTTTTTTTTTTTTCTTATTTAACATCTTTATTGGAGTATAATTGCTTTACAATGGTGTGTTAGTTTCTGCTTTATAAGAAAGTGAATCAGTTGTACATATACATATATCCCCATATCTCTTCCCTCTTGCGTCTCCCCCCCTCCCACCCTCCCTATCCCACCCCTCTAAGTGTTCACAAAGCACCGAGCTGATCTCCCTGTGCTATGTAGCTGCTTCCCACTAGCTATCTGTTTTACATTTGGTAGTGTATATATGTCCATGCCACTCTCTCACTTCGTCCCAGCTTACCCTTCTCCCTCCCCGTGTCCGCAAGTCCATTCTCTACGTCTTTATTCCTGTCCTGCCCCTAGGTTCTTCAGAACCATTTTTTTTCAGATTCCATATATATGTGTTAGCATACAGTATTTGTTTTTCTCTTTCTGACTTACTTCACTCTGTATGACAGACTCTAGGTCCATCCACCTCACTACATACAAATAACTCAATTTCGTTTCTCTTTATGGCTGAGTAATATTCCATTGTATGTATGTGCCACATCTTCTTTATCCATTCATCTGTCGATGGACACTTAGGTTGCTTCCATGTCCTGGCTATTGTAAATAGAGCTGCAATGAACATTTTGGTACATGACTCTTTTTGAATTATGGTTTTCTCAGGGTATAGGCCCAGTAGTGGGATTGCTGAGTCATATGGTAGTTCTATTTGTAGATTTTTAAGGAACTTCCATACTGTTCTCCATAGTGGCTGTATCAATTTACATTCCCACCTACAGTGCAAGATGGTTCCCTTTTCTCCACACCCACTCCAGCATTTATTGTTTGTAGATCTTTTGATGATGGCCATTCTGACCTGTGTGAGATGATACCTCATTGTAGTTTTGATTTTCATTTCTCTAATGATTAATGATGTTGAGCATTCTTTCATGTGTTTGTTGGCAATCTGTATATCTTCTTTGGAGAAATGTCTATTTAGGTCTTCTGCCCATTTTTGGATTGGGTTGTTTGCTTTTTTGATATTGAGGTGCATGAGTTGCTTGTATGTTTTGGAGATTAATACTTTGTCAGCTGCTTCATTTGCAAATATTTTCTCCCGTTCTGAGGGTTGTCTTTTCGTCTTGTTTATGGTTTCCTTTGCTGTGCAAAAGCTTTGAAGTTTCATTAGGTCCCATTTGTTTATTTTTGTTTTTATTTCCATTTCTCTAGGAGGTGGGTAAAAAAGGATCTTGCTGTGATTTATGTCATAGAGTATTCTACCTATGTTTTACTCTAAGAGTTTGATGGTGTCTGGCCTTACATTTAGGTCTTTAATCCGTTTTGAGTTTAATTTTGTGTATGGTATTAGGGAGTGTTCTAATTTCATTCTTTTACATGTAGCTGTCCAGTTTTCTCACCACCACTTATTGAAGAGGCTTTCTTTTCTCCACTATATATTCTTGCCTCCTTTATCAAAGATAAGGTGACCATAGGTGTGTGGGTTTATCTCTGGACTTTCTATCCTGTTCCATTGATCTGTATTTCTGTTTTTGTGCCAGTACCATACTGTCTTGATTACTGTACCTTTGTAGTATAGTCTGAAGTCAGGGAGCCTGATTCCTCCAGCTCCGTTTTTCTTTCTCAAGATTGTTTTGGCTATTCAGGGTCTTTTGTGTTTCATACAAATTGTGAAATTTTTTCTTCTAGTTCTCTGAAAAATGCCATTGGTAGTTTGACAGGGACTGCATTGAATCTATAGATTGCTTTGGGTAGTACAGTCATTTTCACAATGTTGATTCTTCCAATACAAGAACATGGTATATCTCTCCATCTGTTTGTATCATCTTTAATTTCTTTCATCAGTGTCTTTTAGTTTTCTGCATACAGGTCTTTTGTCTCCTTAGGTAGGTTTATTCCTAGGTATTTTATTCTTTTTGTTGCAGTGGTAAATGGGAGTGTTTCCTTAATTTCTCTTTCAGATTTTTCATCATTAGTGTATAGGAATGCAAGAGATTTCTGTGCATTAATTTTGTATCCTACTACTTTACCAAATTCATTGATTAGCTCTAGTAGTTTTCTGTTAACATCTTTCAGATTCTCTAACAGTGACAGATTCTCAAACAGTGACAGCTTAACTTCTTCTTTTCCAATTTGGGTCCCTTTTATTTCTTTATCTTCTCTGATTGCCGTGGCTAGAGCTTCCAAAACTGTGTTGAATAATAGCGGTGAGAGTGGACAACCTTGTCTTGTTCCTGATCTTAGAGGAAATGCTTTCCGTTTTTCACTGTTGAGAACGATGTTGACTGTAGGGTTGTCATATATGGCCTTTATTATGTTGAGGTAACTTCCCTCTATGCCTACTTTCTGGAGGGTTTTTCTCATAAATGGGTGTTGAAATTTGTCGAAAGCCTTTTCTGCATCAATTGAGATGATCATATGGTTTTTCTCCTTCAGTTTGTTAATATGGTTTATCACATTGATTGATTTGCATACATTGAAGAATCCTTGCATTCCTGGAATAAACCCCACTTGATCATGGTGTATGATCCTTTTAATGTGCTGTTGGCTTATATTTGCTAGTATTCTGTTGAGGATTTTTGCATCTATGTTCATCATTGATATTGGCATATAGTTTTCTTTTTTTTGTCACATCTTTGTCTGGTTTTGGTATCAGGGTGATGGTGGCCTCGTAGAATGAGTTTGGGAGTGTTCCTCCCTCTGCTATATTTTGGAAGAGCTTGAGAATGATAGGTTTTAGCTCTTCTCTAAATGTTTGATAGAATTTGCCTGTGAAGCCATCTGGTCCTGGGCTTTTGTTTCTTGGAAGATTTTTAATCACAGTTTCAATTTCAGTGCTTGTGATTGGTCTGTTTATATTTTCTATTTCTTCCTGGTTCAGTCTTGGAAGGTTGTGCTTTTCTAAGAATTTGTACATTTCTTCCAGGTTTTCCATTTTATTGGCATATAGTTGCTTGTAATAATCTCTCATGATCCTTTGTATTTCTGCAGTGTCAGTTGTTACTTCTCCTTTATCATTTCTAATTCAATTGATTTGAGTCTTCTCCCTTTTTTTGTTGATGAGTCTGGCTAATGGTTTATCAATTTTGTTTATCTTCTTAAAGAACCAGCTTTTAGTTTTATTGATTGTTGCTATCATTTCCTTCATTTCTTTTACATTTATTTCTGATCTGATCTTTATGGTTTCTTTCCTTCTGCTATCTTTGGGATTTTTTTGTTCTTCTTTCTCTAATTGCTTTAGGTGTAAGGTTAGGTTGTTTATTTGAGATTTTTCTTGTTTCTTGAGGTAGGATCGTATTGCTATAAACAATACAATGGAATTGCTTTTGCTGCATTCCATAAGTTTTGGGTCATCGGGTATTCATTGTCATTTGTTTCTAGGTATTTTTTGATTTCTTCAGTGTTCTCTTGGTTATTAGTGTATTATTTAGCCTCCACGTGTTTGTATTTTTTACAGATTTTTTCCTGTAATTGATATCTAGTCTCATAGCGTTGTGGTCGGAAAAGATAGTTGATATGATTTCAAGTTTCTTATGTTTACCAAGGCTTGATTTGTGACCCAAGATATGATCTGTCCTAGAGAATTCCATGAGCACTTGAGAAGAAAGTATATTCTGTTGTTTTTGGACAGAATGTCCTACATGTCCATCTTGTTTAATGTATCATTTAAAGCTTGTGTTTCCTTATTTATTTTTATTTTGGATAGTCTATCCATTGGTTAAAGTGGGGTGTTAAAGTCATCTACCATGATTGTGTTTCTGTCGATTTCCCCTTTTATGGATGTTAGCATTTGCCTTATGAATTGAAGTGCTCCTATGTTGGGTGCATAAATGTTTACAGTTGTTATATCTTCTTCTTCTTGGATTGATCCCTTGATCATTCTGTAGTGTTCTTCTTTGTCTCTTGTAATAGTCTTTATTTTAAAAAGTGTATTTTGTGTGATATGAGAATTGCTACTCTAGCTTTCTTTTGATTTCCATTTGCATGGAATATCTTTTTCCATCCCCTTCACTTTCAGTCTATATGTGTCCCTAGGTCTGAGTTGGGTTTCTTGTAGACAGCATATATATGGGTCTTGTATTTGTATCCATTCAGCCAGTATATATCATTTGGTTGGAGCATTTAATCCATTTACATTTAAGGTAGTTATCAATATGTATGCTCCTATTCATATTTTCTTAATTGCTTTGGGTTTGTTATTGTAGGTCTTTTCCTTCCCTTGTGTTTCTTGCCTAGAGAAGTTCATTTACCATTTGTTGTAAACCTGGTTTGGTGGTGCTGAATTTGCTTAGCTTTTGCTTGTCTGTAAAGGTTTTAATTTCTCCATCGAATCTGAAGGAGACCCTTGCTGAGTAGAATAAACTTGGTTGTAGACTTTTCCCTTTCATCACTTTAAATATGTCCTGCCACTCCCTTCTGGCAGAGGGAGACTCTGCAGAGTTTCTGCTGAAAGATCAGCTGTTAACCTTATGGAGATTCCCTTGTATGTTATTTGTTATTTTTCCCTTGCTGCTTTTAATATTTTTTCTTTGTATTTAATTTTTGATAGTTTGATTAATATGTGTCTTGGCATGTTTCTCCTTGGATTTATCCTGTATGGGACTCTCTGCACTTCCTGGACTTGGTTGACTATTTCCTTTCCCCCATATTAGGGAAGTTTTTAACTATAATTTCTTCAAATATTTTCTCAGTCCCTTTCTTTTTCTCTTCTTCTTCTGGGACCCCTATAATTCAAATGTTGGTGCATTTAATGTTGTCCCAGAGGTCTCTGAGACTTTCCTGAATTCTTTTCATTCTTTTTTCTTTATTCTGCTCTGCGGTAGCTATTTCCACTGTTTTATCTTCCAGGTCACTTATCTGTTCTTCCGTCTCAGTTATTCCACTATTGATTCCTTCTAGAGAATTTTTAATTTCATTTATTGTTTTGTTCATCATTGTTTGTTTGCTCTTTAGTTCTTCTAGGTCCTTGTTAAATGTTTCTTGTATTTTCTCCATTCTATTTCCAAGATTTTGGATATCTTTACTATTATTACTCTGAATTCTTTTTCAGGTAGACTTCCTGTTTCCTCTTCATTTGTTTGGTCTGGTTGGTTTTTACCGTGCTTCTTCATCTGCTCTGTATTTCTCTGTCTTCTCATTTTGCTTAATTTATTGCATTTGGGGTCTCCTTTTCACAGGCTGCAGGTTCGTAGTTCCTGTTGTTTTTGGTGTCTGCCCCTAGTGGGTAAGGTAGGTTCAGTGGGTTGTGTAGGCTTCCTGGTGGAAGGGACTGGTGCCTGTGTTGTGATGGATGAGGCTGGATCTTGTCTTTCTTATGAGGAGGACCACGTCTGGTGGTGTGTTTTGGGGTGTCTGTGGACTTATTATGATTTTAGGCAGTCTCTCTGCAAATGGGTCGGATTTTGTTCCTGTCTTGTAGTTGTTTGGCATGGGGTGTCCAGCACTGCAGCTTGCTGGCCGTTGAGTGGAGCCAGGTCTTAGCATTTAGTTGGAGATCTGGGAGAGTTCTCGCTGATTGATATTGCATGGGGCTGGGAGGTCTCTGGTGGACCAATGTCATGAACTCGGCTCTCCCACCTCAGAGGCTCAGGCCTGACACCTGACCGGAGCACCAAGGCCCTGTCAGCCACATGGCTCATAAAGAAAAGGGAGAAAAAAGAGAACGAAAGAAAAATAAATAAATAAATTTAAAAATGTTATTAAAATAAAAGAATATTATTAAAAATACAAAAAATAGGGCTTCCCGGTGGCACAGTGGTTGGGAGTCCACCTGCCGATGTGGGGGACGTGGGTTTGTGCCCCGGTCCGGGAGGATCCTGCATGTCGCAGAGCGGCTGGGCCTGTGGGCCATGGCCACTGGGCCTACGCATCCAGAGCCTGTGTTCCGCAACACGGGAGGCCGCAGCAGTAAGAGGCCCGCGTACCACAAAAAAATAATAATAATAAAAAAATAAAAGAGTAATAAAAAGAAAGAAGAGAGCAGCCAAGCCAATAAACAAATCCACCAATGATAGCAAGTGCTAAAACTATGCTTAAAAAAAAAAAAAAAGGACAGACAGAACCCTAGGATAAGTGGTAAAAGCAAAGCTATAGTGAGAAAAATCACACAAAGAAGCATACACATACACACTCACAAAAAGAGAAAAAGGAAAAAATATATATATATATAAAAAGGAAGAGAGCAACCAAATTAGTAAACAAATCTACCAATGATAATAAGCTCTAAATACTAAACTAAGATAAACATAAAATCAGAAACAAATTAGATGCAGAAAGCAAACCCGAAGTCTACAGTTGCTCCCAAAGTGCACTGACTCAATTTTGGGATGATTTGTTGTCTATTCAGGTATTCTAGAGATGCAGCGTACATCAAGTTGATTGTGGAGATTTAATCCGCTGCTCCTGAGCCTTCTGCGAGAAATTTCCCTTTCTCTTCTTTGTTCGCAGAGCTCCTGGGGTTCAGCTTTGGATTTGGCCCTGCCTTTACATCTAGGTCACCTGAGGGTGTCTGTTCCCCACCCAGACAGGACCGGGTTAAAGTAGCAGCTGATCAGGGGGCTCTGGCTCACTCAGGCCTGGGGGGTGGGAGGGGTCTTTAGCTGATCTTGATTGGAAATTTGGGCTCAGTGATCACCCAGGATGCTGTCTTCAGCCATCTCAGTTAGAAGAACTGGGCCTGGATTAAGTCTATGAGAGGATACTACATCTAATCAACCCCTTTGATTGTAGCCAGTATGGTCTTATCGTTTCCATTCACCTTTAGGGACCAACTCATTTACCTTTTGTTTCTTAGAATCAACTACTAAGAGAGATTTTGAACCCAGTGGCTTCTATTTTATTTGTTAAATAATTTAGAGTCCCTGGTTCCAAAATGTATTTAACTTTGTTTACAGTAACATGCATGAAATAAGTATATGTATACATATAAGATCAGAGGGTCTGAGAATAAAAATAGTAATTGCTATTTATTAAGCTTTATGTGCCAGGAACTTCCTAAGTTTTAAACGTATTATTTCATCAATTCCCACAGCCAGTCAATGAGCTGGACATAATGATCTCCACTTTACAGATGAGGAAACTGAATCTTGGAGAGGTTAAGTAGCTGATCCCAAGACCACAGAGTTGGTACCCAGATGCAAAAACGTACGATGACTGCTAAAATCTCCTCTGATTCTGAGAGTCTAGGGTTCCAGGTTGTTCTGTTTGCTCTTTCTGCCTTCACTGTGCTTGGGAGGGCAGGAAGTGAGGAGGAAGAATTTTCCTTAATTGCAGGTAGAGTGGGGAAGAGATTAGCATGGAACTTAAAATACATGACTGCCTTCTAAGAGTTGTCAAAGTAAATTGTGTCCCCAGAGACATTTAAAAGCAATTTGCTCACACATTTACACATGGCTGTGGTTGGGGAAGCTGATGGCTGGTCTACCAAAGTGGGTTTTAATGGAGTTTTGTGAGCAATAGTTAGAACTGTTTTGCATAAGATATTACTTTGTAAATATCCTTGCTACATTTTAGTTAATCCTGACCATCTGGAACCTCACTTGTCATTTGAACATTTACTTAACCACTGTGTAAAAGTTTTCTAGTTAAAAAAGAATGCCAATTGTCCAATGGAAGTCTAGAGAACAGACCTAATAGATTAGTCCTGAGATGAGACAGAATTGGTTTTTCTGATGAATACTATCCACCTAGCCTGTGAACCAACCACTCTGTCTCTTGAGTTTGTTGTAATTCAGCTCCTTTGGTAGAGCAGTGTTGATTGTGATGGACATTTTCCAGTTCAAAAAGAACTTTTGGTGATTCCTCCGAGTATAGCACTCCTCTAAGACAGTAGTTCTCAAAGTGTGATCTCCAAACCACCAGCAGCAACATCACTTGAGAACGTATCAGAAATGCAAATTCTTGGGCCTCATTCAAGATCTGCCTACAATCGGTGTTTCAACAAGCTCTCTAGGTGATTCTGAAGCACACTATGTTGGAGAACCACTGCTCTGAAATCTGCCCTTCAGCCAGTTTTCGAGGCTTACTTCTACTTCCATATAAACACTCTACCATCCAGTTAACTTGTACTCTGTTATATTTATATGGGTATGTGGATTCATGCATGTATATTTATAGATGGATATATATTTATATATATACAATTTCTGTGTCCAGGTCTTTGTCCATGCTCTTTATAGCAACTGGATTATACTTTCTCCTCCACTGTCCTTGCCCAGTCTCTGAAATCCAACTTAAAAGACACTTATTGGAGATAGCCTTTCCCCATCCCTCTACTAGATATGACCTTTCACATCCCAAAAACCTGGTTCCACATTTTAATGTAATTTATTTTAATTGGTAGTTATTCAGGGTTTACTATTTATTCAGCCCTTTTGTGAGCATTACTCTATATCTAGCATTGTACTAGACATTGAGGATACAATTGTGAACAGGCAAACATCTCTGGAACTTATAAATCAGTTAGGGGTAGACTTTTCTCACCTCCTGTCCTAGATCATAGCTCTGAGAAGGTGCAGGTGTCTTGTACTGCTGGGTGTCCCACAGGTTGTGTTAAGTTATGGCAGGCAGGATAGAAGGTGACGTTCTTTCTTTTCTGGTCTGTATAGGATACACCAAGAGTATTATGCTCTCCTTGTGGCTCCCACTCTTAAGAGGGAATGGCACACTGTAACATACAGAGGACACAGAGCCCCTGCTGTTGGTGAAAATCACCTCCTCTAAACCGAAGTTTCTCAAATGTGGCACTACTGTTCTTGTAGACCAGATGATTCTTTGTTGTAGGGGGCTGTCTTGTGCCTTGTAAGACATTTGGCAGCATCCCTGATCTTTACCCACTGGTTGCCAGTAGCATCACCCTTTCCAGTTATGGCAACAAAATATGTCTCCATACATTACCAAATATCCTTTGGCATGCAGAATCAACCCTGGTTGAATACAACTGTGAATATTTTTACCTGCAGAAAATAAAACTTAAGAGGAATGTAGAAGCTCTCTTCAGATATCTGTAGGAGTACTGTGCAGAAGAAGAATTAGAGATAGAAATTTTAAATTGAGACAGAGGGTAAAACTGGAAGTTACAGAAAATCCATTTTGAAGGAGACCTTTTTAACTTCAGGAGAGCCTTGAGTTTAGAATGTACTGTTGTAGGACTTGGTGAATTCCCAGTCCTTAGTGCATTCATGCAGGCTTGGATATACCTCATTTTAGAGGGGACTTGGGGATTTCAGGATTTTGAGGATCCTTCAAGTTTTGAGATTCACTGTTTTTATGTTTCCAAAGTGGCTTGTAAAGAATTAGAATAATCCCTTGGGGATTTTGGGAAGGTGGCAGAGTGAAGTGATAGTAGTGAAATTAACCTTCTGACCCTTGTGTCAGGCTGCCTGGGCCAGATCCCAGCTTGGTTCTTACCACCAGTGGGACCTTGGACAAATCTTAGCACTTCTGTGTTTCTGTTTCCTCATCTGTGAAAGGGGTGCATTTATAGTTCCTATTTCAGAAGTAGTTGTGAGGACCAAATGAGATGATACAGGTAGACCTCTTGGTAAGTAAATGAAAAGTAACTCTTATTATTAACTCAGCAAGTGTGCTTTGCCTAAACTCCAAATAACTTGCAAATTTAACTAGCTACTTCTGTGTATTTGTGTTGTACATGTGTTTGGGAGGCAGTTCATAATAGGACAAATATATTTGTTGTTAGCACTGGTAATATAATCCAAATGTAAATATTAAAAAGCAACCATGATAGGTAAAGATCGAGTTTTCTGATTTCTATCTGGTCCTTGATCTGTAGACAAAAGTTAGCATTTTAAGGGTCAGTTAACACTAGAACTCAATTTTATTATTATTATTTTTTTGCGGTACGCGGGCCTCTCACTGTTGTGGCCTCTCCCGTTGCGGAACACAGGCTCCAGACGCGCAGACTCAGCAGCCATGGCTCACGGGCCTAGCCGCTCCGCGGCACGTGGGATTTTCCCGGACCAGGGCACGAACCCATGTTCCCCTGCGTCGGCAGGCGGACTCTCAACCACTGCGCCACCAGGGAAGCCCTAGAACTCAATTTTTATTAATCATTTTATTGAGTGATGTTTGTTTTCACATACTTAATTTACACTCTTGAATGCAGCCTTCAAGAGGATGTTTATTTTTCAGATCCTTTGCTAGAAAGCAAAGATTGGAAAGATATAAGGAAAGAAATTAGAAGAATATGAGGTGGCTTATTTATGGCAGCTGTCTCAAGGATGCCAAGGCCTTGGTAAGAATCTTGGGCCCATAAAATCGAGTGCTCTAATTTGAGCTCCAGATAAAAACCTTATATTCTCTACTCCGTGCCACTTAAAAATCATATTATTTTTACTGTAAGATATAGCACCAGATTGAAGATGTAGAGGAGAAGATTTAAGTAAAACACATACATAGACAGAATTTGGTATTTTTCTTATTCATCCTTACTATTATTCACAATTCAATCGGTATAATTTGAAGAAAATGAAATTCTTTTTTCCTTTTACTTATTGCTAACTTTTAAGGTAGGAAATGAAGGATTTTTCCCAGGCTTGTCCAGCCACCTCACATCATGCAAGAGTAACTTTCTACAGCTCTCTGTGCAAGAAACCATGGCTGTGTCCCACCTTAGCCCCCTGGGAAATGAGCTGTCCAAGGAACTTTATTGCAAGCACTCATTGTCCAGGGCACTGACTATGTATGTAAATGCATAAGGGATTGGTAGCATGTGTACTACATCCACAGGATTCCCCTTGAAGTTGAATTTCAAAAGGAAACCCGTCACCATTATTTATTTCTCTGTAGCAGCAGCTCCTAATAGCCTAGGGTAATGCAAATTAAAGCATAGAACATTTGGACAGCAGAACTTGGGGATTTCTTATTGTTGACAGGATATTCATCATGCCATGGGAATCAGACAGTCACCCTGCCAAGTTAGACTTAGAAAGAAAGGCTTTCATAAAAATGTTATGAGCACCAATATAACCATGTATTCAAATACTTTGAATATAATCTACATGTTCTTCTGTAAATTCTATTGTCTTCCCAACATAATCCTCTAAACATCCGTATCTACTTATGGAGGTCAGAAGAACATCTTGCTTCCTCAAATATACCTTCTGTCCTGCAAGGTGTTTAATTTGGCTTTGTCTTTTTGAATTTTTAGATTTATATGACAATGGAGATCCAACCCAAATTCCTAAAGTCTTATCTTTACCCAATATCTTGACATCTGTTCCAAACTTCAAAAATTATAAATTATACAGCAAAGGTAGGGGGGATATCTATTGGGTTAGCCAAAAAGTTCCTTTGGGTTTTTCTGTAAGATGTTATGGAAAAACCCAAACTAACTTTTTGGCCAACCCAATATTTTTCACTTATCCCTTGATTGCCTTCTTTGGGTTGGTAGATGAAGGGATGCTATAATTTGAGCTATGATCTGGAGGTATATTGAATAAAAACAAAGGTATTCTTACTTAGAACAAAGCATCTATGAAGGACATATCTGGCATTCAAAACCATTTTTATTGAGGCAAGGTACTTTGGTTGCAAGTAACAAAGGCTGCCTTTAGCCAACTTTGTTAGCTTTTGCTAGGGCTATCATAACAAAGTACCATAAACTGGGTGGTCTGGAACAACAGGATATTTATTGTCTTACAGTTCTAGAGGCTAGAAGTTTGAAATCAAGGTGTTAGCAGGGCCCTGCTCCCTCTGAACCTGTAGGGAAAGGATTCTTCCTTGTCTCTTCTAGCTTCAGTTGTTTTGCTGGCAATCTTTGGTGTTCTTTGGCTTGTAGAAGCATCATTTCAATCCTCTGTCTTCACAATGCCATCTTCTCACTGAGCATATCTGTCTGTGTCTAACTTTCCCTTTTTGAAAGGATTTCAGTCATGTTGGATTAAGGCCCACCCTAATGGCCTCATTTTAATTTTATTACCTCTCTAAAGATCCTATTTCCAAATAAGGCCGTATTCCAAGGCACCGAGGGTTTGGATTTCAACATATCTTTTGGGAGATGGGGACACACTTGCACACATAAGATCAACTTAAGCAAAAAGGAAATTTTGTGGGAAAATATGAGGTGACTTATTTAATTGAAGGAAGAGCTAAAGAATGAGGACCCAAAGGGGCAAGAGCATGACTGCCCAAAGATCCATGGAGCAGGAGCTACTCTCAGCCCCACCAGGAAGCTGCTGTGGGAATAGAGGAACCTTCTCTGACTTTGCCATTTTTGCATCACTCTGCATGACATTCAGAGTCCCAGGAAAATGTCTGATTGGGTCACTCCCCGGCTGGAAAAGTCAGTCCCATCATTTTTTTTCCCAGCTACATGACAGCAACAGAGAAGAGAATTCCCAAAGGATTTGGGATGCTATTACCAAGAAAAAGGAGGAAAAATGGTAAATGTACAAAACCAATATCTAATCTAGGCCCTCTAGCAGGAAATAAGGAAGGGAGCAAAATTTGAAGAAAAAAGTATATTTTTATGTACTCCAAATTCATCAGCTCTATGTTAGTAAACCTCTGATGATTGTTAATACAGCCATTCAAGGAAAACTTGCCACTGTGATATAATTTGCCTTTCTTAAATAAGTGATGAGTGTGGAGAGAATTCCAGCTAATCATGGTTCCTTCCGTTACTGAGTTAGCTTTAGTTAGATTTGGCTACCATGTCAGTTTTACAGGTAGAGAAAGTTAGTTCCTGAGTAATTCCCTCTCCCATTGTTTGGTCTGTTGTTCTATACTCTGGTCCAGATCAGGATACCCCACTGTCTTGCTGGCCACAGGGAGCTCCCTGGTACAATATGGTTAGCTACTCTTTGATGCCCTGTAGGGAAGGGTATAATCCACTTGCAGCGCCTGAGGCACGCTCTTCTCATGCTTTAACACTAGGCTCTCCTTCTCATTGCACCCTCTCTCCCAACTCATCCTACCACCACCTTTTCAAAGAATATAGCCATTGTTCTATTAGTTATGCTTTGAATTAAGAAAAGAAAGGAAGAGGTTGTAAAAATTAACAAAGTGAACTGCATAAAGTGAGGGATATAAGGGGGTGGCTCATCATTAAATGGTGAAAAAATCTTAAAGAATAGACTTAGCCCCCAGGCTGTCTCTATGCATTTTTTCTTTGACTCTTCCAAAGACAAATGGCTGATAGAACTACCGTGGTATTTTGCCTGTTGCCAGTTCAGTGAACTTCCTGGGCATGGAAGTAGTGATCTCCATGACTGGAACAACATACAAGGAGCAATCTGGGAGTTAAAGACCAGATCATTGAGTTTGGCAAGTTGCACCTCTCTCTGGAGATAAGAAGAAAGTTAGTACTCTAGGCAGAATCTGGGCTCAGGAAAGCGTGAGCAGAGAGTCCCATGAGAAGATCGGACCCTGATAAATGGGGATGAGATGGTCTCTACCAGTAGGTAGGAAATGATGGAGCAGGAAATATTTGGAACTTGACATTCTTGGCATCAGAGAAACAGTTAAATGGTTCAGCCCAGAAGTAACACATGTCAATTCTGTTCATGACTCGGAGGCCAAGTCACTCGGCCCCACTTAACCACAAGGAGGTCAGGAAGTGCATGTGCCCAAAAGGGGGAACTGGACATACCTAGCAAACAGCAGTAATGACTTCCACTTGTCAAAATGCAAACTCCAGATTCCTCCCTAACAGGCTCTAATTCAGGAGATCCTTGGAATCTGCATTTTAAGTAGGTCTCCTGAGGTGAGTCTGATGCAGGGGAGAAGGGCGGAATTTTTGGACCACAATTTAAAGAACACTGACTTAGAGCATCACCTCAGTATAGGTAGGTGATCAAGAGGATGGGGACAAGTTTGAGATACTGTTCTTAGAGCTCAGATATAGGGCCAACCCTGGGTCACCTCAAGTTGTTATCAGAGAGGACTGCATACATCTAGACACTGAGGCCCAGAGAGCTGGACAGAAGCTCTTAAAATGCCCAGGCATGAGGGTAGTGTTGGATCCGTGTCTGAGACTGAGAAGACCCTCAGGTATATGTTGAGCTTCTCAGATATTGGGAGAGGAAGAGGGATATGGGACCAATGCCTGGTTCTCATATGTATGATCTAAAGTTTATATTTATAATAGTAGAAACTCTTTGACCAATATAACATTTTATTGTACCATTGCTTTTTTCTTTCCTCTGTTCTTTTCCCACTTCTCTCTCCTTCTCCTTCCCTTCCTCTACTACCCACTCACCCCATTTCCCCCCATTATTTTCTCTTCCTTCCTTACTTTTATTCTCTACCTCCCCCTCTAATTTTCCTCTTTCCCAATATCTCCTCTGCTTATTGCCCTTCTCCTTCATCCTTCTCCCCTCTTCTCTCTCATCAATTATGCTCCCTCCTTCTCCCTCTCATCCATCCTTTCCCTTGGCACCCCCCTATCCCCTCTCCAGGTATTATGCCATCTGCTGCCAGCCTTTGGTCTATAGGAACAAGATGACCCCTCTGCACATCGCATTAATGCTGGGAGGCTGCTGGGTCATCCCCTTGTTTATCTCTTTTCTCCCTATAATGCAAGGCTGGAATAACGTTGGCATAATTGATTTGGTAAGTACTCGTGCAGACCCCACTGGTTTACTGTCTGACTAACTTTGTTTGCTTGGGATTCTAAATAAACAATGTCAGGTTAGGTGGATATTCTAAGAAAGATCCTGATAGCGGTCTGAGTAACAACAATAACAAACAAAAAAAGCAGGCTAACATTTTCAAAAGCTTACTGCATGCCAGAAAGTACACTATGTACATATAATCCTTACAGCATCCCTTTGGGAAAATTACAATACTTTTCCCCCATTTCACAGATGAGAAAACTCAGGGTCAAAAAGTGAAGTAACATGCCCAGTGTCACACAGCTATTGAATAGCAAAACAGGTGTTCAAAGCTTAGCAGACATACTCCAGAGCCTGAGGGAAGTGATGTGCCCCAAGAGGCCTTCATCTCATTTCATGCTGAGATCCTATGAGGCTTACAGTGACCCACAGAAAACCTGTCAAGGAGGTGGGGGCTTCTGGAGAATGTTTGGGCCAGAAGTCGAGAGAACTGGACCCTGAGCTCAGCTCCGTCCCTGACCCACTTCCTGAAAGTCTGTGATGAGAAAATTCATGGGTCCTCAGTGGGAACAGTGTCTTCCAGTGGTTCAGGAGAACAACACGTGGCACAGGTGCCAGGCTTCTGCCAAGCCCTGTCTAGATGCTCATGAAGAGTTTCCAGCTCTGACATACTATGTTTTTAATATCAAACTTGTAATGAAGATCGAAAGCTATGGTCTGGATCCATTAGCAGGTATGTATATTCCCTAAGGAAGTTGTCAGGCAATCACTTTAAAATGGATCCCAGGACCGTGTTGTGGTAGGGAGGGGAATGGGGAGGAGAGATTGAGAGTGAGCTCTGGCCCAAGAGGACCAGTCAGAGTAGGAGCTGCCCCTTCCTCTCTCCATCCCATTCCTAGCCCCTAATCTTGCCGTATTCTTTGTCCAGGAAAGGATATCCAAACCAAGGCTGGGCCACGATTTGCATGTGGTATGTCAGAACGAGAGTTCCTTGGGCTTCTGAAAGAAATGCTGGGCACAGAGGAGTGGAGAAGTGAAAGGGGATCCGTACAAGGGAGACTGTATTGATATTTTCTTAAATCCTGTCCCTCTTCTTTCAAACTTTCATTTTTATCATTCTTGGGGGAAATGAGATTCAAATTTCCAATAACCAGTAGAATAATAATTATAATGGCCAACAAATGTTGAACACTTACTGTGTGCCTAGCCCCGTGTTAATTTAATCATTATTATCTCGCTCAGGCCTCACAATAATAGTATATGTAAATCCTGTCATTGTCCTCAGGAAACTGAGGGTCAGAGAGGTTAAGTCACATTGTTAGGGAGTGGTGGTGACTATATCTAAGCCCAGACTTACTGGACTCCAGAGTCTGTGTTCTTATGTTTGTGCTAAACTTAATCCCTAATGGAGAAGCCTTTGGAAGCATAATCTTCTGTGCATTAAAACTTGTAACAAGGGTACAGCACTCTTACCTTCTGACGTAGAACTTTCAAGGAGAATAACCTAGGGAATTTTGTTCATTTGTGAGAGTGAGATAGAAGCATCCCCTGTTTACTTCATGTAACTGAATGGGGCATCTGCTTACTGTTAACGTGCCTAGTATTTGCTCCATGGTATTATGATTGCATTTCATATCTTTTTACTCATTTGCACATTGAATCTGCCTAGAGGGAAACTAGCATAACCCAGATGTTCATAACACATGTACAGTTGATCCTTGTTATTCATGGTAATTAGGGTCTATAAAGTTGCTGCAAATACTGAATTAGCAAATCATGAATCTTTGTTCCTAGGTGAAATATAGAGTTAGATTCCTGTGACTTAAGGCAAGTAATACTTAGATAAAAAGAGATTTTGTAATGATTAAAAATGTCAGTTCAATAGGAGGATATACTATAACCTTACAATATATCAATACTATAGGACAAGATACTAAATGTGTACACAGTGAATGAAATAGTGTGTTATGTATCAAAATATATATGATACATATCTCTGTTCATGTGTATCTTCACACTGCATGCATGCTGACCTCCGGAAGGGAAGAGTCATTGGGTTACACAGCTCTCTTCAGCCAAGGACTATTTCTAGAGAAGGCTGGTAACTAAGAGCTGTCAGCAGGCAGAGTTTATAGGTGGAAAAAAAAGTCTCAATTCTTAGGAGGGATCTAGTATATCACAGTATCCAATACAAATGAGGTTTATGCCAGGAATTTAACACAATCAATGTAATTCACTGTATGAATAAAAGAAAGAAGGGAAAACCCACATGATCATCTCATTACTGCCAAAAATGCATTGACAAAATTCAATATACAATCATAATTTTTTTTATGATGATGAATGTGTAAGTGTACACAGAAATTTTATTTATTCTTTTTTTTTAACATCTTTATTGGCGTATAATTGCTTTACAATGGTGTGTTAGTCTCTGCTTTATACCAAAGTGAATCAGCTATACATATACATATATCCCCATATCTCCTCCCTCTTGCATCTCCCTCCCACCCTCCCTATCCCACCCCTCTAGGTGGTCACAAGGCACTGAGCTGATCTCTCTGTGCTATGCAGCTGCTTCCCACTAGCTATCTATTTTACATTTGGTAGTATATATAAGTTCATCAAACTAAGAATAGAAGGGAACTTTCTCAAATAGAGTGCATTGACAAAAAACTTACAGCAAGTGTCATACTTAATAGTAAAATATTGAAAGCTCCTCTCCTGAAACCAGGACTGTAACAATGGTGTCCACTATTACCCCTTTTATTCAGTATTGTACTGTTGATCTTATCAAGTTCAATGTGCAAGGCAAATGGTATTAAGACTGGAAAGGAAGAAGTGAAATTGTCATTATTTGCAGATCACATGAGTATTCATGGAAAAAATTCAGAAGAATCTAAAGATGAAATATTAGTTACTAATTTAACAAAGTTCCTGGATACATAGCCAATATACAAAAAATTTTCACTGAGTTCTGTGTATTAGCAACAGACAATTACGAATAAGAATTTTAATGTAGTACTGTTTGCAATGGAATAAAAATAGAAATACTTAGGATTAATCTAATAAAAGATGTGTAAGATATTTACACAAAAATGTAAAGTATTACTGAAATTCTAGAAGACTTAGGTAAAGGGAAAGAATTATCATGTTTGTGAATTGGAAGACTTAACATTGAAAAACTGTTATTTTTCCTCAGTCATTCTATTCTAACTCCAATCAAAATTCTAAAAGATTTTTATGGAAATTGATAAGCTGATTCTAAATTTTATATGGGAAATACTGAGATATAAGAATACCCAAAGCAGCCAAAAGTATATTCCTTTTCTGCTATCATGGTTCTATGTGCTGTAGGCTTACTAGAAGAAAAAGAAAAGCTTTGCTGATAAACCTTCTTTTTTATTTCCTTTCCCTTCACCTTTTTCTTTTATTCATCCTTCCCTTTCCTTCACTATTCTTCTCCCCTTCTTTCTACCTTCCAAACCCTCCTTTTCTCTTCTTTTTTATCCTTTTCCTTTTCTTACAATTTTTCTCATTCCCCTCCTGCTTCTTCCTGTTCACTTTTTCCTTCCCTTTCTCCCTTCCTTCCTCATTTCCCCTCTCTCTCTAACTCTCAGATAGAAAAAAGGAAGTTCAACAAGAACGCTAACTCTACATACTGCATCTTCATGGTCAACAAGCCCTATGCCATCACCTGCTCTGTGGTGGCATTCTACATCCCGTTTCTCCTCATGGTGCTGGCCTATTATCGCATCTATGTCACAGCTAAGGGGCATGCCCACCAGATCCAGATGTTACAACGGGCAGGAGCCCCCTCAGAGGGCAGGCCCCAGCCAGCAGACCAACATAGCACTCATCGCATGAGGACAGAGACCAAAGCAGCCAAGACCCTGTGCATCATCATGGGTTGCTTCTGCCTCTGCTGGGCTCCATTCTTTGTCACCAATATTGTGGATCCATTCGTAGACTACACTGTCCCTGGGCAGGTGTGGACCGCTTTCCTCTGGCTTGGCTACATCAATTCTGGGTTGAACCCCTTTCTCTACGCCTTCTTGAATAAGTCTTTTAGACATGCCTTCCTCATCATCCTCTGCTGTGACAATGAACGCTACCGAAGACCTTCCGTTCTGGGCCAGACTGTCCCCTGTTCAACCACAACCATTAATGGATCCACACATGTGCTAAGGTGAGTACTTCAGGGCTTGTTAGACTTTGCTCATTTGCAGGACTCAGAAGAGGTAACTTTCCAGTTTTCTGTTTCCAGATAGATTATTCTTGAAAACTTGTGCAGTACTTTCAAAGGTTAAAAAAAAAAAATTCTACCATCCGTTAATGGAATAGAGTAAGGACTCAGGGTAAGGGCTCAGGCACTGGGGGTGAATGACCTACATTCAAATCCAGCCTCCATAGTTCTTTGATTTGGGGAAGTCATTTAACCATTCTGAACCTTAAATTCATTAAAAAAAAAATGAAAATCATAATCACGATTTCTACATCACAGGCTTTTTTGAGGGTCAAATTAGCTAATATATGTAGAGCACATAGTACAGAGTCTGACACATAGTAAGAACTTAGTAAATATTATCTACTCCTACTTATAGGTAGTATTTTAGGATAGTGATTAAAAGCATGGTAAAATAGTCTTTATTTTGACTCTCAGTGCCACTGCTAATCATTTGTATAATCCCTTTTGATTTTTATTTTCTTCAACTGTAAAAAATGGTAATAATAATGATACCCATCTTATAGGGCTTTTATGACAGGGATAATGTATTCATATAGAGCCTGATACATAGTAAGTGCTCATAATACTACTAATGTGAATAGTAGCATATAACCTGATACCCTAAGATGACCATAAAATAACATGATAAACTAGACTAAAATAAATAGAATGATAAATATGCAATAGTAATGTTATGTGATACATGATATATTGGAAGTATGGACAATGTAGAGTGGAGATATGAGTAGGAAAGAAGCTGGCTTGGTTAAGGGAATCAGGGAAAACGTCACAGAACAGCATTTTATAAGAATTTGAGACTTGGAGGAGATGTCAAGGAAGGCATTCCAGACAGAGAACAGCATGAGGAAGGAAATGGAATATGAAGGAGTGTGGAAATGTCAGGTGGTTTACCTAAGGTCACGTAGGTTGACGGAGGTGGGAGTAACTTTGAAGTTCAGTGACTAGGCATGATGCCTCTTTCCAAACTGAGAATTTTCTTGCTACCCTGGCTTAGAGTTGTTCTCAGCTCTGTAAAGCTATGTGTGATAAATACATTCATCCTGTAGCAAAGATGAATTGTCAACGACAGTTTTTTCCTTTGCCCTGAGATGCACAGGAATTTCCAAAGAGCAGTTCCTTCTTTGAGAAAAGCATTTAATTTCTCTGATGATGACAATATTTAGCTGTTCTGGCAGCTGAAAACTGGGGACTTTTCATCTGCATGTGTAAGAAAAGAAGAAAAAAATAGGAATTGCTATGAAATATCAATGCTTTGCCTCAGAGACTGCTCAGAAGCATGAATTCAATTTTCTGCTACCAGTGTGGGCAGCCTTGTAGCTAAAGCCTAGTATGATGTTGAGATTCCAGCTGGTGGAAAGGCCTCAAAGGATACTCCTATAGGCTGTCATTCTTTCTTAATTATTGTGCCTTCGTCAGTGTCATAGAAAGGATCCAACAGTAAAGTGTATGTACAAGAACTTCTGTGCGGGTGCCAGCGAGTTTTTAGCTATTTAAGCTTAGCAGTTGCCCGAGTACAGGCTGCCGACTACTTACAGAGTATGCTCCAGCAGTGCATTTACTAAGTCAGTTGTTTAGAACTGGTACCTTTTCCCGTAGAAACAGTCATAGAAAGAATTTAGGGTTTCTCGGGCATCCCAAGAAACCTATTTTACTAATACTATATTATTTTATCCCTGCTGCTTTTGGAAATCTGCAGCATGATTGTTAAGCAGAGATGGCAGTTTAGAGATGGCTTATGTGTATATTTCACACTTTATTCCTTACATTTATTTCTTCCTGAGGTCATGAGAAGTACAGAAAGTTGGTCTGAGGTGTTTTTCTGTGGGGGTGAGGAATCTTATAAGAGTGGGGGTGGCCTATACATAGAAAACTATTTGAAACTTGAATCCACTAGAGTGTAAGCCTTGCAAGGACAGGAATCCTGCCTGTTTTATTTCCTGCTACATAACAAATAACCCCATATGTTTCTTCATGGGTAAATTAACAAACCATAAAATTAATTCTCCAGATCAACTGTTTTAACTTAACACAATCTAAGGAAAATGTGTGTTTTTCTTAAAAATCCCACAAATAGGACATCAGCAAATTCACATGAGTTCATGAAATATAAAACCAAAACAATGAAAAGTAAAATCAGCTTTTATCCTGCTAATCCTACCCCTAGCCTCAGAGACTAGAATTACCACTAGTCTGCTAATCTTTTCAGTGCATTTACAAACATTCATAAAAACATACAAATTCATAGATTTTTCTCCCTTCATTTTACATAAATAGAGCCTTCTGTGTGTATTTTTCTGCACCTTGCTTTTTATCCATTAACAATATATTTCAGAGATCATTCCACATCAGAACATATAAATCTAACTCATTCTATTTAACTGTTCCATAATCTTCTGTACTAAAAATACATATTAAATTTTATTTAATTATTTCCCATTAGTAGATATGTAGGTGTCTCCAATCTTTTGCTGTTACAAACTGTACTATTTTTAATGCCCTGGAACACATTTCTTTGTACATATGCCATTATTTCTCTCAGATAACTACCAAAAGTGAAATTGCACTGTTGACATGTATGTGCATTTAAAAATGTTATGCTTACCATGAAATTGACCTCCCAGAGCACCATAGTGCTTTGCATTTTCATCAGCAGGGTGTGAGAGTATCTGCTACTCCTTCCCCTCACCAACACTGGATACTAAGCATCTCTTATGAATATACTAATTTAAAATATGCTCTTTCGTTTAATTTGCATTTCCCAGATGACTTGATAGATTGAACCTCTTTTAAATTAGTTATTGACTGCACCTTCATATGTTTGGTACTTTATCTGACAACTTTGTTCTGTTTTTCTGATTAATTTCTGGATGCTCTTTATTATATTCCAAATATTAATCCTTTGTTATATAATTTTCAAATACATCCTCCCATCTTCTGCTTGGTTTTGAACTTTGTTTAACTTTTGTCTTATAGAAGTTTCAGATTTTGAAAAAACTATTCTTATTTGACCTCTTACAGTTGACTCACTTCCTTCTTGAAAAATTTTCCACATTAATTTTCCTAAACACCATACTTGTCTGGTTTTCCTCCTAACTCACTAGCAACTCTTTCTTAGAATCCTTAACAGGTTCTTCCTTCTCTGTCTGGCCTCTCAATGTTGGAGTTCTTCAGGGCTTGCTTCCTGATACTCTCCTCAAACTACATTCTCACTTGGTGTGATTTAACCATCCATAGCTTTAAATACAATTGTCATGCTGTCAGCCCTCTCTTTAATTAATATCTCCAGGTCATAGCTGCCCTCTAAACTCCAGACCACAAGATCCAATTTGCTTCCTTGACAACCCCAGTTATGTGCTTCTTTGGAATATCAAATTTCATGCATCCAAAACAGAATCCTCCTATATCTCGTACCCCAACTGCAAATTTCCTGAGTCTTCCCTATCTCCGTAAGGAGAGCTATCATCTACCGTGTTACTAAATCCAGACACTTTTTTTTGTAGTTCTGATAGTAAACTAACATGTTATAAGGCAGACTTAAAGATTTTAGAAAGGAGAACCAATCAGCCGGTATTGGAAATATGGAGTTAAATTGAAATAAATGTAAAGTTCAACCATAGGAGCAAAATATAAATCACAGAAATGTAAGATGATGCCTGAACAAGTTTATAGCTGCATATATAAAATTTGGAACTTGATAAGTGTGCCTTCAATTTCCTCATCCAAGGCATCTGTTGACAAAGTACTGGGCAGGCCACCAGAGACCTCCTTCCATATTAATGATAATGATTGTGATTCCTAACATAATTCCAGAAAAGACTGTGCCAGTTACTGTATTTAAGAACTCTGAATGCATCATTGCATTTAATTTTTACAACACTCAAAAAATTTGATATTATAATTATCGTCATTTTAAAGATGAGAAAACCAAGGTTTAGAGAGGGTAAGTAACTGGCCCAAACTCACACAAGTAGTAAATGATGAAGCTGGAATTCAGACGTAGGTCTTTCTGATTCCAGAGTTCAGTTTTGTCCAGCCCACTTAGAGTTAGGAATAGGGTTACCACTTCTCATGTTTATCTTGACTCTTTGGATAAATTTGGTGAAATATTTATCAAAAGGTCAACTCTACCGTCCTGCTTATATTTCTCTATCTTGTCTGCAAGCCGTGAAGATTAGTAACTTGTTCAAATCCAGGCATTTTTCAGTCTCTTTTCTAAAAAGGAACTAAGGTTAGATCAGGTGGCCCTATTCTTAGTAATCTCAGATTGAGTCCTGTCCCTGGGTACATGTTGACTATTCAAAGAAATAATCAATTTAATACAAGCTCACCTCAGGGTAGGGACTAAACTCTACTATAGAAATCACCCTTTTCACATTTTTTCAATTGGATCATTTGTTCTTTTCTTCTACTTCTGAATGGCAGTGGCCTGTTTACAGTACTCTTTTTCATGGCATTTGTGCTGCTTTTGATTATAGAGTTCCTTATTTGACTCCTATAAGGCCAATTATTCCTTGAGGGTAGAAACTATGGCTTTCTTTTCTCCATGTACCATATAGCCCCTCACACAGTATCTGCAAAATAGTATATAGTCAAATGATCAGTACATTTTTACTGATGAAATATCTTCATGATTATCTTCAGGTTTATGAAGGATTCACATGCTCAAAATTGAAAATTATCTGTTTTTTCTTTTTTTAATCTTCCCTGAGGCTCTAAAAAGTATAGAGGACTTAGTCTACAACCCAAGACTCACATTGAGGAAAGCCAGTTCATGGCAGCACTATGAGACTATGAACGTTTTTCTCTTAAAATCTTTTTGAGAGAATGGAATTGTACTTTTCCAGGTTGAATTAAAAATGAGCTAGTCTGGCCTCAGTGGTTTAGAATAGTAAGTTTCCCATGCTTGGCCCTGTCCTCATAGCCCTTTGACTTACATGACATTTTATTATTAAACAAGCAGTTGGGTAGCCAGTGAAATAAAATATGCTTTTGCAAGACATTTTTAGAGGACTCTGATCACTCAGATTGTACTAATTACACACAGTAGCAGAGATGTCTGCAGTTGTGTTTGGTTGTTTTCTGTTGGATAATTGTCTTCTTTGGGAATATCCAGCCCACAATCAAAATAGAAGTGAAGATAACACTTGGTTGGCTGATGAAATAGTTTGTCCTATAGATATGTACATTACATAGTCTTTTTTTAAAATTAATTTTTGGCTGCGTTGGGTCTGTTGCTATGCGTGGGCTTTCTCTAGTTGCGGCAAACTGGCACCATTCTTCATTGCGGTGCACAGGCTTCTCATTGTGGTGGCCTCTCTTGTTGCGGAGCGTGGGCTTTAGGCGCACGGGCTTCAGTAGTTGTGGCACGCGGGCTCAGTAGTTGTGGCTTGTGGCCTCTAGAGTGGAGGCTCAGTAGTTGCAACGCATGGGCTTAGTTGCTCCAGGGCATGTGGGATCTTCCTGGACCAGGGCTCAAACCCATGTCCCCTGCGTTGGCAGGCGGATTCTTAACCACTGTGCCACCAGGGAAGTCCCGGGTACATAGTCTTTTTAAAAAATAGCTTCCAAACATGAATTAGTGTCATAAAAATGTTTCTTGGGGCTATTTTAATTTGTATGCACACATATATAAGAAAGAGGCATAATGCCAGCATGTGAGCAATGGATTCTAACAGGTTCATCCTGTGTATGAACTGATTCTTAGTGAATTTGGAGCCAGCGTCTCTCTCCTTGTCACATCTTTAACCTGATTCTGTAACTGTGTTTTCCCCATCTGCCAACATCTCTCCTAGTCTCATAGAAGTTACTTTTGCCACTCTAGGAAACTCACATCAAACATAACAGCAGAGAAAGGAAGAAATATCCTAATGAGAAAACATTGGCTGCTTTCCTACTCAAGTCAGGAATAAGACAAGAATGCCTTGTCATCTCTGCTGTTCAACATTGTGTGTACAAAATCCAAATGACAGAAGGAAGAAACATGATAATTTTATCTGATGTTAACCAGTAAAATATGGGAGAATATTCCTTTGGAAGCCTGGCCTCAGCTCAGTCATTCTTCAAGCCAAGTGATACTCCCTACTTGGGAGGCATAGCGTGAACATATAGACTGTGACTACACAGAGTCACGTGGGTGACAGGTGATAAGAATAAGCCATATTGATTTGATTTGAGGTTAAATAGGGATTTGATTCTGGAATTCTTTGTTCACTGGATAAACGCCAAGGATTTTGCCAGTCTTGTTCACTGCTGTATCCTCTGAGCCTAGTAAAGTACCTGGAACATCATGAGACTTGACAAGGGAATGAAGGAATGCTTCTGTTCCTTCTCCCCTGGCCTAGCTTCTCTTCTATTTAGCTGTCTCTATGCTGATTAGCTCTGAGGGTCCATGGCAGAGTAGGGACTCAGGGTGCTGACAGTAACTTCAGACAGAGATTTTTCTGTACGTGAAATCCACTGAGGATTCCAGCTTTGGCTTCTTGGGTAAATAATTCCTATCCTGCCTATGTCACTACCTCACTGTGAAAATCAAACAAGATAATAGATGTGCAATTGCTTTCCTAACTGCAAAGCTCTGTCCTCATGGGAGAGATAAGTATGTTGTAAGAGCAGACTATTTATAAGTTAGGTAACACAAGCAGAGTTTACATGCAAAGTTTAGCTTTGTGGATGGGTTTCTCTATTCATGCCAGGCTTCAGCATCTTCCCTGGTTCTCCAAGTATAGATCTTGCTCAAACTTAGGTCACTCACCTGATTCCTAAGAAGGCTGAACATTTCTTCAAGCACTTCCCAAAGAAATTCTTACATATCTGACTTGGCTCTTGGCTGTCATCCTCTGTTCTCCACCCTCAATCCCCCGATGAAAAGGTTTTCCATTGACCTGGAGGTCTCTAGACCTGCCCTGTCCAATAGGGTAACCACTAGCCACATTTGAAGAGCTCAGTGGTTACATATTGTAAGTGGCTACTGGATTAGACAGTACAAATGTAGACTATTTCATTTATCGTAAAAAGTTCCAGTGGACAAAACAGCTCTAAAGCTGTTCTAAAGGTTCTAAAGCAATTTGAACCTTCTCTCTCGAAGGAAACAATGTATATTTTCCCTCATACTTATTAACTCCTGTTATCCACCAGAGCTTAATAATAAATAAACTGATTCTAGTGGATGGGCTATATTAAGTCTTTGACATTTCCATGCATAAGATTAGTATATTCAGATTTATATGTGGAATCAATAAAGAAAAATATGAAGATAGGGAAAAAGTGAAAGTAAGAAAGAGGCAAAGAGAATGAGGTTCCCCCAAAAAACAGTAGAAGGAAAAAAAATTCTTTCAGGTCATTATTGCCTCTTGTTATCAGAATTTATAATTGTATTCATGTCTTGTTTACTTCTTTATTATCTATCTCCCAGTTAGACTGTCAGTCCCTGAGGGCAGATAACATCCATTTTATTCCCAAAAGTTCCCCCAGGGTGTAGCACATTGCTCAGTTAATACATTTGCTGAATGAATGAATGGATGCCCTTATCAGACCCTATCTAGACCCTATTGTTCACATGGACAGTGTATACTGAAATAAATTTTCACCACTTAAAAATTTTTTTTTGTTAATTCCTTAACTGGAATAGTTTTTTGTTTGTTTTGTTTTTCCACTATGTAGACACTTGCCAACTTTCTAATTCACCCCATCAGAATTCCCCATTTAAATAAAGGTTTTCACATAGTAGATTGGAAGATTACCCATGGATGAGGAAATAATTTAGGTTTGATTTACTTTGGATCCTTAGAGGTTTCTGCTTAGAGGTTTTTGGCCTTTGCCTTGAACTTTGGAGGCTACAATTGGATTCAACATTTGCCTCATTGTTTTGAGCCAAAGCAGACTTAATCTGGGTAAACCAAGGCTGGGTGAGCATGACCTTGCCTTCTCTCCCCCAGTCTCCCCCAGGGATGGCTGCATAATTCGCAGCCCCAATGCAAAATGAAAATGGGGGGCCCCTGGTTCAAAGGGCAGGAACACATTTCTGTTAAAAGTATTAAAATGGAAATCCTTTTTCCTTCCTCCTCAGTCTTTCTCTCAACTTGTCATGTGTATTTTATTTGCTATTTACCTTTTCTCTAGTAGAAAAACAAAATGCAGTTTTAAAGTATTAGCAGAAAATTTACCGTCTGTGTTTATATTGTGCACTGACAGTTTTAAATGCAAAAATAAGAGCATTTAACCTGTGTGTGGAGTCACCAAAATTATACAGATTACACAAATTGTATTTTGTAGTTCAGACATGCTTATGTATTTTATTTTTACCAGACAGTGCACAAAACTAACGCAACTGTTTTTATTTCACTTCTTGATACACACACATTCTACTAACATTCTCCCTTCAGCTTACTGGGGAGTAAAGAAGGAGTGAAGAGAAAAGAACCATGATTTGCTCTATCATATCCTTTCTTTCTATGTCAGTATTTTCAACATAAGTGCTTGGCTAATAGAGGAAGGCAATGCATGTGGAAAAGACTTGGTAGGGTTCCTTGATGGTTCCTTTTTCTTAGAAAATCACTGCCTCCTTTCTGCATCTGGCAAGTTCTGGTTCAAATGGAAAACATGGGCTCTCAGGGCCACCAGCCATCTGCTTACTCAGTCATAGATGTGTTGATAGGAAACATGAGTGCAGAATTGTAGTGGACCCACGATCTGTGGGAATTCAGCAAGACTCAGCAAATACAAGGTAAGCATGTTACAGAAGCTGCTGACAGAAAGACGATGGGAGAAAGGAAGATGCTTTATATACATTATGTATTCACGTTGTGTTTGCTTTGAGTCTTAGTAACTATGTATGGTTGGTCTACCAGAATTCTGTGCTCACAGGGCATCACTAACGTGAGAGGCAGCAAGGAACTATGGTGTACACACATACTGCACGTGTCATCTCTGCTCACATGCATGCTTCATTGTCCCTCAGAGATCACAAGTTCAAAGATAAAGTTATTGAGAATTCCAAGATGAGGACAAGCAGAACATTACACCAAGCTCTGGGTTCCTGTGTGACTGCTTTGGTCACACAGCCATGAAGCTGGCCCTGTCCTCAGTCCTTCCCCAATCCCAACCTGAAGGAGCTCTCACAAAACATTGTTCTTGTTGAGATCACACCGGGAAAACAGTGAGAATAACATCAGAAGAGCTCCACTTGCTTCATCAAATACTCAGGGTTAGAAAAGTTAGTGCTGTTTGCAGAGTGTACTTGCAAAAGTTCGGTAATCAAGTGGCTTAAGCTGCCCTTCAGGATGCCTACTGCTGGACTAAAGTGCTGAGGCCTAAAACATCATCCTTTCCACTGTCTCTGACTCAGAGGAAGGTGAACTTTGGTAAGTAAACAAAGGGGCATTGGACCCAATGTAGCATAATGGCTATAGGGGCTGGAGTCTGTCACATCTGGATGTCAGTCCTGTCTGAGATCTGTCATTTACTATCTATATAATCTTTAGCATGTGACCAGACATCTCTAGGCCTCTTGTTTCCTCACCTGTAAAATGGGAATAATATTAGAACCCATCTCCTAGGGCTTTTGTTAAGGTTAAATATGATAACGTATGTGCAGAGCTGAGCCCAGCTTCTGTTACACAGAAAGTGCTCCATGCACGGAAGCTGCTGTAACTGTTGTTATTATAATTGTAGATATAACATTGTTCATATCTTGGTTAAAACAAACAACTTCTCCAGTTATTTTCTCAGCCTCCTGATAAGCATCTCTTAAGAAATGAGTCAATAGAAATCTCTGTGTTCTAAACACTGCTCCTTAAACAAAGAACGCAGAGCTCCCTCTGTTAGAAGAAAAGCCAGAAATGAATGAAATTAAATTAATTACACTGTTTATAAATAATTGTTTAAACATGAGACAAGACCTGTTTCCTGGGTACATCATGCCCTGTGCTGAACAGTTGGGACTCTTATTTTGAATATGCCTTCTGGCTTTTAAATTACCTGTAGGCATTTCTTTGATCCGACATAAAACATGCTAACTTGTCTAACAAGTTGGTTACAGTCTGTGTGTATTTGTTTTCCCCCTTTGGCTCTGCAGGTGCTCTTGTTGCTAGGTTGTTAGGGTTCCATGTACCAGCCCTCTGAGATTGGTGCCCACTGTGCATGTCATACTTCAGGGCAAACCCCAAACCACACCCAGCTGCAGTGGTGCTCAAGGTGGTTTATCAGAGGTCAAGAATAGAGGCAGTGTGATGTGGGGCTCTGACCCTTGACCCTGGCTGCACACTAGAGTCACCTGGGAGCTTACAGCATGCACTTGCCAGAGACACAGTCCTCCCAATTTAGTCGGAGCAGCTGTTCAGGAAGGAATTGCCTCCAAAGCACACTTAAGAGACCTACTAGGAAACCATATCCCTGTGTAAATGTGTGCTTAGTCCACACTGTAATGATACCTGACTCTGGCCCATAGAAGTGGTAAAGCTGCTTCTTACTCTGGGTGTCGACAAACTAGAGTGTCTCCAGGAGAGGAAAAACATCATGATTTTCTTTGCAGAATTCATGAAGGAATGGGGCATGATGAGTTTAGGGCTCAAAGAAGATTCAGGTCATGAGCGTTGTTTTTAATATCTCTGAAGGCTGTTTTGGGAAAGAGGGATCTGATTTGTTCTGCGTGGTCTCAAGGGAAAGAGGTAGGTACAAAGGATTGAAGTTTTAAGAATGCATGTTTCAGCACAAAATGGAACGGATCCTCTTACTAAGTGTTGATGGACCATCAGTCACTGGAAGCATTGACTGATCATTTGTCAGCATGACCAAGGAAGGGGTGGGAGGTCAAAGGAGATATTGTCAGACCCTTTCTTTGTGATTGTGTGAGTTACAGAACCACGCAAGTCCTCCCACAGTGCAGTTAAACATGAGAGAGCACAACCTACTTTAGCCAGTGTAGCACTTTGTTTGGTTGAAGCTGGAGACCTTCTGGAAAGGTTACCAGTGGGAAGAGATGTGCCAGAGGTGATATTGTCAATTGCAGGGACCATTTTCTTTTCCTTTATGATTCTTCTAGCAATCTGGCTAGTAGGAAATTTAGACACATCTAAGGAAGGAATCCATTCCTGGGTTCTATAGATGCCTGCTTAGTGGTTAAGCAGTTGATTTTATTCCTGAGATCCTGTTTGAGAAAAATGTTGTCATATCCACCTATCCAGATAAATTTCTGTTCTTTGAGGCTTTAATATGAATGGAATTGCTGTTTAAAGATTTGTAAGGAGAAGGACTGAGATTAAAGAAATATCCTCTCAACCTGGTTTTCATGTTCTTCCTTTTTCACATGGGGACAGTTAAGACCTGGACTTCTCTGGTCTGAAGGTAGTTAAGGCAGGGTCCCAACCTAGAGGAAATCAGAGTACTGATGAAGAAGTTTAGTGTTATGGCTAAAAGCATAGGACTTGGCATTTGATGAACCTCAGTCTGAATTCAGGTCCTGCCACTTTGAACCTGCATGATCCTGGGCAGGTTACTTGGCCTCTTGCTGCCTCGGTTTCTTCCTGTGCAAAAGTGGAAGTAAAGGTGGTTCTTGCCTCATAACACTGTTACGAGGCTGGTGTGAGATACTGTACATATAGAGCTTGGGATAAGTAACTTATTGATATATTGTGATCTCCTTATCATAATCATCATCTTAGTAGGCAAAAAAGCAGGAACACTAGGTTGGGAAGACAAGGCTTCTTTTTCTGGAACACTGGTGCATTGTCAGAACTGGGTCTGAGGGGAAATGGTTTGGGGTCAAAATCATCATAATATCCTCCTCATAAGGTACAGGATAGTTCCTGAGCAATAAGTTCAGAAGCAGAAGGAAAATTACTTCAACTGCAAGGATAGGGGAACTGTGGGGAAGGGAGTGAGGCAGAAAGTTCTAGCTTCTGTGCTCCAAGAAATGCTGTGAAATCATCTCCAACCCTTGAGCAAGGAAACCTGGTGGATGGCTTCTGGTTATATAAACAAATATCTGAGTGTGCTCTGGGTTATATTCAACCAAAGAGCCAAGAACCTGCTTTTTACCAAGTGATTTCTGAATTATTTTCTCATTCTCATTTTTTACAAGATTCTTGGAAACATTTCACAGTTAGAATTATCCTTGGAGAGCTTTTTGTTCTCTAAGAAATGGGTGAATCTATATTTTGATAAACCTGACAAACAAATATATTTGGTGCCTACTCATGTTCCTTTTATTCTTTTCAAACTTTTATTTCCTTTGCTGGCTTGTATAATGGAATTTTTCTTCTATTTGTGAATTTTCATTGCCTGCTTAGAGTTTCTGACTTTGGCAAAAGGAGTGTGTGTGTGTGTGTGTGTGTGTGTGTGTGTGTGTGTGTGTGTATGATTGTCATGTATAATAACTAGTTGCCTAAGAATAACTTGGTTTCTTGGTCCAGACGTCACCATCTTTATTATCGTCATCTTAGCATCTACCATTTACTGAACACTGGTTTTATATGCCAGCCATTGTGCTAAGTGCATTACATGTGTCATCTCATGGAATCCTTAATATAATCCATGGAGCAGGTATTAAAATCCCCATTTTACTGATGGGGAAATTGAGACTCAAAGAGATTAAATAACTTGGCTACTGTCCTATAGCTGGTGAGTGGTGGGCCAGGATTCTAACACATGTTCACCTAATTTCAGAGCCCTTGCTGTTAACCACTAAGCTGTGCTCCTTGCTAGTTAATTAATCACTCTTGAAATAATGCAGAACTTTTGATTCTTAGACATGGAAGGGGCTTCAGAAGTGATCTGGTCAAATATCCCAACCAATGCAGTGATCTCTTCTACAACTTATCTAGTAGGTAGTTGTCTGTCTCCCCCCCAATGAGGGGTAACTTATTATTATCCAAGGCAAGACATTGGCTGGGTTGCAAATTATAATTTTTTTGCCTTTGGTTTTCTTTTGGGACTATGTGTATAATATAACCATAAAGAGAGAAGCTATTTCATGTGTATCGTTTAAGAGAATGTTAAGGCCATTCAAACGTGGGATTTTAAACTGTAAATGCCAGCTGGATTGAGCTGTAATAGAATAGCCTTGAGCAATATAGTGTGACTTGCAGTGGGCAGATAGTGAAGGGCATATAAAGCCCTTCTTGCCTGACCCAGTCTGGTTTTCCAACTCATTTCCCTTAACTCTCCCCCGACCTAACTCCCTATGCAATAAGCATGCAAGATTGATCAGTTTTCCCTAGATAAGTAGTGAATTCTCCAGCCTCTGGATTACTTCTGCTGTCTCAAATGCTCTTTCTCACTTTGCTGCCTGGCACAAGCCTACTTATTCCTTGAGGCACAGTTCCAATATGAGCTCTCTCAACTTTCCTGATCCCTACCCCCTGAATATTGGAGCTAACCACTTCCTCCTCTGGGCTCTCACACCTGCTTCTCTTTTTCTTGGAGGCTCAGCTCATCCTGTGGGATCTTAAGTAACTTTATGCACTTAAAACACCCTCTGTTCACATGGACAGCTTCTCGAGAGCAGGACATTTCCTACCTGCAGTGTCTAAGAGTCGAGGGTGCCTGTTCAGTGAAGGTGCACATTTAGTGAAGCTGGTATGATAAGACTCTGAGTTGGATTTGCCTGGTTCAGCTGGTGGCTCCACCTCTCCCTAGATGATTTGACTTGGGCAAGTTACTACGCCTCATTCCACACAACTTGAGCCTGTAAATAATAAAACCTATGTGATAGGATTGTTGTGAAAATTATATGAGATAATCCATGATTAGTTTAGCACAATCACTGACACATAATAAACGCTCAATTAATATTGGCTGATATTATCACGGATCCATACTTTTCTCCTACATATTTTTAGGTTCTGTCATATCAAAATAGTTCAGCAGAAGAAGCAGGCAGACAGTCTGATCCCCCAGACTCAAAGTTCCAGTCTTTTATTTGTGCTTTAGGAACTGTGGTAGACAGTGGGAAAAAGCCACACAAGGAAATTGGTTTGACCTTTAATTATATGTGCACATTGAGAAATAGAAGTGCATTTGGATTAGAATAAGCCATGCATACTGACTTGATCTTGCACTTCAGCATGTTGAAACATGGACATATCTGAGGCTGGTGGTGCAATTAAAGAGCCCCTGAGAATATGTTTTGTCCAGAGCTACAAGGTTAGGCATTCCAAACTGTGCAAAGTTAGCTATCTGGGATTCTTTCTGCAAGCAGCACAAAATAATAGAAAGATCCCAGAGTTCCCACCCTGAGGATGCATTGCTTTATGTCCTTGTCAAGACACTGTCCTCCCTGCAATTAAGTTTTCTCATCTGGTAGGGTTTTTTGTCATTTGCCTGCTATTTTCACAATTTTTACCCATATCAACATTCTGCCCATGCTATTATTTATTTACTATATATCTTTAAATACATTTTTAATTTAAATAAATCTGTTTGTAAATGGAACTCTCTATTATGACCTTAAGTGAAAAATCATATAGAGAAGATGATTTTAAAATTAAATACAATGAAAACAAAACAAATTATTATTATTTGCATAACTTTTTTACTATTAAAATTTAATAATATTGTTTGCCAAAGTCTCTGAGTCAAAGGCCTGCTCTCCATTTTATTAGGTAGTAGAGAATTGTTAAAGGCCTGCTCTCCATTTTATTAGGTAGTAGAGAATTGTTAAAGTCAGAGTGGGGCCAAACTGAGTACGTCTCTTTGAAATGAGCAGAATGAGTGAAAGAAGTATTGGATCTCCTTACTGTGATTCAGATTGTTTAACGTTGTGCCTTTTTGTTTGGCATATCACCTGTGGAAAACATCCCATGTTTGGGAAATACTAGATCTTCCAGAGTCAATATTCTCTTCTGGTTGATAGTGATCTAAAGACAAATGAAGAAATTGGCCTAGGCCATCACCTTTTGAGCCATTGAGTTTACTGATAAATTAGCACAAGTTTATGTGCCTACTGTTTATAAACAGTTCAATTAGTTTTTATCAGCTAATTGTAACCAAGCATGCTATTTTTTTCATCACATGAAAAACACCTTAAAAAATATTGCTTTGTGCATCTCTTTACATTTTTTGCCACCTCATTTTCATGATTCATCACCAAGTCTGTCCTCTTTTCATCATCAGTGTCATAAAAGCGAACAAATACCCCTTGTCCACTTTGCTAAAGTGGACTCTTTGCATGCATGTCAATGCTTCCTTTCTGATCCCTTGTGCAGAATCGCTGAATGTCTCATACTGCTAGCTCTGGCCCTTCCCACTCACTTGTCCTTTCTCTTACTGCCCCCTGTCTCCAGTGCTAAACTGTGCCTCAGGTGTGAGTAGAATAACTGGACATTCACCTCCTCAGGGAATCTTATACTCCCATGTGCCTAAGAATTATGTGAGAGCACTTTTTAAAAATGCAGATTTCTGCCCTCCCCATCCCACCCCTGCCCTCTCCCCACTCCCCACTCCCACCCTCTTGTCAGAGGTCTGATGTGGATCCTGGGAATCTGTATTTGCCATAAGTACCCAAGACAATTCTGATGCACACAGTCTCTGAACAATTTTGTGAAAGATGACTTAGCTAGTGATCTCTCTCATCTTCTCCTCTTTTTCCTTCTCCTCCTCCTCCTCCCTCTTCTTCTGGAACAAAGGGAATTGTAACTCTGTTTCATCAACCGTTAATATTAAACTTCATCACAAAACTCTTCCCACTGTACAAATGATTTCCATGTTTCCCAATGGACAGAATTCCTGATTCGGGAGGCAGAACACCTGATTTATAGCACTAGATCCACTGTTACCTAGCAATCAATCTATGCCCCTACATTGTACCTACTTTCCTTCCTTACAGGTTTGTGTTGAAGATTAAATGTGGAAAATGATACAAAAATGCTTCATAAATTGTAGAGGATTTTACTAAAACTATTAAAACAAGAAGCTGCATCTTAAGTCTGTTAAAATATCAGAGATTCTTTTTTAATGATGTTTTGCATCAGAAATTTTGAGCGGCTCTGCCAGAGTTTCTGATCAAGCATGTGTTTAAGGAAGGACAGTTGTGGTCTCGCTGCAGTTTAAGTTGTGGCATCTCAGGCGCTCCCTATCCTATCCTAACGAGATACATTTAACAGCTTTGCAGTGTAACTTCACAGATTCAGAAATTGAGGTCTTTCAGATTCTTTAATACAAATCCAAAAATTATCCTCCCTGTTTCCAGCGAAACCTCTTCCCTCCACACAGAATATAAAGTATCAGATACTAACAAAAGAATATTAAAGCCAAATTTGAAGCAATTACCCACAGCTTTGGAGAACAGTCCCACACACAGCTGGTACCCAATAAGAAGGTCTGTATTTGTCACCCACCATCTCTGCTCCTCATAGAATCAGAATGTCAGAGCTGCAAGGGATCTTACAGATAATCCTCCTTGTTTAAAGAACGGGGAAAATAAGGCACAGGAAAGGGACTAAGTCCTCAGAGGCATGCATGGATGGAGGCTAAAAAGGCATTGGAATCCAGGTTCCTGTCTTCTGGTTTATTGTTCACATTGCTGAGTTAGTAGGGTGGCCTTGTGGTTGAAAGTGAAAGGGGCTCACTGAGTGTTAAAGCTGTGCCTCCTGAGTGTGATTCATTGTATGGGTCGAGGTCTCTTGGGGTGCAGCATATTGCACCATGACTTTGTATCCTGAATGAAGACCTAAAAGGCAGATGATATTAAATTGTTAACTGTGAACAATTAGACTAGTACAGGAGTGTAAACTGAGACTGACACAGGCCAACCAGGACACAAGATCACCCTAGCATTATTCTCAAGTCTCCTTTTTCCCTACTTAAAGGGAGTTGGTTGTGAGTCCTCCATGGAGTTAAGAGGCTGGGCCATTTTCATTTATTCATGACTTCTCTCCTTGGCAAGGGCTATATTGATGTTGTCTGAATAAAAAGGAGTGGTACCAGGCACCCAATAGCAATTCTGCAGAAATCTCAGTCTTTATTTGGATATTTGGAAGGATTATATGACATAACCAATATAACATTTTGGAAACACTTCCCAAAGAGCCTCCTCCTTGATCCCCAACTGCTCTGGAGCCTTCCACTTACCCAACTCAATGCTTCACTTTAGCCCAGATCTTCCTGCTTTGTCTTGCATCCTCTCTCCTCATTCTTCATTATGTTTATTCACTTAGCCCCTTCCTCTGCTCTCTCTACTTTCCTCCTGACTCTGCAGGTTCTTTTTCCTTTTCCACCTAGTCTCCCTGGTTCTGAATCACAGAAAATATATACACCTCTTGGCAAAGATGTTCTTTTAGTGGGTAAGAGGGGTTAGCAGGAAAGAGTCCCATATTAACGTCCCAGTTACATTGTGTTTCAGTAAGAGGAGGAGACACATCATACTGTAGGCTTCCCAGGGGAAGAATAGATATAATATACACCCACGTACATATTCCTTTTACCCTGAGTCCATCATAGTGGGACAAAAAGATGCTAGAGACAGCAGAACATGAACACTGGACTTAGTGGTGGTTCTCAAGATGATGAGTGACAGTGTATCAGGACAATTCAGAGCCCAGACTTTGGAATCAAAATTGACTGGAATGTAAGTCTGATTCTGCCATTTATTAACTGAGTAAATTTGGGCAAATTATTTAAACTGAAACTCAGTTTCCTTGTCTGTTAAATGGGTTTAAAATACATGAATTAATGGATATAACACACTTAGCCCAGTGCCTGGCACACAGGTGCTGCCCTAATGGGTGGTGGTTTTTATTGTTGCTAATAATGATAATAATAAGTATGATACAAAGGGAATTTGGCCAGTGAGAAATGAGAAACCCTTCCTTTCTCCCTCCCTCCCTCCCTCCCTCCCTCCCTTCCTCCCTTCCTTCCTTCTCTCCTTCCTTTCTTCCTTTCTATTCATTCATTCTTTCTTTTAATAGATATGTTCAGTGAATAAAACAGATAAAAATGTGGGGCATATGTAAAGACATTAGGCCACATCTTGAGTTTTCTAGAGAGCTTATACTTGAAGAATGGCATGTGGAAAATCTGGCAGAAGGAATGTATAACCAAAGATGAATCAAAAGGTATGTTTAGAGCAAGTAGAAAACCCAGAAATAGCTGTCATTATTTAGGGACGAAATCTTGCATATTCTGCTTTAGTAAGAATAATCTTGCAACTGGAAAGAAGAGCACATCACAGGGAAAAAGTTGCTGCCTGGGACTGATGGAAAACTTTTAACTGTCTCTGAGCCAAGATGTATTATTTCTCACGGGATTAAAGGAACTGGTTGATAAGACCTCTGACTGGAGCTCTTTTGTGGACTCAGGATATGATGGCAGCCTGGAGACCAGTAAATATTGTCCCAGTTCTTAAAGAAAGATAAAAGCTAGACTGCAGAAACTATAGACTCATAGCTTGAAATAGACCTTATCAAAATTCAAAGACAGTTATTATACAAATGATTTGTATGCAAGAGTCAGTGTTGTTTCATTAAAAAATAATTCATGCCAACTAATTTCATTATCTGTTAGGACAGATTTACTGCTTGACAGAGACATTTCAGCAAAGCATTACACAAAACCTTCCATGGGTGGGTCCATTCTCAGGCACACGGATTGTTACTGTCTGCTGGCAAGGCAGTCTGTGGTGGGGTACCACAATTCTCTGGCTTAGCCCTCTTCAATCAGTAGTTTTTTTCTCTTGACTGAAGATTGAAGATCTAAGAAGATCTTCAAGAAGATCTAAACTGAAAAATCTAGGTAGCAATAGATTATCTGATCTTCCTATGTGTTGGTAAAATCCTTAAAGTCTAGCTTGAGTCAGTGCTAAATAATCCTATCTTGAGTGTTGAAACTGTTATGATTTAGAATGATCTCAATTGACTAAAATGATACCAAATCAATAAAATGAAATTAAACTGAGACACATGTCCTCTATTTTGGCTAAATGAATGAATGAGTGAATAAATAAATAAATAAATAAAATAAACTGTACCAATGTAATAAAGAACCACAAGAATTGACAGCTGTTTGTATCAAAAAGATAAAAGTTGGCAATGAGTATAACATATAAGCCAATAGCATATTACCATTGTCAGAAATGAACTTAATGTTGACTGCATTCATAGAAGTAAACTAAATTGATGATGAAAAGTATGTGACATAAATCAGGCTCACTGTGTAAATTTGGGCTCTTTCCTGGTACTATATTTCAAGAGAGATAATTATAATAAGGATTGTGTTTAGAGGACAGTGCCCATTATGGGCAATAATCTGGAGACCATAATATATAATGAACTATTAAAGAAAATGGAAATGTGTAGCCTGGAGAAGAGAAAACTTGGAGGATATAATTAGTGGAGGGAAGAATTTTGAGTGGGCCTGGAGGGCATAGTAGTTCCACAGGGTAGAAGCTGTAGGAAGGCTGATTTTGGCAGAACATTAATAAGCTCTTGCCAATAACTAAAGTTGCTCAAAAATAATATGGCCTGGCCGGTCAGTGGAGATTCCTAAGCAGGGGCTAAACAACTACCCATCTGCATGGCACAAGGGGCTTTCCTGCAGTGGGTGGGCTCTTTCACCAGCCTATCTGTCCATTCCAACTCTGAGGTTCTGTGATCTTCTCCCCTCTCTAGGGATGCAGTGGAGTGTGGTGGCCAATGGGAGAGTCAGTCCCACCCCCCAACAACTTCTTCTTTGGTGGCTGCTCAGCCCAGTGACACTTAGGCCCCTGGGGCAGTGACCCTGAAGACAGCCATCCCTCCAAGAGAGGGCCAGGTCCTAAGCTGCTGCTCGTGCCTGACTGTGCCCGGTATTCTCTTCACCCAGCATCCATCCATTGGTGCAGGCACCCCATGCCCATTGGGCTTTTCCTCCAGGATTCCAGCAGGTGGCAGGGGACAGGAGGGCTCCCTTGTTCACTGGGGGTTCTCCTCCAGAGATCCCCCTTGAAGGGATCTTTTTATTTCCTAGCATTCCCTCTTCCTGGCTTCATAGTCACCCTGGCCTCATAGTCTCTGTTGTCCCCAGTATATCCCCTTACTGTGCCTGGTTTGTCTCGCTCATGTTTCAAACACAATCACTCACTGTGTCCTGTCTCAGTCATAGATGTCCGCAAATATTCCTTCTTTGCTGTGCCTGCTCACATAACACTGTCAAAACACATCCTCCCTGCACCTGCCTTGGTCAGAGTTGTGTTCCAAAAGCACGCATCTCTTGCTTGTTTGTGTCTGTCACCGCCATGTTCAAACTACTCACCAGCTCATCTGTGTCCTGCTCTGTGCCAGACACTAATACACGTTCCTCCCGGAATGTGGGTCCAAATGTGCATCCTCCTGGCCAGCCCCCCATACCAGTCACAGACTTCCACTTGCTTTACCTTATGTCCATATCAGTCCTTCTCTTCAGGACATGCTCCATTTATTCACCATGGAAGAAACAGGGCAAAGATCCTTCAGAGGAAAACAGTCTCTGCAGCAACCTCGGAGGGAAGCTGAAGACAGACAGCTCCCTGCCAGTGCCATGGCCTCAGGCCCTCCTGCTGTGGAATGCTCACTTTCCTGGAACAAATCCTCTCCTAAAGCGCCTTGGGCAGGGCTGGCGGCATCATAGTGTTTATTGAAAGACTTTGGAATCTTTCCCACGAGCTTGTAGCAAAGCCCATGGTACCAATTTATAACCCTTGAATCTGGCCTTGCTGCTCCCAAAGGAGAGAACAATTGGAGGCGCACACTGCCGAGACTTGTCGCTCACTGCAGTTTCCCCAGGTGGAGGAGGCAGAACCAAGCAGCGCTTGGGGTGGAAAACAGTGCTTGACTTCAAGTCAGAGGACCTGAATTCCAGCCCTGGCTCCACTCCTAACATGTGGGAGATCGTGACCTATGCCCTTCCATCCCTGGACCTCACTTTCTGCATCTGTCAACTGAAGTTTGGACCAGAGGATCTCTAAGATTCCATTCTGTTTCTGTGACAACAGGATGCTGCTATAGCCATCAGCTACCTCAGAAAGGTGTGGCCTGCCTGCCTTTTGACTTTGTTTCAGAGGAACTAGCCACCTCATTTGGGCCTTCTAGACCCTTGACCTTGCCAGCTTTGCCCTTCAGATAAACCTGGATGTCTTTCATTCAAAGCTAAGTTCATGGCTCTTGCCACCTGCCCCAGAGTGAAGGTCCCAGGGAGGTAAACGCCACCACATCCCAGAGCTGTGTGAGGTTTCAACTTTGGTCTTGGCTGTGATTTGATAGCATCTCATGACTTTATCATACTATCCTTGTTCCTGCTGCTTAAGAAGTCAGGTGTCATTTCCATTAACGTTTACTTTAGTTCTGGAATTGCACCAGACTGGAAAGAGACTTGGAATGAGGAAGAGAAGATTGACCCAAACCATCCAAATACAAAAAAAAAAAAAAATTATGTGCCCTGCAAAGGCTTACAATTTTGTTGTGGAGAAAGTCATTCCTTAGGGAAGGGGAAAAGCCTCTAATGAGAAATGTGACTCGGAACTCCCAAATGCTGTTGAGAAAGACTGCGCCACGCTGAAATGCTCCTGGTGTAGGCTGGGGCTCTCACTGATCAGTGGAGCAGATTCATCTGGGGACCTATTCTCGTCATATATGAAGAAAGTTTATTTAAGTCCTTACTCGCACATTGACTCTGGATGGACCAATCCCCTGTGCTTTTTTTAAGTCACTGTTCCTCTGCCGTTAATGAGATTGGGGCATAGGAGGCACCACCTTTTTGAGGATGATGCTTCTCTAATACAAAGGAGGGAGCAGCAAGGTATTGAGCCCCAAGGCCCTGAACCTGGCAGTGAGACTCACACTATCTGTCTGGCTGCTGCACACGCTGTTCACAACCTCTGTGAGCACACAGTAAGGATGGGTGCAGCAGAGAAGCAGCACAGGCACTAAATCAATTGCTGACTTACTGTGTGACCCTGAACTAATAACTGGACCTCTCTGGCCTCAGAAACAATCTCTCCTGCCTACTTCACGAAGCTGCTGTGGAGAAAAATAAGATAATTTTTGTGAAGATGTTCTGTAAATCATAAAATGACATTCTGTTTATTATGACTTTGGGTTACTGTGGATGCTCCTGGGAGCTCAAGGACTAAGAATTTCTTCACCAAGGGGTGGACCAATTTAGAGAGTGAGCTTTCTATGTTGAAAACTAATACCAAGGGATCATCTTTTTGGGGTCCATTCTTCCAAATTTACCCCTCTGCATTTAGTTATTCTAGGTTACCCAAAACACACAAACATTGAAAATTTATACATCACAAACACTCTTATTTGAGGGGATTTTGTTGTTCTCAAAGTAAAGAGGTGGATGGAGAGAGATGGGGACTACAGACTAACTTTGATGAGAATGAGTATAATTTTTCATGTAACTTCAAAGTCACATGGAATAAATTCAAATGCCTTTTTGCCATGAAAACATTTATTTAGAGGAAAAAGACTTGGGTCATCGAAATTATCCCCACCCTCTCTCTCTCTCTCTCTGTAGAATCCCCTGTGAAAAGAACCCTCCAACATAAATCAGATCATGAATGACCAGCTAACAAGAATGTTACATGAAGAGTCTACTAAGATACTGAACCAGATAATTTTGAGATTTTTTTCCTAATCTGATAGTCTGTGTAAATTATTGTTAATTATCATTTAGTGTTATTTAGCTAACACTTTAATTTTGTTTACAGTTTTAATAAAGCAGAATTACAAGTGGGGCCACTCATACAGTTTCTAGCAAATTGAGTCCCTTTGTGTAATCAACATATAAAGTACATGTGTGCCCATTATACAGAACATGGAACTTAATTATATAACTCAAAGGCTTACAAGTTTTAATGATGGTTGTAGTTTTGGTTTTATGAAATTGTTAGTTATGCTTCTGATTTATTTGAAGCTAAAGCTTTGAAGTACTAGGACCCCTGATTCTAATTTGTTTCTATGGAAAACACCCTTGGCTTTACAATAATCCACTTTTTGATGCAGTTTCCCAGAATGTGTTCTAGGAAACATTGATAAAGTCTCTCTATTTATTGATAAACGTTAATAAATTACACATGTTTATATTTGTGCATTCTGTACATGTTTAAGAAATTATATATGGAGGGAAATATAAAGTCTTAAAACTATTAAGGGAATTTTGAGTATACAATAAAATGCCAAAGTCAATTCCATGCCTCAGTTCTGTGCAGCTTCTCTGTAATCTCTGTAACTCAACTCATCCCTTTGGGCGTTTGAAGCTGGAGAATTTTTCGTCTCCAGTATCAGGTTCTCCTCAAGGTAAAGAAAGAAGTCCAGGACTCCTAGATAATGTAATTCTACCTGTCTGTCTGTCTGCCACCTTCGTCAGCCTCAAGTGCTAGGACAGATCTCTTACATGGGTGATCCCAAGAGCAGGTGATGTGGTAGGATTCAACCCAGCCACACTCAGGGCATATGCCATAGGAGCCATTCAAGTCAGCTTGTCAGTTGTACTCTATATTCAGAGGTCTTGAATTGAGGTTATTAAGCATGTGCCTCCTTTTTCTGGTGTCATGAACAACCCAGGATTCTGGAGTCCAACTCCCTTGCCATGGAGCTCCTGGGATTTTAGGCCTAGAGTACATGTCAGTGAAATCCAGGTCCCAACTCTTCTGAGTATGGGGCAATGGAAAGACCTCTATCAGGAATCAGGGGCAGGGTACTCACCCCAGTTCTTCTGTTCAGTCCTTGGGGCCACCATCATCTCACATATGAAATGAAGAGAGGGGACAAGAATTAGGTTTCAAATCAAAATACTTTCTTCATACACAAATTTACCTGGAACTCCATTGCAATAGGTCAGAGTAGGAAGGGGAACAGGTAGATCTGGGTCCCTCATCTCTACTCATTTTAAGCCATCCAAAAGCCCTAGGCAGCTGACCAGGCACTCTCCACTGAAAGTCTGTGATGGTGCTTGGCTTCCCCTCCTTAATTATTCTAAAGCATTCATAAGACTTCTGTGAGCTATTTCTCCTGATGACTTTCCTCGGGCGGGATCACACCTGTCCACTTATTTACAGAACCTCTTCCTGCATACAGAAAATGCCTCATCTCCTGAAACATCCATCTAGAATGACAACCTGAGCCTTCACCTCCTGTGAAGTATCTGCTGTGTCAAGGCAGAGAACTAGACCTCAGAAACTCGACTAACCTAGCCTTGGATGACTATACCCTTTTTTGTTTTCCTTCCAAATTGTCTTTCTTCACTTTGTAGCAGCCATTCTCTGGACCCATGCAAGGGGGAGGAATGAACATTGATTTAGTACTCACCATGTGCTAGGTGATTTCTGTGTGCTACATAGTTTAGTTCTGTCAATGTTCAGAGAAACATATTTTTTAAACACCTACTGTGTGCCAGGGCCTGTTGCCAGAGGTCCGTTAATAAATAAACTGATAAGATCTCTGCTCCCTCATTGGGAGCCAGAAAATAAACAAGGAGATATATATATATATATATATATATATATATATATATATATATGAATTAGACAAGTTTAGATACACACAAGTGCTGTAAAGAACAAAAAAAAATTGAGATGGGGCAGGGGTGTGGACGTTATTTGGGACAGTCAGAAAAGCTTCAAGGAGGTCAGCCCCTGTGACGGGGGCAAGAATGTTGAAGAGGAGTCAGTCATGTGTTAATCTGGGGGAATATTATGTCAGGCAAAGGGAACAGCAGATGCAAAGAATATGAGGCAGAAATGAGCTTGGTATGTGTGCATGGCACTCAGTGAATGTGGGGAAAGTGGTAGGAGATGGGATCAGAGAAGTACGTAAAAATTGACAATAATGTGGTAGCTTTAATTACCATTCATCAGTTCCTTACTATGGGCCAGGCTTGGTGGGAAGCATTTTAAATGAAACCCTGCAAGGTAAGTATCATTTTCCCATCACATGGAAGTTAACCTGGAATTTCCCCAAGAACAGAGATTATTTGGAGCCAGAAATGGGGAAATGGAACCCAGGCCCTGCCAAGTCCAGCCTTTCTCCCCAGAAAGGCTGAGGGGACTTGATCCACCTGAGGCCTGTTCCTTTTAGTACCAAGAACCATCCTTGAAACAGATGAATTCTCTACTTGTCTTTTTCCTTTTGCTTCCCTTCTTTCTCCGTGGAGTGTTGGCTATCTGTAAACAAATGAAGGTGCACTTATACAGTGATTCTTCATTGATTTTACATATGCTAATTCCAATGGCACCTAATTGGGAGTAAAAATCAATTCTTGACTAGTCAGAAAGTGATTTCCTATAAAACTATTCATCAGAAATTAGAGGAAATTCAATCTGGTTATATAATCAGTAGATTTTCCTCGTGCACTTTTTTATCTCCATCCTTCTACAGCTGATGCTATCTTCATCTGGACTGGGGAGTTAGGCTGTAAAACACAACTTTGAGCATGACATTTCCTGGATCAAAACCTCCAAAGGACTCCTTATTGCCAACCAGATCTGGGCTGTCCGTAGTTTTCTAAGTCTACTATTTAGAGTTTCGCCTCTGGTTATTCCTCTTTATCCCTACAAAGCAGGCAGTCTGCTCCGTGTTCCCCTCGCTTGCTCTTTGCATTTTCACCTTCAGTTTATTGGTCCTTCTATTCTTTCCTTTGGGCGTACGTCTCCCAGCATCTCTTACGTGGTCTATCTCAAATGCCACCTTCTACTTGAAGTCTTTTCCACCCTCCAAGACAGCATAAAGTTTTTTTTTTATCTATTCCAATCCCCAAAGTACTTTGTTTTCTGCTATGACATTTTCATATGCTTTTCAGCGTGGTTCATTAATGATGCCTATTGTGAACTTCCCTCCTGGATCCTGGATTTTGAGCTCCTTGAGAACAGGAGCCAATTCGTACCAATCATCTTTTTCCCCCCTTTTTCTTGTGCCCAACACAGGTTTTTATACAATGAAGCTATCCAGTAAATTCACTGAATTTACTTATTTGGAAGAACTTGGAGTTTTTGTTTACAGCATCTGCACTGCACCATCCTGCTTAGCTCTTTCAGCCTTCCAGTCTCACTGCTGCTCTGCTCTTTAATACTCCATCCACTGCAAAAGCTGCAGCCTTCTGATAAGAAGAAAATCTTTCTGTGACAATTTTGAATAAAATCAAGATATTTATCATATTTCTTGCAAGTAGCAAAGGATTGCAGTTTTAAAGTACCATTATTTCCGTGATTTATGGCAAGTTTTTTCCCCCTTTTTTGATTCATGTCTGTCTATAGAGAAAGAACTTAAGCTTAAAGTTTTATATTTATAGAATGTGGTAGTGAAGTGTGAGTTACTTGATGTTGTATAATCCTAGAGAACATTGGCTACCATTTCACCAATAATGGTATTTATTGACACAGCACAGAGCATGGAGTGAATGATGGGTGATGGTCCAGGCCATGGATGTGGAATGGACACAGTGGAGTTACTCAGGCTAGGGTATGATAGAGCATGCTCAAGCAACATCAGGAAATGTGTCCTTTCTCCCCAGCATCCTAACTTGCTGTATGACTTTGCACATGTTCCTGTCGCTCTCTGGCTTAAGTTTTGCATCTATAAATTGAGAAGCTTTTTGTGGTTAAGAGCTTGGGCTTTGTCATTAGATAGACATGGGTTTAGATTCAGGCTTTTCCAGTTACTAATTGTGTGTGACTTTGGAATAGTTCTTGACTATCTGAGCCTCAGTTTCTTCTTAGCATAGGGATAACGATAGCCCGTCCTGTAGAGTGTTGTTGTGAAGATTCAGTGGATTAAAGCTTATAAACAGTGGAGCATAGTCCCTGTCATACACACTCACTGAAGTGTAGCTGTTACTATTATTACTCTGGATTCCATGACATTTGAAATTCCAAAGCTGCATGTAGAGACATATGGAAAGGGTGTTGAGAAACCAGAGGTGGGAAAGTGGTGAAGGCGGCAGACAGTGGTTATTTCTATGTCAGTTGTCTGATCCAGAAAAGGGCAGGCTATGAACACTATTCAGGAGAAGCTGGAAATGCTAAAGTATTTGGTTACAGAGTCAGAGAAGATTTACATGATGAAAGTGGGCAGGAAATGGAGTTTAGTTGATTCAGTGTCTTGTTACAGAACGCCTGAAATGTCTCTTTATTTTCTCCAATTCATGAATTTTCTAAGCAATAGTGACACTTTGCCTTCTTTTTTTTTTTTTTTTTTTTGCGGTACGCGGGCCTCTCACTGTTGTGGCCTCTCCCGTTGCGGAGCACAGGTTCCGGACGCGCAGGCTCAGCGGCCATGGCTCACAGGCCCAGCCGCTCTGCGGCATGTGGGATCTTCCCAGATCAGGGCACGAACCCGTGTCCCCTGCATTGGCAGGCGGACTCTCAACCACTGCGCCACCAGGGAAGCCCGACACTTTCCCTTCTAAGATGGTAAAGTGACACAACTTTATTGAGCACCTAAGTTATGTCAATACTACTTTGACACTTGACATATCTTATAACGTTTAATTCTCAAAAAAGAGTATTGATTGTATTGAATCCTAGCTTCCTAAGTTGCCAGCTGTGTTTCTTTGGGCAAGTTAATTAACTTCTCTGAGCCTCAGTTTCTTCATGAGTAAAACAGAGGTGTTAATGCTACCTAACTTATGAGGTTATATAATTTAAATAAAATTTTGCATATGATAACAATTACAACACCACCAGGCAGATAATTGGTATTTTATTATTATTTTCATTGTTATTTTATATAATAACCCCATGTTATGGATAAGTAAAATGAGGCTTAAGGTGACTAAGTTTCTAACCCAGGTTACACAAGTAATTATGAGCAAAGCCAGGATATAAGCCTAGATTTGCCTATCCTGAGAGTTCATACTCTTTTTTTCTGCTTGTGTAGAAGGTACGAGACAGAACAATGTCATCAAACTTTGAAGAGACATTCCCTCCAAAATTAGAAGACATTTTATAATATGTGTGAGTATCCTGGTATCCTAAATGGAGCCTTGGATGAAAGGTCAGACATTATCTGTGCTTTTAAAAAACTTGGTTGAGATCAGATAATTTAATTTCAATTGAGTCTTTCTCAGTATTGAATGCCATTGGGGGGTTACGTCATTTTATTCCAGCCTTGGTCTCCTGAATTAGCATGATAATCATTAGGATATGGTCTTCTTGTCAACAGGGTCCAAATGGGGGCCCATATGCCACTGCTTAATGATGAAATTCTTGGCCAGAACACAGACCCTCTCTCCCACCCCACATTCTTTCTCCAAAGCCTTATAGCCATCTCTCTTTATCATCCTCAGGAACTTGCCTTGGAGGAGACTGTGAGTCATCCATTCCTAAGGCTTTGTGAAAGGGAAGGGAAGCCAGGGATTCATAATTTCAAGTGAAAAGCCCCTGGCTGACTGAGCCAAGGCACCATTTCTGGTGGACCTCTTGTACCAGCCAGCCAGAGAGTGGGCAGTTGGTCAAGGGGATGTGAGTCAGTGGAAGGAACCAGGAAAGAGTGGTTTTATCAGGGCTACCCTTATTACTGCATCTCCTCTCCTCAATGCAGAGCCTTCCGGAAACATTGAGCTTATAAAAGTAAAAGCCAAAGTCATTCCAGAATTCTGTCTCATCTAATAGCAGCCCTCTCAGTGGAGAGCAGTCTCTATTTATTTTCTAATTTTCTGGCATTTATTTGCTGTTTAAACCTTCCTTTGCAACTGATGGTTTCACTTGTGATAGCTTGTATAATGGGGGAAAAAAAGCATGGATTCTGATTCCGCCTTGAGTCCCTCACCAGCTGGGTGACTTCTGGAAAGTCACTTCCCCTCTGGGTCTCAAATTTCTCATAAAACATATGCCCTAGCCCCCCTCACAGATACCAAACTTTATTCACTTGACAAAGGTTTTTGTGCTACTGGAGCAGAGATAAATCAAATTTTTTTCTTTGGCCTTTGATGGCTTCCACGTTAGTAGCCAGGAAAAGATACAGTCACAAAAACTAGAAAGCCAGGCAAAAAGTGGTAAGTCCAGTGAGGTTAATTAAGACACAGTATTCTAAAATGTATAGGAATGGGCAACAAATGCAAAGTATTATTATTATTATTCTAGTATTCCAGGTGGGAAGTCATTTCTGATTTCTTTACCTTTTATGCTTAAATTTAGTCTCCAAATTCTCTTCCTTTGAAAAGACTTAAATCTAGTCTTTTCTCCCAGTTTCACTGCCACCTCTTAGAGCTTGTTCCCCATCACCTTACACTAGATAACTACCTTTATCTTCTAATTCTTTTCCTTTTACATCTGTATAGGTTAGTCTAGTTTTTAAATCACACATATACACAAAACAACTAACGGAAAGAAAAACTAAATAACACCCCCCTAAAATGTTCTATACGCTGAAAACTTTCCATATTCAACAGCTCTACTCGAAAACTTAAAGTGAGTCCCAGTTGCTCATCCATATATTGTCCACACCCATAACACAATGCCCAACTCAGAGTGGAATGAGTAAAAATGAGCCAAGCAGCACTTCCTTTTACAGCTGTTAGGTCCATATGTGATTTCTCCCTGCTCTGCAGCAGCAGCCCACTGTGCTTCTCTCCCACCACTTGCCATTAAAAGCCAAGGCCTAGTTCATGGACTGCCTTGTCTGTGAAGCCTAATCCAGCCCACCCTGGTCTAGGCCCACAGAACCTAATTCCCTGGGGCAACAGCCATAATCTCCAAGGACGGTTGCTCTCAGGCTCACAAACAAAAGAGAAGCATCCAAACTCGCTATCTCAGCATAAAACTATCACCAACAATAAACAGTACAAAGTAAAAAAACACCCTCTAATTGACAAAGACAAATGAGTCCATATAGACTGTATACTTGAGAGTATCTTAAGAGATAATGGAATGACACAATCTTATTAAGCATACCAGGAATGTAAGGAATAATTTTTATCAATATCATTATTACCCTAATCTGCATTCAAATAAATTTTTATTAAACACCCATTATGTGCCAGGCATTGTGCTAGGTGCTAGTAATGAAAAACAAACAAAAAAAGCCTTGTTATGACAGTCTCTGTGGGCCTGATCTTGGGGGTAAAGATAAAACTGGAAAAGACCCTGTTGCTGCGTTTTGTAGCTGCTTTTACCCTGCTGGTTACCCTGAGTGTTTGTCACTGCACCCAGCTTAGACAGGTGATTAATCTGGTTGGATTTTAGACCAGACTCCTGTGCCAGTGGGGAACTGGTGAGCTGCTTTAGGATCCTAAGTGGGTATCTTGAGAGTATAGCAAAGCATCATACTGACAGGGGTATCTGGAAAACCTAGCACTGATCACTACACACTGGCACGTTTTATCTTTCCCTTTTCCTCATCAGGTGCAGACTACACTGCAGCAGTTTTATTGTAGTTCTAACATTTAGGGTATAATAAAACTCTTTGGGAGTCTGATAAAATCTGTGGCCTTCCCTCTAGAAATCTGGACAGAATTTTGAATACATTTCCAAGAAGTTCACTTATTCCCTGAAGTAAAAACCGAAGGTTAAAATAAAGATCCCTGCTTTATTATGAGATTGTATTGGTGGATACAACAATATTAACTTGATGAAGTCACAGACTTGTCCCTATTGTACTGTTTCTGGCTAGTGATGTATTTATTTCAAAGTCATAAATAAGTCTCCAAGTGCCATTGCTGTCAATAGAACAATTCATTGTGGAGATTATATTTCTTTACATAATATCTTTTCTCCAAATAGTTCTATGGAAATTATCTCATAAATTGTTATAGATTCCCTATGAGCTAGATAAAAGAATATGTCATTGCCTTCATTTACAGACTCAAACACAAGGTCTAGAGAGTTTGAGCAAATGGCTGAAATCTTGGTTAATCACTGAATCTAATCAGAAATCAGAATTATTTCACTCAATAGAGATATATGACATGCCTACTATGCATCAGGCACTGTACTAGGCATTGGGTCTGCTAAATCTCAGCTGTTATCTTGTCCCCAAGTCTGTTCGAATAAGAAAAACCTATTCTCTGGAAATTGACTGGGATGACTATAGCATCCCTAACTCAGTGGTAATATCTTACATTTTAACAGCATACATGAAAGCAATAGAGTATGGGTTGATACATTTTCTGGAAGCAGACAAAACTGGATTAAAATCCTGATTTCAATTACTTAAGTACTTGAGCGTTAGTTTCCTTATCTGTAAAATTGAAATTATCTCTAGAGCAAGGGTCATTAAACTATGGTAGGCCACATCCAGCTCTCAGCCTATTTCTGTGTAACCCTTGAGATAAGAATGGTTTTTACATTTGTAAAGGGGTTTAAAAAATCAACAACAATGAGAACTAAACCAGCCCCCCCCCAAAAAAACAAGAAGAATATGCAACAGAAATGGCATGTGGGCCCCAAATCTAAAATTCTTACATCTAGCCTTTTATAGAAAAAGTTTGCCAGCTTCTGTTCTAGAACCAGAATGCCTATGTTTGAATCCTTGTGGCCTCTTACCACCAGCTTGATCTTGAGCAGATTACCCAACTGCTGTATCCAATTTTTCTCATATGTCACTTAGAGATGATAATAGTACCTATTTCACATGATGTAATGATTACTTATGTTAACATGCATAAAATGCTGATGCTGGAGGCTGGTATATAGTAAACACTTAAGAAATGTTAGCTATTGTTATTAATATCATTATTACCATCATCACCAATTTTTCAAAAGATGTTTGTGGGTATTAAATGAGATTGTGTCTATTAAACACCCACTAGGGTGCATTTCTCATGATAGGCACTCAGTAAACGTCAGTTAACCTTGTTACTATTATCATCATCACCATAATCATTATAGTTTTCAAAGCTCTTTCATATACATCATCTCATTAAAAAGCTCCCAATAGCCCAGTGATTGGTGTTATGATCTCCCACTAATAAATGAGAAGCAGAAGCTCAAAGAAGTGAAGGGGTAGACACTGAGGCAGGAAGAGGCAGAATATAGAATAGTGTTAGATGTTGCGTCTGGACCAGTGCTTCCTCTTTCTGCACCATGCTGCCGCTACATCAGAACATCTGGGGATCTGTTGTTTGTTTTCTCCAAATGATATACTTTGAGTCCTGGGAGCCTGACAAGGCAGGCAAACACGCCTGTGTTCTTCCCTGGCAGGGCTCTACAGACAGGAAGCTGGGATAATTGGATTCCAGCCATTCGATCTTAGGACTGCGTTTGTAACCAGCCAACTGCTGATGACAAAGCCTAATGGAAAAAGCCCTGACCAAACAAACACAACGCCCCTGCAGGACCTCATTGTTAATGCTGCAGAGAGTGAAATTCATCAACAGCAGCCAGATCCCTTCTAATAGTTCCTATCCAGGGCAGACAGAGATGGCTTCAGAATGTGCTAGACCTTAGCCTGCCACTAGGGACAAGCAGAGGTCCCTGGAGTAGGGAAGTGTGAGGTAAGGAGCCAGGACATTTTTGACAGCAGAGCTGATGTGGTCAGATCAGAGCTGTATTTTATTTGGTTTTGGCCAAAGGCTAAAGCACATTTGAACAAAGTGTGCACTAAGAGTCATGTTAAAGCAAGTTGTTAAGATCATAGTGGTACAACCTTAGAGTGGGTTGATGACTATAAAAATAGGTGATATTTCAAAGTTAGCTCGTAGAAGGAGTCCCAGTCATTTCTAATCAGCTTCAGCTTAGAACAACTTTAGGTCAGATTTTTTTTTAAGGTAGTAGATTCAAATAGATGCTGTTGTTGGGCAGTATGTAAAGTTGTGTTTCCCCATATTGTTGCTGCAAAAATAATGAAAATTACCCTTAAGAAGTTTCATCATTGCCCCTGATGTATAAGGCAGAATAAATGGAAGAACACTTTGTAGATAGGGATTTGCCATGCTAGGGGAAGCTGCCTTTGGTTATGACATTAAGCTTTGCTTAGAAACAGCTCTGAGACTTGGTCCTCAACTGTTGTCCAGGAGACATAGAGCCCTCAGTCTGAGGAAGAGGATGATATGACCTCCCTGCCCAGGGAGGACTCTGCTGTGGGTCCCTACCTTGGGTCAGATGTATGCTTCTCTTCTGCGCCTATGGCAAATGATTTTAAGGTATTAACTCAGAATTTGTGGATAAGACCCTTTCTAGTAGCAAAGACTTCCTCCAAGAGTAACAGGGGTTGACCTAATCAGGAAAGCCAGGGTTCTTAGTCAAAGCAGGTGGCAGGAGCTGTCCAGGTGTTTGAAGCACTCTGAGCCGTTAACTAGGATCCCAGCTCTCTGCCTGACCTCTTCCCTCTATCTGCCACCAAGCCTTGTTTCTCTGGCTTTGAGTTTTCCTAACACCTGCTGCGAGGCAGTTGGCTAACGACCAACCAATCCCCAGCCTGTCACATCCCCATCCAAACAACAGCCAAGTCAGCCTGCACGGTGCTGTTTCCTGGGTCTGTGACCTACCTCAGCTGTGTCCCAAGCTGCCAGGCCAAGACTCTGCCTGGACCGTGTTTGAATTTAAGAAAGATAAAACAGATCAGTTAGCGTGGTCTTCTACATTGTCTGGGCAGGGGAAAGGATGTGTGACTTCTTTCCATTCAAACTTTCACAATACCAACCTCCTGGGTTTGTGGTGAGTAAAAAATAAAATGATGATTGTCAAAGGCATTGTAAGATCGTGTTCTGCAGTACAAATGTAAGGAACAATCTCTGTATATAAAAACATAGATTCCAACTAGGCGAGGTCTTACATGATCACTCCAGCCAGTAAAAATTCAAACAGCCAGAGGTCACAGGAAAACTATTCAGCAGGGTTGACACAGACGGGACAGACAGTGAGGTCTTAAATACAAATTATAAAATTTATGAAAATCTAAATTTTTATTTTATAGTAATATTTTAAATTTCATCTTGTTTCTTCAATGTGTAACTTTAATCTCATCTCCCATGTTTAAGTGTATTGCAGTGCAAAAAAAAAGTGTTTGTAAGACTTATATCTTCTGAGATTTTCATAAGGAAAGGCTTTTATCCCCCCCAGAATTGCTCACTATTTCAGACATGTCTATAGCTTACCTACACGTTGCACTCCCAAAAGTTTGCTCATTAAACTCGTTAAGGGTTATATCCAAGAAAAACAATGTTGTTACTTGCATTTAAAAGGAAATATATAAATATGTAAGAGTAGTTAAATTTTTAATTAAGTTATTATGAAGGTCTAACACATATGTGCCAAGTATTAGTTATTTGTAATAGTTTGTATTATCCTACATGTAATCCCAGCCCCCGCACAGATTCTGGAAACCACTGAACTGTGGAAGACCCAGAGCCAAGGAGTGGTCTCAGCTCCTCTTGCACTAGAATGCATCACAGCTCCTAGTGTTTGAGTGGCCAGATACCAATTGTCTGATTTCCAGGAGAGCATATCATGCAAACAGACACCCAGATATTTAACTCTGTGATTATTTATAGCCCACTGAAAGTTTCTGAGTTTCTTTCTTAAATTTTCATGCCAGCATATGAGTTATTGAAATTGAAACTTTTCATAGAATAGACATAGTGTTTGGATGAGTGTTTAGAGAGTCTTATTCGTGAAGGATATTAAGGCATGTCATCAGGCTAGTGAAGGGCTACAGAGAACCAGTTGAAGGAAGAAAAAGTTGTGGGTCCATATCACTATGTAATCATGTAGTTAACTTAATGTTTGACTAGCACAGTACTGGCTAATATTTCATGAGCACCGTGCCAGGCATAATGAGCACATACGATCATGCCTCACCATAACTGGCTGAGGGAGGTACTGCTTTTATCTCTATGTCAGAGGAGGAAACTGAGGCATAGGGAGGTCCAAGATTGGGAGGCTTCTAAGTAATGGAGCTGAGATGAGAATTTTGGACATTTGACTCTCAACCACCATTGCTTGGCTAATGGCCAATAAAATAATAACTGTGCTAGATGAATAAGTTATGGTTCTTTCCCACAAGAGGCTTGTAATTTATCTGGAAACATGCTACTTAAATGCATACACAGTTGTATTTAACAAGCCACAGTAAGGGCTGTCACAGGCAGTTTATGTCATCAAATAAATTATAGAAACAGGAAGTGCTGTGTTTGTTTAAAAGAGGGAAAGGGAATAACATTGAGATGGCCAGAGGTGGCTGTAAGGAGGAAGTGGCCAAACCCAACTACATTCTCAAAGATCCCTCAGCACAGACATATCATCGGAGGTTAGCTAAAGAAGAGGGAAGAAGGGCAAAGAGGGTATGGTCTGTGCTTTTTAATCTTTATGGTGAATTATTTTAATCAGATTGCCCTTAAGAATTCTAACTCCAGGTTCCTGGTTTTCTGTCTGGTCTCTTGCCTCATCTGAAGTAGAATTTGATGTTTTGATGAGAGAAGAAGTGGGCAGAGTAGGGAGAGCCTCTTAGAACCTGGGGCCCTGAATGTATGGAGAGGATATTTGGATGGGGTTTCCTAATACAATATCTCTGGGAAATATGAGGAAGCCATGCATGGCTTTTCCTTCTTGGAATGGGACCCAGAGCTCGAGAAGAGCTTTGTTGCTTGCCTGGTCCAGAATCTGGGGGTGGGGAGGATGGGGGTGGTGAATAAGTTGCTCTAGCCTTTAAGAAGGGAGGCTCTGAGGTCACGATGCTCAGTTTAAAGGTGTGTGCTTCTGAGTCAGAGGACCTTGAGGTCGAGTCACGGTTTTCCCTCTTACTAACTAGATTATTTTGGTCACACTGCATTTACTAAGCCTCAGGTTCCACATTAGGAAATGAGGGTTAATAGTACCTACCTCACAAGGTTGGTGGAATATTATATATGGGGATATTGTATATGGGAATATTATATGGGATGATTCATGCAAGGATGGGGCCTGGCTAATGATGAGGAAGAGGAAGGGGAAGGAAAGAGGGTGGCTTTCTGTACGTATCTTGGCCATGATACCATGAAAGGTAATTCAGAACACTTGGCTTTTGTTCTGCCTTAGATGCTAACTATTGGGTGCCCTTGGACAAATAACTTTCCTCTCTGTGCCTGTTTTATGACTTGGTAAATTAAGGTAGTAACCTGCACTGTAAACCTCCCAAGAGTTTGTGTGACTCAAATGAGATTCTGGCTATAAAAGTTCTTTCCAGAGGTACAGTGTGGCATAACCATGTTATGCTCCCCTCCTTATCCTCCCCTAAAGGCACGTTGAGCCTAGTAGAATGCTTGCTTGGGCTAAGATCACCAATCCACTAACCTCTGTGTTTTCTTTCTTTTCTTCTTTCCCAACTTCTGCTTGGCTCTTCCTCATCTGTGGCTGTTTTCTGTTTCAACTAAAAGTGGCTGTTCCTCTGTCTCCAGCTTCCTCCTGCTTTTCTGCAATAGACCAGTTCCTGTCTAGCTCTGAACGTGCTCTGTAAGTCTGTCACTGTCTGTGTTGTGAGTCTGCCTGCATCTGTCCATTCACTTCTTCCTACAAAATGCCCTTGGTTTCTGCTTATTCTTCTGTCCTCACTGGACCAGGTTGAGTCCAGTGGACACATCATATATCCTAGAAATATCATGGTTGTTGGCAGAGGCCTGCCATGCCAAGAGAGTTCCTTCTGGACCTTGATTGCTGTTGATCTGAAGGCCAAAGATTTGCATGGTTTGAGAGCTTTGTTTTATTTTCTATTCCCTAATTTTAAATTTTGATTGGGGCTTCTTCCCTGTTCTGGGAGCATAGCCTTCCCAAGCCCTCTGGGAGATGAGCACTTGACTGAACTGAATTCAGCCAGTGTTATCGTGGTCCTCAGAGGCTCATCTGGGTTATCCCAGACCCCAATTCATCCTGCATCTCCTTGGCTATAAGTGGTGAACTCCAACTTTCTCAAACAAATGATTGTGACTAAACTGATTTTTTTCCATTTTTTAAGAAATCTTTTCCTTTGAAACACTTTTATATCTATAGAAAAATAATACAGAGATAGTACATAGCGTGCCTATGTACCTTTCACACAGCTTCCCCCAATGCTAACGTTTTACATAGCTATGGAACATTTATCAAAAGCTAGAAAATTAACATTTATCCAATACTATTAAGTGAACTACAGACTTTATTTGGATTCCCCTAGTATCAAATCAGATTTTGAGTAACTTTGTTCAAAGTCATTATTTTGAATTTCCATTATTAAGTTATTTTACACTACAGTAATGGCCTTGAGGGATGTTTGAAATATTTTCCTCTGCCCTATATGGCCCTGGTTGGTTTTGCTATGTTGATTTTGTTGACCTTCTTATGTTTCTTTTTTCTTTGCACATGTCAGCTATCATTTTTCCTGCAATCAGTTTATCTACCACTAGCATTACGTATTTCCCTTCCCATCCTAGTTTCCAGTCTCTCCTCTGCTGTGTGTGGAAGAACCAAGCTTTCTAGAGTTGTATGCAAACTAAGTTTAAATATTCTCCGAGTGAAAAACGAGGAAGACTACAAGGAAAGTCCACACCTTTGGGACAACTACTCTGATTACTCAGAGACCTTTAAAAAGAACAAACAAGCAAACAAACAAAAAACACCTCAGTGCAGGTTTCTGGATAGTTAAGGTCACTGGATACCTGACCTTTAGATAAATGCAGTGTTGCTAGTAAAAGATTCACAGAAACACGTACATGCACGTGCCCCTCTGCTAGTTCATTTTCTCTTGATGCCTTAGGTTTTCCTGAGTTAATGACTAACGGCAAAAAAGTCCTATCTCCACAATCTGTACTGTTGTTTCCTGCTCTCTCCATCCATATTCTTTCTTTGACTCCTTGAGATCTCCTGTATTAGTCTGCTCAGTCTGCTATAACAAAATACCATAGACCAAGTAGATTAAACATCAGAGATTTATTTCTCACAGTTTGGGAGGCTGGGGAATCCAAGATCAAGGTGGAGGCAGATTTGGTTCCCAGTGAGAATCCTCTTCCTGTCTGGCAGACAGATGCCTTGTCACTATCCTCACATGGCAGACAGAGAGACAGAGAGACAGAGACAGAGAGAGCATGGCAGTGAGGGTGGAGAAAGAGGACTCAGTTCTTTTTTCCTCTTCTTATAAGGGCACTAATCCTATCATGGATGCCCCACCCTTATGACCTCATCTAAACCTAATTACCTCCCAAAGGCCCCATCTCCAAATACCATCATATTTGGGTTTAGGACTTTAACATATGAATTTGGGGAGAGATTAAAAAAATTCAGTTTATAACACCTTCCCATCCTATACCAGTTGAAAAATATTCCTTTTGTATCCACAGACTCCTAGCTTCTTTGCCAGGGGTTTTCCATGGCAATGACCCAACCCATGATGTAAGTTTTGTGCTAGGATAGCTTTCTCAGTCTCCCTCTCATGGAAAGATTGAGAACCAGAAATACCCACAACAACAAAGACCCAACACAGCCATGAATAAATAAATAAATTTATTTATTTATTTTTAAATTTATTTAGTTATTTATGGCTGTGTTGGATCTTCGTTTCTGTGAGAGGGCTTTCTCTAGTTGCGGCAAGTGGGGGCCACTCTTCATCGCGGTGCGCGGGCCTCTCACTATCGTGGCCTCTCTTCTTGTGGAACACAGGCTCCAGACGCGCAGGCTCAGTAATTGTGGCTCACGGGCCTAGTTGCTCCGCGGCATGTGGGATCTTCCCAGACCAGGGCTCGAACCTGTGTCCCCTGCATTGGCAGGCAGATTCTCAACCACTGCACCACCAGGTAAGCCCAATAAATTTATTTTTATAAATAAATAAATAAAAGTACAGGGCTGAAAGATTGTTTCTTCTTATCATATAATAAGATATGGGCTCTGCCTTCCAGGAGTGTCAGGAAGCCAGACATATGTCCAATCAGACACCTCACATTAGCAGATAATTTGTGTTCCTGTCAACACTAAATGCTCATGGATGGTGTAGAAGTCTTCTGGAATGGGTCTTAAAGGGTGGGTAGGATTTGGATGTAGCAGAATTTGGGAAGTCATAGTAGATGTGGAAGACAGGGATCATGGGCGTTATGTCATTTAGAATACTTTGGCCTATAAGCACTAGAATGCCTAAGTAAAATTAACTTTAAAAAATAAGATTATCCATTTACAAGATAGAAAACTTGGTTTGGTAGAGTTTGGTAGTTTTAGTATTGGTTAATTCAGTAATTCAATAACACTGTGAAGAACCCAGATGCTTTTCCTCTGCTCTTTTCAGCCTATTAGTTTTCGTTCTGGATGATACTCTCATGGTCACAAACTAGTTGCAACAGCTCCAAACATTGTATCCTTCTCACATAACCACAACCAAATGCTAGAAGATAAGGCAGACTCTTATCATACTTGTCTTTTATTCAGGAGGGAAACATTTTCCATCAGATTCCCCTAGCAGACCTTCAAGTCATTGATCAGAAGATCAGAGGCCAAACCCTTAGCTGTCAAGCAGTGTTTTTGCCTGTACTAGGAGACAGGCTGTATTAGAAAGACAGAAGAGTGTGTGAGCACATACTTTTTTTTTTTTTTTTTGCGGTACGCAGGCCTGTCACTGTTGTGGCCTCTCCCGTTGCGGAGCACAGGCTCCGGACGCGCAGGCTCAGCGGCCATGGCTCACGGGCCCAGCCACTCCGCGGCATGTGGGATCTTCCCGGACCGGGGCACGAACTCATGTCCCCTGCATCAGCAGGCGGACTCTCAACCACTGCGCCACCAGGGAAGCCCTGGGCACATGCTTTAAAGTAAATAACTCACAGTGCCTACCACAGGCTCTAAGCCCATTCATGCTTCCTGAAGAAAAACAAAGGGAGATTTATTGGAAAGATACAGAGGTATCTCATGGATCCCCAGAGCAGGAAATTTACTGGCTTTCATGGTGACAAATAAGGAATATGGGTGCTTTTAGGGATTAGTGTTCCTCTTTCCACCTCTCTGAGACCATAATCTCTTGTCTAGTTTTCACTGTACATCAACTTCATTCTTTTCTCCTTCTGGATCAACTTTCTCTGATTCTATGAACACATGGGTCAAACCTGGCTCCCCCAGGCAGCCCTTCCCATTCTCAGTTCAAGCACTAAGACCCTGATAATATCTCCAAGTCCCCAGTCACATATTTCCTGGAGGTAGAAGCAGAGTAACTTTGGACTCTGCTATGGCCAGTAGGTAGAGCCTCCTGCAGGGGTGGGGACTTGTCCTTAGATTATGGAAGACAAGGGCTGGGGAGCACCCCCACAGCTGTGTCCTATGGTGAAGAAGCACATGTAAGAGATTGTGAGCTCGTGATGGCATGGGGTGGGGAGGCCAAGAGAGGAACACAGTTAAAGGAAGCATTCCCTGTTTTGGAATCACTATAAATGTCTGTGTAAATACAAACAGCTGAATCATAGGTGTGGATTTTGATCCTGGCTCCACTGATAATCAAAGAGAGGACCTGAGGCCAGAATCCCTTAACTGTTAACAAGAATATCTGTTTTCTAATGACAGAGATAAGCTAGTCCAGAGCAGAACAACCAGGGAGCCGAGGGAGAATAGGAACCCTGGTCTATGAGGAATCCTGAAGGACTGGAGGTGTTTCTCCTGGAGAAGAAAAGTCTCAGGGGGGTTGAGGGCTCCATAATGAATGACATGAGCATCCACTTAGGTCTTCAGGCTAAACTCAGACTGGACACCCTTCACAGTCAGTGGAATCAGTGAGCATGTCCTGCCCATCACTGTCTGGAAGGTCCTTCTCTTTCCTCCTGCCCACTGCTCCTACTTGTGCTTTAGACCTGTCTTTTCTCTTCTGGAGGAACGAGGCTCCACACTGGTCTCAGTGTCCCAATCGTCCCAGTTATTCCCCACAGTGCAGCCAGTGTTCATTTCACTCTCCATTACCTAAGACTCAGCCCAACCTTCTGAGCCTAGCTTTTAAGACCCTCAGTCATGGGGCCTCTACCTCCTTTAAGCCTCATCTCCCAGCACCCCCATCCTCACCATGTAGGATACACTCTTAGAACATTCACCATTCCTCAAACGTTACTCCAAGCTCTTTCCTGCCTCTGCACCTTGCCTAGCCCATGCTGTACCTTGAAAGCCCTCATTGCCCCCGTGTCCAATGCATCAGTGGGTCCTGTCAGCTCTGTTTTCAAGATATATCCTGAATCTGACTGTTTCTCAACACCTCCACTGCTACCATCCCACATCTCTGAGTCACTAACATCTCTAGACACCTTGAAAATCACCTGTGATGTATATGTGTAACTGATTCACTTTACTGTACACCTGAAATTAACACAACATTGTAAATTAACAATAAAAATTTTTAAAAATAAAAATAGAGCCAGTCCACACTGCCAAAAAAAAAATACTCTAAGCATAATAACAATGTTAAATTAAAATGAGCATATTCCATCTAAAAAAAAGAAAAGGAAATCACCTGTGTCAGCCAAAATAATGTCCAAAGAGATCCACATCCTAATCCCCCAAATCTATGAATGTATTACCTTAGGTGGCAAAAGGTACTTTGTAGATGTGATTAAGCTACAAGTATTGAGATGGGGAGATTATCCTGGGTTATCTGGGTGGGCCCACTGTAATCGCAAGCATCCTTGTAATGAAGAAGCAGGAGGGTCAGAGTCAGAGAAGGAGATGTGGTGGTGGAAGCAGAGGTTAGAGCAATGAGACCACGAACAAAGGTATGTGGGCAGCCTCTAGAAGCTGGAAAAGGCAAGGAATGGCATTCTCCCCTAGAACTTCCAGAAAGAATGCAGCTCTGCCCAACGCCTTGATTTTAGCCCATTGAGACCCATTTTGACCTTCCGACCTCCAAAACTGTAAGATAATAAGTTTGCACTCTTTTAAGCTAATAAGTTTGTGGTAATTTGTTATAGAAGCAATAGGAAGCTAAGATGGCTCCTGATTTTCCTCTGGGCTCCCACTCCAACCTCACCTCTGCCCATTCTACACACCACAGCTAGAATGTTCTTCCAAAACATGAAGTCCTCATGAATCCATTCTCATTACCTTAGCCAGCTTCCTGCTGCTCTTACGATGAGCATAACAGCCCTTAGCAGGGTGAGTCTCTGAGTCTTCACTCTCCTCTTAAAGTGATGCTCGCCGTGTTCTACTCTCGCAAGGCACACCTACCCTCAGGACCGTGGTCTTTTACTCTTGCTGGCCCTTTTGCCAACATCTTCCTCCTCTTTACCCGTTTAACCCCTACCCATCTTTCAGTTCTCATCTCCCTCACTTCCTCAGTCACGCTACCCTGACACACTAACCTCGGCCACATCCCCTATGACATGTTCTCACAGCACCGCCAAATACCTCTCATCCCTAACACTTCTCAGGCCTGCGATTTTCCATCTCACTGTGGGTCTCCCGTACTACACTGTGAGCTCCTCGAAGACAGGGACTGTAGATTTTCCTCACCGCTCTGTTACCTCCAGGGCGTGACACAGTGGTAGGCACTCAAAATATATTTTTAAACAAATAAGTGGCTGAATGAATAAATGCCTAAGATTTGAAAGTCTCACTTCTCCCTGAACATCAAAAAACACCCAAGATGAGATCTTTGTTTCCAGGTAATGGGGCTCCGGCTTTCGTGAAACTGTCTTAGGGTTGAATCTCTTTAAACTCATGCACCTTGCGTTTTAATAATTAAAACATCTTGCAGTCGCCTCCATATGAGCAATGCCATGCGGGGTAGGGCCGGGATGATGTGTAATAAAGTCTAATCATTTCCTTATAATACTAGGCTGCGCAGGCAGAGGGGGCTATTATTATGCGACTAATTACATCCAGGCTGCTCTAAGTGTGATGCTAATTGCTCAGTGAATGAATTGTAGCCTCAGGTAATTACCAAACCTAATGTGGCTTCAGTCATGCTTGAGTAAATTAATGTAAAGAGGGAAAGCAACCCAGCTTGAAGGGAGCTGCCTCCTGCCTTGCTGTTGCTTGGGAAACAGCAGTTGGGTTTTTTCATCTGGACTTGGAACTGCCCAGGTACACCCACATATCTGGGGTCTGCTTTCCCCAGCACAGCTGCAAGATTGCAAGTAAGATATTACACCAAACAGAGCTGAGAGACTTTTGCCACTCAGAACAGATGACTGTCTCTCTTTGGGGCTGTTTCTTTGTCTGTAAAACCATCTTCAAGGTTTCTTTCAGCCCTGTGATCAATGACTAAGTGAACAAACACTTGATCAATTATTAAAGAATGGATTTCTGCACTGAATCAGCTATCAAGCATTGTGTTCAAGTCTTACCTCTGTCATCAAATAGGAACAGTTCTCATAAACATTTATGGAGTGCTTACTAGCTGGCTGTCACTGTTCTAATAAGCATTTTATGTGCGTTATTTCACTGAATGCCCACAACAACCCAGAACATTTTGAATAATTCACAGAGCTAGTCGGTGCCAGAGGTAGGATTTAACCCGGGCATTCTGACTCAAGAGCCTATACTCTTAACCATTCCATACATAACTCCTTCTCTGACCCTGGGAAATTCACATTTTTTGCACCTTGGTTTCCTTACCAGTGAAGATTTCTGCACCCACTACATGTCCAGACCTTTGCTAAGCTCTTTATAGCTGTTCATTTTATCGTCCCAACAAAGCTGTGAGGTAGGTAGAACTAATCTACTTGATTAGGTCACACAACTAGTAAATGGTAGAGTCAGGATTTGAATGCTGTTCTGCAGTATCATGTACTTTCATGTACCCTTATTAGAGAAACACTGCACCGTCATTCGTTGTCACCACAACATCATGTGGACCTGAGTGCAATTCAAGCTCTGAATTCCCAAGGCAGTATGAGTTCATAAGGTGGCTTCTAGATCATCCCAAATCTGCTCAGATTGTTTATTTACTATCAAAGTGAAAATACCAAATTAAAAATATATCTCATGAGATTTGGGAAAACCTCTGCAGGCCAGACTCCATGTGAGACACACTGCCCTCTGCTAGAGTCCTGCCAAGGAAATCTCAGACTAGCTCCTCCTTTCTGGGTGCATCACCCACCACGGTGAGAGGACCAACCAAAGGTTGTAACAGAACACATGCCTGTCTGCTCAGCCTCACATGGAACGAGAGCTGCTGCCTTTCCACTGAACTCTGGAGAAGGGGAGTCTCCACTTGTTATTCTGAACAATTCACTTACTAGCACATGAGAAATAGATACTCAGGAAAGACGTGTTCAAGGCTTCTGTAGACGTGTGCCTGATTCCATGCAGTATATCTTCTTATATGATCAGAAATGCCAAAAGGTACCTCAACCAGGACACCCTCTTCATGTGGACTTGATTGATTGCCAGTGAACGTGGCTTATTGGCCATGAACAGGGCAAAGGTTCAGGAGTGTGTTTTGAGGTTAAGAGTGTGGGCATCGTGGACACTGTGACCTTACATAAATTGCTGCTTGATTTCTCTGAGCCTCAGTTTTCTCATCTGTAAGGTAGGTCCCAGTATAGTTGCTACCACTTAGGGTTGTGAAAAGTAAATGATACAAATGAAGTCATGTATGTAATTACCAAAAATCATGCCTGGCGTATATCCTAATTCCTTCATAAAATGAGCTGTGTATGATTTTCAGATACTGCAGTACAGCCCCATTTCACAGGGGTGTTTGGTTCTGAGCCCTTGTTTGAAGACCTGTATTTAAGTCATTAAGCAATGCCATTCAGGGCAAGAGCAACAGGCAAGCATCTGACTGTGGTCCTGGCCAGGCTTTGCCACTCACTTACCATGATGCTCAGTACTCACTTAACTGAGCTGAGTCTCAGTTTTCTCCTCTGTATAATATTGGTCTTATTGCCTACCTTGCCTGGCCTGAAGAGCTACTTATAAATAAAGTCATGGGTGGGAAAATCAGTTAGTGCTGTTTTGGTACACATGCTTGCCAAAAGAGCTCTTGTGATTCTGATAAGGGAGAAAGACAAGATATGGGAACCTTCTACATCTTGAGTTCTTTTAGGTTTTACCTATAAAGGAAAAAAAGGAGGAAAATATTTTTAAACAGTAAACTGCTGTGCATATATAATTCTTGTCATTATTATATACTCATAACTAAATGAGGTATTGAGGAAAAGAAGTAAACAGAATAATTTCAGTTTCAATATTTTGAGATTCTACTTTGTGCCAGACCCTGTGCTAGTGTTTTTCATACATGATGCAATTTGGTCCACACACCAGTACTGTGAGGTCGGTATCATCACTCTCAGTTACACTGGAGGAAAATGAGGCATAGAGAGATTGAATAACTTGCTAAATATCACAGAGCTGGTTAAGTGGTAGAGCCTGGTTTGGGAATGAGGTCTGTCTGACTCAAGTCATAGTTTTCATCACTATGCTGCATAACACAGCCTCCAGTTGGTGAGCCAAGGCAAGGGAGACACTGACACATGTGACAGCGTCTGAGAACAGTTGTAAAGGCTAAACCTTCTGGTATGAAGTATAACAGCAAACTACTCTGTCACCTGGATTATTGCTGTAACCTCCTAACTGGTCTCCCTGTGCTCACCCCACCTCCATTCCATCTACTCTCAGTAGAGCAACCAGAGAGAGCCTGCTAAGAAGTCATTTCAGATCATGTCAGGGCGCTGCTCAAACCTTTCACATGTGGGAAAAGTCAAAGCCTTATCGGGACCTGCCAGCCGTGGCTCCTCCACGCCAACCCTCTGGCCCCGGCTACCTTACTGACCTCAGCTCTCAACTCCTTCCATTCCGCCCCTCACTCCTTCTGCCTTGGCGCCCAGCATCCTTGCTTTTCTTCAGACGTTCCAGACAGGATCTAGCCTGAAGCCCTTTGCAGTTGCTGTTCCCTCCACCTAGAATGTTCTTCTCCCAGATATGCACATGCCTCCATTCTTCATTATATCTCACAGGATCCAGACAGAAGACAGAAACCACACCAGCTATTTAAACAATATTTTAATAGTGTATATGGAGGTAGCAACTGGAGGAAGCAACTGCTCCCTCTAGGGCTGAGGGAACAAAGGGAATAACCAAAAAAATGTAGAGACTTAGAGGGATCCCACAGAGCAGAAACTTGACCTCTGAGGAGGAGGCACTATCTCTGAGGGGCTGCCGTGAAGCTGGTTATGCAAGAGTTGGAAAGACTGTAAACAAGACTTTCCGCTGCTACTGCAAGGCAACTGCCAGGCATCGGCGCTGCTGGGTGGACGAAGCATGGCTGGGGTGATGCTCACGAGAAGCAGGAATAGGTAGCAGGCTCACAGGAGCAGCAAGGTCCTTCTCCTCCTTCCAGGGTTCCAGGCTCTGCCAGTTGGAGGAGCCTGATAGGAGCTAGCCGACAAGCCAACATTTGGTTTGTAGAAGCACAAAGCCAAGCTTAGAAGGGTGGTGCTGAGGCTGAAAGATTATGACTCAATAGCTGGAATGCTGACCTCCCTAAAGCCTCTACTCACATATCTCACTGGGACCTGCCCTGGCTGCCCTCATGAAGACTGTGTGATCCAACCCTTTCTATAACCCTTCCCACTTCATTCTTCTCCTCAACACTCACCTAGCAGGTGCTTGTGGTTCTTCAGGTCATATTCCGTCTGCTTACTTCTATCTTAGCAGCACCGCAGTGACAGTTCTGTGAGAGCAGACTCATGCCCTTCACTTTGTGTTCCTCAGCTAACACCTGCTTCTATCCAGCTAGGAGGACTTTTTATTCTAGATCAGGGCACTATGGACATCTGTGGCCAGATAATACTTTGTTGTGGGAGTCTGTGCTGTGTATTGAACAATGTTTAGCAGCATCCTCAGTCTCTACCCACTAGATATCTGCCAGTAGCATTGCCCCTGCCGTGACAACCAAAAGTGCCTCCACATTGTTCCGATTAAGACTCACTGTTTTAAATTTATAGCTACTCCATGCCTTGTGTGAGAACCAGTTAAGCATGTGGGTGTTGGTATCAGATAGACCAGGTTTGATTGGCTGTATCTTCACATATTACCTGTACTCCTTTGGGCAAGTCACTGAAGCTATGTGTCATTTTGCTTAAATGAAAAATAAACATAATAACCATCTCATGGGGCTGTCGTGCAGATTACATAAGGTAATGCGTGGAGAGAGTTTAGTACCTGGTACCTTGTATATACCAACCAGCCAACATGAGTGAGCAATAAATTATTATAATTCAAAGGAAAGCATCAATATAATTCTTGAGAAACCACCCCCAAGTTGGTTGTCAACATATGATGCCAAGTAAGTGGTATGTGTTCTTTTATTTGTTTTACTGAATGGGCTTTACACTGGCCTTGGGAATGAGAGGTAATAGCGCTCCTAAACTGTATAATGTCATAAGAATAACTGCCAGGTGCTGGAAACTGGGTTACTGATGACAGGACCCACTTGCAGTTGAGGTTGATTTAAATGCAGTTAACATATTGAGTGTAACCGTGTGATACTGCAGAAAAATAATAAACCCTTGTCAAGTAGTAAATGTCACTCTGATGCTTAGAGTCAACTTGCTGTTGGATTCATCTAATCGGTTTACTATCCCAGATGTCACCAAAAGGAATCCAACTAACAAATAGAGCTACATTGTCTTTCAGGCTCTGGTTGGTTTATTAACCTCAGTCAGAACTTGGCTATTGCTGAACCCAGAGCCATCCCTTGGGAACTTAGCATATTTAGGTACTGCTTGAAGTGGTACATAGGGTCCATTTTGATGAGTAACATGAGAGCCCCAGGCTTTGTTATGGGGAAATAAATCTGGGTACCAATCCCAGCTCTGCCTCTCACCCTCCATGTACCCCTTTCCTCCAGGACTTCAGTTCCTCACCTTTAAAATAAACAGTTCAGATGCTGTTATTTGGGCTTCCCTCTTGATGAAGTACCAGCCCCTGCCTGGCGCCACCTCGCCATGCTCTCGGAAGTGTACAGCAGAAAGGAAGTCAAGAGTGGTGGGAGTGCTGTCTTCGGTGCATCTGAAGGATGCCTGTCAAATTCTCAAGCTTTCTTTCCATCCTTCCTAGGTACAGAGTTCTGCACAGTGGACATCATCAGGAATTTGAGAAACTGCCCATACACCATGACCCAGAATCCCTGGAATCATGCTTCTGATTGAGGACGTGGCTCACAACTAAGCCATTCATTCCCATTCATGTCTGCATGAACAGGATACCCTGGCATCTCTCCTGACCCTCATCACCACCAGTGAGGCATGGGGCAGTGGGACCAAGGGCCCAGGAAAGGTACATGGATGACAGGGTTGGACAGGATCCAAGGCCAGAGCATGGAGGATCTCAGAGTTGAGAAGGGACTTCAGGCACCATCAGATGCAGGCTCGCGGCCAACACAGAAGCAGAATCCTCCATAGCATCCCTGGAAGTTGGTCAGTCTTTGCTTGTACACCTCCAGGGATAGGAGCTCACTACCTCCTAATGCAGTTCCTTCTATTGTGGAGAAGCTTTAGTTATAAGGAAGGTCTTTCCTTTGTTGGAACACAAATTTGTCTCTGCTCTAGTTGCATCTGGGAACAAGCAGTTGGCCCCTTCTTCCACTGAGAGCCCTTAAATATTGGAAGACAATGATCTGCCGCCTACCCACCCTTTTAAGTCTTTTCTTTGAACTCAACAGCTCCTATTTCCTCTCCGTTCTGGCCATCGTCCTCTGGACTTTCATTGGTGGGTGAATTAATCAAGGCTTTTATAATGAAATTAGGTTGATAGTAGTGCCAAGTGTCTGTCCAGAAGAACTGAATTATGACAAGTGAAGCATCAGTGTTTTTTGGTTCATAGACCTGAATATTTTTCTTTTTTTCTTGGGGATAGACTTTGGAAACTCTGCTTAGGTTTTGGTTTGGATCCATTACCAGAAGGCATCTTTACAGCTGGTCTGGTGTGTGTGTGTGTGTGTGTGTGTGTGTGTGTGTGTGTGTGTGTGTGTGTGTGTGTGTGTGTGTGTGTGTGTGTGTGTGTGTGTGTGTGTGTGTGTGTGTGTGTGTGTGTGTGTGTGTGTGTGTGTGTGTTTAAAGATGACATTTTCTCATTGGCATACTGGCTGTGAGGTCATTTGAAGTAAATCTTGATTCACTCCCCTTCCATGACAATGGGGAAAGGACCTACCTCTTTACCGAGAATGTCGATTGAGAATTGTCCTACAATTCAGATTTTGGGAGGGAAACTCAGTTGCTCCTATAAGACACCTTTTAGGGCCTTACTTTCTTGGGAAACTTCACTGGCCTCCTGCCTGTGAAGTTCCTGGGCTACCATTTTTCTACACCTTTTCCAGTATCTCATTTCCTCCAATCTCCTAAGGAGATGCTTCCCTAATGTCAAAGCTACCAACAAATGACTTTATGTTGGGGTGAATTATCCCCTCAGGTTGAGACTCTGAGGTTTTTCAGTTGCCTTTCTTTTGGCTGCTGATAAAAACCCTACTGAAGGGGTTAATTGCTGATCCTTATAGGGAAGCCTAGGGAACAGGCAATGTGGGGGATGGTTGGGAGCATACGTAACATGAACTACAAGATAAAGATGTGCCGTAAGTTTCTAACCTCACCAGTTCTCCTTGCCCTTCTACTTGGGCTGTTGGCCCCTCCTTCCTTCCCAAGTGATCTCAGAAGCGACAGTTGCCTCTTTCTCACTCATTTCATCCATGAGGGAAGAACTCATTAGCCCTCCCTCTTCTCTCTGTCCCCAGAAATGGTGAGAAGGATGGTCAGACTCCACATAGGATTAGGGTGACCAACACCCTGGTTTTAGCACCAAAAGTCCCACATTCTAGAAAACTTCTCAATCTCAGACAAACTAGGCTGGTTGCTCACCCCCTAGATGGAACCCTCCCTGTGCTGAGGGTTAAATAAGACTCCTCAGTGTTGCATTTCCTTTTTTTTCCCCACTTTTTCATGGAAAAGGCAGAGATGAGTGAATTTGGGGGTCCAGAGTTTTCCACATGCTGTCTTAATGTGGTCTCTCCTCTCATCAAAGCACAGAGAACTTCTTAGGGAAAGACTAAGACAGTCATAGAGCCAGCTCACAGTGAGGAGGAAAACGTTTAGTGCGTTGAGGCAGCTGGTAAACTTTAATACCTCCAAAGTCAATAATTTCTACTATTTAATACATACATGCATACACACATACATAAATACAGTAGGATTTCTTCCCTATGAAAAGTTTTTCTTCCCAGGAGCTTAGCAAGCATATCTGCTTATGCAAAATATTATTTCTCAGTGGCAGTCTCCCATATTAAATGGCAACTTGAACTTGACAGGGATCTATAGATTACAACATAGATGGGAAAATGAGACCTTACCATGTTACGGGTCCGTATCTTCTGGACTCTTTGGTCATGCTTGTGTGGGCCAGCCTATGAATGGTATCTGTAGAGGTAACATGCACCCTGGTTCAGGGAAAGGACAGCAATTGCAGGAATAGGAGCCCTTGCCATTGTCAAGAAGAAGGACCCCTTTGCGGAGAGGGCCTCACAAGCAAATTCTGCTGTCTCTTTGGAGCAGAGCTGGGATGGTGTGGGTGATGCACCAAATGCTCACATTGGAGCTTCACAGAACAGAAGCAGGCTTGCTCTATCTGGACAGCTACTAGCCTGGCATTACTTAAATCTCTGGCTCCCGGGAATCTAGGTAATATGGCATGTGTGTGAAAGCCTCAGAAGGAGGAGACTTGGAGCTTGTCAAGGAAGGAAGTACTTTGCTGTCTTCTCTGAGGCCATCCTCTTTCAGAAAGCCTGCAGTGTCATGAAGGGATGCTCCCAGAGAGAAGGGCCCATGGCCCCAGCCACATCTGCCAGATTGGCCTTGACAGTCACGGGGGTGATGGATGCTGCAATTAGACTGCCCCATGCCCGGGATAAAGGGGGTTCACCTGTGCTGCTTTGCACTTTGACTCTCCAGCCTACAGGGCTGTCCAGGTAGAAGCCCTGAAACTCCCTATCCAGCTCATGATCAGCAGCTAGGAAGCAAAAGGGATAAAAACCAACTTCAACTAACACTCAAGTATATGTTTGCAGAAAAACTCGTTCTTTCTGAGACTTCACCTTTTCATCTCACCAACATTTCCACTTCATGCTGCTAACTTGCTCTGTCCTGAAGCAAATTTCTGTCTAGCTGGGGGATGGGGATGTGGGCATGGGGGTGGATGAGGGAGGGAAATGGGGTGGATTGCTGGGGAGTGGCTATCATTAAATAGACTTTGTTATTTTCTTCAAGTAAGGACAAAAGTAATGTCTTCTTGCTGCTGTGCTGTCTACCCGTTTTTCTCTTTGGTGTTATATCTCTCTTTGGTGAGAGAGCAATATTGCCTTTCTCTTTTTCTGTATTACTTTGCTTTACTCTAGTCAAAGTCCTTACTGTAATAGCTGCTCTAGAGGGGGGAAAAAAAAGACTAATGCACTTACCTCTTCTAGTCATAATTTGCAATCTCTTTTCCATCTAGCCTAGAAAACTGAGGCCAAATATTTGGTTTGAATTTAAACAAATCAGGGATGGATTTGAAGGCTTGAGTTTGGGACACCATGTCACTTTGGGCCTTAACCAGCACTTGCTTCACTTATGTCATCTGCAAAATGGAGAAAATCTCTGAGCTGGTAGGATTGTTGAGTGTTCCAACATGTGTCACCCAAGTATTTTTACCAAACGTGTGTCCTGCCTATACTGTTATTTACTTAATATTTTTATTTAAGTCAATTCAAGTTTTCACTTACATAAATTTATCTTAGAAAGAAACACTGTATCAGTACCCCAAGTAGAAATTCAGAATTGCCATTAATAGAAAGCAGCCATAGAGAGGAATCAATGAAAGCAAAGCAAGATTATTAAGTTCTAACGGGAAGCCAACGCACAGAGCCTCCTCTCTGCTTCCGAGTTTGAAAGGGAGAGTGTCAGAGAGCTGTTAAGGCACCTGCCTCCCACGAGGGGTTCTTTAAGCCGAGAAGAGGTGAAAGGGAATTTACCAGAGAGAACTCCCAAACTTTATGAGCTAATGTGATTTCATGACAAGCTGCATTCCACATATTGTGGCAGCATAGAGAGAAAGGAAGTGAAACTGCTTATATTTTTAACTACTGTTATACTCGGTTCAGATTAGGTTTCTCCTTTCCTTTTCCTTCCTTTTTCAGCTCTCCCCAGAACATGTCTTAGGTAATAATAAAATGATAATAATAATGTAATAATGTAGCAATAATAAGAGAAGTAACATTTAATGAGCTCCTTTCTGCCAGGTACTATGTTAAGTGCTTTGTTTACATGGATCATCTCATTTAATCCTCATAAAACCCTTACAAGATAAGTACCAGAATTTACCCTGCTTTCCAGATGAGCATGCCTCCACTGAGAGATCTGGTGACTAGTCCAAGGTAATAGACCTGGGAAGTGTGGTTTGGAATGGGAACGTCGGCAGTCTGACTCTAAAGCCCATGGTCCTAGACGTGTGCAACACGGTTCCTTATTTGGACTGACTTACTCCACATCCACGTGGCAGACCCTGTTCCAGGAGGGAGCAGTGAACAAGCCAAGGCTGGCCCCTTTCCTCATGCTGCCTAAGAACTTCCCTTCCATGTCATCCTGGGACCTGGAAAGGAACTTGGGACATGCCTACTCCAGAGTGAAACTCTGCCACACACCCTCTGTATCTTCTTCTGCTCCCTTTCACTCTCTGAGCCTCAATTTCCATCTTCATACATTGCAGGGATTGAGGTAGATGATTGATCAGGAGGAAAGGCCCTTGCACACTGATCTTTCATAGTCTTCCCAGTATTCCGCAGCCTGGAGTCACTGAGTAACCAGCAAAGAACCCTGGGAATCAGGTGTGTGAGCCAAAGAGAGGATTAGTCTTTTGTGTTTCAGACCATCGCTGGGGCTGCCCACAGCAGGAGGGACCCCAGTGGAAGGCAGTTTGACTTCCTCACATTTCTAGTTGGAACTTGGAACACTACATGGAAATGTTCCCATACGTCCCATCAACTCAGCACTGCAGGCTTCTCAGCACTTTACAGCTTCTATGCACTTTCACAGCAAGATCTTTGAGCCTCTCCCAGCAGCTTGCGGGGAGGGATTACTGACTTCATTTTATAGAAAAGGAAACAGACTTTGTCAGGGAAAGTGATTTGCTCAAGGACACAGAGCTTATACGGGGCAGAAATCAGGGCTGAAAACACTTAGGGTCACTCCATCCTCACGGAGTGATTTCTTCCTCCTCTTCTAAATATTTTATTAGTAAATATGCAAATTATATATTTTTAGACTATATAAATGACAGGTTATACAAATAATGTATTTATGCACTCCACCCCCATTATAAAGAGTTCTAATAATAAAGATACCACAAAATACCCCTTGACACCAACTCAGTTCCACTCCCCTCCCAAGAATTGCCCTCATCACCTGGCTTATATAATTCAAGAACGTGTTCTGTGTATTTATATATGTCAAAATGTACATATAAAAATACATGGTTTTGGTTTTTGTGTATAAATAAGATGATGCAGTATATAATAACTGCAACTTGCCTTTGCAAAGGTATACCTTCAACATCATATCACATCAATACGTGATTTTTATTCATTCTCTTTAGTTGCTGTGTATTTCACACGGTAGACGTTGTATAGTTTGCAGTGTTGTCTCTATTATGTTTTTACTGCATCCTGTGTCTGAGTGGGTCATTTGAGGCCTGCATCAGAAAATCAGCAGCCTCCATATTTTGGGACTGTACTAACCATGCGAAGGTCAGCTGGAGTTGTTTCAAGTTGAAGTGGCAGCAGCAACTCTGACTGGGCAGCTTCCCAACTAAGCCACTTTGCTCAATCGCTCGGGCTTTAGAGTCAGACGGCTTCCACTACTTTTTAGAATTGTTTTTGTAAGCAAGATATTTAACCTATTACACCCTAGTTTCCCCAACAGTGAAGTGGGGGACATAATGATCATACATATTTTAAAGTGTTGGTATGAGGATGTGTATGGAAAGCACTTGGTAAACGATTTAAAAAATGCTTTCACGGTATCCTTACTTCCTCACCAGTTCTATCTCTGTTTCCTACCATCCTGGGATCTGGTCTGAGGAACAGAAGGTTATAGGAAGATTAGTTTAAAAAAAGAAAATAAAAGATAACCCTTTCATAATAAAGGGAATTATGGTGGAAGCAATACTACCTCCACTTGCAACTCATTGTCCAGTTTACTGAAGGCTCTCATTGGACCTTCACAGCTGCCCTGTGGCGTGGGTGTGTTAGTCCGGGCCATTTTACATATGAGGAAACTGCGGCTCCAGAATAGGGCTTATGACCATCCACGTCATCCAGCAGTCATCTGAGGGAGTCAGAATGTGAGCCCAGATTTTCTGATTCCAAATATGAAGTTCCTGGAAGAATTGTGGTGCCAGTTATTATTTAGAGAGATTGTTAGGACTCACACACCTGGCAGCATTATAAGAGGGACACGATTCTCTCTCTAAATTTGACATTAATTCAGTAATCCATCCATGAAACATTTCTTAAGGTCTTTAAAAAATGTGCCAGACACAACTCAGTTCCCTGTGGCAAGTAGGTATGGGCAAATGACAACCTAGGGGCCAAATCCTCCAGTCTGTAAACTAAGAATGGTTTTTACTTTTTTAAGTGGTTGGAAAACAAAAGATATTTTGTGACGTGAAAATTATGTGAAACTCAAATTTGTTTCCAAAAATAGTTTTATTGTAACACAGCCATGCCCATTCCTTGATGTTTCCTCTATGGCTGCTTTCATACTACAACAGCAGAGCTGAGTGGTTGTCATAGTTGAGCCTAAAATATTTACTATCTGGCTCTGCACAGAAAAAGTGTGCTGATAGCTGCTGTAGGGCAATCACTGTCCAGCCATTCATTCCATAGACATTTACCAAATGCATCTATCAAGTTTCATTTTTTTAGTTGTCGCAGTCTAGGCATCTTTAGAATGATTTTAGAGTGGATCAGGTTGAGACAGTGAGATAGACAAACCAACAAAAATTAGAGAGCAGTGGCCTCTAGTGGCCTTACATCTAAACATTATTTGGTTACGGTTACAGTGAAAAAACAGGTTTAGATCGAGTCTTAGCTGAGAGTTGGGGGTCTATATTACTTTGAAATATCTAGAATGTCCCGTAATTTGTTTCCCACCTTTTAGTGATCAGAGTTTTAACCTGGAGAGTGGAACACACTCTTTTAATTAGAAGAGAGGTGAGCTGAGTTAAAAACAAGGTAATAAAGAGATGACTGAATGCAGCACCAAACATTCTTCCTAATATAAGTAGATGAACTTAAAGTCTTGGAAAACAGAGAACTTTGAGGAAAGAAACTGATTATCATTCATACTATGAGTGTTTGTTAGGAAATACTTGCTGGCTTCTTGCATTTCTATGAATATTAATGATGAAGGTAGAGGCAGCCTGGTGGGAATTAGGCACTGAATTCTTATTCCGCCTGGCCTCAACCAGCCCCTGACTGTGGGTTAGCCATTTTCCCTCTGGGTTTCAATTAATCCCCTGTAAATGAAGGGGTTGGACCCTTACACCTCATATAGACCATAATTACATATTCTGTTTGGGAAGAGTTTCTAAAATATTTCCACAGAACTTCAGTTTGTGCAATTTATTGAGTTCACTCAGCTAGCAAGTGACAAAGCCAGCCCTCAGACACAGGTGTTGCTCTGAAGCTTTTTTTGCTTTAACCCCTGACACTATGATACTGCATATTATCACTGCCATATATCAGGTGAATTTCTCTCCTTGAGAAAGGAGAAAGGCCATCTCCTGAAGACCAGATATTTGGGGAAATTCTGCTGTTCCCAGTGTTCTGTCATAAAGAGTTCTGTGAGTTAAACATCTTGCAGCCACAGAACTTTAAAAAAAGAGATCAGAGATTAGACTACACTGAAATCTTACTTAGACACAACTACACATTCCTTTTCTGTGTAGTATTTGCTACTCTTCTTTAAAATGAGGGATTCAGTTCCAAGGCAAGAAAAAAGTTTTTAATAAATTTTTATTTTTATATTCAAGATAAAGCATATACACAATATGGAAATAAATAACTAGAAATGCTTTGGAAACTTTTCCATTTCCCCCTCAAACTCAGTTTTTTTTTAAACCTATGAGTCTTTTTTTTACTTCATTTTAAGAAATATGGCAACTACAATACCAAGAGGAAAAAGAACCACAATTTTGTACAGAAACAAACATACAGCCACCTCTGACCATAGGGTTTAGTTGGAGTTTTAACAGTAACACAAAAAGAGCACGAGAGACAAAAAGACGCTTCAACAGGTTTACTCAAACAGCTCTGCTCGAGAAGAAAAAGGCACAGATTTAAGGGCGTGACAGTGATGATTAAGAATATAGTAAACAGGGGCTCAGCCAAAAAGTGACACCTTATGAACTGCCTGGAAAAATGAACAAAATGAACTCTTTCCAATTCTCTGCCTTCATTAAAATGAATTTTTAAATTAAATTGTATAAACATATGATATAAAGTTGGTACTTAGGAAATATCTTTGTGTATTTCCTCTATGTACAAATCTTTGTATACAACTTCAATGTTCCTTATACATTTCCTATATACCAAAATGCGCCGGAGCCTCCCAACTGCATGCCGCAAGCCTCTGTGAAGCTCTCTGGCAGCTGGATGGCCCCAGCAGCTTACTGCCAGAATAGCTGGAAAGAGGAGGGACCAGTTAAATGTAGTCATCTTCAACAGGCTCTCCATTGACGTCACAATAGTGGATAAAAATTGCCACTACTCGCTGAAACACGCCCTTCTTCATCTGACGCATCTCTGAAATTTCCTCTCCTATTGTTTCCATACAGATGTCTGCAGACAGCTGCCCTTTCCTTCGAGGAGCATAGATGGTGCCTTGGAAATTAGAAAAGGGGAAACAAGATTATCAGAATCATTTGGAAAGCCACTCTGATTTAGCTGGTCCATGAGATATGCCTGTATACTCTCATGCAGTGTAACTGATGTATGCATAGCTCATGGAATGGGTCCCCATCAGTTTGGTTATATACTCTGTTTGATGCCAAAAAGAGCACACATGATTAAAGGCCCAAGGTGAAAAATGTACCAGAGAGGTAAGTCATACATATATACATGTAGTTTATGAAATCGATTTCCTCCTAAAATATATATTTTTTAACTTCCTACAAATGGATATTCAAGGGTGCTAACACTTAGAAGAACTATATTCCAGAGTTCCTTCAAGTTCCCCCATCAAGTATCCACACCTAAATCATAAGTTCCCACATGCTACCCAACAAGAAGCAGCTCATAAGTAGCAGAATAATTAGTATAACGGGAACAGCTTTGAAACAATATAGTTGACCAAATTCTTCAATAAGGAGTAACAAGATTATAAACATTTAGGTAATAAAAAAATCTAGGTAGGACAATCTGTCTGAAGGAATCCTTTCCACCAACCTTCATATATCCCTAGTAAGTCAACTGGTTATCTATTGTATACATTTAGAGCTGTTTTTTTTTTAGCAAGGGGTGAACCAAACAATAACAAAAAGCAAAAACATTTATATGGGAAGTGATAAAAAGCTGCGCCGCTCGTAACTCAGACAAAATACTAAGTATCTAACACCGTAGGATAACCTCAAACTAGAGAATAAAAATCAAGTCAGGACATAATTACTTTCTTCATCATCCTCAAAATCATATCTGGCAAAGCTGTTGGGTTCTGCTGCCCGTAGTGATCTCAACCAAGGGAAGTCAGAAATCATGGAATACGGCGCTCCATCCACAACACCTAAAAGAAGACAGATCAACAGTGCTACTGGGGTGGAAGTAACGATAGGGCCGAACACTGTTAGTATTTTGAAAGCAGCATCAGATATAAATTCCAATTCTAGCTCTGCTACTATTTAGTCATGTGATTTTGGTCATCCTTTGCTTCCATTAAGCCTCAGTTTCCCTTTCTATATATGTGTACATATATATACACACAAAATAAAGAGGCTGACACAGGTTTCCTCAAGTCACTGCAACTTTCAAACTGTATAGCAAGTTTCAATTTTCTTTCACTTTTTGTGTTTCAATACTGCTGATTATTTTAGGGATGGTAAAGACTCATACAGGGAGAGCACTATTTATCTGGTCCCTGCTACCTGCAGATATTCAATATTCCCATTATTTTGACAAATTGTTAGGCTCCTACTCCAATCTTCCCTAAGACATGTCTCTCCATCTAATTAGTTAACAGTTATTTAGCTTTCCAACCATTTACAAATAAATGCTCACCTTCTAAAGTATAGATTTCTCTACCCCATGGGTACTTGGGATACTTCTTTAAGTCATCTTCCCTTCGTGTGGCTTCTGGGAAGAATTCATACTTAATGAGCTCTCTGGAGGCAACAAGAAAAATTAAATAAAAATTATAAAACTGAAAATAATGTTGGGATGTAGGTTAGAAAGGAACTATCAAAATGTGTTATGCCTAGATTCTAATGAAGGTCTCAAACAAAATATTAAAATAACAAATGCATAAAAAGTCAAATTTTCTGATGATGTAAAACATCACAGTTTTAAGATCTTTAATATCTCTTTTCCGTGCTGTAAGGCTAAAGGAATGAAACTAAATGTACATGTACGGTCTGTTCTTGTGATTCTTCTCTAAGTTTGAAAATAAAAAGTTACAAATATATATGTATGCATTTTAGTTTTAAGTCCTCATTTCCCTTTTTTTTTTCACATTACATTTCATGTTTCAGTGCCTGAAAAGCCCAGATGAAATCATTTAAAATAAAAAATAATTAGGATTTGTTGTTTCTGGGCATCCTTGCTCTGGGAACTGACTTAGAAGGTCGTCAGGGGCTGCAGATAACTTACTGGTTAATGTTTGCTATTGTGTCCATCCAGCTGCGAATGCGCACCTTGTTCCGGACATTGGGAGGGTTACTGAATTCATGGATAATACAGATGTGATAGGGGTAGGGACCACTAAATAGCTTCTGCTCCAACGTTAGTGTGTCCACCTGTGGAAAACACGAGAGAGAGGATTTTGGACCAAGGAAGAGAATGCCTTAGAAATCTATCTCCTAGGGCTTGAACAATCTTTCCTTGGGACCTCAGTTTTTAAATCTCTGGCTGATTTGAAAATCAAAGAGTCACATTCCACCCTGAACACAGCTTGCCATGCTAGGGATGAGGCTTAGCAAATTCAACTGTTTAGCAAGCTCAGCAGTTTACATCTCACTGTTATATAAATGTGAATTAAACCAGAGAATCCAGATTCAGGTAACTGATCCCAGCAATCCACTTCCGAATATATCCTTTACAGGTTTAAATTTTGACTGCACTATAGAACTGTGAATGTGTAGTGCCATATACCCCATTCTAACTGGACTAATGTCCATTCCTAAAGACAGAACACACTTCCTTGCCCCCTTGTAACCTTTGTTCACATTGCTTTCTTCTCATGGAATGCCCTCATCCCTATTTTACTTACGAAATCCCACTTTGTCATCCTAATGACATATATGTCTACCCCCTTCGTGGAAAGGCAAACTTCTCAAGAAGGATGATGTCCTGTGTTATTTTTCAGCCCCAGCAAATTATAAACACTCAACAAGCAATTTGTGTGTTGAAATGATTCTTTTGAGGCCAGGTTCAAACACTGACTGCAAAGGTTCATATTTCCTTTAAACCTTCTTTTGACATCAAGCACAGAGTCTTACACACAATGTTACTCTTTTTTCCCCTAGTTTTATTGAGAAATAATTGACAACACATCACTGTATACCTTTAAGGTATACAGCATGATGTTGTTGGGTTTTTTTTAACATCTTTATTAGAGTATAACTGCTTTACAATGGTGTGTTAGTTTCTGCTTTGTAACAAAGTAAATCAAGCTATACATATACATATATCCCCATATCTCCTCCCTCTTGCGTCTCCCTCCCACCCACCCTATCCCACCCCTCTAGGTGGTCACAAAGCACTGAGCTGATCTCCCTGTGCTATGTGGCTGCTTCCCACTAGCTATCTGTTTTACATTTGGTAGTGTATGTATGTCCATGCCACTCTCTCACTTCGTCCCAGCTTACCCTTCCCCCTCCCCGTGTCCTCAAGTCCATTCTCTGTGTCTTTATTCCTGACCTGCCCCTAGGTTTTTCAGAACTTTTTTTTTTTTTGATTCCATATATATGTGTTAGCATACAGTATTTGTTTTTCTCTTTCTGACTTACTTCACTCTGTATGACAGTCTCTAGGTCCATCCACCTCACTACAAATAACTCAATTTTGTTTCTTTCTTTGGCTGAGTAATATTCCATTGTATATACGTGCCATATCTTCAGCATGATGGTTTGATTTACATATATTGTGAAATGTTTACCACAGTAGGTTCAGCTAACAGCCATCATCTCATAGATACTATAAAACGTTTACTATTATAATAATGATGATAATAGTAACAGCAACTATCATATGATTGCTTACTACATTCCAGCAACTATTCTAGCACTTAACATGTATTAATTTAACCATCACAGTAACAGCAGGTTTTTATTCTTCTAATTTTAGAGATGAAGAAACTAAGACATAGAAGTTAAGTAATCTGCTACAGGTCAGTGACCCAGAACTGGAACCAGGAAGTCTGAAACCAGAGTCTGTGCTCTTTACCACAGGCAACTTTTAATAAGTATAAAACTTGCTGTATAACAACTCCCCTCATCATATAACTTGCTAAAAGCCCACAAAAATCTATCAGAAAAGCACTGATGAAGAAGATTGGCAAGGTAGTCTAGGCTGGTTAAAAAAACTCTGTAGAATCTAAAGAATCATTACTGTGGGTTCAGCAAATGAATAAAAGCCAATTTCAAAAAGGCTGAACACTAAAAAATATCACTGCAATATGTGATCACCAAAAAGAAGCAGAGCTCATTACCTGCTGCATGGGGCGTAGGTATATGATACGGTTTCTCTCAGGAGGCATCCTTAGTATCTGGTCTAGTACCTGATCCATATTCAGTTTCTTGCACTGTGCATAGTCAAATCGGTTTACAATTGGTGCATTTTCTACTTTTAAATGTTTCAGTACCCTGCACCTGGTAGCTACAAAATGAAAACAATGGTAAGCTCTACAGATAATTTATACAAAATTATAGAGCAACATATAACCTATTTGGAATCCTCTTTGGAGGACTGGCATACCTTTTGTTAGCATAAAATATTGCAGATGTAAACATCTTTAACATAGGTCAAGTACTAGTGCAAAGGACAACTGACAGTCATCAAAATGACTTGAAAATATGATTCTGTCCTGTTCAAAAGAAGGCAGTCACCCTCATGCTAGAAGGGAGATACCTTTTCCTATCTAAGATGTTACTGGCAAGAAATTCAAGTTCCAGAGAATGAGTTGCCTAAATATAGGGATTGTTTAGGAAATACATATTGAAGAGAATGAATGACGGCAACTACTGAATTATACAATTTTATGGGTAATGGTTCCTGGGATAATTCACATACGTTATCTTACATTCACCCATAGGAAATGAGCAGTGTTGATTTTAATTCTTACCTCAGGTATAAAACCAGAACCTTAAAAAAAAAAAAAAAAAAGACCCAGAAATATTTGGATACTTCGGTCTAAAGTTGTACAGTCCAATGTGGTAGCCACTAGCCACCTGTAGCTATTTAAATTTAAATTAACTGAAGTGTAATAAAATTAACAATTTAGTTCCTCACACACTAGTCACAGTTCAAATGTTCAACAGTCACAAACAGCCAGTGGTTACCATATCGAACAGTACAGATACGGAACATTTCCATCACTGCAAAAAGTTCTGTTGAAAGTGCTGGTCTGAAACATGATTAAATATTCTTCCCATTTAACATACAAAATATTGAGGTTATAGAGAAAAGTAATTGTGATATAACAGACACATTTAACTACAACAGTATACCAACTTCAGAAAATTATCCCCTTCCTTTTTTTTAATCTCACATTTCAATCTGATCCAGTTTTTACCATAGATTTCAACCTGGTCCAACTCAAGAGACAGAATCAGATCAAAGATATTCTATCCATAAGGCCAACATGCCTGACCTTTTAAACATTTCATAAAAGACATGTTCTGTAACATCCTTGATCCAAATGTCATCATCTTACTGAGCAATCTAGCCCTGTAATTTTGATGTTTGAACACTGACCAAGTCTTATGCCTTTCAGACTCATTTTCTCCTGTGACACGGCACGAGGAAGAGGAAGCAGTGTTGGGGACGGGAAAAGAGGGAAGAGAGGACTAGATGGCGATAAGGGTTCAGTGGTTCCCTGCTGTAAAACCAGACTTGGCTAAGGTCAGTTCTAATCTCATTTAGTCATCTCATCCACCGTTAACAGACAACCCATCCATCAGTGGGTGTCCAGGGACTGAGCTTCTTATCTAAGATCTTCTGTCCCACAATAAGCTGAGCTAAAAAGTTTGGTTTAAGGAGAGAAGATTGGGCCTGAGGCCATGTGATCCACCACTAATGTTAAAGAAGATATAGAGAGAATCAGCAAAGTCAAGTGCAGAGGTAAAAACCAGTCAGATTCTCAGAGAGCTCAGAATAGAGACAGGAATGAGAAGTTAACCAGCAGAGTCCGAAGGTAGAGTCTCAGACCTCAGAGAGTAGAGTGCTGACACACTGAAAGCTCTTATGCTAGTCTGGGCTCTGCTGTTGGCTATGATCTCTGAGCTTTTGAAAGACCCCCATTCCGTTTTAGGGGGACGGACACTTCAACATGAGATAAAGTACCACCTTGTAAGGGTAAACACGGGGTTTGGGGTCCCCATGTCTGGAGTCTTCTAGAATTCAAGAGAGAGGTAGTGCTTAAATTTGTTTTATCTCTCCTTTTTGGGATTTTCCTAGTTTATGACAAAATGTTTGGTAAGGATTTCCTTGTTTTGTTTACTACCAGTATTGGAGAAGTGCAAAAAATAGAAAGCCCCTAAATATTTTTTTGCCATACTAATACTAATGAACATTTACTAGGCTTTTACTAGAGGTCAGACCCTCTACTGTGTTTATGTGTAGGTACATACATCCACTTATACACACATGTGTGCATGTATCAACCACTCCATTTAACCTTCACAAATGCTTTATAAGGTAAGTAAAATTATGTATACTTCACACACTGAAAAAAATGAATGCAGAATATATATAAACTGCACAAGGCAAGGAACAAGTCAGTTCTTCATAATTTTATATGGATAGGTATCAAAAATATAAATTTGAGTAATAATGGAAAAATAAACAGATCATGTATGAGACATATTATGTATCTAAAAATTTAAAAACTCACACAAAATAATACCCTATCATTTGTTCAGAGGCAAATATGTCTATAAAAAAAGACATGAAAGATAGACTGAAAGGACATAACATTAAATACCTGACTACAGGTGATGGGAGCCGATGCGATTGGCAATGAGGGAGAAATGGGACTGAAAAGAAAAGTGGGGCTTGGACTAAGGATAATGTGCCATGAACTGAGGTTATGATTGATGATATCAATCAAATCCAGTGCAGTTAAGCACTTACAGCTCAGTCACTATTCCCCCCTCCTCCCAAAACATACATAAAACATGTCCAATATCACACAGCTAGAAAATAGCAAAGACAGGATTCGAGGTGAGGTCTACTTGACTCCAAAGCCCATATATGCTGTTAACTTAACCTCTGTCAGATCAGGTTGTAATTATCATTTGGAGGAAACTGGAGGAGAGGCTATATATTAAAAGATGAACCAAGGCTCTGCACATGGTCCCCCGTAAATATGATGGGATAATTAGTTGAGACCTACAGAATGAGGACAGAATTAGAAAAATCTAATAATGATTCTTTTGAAAAAGTAATATAGTAATGTTACTGTAGTATTTATGAGACTTTAATGCTTTAAACTCAATCATGATGCTCTTGTATGACATGGGCCTAAATACATACCATGGATAAACATCATCTTGGGACAGTCTTTCAGCACTAGATCTGTGATTCCACAGTTGGTCATAGTGACTCCAACAAGATTTTTGGATTTTAATACAAGGACCTACAAGAAGAAAAATTTAAAAGATGTATCTTCCTGTACTTTCTTTCTTTCTTTTTTTTTTTAAAGCTTAAGTGTTTTCACTGGCACAAGTGAGAAGCAACTACTACCAGTCTCTTTAGGGCAAAGAAACTATGTAAAGATGGGAACTTTAGTTCCTTTACATTATTCAGGAACTTGGCTGGACCAAAAGGTAAGCAAGGATTTTCTCCTTCACCTGCACATGGTCATCCTCAATCACAGGATCACTGGTACTGGTGGACTTATCTGCTGTCCGCTTCCGCTTCATGGCATGACGTGGCTTTGTTTTGGCAACCTCTAAAAAAGGCGAGAGGAAAATCCAAATTTTAGCCTTGCTGTCTTTCCTTCAAAGAGAGCACATTCAACTGCATATGTATGAACTCCACCAAGGAAACTCTCAATTCTACTACTTGGTTCCCAAAGGAATACAGTCAGACTGCCATTTCCAATTGCCTCTTCCAAAACAAGATCACCTTCCGCTGTCTCAAACATATCAACATCAAACATAACACTGCGCTCTTCACACCTGGCCCATTCCAACAGTCTAATCAACATTCTCGTCTCTAGGCACTCAACCCATCCTAAATACTACTGGTAGATTAAACGTACCACTTTCCTGCTAAACAACTTTAAAGCATTGACTACTACTGCTTAGTGAATACATTTCAATGCCTGACATTTGGAGCTATGCTTTAGCCCCAAATGTTCTCAATTTTATTCCATACCATATCCTAGTCATCTCCCATTGCCAGTGCCTCTGAAGCCATTAATTGTTTTAGCTTTTTCTGCCCAGAATACCATTCTTGACTTCACTTTTTGAAATACTACCCATCCCTGAAAGGTCCAGCTTAAATGCCACCTATTCTAATAAGTCACTTGTATCCCCAAACATATATGGTTCTGTAATTCCCTGTATATCTGTTTTATTTCTCCATTTAAACTAAAAGCTCCCTGAAGACAACATCATTGTCATTTCATCTTCGTATCAATGTCAGCCACTAACAATGAGCTAAAATGAACATTTATTGAATGAACTGGCACTCAACATTCACTGAATGAATGAATGTATCATAGATACGTCAATGTAATAACAATAACAGCAAATATTTACTGAGTGCTTACTGTGTATCAGGCACTTTTCTCAGGGTTTTACTTGTATTAACTAATCCTTTTAACAGCCCTCTGAGATAGATTATTCTCTTTATTTTACAAATAAGTAAACTGAGACATGGGAAGGGAGAACAGTTTGCCAATGTATTTATCAGTATGCTAGAAAACCTGCAATCATTTACCTGCCAAACTCTGCCTAGTATGGCCCTAACTGATTTACTAGTACTGTTCTAAAACGTTATAGTTTAATTATAAAAACAAATATTATGTTGATATTATTTAAATACAAGTTCTAAATTCATCTCAAAAACTTAACAAGCACATACATATTGCAAGACAAGACACTAAAAGTCACTGTCTTCATTTTGAGAGTCACTCTGTAGCAGAGCATATATCGAACGAAAAAAGGTTGACCTTTACGAATTAAATCCCACCATACTGCACACTGCTACTACTACTAGATTACAGGGTTACCACTTGGTTAACTCTCTCACTTCAAACATGAAAGATTACAAAGAAAGATAGGGAAACGAGGTACAAATACTACAAATTCCCAAAGGCTTGGAGTTAGACAGGGACTCTAGAGATCTAGTTCAAGTGTTTGTTTATTTTTTTCTTTTTTTCAATACACCAGAACCCTTTCCTCCACCATTTGAAATCTTTGTGAAATCTTATTATGCAAAACAATTGAAAGCAGCTAATTTGGTTGAAGCCTAAAAGGGAGCCCAAGAGTTTTATCCATCAAACTTTCTCCAAGGACCCTGAACCCAAGCAAAACACTGGGTTTCTGGAAGAGAAAACTACTGATCTAGGTGACCCACTGGAGGCCACCTTCCACAGTATTCCTGAAGGAGCTTCATGAACAATCTATTTTCACCGACAAGGAATCTTCTAACAGCAGCCACCATTTCATACAACAGCCAAAATTCATACTCCTGTTACAACCAATAATAGGTCCTGGTTCCCTCTCCCGGTACCACAAAATGAAGACAAACAAAAACAGGTCTGTTTCCAGCCCTTCATCACAGTGTTCAAATAAGAATCTTCTATTAGCATGCTCCTTCTATGCTCCAGTTTTCAGCCTCTCACCTTCATGGGTTGCTTCCTTCCCCTACTCCTTAACTGATCAGAATATGGGATTCAAAGCTAAATTTCCTGCCCTCCTGAGTACCCAAACTGGCAGTTTGTTTTCTAAGAAAAGTTTATAAGACTAAGTCACACTTTATATGTAGATAATCTTGAAAAACAAATGCTTCCCAATGTAAAAAGAAAACAGAGTTCATTGTGTTTGTTATTTCCTTATGTCTCCCTCTGTTTATTAGCGACAGTAAATCTTTGTTTAGGGACAATCCTTAATGATTTCATACATCCACCAGCATCAACATACCTCATATGATGGCTCCTACCACTTATTAAGTTCACAATTATTCACTGAGCCCCATACCATGTAAGACATTGTGCTAGAAGCTGGGAATATAATGGTGACCAAGCAGACACTGTCCCTGACCTCATGGAGCTCATAGTCTACTGGAAAAATAGACATTAAAACACGGAATTACAACACACGGTGTAGTTGACATTAGCAAAGATGCTACAGAAACACAGAAAAGCAGACCAATCCAGTCATGGGGTGTCAAGGAAAGAGGTCAGTATTCATGAGAACCATATCATATTCATCTTAAGTGCTATTCTTTGACAATCCAATTAGTTATTTTTGTGATATTTATTTTATAAAGTATTATACAATGAGGGTAAAAGGAACAACTTAGAGGCATTTATTCCCAAAACAGGAAATCACAAGACAAATAACTACTTCTAACACGGTTTTAACACTATGTAAGGCCGTATATCAAAAACCAAATTAAAAACTCAAATATTTTCTTTGAAGGGATTAAAAAAAATCCATAACAATCAAGTTCGTTCCTTTATTAGTTTGGATTTACCTCCTTAAAACTTTTAAAGCACAATGGCCAACAGATATCAAAAACATGCTAGATTAAAAATAACAGGTTGAAAGCCACCCAAATAACTTGTTCTTCTTTCCAAAAGAGACCTGGATAATTTAAAAATCAGCAGTTTGACATTTCTCCAGAAAAACTGTTATTGAAAGTAAATGGACATTTGTATTGTGTTTAAAAATATTGGCAAGTAATTTACCTACCATATACACATGAGCTACATACATTAGAAGTCTTCTCAAATTGGGAAAAAAAAAATCATTAAGACAACAGATATAATTAACCTTAAAAAGTAAAAAGCACTACATAAATGAATTTTTAAAAAAAATTCTAGAAAATTATTTAACCTAAGAAAAGGTTCTGGTCATGAAACAAGTCAGAAGAAAATGACAAAGGGAACAGCAGAACATAAGGCAAAGAAGATGTTAACCCCCCTCCCCCCAATATGGTTAATGTGAAGGACCCATGTTAAAAACAAAAACAAAACAAAACCCACCAAAACAGTAACAACTATAAAACTTTACCAAGACACATAAGACAAAATAGTCCCTAAATAGGAAGACTCAATGCTGTAAAAATGACACTTATCTTTTCAGTCAGTCAATGTAAAGGAATTGCAAACACAACACAAGAAGATTTGTTTCTGAAACTTGACAAAATTATTATAAAATAAAACTATAAAAATAAATGATAAATGCATGTCTAGCCAAGAAAATTTTGCGAAAGAGTAATGAAAGAAGACAGAACACTGGAACAGGACAGCATGCCCAGAGATAAACCACACTATGGTCAAAGTACATGATAAAAGAGCATTTCAAAATGACATACGGATGGATGTCAATAAATAGTATTGAGACAACTTGGTGACAATTTGTAATAAAAAATAAAATTAGTTCCCACAGATTAAGATAAAGAACTAAACTAAGATAAACAAATAAATGAATAAAAGAATGAGAAGATGTGAACAATTATCCGAGCCGGGGTAGGGAAAGCTTTCCACAGCATAAAAATAATGAAATCACAAAAGTAAACATGTAGATCTGACTTAACAAATATGAAAAACCACGCAACAAAGGGTGTCATAATGAGGTGTTTCTGTTTAATGGATACAGACTTTAAGTGTGGGAAGATGAAAAAGTTGAGACAGATAGTGGTGGTGGTCCCACAACAATGCGAATGTACCTAATGCCAATGAACTATATACTTCAAAACGGTTAAAATGGTAAATCCTATGTTACATATAAAGAGATAAACCATTTAAAATTCAAGCTGGGAAAAGTATTTTCATCATGGCAGAACTGATGTTTGCAAAGCATAATAAAATCTGCAAATAAAACTCATATACTTTAATATGAGCTTAGGCTACTATGATAATTAGCACATAATTAATTAATATCTCCTATGTATCTTATGAAAGCTTGTTTTTGTTAGTTTAGCTCCACATGATTCAATCAGCTCTGTTTATTGCAATAGCAGATAAAAGGAACTCTATGTACTGGGTGCTGATTTTAAGATTTTTAAATTGGGTAAGGTTTAGAGAAAATAAAATATTATTATTCATTGACAGGTATTCATGACTTAGTAAAGGCAGGAGAGATTATTTAAAACTAAGATCAGAAATATAAACAGGATTATAATTAAGGAATGTGTTACCCCCGCCGAACCCCATGCCTCGGCATACACCTAAATGTTATTAATGAAATTATATACATATATGTGTCTTGAGGATATCTTCACCAAAATGATTCTCAGCTAAACTACCTGCTTTACTTACCTGCTTTTCTCCTGGCAAGCCTAACTGGCAGCAAAACTAGCCTTTGGGAAAAATTACTCAACGCTACAGAGGCAGGTGGAGGGGGGGCACCCGCACGCCGGGCTCCCCCAGGCCCAGCGACTTCCAGTCCTTACCTTTCAGCTAAGGTTTTAAAACTGCACTAGGAGTTAAGCCTCTGCAGTGTGGGACGGGAGCAGAGTTTACATACTGGGAGTGAGACGTGGGACTGGCACTGTATATAAGGTCAGTACACACACACAGTCACACTCTTCTCAGAAGCTTAACTCTCTGTGCCTCTCCTGGCTGGTATTTTACAAGCTGTTTTACGTGCCACCCCCGCTCCCCACCCCCACCCCGTCACTGAAAGTGAGCTCAAAATCTGTATGAGCGCAGAACCCCAATGTAGAAATCAATTTGCCCAACTGGCTTAATGTAAGAAAACTTATGGAAGGAGCAAATGCCCTTCTCAAGTCCTAACCTGCAGTAGCTAATCCTGGCAGCGTTGTCATACCTGACTCAGATACCAGCGGTACATGGGAGAGTCTGCTCCTGGCCCTTGTTAGGGGCCTCCGAGGGTAGTCTTCATTAGACTGCACGTCACAGCTCTCAGGCTGGGAGCTCCCCCTCCTGTCCTCACCTGTAGCCCCAGAGCCACTCCCATTAGTCCTCTCATCATGTGCTGGGCCTGAAGACCCCCCTGGTGGCAGAGTCCTAAAGGAAAAGGCGGATCTCGTACCATCCGGGCCATTCACAACACAGGCTCGGCTGGTTGAAGGACGTTCCTCATCAGAACACCTGCTAGTTCTCCTTTGGGATTCCTGGGGCCTGTGACAGCAGCATCTGGGGCAGACAGAACTCTCTGCATCTCCCTCCTCCATGGCCTCAGAGTCCTCTGACCCACCGGGGGAGCAGACACACTGCCTGGACACATCCACTTCTGTAGGGCTAGGCTCGGAAGAGCCGCTGCTGTTCACCGTCCTTACAAAGTCGGGGCTTTGAGAAGCAGTGCTGTGCGAGCTGGAGTTCCCCACTGTGCTGGCGGTGGTGCTGCTGCAGCTGGGATAAACATCCTTGTTTTTTTTCTTTTCAGGAATATCCCTAGCTGCTTTCATATCGGCTTTGATCTGCTCACTGGTGACCTGACAGCCTTTCTCACAGCTGCTTTCCTCGAGGGGAAACTGCTTCGACTGGCCCATCTGATGGGAGTTGTACCTCTTTCGAAGTGGAGTCTTGCCTTTTCCACTTACTGCTTACAGAAAAAGAAGAATGGCCCGAGGAAAAGAAAAGATTTCAGTACAAATTCTGGACAAAAGGCAAGAGTAAATCTGGAACAGGAAACAATGTAAACTAATTTTCCTAAAGTATAAATGGTGACCACATCACTCAGCTGCTCACAAGTTCTCTATGGCTCCCTAGTGCCTACCTGGTTAATACTCCTTAGCTCAGCCTTCAAGGCTTACTGTGACCTAACTGAAAACTAACTTTCCATTCTTGTCTTCCCTATAAACATTCTACACCCCAGTCCAAACTTTTCTTTGAATATATCTCTGCCTTATTACCTTGGAGCCTTTACTCTCATCAATCCTTCTGCTTTGGACCTCTGTCCAATCTCTTTTGCACCCCACCCCAAAGCAAGTGCAGTATATGCCCTGTAATATTGTTATCTATGTTTCTGACCTGACTCTTCAGCCAGACTACAGAGAGAGACAGAGAGACAGTGAGAGAGAGGGACACAGAGAGAGAGAGAGAGAGAGATATCAAGACTTATTCATCTCACCCCTCACAGCACCTAACACAGTACCTGGGGCACAGTAAGCCTCAATGAATATACAAAGGAATACTTAAATAATGTTTTGTCTGGCTGACAGAAGATCTGGTTTCTAAATTCAGAAACTAAACTTTCTAGGAAACATCAGGTTAGTCAGCTGGTCACATTACTTTTCCTAAATTTCAGTGTCCATTAAAGCTCTTTCAATCACAGTGTAAAGATATCTGAATTTCTTAAAAGGAATAAAATGAGAATTGAGTAATCAGTCAGTGGTCAGTAAGTTATTCCAAGTCTAAAGAACTGAGCTTACCATACACTGAAGTGTGTATATATTTCAGGTTCAGTGTTACATGTATACAAATGTATACTAAACATTCAGATACATTAATGAGTAGGGTACCCAAGGAAAAATAAGTAGACAATTTTAAAAAACCTCATCCTTTGCAGAAAGTGGTAAGCATACGGTTCTGGGAAACAGAAGGGAAGACAAGGAAAGAAGTATAAATCTAAAAGTTAAGAGAATTACAGTTTCTTGGTGAGGCAAATGGCAGAAGGTTGTTGACTGGATTTAAAGGGAGACAAGGGATTGTAAGAACATACTTTAGGACTTCCTCAAGCACCAAACTAGCCACCAACATTTGCTAAACACAACTGGACAGATTACCAACTGGGGAATGGTTGTTTTTCACTGCTCTGGATGACTCAGTTGTCATCTTTTATGTAACGCACAGGCCCCTTGCTAATCCCTGATACTCTGATGCCACAACTTCCTAAAGCCTCCACTGTGGGACTGACAATCCTCACATCTTCTCTTCCCTGAGCCCCAATTCCACAATATTCTTATTGTGCTGCACCTGCCCTTGATAGCACCACCCAGATTTTCCTCTCTTGCTTGGGCTGCTGCCTTTCTTGCCTCCTGTCACATTTTGTAAGGATATGTTAACTGCACCACAAGCTGTGGCAGGGACACCATTATATAAAGGCCAGTGTGTCTGTTCTCATGGTGACTCTCACTAACAGGTCAGAGTAAGACACAGTCTCTCACCTGATAATTCCCTGGACTGTACAGACTCTCCGGTTTTTTCTTCACGCTCAGAGAAACGCCGGGCACCATTCTTAGGAATCCAGACTTCTTGGAGTTCTAGACTGTCTTCCTCATCGTCACTCTCTGAGTCATGGACAGTAATTGGGGTTGGTTTTACTACACGCTGAAGACCACTGGGTCCTAAAAGAAAGAGCACAGGCCTAACAGTCACTTTTTGCCCAACAAAGGGTCTCACTCAAAGTACTGTTTCCAGGGATCTGGGCTCAGAGATGCTTTGGCTCTATGCAGCCTCCCTGATCACTCATTTTAATGAGCATATACTTGGATAAGACACTGAAAACACGTTAATTCTAAAGTAAACATTAAGTATGATTAATATACCACCCAACATTATATATCTCTAAAGGAAAATTAAAGTAGAAGAGCATATGGCATCTCCCTTCAGGATCTTCACTGTTTGAAACAGTCACATAATCATCCTAAAAATAATCAAAATAAGAGTCATAATAAAAAATTTAAAAAAATAGAGTCATAATAATCATTTAAAAAATAGGCTAGATATTTTCCTAATTTTGCAAATGTATGAATGAAAGCAAAGCAAATGAAGATGAGCCTCTGACACCTATGGGACTGGTGAGAACTCTGCATTCTTTAATTAAGTATAGGTCTAATGCATTGGATGTCACAGACATGTTCTTGAAAGGCTAGATGCATGTTACAATTTGCTTATTTGATTATATTTATGTCAAAAATGTTTTATCTTCTTGGCATTACACATTGTAAACCTTCAGCTCTTACAACCCACTTTTGACTGATATCTGCTCCATCAATAAAATGTAAGCTCCAAGGAACCTTCCCTGTCTTTTCCCTGTCACACTGTACAATGCCTAGCACAGAACAGGCACTCAATAAATATTTGTTGAATAAGTGACTGCATCTGTAAGACACTTAAAACAAGAGTAGTTAAAGAATATGTTCAATTCAAAGACAAGGCAGCATCTGAACAGACCAGGAGTGAGAAAACTTGAGTTCTCATCTCAATTCTGTCCTTTGATCAGTAGCTGAGTGGTCTTGAGTAAATCATTCCAACTTTTGAAAGAATATTAGTTTCCCCATCTGTAAAGATGAAAGGTTATATTAGGTAATCTTTATGTACTCTATGACTCTTAGCCTGCCGTAAGTGACCCAGTGGCAAACTAGACTAGATCTTGGTCTGTTTATTAAATCAACCACTCCACTGCTCCTTCTCCCCACCAAAATGAAGGGAGAGGACAAGCAGGATATTTAATCAGGGTGTTTATTTTCCTAGCTATAATTTGAGTGCTTGCTTTCTCCACACACACGCACACACACGCACAAATATGCACGTGTGTACAACAATATAGAAAGAGGAGTTGCTGCCACAGTTACAAAAAAATCAAAACCAAACTTTAATAAGACATGTATACACATGCGCAGCAAGAACATCAAAATGTAATACAGGCCTCGTCAAAAATAAGCAGCATGTAACACATCATTAGCTGAAATGCTGAAAAAAATAATCGTTCTCAGTGTTTTACTTTCTTCATTAGAGTCGGGCCTAGTTTTCAGAACCATGAACGTGGGAAGTCACACACTTTACCTGCTTGTTCCTCGTCGACGTCCACAGGAATAACTGCCTGACTGTGAGCTGGAGCCTCATGCTCACTCTCAGCCGTCACCTCTCCATCTTCTGGAACCATGTCTTCCATCTCGTTCAGTGCTTAAACAAAAATAATCACAGTCAAAATAAAACCAGGAGATGTCTAAAACAACCACAATGGCAGGCAAAACTGTGGCACCCTTGAGAAATGAACAGCCTCATGATCATTAGGCCCATTCAGAAAGAATATCATGTAATTGTGCTTCATTATGTCAACATCAATAAGGAGTGTCCAATTCTATAGGAGGGGAGATCACACATGGGAAAGGATCACTTGGTAGAGAAAGTCCATCATTTTAAGGTGAAAGCAGGGAGAAAGGCACCGCTGAAAGAAGAAAGCACCTGTTCATTCCTGAAGATGTTACCAGGGATGGCTTATGAGGCAACTGTTTGTCTCCCTCTAAGCTATTTGCCTGATGGCAGTGAGAGCCAGCTACTGGAAGACCTTACAATCATCTTGTAAGCAATTAGTCTTATAGTATCTGCCAGTTGAATCAGATGCATTCATTGAGCAGGCAAGCTCAAATTGTGTATTTCTTTTCCTGCTCTCTAGAAATTGCATCATTTTTGGCTAATGTGTGGCAAGGATTATTAAACACTGTAAGTATATATTTAATATTTTAATATCACTCAAATGTTTTATTTGCATCTAAGTCTTCACTAGAGTTATTAGTGCCTATCAGTGAATGGGAACGTTTATATTTTCCCCAGATGATAAGCACAGTGAACAATATCAGACTGATAAGCTTCAATCACTTTACTACATCTTCTTAAGATACAACGGTCACTTTTCTACGAGGATCCTAAATAAAATAATTCCTGGCTTTGCCAGCTTTGTACAAGATTAAATCCAAATCCCTCAAGTCAGTATTCAACCCAGTACCCTCTTACTACCTACACCTAGGCTTGGGTTCCTGGTCCCAGTTTCAGTCAGGACAATACCAATACTGTCCTTTACATTTATAGCTCGGCCAGGACCCAGAGGGCGGCAGACTGTGTTTACCCTGTGCACCACTCAACGCCTTCGGGTGCTCAACACTACTGCTGTGAAATCAACCAACCATCTGAATGAAATGAATAAACCAACACAGAAGAAAACAAGATCCTGTTCCAGAAAGAACTAAAGAATCTACAGAATTTGTAAGTAGACAGGACAAATTCATACAGTCAACAAAGAAACAAGATAAAAATATGAGTAAGCCAGAAAGATACCACTCAGATAAATGCCACTGGAATATACAGCAGATAAGTCTGAGATTTCAGGGGGACAGTGGGGTTTGCTTTGGTCTTAAATATACACAACAGTACATTCCCCCTCATGTTTAGCCTCCCATCCCAAATTTTTGCCCAGCCCTAGCCCTCAATAACTACACTTTATTTAGGGCCAAAAAGAGAACTCACCTTGTTCGGAAACATTACATGATAAAAGCCAATCAATTTGCTTCTTTCATTCAACAGTGATTATGAACAGCGGCTAGTAATTAATGTGTACATACTCTATGTCTGGCTCTATGCTAAATGCTCTTATATACATTACCATATTTATTTCTTATAGCAATCTTACGAGGGTATTACTACTAGCCTCATTTTTGCAGGTGAGGAAACTGAGGCTTAGAAAGGTTAGTAATTTGCTAGGATTTGGAATGAGGTCTGTTTCCAGAGCCTGCTACAATACAGGGATGATGAATAGATGGGAAATTTATAGTCCCTGCTCTCAGAGAATGCACACCTTCGAGCAGAAATGTTAGACACACAGAATAAGGTCAGAATATACTCATTAAGTGCTAGAACAGTCCAAGTAAGGGGGACATGGACAAAAAAGCAGCAGTTAATTCTCCTGTTCGACAGGGAAGGTTTCACTGAGTTGGGGTGACATTTCATATATACTAGGAAGCACGTTACATTTTCCAGAAGAGTAAGTAGCCCAGTGATAAAAAGAACAAGAGTTTGTGTTGAGATGAGGGTATGAAAGAGAAAAGAAAGCTAAAAAGGTAGTCTGGGTCCCAGATTGTGAAAAGCTTAGAATTGCTTCTTATAGGCAGAGGGAACCACTGGAACAGTACTTTCTTATATCTACGTGATAAGGTTTTCCAAGGCTCTTGAGCAACTGCATTTTAGGTTGCCACAACAACCTGTGGAAATATTTAATATAATATCTCAAGGTTATTTTAAACTAACTTCTTTAATTGTATCCATTCATTTGAATATTTATTTAGCACCTACTACAATGTGTTACTGTTCCTAGGTGCTAAGAAACAGTGGTAATATTCAATATCTCTATTTTCATGGAGCTTATTCCAGTTGAGGAAGGAAAAAAAATTTTTAATCAACAATAATGAAAATATCAGAAAATAATATCTTATGTAACAAAATTAAAAGAGGATGATATAACAGAATGAATTGGTGACAAAGTGGTAAGGTGATCAAAAGGTACAAATTTATAGTTACAAAATAAATATAAGTCATGGGAATATAATGTACAGCATGGTGACTATAGTTATTAATATGTATTGCATATTTGAAAGTTGCTAAGAGCAGATCTTAAAATTTCTAATCACAAGAAAAAAACATTGTAACTATGTATGGTGATGGATGTTTACGAGACATCCTTACTGTGATCCTTTTGCAATATATACAAACACTGTCAATTATACCTCAATTGAAAAAAGAAAAAGATTAAGGTGGTAAGGAAAGACAGCTCTGAGGTTAACATTTAAGCTAAGACCTGAATATCAAGAAGAAGCCAGCCATGCAAAGATGGAGGGAGGGACATTCTAGGAAGAGGCAGCAGTTGGCGACAGCTTGGCACATTCATGCATGGTGTGTGAGGTGGGAAGTAGCACAAGGTGAGGACAAGCCAGATCATGTAGCACTTTATGGCCCAAATCAAGAAACTGGATTTTTTTCTAAGGCAATGCGTAGCTACTGGAAAGTTTTAAGAAAGGGAGTAACACTGTCTGGTACATGTTTTTTAAAAACTGCCCTGGCTGCTCTAAGAACTAATTTTACTTTGAAAGCTGTTAAAACATTTAGGTAAAAAAGGTCTGGTGCAGGGCTTCCCTGGTGGCGCAGTGGTTGAGAGTCGGCCTGCCGATGCAGGGGACACGGGTTCGTGCCCCGGTCCGGGAGGATCCCACATGCCGTGGAGCGGCTGGGCCCGTGAGCCATGGCCACTCGGCCTGCGTGTCCAGAGCCTGTGCTCTGCAACGGGAGAGGCCACAGCAGTGAGAGGCCCGTGTACCGCCAAAAAAAAAAAGAAGCAAAAAAAAAAAAGGTCTGGTACAATGACGAAGGAGAACGTAGATGGATTCGGGAGATGTTTTAGAGACAGTCAACAAGACTCGCTAAAGGACTCGATGTTGGGGAGTGCAGGTAGGTGCAAAGAAAGGATGATGTCTCAACAGATGTCTCTGGTAATTAAATGAGATGATGCTACCCTTGGGCTAGGGAAAATGCAAGTGATTCTTGGTTTTGATTTTTTTTTCTTTGTTTCAAAATATTTTATCATTGGGCAGTACATCTTTTTCAGAACAATTTTAAATTACAGAAACGATGTAAGCTATCTTTTAATCAAGTATCAATGTTTACTAAATATTCTGTTCAGGAGAAATGTTAAAAATCCTGTTACCAAATATAATCATAAACCTTAATGGATCTGAGCTATTTTAACAAATATATTAACTGGTCTCTTTTATATAAAACCTGATTCTAAATTTATAGCCTTCATTAACCATTATAAAATTAAAAAGTCACTGACATTTAACAAAATAATTTGCATGCAACAATTTCTGGTATCAGGAATAACTATTTAGCGGTTGACAAGTATTTGCCCCCAAATAGAAAACAAAATGAATCTACCGGGATTATTTTTCACATTGTAGCTGGTCCTCAGACTTCAAAAACAAGGATTTCCAAAAGTCAGTGGTTTTCAACATAGGATTCCCAAACAGCAGCATCAGCATCACCTTGGAACCTGTTACAAATGCAAATTACCTGGTCCCACACATACCTACTCAGAGCCTCGGAAGTGAAAGCCAGCAACCTGTTCTAACAAGTCCTCCAGGTGATTCTGATGCACTCAAATTTGAGAACCATTGCCCAAAATTAAGTGCTGCAGAGCAATTTCACTTAGTAGTTACTTTGTGGAGGTAGTGGTGAGGGAATGGAGTGGCACCCCACTATTAAAAAAAAGCAGTATGTGGGATTTGTTTTATATCCAGATAGAAAATTAGTTAAATGATGTATAGGCAAAACTATGCTTTGTTGTTATAATTACTTCAAAAGTAATTATATTAAAATAATGTGGCAAAATGCTTTAGCAATTACAGAATCATGATTTTGACACATGGTAATGTTATGTTAGGCAATGTGAATTGTTAGAATATATGAACATCTCTTCCTGTTCTACAGTGCTGCAAAATGAAGGTAATGAACTTGTATTTTCAGTTAATATAACTAGCTCACAATAAAGCATTCTAAATCTTAACACTTTTGGAAGTGCAAATCTAAGAAAGATAATATCCTTAACCAAATTACAGAATTTTGGTAAATTAATACAGTACTCTGTAAAACAACAAAAGCATATTTTTGTTGGAGTCATCTATTACCTTAATGATAATGTTCACTATAAAACACCAGATTTTATTTCAGTGGTTTATAAGGCAAAGACACAACTTATACAAATTAAATTGCTTTTAAAATTATACAGTGCCCTTCTTTGATAGGCAATTACTTCATGCAAGCTGATTAAGTTAAATACAACAGAGTAAAAGAGTGAGTGAATCCGCTTCATTCCAGCGTTGGTCCAAAAGCTCATGCATGGAAAGTTTTAAAATTCTACATTAAGGAAACTCAACATGTGAATACCCATTTCTAAACTAAACTAAAGTAATATTTAAAATATTGTTATGCTTGTACTTAAAGAGTGGAAGCATCAATGTTAGTCATTTCAACTAACGTTATTTCCCAATGATCCCTTTTATTTTTAATCCCTGTACCACTCTTTATGTTTTTTCTGTTAGTTGTTTCTCTTTCTTTTATTTGAATTCTTTCCACCACTCCTGGTTTTGATCAACAGTCACATGGCCTTTCTCCAGGTCCCCTTTTATTTTTTTTTTTGGGCCATGCCATGTGGCTTGTGGGTCCCGTGGTCAACCCAGGCCACAGCAATGAATGCACCAAGTCCTAACCACTGGACTGCCAGGAAATTCCCCTGGTCATTATTTATTTAAAAGGATCAACCTGACATGTATGTAATAATAAATGCACATAAACATATTGCCAAGTTGGAAAGACCCATGGAACCTAACGTTTTATGCCAATCTTCATTTCTCTAAAATTCTGCCACCATCTTTGGTATTCTTAGGCTTCCTCTTGTTGAAGCTGTTGAATTCCTCAATCTTGGCATTTATGTCACTAATTCCTTTGCTTCTCAGCATTTGAAAATATCATATTTGACAAATACTGTACCTCAAGTATTTGGTTTGTAGTCATGTCTCTCATCTACTGAACCTTAGTTTCAAATGTTAGTAGATTTAAGTTTCCATTGTTCTCTCTTAAATCAAATACCGTGTTCTCGCATAAGTTTTAGCTCCTGCTGCATCAATATATGACTTCACAGTGGAAGGCATCCTCCATTCTATACTGAGAAGCCAATGGCCATGTAACTTTCTAGTGGAGTCTATAATCTGTCCAGTACATCAACTTCAACCACAACTGGGTTTGTAGGATTTGAGGAGTTCTGCACTGCAGCTGCTGTAACAGTTTTCTATGAACGGTTGGGTATTCTCTGAAGTCCAGATCCTTATGATGGCACTCAAGAACAAGGCAAAGAAACAATACCTGACCTCACTCCCCCCTCCTTCACCCCTAGCACCTGCTGGCTCTGCACTTTTGTTTTTGTATTTTAGGAGGAGAGATTTAGCCATAAGTTTGAAATGCCTAAGAGTACTCATGTGGAAATTAAAAGTATGAAATTGGATATAACTGCAATTACTTTAAAAAATAGAAATATCAAAGCCGAAAATACAGGTTTAGAATTCATTAGCATATAGTTGGTACTGAAGCCATGAGACTGAATGAGGTCATCTAGAGAAAATGTGTAGAGAAAAAGGGAGAACAAGGACAAGAGTGGAATAGAGGAGGTGGTGCAAGCAAAGGAAACTGAGGAGGCATGTCCAATGAGATAGGAGGAAAACCAGGAAAATGGTTTCAGAAAGGCCAAGAGGAGCAAATATCTCAGGAAGACAGAAGTGGACAACAGTGACAAATGCAGCTGAGATGAGATGTCAAAGAAGATGCAAGTGGAGAAATGACCACTAGCCTTTATAAGAGAGTCACTGGTGGCTTTGGCAAGAGCCAAAATGGACAGTTCTATAGAGAACCTGTGAGGTAAGGAAGTGAAGACAATGCCTACAGATGATTCTTAGGTCAGGACATGCATACTCAGAGTGATCCTAAAGGAAATTACGCTCTATACACAGAATACTTTCATTATGAAAGGAGTTAATGACACCAGGGCACCCCATTTCTCATTAATTACTCTGCCTAAAAGAATGAGTGAAAGGGCAACAACCAAATAGTGGCTAGAAGAGATTCCTTTTTCAGTTCTTAAGGGTCAACTGGGAACCTGGAAAATTTTTTAAGGAAACAATTTCACTCCATTTTCACTCATCAACACAGGGGCAGATGAAGCCTAATAACACATGGGCTGGCACACAGCAGGAGTTCAGTCAGTATCAAAGAACTGGAATGGATAGTTACATAAGTGAAATCCCATAGGTCCTTATTAGCTCGTGTACTTAATTTTCTGGGTGGTTTTGAAGACTTAATGATGAAAGGTATATGAAAGGTTTCCAACACAGTGTCTAGCACATGACTACTATTCATTTTTCCAGTTCTTGGAACACCCAAAAATGATCTCCACGTTCAAATCCAATGTAGCTATCTATTGGTCAGCAAGATATTGAAAGATGCTCCTTCACCCATATCCTGACAGTTAAATCTCCATTAAGCCAGGCCTCTAAGGCTCACTGTACCTTAATTCTCATGGCATCTAAGTCCTTCCCTTTCTGTAAATACCCCAATAGATTCCATGGACAAGAGGCATCACAAAGATAACTTTAAAATAAGCAAGCAGACAGGCAAACTCCATCCACCCCCTCATTTGTTTTTTGTTTGTTTGTTTGTTTTGCGGTACACGGGCCTCTCACTGTTGTGGCCTCTCCCGTTGCGGAGCACAGGCTCCGGACGCGCAGGCTCAGAGGCCATGGCTCACGGGCACAGCCGCTCCGCGGCATGTGGGATCCTCCTGGACCGGGGCACGAACCCGTGTCCCCTGCATCGGCAGGCGGACTCTCAACCACTGCGCCACCAGGGAAGCCCCCCTCATTTGTTTTGTTAGCAAGGTCCCCCAACGTGTAAAGTGACAAACTGAAATAGGCGGTGAAGGAAAGAGAAGAGAGTAAGAGAAATATGACCCAAAGTAAAAATCATTTCTATCTGGAGCTCACAAAAGATCTGGGTTACCGTCGGCTGCAAACTGCTGCTCTCCTGGCTGCAGGTCTTGCCGGAAGTCATTCTCCTCGTCTGAGTCATCTGGGTGATGGTGATTGTTGTCGTGGATGTTGGCATTATTCTGCACATTATTATCATTGTCATTGTTGGAGTTCTGATTGCTAACAAGGGCCGAGGAAACCCCAATTCCTGTGCCTGCACTCAGACCAACCCGAGCACAGCCCTAAAGCAAGAAGAAACCACGTGCTTATTAATTTGGGTTAGTGTAGAACCCTGCATTTTTAATATTCCTCCATTTCATCTTTACACAGAATATTTATATGGCACTTTATGAAATACTTTCACATATTCATAAAGGACCTCATTTAAGGCCCAGAACGCTTCAAGCAAGAAAAAGCGTTATCACCCTTGATTTACAGATGATGACATGCACAATGGGAAGGGATCTGCCCAACAGTGCACGACCAGTAAGTGGTACACCTGGGACTTGAAACCCAATAATCTGTCCTCAAGCCCTGAGCTTTCTCCACTATATCACACTGCTTCAACAGTGGGAATATAACCATTAAGAACTGACAAGAGAGAACATAATTTGTTGAAACATTAAGTTTTTATTACGATGCGAGTATAAAGCTTTATGTGTTAAGCAGTTTTAAAATAACATTTTGTACAACTGGGCAACCTCAGATTTCCCCAGATATGCAACTGAACAGAAAAGGTAGCAGCAAAGTAAAACATTCCCAAAACAAAATTCCTAATCCTTACTTATATTTTGGGTTGCTAATTAGAGATTTAATCTTCCAACTAATTACTCTTGAGTAATAACTTTTGCTTTAGCTTAAATTTCCACCTTTGCTCTTACCTTCACTTTATAAACCTGATGGAGACAGCTTTGCACTTACTTTTTCCTTTCCTTTCTCTGGAAATCCCTTAATAGTCATTTACCAGAACAAGTGGCTATACATTATTATAACCTTTATGCCTTCCTTCACTGAGGCTGGCAGTAAAAAGTCAAATTATAACATTGTAAAGGCATATTATTAAGAAAAAAATTACTTAGGTTGTTTTATTTTCTTCCTTCAGTATCAAAATAAACAAAAATGCTCTCAAATGTGACTTACTTTGGGTGGTTCACGAAACATCTGGTCCAGTGAAATAAACTCCAGGCTGGGCAACAATTCAATAAACTGGCCAAAGGAGTCCAGCTTCAAAGCATGGCAACGCACTAAGTTGATATCAACCAATCGAGTCCATCTTGAGTGGTCTATTGAAGAAACGATATGGCCAGAATGTAACTAACACTTTCTCCATTACTCATGAATTTTGCTATAGGTCACAAAGACTTTCAAATCCTTTTTCCCTGAGTAAATTTTCTTTTATTTCATGATCTCTAACACTTGATGACTCTAAACTATGATGTTTCCTTATCTAATTTCATTGTGAGAAATAGATGGCTTGGAAATCATTAACTTGAAACTAAGTCAGCCTATACTTAAATGTGATTCACTTAAAAACCTACATGCCTATTTAACGATAGGATACTAGTTAAAAGAAATGTTGGCATATTCCTTTCATAAAACAGTATGCAGCTATTAAAAGAATGAAGAAGAACTGAATATGCTTACTAATATGGAAAGCTCTCCAAAATATTCTTAGTGCAAAACACAAGCTACAGGACAATGTATACACAGTAAGGTCCTTTCGTATATGTAAATCATTTTTAAATGCTATATATGTATAGGCTGCAATATGCACAAAATAACCTGTCCAGAAGAATATACAAGAAACCGTTGATGGTGGTTACCTTTGAGAAGAGGAGACTTTTCATTTTGTACCTTTCTGTATTGTTTGATACTGTTTATCAAGTGCATGTATGACTTTTAGTTTTTAAGTGTTAACAGGAGTTCTGAGTGATGGGATTATAGGCCATTTTTTATTTTCTTCTTTATACTCTTCTGTATTTAAGAAAACAAACAAACCAAAAACCCAATAAATGTTATTTTTTAAAAGCGATCTACGCCGCATACAGCCTAAAGTTTATTTCCCAATAACTTCTTGGTGCTGCTGGGCAAGGGGTAGAACTTCTCTTCTCATGGGTGAGACATGGCCATTCTAACAAATGATCTCAGCAGAGGCCTGGGAGCCCTACAAAAGGTCTGGAGATGGTTTTGTAAGGAGCTACAGTATCCCTGTGCGGTGGCTCAGACGGCAGAAGAGACTGGTCTGCAGGTGTCAGTAAGGGGGCTTGGTTTGCTAAGAGGATGTCAAAACGAAAATTCTCTAGCTCTGAATTTATTTAAAGGCTTGTGAATTTAGGTTTTTAAGAAGGGCTTTAAAAGAAATAAATAGCATTACTCTCTCAGGGAGGGAAATAAACTCCCCTCATAAGGAAAAATACCAAGTGCAAAAGTCACACTTCTATACACAAGAGATACTGTATGGAGGGGAGATTTGAAATAGCCTAGGATTTTAAGGCAATAGAAAATTTCACAAGTTAATGTTTAATATGTCACCTAACTCAAGTTTTTAAAATACGTACCCACTTTGTTGGTTCAGATGATATGCCATTTGAAGTTAATACAGAGAAAACAACCATAACATCCCAGGCAACAATTCCTAACCTAAACTTTACATGCCTGGCCCAAAGAAAAACAAATAAGTAAGGATCAGTACAACTGAATTATAACTTGGACAGTGCTAATTTCTAGGCAGAGAATTTCAGGAGTTCAAAGAGGCACTGAAAATATTTCCAACTCAGTTATCAAAGGTTCCCAGAACTTCTATGAATGATCCATATAAAATATCTACATTTTATATCAGGAATGTTAATTCATGACACACACGGAAAACAAAGATACATATTATTTTGACATTAATAAAATAGAGCCGCACTTAAGCATACAGTACCTGAGATCCAATTGTATGGGTTATGTAGATGGGGGCAATTATAAATTGCCAGATATTTGATACAGGAAAAAACTTCATTGACTGCCTTCATCCCTATATCAGTGATGATACCAGGATTTTCTACCACATCAGCCAAACCATACTTCACCAGATCTGCATTAGCCATTCTGCCTAGAAAGAGAAATTGATTTAAAAAACAAAAAAAGGTTCTTAAAGTGTCATGGAGTGTTGCCAATTCTTTACTTTAACATCCAGTATGGTCAGTCTCTATGATCATCTGGCGTCATCTCTCCATCATCAGGTTCAGGTTCAGGTACAATTTTAGGTTAGGTATTCTGTACGAATGGTAGCCTTTATTTTGCAAAATAAAAATTTATGTTAAAAGTTAAGGGACAGCTAGTAGGAAAAGATTATTTTCAATTGTTTAGAAAAGGAAAAAAGAAGGCAAAGTCTTAAAGCAAAACTGAGGGATAAATTGTATTGGTTTACATTTATGGTGAAGTTTTAGTTTAAGCTTTTAAAAAGAAAAATAAAATCTTAAAAGTGTAACTCTTTCACTCTATAAGGATAATGTTTTTGGAGTCGGGTGTGGCCATGTGTAGAGAAGAGTACACTTTGAAATTCAGATTCATTTTTAGAACCATGTATAGGTTAGTAAATATGTACCTAACCTCAGAAAGTGGACTTTTAACTCACATATACACCCAACTCTCTCTGCCCTTGGGCTTTAGTGCCTACTGTCTTGTCACAGACTAGGGAGTGGGTTTAGTAAAAGGATCCTCCATTCTAGATTATGCTACAGGAAATCACACCTTATCCCTTGCTTCCTATCATTATTCCTGCCACCTGCCTGACCTTTGCTCTACAGGATGGTCCACTTGACTATGAGCAATTTGAAGGAAAATGGGACTCTGCCTAGTTAGTTTATAGTTACATTTTCAATGTCCAGCATAATGCTGGGATATTATGATATAGGAACCCAATAAATGTCTCTCATGGTCCTTGCAATCAACTGACATAAAATACAAAGAAAACACTTGCTCTGGACAAGCTGCCCTGCCCTTCAGGGCAGGGATTCATACCTTTAGCCTGGACATGTTTAAAACAACCAGTCTACTCCCAACTCTTCCAGTTTCACTTTCCATACAGTTCATGGTCTCTCTCCTAGAGTCCCTGTTTTTTGTATTTACTGGCATTTCTTGGAGATTTCACCTTAACCAATTCTTCATAATTTTTCTGAGCAATTTTCTTTAGTCTCCTGGTAAAAACTTCTTTCTTGCCCTTTGGACTTAAAATTTGCCTTCTCCCTTATGATCAGGTAGATTTTGAACTGATCCCAGGTAAGGTGTTGTCAGAATAATTGCTACAGCCTAGCATGATAAATCTATGTCTTACATTCATTCCTTTGAGACCTGTTCCTGCTCTTAGGGTCTCCTGATCATCACACTCCCTCAAAACTCTGATGACATCACCTAGGACTCAGATTGTTTCTTTCTGATTCAGCCCAGAGGTCAGCTAAAAGTAAAAGCTATCATTCACTGAATGCTTTCTACGTGTGAGAGATTGTAATAATAAAATACCATGTTTTCTCATTTGTTAAATGGAGATAAGACCGTTTCCCACTTTTTTATTGGGTGGTTTGAACCCAAGAAATAACTTGCCCCAGGTCCCATGATTAATGAACTTCCATCTCACTCCCTCTTTCCAAAGCCCCAGCCCTAAAGACTACTGTATACTGCTTCTGGATCTGAATGAGTTTTGCACCCCTATCACCTTCACATGAATCTCTGAAATCATGAATCTATGTAAACAAAGAACCCCTAAGTATTCATCCTTGGATCACTTTTCTTATATTCCTAGTACACAGCATCTACTTTTCAGCACACCCATTTCCCCAATCTGGCACTGTCACTTTTACGATAAGTGTATGGGGACAAAGATGATGTTTCTATTTATATTTTGCCAGAAACTTTGTGACAAAGAATTGCTGCAAGTTTTACCAGGAGCCACCCTAACCTCCTGGAGAGATGCTTCAAAATCTAAGTGGCTGAGAAGCAAGAGATTAAGTGAAAGGGTATAAGCAGTGACCTCTCATTCCTCTCTACATAGTCTGTTAGACACACCTGGCACCTATTTTCATACAGAGAATCCCAGACTGTCTTTGGAGTAATAGAGGAGAGTACGTATACAGGAGAAATGGATGAACTGCAACAAATATGAAGAATGGTTTATAAAAAAAAATCAAAGCTAAGAGACTATTAAATATTAAGGAGACTATGAAACAAGTTACTTTGAAAAACGAGATAATGGTAGTCAAAAGGTAAAGTGTTGGGACTTCCCTGGTGGCAGAGTGGTTAAGAATCCACCTGCCAATGCAGGGGACATGGGTTCGAGTCCTGGCCCGGGAAGATCCCACATGCCACGGAGTGACCAAGCCTGTGCGCCACAACTACTGAGCTGCAACTACTGAAGCCTGCATGCCTAGAGCCCGTGCTCTGCAACAAGAGAAGCCACTGCAATGAGAAACCCACGCACTGCAACGAAGAGTAGCCCCCACTCGCCGCAACTAGAGAAAGCCCGTGCGCAGCAACAAAGACTCAACGCAGCCCCCAAAAAAGGTAAAGTGTTTTTCTATTGAAAATATGTGTTGAGGGGAAAGAAGCACTATAGGGAAATAGCTGGTTCTAAAGATAATTCTCAAAGACATTCTTTCAGTGGACCTAAATGTGGCAATCATGAAAATACAAAATTTGTCAAGTTTTTAGCTTTTGAGAAAAACAAAAAACAAGACAGTAGAAAAAAACACCAATTACCAAGCTAATAATCTTAAGTTACTACATAGATACTATAGAAACAGAATGTTAGCAACTTCACTGAAAACCAGAAAAGCCTGATACCAAATACATTAATTTTATTTGAAATTACTATGCTAGTTTAGCATTTTAAAGCTACGTTGGTAAAAAGCTGATCTTTTCAAAGCTATATAGATTAAAAATGATTCCTGTGTTAAAAAGGCTAGAAAATAATGCTTTGATTTTTTTTAATGCTTCACCTGTATTGGTGAGAACTGCAACAAAGTAAAAACAAAACAAAAATCCCAACTATTATTGTGACATATATCAGAAATGAAAAGGGACAAACAAGTCATATTGTTTGATCTAGACTAAAAAGAATTAAGCCTTCTTATGTTCTTCTACAATGCAAATTAGATCCAAAGAAAAAATGTCATCTGGTATGACAATGAGAGTTTAAGAAGACTTGTTACAAATTACATGGGTAAGAAACTAATTCTTGCAAAAATAAAAACATGCTGAAGGTGTAAATGTTTTTGCATGTCTGACTAATGTCATGTGGAAAAAAAGTTTGAATAATGAATTGACATGCATTCAAACCCAAAGGAATGAGTTCCCAATTGTAAATACATTCCAGAAAATGCTGTGAACAAGCCTTCCAACAGCAATCATCATTAAACAAATACTGACCATTATGTGCTCACACTATCTGGAAAATCCAGAACCCCCAGTGGGCTTATTACAGAAATGAAGAGCATGGGCAGGGAATGGGACCTCATCAGAGAGGACCATCAAAAGCTTCAAGAAGTGTGACAGATCAAATTCAACAAATGGAACCAGGGATGACATTCTGTGAAAAAAATGAAGCAGAATGGGAAAGAAACTTGGGGAGCAAAGGGGAGACAATATCAAATGTAAATAAGGATCTTTTTTTGGGTAGACAATCACTACACTTTCTATAATATGCTAAAATCAGAGGCAATATAGAAAGAAAAAAATCACTGACACTTCAAGTTTAAATTTTTTAAGAAGTGAGAGCACCTAAGATTTTAAGCTATTTTATATTCAAGAAAATAACGGCACATCCCAATTCAGAGTTCACTTTGTCAAGTAAGTTCCTGACAACAATTTTAGGGATTAAATGAGATGATTCTTACTCTGCAGCAAAAACTCATCTACATATCCCAGATGAAGGGTTTCAAACTGGGGGAACTCCAACTCTGCCATCTTCAGGGCAGAAAAGACGCCATCTTTGGTTAGGGAAGGCTGGATCCGAACTTCATGTAACCTATGAACAAAGAGATACATATAAAAGTAAAATGAAAGCCATCAGAATCAAAGGTACTTCCTAATGTAAGGCTCTGAAAGAAGTTTATCTTACTGAAGTGTCAAATGCAAACAACTTTCCCCCCTCCACTAAAAAATATCAGATGTTTCCTTTAAAAGGGTATTTTATAAAGTGCGGACACGCCTTACGTGTACACTGAAGTTACAGTAAATAATAATGAGTTACACTGTTATAATCTTATATCCTTTCTGGTACTTTCTTAAACCTGATTAAGTCAAGGCAAGAATCTGCATTTCTTTAATATCTTTTTTAGGCTAGTATTAAGTCCCATTTAAACAAAGAGTATAGTTCTATAGTAAGTAACAATATTTACTCACTTAAACTTAGATAGAGTTTTGTTGTATTTATATTCTTAATATTCTACTGATGGAAAGTAAGAGTTTTGTTTTTTAATAAATTGAAAAATGGTTAATTCAATTTAAGTATTATAAAAGTAAAAGTAGAGGTAGACTTTTGATATGTAGGAAATAATAAACATGGCATAAAGTGATGTGAAAATAGGTTAAAAATATAAAGATGTTAAAGGTCAGGACTCTGAAAAAGCTGACTTACAACACTGATTTCTGAATAGCAAATATTATCACCAACTAACTAAAACAACTGGGAAAACCATCTGGAGGTTAAAACAATGGCTCCTGAGCCGGCTGCTGACACCAAAGCATCAATGCTGACTTCTGTTGGAGTCTCAGGCACTTCCAGATAATTGACTGCTTTTCTCTGATGAGACCACACCCATTCAAAGCTTGCTAGGTCTGGAGTGCAGCTCAGTTGGTCATCAGTTGTAACAGAAGACTCCCACTAAGTGATAACCTACTGCTATTTAAACAACTCCTTTGTATTTTAAATCTGAAAAAGGCATGCTCAAACTTCAAACACATATTCCCACCAATTTTTATAAAACAGGAAAAAACATAATTCTAAGACAAAAGAAACAATGGGAAGAGGAAACATACCTACGGGCAGCAGTGATGATGAGGTAACCAAGATCTACTTCAAGTGCATTTTTGCAAGCTCCCAAAACAATAGTGTGCAAATTTCTAAAACCACCTAGTTAAAGGAACAAAAACAATAATTTTTCCATTTGACCACAGCACTGTCAGTAAAGCATTTCTACATACTTTAGATGATAACTGTTTAGGCGTAATCATTTTAGTGCTTGTATATCACATTGTGGTTTTAATTTGCATTTCCCTAATGATTAGTGAAATTCATCCTGTTTTCATGTTTACTGGCCATTTAGATATCCTCTTTTGTGAAATTTTTTCTATTCAAAATGTTTTCCCATTTTTCCTATTGTGTTTTCTGACTTTTTCTTACTAATTTTAGTTCTTTCTGGATACAAGTCCTTTGTCAGCTGTATTGCAAATAGCTTCTCCCACTCTATAGCTTGGCTTTTTACTCTCTTACTCATGCCTTTTGATGAACAAAAAAATCGTTAGCACAGTTTACCAATTTTTTTCTTTATGCTAAGTGTTCTTTGGTATACTATTTAAGAAATCTTTGACTACCAGAGGTCAAGAAGACGTTCTCCTGAGTTTTCTTTTAAAAACTGTATTTTTTACATTTGGATCTATGAATCATCTGGAATTAACTATTGTGTGAGGTATGCTGGCTCCTTAAGTAAAATATAAGGTGGAGTCATTCTTAAACACTTATTAGGGAAGAAAAGTCTCTGCTGCTCCTTTAGGCCCTTTATGCAAACTCTTAGCTTTTGGTACCTCTCTCCAGGTCTTCTAATGAATGACTGCACTGTGGTCTTCTTTTCCGTTCATTTTTTAAATTTATTTTTTACTTTTTATTTTTACAAGAGGTAAATAAACTGACACCAAGCATTCTTTTCCTTTCTGATTTTACCCTGTTAGCTAGAGCCATGGAATAAAAATTACACTGTTGGGCTTCCCTGGCAGCACAGTGGTTGAGAGTCCACCTGCCGATGCAGGGGACACGGGTTTGTGACCCGGTCTGGGAGGATCCCACATGCCGTGGAGCGGCTGGGCCCGTGGGCCATGGCCACTGAGCCTGTGCCTCCGGAGCCTGTGCTCCGCAACGGGAGAGGCCACAACAGTGAGAGGCCCACGTATGGCAAAAAAAAAAAAAAAAAAAAAATTATGCTGTTGATCTTGAGGAAGTCTCCATCCCCTTCACACAATCTAATGAAGTGCACTTGTACCAGACTTGATTAACTGACAAAATGCTAAAAATGTACTTACTCATATTTTAACAGTATTAATGAGAATGTCTATTTGTTACCAATGGTACTAGATAATTTTTCATTTATATTTTGGATATTCACAGTTACATTTTCTGATCCCAACTATTAATTATCTATATAGCTAAACTTCTTGGTCTTTTTGTTGCAGTGAGGAGATAATTAACGTGGAGCACATTATGCTACATATGATCATTTAAAATATAATTATGGGAGCTAGAAAGTAAAATCTTTTTTTCTTTTAAAAGCCAACATCTGATGGATGGACCTAATATCCAACTGTTAAACATGAAAACATTTTATATACTATAAGTATTAAGCAAATGTTAGATTAACATTACTAATGCCTAAGTTCTTTTGTAGAACTAAGTTGTCTAAGTCAAAAAACATCTCTTCCCAGCAAAAGGCACTAGGATATCTCTATTAACATCTCTCAGAAAGAGTCCAAATATAACATGAGTTATTAACTAAGCAATAAGTATTAACAAGCCAGAAAACATGCCTTATCACTCTACTATTTTGAGAAGGTTTAACACTGCATAAAAAGGAAATGAATACTGGCCACACTCATGGTTACTTATTCTTACCTAAATACATCAGACAGAAAATACAATTACTAACAAGCATTTTCTTTTATAAAGACTCAGAAGAGAAGCTAAATAAAAGCTTACTAAATTTTAAACTGATTTTTTAAAATATTTAGTAACTAAAGGAAAATGAATACCTGATCTCCAACTGTCTTCAACTACATGTTGGATAAGACCTCCAAGGAAAGGAACTCGAACCATTTCCAAATGTTCCAAGTTGCGGGCAGAGGCTAAGCCTGTTACTAAAGGGACATATTTCAAGGAGTTTGTGGGTCCTGGAGAAAGACAATTTCAATGGAACAATGTAAATTATAAAGATGATTTTTCAAATCAGCAACTGAAATGAATAACTTATAAATTCTATGTCTGAAAATGACAGCCAAGTGGCTGGCTCTCTGCGATTTATACCTCTCATTGGAAAGAGTATTAGTCTGTTAACCACATACTTATTCAGCATAAGGATTTTTCAGTAACGTTGGAGATTTAGTATTTTTTGTAAATTCCCTGAAGTTTCAATAGTTTTGAGCTCAAAATAAATAAGGGGAAAAGGCAAGTTGAAAATTTGATCCTTCACTCTAACAAACAGCTCAATGACTTAAACATCTCTCTATGTGACCAGTGTTATATTAGGTGTTATGGAAGATTACAAAAGATAGGATCCTATCCATCAAAGAGCTTGCAACTGACGCAAACATAAAACTAACATGAATAATTATAAAAAAGATAAAAAGGCAGAACATACCAGGTACAAAAATAAGATCCGATATACTACATAAAAAAGAAAAAAGAAAGTTTGAAGAACAAAACTTAAAAAATGTATACAAGTGAAGAGGAAGAAGGACGTGTAAACCGCAGGACAAGGAAACAATAATACGGAAAAACACTCAGGCGAAAGCTGGTATGGCTGTTTGGGAACAGTGAGTAGGCAGGCCTGACAATAAAAGGAGTACCTTAGAAAGGAGTCTGAAATAAGGATATCAAGAGGGGCCCTGGGTATTATGAATTCTGAAGCAGAACAGTTCCCACTTGACACACTAGGGCAACAGAAGTACTGAAGGTTTCAGAACAGAAAAGTAGTATCATAAAAGCAGTGTTTTATGCTTTAAGGTAGATTAGGTCAGACAACTATTTACATGCAGAATGATCAGGAGGCCAGAGACAAAGAAAGTAAAAAAAATTTATTAAAACAATCCTATAAAAAGTGCCTATAAGAAATATGTAGAGACATTTTGACACCTTATTTTTTCTGCTAAGGGTCAAAGAAAAATCATATGTCTACTGTCTTTAAAACAAAAAGTACATTTACCTTCATAAGGTAAGTTACAGACATAAACAGTAATAGCATAATATAATTTCACTTACAAATGTAGCTATGGAGTTTGCTTTAGGACATTTTTAGAATAGTATGTGTATAATTCCACCACAACTATGTACCCTTACCTGCACAGTTCCTCATGACAAAAGTTCGTAAGCTGATGCAAAGAAAATCTTTGAATGGCTGTGGTTTAGTGAGTCTTACCCACTTCATGTAAAGGTGCCTTAGCATTGGGATACAAGGAATTTCAGGAACATTCACCCCTAAAGCATATATATAAAAAAATAAAAAACAAGAAAACCACTAAAAGACTGTATTCTGTGTATAAGTTCAATAGTCTATTTTTCAAGTTAACAATATATCCTTCCTGTATATTTTCATCAGAACAAATTACCTAATTAACACGTAGGAAGATAAGCTTATTTAAAACAGGCTTGTAAAGAACAGTTTAAGAAAACAATAAACAGACTATTATTTCTTTAGAAAAGGCATATGGGAAGATGGGATTTAAAAAGTACTTCTACATTTTATACACACAAGTTTTTCTTGCAACTCTAACTCTTCCAGAGTTACTAGGAATCATACCTGCAGAGGACCATTTCTGGAAGAAAGGGGTTGTAGAGTGGGAGGATAAGTCAGGAGATATGGAAGGAGACAGAGCATGGGTAACTTGAAAATTCTTATGGTACGAAGCAGTTTGAGGAACCTGTCCAAGAGTCTAAACACTGTAGACTAGGGAACAGCCACGAAGTGACACAATTCTCGGAGAGAAATACAAGGATCCAGGGTGATGGCATTTAAAAAGCAGTAGCTGGCAAAACCAGTTTAATATAACTTTTAACCTTGAGTCAGTAGAAGCCCTGCTAGCAATAGCAACTAGAGAAAGCAAAATTGGGAGTACTTAAATTGTTGGTTCTTTGAAACCTAAATTCTGCAGAATGCTCCTACTGTAAGGATTACTCCTTAATCTGGTCCACGCAAAAAAACATAGTTGGCTTTAGTACTGAACTATGCATAAACACTGTACTAACTGAGGATTAGTCCAAAGGAAGAAAAGCAGAAGAAGTGAGGTACAGATTAGGACTCAAGATGCAAAACTCACAAAGGTACATTTAGCATCTACCATGATGGTGGTCGCTCCAACTAGGGAACCCAAGGGTAGCAAGGGTGAGACAGATCCAGACAAGACAGTTATATTCTATGCCCAATCCACATTTTACCCCAAATCCATTCTATAAACAAAAAAGAAACAAAAAACAAAAACACAAAAACCCCAACAACTTTCAAAACTACCCAAACTGCCTATCAAAACGGGATCAGATTGGTTGTGAAATAGTAGTTCTCTCACCTACCTGTCTGCCGCCAACCCCCCACTCCCTGGGGCCCTTTAATGGGAAATCTAAAATTGTATACAAGTCTCACAAGCATTTCTTTTACCATCATCAATCAGCAAAGCCGTTTCTAAAATCCTCATTGTTCCCTTTCAGTGAATATTCAGTTGTATGGCATTTCAAGGAGTCACAAGCAACCCAAGAAACATGTACTTACCAACTAAATGTAAAGTTTGGATTTTGGCTCCTACAGGAATTTTCAGTTTATTTTCAGGAGGAATTGGAAATGCTCCATTACGATTACGAAACTTCCCCAAAATATGAACATGTGGCATGTATGTCCAAATAGATTCTACCAATTCCAAATGAGAAGTTTCCACACCCTACAGAATAATGCCAAAGCAAACACAAGAAAGGCTTTTAATTTAGCATCTAAAGCTTCTATTTCTGTATCATAAGATGCTAAGCATGCAGTGGAACTTAAAAGTTCGTTCTGGATGAAATTTTCATGTGACTGAACATGTTCTATGATTCTTTTAATTTAATATTTCATCAATTAGTTGATGTCAAATGTTCAACCAGGTGCACTCACCACTAAGTTCGGGCATGCCTGCAAAGCTTCCAGAACTCCTGGAATGCTAAAAGCCTCATGGCCCCGTACCCTTCGCCTCTCAAGGTATCTAGGGTGAAGGCCATATAGCTGTTCAACATCTGGCATCTTCTTCAATAGTGTCAGAAAACTGGAATCTGTGAAGCCTAAGAAGTTCACAAGTATTTAGAGCCAAGTTCATCTTTCTGTTGGTCAAAATTTATAGGCACTTGTAATTTTTATCAAAAGTTAAAACAACAACAAAAAAGATTTCCTTTTTAAATTTTCATAAGGCTAACACTACAGCTGAACAAATGGTTAAACACAAAATATTTCCCTTAGTAACAGAGGAAATGTGTCAGGAACACCACTTATTCTGAGTTGATACTTTACAGCTGAAACTTTTAATTTACTATTTTCTTTTTTGTTGTTGCTCCTGCTTTTAAGGCACATACATCTTCAACTAAGAACAACACACTTTTAAACCAGATGACTTGGACCTACTTGACTGATGTGAGAGGACGGACAACCTTTCTGGCCACCACCTTCCTCCCCCAAAGGTACTCTCTGGTCCATAAAACCTCTAGGCTCTATAGAGGTCACAACTAAAAAAATAAGTAAGATAGGATCCCCATCTTCAGGAAGCTCACAGTTCTAACCCAAATCCCATCTCAAACTGCGTTCTCTTAGTTACCCATTTCCCAATAATTACTTTATCCTGTGTTTAACTATCATTCCCAGGACATTTTAGACAACTCATTCTTTTGAAAAAGACGGATGCAAGTTAGCTAAGAGAGCATAAGCAATCCAAATTATGAGGATGCTGAACTGACAGAAAACTATTTATCTGAGAGGCCAGCTGTGCTCCACAGTGGGAAACAACCAGATGGGAGGAGAAAGATACAGGTTACTTCCACAGTACAAGTTGCTGGTGCGGTAAGTAAGGAGATAAGTCTCATACTGATGATACTTTATTATCTTACTTTTTGTTTTTAATAGAGGCCACCAGAAAGCTAACTGTCTACTCACTAATGATAAATAAAAATATTAATTTTCAAGAATAAAAATGAAGTCCCAAACCATTAAGTGTTACTACAGTTTTCAAAAGTTGTTCTGCTTGTACAGGGCTAGTCTAGATGCTATGTTAGCTTCAGATTCACAAAAAAATGAAGAGTAAGAAGGGACCTCAAGAGATTACCTGGTCTCTCTAATTATAATAACAGTTCTTATTATTGTCTTATACAGTAACTCTACTAAACGATTCAATGTGTTACTCATTTTACATATCTACTCTCACAACCCAATGAAAAGGTTTATCACCCTATTTAAAAATGTAAAAAATGAATGTGACCTTTGCCAATGTCCATCCTCTCTTGTTGTACATTACACGTTGCCTCTCTCCACCTTCTTTACAGAGATGGTGTGAGAGTCCAAGGAGATCATATATGTAAACCAAAAAGTGCTATATAAAAACCTTATTTAGCATTATTATATAGAGAATCAGGGTATAAACTCCAGAGACCAGACCAAGGTGGCATTAGCAAAGCAGGGTTAGTAAGACCTTATTCTAGGCCATAGAGACTTTGCTTTGACTCTCTTTTATATTTGTTGCAGTGATGGGAAGTCTTGGGCTCACAGGTATTTATCACAGTCTAAAAGAAGCCAGCAATGTGCAGACAAATTCTTCTCTAATTTGATACGGGGCAGAGATTTTAATTGTAAGATTGCACCACATGGGAGCTCTGCTATCCTATCTCTTTATGTAGTGCATTAACCCCATGTCCATATTTCCTACTGGCCTAACCTCCGTTAAAGAAAATCTAATAAAAGAAATGACAGTCCTTTCCACATTGCCCTGATTTTTTCTTTCCTGCTGTCTCTGCAATATGATGAATGCTTTTCCCTTACGATAGTTTCTTTAAAGTATTTGAAGACAAATGTGCTTTGCTTCCCATCAAGCTGTGTTCTAGCCTCAAGTCTCTGCAATGTTCTTCACAAAAAGATATAGTGATAACTCCGGCCAACTGATAAGAGTTATCAGTTGACTGATGACCCTCTTGAAAGCTTATGCAGCACCCCAAACTGTACAATATCTCAGTATTTCAGAGGCAGTCTGTTCTGTTCCACACCATAGAACAGAAGAAGACAATTATCTCCTCAGCCCTTCATTTCTATTAAGGACCCCTCCCCTTTGCCCAGCACCACAGCTTAATCACATTTTCAAAATATCAGGATCTGAATATTGTTGATGAAAGGTAGTTTAAAAAGATATTCAAAATTGCTAAACAACATTAACTAAAGCAGAATAATTAACAGATTGGTATTAACTGAAAAGAAGCCTGATTAGCCCTTAATATTATTTCTCCCCTTTGAGGTGTGCTCTGCTTAACTAAAGTTATGAACTTTCTTTTCTGGTGGTCTCCTTACCTGAGGTCCATTTGTTGTGGTTAGGGTACTAACTTTGAGTTCTTCACACGCAAGGCCAATACATTATTTGAGAAATCTCCAAGACCTAGCACAGGCCTTTTAAAAGTGCTAAAGAAATGAAAGTTCCAGAAGTGCAATTTCTGTGACCTACAACTAGAGCAGCTTTACAAAAATTGATAAATATCTGTTTAACCAGAGGGTGCATGAAAATCTGCATCATGGAAGAAAGGACACTTTGTCAAATGTGATAGACATATACTTAGCTAATCAAAGTCTCAATATGTATTTTCCAATCATATATTTGTGGAATAGACTGATGTAGTTTCTTAAGGAGTAGGAAATGAAAACAGACCACTAAAACAGTAAAGCCTCAGGCAAAACTCATTTCATCAACCTAAACTAACCCAAAAAATTTAGATAAAATCCTGCCTCCCTACCTACAAGGTGCCTAGATTGCCTATCCCAAAGTAACAAGTAGCTTTTCATGGGAACGTTATTAGTAGTTTCCAGTGGGGCTCCACTGTACATTACAGGCTAAATTTACTTACCACTCGGCATGTATTCCCACCATCGCCCTGCACAAAGATCCACTACCCTCACAACTCTCAGATATAGGGTGACTGCTTCCTTTAGCTTCCGGGAAAGACATTCCATACACATGATATCCTGCAGAGGGAGGTACCTTTGTAAGAGAAAGAAACTCATATTTATCAAGTGGGTAAGTACTTCATCTCACTGACAGGTTACTTTTTCCTTCCTCCATTCTCCTGCCCCTCAAATAAAATAAGACTGTAGTAATATTCACCGAGTTTTAAGATTAACATGCATACATACCTTTTTACTAAAAAAAAAAAAAAAAAATCAGCAAATACTCAAGCATCCAAATAAAGTGTGGAGCTCCCTCCACAGAGCATGTGATAAATCCTGCCTTTTTCCTTTTGATTTTAAGGACAAAGAAAATCTCAAAAAAAAAAAAAAAAAAGGAAGGATAAAAAAATCTCAGTGCATTTCAAGGTATAGTGATAAGGGAATGTACAAAAGATCAGAGAACTGATCAATTTGAACAAATATGTATACTAAGTTTATAGTGTACATTTTCCCCTAGATCTTTTACCTTTTAATCACATACTCTAATAAAAGTATTGCATAAGCATTAAGTGAAAAACACTCATCTGAATTACAATTTCCTTTTTTCCGACCTCCCCTGTTATCTCTTCCTTCATGAAGCTTTTCAACTAACCTCTACTTTTGTTGTTTCCAGTAATACCAATATATATATCTCTCTCTCAACAGACCTAGGTTAATTAAAAAAAAAAAAAGGCAAAAGCTACCCTTTATTGACTGGTATTGTGTCACAGACACTGTACTACAGTCACTGTTTCACAACTTTTACAAGCTAAGTTATTTTCCTGTTTGCAACACAGCCCTCCCCCAATCCTTTTTCTTCCCTTCTCTGTTCTGCTGTGTTCCCCACCCCTCTGACTATGAGGTGACTTTGGCCAACGGAAGGCAGGGCAAAGGCTTTCTGCTATTGCTAGTCCCCTAGATGAATGAATCTTCAGCATCTCTTCCTGTTGCCTTAACCCTACGTACACCTCTCTGAATGATCCCTTCATTAAGTTATCTTCAAATTCCAGCCGAGGGTATCTTGTTTCCTGATACAACTCTCATTGATATAGTAGGTGCTATTGTTACTCCACTTTACAAGTGGTGAAATTGGCTCAGAAAAGTTAACCAGAAAAAAGTCAACAGCTAAATAATTTGAGAGAGGAAGAGCAAGGATGTCAACAGTTGGGTCTATTTCCTAAAAATTAAGCTAATTCTAAAGCAAAGTCCAGGTATACCTGCTGAATATTCCTCTGCTCTATTTTTTTTCTACCTCTGGCCCCTCTGCATTCTCTTTTATAACTATTTAAATAAAGAGAATAAAATAAAGTCAAATTCTCTACCAAAAAAGCATTATTGCCAACTTAATTTACAGTTTCCATAACTTAGATATGAGGATACTTTTCAGAAACTATATGACTATACACTTTATAAACAATGAAAAACTGAATTTGTTTTCTAAATCAAGTTTTGCCACTAAAACTTTTTTCCACAAATCACTGATTTTTATCCAAAGTATTTGCCTGAGTTAATATTACACTCCCTTGAAATACAAACATCAGTAACCTTATGGAGATTATCTTATATTTGCCCTCAGAAAAAGAATGTATTTTTACTCCACAGATACATAGTCAAAAAGCTGGAGTTCAAAAGGCAGATCAAACATATTTTCGAAAAGATGTGTTTAACATGGCAGGTACAGCAAAGATTAAGTTTCTTTTAAGGAAGCCATGGTTTTTCTTGTTTCATGAAAACATGCTAAATGGTTATTACAGGACTACAAAATGAGTCCTCAGATAAAAACTTTAGAAGCCTAAAAATAAATGTTTATTTTTAGAATACCATATTCAAGTACTCAGCTTAGTTCACAGTTCTCCTTACATTCTGCCAATTTGCTGCATGTTTTTTTCATTATAACCAAGGTAACGTCCTTCTATTTGATTCCACTCCTTCTACTGTTATATTCTGTTTGAACCGCAAAATCGAATCCACTCTCAATTTAAAATATGATCAAATTTGTTCATAATATGCCCTACCATTAGTCAACAAACATCTAACACACATCCCTAGAAACAATTTTACCTATGCTTTCCTCTAGTATTTTAATAGCTTCATTGTTTAATTCACTGATACATTTAGAATATAGTTGTCAGATATGAGAGAGAGAACATGCTTTTATTATTTTCTTCAAATGTTTTTCGGTTGTGACATCATCACTGAATAATCCACTCAGCTTTTCCTCACTGATGTGAATACCAAGTTTATCATAAACTAGATCCCCACGTATATTTGAATCTACATATGGAGCCTATATATGGAGTTTGTTTTACCCAACTGTCTGGCTATCTTCTCCCGTACCAAATCTTTAATTATTGTGTATTTTAGAATACATTTGAACATCTAGTAGGGTTAGACTCTTTTTCTGAAAAATTTTGGCTACAGAATTTTTCCTGCCAGATGAACTTTAGTATTATCCTGTTATGTTAAAAAAAAAAGTCTATTAGTTTAATTGGGCCTTCTATTCCCAGATAGAACTGAACAAAAACTATACTGTGTCACATAATAACAAACTGCAGAAGATAAAGACTAATACAAATTTATATTGGAAAAGAAAAATAAAGTGCCCATAGTTCCCTAAAATAACTCTGCTATCACGATTTTAAAACTTCTTAATCTGCAAATATTCAGTAATTTTTTAAAAATTCAAAACTTTTCTAGGAACTTCAAATATGGAAATCTCCCCTAGGTAAATAATCTAAAATAATGGAAAATTCAGATGCTTAGATAAATTAGTTGCATTATATAAGAGAAAAATTAGAAACAACAGAGACAAAAGAATACAAGAAAAGGTAATTATCATTCATAGTCAGTGGAAAAGAAAGCAGTGACTAAAATGATAATTATGAAGACCATGCAGCAATATGAAAAAAGGCAAACACAATATAACCATTAACACTTACCAAGTGTTTATGCCATGCAGTGAATTGAGTGCTTTAAAAGCATTATCTCATTGAATCCTTATAATAACATCTTTATATCTATCACTGGTCCAGAGATAGTAAATGAGAGACTCAGGATCAAACTCTGGTCTCTCATTCCAGAGACAAAGTATATTAGGATGTGTTTATTTGAGTGGATAATGAAAGAAGAGAGCAGGAGAAACTATAATGAAAGGGTTTCATTGGTTGTTTTTTTGGTTTTGTCTCTGGTTTCTTTAACAATTGTTATAATACAGTTTAGATAAAAATATAATTTTAGGGCTTCCCTGGTGGCGCAGTGGTTGAGAGTCCGCCTGCCGATGCAGGGGACACGGGTTCGTGCCCCGGTCTGGGAAGATCCCACATGCCGCAGAGCGGCTGGGCCCGTAAGCCATGGCCGCTGAGCCTGTGTGTCCGGAACCTGTGCTCCGCAGCGGGAGAGGCCACAACAGTGAGAGACCCGCATATCGCAAAAAAAAAAAAAAATATATATATATATATATATATATAGTTTTAAAAAAGGATTTTGAAAAAAATTTACCTCAAAACAACTTTAATGTGTGCACTGCATATACCAATGATGGGTATTATTTCACAAAACTTTTTTCATTTCCTTTCGTTTATGTGCACACAGAGCAAAAGTGTTTCTCACTGTGGACTGTAATCCAAAGTCAGAAACACTGGTTTATATCATACACACAAGGTACTGTAATAATAAAAGTCAACAAATCTATCAGTCAGTAAGAATTCCAAGAAGCCTGGAATGTTAAACACAGTCTAGATAATGGCTGCCCAATAAAACTTTCTCCAATAAAGGAAATATTCTCTATCTTCACTGTCTGTACTGTCCTATACTGTAGCCACTAGCCATACTGGATCTTTAATTTAATTTAATTTAAATGCCACATGTGGCTAGTGACTACCATATTGGACAGCATAGCTCTAGCATTTGCTCCTACTTATACTATACATTCCATGTAGGTGAAAATCAACCAAACAAAATCTTACCTAAAAATATGGCAAAGCACTTCATGTGAAAGTTGATTCATATAGTCCTTTGTTTCATCTGATATTGTTTCTTCAGGAATATCATTGTTCATGAGACACGTTTTAACACTTTTCTTTCGTGGACCCATTGCTGCGTTATCTCCAGTATCAAAGAGCAAATCTCTCCTTTTGGTTACTTGAGTTCAAAGACCTGAAAGCAAGCAGTGATTAGAATAGACTAAAACACACGAAACCCAGATGCAGAAATTATCTTGGTAAAACAATGTTTATTTTAGAATACAGACAAACGTAGTGCTATTACAATGGTACAGACTACATTCAAATTAATAAAAATACTACACGAAAAGGCACAGAACATCTTTTTCCTGAACAGCAGTAGAGATAAAAATGCATTACTTAGAATGAGCAAAAATCCAAGGAATCAGAAGTCCTGGATTCTATTCGTACTCTGTTGCTTCCTAGCTAATTCACTCAATTTCTCCAAGCATCAAATTCCTCATATGTAAGATAAGATTAAAATAAACAAACAAAACCCTTTCCAACTCCAGGCGCTTGTGATTCTAGGACTGCCCCAACACAGCAGAAAGGAGAAGACTCTTGGATTCTAGTCCTGGATCTGCCACAAACTACTTCTATAAACTTGAATCACCTTTTAAATTCTTCCTTCTCCCACCTATAAAGTGAGGGGATCAGATTTCACTGGTGGGTCACATATCCCTTTATGAATACGATTAAAAAAAAAAACTATTAACCTTATCCACAAAAAGCAATAACCAAAAAAACTACTTAATTTTACATGCAATTTCAGAGGAAGAATAAAACAACCCTTCTCCCTCACCCTCTCCCATAAATATTAAGGAGCAGAGGTTAATTCACTTATGTATCAGATGTATGTTTTGTTTGTTTTTAAAATAAGCTTTAGTGAGGGAGGAAGAAGAGAAAGGAAGAAGAACTGAGTGGGGGAAATAACATAAAAGTCAGATGAGCGAACTTCTGCCCAGAGGTTTGTTTTATTTTGCAGATCAGGTTAAGAGGGAACTATGTGAAAACAGTGTCCTTTAAACAGCATTATCAATTATCTCTGGTAAAATTCGGAAACCTTATCTGGATTCAAAGTGAGAGAACTGTAGAGTTCAGAGCTTAATCATGCTATAGTGATGCAAAGAATTGCTGTCGCAAATCTGTCAACCTCTGGATTAAACAGTGTTTGCTCCCTTTTATGCACCAATGCTTTTTCTTTATTATAACCTGTTACTATCAAAAGTTTCTAAAGTGGACCCCATGCTTCCATTTTCTTACAGAGTTGCAATAAAAGTGTAATCTTTTCTTGATGACCTGAGGTTATCATTTGAATATACATTATATTCTGCAATATAGTCTCAAGGACTCCTGAACTATATGGAGTTTCTGGGGTTCCTTTGCTTCAGCAGCATATGGGAGCAAACTACAAGGCTAAGTGAATTCTTTTATTTCTTGTGTGTGTGTGTGTGTGTGTGTGTGTGTGTGTGTGTGTGTGTGTGTGCGTGTGCGTGTGTTTTCTGGTCTCTTCTCCCCTCACTGAAAGGTTATGCACTGTGACTTCTGACTGGTGTCAGCATGCTTGCTTCTCCCTGCACTCCACCCAAACACACACACACACCTCTAATTTGCTGCTTCTAATCAGCTATGGCCTGGGAAACCAAAGAAATAAGTTTTTAGAATTGTGTGTGGATTAATATCAACAGGCAGTTAGTAGTATGGACTTAAGGAATTCTGCAAAGAGTAGGTACATGAGCTACAGTTCACTGAGTTTGTTTTTATAGAAATTTAATACACATGATCAAACGGAAACCAAATCAGCCTACAAGAAATCCTAGTTTGCAGAGGATAAAATCTTTCCAACCTGACCAAGCCACCTTTCCAATCTCATCTTTCACTTCTTATCACTTGCTCACTCCAGCCACACCAGTATCCCAGTTCATCCATTTGTTTAACATTCATCTTTTATTCCTAGTAAGCTATTAAATCTAATGTTCTTCCCTTCCTTTTTTTTTGGCCTGGAAAACCACTATTCTGCCTTCAAAATCTAGTTAAACATTAAGTCCTCTGAAAAAACGTCTCCTACTAAACTCCCCTTCTGAGCTCCCTGTGAGACTTAACTAACATTAGCTTCTCCCATAGCAACTTGGATAGTATTATATTGATCATGTCTCTGCCAGGAAAAGGAAGAGAATCTCAATCTCCTGCCACTGGGTGATAACAAATCACACGTCTGATGTGTGAATATCCATCAGTCTTTCCGTTATTCCATATGTGCCCAGTAGCTGCAAGGCTGCTAAGAACCATTTCACGCTCCTATTTTTGCCACCACAGCACTCAGTGATCTCAGAAACAAGCCTGTAACCCTGGCAAAAATGCAATCATACTTTACTCCAATAGGAACACATAACAATTAGCTACACGGAGGCATTCAAATACGTTGACAAGGCTATAAACCAGTACAGACCAATCCAACCATGGATTAATTCTCCAGCTATGTTATTTAGCACATGCTTCACCTTTTACAGCCTCACCTTTGACAACTCTAACCGTTCATGGATACCACGTTCTTGATTTCATCCTCTAAGTGAAAATCCTTCTTGGCCCTTCCCCCTTCTTTTCCTTCAGCAAATCCACACCACTTAATAATTTCCACCCTCATCTTATGACTCCACCTTTTATTGCTCCTTATTTTGCAATACTGTGGTTTTGTGTGAATCAGATTTAGTAGCTCCAGTGCACAACATACACTTGAAATTTTAAACCAATAGATTGCACCTTAAATATCACTGAGTTTATATAAAGTTCCCTTGTTTAGAACTTACAAAAATATTTACTCACAGATATGACATTATACAACATTATAGAGAGGTTAGGTTAAGTCTCCAGCAAGCCCACAAAGATCCATTTAACCTACTATGCATTAACACTACTACCAAAGGGCCTAAGTTAAGAGGACTACAACAAAAATTTAGGTGAAATTGTAACATAGTTCCCATATCACATCTAGAAATGAAAACTTGATCACAGAGCTATTTATTTGGCAGCAGGTGGAGTAGTGACTCCCCTGCTACAAGGCTTCGGTGGGAAAGGGACTTGTGGAGATGAACGTTGGGGTAAAGGATAAGACTGCCATCTTCCATCTAGGGGCTTTAACAGTTCAGGACTCATAGCTGGAGGAAATTCCTCAGTCCTCTCCAGTCCAAGTAGGTGCCCCTGGCAATATTAAGGAGATAAAAGGCTCATTCAAGGACTCAATTATTTGCCCTCACCACCATTCAAACTCTACTTAAAAAAACAAACAACAACAAAAAAACCCCACACAACTGTTTCAACTAAAGCTGGCTTCATCATCACTTAAGTGAAATACATGACTGGACTAGGCTGAGAGCATTTCATCCCAGGCACTGAGTACAGAGGCCTGGTATCCCTGTTTGAAAAGAAAACACCATGAAAGACGGAGACCTAGTGATGACGGAGTCTCTCTTATACGTGCATGTTCTCTCTCAATTGCTTGTCTTTTAGTGGGATGAGGGATAAAAGCAGGTGAGAATAGAAAACTGCCATGACTGGTCTTCTGTGTCTTGGTTTCTTCCTACCCCTATCTCCAAAATATCACCACTCACCACTTGAGAAACTCAATAAGGTAGAGAAGGTCCAAAGCAGCAGCAAGTAGAAAGAGGAAAAGAGGGAATTCCAGTTATCAACAGTAGATAAAGATGACACATAGGAACGGGCCTAGCAGAGGAGTTATGGAGGGTAAGGGAGAGGTGAGTATAAATAACAAGTGGGTATAAACATGCAGAGACTACATTTTGCAGCACTAGGTGTCATTTTTTAGGGTCAGCAAGTCCTGGAGGCTGAGATTCTAAACCTCAAAGAAATATCATTTTGAATCCCAGAAAGTTAAAAGGTGAAGAGTCCTTCACAGACTTAAAGGGTCACACAGTTCTTAATTTTTTGTGGGTCACAAACCCATCTAAGACTATGATGAAAGCTGTACATCCCCCCAAGACAAAAACAAAACACAGCCAGACTCATATATAATTTCAGGGGCTTCACAGAGACATGGAAGCTCATCCAGAGGACCCTATCCAAGGCTGGTCCCTCAATTTTTAGATGGACAAACAGAACCACAGGGTATAAGTCACTTGCCAAGGGCTTATATTGTCAGAGTTCAGGCTGGGATTCAGATTTCTCAGCCTACACTATACAACCTGTCATCAAGTCAATCCTTTGCACCTTGGCTGGCTGCCTACATTCCAGAGCTATGCCCCAGTGCTTGGAGATGCACTTCTCGATGCTCTGATAGAACTGCTGCTGACCACACCCTCCTTCACAAATTAGAGCTTGTGGTCCATCTAATTTGGCTCACACACAGTAGCCTACAGCAGCCCTGGGTCTCCTACAGTCATCCTGTGGCTGGCTGTTTAGCAGACCTTAGCCACAGGAAGCATCACTTTTGTCCTAGTGGCCCAATATGTTCTAAGTAGTAAGCCTGAATTGTTTCTGAGCATTCTTTAAACTTGAGAAACCCAACAAGGTAAGGAAGGTCCTTCTCATTAACACATAGGTGTGCTCCTCTCCTTGCAACCTGCCGGTTCAAATCTCCTCCTATCCCAAACTAGACTACACTATCCTCTACTAAGTTAATTCATTCTGGTTGCTCCCAGATTTATCCCTATCTTTTAAACCTTAACCCTCCAGGCTACTTCAACCTCTTGTTGAGGAGCACCAACATTTCCTTGCTTGCAAAAATCATTTTCCTTTTTATTCTCTACTTTCATTATAGAGGTTTTAACATGTATTGTACACAATTCTGACAATCGTTGATACCTATAAAAGTCCTATATAAACCTACTCTTTTAGTCCCTACGCACAACTTAGAAATCTTCTTACACCTGTTCCATCTTGTCAACATCCTCTTTCATCCCTGTCTTATTCTTCTAATTACTCTCTTACTCAGATCACACTGGACCCTCCAAGGTACGTGTTTGTCTCTTACTAACATACTTTATAGGGCAGCGATAAACCGACTTACCTTACAACTAATGAGAAAACTTAGGGACCTCTTCTTTTATGAAACTTTCACAATGCTGAATCAATTTCCCCATTCTGTATCTAATTAATAGCAATTTTTTAAAAAGGAGTTTCTCCAGAGAATTGTTATTTTCTATCTATTCATCAGTCCATCCAACCAACCGCTCACTCGACTACTTTTTTATTGTCTATTAGGTGCTAGGTGGTGACAAAGTCTTTCCTCCCATGAAGCTTACAGTCTCACAGTGGAGACAGATTCTACCAACAGTTTCTGACAACTCAGCCACTTCAATTACTATAACTTAAATTCCCCTTCATTAACCTCACCAAAAATATCTCTCTCCCATTTAAAACTTCCCAATGTCTTCAATCATCCTATCTGGTCAAAGGCTCCCCTGCCCTTCAGGTTTCTAACACCCTTCTTCAGTTTCTATTGGCTTCAGCTTGCTCATATCAATGTAATATTGCATGTCAATTTGACACCATTCCTCATCATAGATCTTCTATGTCTACTTCCTAGAACAGCCTCTCTTGCCTAAAGAAATGCCGCACCACATCCACCAAGCTGGTCAGATAAAAAACAAATAAGAAAACAATTATATTACTGAAAATGTCCAGGAGTCATCCAGTCCAATCTTTCATTTTCCAAGATAAGGAAAGTAAGAACCAGAGAGGTAAGCTGCCTTGCTCAAAGTCACAAACCCAGAAAGTATCAATACCAGTGCTGAAACAAGGATCCATGTCTTTAACTCTAGTTCAAGTTCAATTTTATTTCACTATGTCACTCTTCCTTACTGTAATCTAGCTTTTCCTTCTTCTCCCATTGTGTATCTTTTTTTAACTAAAGTGTGTACTTCCAGGCACACAGTCATTTAAACAAACACACAAGTCTATATTCTTTACCCAAAGAGGACATAAGAATCACAGCATCACAAATTTTAAAGAGAAAGAACCTTAGTGATAACCTAGACCAGTAATTGTCAAAAAAAGTTAAAAATTACAAGCACAGATTTTTCAATCTATATGGCTACATAATATGTACTCTCCACACCTCACCTCTTCCCTCCCCCAGAAAATCATCGCTTTATGGAGCCATTATTTTATTCTTCATTCGTGCAGACTATGGGAAAGGGGATTAAGAACCTGTGACCTAATCTAACTTATTCGTTTGTCAGATGAGAAATCTCCAGTCCAGAAATAGGAAGGTAATCCAGCAATTTAATAGCAGTTTTAAGATAAAAAACAAAGGTTTCCTATGTTTCACATTTGCGTGTTTTACACTGCTGGTATAGGTTTCTAAAACAAAGTCTTCAGGACAGAGCTTTCCACTACACAGGAAACACAGGAACCTTACGAAGTGCCAGTTGCCCTTGGCCGATTTGGCGTCTGTAAAGAAACATGGTAGACACCTCTGATAAGTCATCTCCTGGCTACACAAAATGCAGGGAAAAGATGCTTTTCTGGCCTGTCTCTAAGGTAAGATTCCTTGAAAGGGAGTTGAGAACCTGATTTTAGAGCTAGGAGGGGGATCAGAAGCATCCAACACCTTCGTTTTACAGATACGTAAACCGTGGCACAGAGAGGGTAACGGACCTGGGCAAGGTCAGAGAGTGAGTCGGTGGACGAGGTAAGTCTAGAACTCCGGGCTCCCGATCCCTTAGCTGGCCGCCTCTCAAAGATGTATTCACTGCGTCCTGCTCAGAACATCTCCTCAGTAAGCTGACTACAGTCCTTAACACACGAGCTTAAACACTGACTTAACGTTAAAATCGTGGAACTTCTGACGCCCAGAGTGGGATGGGGGTCCCAGAAGTTGGCCAGGCCAAAAGTCCCCATTTTGTTGAGAAAATCAAGACTCAGGGAGGGTTCTGTATCCTGGGATCTTGGACCAGATTCAGGCAAGGTGGCAAACCCTGTCACCAGGGCCTAGAAGGCCAAGAACCACAAACCCAATTCCGGCTCTTCGGGGAGCTCTAGGCCCGAAAGGGGCCGAAGACCAAGAGCCCGAGCGGTCGGGGGCCGCAGAGCCCCATCCAGCCGCCTCCACCCGCCGCACGCACCCCGGGCTCTGCAGTCCGCCGCCCGCCCCCGGCCCACCCGGCCGCCGCCTCACCTACGCCAGCCCTCCGTTTGTTGTAGTGGTGGAGGGAGGGAGAAACGCAACATACACTTCCCGCGGCCCCCACCGCCGGGGCGCTTCCGCTTCCGCCGCCCCTCGGGCACTTCCGGAGTGTTGGTATCCCGGGCTGGGCCCGCTCCCCATGCCCATGCTGGGTGTGGGGCGCGGGTGTCCAGGCCCGGCAGCCATGTTAAGCGTGGCGTTTCGGAGCGCGCTGGGGGCGCGTCCTTCATTCACGTGACAGCGGCGCCACGCCCAAAGCGTCTAGCGTCGGACGCCGGATAAATGCTCGTGATTCTGCGGTTTGTTTTTTGTTGGCTTTGGGTGAGTTTTCGGTTTTCGCGTTTCTCTTTTGTAAAGTAGCGAGCTAGGTTCCAGTAGCGATATTTCCAGAATTCGTTCACCTGAAAACAGAAAATCTTTTTTTTTGGGGTGGGGTGGGGCAGTTAAAGATGTCAATGTTAAATAAGCCCTTCCCTACTTTTGTGGCATTGTCTCTACACGTAATTTACAATATTTTATAGTTTCCAAAGGGTTTTCACGTCATTGTCTCATTGAAAACTCCCTGACACCGTGACGTATGGGCAGGAGTCAGTTTAACCCGTTTTTTGTTTTTTCCTTATAAAACTTATCTTCAGAGAGGATATGGACTGAAAAAAAATGCACAACCTGGAAGTTGAGAATTATGTTTTATTCAGCGCACTTGCTGAGGACTTGAGCCCGGGAGACAGCCTCTCAGATATCTCCGACGGACTGTTCTGAAGAGGTAAGGGAGGAACCAAGATATGTAGGAGATTTTGCAAAAGAAAACAAAAACAAAACGCAAAACAAAAACAGGTAGTTGAACATGAAAATATTACTGCTGATTAAAGAAAAAACAGACATGTCAAATTAGTGACTTTAGCTCTTTTTTATGTATGAGAAGATGTGAGAATCTGGGCTTATTGAAATCATTCCTTTGATATGTACCGTAAGCGTCTAGGGTCTGTAATCCTGTTTTTCTCCATCCTGACTCCCCGTAGGGTGCACCTTCAGGGACAGCTGCAGTGATTGATGGCTTGACGGCCACACCATTCTTTGCTAACTGAAATGGCAGGCAGCATTCGATGTCTACATAGGTAATTTCTCAGTGTCACACAGCTAGACAGAAACCCAGATTTTTACCCTCCAAATCCCGAGTTCTTGCCCCTAAGTACAGGTAACCCTTGAATACCTCTGGGATTAGGGGCCAAAAATTCATTTATAACTTTACAGTAGGTCCTCCGTATTGCAGTCCACATCTGCAGGTTCAACCAACCATAGAGTACTCGCTCTGTGACCTTGAGATGTCAGCTCTAAGCCTTGGGTTTGTTAGGTAAAAATGGACATCATTGTGGTACCTGCATAGCAAACCACTGCAGAATTTAGTGGCTAACACATAATTTGTTAGGATTCTGTGAGTTGACTGGGCTCAGCTGGGCAGTTCTAGATTGGGGTTTCATGCATTTGAAGTTCGATGTCAGCTGAGACTTTAGTTAACTTTGGGCTCCAATGGAGATTATATTGTAGGCACTTTAAGGTGTAAACCCTCTAGGGGCTCATCTAGAGCTATCCACCAGAGTGCCTACACATGGTCTTCTCCCTCTGGTTTGGATCTCTCAGGGCAAATCGCTGGGTTCTGATAGGGAACACTCGGAAATAGAGCAGAAAGTGAGCTGTTCCAAGCCATACAGTAGGAAGCTCAAGGACAGGACTTCATATGATCTAGCCTTGGGAGTAGAAGTTACTTCTGTCACATTTTGTTAATCAAGGAATCTCCCCAGATTCAAGGGGAGATAGGGAAGATTCCTCCTCTTAATTGAACGAGTAGCAAAGAATTTATGGCCATCTTTAATTTACCACGCTTTACCACGCTTTAATTTACCTCATTTGTTTGTTTTTAACTGTTTGTTCTTGGAGGGATGTATGTAGATTTTATTAGCACATGCATCAAAAAGGAAGGCTGGTAGCCCCACCAGTACAGTCTTGAGTCTGTACATGAATGATTCTTCACATGATTTCTTTTTAATTGTGGTAAAATACACATAACACAGTTTACCATTTTAACCAATTTTATGTGCACAGTGGCATTAAGTACCTCATTGGCATTAAGAATATTTACATTGTTGTGCAACTGCCCTGCCATCCACCTCCAGAATTTTTTCATCCCCCCTAATTGAAACTCTATGCCCACTAAGTAACAACCCCCACCTGCCCACCACAGCCCCTGGCAACCACCGTCCTACTCCCTGTACCTCATATAAGTGGACAATATTTGTCCCTGTTTGTTTGGCTTTTTTCACTTAGTATAATGTTTTTAAGGTTCATCCATGCTGTAGCATGTGTCAGGCTTTTCTTTTTAAGGCTGAATAGTATTGCATTGTATGCATGTATTATATTTTGTTCTTTCATCCATCAGCGGACATTTGGGTTGCTTCCCAAACGTCTGTTGTGAATAGACATTTGTGAATAATGCTTCAGGTAATATTAGTGTGCAGATATCTCTTCTAGATCCAGCTTTCCATTCTTTTGGATATATACCCCAAAGTGGGATTGCTAGATCACATGGTAATTTTTAATTTTTCCATAGCAGTTGCACCATTTTACAATCTCACCAACAGTGCAAGGGTTCCAATTTCTCCACCACCTTTCTCTCATTTGTGTTTTGTGAGGTAATATTTGTAATCCACTTAAAGAGTGCCTGGCACATAGCAAATATTCCGCAAAGGTTAGCAGTTACTGTTTGATTCTTCAGAAGCCTCTTTTTCTTCCTTCTTCTCAGCAGTGTTTGAAGTTGCAAGGGCTGAATTCTTAGGTTGTGATATTCTTAGCATGAAGTTCATTTTCAAAAGCATCATAAATTTTCCCAAGTTACATAAGGAAATGCTGTGAAAGGATGTTGTACGTAGGTATGTGCGTAGGGAATCGAAGTTTCAAAACCAAACACAAGGTGGTAGATTAGGCATGCACACACACAAAAGGAAAAAAGAAAAGAAAAGGCTGCATAGGAGGCTTTTATAAACATGAGGTCGGAGTGAGCATAAAGGAACAAGGCCCTTGTTTATCATTTTTAATTTGGACCATACTGTTCAAGATCAAGGTTATGTCCCAAGAAAGTGAAAAGATTTAGAATGAAACTTCAGAAACTCAAAAAGCTTTCTTTTAAATAATTAGCCTTGGTACTTCCCTGGAGGTCGAATGGTTAAGACTCTGTGCTTCCACTGCAGGGGGCACGGGTTCCATCCCTGGTCGGAGAACCAAGATCCCGCGTGCTGCGTGGTGCAGCAGAAAAAAATAACAAATAAATAAATAGCCTTACTGTGTTTTCCCTGTCACTGCTTCTAGTGCTGATCTTTTAGCCTGATCTCTAGAGGTGTGAGAGTAAATAAGTTATTTTTTTAGAAAAAATGTTGTTTGAAATGCCAAGAGCTATTTACCATCAGCCAACGTTTACTAAGAGACTACATGGGACCTGGGAATATGTTAGACAGGGCTGCAAAGATGACTAGGAAACAGTCTCTGCTCCTAGGTAATCTGGGAGACATCATCTACAAGAACACTTGAGTGAAATTTGGGAAATCCTGGCACAGTGGAATGTCAGGATGCCCAGGCAGCACAGAAGACACTGAGTGAGTCCAGGCTCTATGCAGCTACACTTGAAATAGTAATTACAGACACCCTCTTCAGCTCACTTCTCCTTCCCCCATGAGCTTCTCTGTCACTACTTCTTAGTTGTGTCTCTGTATCATCATCCTGGCTCTAGTGTCTCTCTTGCAAATTCTTATTGTTTTGTTTTGTATTTTTTTAATCACAATATCTCTCTACCAACCCTTTTAAATACATGATTATATTTAATCCCTATGAACTCTGTAAGTATTGCTTGCCCCATCTTACAGGTAATGTATCTCAGGTTCAGAGAGGTTAAGTATTTTGCTAAAGCTCACACAGCCAGTAAATAAAGATAATCATTGTGAAATTTTCCCTGTCTTACTTCAAAACCCATATTCCTCTTGTGCAATCTTATAATTTTTCCTCCAAATAACAATCTGATTAATCTTCCTAAAGCACACTGGGTAATGTGTCAATGGCTCATTTTTTCTTCAACTTTAAACCTTGAAGTATACATTTGTAACTTGTTAATCAGACTTCCAAGGCGCAGTATTCATTGGTTGCAGCCTACCATTTCAATCTCATTTTGCTTCACAAACGTCACGTCCTATGTGCACACAGGACTCACTGTTTCCCCTTACATACCCTATGACTCTCCTGACCTTGACTAAATGAGCAAGTTGCCCCCCCATAAGTAGAAGGTGAATCAACCTCATCCAGCTGTTACAAGGAAAGAAATGGAAAGTTCTGGTGAACTGGGCCCAGCTACGTGAGCCCAATACTGAGATGGAAACTGATCTCCCTTAAATTCCAAAAGTAGCAGGTAGAAAGCAGTTGTAGTTTTCAAAAGCTGGTTGCATTTTGAGCCTGACATGGTTCATTAATTCATTCAACAAATATTTTGGGGGCGAGGCATGGGACTAGGTGCAAGGGAACAATGATGATAAGTGGATATGTTTCTACCTGCAGTTTGGTAAATGGAGACAATCAAATAAACATCCAGGTGAATCAGTTTCTCAAACATAAACGGGGGGCTGGGCACACAGTTAAGTTTAGTTGAAGAAGGGATTAAGGAAAGGATAAATACACTCAATTTTTGCTTTTAAGCACTTCAATTGTTTAACAAAAAACCTTCACAAGTAAATGTTACAAGTCTATTCAATTAAACATAAATATGGCAAATGACAACTTTTCAAAATGCCAATAACATTTACAGTCTTAATAAAATTTTTATTCTCTTAAAATTCTAAATTTAAATCAATAATTAAAAATTTCAAGTTGGAAACATAAGATTCATCCATCATATTCTTTACTATGCTATATTTTCTTAAAATATAAATATTTTAAATTACAATTATTTGTAGACTGTTTCTTAACCCAAACTACAATATAGATGTGATTTATTCCTCATTTCTGTGCTTACGTTTAATCTTTTGGAGGTTATAAGACACTTACTTAAAAAATTCAATTCCCTGTACTGGGGGATTGCAGTTGCATATTGATGGGGGGGTGGCTAAGCCCCATGATTTCCCTTCTTCCCGCCCCCAACCCTTTTCCTTTTGGCTCTTGAACTATGAGAACACCTGCCTGGGGGTGGTAGCAGCCATTATATCATCATGTAGATGGAGTCTGTATGGGAGATGATGAAACCAGCATGTAATGAAATTCATAGACTAGCAAAGGGCAGAGGTGGAGAGTAAAACTCCTGGCATTGCTTAAGTCTGGGGATACTGCGGTGCTTGAATTAAGACCCACCCTGGATCCTCCTAATCACATGAACCCACACAATTCTTGTTTGACCTAAGTTTCAGTTAGATTTCATCACTCTTAACCAGAATAGTCCTAATATATTTCCTATGCTACGTTAGCCATTAATCTCCTCTATTATCCCAGACGTTCAGAAAACGTTTGTTACCCCCAAATAGCCTTGAAAGTGCTTGAGGAATGAAGGAAGATGGGGAGAGTCTAACCTGCACCAAAATGGTGGAGAATGAGGTGTCAGTATTAAAAGGTGAAATGAGGGGCTGCTGGAGAGCTCTGCAAAATTAGGGATACAGAGCAAGAAGGAACCATGAGAACGTAAATGCCCTGCGGTCCTCTGAATTTGGGAGGACACCAGACTGCCCATGGTTTGTGGGCCAGGATGTCAAATGATTTTGTATGGGTACGAAAGTGTATTTTCCAGAAGCTTTAGCTCTGGGTGACATTTCCTTGCCTTCTGCCAAGATAGTAAAGTGTTTCAGCTCCTGGGAGTACCATAACTTATTATGATACGAATAGGCTAAATAGTTAAGTGTTGTAGAGGCAGAAAAATAGCAGGGGATTGAGCTCTGGGCAGGCCTGAGGACAACCTCAGATTCAGAGGAGGGAAAAATGGCATCCAGAAAGGGTAGTGTCAATGCATGTTGTTTTTGCTTGACTTCTTTCATTTCTCCTGGCAGTAGTGCCTCAATATTCCTTTGGGGAACAGTTCTTTATCCTCTTCTAGTCCACGTAGCAGGGCTGTCTCACCCCTGGCTCCTGCAATGCCTTGTAAATCAGTCCATTTCAATTTCAGTAATAGTTAAGCATGCTTGTAGCACTAAAGACTGATTCAGCAGTCTTATCCCAACTAGTCTAATAAGCATCAAATCTTTTGTTTTGAGAAAGGAAAGTTCTCTTCTACTGAAGTTGTATCTCTAGAACTGCCAGTGTCTACCACTGCAATGGGAACGGGATGGGGTGGTCAAAGCCTGAGAATGAAGACAACCTCGAGGAGAGCATGGATGGATCCAAAACATGGAGAGAGAAAGAGTCTGGCAACATTTTTTGAGACTCCGTATCTAGCCATGCCTGAATTCAGAGATTCCTCTGGACTTTTCAAGTACAGTTGCCATGGAAATCCTCCCTGCCTCCCCCACTTCGCTTCACATCCCCCCACCCCCCTATTTAAAAATTCAGTCACTGAGTTGGATTTTCTTTTGGGTGTTATTCTTCCAAAGAAGTTCAATATGCTACATGTAGTTTCCCCACTAGAGGGTGTAGCTCACTCACTGTACCAGGAGCAAGCCTTCAGAGAGGTAATGCCGGCAGGCAGGCATTTGTTGTTAGACCTGTTGGGACGGTGCAGGGTCCCAGCCACAGAGGTCACATTGCTGATAGGGCCCTTGTCTTAGAAGACCTGGGAGAGCAGTCATGTTACCAAGTCCAAGCTCATACTGCTCACTGCATGACAGGCCAAAAAATCAAGAGACGAGGTATTGGGGCAAGGAATAGCAACTTTATTTGGGAAGCCAGGAGACCTAGAAGATGGTGGACTAGTGTCCCAAAGAACCATCTTACCCGAGTTAGAATTCAGGCTGCTTTTATACAAAAAGGGGAGGGAGTGTGACTGGTTGTTGCAAACTTCTTGGTGCCAGAATCCTTTGTGCTTCCAGCTGTCCACATAGGTCAGGTCACAATGTTCCTGTAAACTTCTAACAAGCCAATGTTATTCTCTGTTCTGCAACTTTTTATTTCTATACAAATGAAAAGTCTTATACCTTTAAAGGTCAAGTTTGGAAGGCAGAGCCTTGAGAATGGGCTATCATGTACATTTCAGGTTTTTTCTTCTCTGTTACAGTCAGATGACCAAGGCAAGGAAATGGAATAGGACCAGGGTGCCAGGTGAAGACTTCATCTCAAGAACAATGAAGCTTCCTTAATCTTAAACAAAAAAAGGTAAGGGCAAGAATGGCAGATAGATTTTGTCATCCATGCCAAATCTGATAGACACAGCATGCTTGGATTGCTATGTTGAGAAAGATTTTTGAAACCATATTCAGCTCAGTGGCGTATACTGACATTGATTTTTGATATCTGGTGTGGGCATGGAGAGAAGCCGGAGGATTGGATGTGATAGATACTTTCCATCTATGGGTAAGATGTGTCTCAGTAGGAGTACTATTGGCATTTTGGATGGGTCCCTTCTTTACTGTGTGGGACTGTCCAGTGCATTGCAGGGCCTTCATCCACTGAATGCTAGTACTACCACTCCAGTCACTGTGACAAGCAAAAATCACATCCCAACATATTTTTAAATGCCTCTTAAGAGAACAGTACTGCTCTACTTGAAAATCATTAGATTTGACTAAGAGTGACTTGACTTGGACTCACCTGAGAATTGATCTAGAGCTTCTTAAGTTCTTCAAGACTAACAGGAAAAAGTGAGGATTTTTCTTTTAGAACCTGAGTACAGACTTGTTACCAGTAGTGGATAGGAATTGAAAATGGAGATGGGAATGAAGAGTCTCTAGTAAAGGGAAGAAGATGCTTATAAGGACGGGAAGTCAGGTATAACCTGACAGCAGGTGATTAATATGTCATCCCTCGTTGGGGAAAGGGTAGAGGGAGCCTCAGCTGTTAGGGAAGGGGTATCCCATTAAACATCAGTGTTATTTGGAGTACCCCCATTCCACCTTAGCGTTCCATTGTCTTTAGGTGTTTCCTTAGGTCAGGAGTGTTGTCTTTATATGACAGTTCTCAGGGAGCTGCCACCTACTTTGTACCTCTGAATCCACTGAATAATATCAGCCACATTAAATTATTTTTGGAACAAGTTAGCATATAAGCCAATGAATGAATAAATAAATGAATAAACTGTTCCCTACCCCTTAATTTAAGAGTTCAAGTATCACCTATTTTCATATTCTTTATACCCCTGTCAACGCCCCTGCAGAGAGAAGTGAGAAAAGAGGGTTTGAACAACAGGCATGGTATTGTTGCCACTTTCAAGTTTTGCATTTGTCAAAGACCACGAGGAGCACTTTAGTTGGACAAATTGGGTTTATTATTCATCACCGCGAGGGAGAACACACATGGAAGCCATAGGGTATCTCAGTAAAAGGATACTAGGAAGGATTTACTGTAGGATTTGGGATTATTAGGTTGATTTAGGGAAATTTTAAGGAAGACTGGCTTTGCCCTGGATTGGATGCTTTTAGGAAGTGAGAGTAATTCTATGATTGGTATCTTAAAAAGTCTTATTTAGAAGGAGGGAAGAATAGCCACAGGCTAAAGTTGTAATTGGTAAAGAAGCAACAGTCACTCATATTAGCCTAGATAGGGGATGTTTGGTAGTTTGGGTAATGTTTATGTTTTGCCTGTGTTCAGGCGTAATTATGGAGTAGTATTGTCTTTGTCTTGATACATCATGGTTGCAGAGCAGCTTTGTTGGATGTTCATGTTTTGTGAAATTGTTTATGATAAACAGGAGAACATCAAGGCCTAGCTGTGAGTAGAAGGCCAAACTATAGCAATGCCATGGTCAGCTCCTGGATGTCATGGGTTGCTTTTGTCTTTCTCACATTTTATTATATTTTTTTAATCATGTTTTCTTGCTCCCTCACTGGATTGTAAACTGCACAAGGGTACAGACTTATTTTGATTACCATTGAGGACCCAGAATCTAGCCAAGTCTCTCAGTTTCATAAGCCCTTAAAGAATATTTACTGAATAAATGAATGAATTGTCCAGTTAGCCTACCAGACTGTGAGTTGCTTAAACTCAGGGGTCACTCAGTTGCTTAAACTCAGGGGTCCTACTCAGCTCTGTATTTCTAAAAACAAACACAATTCTGGTGCATCTCATTAAATATATCTTGAGTTAAAGAGGAGCTTTCCATAGGATAAGATTTATTGATTTTTTAAAAATAAGAAAATACAATGAATTCCGCTTTTTGAAGGAAAGATGATGCTTGATTCAAATCGGTTCACTCATGACGAACAAAGGAAAATCACTTCACATTCAAGATTTTTTGACCTTCTGACATTTTCCACTGTGTTGAATTGTAAGAGTGAGGTGCAAAGCTCTAAGAGAAATTGATATAAATATTTAGTGACAATTTGTATGAAATACAACCTTTCTTCCTTCTACTCTGGCTGTACTATTATAGGGATTTTAAGCAAGGACAGGTCTTGATCTGTAAACTCTTAACTTAAAAATAACCCGGAACTACAAAGATTTGCCTCTCCCCTCAATACCCCCTTCACTCTGGAGACCCTTCTAATTTGTAATCATGGTGAAATATTATTAGCACTTTTAGCAAATGTATAAACTTGTATGTGAAGTAGGGGGAAGGGAAAACAATGACTCTCCTGAAGAACCATGGGAAAATCTTTTCACTTTTCTGAACCGGAATTTTCTTATTTGTAAAATCACCATAATTATGGTCATTTTGAGTACCTACTGAGATGGGCTCTTGGAGGCTCATAGTGAAAGTGCTCTATGAACTACAAACAAGGAGGATTCATATTGTGGGGCCGCAAAGAGCATAATGGTCAAGAAAAAGATAGATACCGCAGTGTGGAAAACATAAGTGAAAATATTTGTCTTCAGCAGAAATGTAATAACAACAGCAAGCCAATTACTACATTCTGTGATAAATTATAGTCAGTGGACTTCTGTTATTGCATTTTTCTTGAAAAAGTGGTCCATTAAATAAAAAAAGTAACAGTAGCCACATAGGAAATAAAAAACATTGTTCATCTTCTGTAAATACTTCCTATTTGACTTGGGCAAAGCAATTAACTTTGGAGTCTTTTCTTTTTATGTGTAAAAAGGGAATAATCTCATCCCTGCCTACCATGCAGTATTGGTATGGGTTTCATAGGTGCCCTGTTTAGGAAAGTACTTTCTAAACTCTAGCAGGCTGTTAATTATATACTTGTATTATTTATAGTAATAGCCTGAGAGTAATAGTATCTTCTTCTTTTTTTTTTTTCACTTTACCTGCACCTAGCACAGTGTCTGGAACTTACTAGGTGTTTATTAAAGATTCATGAAACAAATGGACAAATAATGAGAGATTGTTTTAAAAAATTCTAAGGCTCTGGCCAAATATAAGATTCTAATCAAGATAATGTGAAGTTAAGCTTGAGGGCTCTGAATTTTAGATTTCTGGAATTGTTTCTTGGTTTCTCCCCTCATGAGCTATGAGATCTTGAATAAGTCCCTAAATTCTCCAAATCTCAATTATAAAATGGGAGTTAATACCAATACCTACTTCATAGGATTGTTTTGAATATTGAATGAGATAATTCCTATGTAGCATCAAGCACAGTGCCTGACATATAATAAACATTAAATTAAAGTCAGGTGTATTTATAAGTTTTCAAAAGCTCCCCATCATGTAGTCTCTTTAATATTTTATATTTTGGTATGTATGTAATAAATATATTTTCAAAAGTCTGATCATACTGTATACATCATTTTATATCCTTACATTTTCTCGTTTTTAACTTAACATTGTTATCATGATGGTTTTTAGAAAACTTAATGTGTAAGGTCTAGTGGGACTTTTTAAAAATCATACATGGCTTAAAAAGGATGAGCCTTTAAGCAAAATGTTTAACCAGAGAGTTTTGGTGTTCTCAAGCAGATCAACCTTCTGACTGCCCCAGGGTGCAGAAAGAAAGTATCAGACAGAACTTGAACTGGAACCTGAAGGATGGAGGCGCATGTGTTGTCAGTGTAAAAGTGTGCTTGAGCCCCTCATCTTATTATGTACATGCTCTGGCCTCACATTTGGAATGCCTTCATAATCTGAAAAGAAAGCAACTATAGGCTAAAGAAGATACTGTGAAAGTTGGGAACTCAAATAATTCTTATGTGTGAAATCTCTGAAACTGCTGGGCATGAGAAGCAGAATGGATTTCTCTACTGGCCTGGGACAAGAAGAAGATTCTCACGAAATAGGTGTACTAAACATCAGGGAGAGGCATGGACAAGGATGTTTAAGTGGCGGTACCACCCTGGGAAAAAGAGAAGATTTAATTTGAGAAAACTGTACTTCCCTTCAGTCCTGTTACTATCTTTGGAGATGCTAAGAACTATTTGGGAAATAAAAACCTTGGAAAATACTAAATTTCCTGCCAGTAAATTCAGAGGTCACTGGGGCATCTACATTTTTAGCATTACCATAAGCAGT